>NC_143043.1:39054946-40477446 GCF_057628025.1 Oncorhynchus mykiss
CTCTCCCGAACACGTACATGTTGGTTGTCCTCCAGTACTCGTTGAACAACTTATGGAAGTACAGTATATACTGTATGGAGACTGTTAAATGGCTAAAATAAGGTTAAATACATGTAAATACATGTCTCTCAGGTAGAGCACAGACACTTCAGAACAAACTTCCTTTAGATTGTTCTTTGGGGGGGGGGGGGGGGGGGGCGATCTATTGTCCCATGTAGTGAATAATAGCAGTAAGGCCAAATACAATTTTTCAACACATTCTATTATTATTTTTTTTGATAATTCAAGGGAATTTACAAATCTGAATAAAATAGCAAAATTATCCTTGATGTGACCTTAAAACAATTCTATATAGCTTAATAGAACTTTGAGGCATATTTCAGAGATAAGCAAACAAACATTAGGCTGGGTATCTGGGTATCAGTCAAGCAAGACCCGATGAGAAGTTTGATATGTGCCCTAGCCTACCACGCACTGGCACTAGGGATTTATTTTCCCTGGCTGACACAGACATGCTCAGGAAAGTGATATCACATCTTAAGCCTTCTACCTGCCTTCTCGATCCTATCCCCACCACCTTCTTCAAAACAGTTTTTAATTGCATATCTGAAAAAGTACAAGCACTAAAAACTGCAATGGTGAATCTTCTTCTGAAGAAAAGTAATCTAGATTATTCAGCTTTTAGCAATTTCCGGCCAATCTACAAACTTTAATTCTTAAGCTAAATTCTGGAAAAATTTGTTTTCAAACATCTAAACATTTTTTAAAGTGACAACTGAAAAAAAATCCAATCTGGTTTTCGGGCCCAAAACAGCACAGAGACAGCCTTAGTTAATAAAGTGATCAATTATCTTAGCTCCAACACAGATGCCAAACAGCTCTCTGTGTCACACCCTGACCTTAGAGATCCTTTTTATGTCTATATTTGGTTTGGTCAGGGTATGATTTGGGGTGGGTATTCTATGTTCTATTAGTTGTATTTCTATGTTTGGCCGGGTAGGGTTCTCAATCAGGGACAGCTGTCTATCGTTGTCTCTAATTGAGAATCATACTTAGGTAGCCCTTTTCCCACCTGTCTTTGTAGGAAGTTGTCTTTGTTTGTCGCCACTATAGCCGCACGGTTTGTTTTGGATTGTTTGTGTCGGCGTCATACAAATAAAGGAATATGTACGCTCACTGGCTGCACCTTGGTCCTCTTCATTCAACGGCCGTGACACTCTGTCCTTGTACTCTTGGATTTCAGAGCTGCATTCGACACTGTTGACCATTATGTACTTCTTGACAGAGTAGAGGTAGGTTGGCCTCTCCGGTCCAGTTCTAAATTGGTTCAGGACCTATTCAACCGGTCAAGAGTTTTTTTGTCAGAGATAATACATAACAAATGTGGCGTTCCACAAGGTTAGATTTTAGGTCTGGTACTATTCAGTTTATATACAGTATGTTACCCCTTGGCGGCGTTATCAGAAAGCACAGCATTGATTTTCACTGCTACACAGACGATACACAACTTTACATTTCTGTGTCACCAGAGGATTTTAGCTCCACGGATAAATTATTAGACTGTGTTAGTAATTTAAATACTTGGATGGATCACAAATTCCTCCAGCGAAATAAAGACAAGACTGAGAAATTTATTGTTGGAGTCAAAGCACAGACAAAGAATTTTAATTGTAATTAACATTTTAATTAATGGAGAATAAAGATAAAACCTAGGTGTTATTTTTGATTCTGAACTCAATTTCGAATCACACAAATATATTTTACTACCTTAGAAAGATTGCCAGGGTGCGGCCGCTTCTATTAGGTGGATACAGAGAGACTCATCCATGCTTTTATTACAAGCAGGCTTGACTACTGTCATGCTCCCCTGTCTGGTCTACCCAAGAAAGCCATTGGTCAACTGCAAAACATACAGAATTCTGCACCAAGACCAGACGGAGAGCACACATTATACCGATTTTAAAGTCTCTGCACTGGCTGCCTGTGAGTATTAAAAGTAATTTTAAGATTATTCTATTTTTAAATCCATCCACAATTGTGCACCCAATACGTGGCAGACATGCTTTTAAGTTATGTACCCAGTAGGTCCCTCAGGTCCTCTGGCACTGGCCTTTTAACTATCCAAAGCCCAGGACCAAGAGGCATGGAGAGGAAGCCTTTAGTTATTATGCCCCCAGCCTTTGGAATAGCCTGCCAGAGAAGCTGAGGGGGGACCGAAACTGTGGACATATTTAAAAGCGTTGCTTTTCCTTAGGGTGCTTTTTAGTGGTTCAGTTTTTATTGTTATACTTTAGTTTTTTTAGTCTTATATCTGTTGTGTAGTAAATATTCCATGACTGAAATGTGCTGTATTGATTTGATGCCCCTGCTCATTCACCTCATCCCTCTATCCCTCCATCCACCCCTCCCTCCATCCACCCATCCCTCCATCCCTCCCTACCTCTCCTAATGCCTACTCTCTTCCTTTCCTCTCTCCCCTCTCCCTCCCTTTGCTTTTCTTCCTCTCTTCTCTTCTCTCTTCCTCCCTCTCAACGCCTTTCTTTCTTTCTCATCTGTGTAGTGGTGCGGTCTTTCTGACCTGTGGCATATTGTTCTGTTTATCTGTTTGCATCACTCCACTTTGCTTTCTGGGAAAAAATGGAATCCAATCACTCTGCTACAGCCTCGTCTGACAGTCAGCAGCCTGACGGCTGTGTCTGTGTGGCTGCCTGACTCACTGCAGCAGCAGCTATCTACCATTTTGACACTTATCAACAATGTCAAATAGTGGATGGTGGTCTGGTCAAACGTGTTAACAGATAGCACTGGGCATTCTGATGGGGGGAGTCACACAGATACCAAGACAAAAAGCCATTAGAGACAGACAGAATAATATGGGGCCTTTCCTGGGCTAAGACAAGTGGTGATGTGGCTGCTACAGTAGATCCTGAGTGCACACAACCATTAACTCAAGTGGCAGAAAAATAGCTTGAGTAGGCATGCACGACAACACACACAAATGTGTGTGTACATATGTAAGCACGCAAACACACACACACACACACACACACACACAAAATGTGCATGTTTGTACAGTGCCTTCGGAAAGTATTTGGACATCTTGACTTTTTCCAGATTTTGTTACATTGCAGCATTATTATAAAATTGATTCAATTGTTTTTTTCCCTTCATCAATCTACACACAATACCCCATAATGACAAAGCCACAACAGCTTTTTAGAAATGTTGCTAATTTATAAAATAAAAAAATGAGAAAATTACAATTACATAAGTATTCAGACCCCTTACTCAGTACTTTGTTGAAGCACCTTTGACAGCGATTACAGCATCGAGTCTTCTTGGGTATGACGCTACAAGCTTGGCAAACCTGTAATTGGGGAGTTTCTCCCATTCTTCTCTGAAGATCCTCTCAAGCTCTGTCAGGTTAGATGGGGTGCGTTGCTGCACGGCTCAAGTCTGGGCTGTGGCTGGGCCACTCAAGGACATTCAGAAACTTGTCCCGAAGCCACTCTGTGTTGTCTTGGCTGTGTGCTTAGGGTCATTGTTTTGTTGGAAGGTGAACGTTCAACGCAGTCTGAGGCCCTGAATGCTCTGGAGCAGGTTTTCATCATGGATCTCTCTGTACTTTGCACTGTTCATCTTTGCCCCGATCCTGATTAGTCTCCCAGTCCCTGCCGCTGAAAAATATCCCTACAGCATGATGCTGGCACCACCATGCTTCACGGTAGGGATGGTGCCAGGTTTCCTCCAGACGTGATGCTTGGCATTCAGGTCAAAGAGTTCAATCTTGGTTTCATCAGACCAGAGAATCTTGTTTCTCATGGTCTGCAAGTCCTTTAGGTGCCTTTTGGCAAACTCCAAGTGGGCTGTCATATGCCTTTTACTGAGGAGTTGCTTCCGTTGGCCACTCTACCATAAAAATCTTATTGGTGGAGTGCTGCAGAGATGGTTGTTCTTCTGGAAGGATCTCCCATCTCCACGGAGGAACTCTAGAGATCTGTCAGGGACCTTCAGGTTCTTGGTCACCTCCCTGCACAAGGTCCATCTCCCCTGATTGCTCTGTTTGGTCACCTTCCTGACAAAGGCCCTTCCTCCCCGATTGCTCAGTTTTGCCAGGCAGCCAGCTCTAGGAAGAGTCTTGGTGGTTCCAAACTTCTTCCATTTAAGAATGATGAAGGCCACTGTGTTCTTGGGGATCTTCAATGTTGCAGAAATGTTTTGGTACCTTTCCCTGATCTGTTCCTCGACACAATCCTGTCTCGTAGTTCTACGGAAAATTCAATCAACCTAATGGCTTTTTTTTTTCTCTGACATGCACTGTCAACTTGGGGACCTTATATAGACAGGTGTGTGCCTTTCCAAATCATGTCCAATCAATTGAATTTACCACAGGTGGACTCCAAGTTGTAGAAACATCTCAAGGATGATCAATGGAAACAGGATGCAAGCGAGCTCAATTTCGAGTCTCATAGCAAAGGGTCTGAAAACTTATTGATTCTATTGAATCCATTTTAGAATAAGGAAAAAGTCAAGGATTCTGAATACTTTCCGAAGGCACTGTATGTATGTACATATGCAAGCACACAAACAGAGACAGAGACAGAGAGAGGCGGCTGGCTTCAATGTAACCCCCATTAGCAGCTCCTCAGGCAGTCAAGTGTGAAATGATGACTGGGTCTGAAATAACTGGATTATTAGGCGTAAAGCCTTGCATGGGCCTCGACACCCTCCCTCTCTGTCCACTCTGGCTGCTGCCAGAACAGAGCCTGCTGCTGCTGTCCTCTGGGGAGACACCGACTGCCCACTGATGCCATGTGTCATACCATGAGGTGTGTGTGTGTGTGTTGTACCGTGTAGTGTGTGTGTGTGTGTGTGTGTTGTAGTGCCACAGCGTGTAGCAAAGGCCTAATGGAGAGTAATGAGTAGCGACTCCCAGCATGCTACTGCATTCTCAGGCTCCGCCTCTTCTCCTCTTCAATCCCCCTCTCTTCACTTCTCAACTCTCCTCATCCCTTCCTCCCCTGTTCTCTCCTCTGATGTCTGATGCTTCTCTATGCCACTATCCTCTGTCCAATCCCCCTTCTTCCCCATACTCTTGTCTCCTCTCCCCTTCCCCCTTCACTTCCCCAACAATTCAACATGCACTGTGTCTATATCTGAGCCTGTCCACTTTACAATGCCACAGATACGTCACTGGACATTGGGTTTCAATAAGAAAATTGCTGGATGTATGTGGGAGCATGTTGATAATTTGCATGAGGACCTTGGAGAAAGAACGCTGCATTCTCCTTCCAGATACACCTTGTTCCTCTTGGGATATAGGCAGTGACACGGTAAAGAGGAGCAGACCTGTGTTCAAATACCAACAAAAATATTTTCAAATACATTGAGAATTTGCTTTAGCTTGCCTGCAGTGCCAGATAGGCGGGATATGCAGTTTCAGGACTTGTCTATTGGTCTGGAAAGCAAGGCAAGCTCAATCAAGCACTGCTGAAGTATTTGAACCCAGGTCTGGAGAGTAGGGTGAGAGGTTTATCGTTGAGGCTTCATTAACTCTTGACAGAGAAGACCATTTTAAGCAGTTAGCATCCGTGATTAGCCCTGTTCTATATAAATATGCAGTCAATATGTCGCTCCCTTGATTTACTAGGGCATGGTACTAGAGTTATGAGGACCTATAATCAAACGCCTGCTGCTGTGTCTGCGTGACACACTCAATGGGTAAATAAATCCACATACACACACACACACACACACACACACACAAACGTGCATAAGTATGTACGCAAGCACACACACACACAAATGTGCACATGTATGTACGCACACACACACATACATACATACATACATACATACATACATAGATACATACACCACTTAGGTTATTGTATTTCTTTCTTAATATACATCATACATATTGAGATAGAACTATCGCTGTCGTGCATTCGGGTTCTATATTTGGTTCTAAAGTGGCTCGTACAAGGAAATACAAATTACATCCACCAATGAGTTGTAAACAATTATTCTATCTTCTGTGGAGCACATGATGAAGGCATATTAACAAGAGTTCCAACAGGTACTGTTGGGTTGTACAGTAATAAGAGGTGGTATCATATTACACAGATAAGAACAAAAACAAGATCAAAATGACAGAACACACAAATCTCTGCTCTTATCAGGGTGAGGAGAAAGAGAGAGAAGAGAGAGAGAGTGTGAGGGAAACAGCAAGTGTGAGTTAATGGAGAGAGATGTGCTAGAGGGAGAGAGGCAGAGAGAGAGCGAATCCCAGAGAGACAGAGATATGTAGAAGAGGTAGAGAGAGGTGAGTCTTTTTGCAGGCCCGGTGAGGTGAGACCAGAGAAATGCTGAGAGGCACAAGGTCGAAAACACACAAACACACCCACCAGCCAGGCCAGGACCAAAGAGCATTAAACAACTCTAGTCTATAGCATGTCTCCCCATTCCCCATCCTGATTTCCTATTCTATTTTACCCATCCTGTCTCCCTTCTCCTCCTCCCATGTGTCCTCTCCTCTGCTCATCTCTCTCCCTTCTCCTTGTCTGCTCTCTCGCCTCTCTTCGCTTCTCTTCTTCGTTCTTTCTTTCTCTCTGCTCTCTTCTCTCCATCTCTCACATATACAGTATTCATTTCAGTTCAAGGGAAAATAAAGTGGATATACTGTAGCAAAACTCAATTGGCCAAAGTAAAAATGAATCTGAGTTTCAGAGAGGGAAGGAGGAAGGAAGGTGCAGAGAGGGGGTAGCATATGCACTGTTCCAGTGGGGGTTAAGTGGTCAGGTTGGTATTATGTTTGTCAGGGCGTGGGTGCAGTCCTTGACCCCTGGGTGAGGGTAGTAGATGATCTCTCCACTACAAGGTCAAGAACCCGGATGGAAGCAATTCAAGATAGCAATGCAATATCTGCTTACAATATTGTTTACAGCATACAGTACCACTGACCAAACCAAGGTTATAAACACAACATACAGTACCACTGACCAAACCAAGGTTATAAACACAACATACAGTACCACTGACCAAACCAAGGTTATAAACACAACATACAGTACCACTGACCAAACCAAGGTTATAAACACAACATACAGTACCACTGACCAAACCAAGGTTATCAACACAGCATACAGTACCACTGACCAAACCAAGGTTATAAACACAACATACAGTACCACTGACCAAACCAAGGTTATCAACACAGCATACAGTACCACTGACCAAACCAAGGTTATAAACACAGCATACAGTACCACTGACCAAACCAAGGTTATAAACACAACATACAGTACCACTGACCAAACCAAGGTTATAAACACAACATACAGTACCACTGACCAAACCAAGGTTATAAACACAACATACAGTACCACTGACCAAACCAAGGTTATAAACACAACATACAGTACCACTGACCAAACCAAGGTTATAAACACAACATACAGTACCACTGACCAAACCAAGGTTATAAACACAACATACAGTACCACTGACCAAACCAAGGTTATAAACACAACATACAGTACCACTGACCAAACCAAGGTTATAAACACAACATACAGTACCACTGACCAAACCAAGGTTATAAACACAACATACAGTACCACTGACCAAACCAATTTAATCAACAGCTCAGAAATCCATCAACAATTGTGTTATATTGCTTCTACATGCTATGATCCAATAGATCAGTGTTTCATTGCTGAATTACCATCCAAATACCACCCTTGTCTTCAATCCTATTGTAAGAGTACAAATAGAGTACAAATAGTACAAATCAATACTGAAGTAAATGTACTTAACATCAAAGACAAGCCATACTGTTCCTAGGATGTTCAGTAACCCTAATGATTCCACTAGTTCACAGGAGGTCACAATGATATTCAGAATAATAACAACACAAAACTGTTCTGCTTCCTGTATCCTGCTTCATGGGAAATATTAACACAAACATATGTTGCTGAAACATTAATCAAATTAAATCAGTTATCACACAGTATACTTGCACAATCTTCACATGCACACACACAGTGTGCATACACTAACTTACACAGACACACAGTACTGTATACACACTCAATTCAACCAGACACACAGTACTGTATACACACTCAATTCAATCCAGTCTCAAGATGATATGATTCAGTATTTAGTGGATCTGTTGCTTTGAATTAGTAGTTAGAACAGCTTCAGAAAGATACTACCATACTCCCCTACTACAACTCCTTTACTACTCTCTACGTTTCCACTGCCCAGTTACATGCAAAACAAACTCAGGAAACCAAGGCTGCATCCCAAATGGCACCCTATTCCTTATGGGCTCTGGTCAACAGTAGTGCACTATAAAAGGAAAAGGGTGCCATTAGGGACACAGTCCAAGAGGAAGTCTGAGTCAGATGGTGGAAGAGAGCCTCTCAAGGAGCTTATGCGGCACAATGTGACAGACCAAAAGACTACATGCATAACAATAAAGTAGTCAAACGGAAAAACAAAAGCCCAGAGAAAAAGAAGGGGTTCTCTCTCTAAAGAATCAGAGGATTTGTTTGCCCTGTGAATCCTGAAAAATTCAGTGGGTGAGTTAGGCATCAAAGTTGTGAAACTACAGAGAGCATTTTGTTCTGTTAGTGTAGTAGAGATCCTTCATCATTAGATGCCTTTTCCTTATCCCTTGTTTGGCTAAGAACTGGTTGTGGATATAACAGTGGGGAACCATGAGCAACTTCTATCTCAGGCCATCAGACTGTTAAATGGCCATCACTAGCCGGCCTCCAGTACCATGCCCTGAACTTAGTCACTGGCACTAGCTGGCAACCACCCGGTTACTCAACACCGCACCTTAGAGGCTGCTGCCCTATGTACATGTATATACTGTATGCTAGTCCATCTTATTCAAGTATTGCTGTACATATACTATTCTATCCACATATTCTTCAGATATACATAATACATATTGTCTGACTGAAAATAACTTCTGGACATCAGAAAAGCGATTACTCACTGCGGGCTGGAATAAACTTTTTCCTTTAACGAGTCCAACGAGAAGAATATCCTGATTTCACTGGAACAGGCCCAGATCCACGCCTTTTACATGAAGAAAGACACCGGAAAAGAGGCCGCAGATCGGGCACCCTTCTGAGAATCTGGAGGCGAGCGAATAAACTCCCATTGCCTTCCATTCTTCTTGCTAATGTGCAATCATTGGAGAAAAAAATTGATGACCTACAATTAAGATGATCCTACCAACAGGACATTAAAAACTGTAACATCTTATGTTTCACCGAGACGTGGCTGAACGAAGATATGGACAATATAAAGCTAGCGGGATTTTCCATGCACCGAAAGACCAGAGGACCAGAAGACCTGGTAAGACCAGGGGTGGGGGTGTGTGTATTTTTGTCAATAACAGCTGGTGTGCAATGTCTAATATTAAAGAAGTCTCGAGGTATTTCTCGCCTGAGGTAGAGTACCTTATGATAAGCTGTAGACCACACTATCTACCAAGAGAGTTCTCATCTGTATTATTCTTAGCCGTTTCTTTACCACCACAAAGCAAAGCTGGCACTAAGACCGCACTCAACCAACTCTATAAGGCCATAAGCAAAGAAGAAAATGCTCACACAGAAGCGGCATTCCTAGTGGCCTGGGACTTTAATGCAGGGAAACATGAATCAGTTTTACCACATTTTTACCAGCATGTCACATGTGCAACCAGCAAAAACAATCCTAGACCACATTTACTCCACACACAGAGATGCACACAAAGCTCTCCCTCGCCCTCCATTTGGCAAATTCCTGCTTACAAGCAAAAACTAAAACAGGAAGTACCAGTGACTTGCTCAATACGGAAGTGGTCAGATGACGCGGATGCTACACTACAGAACTGTTTTGCTAGCACAGACTGGAAGACGTTCCGGGATTCATCCAATGGCATTTAGGAATATACCACCTCAGTCATCGGCTTCATCAACAAGTGCCCCAAGCATACTTCCAAAGTTGTGGCAAAATGGCTCAAGGACAACAAAGTCAAGGTAGTGGAATGGCCATCACAAAGCCCTGACCTCAATCCTATAGAAAATTTGTAGAACTGAAAAAGCGTGTGCGAGCAAGAAGGCCTACAAACCTGATTCAGTTACACCAGCTCTGTCAGAAGGAATGGGACAAAAATCACCCAACTTCTTGTGGGAAGCTTGTGGAAGTCTACCCAAAACTTTTGACCCAAGTTAAACAATTTAAAGGCAATGCTACCAAATACCAATTGAGTGTATGTTAACTTCTGACTCACTGGGAATGTGATGAATGAAATAAAAGCTGAAATAAATCATTCTCTCTACTATTATTCTGACGTTTCACATTCTTAAAATAAAGTGGTGAGCCTAACTGACCTAAGACAGGGAATTTTTACTAAGATTAAATGTCAGGAATTGTGAAAAACTGAGTTTAAATGTATTTGGCTAAGGTGTACGTAAACTTCTGACTTCAACTGTATATGCTGTGTATATATATATACACACACTCCGGACTCTGACATTGCTCGTCCAAATATTTCCATATTTCTTAGTTCCATTCATTTGCTTTTAGATTTGTGTATTGTTGTCTATTGTTAGATATTACTTCAGAGAAGTAATCTCTTCAGTTTGTGTTGAAAAGAGAAGGGTTAATACTGAAGATAAAAAAAAATATCCAATCAGGATTTCTTTGGGGTGGTCTCTGGGTAGAAAAAAACTAGCCTGCTCAGCCAGCCACTTAGAGCAGAATTTGGGGGTAAATGTGGAATGAGCAAATCAAGGCCTTCTCAATTTGATTCTGTTTGATTAATTCATAATCATAATTCATAATTCACTAGAACCAGAATAGTTTGACTACAGAAGATATATTGAGGGGCGTATTAAGTGATGCTACTGTATGCTTTCTGTTATTTTCTAGTTTTTTTAATTTGACACAATGTATTGGGCGGCAGCGTAGCTTAGTGGTTAGAGCGTTGGACTAGTAACCGAAAGGTTGCAAGATCGAATCCCCGAGCTTACAAGGTACAAATCTGTCTTTCTACCCCTGAACAAGGCAGTTAACCCAATGTTCCTAGGCTGTCATTGAAAATAAGAATTTGTTCTTAACTGACTTGCCTAGTTAAATAAAGGATAAATGGAAGATATTTGGTGCAACAGGGCTTAACAGAATACACAAGATATTATTTGGTTGTGCCTCAGCAGTCAATCAATTAGCCCAAGTCAGATAAAAATGTTTAGATTGGTAAGTTAGTCTAGCGGCCAGCTATCTAATTTTGTAGAAAGAATGGTCGAATTACCGACTGGCGTGGGGCACATTGATCATCTATTATCATATTAAAAACTGCAAACCTTTGTCTCCGCCCTATGGCAAAATGTATAGAATTGTAGGAAATTAGCTGTAAAACTGCAAATTCTTCTCTCAACCCCATGGTAAAATGAGTAGAAATGCATGAAATAAGTTATTAAATTGCTAAATCTTCTCTCCAAAAAATGTGTAGAATTGAAGCAACTTGCTTTAAAACTGCACCATTTTCTCTAAGCCCCTTTGAAAATGTGTAGAATTGAAGCAACTTGCTTTAAAACTGGACCATTTTCTCTAAGCCCCATTGAAAATGTGTAGAATTGAAGCAACTTGCTTTAAAACTGCACCATTTTCTCTAAGCCCCTTTGAAAATGTGCAGAATTGAAGCAACTTGCTTTAAAACTGCACCATTTTCTCTAAGCCCCTTTGAAAATGTGCAGAATTGAAGCAACTTGCTTTAAAACTGCACCATTTTCTCTAAGCCCCTTTGAAAATGTGCAGAATTGAAGCAACTTGCTTTAAAACTGCACCATTTTCTCTAAGCCCCTTTGAAAATGTGCAGAATTGAAGCAACTTGCTTTAAAACTGCACCATTTTCTCTAAGCCCCATTGAAAATGTGTAGAATTGAAGGAAATTAAGTTTAATTGTGTTTTATTTATCTTCGCTGTCCCGAGGAGGCCGCTAAAATGTTTTTCTCCCTAGCTGAGGGGACGGGGGGGGGGGGACGGGGGGGTGGGGGGGGGTATGGATGTCGGTATGCAGACCCACGAGCCACTGTAGCCCCTCATGAGTTCTGTTTTTTGTGGCCCCCACCCCCATCAAATTTGCTCATCCCTGGAATAGGATATAACACACCTTATTACACCAATAAATGTTACTAAAGGGTGGTAGAGACAATAGAAACATAATCATGTAGTATATTTTAATAGATAACATGTACTGTATATAGTAGACAGCTCAACATCTCAGGAGCTCAGAGAGCTTGAAAAAAGCCTATGTTAACTAGGATCTCTTTTATTGATCCTGGACAGCTGAGAGAAAGGTGATAAAAAATATTCTCGGTTAATTGTGTGTACTTTTTAGCCAGTAGTTGTGAAAGCAGCACTCATGAGTCAAAAGTGGTCCCAGAAAAGTGCATATTACTTCACATATATGCAGATACAGTGTGTGTACCACGTCATTGCTCGCTCTCTCCCTCTGCTGTGTCCACTGGGTCGTTGGGCCCAGCCTGCAATCTCATTAGATAACGCTGGTCACTCAAATTCAAGGGGCTGAGGTTCATTGGCTAGAACCCAAATTGCCAGGGGGTTGGCCCACGTGGGGGGAATATTTCGGGAAAACAGTTGCTTTCAAACTAGGGATTTTGTGGATAATTGCGGTATGGTTACCAAATTCCAGGAACTTTCAATACATTTCTCTGTTTTCCAGATATCCTGGTTGGAGGATTCCACATTTCCTGCTTATCCCCTCCTGATTCCGAGAAACCTCCAACCCAGGATATCAGGAAAACCAGGGAACTTATTGAAAGTTAGGGAATTTTGCAACTCTAGAAGAGAAATTCCGCTCATAGATTATTCATGTATGAACTATACATTGACACATCCAGCCCAGAGCGGGAGGTTTAAAATATACTTTATTCGTCGCCAAAGTAGAGCATGTCTTTAAAGGTAAAGGCATCTTTAAATCATATACTTTAGCACTGTAGCCATATAGAAACATGAGGGAATCATTGAGTACTATGTTTTGTCATAAGACAGGAATTTCCCCAGCTGTTGACTGAGTGACATGGAGAGAGTGGCAAGCCATGGATGACAGAGGTTAAGTTAACACGCACATGTTCAAACACACAGACCCTGTCTGTGTTTGCATGGCAGCACACCACACATACATACGCACGCACAGATGAAGACGAACATGTGCACACCGACACAGACACAGACACAGACACAGACAAAAGTGTTGAATTAGTTTGTCTTTCTGGCTGCATGGTGAAGGTTAAGGTGCATCCCAAATGGCACCATAGTTCCTATATAGTGATATTACTTTTGACAAAAGCACTAAGTGCCCTGTTCAAAAGTAGAGCACTATATAAGGAATAGGGTGCCACTTGGGATGTAGACAGAGAGAGGAGGAGGCGGGCGGTTCAGTCAGTCGTGAAGGTTAACAGTGATTGAGAACCAGATGGATAGATACAACTTAACCTGAAATGGACAGTGAAGATCATTAGCATGATTAACACTAGCATAAAGTTGCCCATCCTTGCTATCTCTGGGACAAGCTACAGTATGTCAATTAGGTTGAATGATAATGGTATATTATTAGTCTAGGGACAACAACGGATGGTGATAGTAAATAGTGGCGCAAGACGAAGACGAAGAAGAATGGATAGGAGACTCACACAATGTCACACAACAGCTGAGGTCCATTAACTCCCATCCTCCTCACTGTAACACACCCCTCAACATACACACGGCACACTTGCACTCTACCCTAACCTCCTCCGTTAGCACACGCCGCACGGCTAATGTCACCTTGACTGCCCCTCTGTGACTAACCAACCATGTACATGTTGATGGCGTATCCAGTGTGCCTGGTCAACCTGGTTCTGCCAGCTGGGGTGTGGGGAGGCTGGGGGAGGGGGGGGTTTGGGGGAGTGGGAGGCTGGGGTGTGGGGAGGCTGGGGGAGGGGGAGGTTGGGGGAGTGGGAGGCTGGGGTGTGGGGAGGCTGGGGGAGGGGGAGGTTGGGGGAGTGGGAGGCTGGGGTGTGGGGAGGCTGGGGGAGGTTGGGGGAGGGGGAGGCTGGGGGAGGGGGAGTTTGGGGGAGTGGGAGGCTGGGGTGTGGGGAGGCTGGGGGAGGTTGGGGGAGGGGGAGGTTGGGGGAGGATGGGGGGAGAATGGGAAGGAGTGAGGATGGTGGGACGGTGGAGGAATCTGTTCCACATAGCTAAGCAAAAGCATCCATTCATCCATCCATCCACCCAATCATGACTCCAGCAGTCCATGATTTCAGCACATGGGGAACAAAGGGGAATGCACCATAATGCTGTATCAAAACAACCCTAGCAACACCATTGACCAGTACACAATGACGTTTTGATAAGACCATACCATTCAACACAACCACGTGGCAGTGTAGACACAAAATAAATGACCATTGTGCTGTTCCTGCTATTTTATATATGTTATAAATATTTTTTATTTGATCAAAGTCATTCAATGTGGCAATTATTACCGTCATGACAGCTGCACAATATGCCAGGCATATTAGTATAGTTTTGTTTCTCTTTGAATTGCCTTTCTGGTTCAGAGTACACCAGTCACACCTCTAGAAGCTGGTTAATAGGGATGTTTTCCCCTTAATCACATCACAATCAACTTTTACCAGTTGAATATAGACACAAATATGATACTTTTTTTGTATTAAAAAATTCCTGAAATATTTTATTACAATATGCAAATGATGTGATGTCTCATTAAATATGTGCATAGTTGCACACCTATTTTATACCCAATCACCATCTCTTCAAACTAAGTCACATAATCCAGATTGTTACATTATCTATGAAATGGCCTTGTAAATGATCTGTAATTAAAAATAGGGATTTTGAAATTATGGATGCATGACCATTTTAAAGTGGTTAAAATTTGTGACATTTTTATGACGCTAGTATGATTAAACTAAAGAAAACATACATTTTAAGATTTTGAAATGGTTATGTTTACTGTTTTAAAATACTAATATTAATGGACCAAAAAAACTCAAAAACTCCAAATTGATCGGTAGATGCAAAAATGTCACTTCAGCCTGTGGTGCCTGGCATTAATGGTTAATGATGATTACGTATCTGACACTATCAGATCAGGGCTCTTATCTGATCTGTAACAGCTTTGCTCTCTAACTTTGCTCACACTGTTCTGCACAGTAATGACACCTAATGGAGGGGGTAGATAGACAGATACACACAAAGCTGTAGAGATCAATACTCTATTTTGCAACACACTACAACAGAGGTTAACTAAATTATTGTGTGTACTTACTTCTCTACACAACACCGTAATGTTATGACTGAATCAATGATGAGCACTAGTCGATTCAGGTTACTGTAGTTCTCTCCAGACAAGCTTTCTTTCTTTCTTTCTTTCTTCCTTTCTTTCTTTCTTTCTTTCATTCATTCTCTCTCTGTTTCTCTCTCTCTCTCTAGAATTCAGTGTTTATTTGGTCCATAATCACATACTCCAACCATTTTCCTTCAAGGATTTTTTATACAGTTATATTCTTGTTTATATCAGATTCTCTTTGTGGTCGTCCTCTTGTAAAAAGCAACAAACCTGAGAGTGCATTACATAAAATCTTGTTTATGACGGCAGTTTGTATCATAAACAAAAAATGTATTCCCTGAAGAGAGAGTTTTGTCTGATGCTGTTTCATTTGTGCTTGTTTCCGGCTACTGTAGATTTGTTGTAATATTATGTACAAGAGTAAAAGGACAGCTCATACAAACACATTTTATTTCAGACTAGTGGGGATATGAATGATCATGATCAGTAGAATTCACTTTTATTCATCTTCGCAAAAAAGTCATGAACGTAAGGGAACTTTCAACCTAAATCCAATAATATGGTCACATTTGTTGTTGATTTCACATTGCATTTACATTAGTTGACAACTCAACCAAATGTAAATCAAAGCTAGACATTGAAATGACGTCTGTTCCCGTGGGATATTAATGTTGTTGTCTCTTCTCATCCACTAAGGCTGTGAGTGACGGAAGGCATGAGAGATGATGAAAAGAGACCTGGCAGACCTGGCAGTGTGGTGCCAGGACAACAACCTCTTCCTCAACGTGAGCAAGACAAAGGAGATGAACGTAGACTACAAGAAAAGGATTGCCGAACACACCTCCATTCACATCAATGGGCTGTAGTGGAGAGGGTTGAGAGATTCAAGTTCCTTGGTGTCCAGATCACCAACAAACTATCATAGTCCAAACACACCAAGAGAGTGTTGAAGAGGGCACGACAACGCCTTTTTCCCCTCAAGAGACTGAAATGATTTGGCATGGGTCCCCAGATCTTCAAAACGTTTTACAGCTGCACCATCGAGAGCATCCTGACCGGTTCCATCACCGCCTGGTATGGCAACTGCTCGGCATCCGAATGTAAGGCGTTACAGAGGGTAGTGCGTACAGTCCAGTACATCACCGGGGCCAAGCTTCCTGCCATCCATGACCTATATACTAGGCGGTGTCAGAGGAAGGGCCAAAACATTATCAAAGACTCCAGTCACCCAAGTCATAGACTGTTCTCTCTGCTCCCGCACGGCAAGCAATACCAGAGCACCAAGTCTAGGTCCAAAAGGCTCCTTAACAGCTTCTACCCCCAAGCCATAAGACTGCTGAACAATTAATCAAATTGCCACCTGGACTATTTACATTGACACCCACCCTCCTTTGTTTTTACACTGCTGCTACTCGCTGTTTATTATCTATGCATAGTCACTTTACTTTGATCAGTCTCTCACATCGCTGTGGAGGAATTTTGGCCCACTATTGCATACAGAACTGTTTTAACTCAGCGACATTTGTGAGTTTTTAAGCATCAACTGCTCGTTTCATGTCCTGCCACAACATCTCAATTGGGATCAGGTCTGGACTTTGACTAGTCCATTACAAAACTTCAAATTTGTTGCTTTAGCCATTTTCATGTTGATTCGATTGTGTGTTTTTGATCATTGTCTTGCTGCATGACCCAGCTGCACTTCAGCTTCAGCTCACAGACGGATGACCTGACATTCTCCTGTAGAATTCTCTGATACAGAGCAGAATTCATGGTTCCTTCTATTAAGGCAAGTCGTCCAGGTCCTGAGCATCTCCAAACCATCACACTACCACCATTATGCTTGACTGTTGGTATGAGGTTCTTACTGTGGAAAGCAGTGTTAGGTTTTCACCAGACATAATGGGACCCATGTTGTCCAAAAAGTTGACTCAAGTTTGTCAAAAAAGCACCTGGAAGCACCTGGATGATCATCAAGACTCTTGGAAGAATGTTCTATGGACATATTATTTAAAAGTATAACTTTCCACAGTAAAAACCTCATACCAACGGATGGCGGTTGGAGAGAAAGAGTATGATAGAGTGATTCCTCCTACACCTAGACAGTTGTGTTGTCCTCTTTCTCCTCCAGAGAGGCACAGGCAGGCAGACACAGGATGTGTCCCTAAATAGTGCATGATATAGAGAATAAGGTGCCATTTGGGACTCAGGAACACACAGGGCTGATGTAGCCTGTCTGTGCTGTGGCATGTTTGCAGTGTAGCTGTCCTAATACTAAAAGCAATCACTCCAGCCATCAGGTCCCATACACGTCTCTGTCTCCCCTCAGCCACCCTGCCAAAGACTCAGGACAGACAATATGTAAGCTCCGTAACCCCCACAAAGGAAAACACAAGCTCCCCTGGCTCCCACACATACACATTAAAATAGCTTTTTCAATTAATAAACACACAACATTCCACCTATATTGTCAACTACGAACACACACACACACACACACACACACACACACACACACACACACACACACACAGAGACACTCACACAGAGACACACACACACACAGAGACACACACACACACACACACACACGCACACACACACACAGGGGCACACTACTACAAATAACTATTTCCTATCTACACAGCATCTATACACACACATCTACAGAAATTTCAACCAAACCCCACACAGACAGACACACACACAGACTAGCATAATGGTTGTCATCTCAGTTTTCAAGTCTCTTCTCCCGCCTTGCAGGCACGGCGACACACAAAGGGGGTCTGCCTGGGCACTCGCTATCAGCCACACACACACACACAGGGGTCTGCCTGGGCCCTCGCTGGCAGCCAAACACACACACATTGGGGGTCTGCCTGGCCACTCACTAACAGCCACACACACACAGGGAGTCTGCTGGGGCCCTCACGAACAGCCTATCTGTACGCCTGAGACTGAGACCAGCTACAAGCACTGTTAGCCACCCGCTCACTCTGCACCATGCTCCGCTCTTCCTCAGCTCGCAGGAGAATCTCATTCATCAAGGCTGGCTGCTAACAGATGGAGTTTGAGCAACTCCTAGGGTTCCCTCCCAGGACACATTACAGCACACATCCACCAACAATGTGCTTCATTTAAATAGGAGGGAGAGAGAAAGGGAGGGAAATAGGGGGAGAGAGAGTGAGAAGGGCAGAGAGAGAGAGAGCAAGAGAAAGAGAGAAGGGGAGAGAGAAAGTGAGAGAGAGAGATAGAGAGAGAGAGAGAGAAACATGGGGAGAGAGAGAGAGAGAGAGAGAGAGAGAGAGAGAGAGAGAAACATGGGGAGAGAGAGAGAGAGTGAAAATGAGGAATGGGAGATTGATACAGGCATGGTGAATTACACACAGCAAATATATTTGATTAGATCTTAATATGCATGACTGATACTGATCAAGCATCTCTCCCTCTTGATCAGTATCAAATGCACGAATCAAATACATTTGCTGCGTGTAATTCACTTCTCTCTCTCTCCAAAACAAAAATATATTATGGTCTCCTCCTGACTACATGTTTAAAACATATCCCTTTGAGAGTCTATTGACGCCACATCATGGGTGAGCAACTCGGCGCCACATCATGTGAACATCACACACACACACACACACACACACACACACACACACACACACACACACACACACACACACACACACATACATACACACACACACACACACACACACACTATTGACTCTTCCAGAGCACACAAAGTACTCGAATTAGAGTCTCTCTCCGAACGACTGAGACATATTTCAGGCAATGACCTTTTAGAGGGAGCCTTCCTTGATGGCCTTTATGAGCAATAAAAATGTACTGCTTCAATTTGAATAACCTCCAGCCACCGTTATCACATGCTTAAAGAGCTCTTTATTATTCACGTTAAAAGAAAGTTATTTATTTCTTCTTTCTCAAAGCATGTCCTGTGAATTCATAATGCATGGCTACCTTTTAATGTGCCCCAGTTCATACAATATCGGTACATTTTGAACTCATGTGAGTACACTGTCTTCAATGCCCTGAGGGCTACAATAGGGCCTCCTACATCCCAAATGGCACCCTATTTACTATATAGTGCACTACTTTTGGTCAAAAGTAGTGCACTATATAGGGAACAGGCTGCTATTTGCCCCTAGTGTCAACTAGCTAGCTCAGCATTCGCTGTGGCAAAAAAAATGCCTATTCATGCAGGAGTAGACACAAGGCAGACAGAAAATGAGCCACTAAAAGAATGATGTATATTAGACAAATTTAGCAGCCTTGATGAGGCTATTGAGCATAAGAACACCTGAAGTAGAGCTCTGCTCCAGTCTGCCCCTGTCACACACACACATGCACACACAGAAACATGTGCACACACAGAAACATGTGCATACACAGAAACATGTGCACACAGAAACATGTGCATACACAGAAACATGTGCATACACAGAAACATGTGCACACACAGAAACATGTGCATACACAGAAACATGTGCACACACAGAAACATGTGCACACACAGAAACATGTGCACACACAGAAACATGTGCACACACAGAAACATGTGCACACACAGAAACATGTGCATACACAGAAACATGTGCACACACAGAAACATGTGCACACACAGAAACATGTGCATACACAGAAACATGTGCACACACAGAAACATGTGCATACACAGAAACATATGCATACACAGAAACATGTGCATACACAGAAACATGTACGCGCACCGACGAACCTACACACCCTAGTCTGCCAGCCTGTGTTTGAAGATATGAGAGGCGAGTCAGGCGAAAGTCCGACCGCTGCTAGGTCTTTCTCCAAACGACTTATCTTCCGCTTGATGGAGGATGAAAGAGATTGTGTTTAAGGATGATACGGTGAAGGGGGGAGAGGGGGCGGAGACAGAAGGATAGAGGGGGAACCGTGTTTGCTTCACTTCTCATCTCCCAGTCTTTGTGACTAACTAACTGGGTATCCATCAGAGAAGATAGGCATGGAGAAGAACAGTCACATCATGCCTTGTAACACGGGGTTTGATATACATTCTGCCGCGATTATTTTGTCATGTGATTCATGCTGAGACTTTGGAGAGTAGATGAGTATGACAAAGGCAAATGACACGCAAGCAAACTCATCAGGTTAATGATGCACTAGGTGCCAAGGAGCAATAGGTCCCCTGTGTCTTCTAATCAGAATCACTTTGTGAAAGTTCCTGTTAGCACAAAACACAAATATACGTATAGTGTATATAGGGGCATGCCCCCAAAGGAAAGATCGATCATGTTTGAATCAATAAACCAGATATGGTTGAGTAGTCAGTCCCTCAATGGCCACTGCCAGGTCAGACAAGTCCAACAGAGGGTAATCAGACAGGTGATAAAGTCAAGCCCATCCCTACAGTATTCCTTCAAACCTTGTAAGCTTTATAAGCATTAATAACTGCCTAGCTTTAGTCAATAAAACTACAGTGTTACAGATTATGAAATCAACCACTACACTTGTACTATAGATAAGTCACAGTAAAGGGTTTACTAGTCTGCAAGTTTTAAAAGATAGCTGAACATAAATAAATAGTGTTAGTAATAATAATAATAGATAATACGCAACTTATGTCCTGTCCATGTACTGTAATGTACTGTACTGATCTGGAGTAGTAAATCAGGGTATAATGAAACACAAGGCTATCCATCCCGAGCCCGGGCCAGCTATGTCAAGAACAGCTCCCTCCCTCTATGTCCTCTCTCTCTCTCTCTCTGCTCTCTCTCCATCTCTCTCTCTCTCTCTCTATGCTCTCTCTCTCCATATCGCTCTCTCTCCATATCTCTCCATATCTCTCTCTCTCTCTGCTCTCTCTCTCCCTATCTCTCTCTCTCTGCTCTCTCTCCATATCTCTCTGCTCTCTCTCCATATCTCTCTCTCTCTGCTCTCTCTCTCCATCTCTCTCTCTCTCTGCTCTCTCTCTCTCTCTGCTCTCTCTCTCTCTGTCTCTGCTCTCTCTCTCTGTGCTCTCTCCATATCTCTCTCTCTGTCTCTGCTCTCTCTCTCCATATCTCTCTCTCTCTCTGCTCTCTCTCTCTCTCTCCATATCTCTCTCTCTCTGCTCTCTCTCCATATCTCTCTCTCTCTCCATATCTCTCTCTCTCTGCTCTCTCTCTCCATATCTCTCTCTGCTCTCTCTCTCCATATCTCTCTGATCTCTCTCTCCATATCTCTCTCTGCTCTCTCGCACCATCTCTCTGCTCATACGCGCTCTCTTTCTCTCTCTCTCTCTCTCTCTCTCTATTCCTCTCTCTTCCTTTCTCTTTCTCCCTCCCTTCCTGCAGTTATCAGGCTGCCTGCCCTGGCCTGTAAATAACCTCCAACACAATCCAATACAGATTTCACAACTAAAAATCTCCCTCCCTTTAATTATATATTTCCTTGTATTGACTTCCATTCCAATTCACTGGTTCTCAGTTCATTAAAACCCAGTAGAGTTTGAAATTGGTCAATATATTTAACAAACGACCTACGCTCAACACAACCATTACTCGCCATCTCAGCGACTTTCTCACACAGTTTATTTCAATAGGATTGTGTGTGTGTGCCTTTCCTCCTTCTCCTCACTCTCCTCCTCTCCCCTTGTCCCCTCTCCTCTCCTCCCTAGAGCTCCTCTCTCAACCCCTGCCATTCATCCCACATCAACCTCCCCAGGTCCATCAGCTAAGAGGCACAGAAAGAGAACTTTATAATCCAGTGCTGAGAGAAGGGATAGACAGTGTGTGTGTGTGTGTGTGTGTGTGTGTGTGCATGTGGCACGCATGTATATCACAACGAGGAATCGAAACAAGCACCAGACAGCCATCCTGAGAGCCTCTCCAAACATTAAATCCCTCCTCATAAATAGTTAAGACAATGGTTTAGATTAGCTCGAGGTGAAAGACCCATTGTTACAACACTGTGCATAGCCAATACTTTAACATTTGAAATGTCTCTATTCTTTTGAAACTCCTGTGAGTAAAATGTTTAAATTACTGTTTCACTTGCTTGGACAATGTAAACACACTGTATTTTCCCCATACAATAAAACCTCTTTATTTGAATTGAATAGATTGGCAGTGGAAAGGCCTTGAGCGGGCTGGTAGCAGTGGTCGTCTCCTCCTCCCCCATCTCTCAAGTGTGACAGGTGGCTCACACAGTGACACGTTGGACAGGATAACACAGATGCACAGAAACACACATACACACACAGCAATAAACAAACACAAATGCAGCTACTTTGCTGTTATTCTGGCTGCACTGTTTGATGTGACTGTAAGTTAGCTGTAGTTGGCTAGCTAGCAAACAAGGGATAAGAACATTGCCAACCAGTATGGCAATGGAACATTTAGAACAAACGACTGGGTCGCGTCCATAGATACAGAACAAAAAGTCTGAACGACTGGGTCGCGTCTCAGGCAACCGAGTTGATGGAATGAATGACCAGCTGGCTTGCTACCTTAGATTTGGTAGCTACCTTAGATTTGTGTCGGGACTATATCTCGGGGAAGGATGAAATAGTATGAAAAAATTCATCCAAATAATTTTTTTAAAAATGTATTTTAATTTATTATATATATATATTTTACCCCTTTTTCTCCCCAATTTCGTGGTATCCAATTGTTTTAGTAGCTACTATCTTGTCTCATCGCTACAACTCCCGTACGGGCTCGGGAGAGACGAAGGTTGAAAGTCATGCGTCCTCCGATACACAACCCAACCAAGCCGCACTGCTTCTTAACACAGCGCACATTCAACCCGGAAGCCAGCTGCATCAATGTGTTGGAGGAAACACTGTGCACCTGGCAACCTTAGTTAGCGTGCACTGCGCCCGGCCCGCCACAGGAGTCGCTGATGCGCGATGAGATAAGGATAACCCTACTGGCCAAGCCCTCCCTAACCCGGACGACGCTAGGCCAATTGTGTGTCGTCCCACGGACCTCCCGGTTGCGGCCGGTTGCGACAGAGCCTGGGCGCGAACCCAGGGTCTATGGTGGCACAGCTGGCGCTGCAATACAGCGCCCTTAATCACTACGCCACCCGGGAGGCCAAAATAATGTTTTTAATGATAATATGTCAATCATTGTTTGAATATGTTGTTAACACGTTGTATAAAAGTAATAATGCCCGAGAAGCCGGTGTTTGGAGGATATATTGGCACGGTTTCCTCGACTTCGTCTCGGGCCTAACAACACCCGTGCCAATATATCCTCCAAACACCGGCTTCTCGGGCATTATCACTTAACTAGATTCCCTAACTGTTAAGAGAGGGACTGACTCTATGACATCACCGGTATGTTTTCATTAGAATAAAGCAATGTTGCCAGGCGGGAACTGGCTGCTGTTTGGGCTGTGCTCTGCTGGGCCAGAGAGCGTGGGAGTAGAGGGTAAACACAATCACATGGAGGAAGTGACTACTATCATACCATCACACCACCATACCATCGGAGGGTGACCACTCAATCCCACAATGCCCTTGGGCCTCCCTCAGAGACTCCCACACACACACACACACACACACACACACACACACACACACACACACACACACACTCACACTCACACTCACACACACAGCTTATAGAGGCTCCAGCGGTCTGAGGGCCCACTGTGCAGAGAGACAGACTGGGCATTGTGACCACTAGGTGAGTGATAACACATGTGACTTACTGACATGTCTCTGCCTGGCCTCAGTGCAACCAGACCCGATAAAACACTACGGGAGCGCATCACAATATAAATTATCTAGCCTCCTTTTGAATCCCAACATTCAGTAGAAATGCTTGACGATGTTATGTGGGACCAGGATGATTATCGCAATACCTCTCCTTTTGTCTTCTGCAGAAATGTTGATAAATATGCATTTGTGATGAAGATCAGAGTCCAAAGACCTGCATTTACAGTGTGTGGACGGCACACCTTCTCCTATACTGGAGAAATCCTGGCCATGTGTATTTCCATGGTATTTTAGTATGAGTGTGAATGAGTGTCATCGGCTCCCAGTATGATCAGTGTTAATCTCTTCCTGGATATCCTCTACCTGACAATGACAAACCTGCTGGAACGCAGAACACGCCAGAGAGCAGCGTGGCATCATCTTGGATGTGTCCCAAATGGAGTGCATCCCAAATGGCACCCTATTCCCTTTATAGTGTTCTACTTTTGACCAGAGCCCTACTATATAGGGAATAGGGTGCTATTTGAGATGCACCCCTTGTCTGTCATACTGCATGGAGGTTCTTCTTGTTATGTACCAGTCTCTAGTATGGACAGAGAGCCAATCACAAACAGGTGTGGAGCGAATATTGGTGTGAGCTCCCACTCTCTACAGTTCTATCCAGCTGAGTGAAGGATACATGGTCTATGATCACTACCACCCACACTGACAACAACACAAAGAACACACACACACACAGATGCACATAGAACCACACAGAACAACACACACAGGGGAGAAGCAGATGTCATACACACCTGACCCTCATCATCATGCTGTTTATAACCCTAGTAATTGTCAATCCACATGGAGATCAGGCAGGCCAGAAATTACCCTGACAATGTCTTCAGTTTAGTATAGAAGTAGAGCCACTTGCTGCTCATTAAAACCTGAGTGAAGAAGGGAGGATGAGGAGTAAAGAGAAGAGGGAGGAGAGTGCGATTCATTGGCATGCATTAAGTCACCCTGAGATCCTTGACACCAGCCCCACCCACACACGCATACGCAGACACACACACACACACACACAAACACACACACACCACCTCCCAGGCCACCGAGTGTCACTGCCAGGCCACTGGTAACCAAGGCAATGCCGCCCGGCCATCTACACCACCTTGGTAGTTGTGATACGACAACCGATCGATCGATAGACCCACAACTGCCATCCTGGAGAGGAGAGGAGTAACTGAATTAACAAACCAGACCTCTAGATTAGCATCTATGTCTCTCTGTGGAGACTGAACAGGAATGAGGAGGATGAGCAGTGGAAACTACGTAAAACTCTGGGCCATCTGTCTGATCTGAGAGCATGGACCCCTGATGAATCTCAACTCCTCCACCCTCACTTCGCCCAAGCACTCTCCTCCATGGTGTTGCTAGCTATCATCTCTCTCTCAACCCCCCAACTGTACTGTATGACATAGCTAGTGCTGGGAGACTGTCCTTCAGCCTCTTTCGCTCCTCCTCGCTCCTTACCAACCCACAATACTGCAGCAGTCCTCCAGCAATACATACTATTGAGTTATGAGACTCATTTACCTGGCACATTTACAGTGCCTTCAGAAAGTATTCATACACCTTGACTTAATCCACATTTAGTTGTGTTAAAGCCTGATTTCAAAAAGTATTAAATTGTTGTTTTTTTCTCACCCATCTACACACAATACCCCATAATGACAAAGTGAAAACGTGTTTTTAGAAATGCTTGTAAATGTGCTGAAAAAGAAATACCTCATTTACATTTGTATTCACTCCCACTTGTCAATGCTTTGTGGATGCACCTTTGACAGTGATTAGAGCTTTCTGAGTCTTTCTGGCTAAGTCTCTAAGATCAAAAAACCAAGACCAAAATTAAATCTAGAATGGCTTCCAATTTAGCAACAAAGCCTCCTTCAATCATGCTGCCAAACATACCCTCGTAAAACTGATTATCCTACCGATCCTCGACTTCGGCAATGTAATTTACAAAATAGCCTGCAACACTCTACTCAGCAAACTGGATGCAGTCTATCACAGTGCCATCCGTTTTGTCATCAAAGTCCCATATACCACCCACCACCTCGACCTGTATGCTCTCGTCAGCTGGCCCTCGCTACATATTTGTCGCCAGACCCACTGTCTCCAGGTCATCTATAAGTCTTTGCTAGGTAAAGCCCCGCCTTATCTCAGCTCACTTGTTACCATAGCAGCACCCAGCCGTAGCACGTGCTCCAGCTGGTTTATCTCACTGGTCATCCCCAAAGCCAACACCTCCTTTGGCCGCCTTTCCTTCCAGTTCTCTGCTGCCAATGACTGGAACGAATTGCAAAAATCGCTGAAGTTGGGGACTTATATCTCCCTCACTAACTTTAAGCATCCGCTATCTGAGCAGCTTACCGATCGCTGCAGCTGTACATAGCCCATCTGTAAATAGCCCTTTTTTTTCACAAAGATGTTAATTGTTACACATAATTCTTGTGACTGTTTTGCGCGTTTTGCACGTTTGCCTAAATAAAGTGTGCGCCTGTTCACAAATCTCTGCTCTCCTGCACCTGACTTCGCTACCAGTACCCACACATCCGACAGTTTATCTCATCTGTCACTCTGTTGTTGTTTTTTGTTGCACTGCTTTGCTTTATCTTGGCCAGGTCACAGTTGTAAATGAGAACTTGTTCTCAACTGGCCTACCTGGTTAAATAAAGGTGAAATAAAAAGTAGAAAAAAATCTTTATACACCTGGATTGTGGAATATTTGCACATTATTCTTAAAAAAATATTCAAGCTCTGTCAAATTGGTTGTTGATCATTGCTAGACAACCGTTGACAGGTCTTGTCATAGATTTAAGTAGATTTCAGTCAAAAATGTAACTCCGCCACTCAGGAACTTCTTGGAAATCAACTCCAGCATAGATTTGGCCTTGTGTTATAGGTTATTGTCCTGCTCAAAGGGGAATTCATCTTCAAGTGTCTGGTGGAAAGCAGACAACCATGTTTTCCTCCAGGATTTGGCCTGTGCTTAGCTCTATTCCATGTATTTCTTTATCCTGAATAACTCCCCAGTCCTGAAAGACCATGCTTGAAAATGTGGAGAGTGTGTCACGCCCTGATCTGTTTCACCTGTCTTTGTGATTGTCTCCACCCACCTCCAGGTGTCTCCTGTTTTCCCCATTAGTCCCAGGTGTATTTATCCCTGTGTTTCCTGCCAGTTTGTCTTGTTTTGCCAAGTCAACCAACGTTTCTCCTAGCTCCTATGTTTCCCAGTCGCTGGTTTTTCCTAGCCCTCCTGGTTTTGACCCTTGCCTGTCCTGACGCCGTATCCACCTGCCTGTCCACTCTGCCTGTTCTGACCTCGAGCCTTCCTATCCCCTTGTACTGTTTGGACAAGAAATGTTTTACTCCTGAACTTATTTAAGCTTGCCATAACAGAGGTTGAATACTTATTGACTCAAGAAATTTCCGCTTTTCATTTGAACTTTTTTAAATATATTTTTTTTACATTATTCCATTGTGGGGTATTGTGTGTAGGCCAGTGGTAACACAAATCTAAATTTAAATTTAAATATTTTACAAAAAACACAAGGAAGAGGTAACATTAAAGTATTAGAACATGAAGGACAAACAATACAGCGTCAAGACACTATCAAACATGTATCAGTCTTTCCGCAACAGATCCATCCTCATGTGTGAGTGCTTGTGCATGTGATATAAAATATATGTCATAAGTTCCTTTTTCATGATCACAACATGTGAAACCCGAACCCTCCAAGATCCCACCACAGCCCCCCCCCCCCCCCCCCGGAAGAAAAGATAAATAGAAAATACAATTCATTCCATTCCCCACCCCCAAGAACCCCCCATGAACCAACAACCAAGAGAATGAACTAAAGATAAAAAAGGAAAAGACCAAAGAAAACAGAAAATAACAATGCTAAAAATAATAATACATTTAAAACAAAGGACATCAAGGACAACTGAAATCATAACAGCAATGCCTACTTTATGTTTGTGTGCATGTCTGGCACTATTACATGTATGTGTGTGTTTTTGTATGTGTATATTTGAAAATGAGTGTGTTTGTATATGCATGTGTACAAACACCTGCACTGCATCAGCCTCAGACAAAGCGGCATTAGTTGTAAAAACACTGCCACTTAGTGTCATTCAAATATACTTTTATTATGTTTTATTTGGACTTTTTTCCCCTCTATCTTTTGACCATCATTCTCTCTCTCACACAGCAACTCCACTCCCACTTGTCTCCAATTCCACATACCAACCCTCAGCTTCCCACAGCCCATCCCATCTATCTCTGCTGGCCACCCACTTCGTGTTTCTACGCAACACATATCTTTTAACTATGCTATGATGTTTAACATACATTTTCAATCTATCTAATCAAATAGAATCTACAGATTGCGTGTTGAAGATAAATATTTACTAAGAGTATTAATATATTAGTAATTGACTGACCCGGTCTCTCCAGATCTCCTAACAGTACTATTTCTAGGGTACATTTTAGATCAATGCTATGCATTTTCAGCCATTCCTGAACCTGAGACCAGAAACAGACTACCCGAGGGCAATACCAAAATAAATGGTCTATTGATTCTGTATCCTCACAACAAAATCTGCAGAGCTTCAATGATTTTATGGCCCAAATATTCAACATTTTGTCGGTGGCAAGAATTCTATATAATAATTTTAGATGAATAGCACAGTCTTGAATCTTGCATTGTTTTATATATCAACCCTGTACCATGGAATCGGTACATAAAAATCTCTTCCCAACTATTTTGCAATCTGTATGGCACAGTTGTCAACATCCTGGTCCTCAAATGAAACTGGTATACTTTCCTATTTATGCTATTTTTATTCCTCCATCAGTTTTGATCCATTATATTGGGCAGACAGACCAGTTCCCTACCTCCTCCCGCTGCCACCCGCCTCCTCCATTTCTGGGGCAATGCTGTAATCAATTGGTTGTACTCTTGGACTGAGCAGACCTTCCCATACAATTCTGACAACTCAATGAAGGACATAACTCTACCATTACAATTTACAATATAATTTAAGAACAAAATACTCTTTTCAAACATCTTTCCCATAAATACAGGTATTTTATTAACCAGCACATTTGAGTTCAGCCATAATATTTGTTGTAATATTTGTTCTGTCTTTTCGGGGGATGAAATGTAAATTGTAGCCAGCTCTGCAATGCTTGTTTGAAAAAGACAGATACTTTTTTAAACGTATCATTTTCAATTAATCGAAAATGAGACATGGCAATCTGCACAAAGACAAAAAGGCAATTTTTAATGGATGAGCTTTTCTTATTAATCTACTTGAGAACCATTTAGGGTTCAAATAAAACTTTTGAATGAGTGAAGCTTTTAGAGAGAGGTTTAGTGCTTTTATATTTAATAATCTCAACCCACCAAATTCATATTCATTATATAGATAGGCTCGTTTTATTTTGTCTGGTTTAACGTCCCAGATAAAGCTAAATATTTTTTGCTCATATGATTTGAAAAATCTATCATCAGGAGTAGGCAGCGCCATAAGTAAGTGAGTAGATTGGGATATGACTAAGGAGTTAATCAGGGCAATTTTTCCATAAGTAGACAGTTATTTAGTTTTCTATTGAAATTCATTGTGGAGAGCTTATATTTATATATTTCTTTATATGAATACCGAGTATGTCTACTTCACCATCAGCCCATTTTATAGGTAAGCTGCAAGGTAATGTAAAAGTTGTATTTTTTAAGGAACCAATATGTAATATTGTACACTTATCATTATTAGGTTTTAGTCCAGAGAGTACAGAAAAGTTATCTAGATCTTTAATGAGACATTGCAGGGATCTAGCTTGCGGACTTAACATAAAACTTGAGTCATCGGCATACATGGACACATTTGTTTATGTTGTTATTGGATCTGATTTTAATAGCTAGCATTTCGATGTCCATAACGAATATATATGGTGACAGCGGACACCCTTGTTTAACTCCTCATGACAATTCAAAACTCTGAGAAGTAGCCGCTATTCACTATTTTACACATGGGGTTGCTATATATTATTTTTACCAATTTTATAAGATAATTACCGAAATTGAAAAAATCCAGGCATTTATAAATAAAATCCAGCCTTACTTAATCAAATGCCTTTACAAATTCCGCTATAAATACCATTCCTGGCTTCTTATATGTTTCATGATGTTCTATTATTTCTAGTAGTTGTCGTATATTATCTTCAATGTATCATCCATGTAAAAAACCTGTCTGATCAGGATGAACAATACCTGGTAAAACACTTTTAATTCTGAGTGCTATGCATTTTGCTAGTATTTTTGCATCACAACATTGAAATGTAAGGGGCCTCCAGTTTTTTAGATAGACCGGGTCTTTATATTTGCCATCTGGGTCTTGTTTTAATAATAGAAAAATCAGACCTTCCTGCTGAGTACCTGACAGACTACCATTTCTATAGGAGTAGTTAAAACAATCTAACAATGGAGCTTTTAGTATATAAAAAAAATACCGGTATGCTGTCAAGCCCTGGGGTTTTTCCAGACAAAGGATTTTATAGCCTCAAAAAGTTATTCTTCTGTAATTTGGCCTTCACACTGATCTTTTTGTATATTTGTTAATTTTCCATATTATTTGGAAATAATTCTTTACCTCAATCTTCATTCAGTGGGAGAGGATGAGACGGAAAAGAGAACATCTGCCTAAAATAATTAGCTTCCTCTTTTAAAATATAATTCGGAGAATCATAGATGACTCCGTCTTCAGTAACGAGTTTCTGTACATTATTTTTGTTAGTGTTCCTGTATTGGAGATTCAGGAAGAATTTTGTGCATTTTTCTCCATATTCCATCCAGTTTGCTTTATTTTTGTAATAGATTACATTAGATCGTTCTTGAATAAGTTCAAGTCCTTTTTTTCCACCTCTAACTTATTTTGTATCTCTGTAGTATCATTTTTATTGCCATCTACCTTTACTATTAGTTCATGGATTTCCCTTCTTAGTCTTGTTTCTTTAGCCAGAAACTGCTGCAAGTGGAAAATCTATAAGAGTTGTGTGAATGCCAATTAGATGATGATCTGATCGCATTCTGTCAACTATTAAAACTCTCTTTTTTACAAGGTCAGTCTTTACATGGCTAAAAGAAAAGGAATATAACATACTGTTTACAGGAAACTCACTCTACATCCTTAGAGGAAGTTGCGTGGAAAAGGGAATGTGGCGGTGAAATAATTTTCCTGTCATGGACAGGAACTCAAAGGGTGTGATGATATTAATTAACAAAAATTTCGACCTGAATGTGCAAATAATCAGGAATGATTCGCAAAGAAGGTGGATCCTCCCATTACAATTATAACTAGCTATACTTATTTCACCCCTTACCATAACTAGATACTATTCTCAAGCTAAATTTACCATAATTAGGGATTGTAAAGTTACTGCCATCAGAGGAATTATGAAGGTCAAAACTAGAGCTTTCAAATGTCTGATATTTAGAATTCAAGAAATAGGTTCTAGCAATATTTTTTTATTCCCTTGCATGTTTGCCTGTGAGCCAATGCCACAGATGTTAGAAAATTGAGACAAATTGTATGTGCAACAAATTGTATGAGCAATTTGTATGAGCAAATTGTATGAGCAATTGTATGAGCAACAAATCTGAGTTGGTTGATGTGTATGATATTGGATATGATATAATGAGAGTGTGTATGATGTCTGTATAAGAGTAAGACGATAATGTGTGACGTCCAAATAAATAATAACTCTGCCAATTTGCATGTTTGAGTGTCTATGTGTGTAACATGCAATGCGTATAGCCTTAATATTCATAATTGTAATCCATATCGTATCACCGTCATAGTTGCATCATAACTACCTTTAACATAATTGAAAAACACATCCCAGCATTTCCATAGCAATTGACGTTTCACATGATCATGAAAGAGACCTTGCATTACTCTAGAGACGGCTTCACTACGGTACAAATGTATTCGGTACAATATGTTATTATTCCCCAATGCCCCTATTCTGATATCGTCCCCTTGCTTGTTATAAACATATATAAACTTGTAGACAAATACATAAAAAAATAGACAAACAATAAACACATTAAATTATAAAACAGTTCTCGACAATAGAGAGAGCGGGAGAGAAGAGAAAAGAGAGAAAGAGAGAGTGAGAGAAGAGAGCGAGATCAGGTGTGTGTTTGTGTGTGTGTATGTATAAGTCCGTATGTGTAAGCAAGCATGTAGTTGAGTACGTGTGTGTTCATATCCACTTCATAATGTTCAGATATTTTAAACAGTTCCCATACCTTCTTTTTTTTGTAACCTGAAGTCCCTGTAGAATTTAGTACAGCCACAGTGTTATGGAGATGTCTCGGAATAGCTGTCCATCTATAAAGAGTTTGTCCACAATGATAAAGGCACGCCTACCATCCATCCATTGTTGTCTTTGGATACAGTCTCTTATGACATTTGTTTATCTCCTTTGGAAATTGGTCATAGAAACAGAATTTGGTCCCTTTTAGCTCCCTTCCTCTGCTGTCATCAGCCTGTTTTCCTTGAGTAGACAATCCATGTTGGAGGCATGAATTTTTACCTTGGCTGTGAGTGTCACGCTCGTCATAATAATTGGACCAAGGCGCAGCGTGCGTAGAGTCCCACATATTTTAATTCATAGAAACTCATCAAACAAAACAAACAAGCACAAACGAAAAGTGACGCTACTGGTGTGCACACCGGCAACTATCTGTAGACAAGGTCCCACAAAGCACAATGAGGCAAATGGCTACCTAAATATGATCCCCAATCAGAGACAACAATAAACAGCTGTCTCTGATTGGGAACCATACCAGGCCAACATAAACCATTAATCACCTAGATGACCCACCCTAGTCACTATCACGCCCCAACCAACATAGAGAATTAACAGCTCTCTATGGTCAGGGCGTGACAGTGAGTGTCTTGTTTTCTCTTTGGAGCTTGAGAATTTCACTCTGGCTGAACTTCAAACTCCCCCTCAGCCCTGCTAACTCCTCACACAACTTTTCCATTGTTGCATAGATTCCAGCCAGAGCACTAGCCTCTACCTCAATGGTAAGTAAATTGTTCGTGTCTGTAGATTAATCTGTTTTTCTTTTTTTTGTCGGGTTAAAGGTATTTTGTGAGGTGGTCGTATCTTTCCACGAAGGAGTATGTTGTTCCTCCATAGCGTAAAGCTGTTGGTACTCGTCAATTTCAATGAGGATCTGCTTGGTATCCAGACTGACTCTGTACAGCGACCAGTTGTTTTAGGAAAGATAACAATGAGTCTTTCCCACGACGACATCAGGTGTCTGTAGTACAGCCAGCACTCGCAGAATCCACGCAAAAAAAAGAAGAAAAAGGAGCACAAACTTGCAGTCCCAGCCGTAAAGGCTAACTGCGTTGTGGAATCCTTAGCGACAAAACTTAGTAAGGATTGAAATCCATTTAATGAAAAAGTTTTAATGTCAACAACAAACCGAGTGTAGACAGTACAGTGTCCTGTTGCGCGCTCTGATGACATCTCCTCCCAGCAAACAAAATATACATTTAATAAATTTTAAATTCAGGGTGTAACACAACAAAATGTAGAAAAAGTTGAGTGGTGTGAATATTTTCTGAAGGCACTGTATCTCATCTCCAGCCCAGGTCAATTATCTATTGATCTGGATGAGATACAAAGAGAAAGGGACAACAAGGTAAAGGGGAAGGACAAAGAGAAAGGGACAACAAGGTAAAGGGTAAGGACAAAGAGAAAGGGACAAAAAGGTAAAGGGTAAGGACAAAGAGAAAGGGACAAAAAGGTAAAGGGTAAGGACAAAGAGAAAGGGACAAAAAGGTAAAGCGTAAGGACAAAGAGAAAGGGACAAAAAGGTAAAGGGTAAGGACAAAGAGAAAGGGACAACAAGGTAAAGGGTAAGGACAAAGAGAAAGGGACAACAAGGTAAAGCGTAAGGACAAAGAGAAAGGGACAACAAGGTAAAGCGTAAGGACAAAGAGAAAGGGACAACAAGGTAAAGCGTAAGGACAAAGAGAAAGGGACAACAAGGTAAAGGGTAAGGACAAAGAGAAAGGGACAACAAGAAAGGGACAACAAGGTAAAGGGTAAGGACAAAGAGAAAGGGACAACAAGGTAAAGGGTAAGGACAAAGAGAAAGGGACAACAAGGTAAAGCGTAAGGACAAAGAGAAAGGGACAACAAGGTAAAGCGTAAGGACAAAGAGAAAGGGACAACAAGGTAAAGCGTAAGGACAAAGAGAAAGGGACAACAAGGTAAAGCGTAAGGACAAAGAGAAAGGGACAACAAGGTAAAGTGTAAGGACAAAGAGAAAGGGACAACAAGGTAAAGCGTAAGGACAAAGAGAAAGGGACAACAAGGTAAAGGGTAAGGACAAAGAGAAAGGGACAACAAGGTAAAGTGTAAGGACAAAGAGAAAGGGACAACAAGGTAAAGCGTAAGGACAAAGAGAAAGGGACAACAAGGTAAAGGGTAAGGACAAAGAGAAAGGGACAACAAGATAAAGGGTAAGGACAAAGAGAAAGGGACAACAAGGTAAAGGGTAAGGACAAAGAGAAAGGGACAACAAGGTAAAGCGTAAGGACAAAGAGAAAGGGACAACAAGGTAAAGGGTAAGGACAAAGAGAAAGGGACAACAAGGTAAAGCGTAAGGACAAAGAGAAAGGGACAACAAGGTAAAGTGTAAGGACAAAGAGAAAGGGACAACAAGGTAAAGCGTAAGGACAAAGAGAAAGGGACAACAAGGTAAAGCGTAAGGACAAAGAGAAAGGGACAACAAGGTAAAGGGTAAGGACAAAGAGAAAGGAACAACAAGAAAGGGACAACAAGGTAAAGGGTAAGGACAAAGGTGTCGGGGGGGGGGGGTCCCGTAGCTACCTTTGCTGGTCAGTCGCAGTTCATTATGAGTCCTAATACAATAACTGCCTGTCAGAGCCACATATAGAAAGATCTTAAGACCTGGGTAACAATTCCCGATGCAGCAATGCGGTAGCCAGTGAGTGGGCAGCATCATTCTACGAATGAACATGGCAGCTATGGAGGAGATTTAACAACAAAAACACAAAAACCTCCAAAACTCAACTAGAAAGATATGCCACATATCATGGAGATAATTGTGCTGGGTCGCATGGTGGACCGATATTTGTTTCAGACAAAACGCTTGGCAAAGCAGCCTAATTAAGTGCAGAGTGGGTACATTCACCCTGTGTTTCTGTCTGCAGCGGGCGGAGATATGGGTGATGATGGGATAATGAGTTTCCTGAAGTGTGGCATGCTGGGATAATAGATTTTAGAGGAGGATGTCATAAACGCTTGAGTGCAGCCACTTTCCAGGAGGTGACAAAACAATTCAAAGTGTTCCATCGAGTGCATCACACGCCTGCACCTGGAACTGTGGATAACATGATGAAGTTCTGTCACTCACCACTAGGAGTGCACAATAAGTCATAGAGACAGGCTGACTGGCATATTGGTGATGTTAATACAGAAGCAGACAGAGTCAAGCCTTGGGCACAGTGGAGTGTTAGTGTTTATAAACCAGTAAAAGCTGACACATCAGATGAGCAACCACAAATATGAAATATATACCAGAGTTGCACGTTCCTTGTCTGTATGGGCAACAGATATTCTCTGATAAGTCTCTAGTCTCCCTGATGCCTCTAGTCTCCCTGTGTTGACAACAGATATTCCCTGATATAACTCTAGTCTCCCTGTGTTGACAACAGATATTCCATAATATGCCTCTAGTCTCCCTGATGCCTCTAGTCTCCCTGTGTTGACAACAGATATTATATGATATGCCTCTAGTCTCCCTGTGTTGACAACATATATTCTCTGATATGCCTCTAGTCTCCCTGTGTTGACAACAGATATTCTATGATATACCTCTAGTCTCCCTGTGTTGACAACAGATATTCTATGATATGCCTCTAGTCTCCCTGATGCCTCTAGTCTCCCTGTGTTGACAACAGATATTCTCTGATATGCCTCTAGTCTCCCTGTGTTGAAAACAGATATTCTCTGATATACCTTTAGTCTCCCTGTGTTGACAACAGATATTCTATTATATACCTCTAGTCTCCCTGATGCCTCTAGTCTCCCTGTGTTGACAACAGATATTCTATGATATACCTCTAGTCTCCCTGATGCCTCTAGTCTCCCTGTGTTGACAACAGATATTCTATGATATACCTCTAGTCTCCCTGATGCCTCTAGTCTCCCTGTGTTGACAACAGATATTCTCTGATATACCTCTAGTCTCCCTGTGTTGACAACAGATATTCTATGATATACCTCTAGTCTCCCTGTGTTGACAACAGATATTCTATGATATACCTCTAGTCTCCCTGTGTTGACAACAGATATTCTATGATATACCTCTAGTCTCCCTGTGTTGACAACAGATATTCTATGATATACCTCTAGTCTCCCTGATGCCTCTAGTCTCCCTGTGTTGACAACAGATATTCTATGATATGCCTCTAGTCTCCTTGTTGGCAGATGGAACCCATATCGAGCTCCTCAATCCCTCTTAACCAGATCCCAGATATGTTTGTGCAATGCAACTAACTCCTATGGTCACTGTCATGTTGGGCACGACAATGAGCATGAGTTGGCAAGAGAGCACACATAGATAGCCTGGTCCCCTAAGGTTCTCTATCTCTAAGACTGCAACAACTGAGTGAGTAGCATATCTTTACAATGGCTATAAAAGGGAGGTGGCTGCTGCTGCTGCTGATGCCAGGGACAGCAAGTATCAGACTCTAGCACAATAAACAAGGAGAGTAAATAAATGAACGTGTGTGTGTGTGTGTGTGTGTGTGTGTGTGTGTGTGTGTGTGTGTGTGTGTGTGTGTGTGTGTGTGTGTGTGTACAATAATCTATGCCATTCAGCAAAATTAAGCTCAATGTATCACATTTTTCTGGGTGCCAGAAATGAATTCCACTGAAGAAAAAAATGGGCAGGAACTGAGAAGAGACAGGGGATTGTAAAAATCCCCAACTGAGGGTTTCTGGCCATGTCAGTCAGATAATATAGGGCTAAATGACATCAAAAGGTGTCATTTATCCCCCCCCCCCCATAGACACACACTCCCGTTATCCTCTCCCTCCGGTGGCGGTCAGGCCCAGACTCAGTCATGAGGAAAATCACCACAGTGTGAACAGAACAGGCTCCCAGGTAATGAGCCACAGTCTAATTCCCCTTGGTTCAGGTGGCCAGATCAGCCAGCCGCTCTCTCGCTGCACACGCTTAGATGTGGCTCTGCTCTGCTCGGACTGACATCACACACACCGCACAGACCACACACACACATCATACACACCAACACACATCATCACACACTCTACACACAGATAGAAACAGACTCTACACACAGATACAGTGGAAACACCTTGAAAAACAATGACAATGATTACAACGCTCAAAGAAGCCGATTGTTGGGAGTTAGTCACAGTAACAATCTGTTCTAATGCTGGAGACACACACTGTTAGCACATTTCTAAAGGAGGCTAAAACCTGTCCATTCATCTTCGCAGAAGAGCAGACCAACTGGTCAACTTTCTCCTCAAGGCTAAAGACCTGTTTGGTTATTGAACTGTAGTGTTCTACCTGGGGAGAGGAGGAAGAACAAACAGAGAACGAGAGAGAAAGAAAGTGAGCAGAGAGAGAGAAGTCAATAAGTTACACCAAATCGAAGTTCAGGAGGTAATAGAAAGTGTTCAGAGAGAGAGATGGTATTACTGTAGCTACTATATGCAGTGTTGTAGTACTCAATTCCAGTCTCCGGACCACATTTTGAGTGTTTCGGTCTTCTCTCAGTGTCAGATACATTTTTACTTCTTTATGAGGACATCATTTCTTCCCAAGACCAGCGGAGTAAAAAACTCAAAATGATCAGCTGCCATTCAGTCAGCGCATAAAAGGGCTTTGCCAGGCCAAGTACCCACACTCCTTTCATGACACATTAATATGTTATTGCCTATTGAAACCTGGGCTTCCTACTTTACTCGTAACATTACTGTTAATAAATGTCCTTAAGTGATCATGTATAGAGCGGCTCTCTATTCAGGCTGGTCACGTGAAAGAGACATCGATTTCTGATGTTTGGAAAGGTCCTGAGGACGTCGATATAAGCCTTCGCCGGCACTAAAAAATTAATTAAAAAGATGGCACAGCTCAAACTCACAAGGCTCAGAGTCAGAGAACGGTGCTCACAATTGTCTAGCAAGCAGGGATAGTACTTGATGATACTTAAAGGAAACAGCGCCTTGTTTTTAATTATTTTGTTTTATGCCTTCACCAAACCATAGCCCTAACCTTACACTCAGAATGAATACCTAAACTTAACCCTTTGAGTTATTTATGTTTTAACCCTGTAAACATGCATGTTTAACTCTGTAACCATGCAGAATTAATGGGTCAAAAAACTATAAACAAAAATGATGAGAAATTACTCTAATTGAATACATTATAGACCCAGAGTTACCTCTGCTGCAGACAATAACTTATTTAGAGTTAACTGCACTTCAGATTGCAGCCCAAATACATGTTTCAAAGAGTTAAAGTAACAGACACATCTCAACATCAACTGTTCAGATGAGACCTTCATGGTCTAATTGCTGCAAAGAAACCACTACTAAAGGACACCAATAAGAAGAAGAGACTTGCTTGGGCCAAGAAACACGTGCAATGGACATAAGACCGGTGGACATCTGTCCTTCGGTCAAATGACTCCAAATTTGAGATTTTTAACAGAACAATGACAATGACAAAGAACAATGAAGGTCTATTTGACCAAGAAGGAAAGTGATGGAGTGCTGCATCAGATGACCTGGTCTCCACAATCACCTGACCTCAACACCAATTTAGATGGTTTGGACCTCAGTGTGAAGGAAATGCAGCCAAATGCTCAGCATATGTGGGAACTCCTTCAAGACTGTTGGAAAAGCATTCCTCAAATCAAATCAAATTTAAAAAAATAATGATAAGAAGTAAAAGTAACAAGTAATTAAAGAGCAGCAGTAAAATAACAGTAGCGAGACTATATACAGGGGGGTACCGGTACAGGGTCAATATGCGTGGGCACCAGCCAGTCGAGGCAATATGTACATGTAGGTAGAGTGATTAAAGTGACTATGCATGAATAACAAAAACAGAGAGTAGCAGCAGTGTAAAAGAGGGGGAAGGGGGGGAAGGGGGGGGGGGGGAATTGCAAATAGTCTGGGTAGCCATTTGATTGAAGCTGGTTGAGAGAATGCCAAGAGTGTGTAAAGCTGTCATCAAGGCAAAGGGTGGCTCCTTTGATTAATCTAAAATCAATTTTGATTTGTTTAACACTTGTTTGTTTTCCTACATGATTCCATATGGGTTATTTCATAGTTTTGGACGTTGGGAAAAAATATATTAGGTATTGAGTAGACTGTTACCCCATTTCATTGATCCTCAATCCTTAGGTAAAGCTGTACAGTGCAATAAGAATGTCAATACACACAATAGGCTGACTGGGGTGGTGATTTCACACAGTCACATTCCCGCAATAAGAGCTACAACGTTTCTATTTGTGTAAACTCTTCACAGTTGTGTTCTGTGGGTGTCATCGAGTAGACTGATACCCCATTTCATTGCTTCACATTTCAACCTTTCTATCTAGTCTAAATATGGCACGATTTCACCAATTGTAACCTTCGGCATCACTTTCAAAGAAACCGCAAATTCCACTATTGTGCCTAATCCTTATTGTGGCAAGCATCACAACACATACAGTAACCTAGTCAGGTCGAGCCTCACTAGCCAGATGAAGCTAGCTGGCTGCTTATAATGTTAGCTTTGGGCAACAGGGTTAAGTAGCTGGCTAGCTATTTATTTTCATGAACTGAAGTTAAATTTCAATAGGCGAACAACAAGTGGCAACCTAGCTAATACTTACTCACAAGCATTCCTAAATCATTGCTAAGAATAGTGAAAATGACTGCAATTTCTACTGGTCATTGTTTTCAGGCTGATTGTATTGGTGCTATCTAGGTACCAAGCTAAAGCTAGCTACAGTACCTGAGAAGTTACGGTCGAACAAATAATGCTTTATTACTAACGCGGTATTGTAAACACATTGTTCGTGGCTGGTGTTTGCTTGTTTGCAGACTTTTTTGTACAGCTTTGACAGTGCTACTGATAGCAGTGGTGTCGCTTGGCTTGCACGTGCAAATTCAGAACACACAACATAGAACTGTGTAATTGAACTGTGTTATTTGACGTATCTTTTTTGACACGCAAAGGCCCAAACAGCGTTCCATTGTATGTCGTGAAGCTAATAGCAGTGACGTTATTACTGTGTAACTCCGGTAGGGCAACATCTGAACAATAGCGCACTTGGTAAAGTTAGTGTGTACCGCAAAAGCCAACATCACCCATGACAGAGGACGGTTGATTGTCAAGTGCAATGAATTCCATTATCTTGGCGTAAATGGATTTCGCCTTTGAGTTGTCTCGCTGAAATGTTCTTACTCTTTCAAATGACTGCTTGACTTGTTGACTGCTCGATCCACAAAGCAGACATTGTGGGCTAGGTTAGGAATGCTGTGTTGCATGTGTAGCGCAAAATATACATATATATAATATATACAAAAGTATGTGGACACCCTGTCAAATTAGTGGATTCGGCTAGTTCCGCCACACCCGTTGGTGACAGGTGTATAAAATTGAGCACACAGCCATGCAATCTTCATAGACAAACACTGGCAGTAGAATGGCCTTACTGAAGAGCTCAGTGACTTTCAACGTGGCAGAGTCATTGGATGCCATCTTTCCAGCAAGTCAATTTGTCAAATTTCTGCCCTGCTAGAGCTGCCCCCATCAACTGTACGTACTGTTATTGTGAAATTGAGATGTCTAGGAGCAACAACGGCTCAGCCACAAAGTAGTAGGCCACACAAGCTCACAGAATGGGACTGGCGAGTGCTGAAGCGCGTAACGCATAAAAATTGGATGCAACACTCACTGCCGAGTTCCAAATTGCCTCTGGAAGCAACGTCTGCGCAAGAACTGTTCGTTGAGAACTTCATGAAATGGGTTTCCATGGAGGAGCAGCCGCAAACAAGCCTAAGATTACCATGCGCAATGCCAAGCATCGGCTAGAGTGGTGTAAAGCTCGCCGCCATTGGAGTCTGCAGCAGTAGAAATGCGTTCTCTGGAGTGATGAATCACGCTTCACCATCTGGCAGTCCGACAGATGAATCTGAGTTTGGCGGATGCCAGAAGAACATAGTCTGCCCGAATGCATAGTGCCAACTATAAAATTTGGTGGAGGAGGAATAATGGTCAGGTGCTGTCTTTCATGGTTTGGGCTAGGCCCCTTAGTTCCAGTGAAGGGAAATCTTAACACTACAGCACACAACGACATTGTAGACGATTCTGTGCTTTCAACTTTGTGGCAACAGTTTGGGAATGCCCTTTCCTGTTTCAGCATGACAATGCCCCCGTGCACAAAGCGATGTTCATACAGAAATGGTTTGTCGAGATCAGTGTAGAAGAACTTGTCTGACCTGCACAGAACCCTGACCTCAACCCCATCGAACACCTTTGGGATGAATTGGAACGCCAACTGCAAGCCAGGCCTGATCAGTGCCCGACCTCACTAATGCTCTTGTGGCTGAATGGAAGCAATGTTCCAACATTTAGTGGAAAGCTTTCTAGAAGAGTGGAGGCTGTTATAGTAGCAAATGGGGGACCAATTCCATATAAATGCCCATGATTATGGAATGAGATGTTTGACGAGCAGGTTCCCACATACTTTTGGTCATGTAGTGTATCTAACCTTGCAAAAAATATTATAATCATTGGTAAACTCTCAGCTAAGAACTATAATTATTTTTATTTTTTTTACCCCTTTTCTCCCCAATCGGTAGTTACAGTCTTGTCCCATCGCTGCAACTCCCATCCTCCGAAACACAACCAAGCCAAGACGCACTGCTTTTCCTCCGACACATTGGGGGCGGCTGGCTGCCGGGTTAAGTGGGCATTGTGTCAAGAAGCAGTGAGGCTTGGTTGGGATGTGTTTCAAGGGACACAAGGCTCTCGACCTTTCCCTCTCCCGAGTCCTACCATGAAAAAGGGGTAATAAATAAATAACCCACATTGGTTGATTTTGGGACCTGTCCTCTTTACTATTTACGTACAGTATATAAATAATATTGGCGTATCGGCAAAAACATGTAACATTCATCTGTGAACAGATGACACTGTTATGCACGCTATTGACCCTACTGCTGACCAGCCTGTTGGAGCAGCAATCTGATTTGGTTGCCTTTCAGAAAGTCCTTGTTGATGTAAACTTGGGACATAATTCAGAAAAAAATAAATGTATGCTGTTTTCCAATTCTCGTAGAAATATTTCAAATGGCTTACACATTTATGCATTTGATGGTTCTTTCATCATGCAGGTTCCCGCTTATATATTATGGGAATGCAGAAGCCATTCCTTAAACCTTTAGATACCGTCTACCATAGCGCCCTTCGCTTCATTACAGGTAATAGTTTTAATACTGTATACTGCATCCTGTATCAAAAGGTTGTCTGGTCCTCTTTAAAGTCCCATAGGTCACTTCATTATTCCTTTTTTTTTTTACAAAAACGCCACTATACCTAACTTTGTTGTTAAAGTATAAAAATATGAGATATTAGTTCACAGGGTTGGTTAACTCTTGACATTCCCCGGGTTTCTACCGAACTAGGTAAATATACCATTAGTTTTAACACTCCACATTTTTGGAATCACAAAATTCATTACATTTGGATTCCCTGGTGCCACGAGGACAGTTTAAAACCCTGTTGATAAATGAGTTCACTGAGGTGTGCAATTGTTTTAATTGATTGACTTAAATAATTTGTTCACGATGCCTGTGATGTTCTAATGTAATGTACCTCTTATTGTATCTTGTAGTTTTATCTTTTATTTTATGGCCTCAGGGCACCATTGAAAATGAGACCATGGTCTCAATTGGGCGCCCCTGATGAAATAAAAGTTAATAACAATTTCACTGCAATTACAGTGCCTTCGGAAACTATTCACACTGCTTGACTTTTTCCGCAATTTGTTATGTTACATCCTGAATTTAAAATGGATTAAATAGAGATGTTTTTGTCACTGGCCTAAACACAATACACCATAATGTGGAATTATTTTTTTCAACATTTTTACAAATAAATTAAAAATGAAAATCTGACATGTTTTCAGTCAATAAGTATTCAATCCCTTTGTTATTGCAAGCATAAATAAGTTCAGGAGTAAGACATTCCTTAAAAAAGTCACATAAGAAGTTGTATGAACTCACTCTGTGTGCAATAATAGTGGTTATTTTTTAATGACTACCTCATCACTATACCCCCCACACACAATTATCTGTTGTGTCCCTCAGTCGAGCAGTGAATTTCAAACACAGATTCAAAAGACAAGGGAGGTTTTCTAATGCCTCGTAAAGAAGAGCACCTAATGGTAGATGGGTAAAAACAAAAAAAGCAGACATAGAATATTCCTTTGAGCATGGTGATGTTATTAAACTTTGGGTGGTGTATCAATACAACAAGTCACTATGAAGATACATGCGTCCTTCCTAACTCAGTGGCCGGGGAGGAAGGAAACCGTTCAGGGATTTAAACAACTTTAAAACAGTTACAGAGTTTATGATAGGAGACAACTGGCGATGGATCAACAACATTGTACTTACTCCACAATACTAACATAATTGACAGAGTGTACAAAATAAAATATTCAAAATAATGCATCATGTTTGCATCAAGGCACTTGCAACAAGGCACTTACAAAAAAATATGGCAAAGCAATTAACTTTTTGTCCTGAATAGAACATATGATGTTTGGGGCAAATCCAATTCAACACATTACTGAGTATCACTCTACAAATTTTCAAGCATACTGGTGGCTATATCATGTTATGGGTCTGCTTGTAATCGTTAAGGACTGGGGAGTTTTTCAGGATTAAAAATAAACAGAATAGAGCTAAGCACAGGTAAAATCCTAGAGGAAAACCTTGAACAGTTTGCTTTCCACCAGACACTGGGAGATGATTTCACCTTTCAGCAGGTCAATAACCTAAAACACAAGGCCAAATCTACACTGGAGTAGCTTACCAAGAAGACACTGAACGTTCCGAGTTACAGTTTTGGCTTAAATCTACTTGAAAATCTTTGGCCTGAACATGATTGTCGAGCAATGATCAACAACCAATTTGACAGAGCTTGAAGAATTTTTGAAAAGAAGAACATGCAAATGTTGCTCCAACCAGGTGTTGAAAGCTCTTTGAGGCTTACCCAGAAAGACTCACAAATGTATGTTGTTTCTACAAAGTATTGGCTCAGGGGTGTGAACACTTATATAAATGAGATATATATATTGTGTGTAGATGGGTGAGAGAAGATCCAAAATCCATTTTGAATTCAAGCTACAACAACAAAATCTGGAATAAGTCAAGGGGTATAGATACTTTCTGAAGGCACTGATTAGGCAAATGTACACTAGAGCAGGGCTGACCCCATGGTTAGAAGGCTGAGCAAACGCTAATTGACTGACTTAGCATACAACAGCTGTACACAACCCACACACAGTAATGCACGGACACACGCACACAGAATCGCACGTGCACGCACACACACACACACGCACACACACAGGTCGCCTAGCAGTTAAAGTGTTGGGCCAGTAGCTGAATCCACGAGCCGACAAGGTGAAAATGTGTCGATCTGCCCTTAACCTTATTTGCTCCAGGGTCGCCGTCAATAATGTTTTATCCCTGGCTGTGACCCCACTCTCTGAGGATGTCTCAGAGGGAGTTGTGATTTGCAAAAAACACATTTCAATTTTACACCTCACGCTCGTACAGGTTTCTCACTTGTACATATCTGACCAGTGAAACACGACAAATATAACCACCCCTATTTGACCTTTTGACCCCAGGTCGTATCGCTAATCGCTTTATGATGGCCCCATAGAGTTTTACTGTACAGCACATCCCCTGGCTACAGCACAGACACTACCTCTGTCCCAAATGGCACCCTAATCTCTATGTAGTGCACTATGTCAGGGGCTCATATACAGTAGCAGGGCTCTGGTCAACAGTAGTGCACCATATAAGGAATAGGGTGCCATTTGGAACACAGGTACACGTTCTGTTTGTCTGTGAATGTTATCTTAGCCTTGGGTGCTGTGCCAAGGCTATTCCTGTCTGATTTCCTGTCATCAACCTCTTGCCTGATCTCCCAGACTACATCATTAGCCTTTCCCCTGCCTGTACTGTTACCTGTTCGGACTCCCTGTGTATGACCTTCTGCCTGTCCCTGGACCCAGCTACCTTCCTCCTCCTGTGGTCCTTTACAATAAACTGTGCTTGAAATCAGCATCGGTCTACCATCATTTCATTACACCAAGAGATCATTCCACACTCACTATAAAGACACTGATTCTTCATCCTGAGTAGGATTAGCATATGATGAACCCTCCAGTATTTACAGTAAATAACCACTTAGACTTGAATCCAGAAGACTGGCGCCGAAGGCTGCCATTTTACAATCCCGTGTATGTTTTTTAGAGTTTTTTGTAACTTATTTTGTACATAATGTTTCTGCCACCGTGTCTTACGACTGAAAAGAGCTTCTGGAGATCAGAACAGTGATTATTCACCTTGAACTGGACGTAGAATTACTCTTTAATCAGTTGTAGGAGAGGGATTTACTCCAGACACCCGGACAGGCCCTCATCCCCGTCAGTCACAGGAGAAAGAGAAGGAAATGGTATCGCGGAAGGAAATCCGAATGCCTTGTGAGGATCGCGACGAGTGGCTAATCTGCCTTTGTCATCGGTACTATTGGCCAATGTACAACCGCTGGAAAATAAATTGGACGAACTAAAAGCAAGTATATCCTACCAACGGGACATTAAAAACAGTAATATCTTATGTTTCACCAAGTTGTGGCTGAACGACGACCTGAATAACATACAGTTGGTGGGTTATACATTATATCGGCAGGACAGCAGTCTCTGGTCAGACAAGGGGTGGAGGTCTATGTATATTTGTATATTTGTAAACAACAGCCGGTGCACAATATCTAAGGAAGTCTCAAAGTTTTGCTCGCCTGCGTTAGTGTGGTTTACAGCTTAACATGAGATACTCTATAAACCTACAGAGTTTTCATCTGTATTTTTCGTAGCTGTCTGCATACCACCACAGGCCGATGCTGGCACTAAGACCGCACTCAATGAGCCAAATACCGACATAAGCAAACAGGAAAAAGCTCATCCAGAGGTGGTGCTCCTAGTGGCCGGGGACTTTAATGCAGGGAAACTTAAATACTTTTTACCAAATTTCTACCAGCATGTTAAATGCACAACCAGAGGGAAAAATTCTAGACCATCTTTACTCCACACACAAAGACGTTTACAAAGCTCTACATTTGGCAAATCTGACCATAATTCTATCCTCCTGATTCCTGCTTACAAGCTAAAATTAAAGCAGGAAGCACCAGTGACTCGGTCAATAAAAAAGTGGTCGGATGAAGCAGATGCAGACCACCATAATCCCTGTGCACTCAAGTCTGTAGCCATGAAGTGCATTGAAAGGCAGGTCATGGCTCACATCAACACCATTAACCCAGAAACCCTAGACCCACTCAATTTTCATACCGCCCCAAACATATTTGGAGATGATGCAATCTCTATTGCACTCCACACTGCCCGTTCCCACCTGTACGAAAGTAACACCTACAGTTGCATCCAAAGAACACCATACCTACTGTGAAGCATGGGGGTGGAAACATCATGCTTTGGGGCTGTTTTTCTGCAAAGGGACCAGGACGACTGATCCGTGTAAAGGAAAGAATGAATGGGGCCATGTATCGTGAGATTTTGAGTGAAAACCTCCTTCCATCAGCAAGGGCATTGAAGATGAAACGTGGCTGGGTATTTCAGCATGACAATGATCCCAAACACACCACCCGGGCAACGAATGAGTGGCTTCGTAAGAAGCATTTCAAGGTCCTGGAATGGCCTAGCCAGTCTCCAGATCTCAACCCCATAGAAAATCTTTGGAGGGAGTTGAAAGTCCGTGTTGCCCAGCAACAGCCCCAAAGAGGAGATCTGCTCTAGAGGAGATCTGCATGAATGGGCCAAAATACCAGCAACAGTGTGTGAAAACCTGGTGAAGACTTACAGAAAAAGTTTGACCTCTGTCATTGCCAACAAAGGGTATATAACAAAGTATTGAGATAAACTTTTGTTATTGACTTATTTTCCACCATAATTTGCAAATAAATTCATTAAAAATCCTACAATGTGATTTTCTGGATTTTTTTTTCTCATTTTGTCTGTCATAGTTGAAGTGTACCTATGATGAAAATACAGGCCTCTCTCATCTTTTTAAGTGGGAGAACTTGCACAATTGGTGGCTGACTAAATACTTTTTGCCCCACTGTATGTGAGAATGCTATTCATTGACTACAGCTCAGCGTTCAACACCAAAGTGCCCTTAAAGCTCATCACTAAGCTAAGGACCCTGGGACTAAACACATCCCTCTGCAACTGGATCCTGGACTTCCTGATGGGCCGCCCCCAGTTGGTAAGGGTAGGTAACAACACATCCGCCCCAATGATCCTCAACACGGGGGCCCCTCAGGGGTGAGTGCTCAGTCCCCTCCTGTACTCCCTGTTCACTCATGACTGCACGGCCAGGCATGACTCACCCTGTTGTGTTAACAGCCCATCCACAGAGCAAGAGTCCACTGCTGTTCACATTATGAACAGAGGAAAGCACACTATATACAGTAGAGATATGACAGCAGTCGGAGCATATCAACCAGACAACACAAAACGGACTGGATCCTATCAGTTAGAGTACCACTTACAGATAACTCAGCACCTGCCATCAGGTCAAACCAAACAGGCTTTCACTTACTGTAATATCAATTTGATGTGATGCCCTTAGGCTTGATTGGTTAAAAGTACAGAGAGCGAGAGACAGAGATGGAGAGAAAGAGAAAAAGGAGAAAGCGAGAGAGACAGAAGAGCTACAACCCCCTTTAGGCATGACAAATATGTAAGGCACTCTTACTCAACAATAACAGTGCCTTGTCCTCTGGTTTCCCAATTCTCTCATCTATGGCTGCCTGAACGTGGGCCTCCTTACCTACAGTATGTCCCTGAAACAATTGTCCTTTAAATTGATGCGACAGACTGCCATGTCAATTGACTCATGTCAAAAGCTTAGAATATGTCACCCTTCCCAGAAAAATCTTTTGTAAACCACCCTCCCTGTCAGCCTCTACATCTCCATCCCTCCTCACCCCATCACTCCTCCACCCATCCCTCCACCACCACCTATCATTACTGGACATGTCATGTAGCCAGCCCTAAGCAGCACAGCTCAGGAAGGATGCAGTCATGATGCATTCACCAGAGAGAGGTATCCCGGGTAGGGAGAGAGGAGAGGAGGATATGAGTGGCTCAGTGTGAATGTGAGTGAACAGTCAGAACAGGCCTTAGTAGAGAAGTGCTACTGGTGCTCTGAGGTACACATTTATAACAACATGCTGTGTAACCAGGACCCTCGATGCTACCTCACACACACACACACACACACACACACACACACACACACACACACACACACACACACACACACACACACACACACACACACACACACACACACACATACGCGTGCACACACACACACAAGCATGCATGCACACACACACACGCCCCTTACTGTTGCTTCACGCTGCTTCATTAGGAGAGATAAAGCCAGCAGGAGTCCAATAAATAACACTGGAGTAGATCAAGAAGAGGAGAGAGAGGAGAGGAGAGGAGAGGAGAGGAGAGGAGAGGAGAGGAGAGGAGAGGAGAGGAGAGGAGAGGAGAGGAGAGGAGAGGAGAGGAGAGGAGAGGAGAGGAGAGGAGAGGAGAGATAGAGAGAGAGAGAGGAGAGAGAGAGAGAGGGAGAGAGATAGGAGGAGAGAGAAGAGCGCAAGAGAGTTGGAAGAGGAGGAGAGAGATAAGAGAGGGAGAGCGAGAGGTACAGAGATGTGAGGAGAGAGAGTAGAGGGAGAGAGATAGGGGGAGCGATGATAAGGAGAGCGATAGGAGAGGGAGATAGATAGGAGGAGAGAGAGAGAGAGAAGAGGGGAGGGAGATATATTAGAGTAGATGAGAGAGAGGAGAGGGAGAGAGATATGATGAGAGAGGGGAGAGAGAGAGAGAGGAGAGAGATAGGAGGAGAAGGAGAGAGAGGAGATTTTAGAGGAGATGGGAGAGGAGAGGGAGAAAGATATGATGTGAGCGAGGAGAGATAGGAGGAGAGGGAGAGAAAGGGGAGGGGGAGAGAGAGGAGAGAGAGGAGATGGAGAGAGAGGATAGGGAGAGAAGAATAGGAGAGGGAGAGAGATGGGAGGAGAGAGAGGAGCGGGAAAGAGATGGGAGGAGAGAGATGAGAGGGAGAGATATGGGAGAGAGAGATAAGAGAGAGAGAGAAGGGAGGAGAGAGGAGGAAGGGAAGAGCGAGAAGAAGGGAGAGAAGAGGCAGAGAGATAGGAGAGAGAGAAAGGGGAGAGAAGAAGAGGAAAGAGGGTGATGAGAGGTACAGAGATGTGAGGAGAGGAGAGAGAGTAGAGGGAGAGAGATAGGAGGATCAATACTGCCAGACGAATGGACATAGATGAATAAAAATGCAAAACAAGGGCAAATGCCTTCCCTTTTGTTAAGTTGTTGAGGATTGATCTCATCTCATGACTTTGTCCTAGTTTGAGAGCTGTGATATGAGTGACGGTCATGAGAGGGCATGTATCCTAACCACTGTCTGTCCACACTGTGACAGAATGAGGCTGCCACCCACCCCCTGACATCCTGATACAAGCCTTCAACTAACCAATCAATGGGGAAGAAACTCAGGCCACAAGATGTGGATGGGAATTTGGGACGCTTTCAGTCCGCACATATTGGTAAGAGGAATATATGACAGTAAGGACATACATGTCCAGGATGTACAGCACCAGTCAAAAGTTTGGACACACCTACTCATTCAAGGGTTTTTATTTATTTTTACTATTTTCTACATTGTAGAATAATAGTGAAGACATCAAAACTATGAAATAACACATATGGAATCACGTAGTAAAACCCTTGAATGAGTAGGTGTTTCAAATTTAGACTGGAACTGTATCTCAAATCCAATCTCATAGTACAGCATTATACTGTAGCAATGCTGTACTGTGAGATTGGATAGATTCGTGCTAATGAGTGTGGCAAATATTATGTTACTGTAAAAGCTGACTCCATTCAGATCATTGTATTCTGGCTAATTTTCTGGTTAACATCTGATCTAGGTACAGCCTGCACAGGGTATAGCTGGCACTAAGCACTAGGCTGTGCTGTGTGTCTCTGCCTGCACCACCCCACTCTCTCCTCTCCTCAGCGATGTTAATGCGATATAAGTGGAGGCCTGATTAAAAGGACACTTCCTCCTTGGAAGCCAGGAGATATTTTTCTTCATCTTCTTTTTGTGCTTCCCTTCTTCTTCCCCCTCTGAGGGTCTGAAACCTTCAGTCAGGAACATAGGGTGTGTGTGTGTTTGTGTGTCAGGGGCAGGATAGCGAGCGGAGCTAGAGGAGGGAGCTCATGCTGCGTTGGTTAATTAAATTAAAGCTCCTTTAATGAAACAGGAAGTGAACTTAAAGCTTTAATCCGGACTCCGTACGACGCTATCAAAGGAACATGGAGGAAAATAAGAGGCACGGCAGTGAGAAAACACACAATCCCCGCAGACATGAATTTCTGTGTGTTACGTTTTCTCTTCTTCACTCACTTGCTGCCCCTTAGCTACATGTAACCCATGTGAAAAGGAAAAGACAGGATTGTAAGGTCTAGTTGAACAGTATAAAAACTCAGGATAATGATATCACAAACTGTTCATCTTTAGTCAGTTCATGCCACTAGTTCTTTGTAGCGCTTCTGTTCTATTCCTGCTACGACCAGCATGCACCTGTCTAATGCACCTGCCACAAGATATGAAATGTGCGCATGTATTCTTTTACTTTACCTCCTAACCATAGCCACCTGTTAACATTATGGCCGTTGACCCAGGGCGTATGCTATCCTGTTTTGCTGTGAATCCCTTTACAGAAGAGAGAACAGCTCTTTGTCCAAAAAATACAATTCCCCCCACCCCCCCCCCCCCCATGTCCCTATCAGTGTGCAGTGGAAAATGAAATGCTGCAGTGTTGGCACAGGCCAAAGGTCAAAGGCCAAAGGACGAAGAGAGGAAAGGAGAGAAGAAAAAAGGATTGTCATATATTTCCATTAGTAAACTAGGCTTTCAAAGAAACAACAGAGGGAAAGAAAAAACGAGGGGCAGACATCAATCTGACACAACCATTTAGATTTGCACAGATGTGTATGATTTCTCTCGCTAGTCAATCTAGATCCAGATAGGAAGCCTTGACACCTGCAAGGAAGATAATAATATTCCTCAATTCAACCAGAGAAAAGTCAATGTGTAGAGTCCAGCTGATTGGCAGGCATATGCTACAGTCATATGGGATTCAACCCTACAGTTTCAGTTATCAGAGGGCAAGACATTTTGGGAGACATGTATCTCTCTTGGTTCAGGAAGGCAGAGTTGAGAAGAGAGAAAGAGAGGGAACGAGTGCAAGAGTGTGATATGCGTCTTTGTCTTTGTCCACGGGTCCAGAGCGGAGAGAGGAGGGAGGAAAGAGAGAGAAAGAGAGAGAGGGGAGGAGAGGGAGAGAAAGAGAGGGGAGGAGAGAGAGAGAAAGAGAAAGAGAGAGAAAGAGAGAGGGGTGGAGGAGAGAGAGAAAGAGAGAGAAGAGAGAGGAAAGAGAAAGAGAGAGTGAGGGGGGGAGAGCGAGAGAAAGAGAGAGAGGGGGAGGAGAGGGAGCGCACTCCTCTCATCATTATTATGTAAACGAGTGCATGACTATTCCTCGGGGTCCCCAGAGAGTTAATTACCAGTGACTTCCCACACTAATTGGCTGAAACTAAGAATATGCAATTTCTTATCCTTATATATGTATCATCAGTAGCTAGGTTTCCATGCAATTGGCGACAGTTTTATGTGAATATTCAAAAATCTGCATAAAAACAATATGCACATTTTCCCACCAGAGATGTTTCCATCTAATTGACTTGTTGTGGATAAAAGGCTGTGCGTAATGACGTACTGCACATAGAAACACCTTTTACGGTTATGTACATCACATTTTCAACTCTACTGATGGTTTTCTCACAAAACATTTTGCAATATATAGCGTGTTCCCACTCTGGTATTGGCATGTGCGCTCTAGCCAACAGAGACAGTGCGGGTATAGAGACAGTGCGGGTATAGAGACAGTGCGGGAAAAGAGACAGTGCGGGTATAGAGACAGTGCGGGTATAGAGACAGTGCGGGTATAGAGACAGTGCGGGTATAGAGACAGTCCCCTGGTATAGAGACAGTGCGGGTATAGAGACAGTGCGGGTATAGAGACAGTCCAATGGTATAGGAGACAGTGCGGGTATAGAGACAGTGCGGGTATAGAGACAGTGCGGGTATAGAGACAGCCCCCTGGTATAGAGACAGTGCGGGTATAGAGACAGTGCGGGTATAGAGACAGTGCGGGTTTAGAGACAGTCCCCTGGTATAGAGACAGTGCGGGTATAGAGACAGTGCGGGTATAGAGACAGTGCGGGTATAGAGACAGTGCGGGTTTAGAGACAGTCCCCTGGTATAGAGACAGTCCGCGGGTATAGAGACAGTGTGGGTATAGAGATAGTCCCCTGGTATAGAGACAGTGCGGGTATAGCCTCCATCAGTGGTCACCAACTGTTCGATCTCCAAACATTTCTGTAAAAAACAACAATGCTGTTGGTGCACTTGATTCAGCAGCCCAAGCCCGGGAAGGCAAAGTGTTCCCATTTAGAACGAGGAAGGTAGAACTCCGCATACCCGGCCTGCCCAGAGAGAAAATCAAGTGTGCCTATAGGCCTACCGCTGGCCAATCAGATAGCTCAGATAACTCTGTCTGCACAGTTTCCCCAAGCTTTGAACGCACAGCAAAGTTGATACTGTAAGATTTCACAACTTTTAAAACCATGACTAGAGAGACTCAATGAATACAGCAAAGAGCTGCTGTTTTCTAACCACTAGGCTACCCTGGGGCGGCAGGGTAGCCTAGTGGTTAGAGTGTTGGTTCAAACCCCAGAGTTCAAACCCCTGAGCTGACAAGGTACAAATCTGTCATTCTGCCCCTGAACAGGCAGTTAACCCACTGTTCCTCGGCCGTCATTGAAAGTAAGAATGTGTTCTTAACTGACTTGCCTAGTTAAATAAAGGTAAAAAATAAAATAAAATGTAAAAAAAAGTTCATGTTGAAGTTGTTATTCAACACTGTTTTTATAAGTAAGTTCATGTTGAAGTTGTTATTATATATATATTAAAATGTGCTCCCTACTTCCACTGCAACCAGCACTGCAGCTGCAATGAATGAGTAGCCAAGTGTTTTAATAACATTGTGTTGTTATTAGCGGCTTGTGTCTTTTTTAATATCGAGGAATATCTTACTTTCTCTGTTCAGGAGGAACAACATGAATTGGTGTATGAGGCAGAAATAACTTAATGCGACTTGAGTTTCACCATCAGCTGGAAGACTGTCCCCTTTTCTCAGCGGAGGGAGGGAGAGTGAAGGGACGGTGAGTCCAGTGAGAGGCAGGCTCAACGCTGCTCTCTCCCCTCAGACTGACCATCAGCTGGAAGACTGTCCCCTTTTCTCAGCGGAGGGAGGGAGAGTGAAGGGACGGTGAGTCCAGTGAGAGGCAGGCTCAACGCTGCTCTCTCCCCTCAGACTGACCATCAGATGCAGGCCATCAGTCCAGTAAAATAAAACAATTATTATGCTCACTCAGCTGTGACTCAAAAGTAATACAACATATTATTTATTACTAGTGTGATCATATACCTACAATTTTTAAATGCAATTTCAAAATGGTCTCAGAAGAACAACATTGGCAGGTAAATTCCAGCATAGCCGATATGTAATAATAATGTATTTGGCCTATAGTTTACTGTACAAACTTCATTGCTACAGTCCTGTTTTTAATTGGTTAATGTTGCATAGGCTTATGTTTTGTAAGTCATGTTGAAAAACAATCTGAGTGGTAGATCTCGGCTTGCTTTAGGACTCAGAAAGTGATCTTCATTTAGAAAAGGCTGGTGACCACAGGCCTACACAATGAGATTATTATGGACAGAAGAGTAAGGTTATAGTTTCTTTTTTCAAACAGCAGCCAAGCATCGATGATCATGTCACCAGAATAAGAAAGGAGCATCAAGTTCATCACCTTGCACTTTCACCACTCTGTGAAGTTCATCGTAACTTTTTTAATCTGTAGCCTAATAAACTATATGCTTTCCCAAGTCGTAGTGGGAGGACCACAACATATGTGACTCCAAGTTTACTTCAAAATTATGGTTTTACATCAATATTTGCCCATAAAAGCATTTCCACCACATTTTTCGCATAATACATTTTACAGACACAAAAAGATGCCGCCTATTCTAGTGTATTTTGTTTTGTCGACATTTGGAAAGATTACCGACAAATGTTCTGTTTCCATCAGGCCTGTCATGACATTTTTTTATCCAACATGTACTTTATGCACATTAAAAAGGTTGGATGTACAACTAGTTTGTGTCTCTCTCACTGTCTTGGCTCTCTATCTCTCTCTCTGTCTCTCTGTACCTATGTCTGTTTCTGTCTCTCTGTCTTTGTCTCTCTGTCTGAGTCACTCTGTCAGTCTCTGTGTGTGTCTATGTGTGTCTCTCTCACTCTTTGTCTCTCTCAATCTTCCTTCCTTCCTTCCTTCCTTCCTTCCTTCCTTCCTTTCTTCCTTTCTTCCTTTCTTCCTTTCTTCCTTCCTTCCTTCCTTCCTTCCTTCCTTCCTTCCTTTCTTCCTTCCTTCCTTCCTTCCTTTCTTCGCGTATGTGTCTATCTATCTATCTATCTATCTATCTATCTATCTCCAATTCCTTTCTTCCTGTCAGCTGAATTTTTGCCTTGAATGGTTAATTTAAGCATCTGCTCCAGCTGGCAAAGGAGAGTCAGATTTTTACCAATTGCTAATTTCAGCTATTTGGCCAAACTAATCACTACTGGACGAGGAAGAGAAAAAAATGTCAGGGTTGTCCAACAAGTCTAGGGATGAAAAAAGAGGAGAGCTTGGTGTTTAATGGAATGGAATCACTCAAAAGAAAAAGAGGGGCATGACAGTTTGGGATTTAAAATGCTGAGTGCTTGGAGTGGTGAAGGGCAAGACATTAGCCTAACATGTTGAGGGGAAAATGTGGTAGCAGAAGGAGTAAAAAGAGACTCTGTTAGATCATGTCTTCTCCTGGGTACAAAAGGCCAGACAGTCACACCGGGTCTGCATGTAGGAGTCTGACAGTGACATCATGATACTATTAGTCCATGTATTTTTAGAGAGGACAAAGCATGGAGGACTGATACAAAGATAGACAGACAGTGAATTCGGAAAGTGTTCAGACCCCTTGACTTTTTCCACATTTTGTTAGGTTACAGCCTTATTCTAAAATGGATTAAATTGTTTTTTTCCCCTCATCAATATACACACACTACCCCATAATGACAAACTAAAAACAGGTTTGTAGAATTGTTTTATTGGGGAGCGTTGCTGCACAGCTATTTTCAGGTGTCTCCAGTGATGTTCGATCGGGTTCAAGTCCGAGCTCTAGCTGGGCCACTCTAGGACATTCAGAGACGTTTCCCCAAGCCACTCCCGCGTTGTCTTGGTTAGGTGCTGTGTGCTCTGTGCTCAGGGTCGTTGTCTATTTGGAATGTGGACTTTCGCTCCAGTCTGAGGTTATGAGCGCTCTCAAATAAGTTTTCATCAAGGATCTCTCTGTACTTTGCTCCGTTCATCTTTCCCTCGATCCTGACTAGACTCCCAGTCCCTGCCACTGAAAAACATCCCCACAGCATGATGCTGTCACCAACATGCTTCACTGTAGGGATGGTGCCAGGTTTCCTGCAGGCATGACGCTTGGCATTCAGTCCAAAGAGTTCAATCTTGGTTTCATCAGACTAGAGAATCTTGTTTCTCATGGTCTGAGTCTTTAGGTGCCCTTTACTAAGGAGTGGCCTCTGTCTGGCCACTTTACCATAAAGGTCTGATTGGTGGAGTGCTACAGAGATGGTTGTCCTTCTGGAAGGTTCTCCTGTCGCCACAAAGGAACTCTGGAGGTCTGTCAGAGTTACCATCGGGTTCTTGGTCACCTCCCTAACAAAGGCCCTTCTCCCCTGATTGCTCAGTTTGGCCGGGCGGCCAGCTCTGGGAAGAGTCTTGGTGGTTCCAAACTTCTTCCATTTAAGAATGATGGAGGCCACTGTGTTCTTGGGGACCTTCAATGCCGCAGACATTCTTTGCTACCCTTCCCCAGATCTGTGCCTCGACACAATTATGTCTCGTAGCTCCACAGACAATTCCTACGACCTCATGGCTTGTTTTTTGCTCTGACATGCACTGTCAACTGTGAGACCTTATATAGACAAGTGTGTGCCTTTCCAAATCATGTCCAGTCAAATGAATTTACCACAGATGGACTCCAATCAAGTTGTAGAAATATCTCAAGGATGATCAATGGAAACAAGATGCACCTGAGCTCAATTTCAAGCCTCATAGCAAAGGGTCTGAATACTTCAGTAAATATGTTTTCTGTTTTTTATTTTAAATAAATGTGCAAAAATTTCTAAAAACCTGTTTTCACTTTGTCATTATTGGGTATTGTGTGTAAATTGATGAGGGGAAAAAATATATATATATATATATATATATATATATATTTTTTAGAATAAGGCTTTAAAGTAACATCATGTGGAAAAAGAATACTTTTTGAATGCACTGAGAGAGAGAGAGAGAGAGAGAGAGAAAGAGATGGAGAGAGAGAGAGAGAGAGAGAGGGAGATGGGGAGAGAGAGAGAGAGAGAGAGGGAGAGGGAGATGGAGAGAGAGAGATGGAGGGAGATAGAGAGAGAGAGAGAGAGAGAGAGAGAGAGAGATGGAGATGGAGATGGAGATGCAGAAAGAAGGTAGATTGATAGCCTGCCGACTCAGGGCATGCTATGTACTCCGAGTAGCCGTTACCATGTTAATTAAGATGCAGCTAAGGCAGCGTACCATGACGACGGGAGATGACAAGCCTGTGAAGAGACAGTGTGGGCTGCTGAGAGACCGGGAGTGTTTAGATAAAATAGTGGACTGACATTGGATTCAAAATATCATGGCATTCAACGTCATTGTGTAAGTCATCATTGTAAATAAGAATTTGTTCCTAATTGACTTAGTTACATAAAGGTTAAATTCAAATTCCAATAAATAAATAAATATAAACTGCAAGCGATGCCGAGTAAAAAACTTCCAAAGTCTGACAGATTTGACTTGTCATTCTTGTCACGCATTCATTCACTCAATGATTACAGAATAACAACTGACAGTCGAAAAGAGACACCTTCTTGCTCTTTTAAGGCATCGGTTGATCAAGTTGTATGGCGTTAGAAAACAAAAGAGATTAGGCCTATTTTTAAAGCTTTTTCTAGGTTTCCATTTTCATGGTGGCTCCATGCCACTAGCTAGCTCTATCTGCAGACACCGCAGCTGTCCCGTTAAAGATAACAGGCATATTTAACACTTCTGCCCAGAAAGACTATTTATTCACAGTAATGAGCTGATACTAAAGCAGAATGAAACACCACAGGTATGGATGGACAGAGAGAACAGAGAAAATGACAGAATGGAAAATAATGATAAAGGTAGAATCAAGAGAAGAAAAGAGACAGAGAGAAGAAAAGACATTGAACAACATGAAAGAGAAAAGCTTTTATCTCCTGAGTTTACATTTAAAAATAACAAAATGTTGGATTAGCTTCATCACCTTCTGTCCTGCTGAAACAACTGTCCGATGTGTCCTGTGGTCTGTCCAGATGAGGACATCATATTACCTCGAGCCTGGGGTTGGATAGGGCCAGTTAAATGCTACAGTTGTTAGAAAGATGATAAAAAAGGGACAACAAAATAAATTCATAAGATTTGATTGGGACCATGAAATGGCTGCTGTAGGAAGCAGCAACAGTCCCCCACACAGCACTTGGGCTGCTCTCCTCTCTCCTACTCTCTCCTCTCCTACTCTCTCCTCTCCTACTCTCTCCTTTCCTACTCTCTCCTCCTCTCCCGTCTCATCTCTCCTGTCCAGATGATTAGAGCATGCTGCATGCCCCCTCTACTCCTCTCCTCTGCTCTTCTCTTTGTCTCAGCTGAGATCTGTCCATCAGCTCAGCCCCTCCAGTTCAGTGGAGGACAGGCCTCAGATTGACACCACTGATAATCACCCTAATAGGTGTTGGGAGAGAAGGATAGGGGGGAAACAGCTGTTTCCTCCAGGACCCAAACACCCGTCACGCCAGGCTGCGCCAACCCAATCCACCTTTACTGTTTAGGGAAGAGTAATGAGCGAGAGAGGAGGGAGGAGAGGAGAGAGAGGGGAAAATCACAGCTCTTTTGGTACGAGGTGAGGATACAGTGGGGAAGCATGCAAACAGAGAGAACTGGACTGAAGTTGAGACAAGACTGCCACCTCAGTTCAAGCAGCATGTAAACATCAAGGTCGCATTAAATACCTATATCAATATCTTAATTTCCTCCCTGGAGAAGCCTAAATTGCCTATTGTACCACAACGCTGAACCAAAGTCATTGGCCAGGTGCAAATAGGTGGTCTCTCCAATCCCCTGATCTTATGTTTAGTACCTCCTTCAATACTGTAAGCTAACAAGAGTCAACAATACTACACACAACAAGGGGGTGTCCCAAACTGCATCCTCTTCCCAATGGGTCCTGGTCAAAAGTAGTACACTATATTGGGAACAGGGTGGCATCTGAAGACAGAGTAGTGAGGTAGTCATAATAGGCTCTTTCATCCTACTCCTCATCACCTTAGCTATCTAGCTTTGTAGTATACACATACACGTGTGTGTGTGTGTGTGTGTGTGTGTGTGTGTGTGTGTGTGTGTGTGTTTTTTTACTCTGAGTAGCTGGGCGCTCCTGATTAGCAATCTGGCTGATCTTCATAATGAGGTGCTATATCCTCTCCTCTGTTCACTCCTCTACTGCAGCCTGCCATGTACAGCACACATACACACACACACACACACACACACACACACACACAGAGGGCCGTGTATTGGGATGTAAATGAGGTCGTGTGTTACAACACACCACTCTTAATTGTCCTCTTTGATCTCAGGCTAATTCCACTAATTAGTGGCCCAACTTTCAAAGTTGAACGTTTTGCTTCTGCCTCAGTGCAGTATATTTGTGTGTGTGTGTGTGTATGTGTGTGTGTGTGTGTGTGCACCACAGTTACCCCCTCTCCTCTAGCCTAACGTTGTTTCAGGAAGAAAGAATGTTGGGAAAATTAACACATGTTTATTTGACAGGTTTGCCTGTTGTGCACTTACAAAACAAAAACCATGTACACACCCTTCAACAAACCCAAACAAACATATAAATCAACACTCACACACAAACAAAACACAAATACACTGCCATTCTCATAGATGCAAAGCATGCACATTCACAAACAGGCATGAGGACAGACAGACAGACAGACAGACAGACAGACAGACAGACAGACAGACAGACAGACAGACAGAGGAGCACAGAGAAGCACAGAGAAGCACAGAGAGACAGAACAAACACACACAGACAGGGAGACAAAACATGCAGACATAGACAGACAGACACACCAGACATAGACAGAGAGACACACCAGACATAGACACAGACAGAGAGACACAACAGACATACACAGACAGACACAGACAGAACAGACAGACACAGACAGACACAGACAGAACAGACAGACACAGACAGAACAAACAGACACAGACAGAGAGACAAAACAGACAGAGAGACAGAACAGACAGACACAGACAGAACAAACAGACACAGACAGAGAGACAGAACAGACAGACACAGACAGAGAGACAGAACAGACAGACAGACACAGACAGAGAGACAGAACAGACAGACAGACATAGACAGAACAAACAAACAAAGACATAGAGACAAAACAGACAGACACAGACAGAACAGACAGACACAGACAGAGAGACAGAACAGACAGACACAGACAGAACAGACAGACACAGACAGAGAGACAGAACAGACAGACACAGACAGAACAAACAGACAAAGACAGAGAGACAGAACAGACAGACACAGACAGAACAAACAGACAAAGACAGAGTGACAAAACAGACAGACACAGACAGAACAGACAGACACAGACAGAGGAACAGACTAACATGCCCAACAAGTGGTCTGTCTGTCTGTATGTCTTTGTAACAATGGCACCAGAGAAGACGGCTGACGTTTACGTGTCCCCAACCGATTGTGTTTTTTTGTTCATTTATTTGCGTTGTTTGTAACTTGTTTTTTTACTTATTTTGTACATAATGTTGCCGCTACTGTCTCTTATGACCAAAAATAACTTCTGGACATCAGGACTGCGATTACTCACCACGGACTGGCAGAATCCTTTTCTTCCTTTAAAGAATCTGACGAGCCTGACGCGAATGATATACTGCTTTCTCGGGAACAGGCCCAGTTCCCCGTGATTTGCGTGAAGAGAAGGCGGAGAAAAAGGGGCCAGAGGGCATGCTGCCTTCTGAGAGTTCGTAGGCGATCGAATAAACCCCAACTTCCTTCCATTCTGCTAGCAAACGTGCAATCTTTGGACAATAAAATAAAATTACCAACGGGACATTCAAAACTGTAATATCTTATGCTTCATGGAGTCGAGGCTGAACGACGGCATTATCAACATACGGGTGGCTGGTTATCCACTTTACCGGCAGGATAGAACAGCGGCGTCTAGTAAGACAAAAGGCGGGGGACTTTGTATTTTTGTACACGAACATTCAAACAGGCAAAGCGCCAATACAGGACTAAGATCGAATCATACTTCAACGGCTCCGACGCTCGTCGGATATGGCAGAGCTTGCAAACTATTACAGACTACAAAGGGAAGCACAGCTGAGAGCTGCCCAGTGACACAAGCCTACCAGATGAGCTAAACTAATTCTATGCTCGCATCAAGGCAAATAACACTGAAACATGTATGAGAGCACCAGTAGTTCCGGAAGACTGCGTGATCACGCTCTCCGCAGCCGACGTGAGTAAGACCTTTAAACAGGTCAACATTCACAAGGCCGCAGGGCCAGACGGATTACCAGGACGTGTACTGCAAGCATGTGCTGACCAACTGGCAAGTGTCTTCACTGGCATTTTCAACCTCTCCCTGTCCGAGTCTGGAATACCAACATGTTTTAAGTAGACCACCATAGAGCCTGTGCCCAAGAACACTAAGGTAACCTGCCTAAATGACTACCGGCCCGTTGCATTCACGTCGGTAGCCATGAAGTGCATTGAAAAGCTGGTCATGGCTCACATCAACATTATTATCCCAGAAACCCTAGACCCACTCCAATTTGCATACCGCCCCAACAGATCCACAGATGATGCAATTTAAATTGCACTCCACACTGCCTTTTCCCACCTGGACAAAAGGAACACCTATGTGAGAATGCTATTCATTGACTACAGCTCAGCATTCAACACCATAGTGCCCTCAAAGATCATCAATAAGCTAAGGACCCTGGGACTAAACACCTCCCTCTGCAACTGGATCCAGGACTTCCTGGTGGGCCGCCCCCAGGTGGTAACAACACATCCGCCACGCTGATCCTCAGCACAGGGTGCATGGTCAGTCCCCTCCTGTACTCCCTGTTCACTCATGACTGCATGGCCAGGCACAACTCCAACACCATCATAAAGTTTGCCGTTGACACAACAGTGGTAGGCCTGATCTCCAACAACGACGAGACATCCTATAGGGAGGAAGTCAGAGACCTGGCCGTGTGGTGCCAGGACAAAAACCTCTCCCTCAACGTGAATAAGACAAAGGAGATGGTTGTGTGCTACAGAAAAAAGAGGACCGAACACGCACCCATTCTCATCGATGGGGCTGCAGTGGAGCAGGTTGAGAGCTTCAAGTTCCTTGGTGTCCACATCACCAACAAACTATCATGGTCCAAGCACACCAAGACAGTCATGAAGAGGGCACAACAAAATCTATTCACCCTCAGGAAACTGAAAAGATTTGGCATGGGTCCTCAGATCCTCAAAAGGTTACACAGCTGCTCCATCGAGAGCATAACTGACTGGAATGGCAACTGCTCGGCCTCCGACAGCAAGGCACTACAGATGGTAGTGAGAACAGCCCAGTACATTATTGGGGCCAAGCTTCCTTCCATTCAGGACCTCTATACCAGGTGGTGTCAGAGGAAGGCCCTAAAAATTGTCAAAGACTCCAGCCACCCTAGTCATTGACGTTTCTCTCTGCTACCGCACGGCAAGCGGTACCGGAGCACCAAGTCTAGGTCCAAGCGGCTTCTAAACAGCTTCTACCCCCAAGCCATAATACTCCTGCACACCTAATCAAATGGCTACCCAGACTATTTGCATTGCCCCCCCTCTTTTACACCGCTGTTACTCTGTTGTTATCATCTATGCATAGTCACTTTAATAACTTTACCTACATGTACATATTACCCCAACTAACCGGTGCCTCCGCACATTGACTCTATACTGGTACCCCCTGTATATAGTCTCGCTATTGTTATTTAACTGCTGCTCTTTAATTACTTCTTACTTTTATTTCTTCTTCTCATCTGTATTTTTTTAAACTGCATTGTTAATTAGGGACTTGTAAGTAAGCATTTCACTGTAAGGTCTACTACACCTGTTGTATTCGGCACATGTGACTAATAACATTTGATTTGATTTGATCATGTAGTGTGGTGTTATGGCTCTAGTCTTACACAGCCCAGTGGGTTCTCAGTCCCCAGGATACACTGACAACAACAGGCCTCATGCTGGCATCTTCATCCTGCTTCTCTCTTAGTTACATCACTATCGCACATACACGCACACACATAAAAAGCAAACAGGCACGCTGACAAACACACACAAACACACAGACACACCATCCTCCATGGTCTGTGCCAATTTTAGCCGCCTATGTTTGGCCAAGCGGTTGGTGGTGTCAGCCTGCTCCATATGTATGAGAAGAAACTGGAAACAGTTCTGCAGACCTCTTGTGTCCCAAATAGGATCCTATTCCCATCATAGTGCACTGGGCCCTGCTCAAAAGAAGAACAGTATATAGGAAATAATAGGGTGCCATTTGGGACACAGACTATACCCATGTCACTGGATCAGAAAGGCCTGCCCCAAACAGCCTGTTCTACTGAATATCTCATATAACTTCACAGACCGGAACACTGAGGCAAAATACTCAGAATCAGGTCAACTCTAAAGCCCTTAAAAAAGGGAGAGATTTTATCTCAATGAGACTAACCTGGATAAAACAATAAAATAAAATAAAATAAAATACCTCCACAGTAGTCACAAAGTGGTTATAGTAGCATGAACATAGACCAAATAGAGTAAGCAGAAGCAAAGTGGCAGAATGTGTATATTCAATTGACTTCATTGAAATCATTATCTACTGATGTAGCTACTGTAGAGAGTTTGGATCCAGCACATCCCTGTCAACAAAATAAAAAGGTTTACAAACAAACCAATGACCACTAAGACTGTGAATGGGGACCAATGAGGTGACGGTTGGGGTCAGGAACCAATAAGACAACTCCAAAAAAACATTCCTTACCCTAGGACACTTCAGAAAATGTAAGGTAAGGTAAGGATGTTTTTATGATTTAATGAAGTCCCGTAGTTGATTCCGTTTTTGTTCAAGCTGGGCTGAAGCGTCTTTAGGTATACTTTCTTTCCAATAAGAATCCTCTCAGAAGCTTCACGTCGGACCCGGTCTGTGTGGGTATCTCATCAATTACAGCTGTAGCTTTCCAGTGTTCCGTTGCAGTAATTTACAGTGCCTTGCGAAAGTATTCGCCCCCCTTGAACTTTGCGACCTTTTGCCACATTTCAGGCTTCAAACATAAAGATATAAAACTGTATTTTTTTGTGAAGAATCAACAACAAGTGGGACACAATCATGAAGTGGAAAGACATTTATTAGATATTTCTAACTTTTTTAACAAATCAAAAACTGAAAAATTGGGCGTGCAAAATTATTCAGCCCCTTTACTTTCAGTGCAGCAAACTCTCTCCAGAAGTTCAGTGAGGATCTCTGAATTATCCAATGTTGACCTAAATGACTAATGATGATAAATACAATCCACCTGTGTGTAATCAAGTCTCCGTATAAATGCACCTGCACTGTGATAGTCTCAGAGGTCCGTTAAAAGCGCAGAGAGCATCATGAAGAACAAGGAACACACCAGGCAGGTCCGAGATACTGTTGTGAAGAAGTTTAAAGCCGGATTTGGATACAAAAAGATTTCCCAAGCTTTAAACATCCCAAGAAGCACTGTGCAAGCGATAATATTGAAATGGATGGAGTATCAGACCACTGCAAATCTACCAAGACCTGGCCGTCCCTCTAAACTTTCAGCTCATACAAGGAGAAGACTGATCAAAGATGCAGCCAAGAGGCCCATGATCACTCTGGATGAACTGCAGAGATCTACAGCTGAGGTGGGAGACTGTCCATAGGACAACAATCAGTCGTATATTGCACAAATCTGGCCTTTATGGAAGAGTGGCAAGAAGAAAGCCATTTCTTAAAGATATCCATAAAAAGTGTCGTTTAAAGTTTGCCATAAGCCACCTGGGAGACACACCAAACATGTGGAAGAAGGTGCTCTGGTCAGATGAAACCAAAATTGAACTTTTTGGCAACAATGCAAAACGTTATGTTTGGCGTAAAAGCAACACAGCTCATCTCACTGAACACACCATCCCCACTGTCAAACATGGTGGTGGCAGCATCATGGTTTGGGCCTGCTTTTCTTCAGCAGGGACAGGGAAGATGGTTAAAATTGATGAGAAGATGGATGGAGCCAAATACAGGACCATTCTGGAAGAAAACCTGATGGAGTCTGCAAAAGACCTGAGACTGGGACGGAGATGTGTCTTCCAACAAGAAAATGATCCAAAACATAAAGCAAAATCTACAATGGAATGGTTCAAAAATAAACATATCCAGGTGTTAGAATGGCCAAGTCAAAGTCCAGACCTGAATCCAATCGAGAATCTGTGGAAAGAACTGAAAACTGCTGTTCACAAATGCTCTCCATCCAACCTCACTGAGCTCGAGGTGTTTTGCATGGAGGAATGGGAAAAAATTTTAGTCTCTCGATGTGCAAAACTGATAGAGACATACCCCAAGCGACTTACAGCTGTAATCACAGCAAAAGGTGGCGCTACAAAGTATTAACTTAAGGGGGCTGAATAATTTTGCACGCCCAATTCTTCAGTTTTTGATTTGTTAAAAAAGTTTAAAATATCCAATAAATGTCGTTCCACTTCATGATTGTGTCCCACTTGTTGTTGATTCTTCACAAAATAATACAGTTTTATATCTTTATGTTTGAAGCCTGAAATGTGGCAAAAGGTCGCAAAGTTCAAGGGGGCCGAATACTTTCGCAAGGCACTGTATATGTGGCACTGTGCCATGGCAAAATCATTGCCTAAAAAATAATGAACATGAAAAAAAACTTTGAACATGGTAGAACAGTTCACATTAACTTTTTATTCGCAAACAAAATGAGTAATGAATAGAAAAATCCCCATAGTATAATATATCTATTTACCTAGTCAGCTTGTTATTGTGTGTCTTATGCGACCAAAATTTTCCTCTCGAGGTGCAATTAAGTTATGAGTGCAATAGGGAGGGAAACATGCATTCTGACAAGCAGTCAACGCACAACAATTCTTGTAATTTTGGGGATTTTGGGGATCCACCAGGACACCGGCCCTAAGCACACAGCCAATACAACACAGGAGTGGCTTTGGGACAAGTCTCTGAATGTCCTTGAGTGGCCCAGCTAGAGCCCAGACTTGAACCTGATCGAACATATCTGGAGAGACCTGAAAATAACAGTGCAGCAACGCTCCCCATTCAACCTGACAGAGTTTGAGAGGATCTGCAGAGAAGAATGGGAGAAACTCCCCAAATACAGGTTTACCAAGTTTGTAGCGTCATACCCAAGAAGACTTGAGGGTGTAATCGCTGCCAAAGGTGCTTCAACAAAGTACTGAGTAAAGGGTCTGAATACTTATGTAAATGTGATATTTCAGTTTTTTACTTTTAATAAATGTGCAAACATTTCTAAAAACCTGTTTTTGCTTTGTCATTATGGGGTATTGTGGCTAGATTGATGAGGATAAAAAACAATTGAATCCATTTTAGAATAAGGCTGTAAATAACAAAATGAACGACGTGGTTTGTGTCAAGAACTGCAACGCTGCTGGGTTTTTCATGCTCAACAGTTTGCAGTGTATATCAAGAATGGTCCACCACCCAAAGGACATCCAGCCAACTTACCACAACTGTGGTAAGCGTTGGGGTCAACAAGGGCCAGCATTCCTGTGGAACGCTTTCGACACCTTGTAGAGTCCATGAGGGAAGAAAAATGTATGTTCATATACTATAGCGTAGAAGAAATACCGCAATGCCGTTTTGATTGATTTGAACTGAGCACCGTGCCAATTTGAGTGGTTTGTGCATTTAAAGTAAAGTGGATAGAATCCAAATTGAGACGTGGTCTTAGCTACATATTGATGGCCACTGGACATCTCTTTAAGGCTCTGAGTGTAATCAATAGTAATCACTAGGATAAAGTGTAATAGACTAGACAATGCATTGAGGCCTAGGTCATCCTTTGGTCTAGTGTTAAACAGCTATGGTCCATTCACTTCTAATTTCAGTCAAACTGAATTGTGATTAGCTGAAGGCGTCAGGTAGAGGAGAGGGACAACTGTTAATGAGTCCCAAGTCTCCGGGTCTGTCAACGTATTGACTGTGGGGTTACTTTGTGGTACCATTTCTCCCCTTAGACTTGGGGAAATGAATGAGTAAATTAATGAATTAGTCTTACAAATACAGATCACACTAACTTTCTGCTGTTTGCAGTTGTGTTATAGTGCCTACCCCTTAAAACTGTGGGAAAGATTGGACATTTCATTTGCGATGGATCGCACACTCTCTTGACACAAATCCACCATGACACCAACAGAAACACACACCAGAAAAATCCTCCTCAGAGTCAGAAAACAAAGGACAGAGAACAAAGGAAAAAAGCAAAGTGGAGTCGATATTTTTCAGAGAGTGTTGGATTATAATAGCCTCAGAGAGAGGGAGGGAGGGTGTATGGTGTGTGTGTGTGTGTGTGTGTGTGTGTGTGTGTGTGTGTGTGTGTGTGTGTGTGTGTGTGTGTGTGTGTGTGTGTGTGTGTGTTTGTGGCAGTGAGAGAGTGGCCTGCCTGCCCTGCCTGACACAGCCCAGTCAGAAGATCCCCTGCCAATCGGAGCATGGCCTTTCAACCACACACTCTGTCAGAGATGCCAGTTTGACGGATGATACAGAACCCCAGTGACATTTCTCCAGGGTGGGGTAGGGAGGAGAGAGGGAGGGAGGGGTGGAAGTAGGAAGCGGGTAGGAAAGGTTGTACAGGAATTTAGAGTGCGAGAGAGAGAGAGAGAGAGAGAATACAGTCAATTTGTGGCTTTCCATCGTCTATATTGTTAGGGTTTCAGGGGGTGTAGCTAGATGCACTTCCACCTTACCTGCAGCCCAGCCGACCTAAACAACAACAGACCTCGTGTTTATTCATCTGAGCTCTCCATTCATTAGCATCTCAACCACTAGCGCCTCACTAGCTAACATCTCTCCTCCGTCAGTCGTCAGGTAGACAGGCTGCCTGTCAAGAAGTAAAGGCCGCTCACGTACCCTGCAACAAACACTCGCTAGCCGCTTTGCAAACACTCAACTTTGTTTCTGCATCTATTTAATTGTTTAGCTATTTTTCTTTGGTTTGCCTCAGATTCCAAGGGTAGTAGCTACTGCAGCAGCTACCAGCAGGAGTATTAGTAATGGGACTTAGAGTATGAAGGGTAAAAAGTTAAGTGCATTGAGAGTACTCAAATTAGACTTTCTAGGGGAGGTGAGGGGCTTCAAAACAGACGTCTACAGAGGTTTGGAGCCAGTTTCTACAAAGCTACAGTAGGCCATTAGCGGAAAATACCCTAGTAGCATGCATTTACATGGCAGTTTCACCATCTACTTTTACAAGAGGTCTGCTGTGACAACTGACAAAGGATAGTTTCCCTGTTGAGCTTTCCCAAGTCCTTTGTTTTAGAATGGAAAGTTCTGGGGTGCGTCCCAAATTGGACCCTATGGGCACTGGTCAAAAGTAGTGCACTGTAAAGGGAACAGGGTGCCATTTGGCACGTAGTCCCTTCAGCTTCTGTGGAGGATGTAACTGGCCTGCTGTCTGGCAGGGTTCAGCCTGTGACTGTAGAGACCGTGTTCTGTGACGTCCTGAGGGAGCCTGTTACACATAAAGGCACATGGATACCCTGTTGCCCTCTCCTCTTCTCTCCTATACTCTGCTCTCCTCTCCACTCATCTCCGTTGCTTTGCTTTCCTCTCCTCCTATACTCTCTCCTCTTTCCACTCCCCCTCTCTACTCTTCCCCCCCGCACCCCACACCACTCTCACCAGCCTGAGTCAAAAGCTTGAAGACAAACAACAAAAACAGAGAAAGCATATCACTGAAAACCTCCTCATTGGTTTTGACAGGAACAAAAACTGAGGCTGTGCCATGGATCATTTTAACGTAACACTGATATCATGAGTGCATCCCAAACACACTCAGTGCCAACAAGGTTGTGTTACACTGAGAGCTGAAGATGGTGAGACACTACGGTTGCGTAGCAAAATGCATCCTATTCCATATAGTCGGAAGTTTACATAGACTTTGGTTGAAGTCATTAAAACTAGTTTTTCAACCACTCCACATCATTTCTTGTTAACAAACTATAGTTTTGGCTAGTTGGTTGGGACAGTGGGTCAGAAGATTACATGCGTACAAACAACAGTACGCAAGTATAAACACCATGGGACCACACAGCCGCCATACAGCTCAGGAAGGAGACACGTTATGTCTCCTAGAGATGTCAGGTCGTAATTGCAAATGAGAACTTGATCTCAACTTGCCTACCTGGTTAAATAAAGGTGAAATCAAATTAAAATTCAAAAAAATGTACGTACTTTGGTGTCAAAGTGCAAATCAATCCCAGAACAACAGCAAAGGACCTTGTGAAGATGCTGGAGGAAACAGATGCAAAAGTATCTATATCCACAGAAAAACGAGTCCTTCTTCAGCAAGAAAGAATCCACGGCTCCAAAACCGCCACAAAAAAGCTAGACTACGGTTTGCAACTGCACATGGGGACAAAGATCGTACTTTTTGGAGAAATGTCCTCTGGTCTGATGAAACAAAAATAGAACTGTTTGGTCATAATGACCATTGTTATGCTTGGAGGAAAAAGGGGGAGGCTTGCAAGCTTAAGAACACCATCCCAACCGTGAAGCACGGGGGTGGCAGCATCATGTTGTGGGGGTGCTTTGCTGCAGGAGGAACTGGTGCACTTCACAAAATAGATGGCATCATGAGGAGGGGAATTATGTGGATATATTGAAGCAACATCTCAAGACATCAGTCAGGAAGTTAAAGCTTGGTTGCAAAAGGGTCTTCCAAATGAATAATGACCCCAAGCATACTTCCACAGTTGTGGCAAAATGGCTTAAGGACAACAATGTCAAGGTATTGGAGTGACCATCCATAAAGTCCTGACCTCAATCCTATAGAACATTTGTGGGCAGAACTGAAAAAGCGTGTGAGAGCAAGGAGGCCTACAAACCTGACTGTTACACCAGCTCTGTCAGGAGGAATGGGCCAAAATTCACCCAACTTATTGTGGAAAGCTTGTGGAAGGCTAACCGAAACATTTGACCCAAGTTAAACAACTTAAAGGCAATGCTACCAAATACTAATTGAGTGTATGTAAACTTCTGACCCACTGGGATTGTGATGAAAGAAATAAAAGCTGAAATAAATCGTTCTCTACTATTATTCTGACATTTCAAATTCTTAAAATAAAGTGGTGATCCTAACTGACCTAAGACAGGGCATTAACTAGGATTAAATGTCAGGAATTGTGAAAACCTGAGTTTAAATGTATTTGGCTAAGGTGTATGTAAACTTCCAACTTCAACTGTATATTAAGTACACTACTTTTGCCCCGAGTGCTATGGCCCTTGGTCAAAAGTAGTGTATTATAAAGGGAATAGTTTATGATGCAATCTCTGAGGGAGTCTGAAATCAGCAGCATCGATGAGGGAGAATCAGTATCTCGGTTGGGGAGCTCATTGAGGTCACATCCTGCTTAGGGGGAAGTGAGGTTTGCAGTTCTCCCCCTCTGACTCCCTCTCCCCCTTCCTATCCTCCTTCCTCCCTCCCCCCTCTCCACTGATGCTAAGCTGAAGCTGTGTCCTAATGAGCATTTTATCAGGTTTGTTGTTCTAATTAAGTAAATTAGTGGAATGCAGGGGCAGGTGGCAAGAACAAGAACAAGAAGAAGAGAAGAGAAACAATCACCTATATACATCCTTCCCTCTTAGCTAACCCTGGAGCATCACAGCACCTCTCTAACCCCGCTACAGCTGTGAGACGTAGGGGCTCTGGGAGGTAAGCTGACCTGTGTCCCAATGGCACCCTATTCCCTATAGGGTCCACTATATTTCATCAGGGCTTTGTTCAAAATAGTGCACTATATAAGGAATAGGGTGCCATTTGGGATACAGCCCTGCAGTACACCAGAGCCTACCTGCAGTATTACAGAGATGGAGAGGTTGAGTGAGAGCATGCGAGTCATCTAAGGTCATACATATGACTTTATCATTGCAGCCTTCTGAACTATATGTAACTGATATTCACACGCAGAAGTGCTGATGCACAGACACAAATAAGACAGGCTGGACTCTAAGGTTTTATATATTTTTAGGACTAGTTAAAAGTCCATTGAGTACACCATAACTTTGTTAGCCTGATGTCTGAGTGTGCTGGCCTGAGATGTGTTGGCTTCTGCAGAGAGAGACTAAAGCAAGACAGGATGCACAGAGAGAGGGGTGAGCACTAGTGTGGATGAAGCAGCCCTCTGATTGGCTCCTAAATCCTTGGGTTCCATCACACACACTTTTGAGGCAAGCTGTGTTGTATGCAGAAACACACACAAACTCACATGCGTGCACACACACACACACACACACACACACACACACACACACACACACACACACACCTTATGACAGATGGCTTCAGAGAACCACAAGGGCAATCAATATTACAAAGCAGGAAATATGCTGAACTAGGGGAATCTCTCTACGGCTTCAAGCCAAGCTTGAAGAAAACCTACCAAGAAACATTAGCTCCCAATTTAAAAGTTGCATTCTGGAGGATAGACAAGAAGTAGGAAGAAGTAGGCAAGTGATCAGAGAGCATGCAGGGAATCTGACCTTTCAAAGTGTTTTTGGGAGGAAGTAAAAATGTAATTTACCTTTCCATTTCATTTACCTTTCCACATACATTAAAACAACAAATAAGCCACAAAAGTGTTAGACAACTTACAGCAAAGTGTACTTAATTCAGTAAAATGCACAAAAAATTCATACACAATAGACTATTATCATATAATATACATGTGGAGCAGTGGAGGCTGGTGGGGCGAGCTATAGGAGCACAGGCTCATTGTAATGGTTGGAGTGGAATCAAAGGAACAGAGTCAAATATGTTGTTTCCAAATGTTTCATCTGTTTTATACCATTCACTAATTTCATTCCAGCTTTTACAATGAACATGTCCTCCTAAAGCTCCTCCCACCAGCCTCCACTTATGTACAGCGCCTTCCGAAAGTATTCACACCCTTGACTTTTTCCGCATTATGTTACGTTACAGCCTGAATTCAAAACGGATTAAATGTTAACTTTTTTCTCACTGGCCTACACACAATAATGTCAAGCTTTTTAATATTTACAAATTAATACAAAATGTCAAGTTGAAATCTCTTGATTCAATAACTATTCAATATCTGTGTTATGGCAAGCCTAAAGTTCAGGAGTACAAATTAGCTTAACAACTCACATAAGTTGCATGGACTCACTCTGCATGCAATAATAGTGTTTAACATGATTTTTGAATGACTACCTCATCTCTGTATCCCACACATACAATTATCTGTAAGGTCCCTCAGTCGAGCAGTGAATTTCAAACACAGTTTCAATCACAAACATTAGGGAGGTTTGCCAATGCCTTGCAAAGAAGGGCATTAATTGGTAGATGGGTAAGAATAAAAAATAATAATTTTATTATCCAATTGAGCATGGTGAAGTTATTAATTACACTTTGGACGGTGTATCAATACACCCAGTCACTACAAACATACAGGTGTACTTCTTAACTCAGTTGCCAGAGAGGAAGGAAACCGCTCATGGATTTCACCATGAGGCAAATGGTGACTTTAAAACAATTAGAGTTTAATGGCTGTGATAATAGTACATGGAGGATGGGATCAACAGCATTGTAGTTACTCCACAATACTAACCTAATTGACAGTGAAAAAAAGGAAGCCTTTATAGAATAAAAAAAAAATCCAAAGCATGCATCCCATTTGCAACAAGGCACTAAAGCAATGCTGCAGAAAATGTGGCAAAGCTATTCACTTTTTATCCTGAACACAAAGTGTTATATTTGGGGCAAATCCAATACAACACATTACTGAGTACCACTCTCATTTTTTCAAGCATAGTGGTGGTTGCATCATGTTATGGGTATGCTTGTAATCATTAAGGACTGGGGAGTTTTTCAGGATAAAAAAATAACAGAATAGAGGTAAGCACAGGCAAAATTCTAGAGGAAAACATGGTTCTGTGTGCTTTCCACCAGACAGATTAATTCACCTTACAGCAGGACAGTAATCTAAAACACAAGGCCAAATGTACCCTGGAGTTGCTTACCAAGAAGACAGTGAATGTGACCTAGTGGCCGAGTTACAGTTTTGACTTAAATTTACTTGACAATCTATGGCAAAACCTGAAAAGGGTTGTCTAACAATGATCAACAACAAATTTGACAGAGCTTGAAGAATTTTGAAAAGAATATAGGTCAAATGTTGCATAATCCATGTTTTGAAAACTGTTAGAGACCCAGAAAGATTCACAGTTGTAATTGCTGCCAAAGGTGCTTCTACTAAGGGGTAGAAGGTGCTTCGACTAAGGGGTGTGAATACTTATGTAAATGAGATATGGGGTATTGTGTGTCGATGGGTGAGAAAAATGTAAGAAATGTTGAATTCATGATTTAACAACAAAGGGTATTAATACTTCCAGAGGCTCTTTCTCTCTCTCTCAATTAAATTCAATTCAAGGGGCTTTATTGGTATGGGAAACATACAGTAAGTGGGTACAAAACCCGTCGCACACCGACACATGACTTGCACATAACATACAATACAATAAACATACAATAAAACAATCTCCGACAAGGACATGAGGGGAAACAGAGGGTTAAATACACAACATGTAATTGATGGGATTGGAACCAGGTGTGACGGAAGACAAGGCAAAACCAATGGAAAATGGATCAGTGATGGCTAGAAGGTCGGTGACCGAACACCGCCTGAACAAGGAGAAGGACCAACTTTGGCGGAAGCCGTGACAACTATGCACTTTTTGTGTGCATAAACATTAAAATAATAACATTAAAACATTAAAAATGGAACCATGTGGTCATGAGAGGTAAACATTTCCCCAGTGAGGTTTAAATGAACACAACCTTAAGTAAGCAAATCAAATAAACAAACAACAAATAAAATTAGCAGCACTATGCACTTTTTGTGTGCATAAACATTAAACTAATAACATTAAAGATGGCACCCTGTGGCAATGAGAGGTAAACTTTTCCCTAGTGAAAAGTTTCCCAACCTTAAGTAAGCAAATCCAATGTGCATATAAAAGCACCACAAGTAAAGCAATGTGCATGTAAGAACAATACAACCATATGTAAACACATCCAATGTGCATGTAAGAGCAATACAACCATATGTAAACACATCCAATGTGCATGTAAGAACAATACAACCATATGTAAACACATCCAATGTGCATGTAAGAACAATACAACCATATGTAAACACATCCAATGTGCATGTGAGAACAATACAACCATATGTAAACACATCCAATGTGCATGTAAGAGCAATACAACCATATGTAAACACATCCAATGTGCATGTGAGAACAATACAACCATATGTAAACACATCCAATGTGCATGTAAGAACAATACAACCATATGTAAACACATCCAATGTGCATGTAAGAACAATACAACCATATGTAAACACATCCAATGTGCATGTAAGAACAATACAACCATATGAAAACACATATGAAAACATCCAATGTGCAGGTGTTGACATGAAAATAACAACACAAAATATGTAAAGAAATCAAATGAACAGCACTGATTGTATGTCTGTTCTCTCCTTCATAAAGAAATAAGGTGCTGCCGGCCTAACATCCTGTATGTATGCATCTTTGTTCACTTGAGATTGCAATGTAAAAATGTCAACATATTTACTTTGTCCGGTTTAAGAAGTGATCTGCGAGGGGAGACTATGTGCCCGCTGGCACTGAACACTCTCTCTGATGGCAAGCTGGTTGCTGGGATGTACAAAAGCTTCCTGACAACCCTGGCAAGGTGAGGCAGCTCTGATGCATGGCCCCTCCACCACACCAGTGGATCCTCTTCTGCTGGAATGGATGGCAGGTAGACCTTCTGGGGTGGTCGGAATCTGACCCTCTTCATCTCTCTGCTGTCTTGTTGAGGTAATGTTTCTCAGCAACCAGCCAGGCCTTTCCCCTCCAATGCCACTGTGGGGGTGTTGGTGGTAGAGGTGCTGCTGGTGCTTTTTGGTTCTTCCCTGATTTGTGAAGCTGCCAGCTTCAAGGCCTCCTGGACACAGCTGTCAGTGTAAATTTTTTCAGCCCCAGGCTCATCTAAAAAGCTCATTTTGAAGCGGGGGTCAATGAAACAAGCCATGTGCATGACTCTCTTTGCCTTCTCTGTGTATCTGTTGTTAAGGTCTTCTCTCATTAGCCTTTTCATCTCCTTGGTCAGGGATGGCTCCGTATCCTTTTCATCTCCTTGGTCAGGGATGGCTCCGTATCCTTTTCATCTCCTTGGTCAGGGATGGCTCCGTATCCTTTTCATCTCCTTGGTCAGGGATGGCTCCGTATCCTTTTTATCTCCTTGGTCAGGGATGGCTCCATATCCTTTTCATCTCCTTGGTCAGGGATGGCTCCGTATCCTTTTCATCTCCTTGGTCAGGGATGGCTCCATATCCTTTTCATCTCCTTGGTCAGGGATGGCTCCGTATCCTTTTTATCACCTTGGTCAGGGATGGCTCCGTATCCTTTTCATCTCCTTGGTCAGGGATGGCTCCGTATCCTTTTTATCTCCTTGGTCTGGGATGGCTCCGTATCCTTTTTATCTCCTTGGTTAGGGATGGTTCCATATCCTTTTCATCTCCTTGGTCAGGGATGGCTCCGTATCCTTTTTATCACCTTGGTCAGGGATGGCTCCGTATCCTTTTCATCTCCTTGGTCAGGGATGGCTCCGTATCCTTTTCATCTCCTTGGTCAGGGATGGCTCCATATCCTTTTCATCTCCTTGGTCAGGGATGGCTCCGTATCCTTTTTATCACCTTGGTCAGGGATGGCTCCGTATCCTTTTCATCTCCTTGGTCAGGGATGGCTCCGTATCCTTTTTATCTCCTTGGTCAGGGATGGCTCCGTATCCTTTTTATCTCCTTGGTCAGGGATGGTTCCATATCCTTTTCATCTCCTTGGTCAGGGATGGCTCCATTTCCTTTTCATCTCCTTGGTCTGGGATGGCTCCGTATCCTTTTCATCTCCTTGGTCAGGGATGGCTCTGTATCATTTTCCACCAGAACATCAAGGGGGATGTGGTCCAGGACAGGCTTGATGGCTGACGAGTGTCACTCGTGTCTCTGAGGCAAGTGCATCTGTAAACTTTCTCAGAGGTTCAAGGAGCTGGCACAGTTGCTACATGACACTTATGCTGGCATCCTTGGGCATCTGATGCCATATTCCTCTTTCTCTAGCCAGTGTCACACAGACTGGCTGCTGTTGGCTGAGGAAACGCTCAAGCATCTTGTGTGTAGATCCCCATCAGGTCACCACATCATGGATCAGAGCGTTCTGTGGCATGTTGAGGGCGGCTTGCTTTTCTCTCAGTTCTCTCCTCCTCTTCCAGCTCCATGAGAAGCCTTGGACCAGATGACAGCAGGCCTTGACTGCTGTGTCAACTCTCTGAATTTTCAGAGCTTTTGAGATGGCCAGGTACAAATTATGGCCAAAGCACCCAAGCCACAGATCTGGGAACTCTTCAAAAGCCTTGGTCATGTTTGTTGCATTGTCTGTGGTTATGCAGACCAGGTCTTTCTGGTTGATCCCCCACTCTTACATTATATGCTCAAAAAACTCTCTGATGTTGTGAGCCGGGTGATCTTCTGGTAAGAACTGTGTTTCCAGGCATTTTGATTCAAGTTGCCAGTCTGGGGTGAGGTAATGGATATTGAAGCTGATGTAGGGTTGAACACCCCCACATTCACTGGTCCAGGGGTCAGTAGTTGCAGCAAACCATGTGCCTTGAGCCAAACTTTTTCCAAGATCAGCTTTAATCTGGTTGTACAGGTTTGGGATTTCAGTCTTGAAAAATAATGTTTGTGATGGCACTAGGTAAGGAGGTAAGCACAGCAACCTTCATCAGCCTCAACAATTTGAAATGGCATCATGTCCATTGCAATGTAATATGAAAGGGCTGCAGGGAGGTCTTGAGCAGTTTTTGATGTGGGTGCATAAGCAGCCTGCCTTTTTAAATGCTTGCTCGAGTGTCTGTGTCAGAACTGTAGATGAGGAGGGACCAGTGGCACCACTGGGTTTGCCTGCTGCACACCCACTCTGTAAACATTGAATAGCAAATGTTTTATTGCTATTATTATCGGTGTTGTTACATTAGATTTATTATTATTCACTTACAGACTCTATCTTCTGTGTTGCATTTGAGTATATGCAATGACTCCATGCACAATTTACATGAATACACATGAGTCTTAAGAAGACAGGGATAGTAATTGCAATGAGCCCAACAATTGACATAAATATAGGAGTCTTGTATAGGAGTCCATAGTGTTTCTGCTGTTGGAACACTTTTACAACCAAGTCGACACCTGCCGGATTTTAAATGAACAAAATATGTTGGTTGGGTGACTAAACTACATAACGTGTTATCGTGTGCAATTGGAAAATATAGTCTGCAGACACAACGCATACAGCTGCAGAGAAACGTGTAGTGTTTTTACAAGAGTAGGTAACACTGAAAGCTTCAGCTTACATTATTGTCAAGCTATTAACAAGTTAGATAAACCCTGACATTTTCTCCCATTCCGAAGTCCCCACATCATGCATTGAGCTAAAAGATAACTTACCTTGCATTCGCTATAAAGTAGTGGGTGGTAGTCACAAACATGACTCAAGAGATTTGAAGTGTTGCACCCTTTCGCAGCAATTTGTTTTTGCTTGTTCTGCAGACAGGGTGATCATCTTCGATTAAGTTTCCTTCAGCACTCTTGTAAAAGCCAAAATACGACCACACTTCAGATTTGGTCCTCTTAGAAGGCTGAAAAATCTCCCGAGCGCTGTCACTGCTTTCCGCCATGTTTTCACACAAAACAAAACTCACGTTGCATGCTGCGCCTACGTCAGACTGTTGATAACTTTGGTTGATGCTGGACAGCATTTACCATGAGTTTTTAAAACCTGGTTTTAATGATAATTAAAATTTGAAACGTTAATATTAACCGTTTGGTATTTTACTGTGGTTTATCGTGAAACTGGTAACCATTTCATCCCTAGTTAACATTGCCAAAGCAAGTGAAGTAGACAATAAACAACAGTGAAATAAACAATCAAAATGAACAGTAATCATTACACTCACAGAAGTTCCAAAAGAATAAAGACAGTTCAAATGTCATATTAAATCAAATCAAATCAAATCAAATTGTATTTGTCACATACACATGGTTAGCAGATGTTAATGCGAGTGTAGCGAAATGCATGTGCTTCTAGTTCCGACAATGCAGTAATAACCAACGAGTAATCTAGCTAACAATTCCAAAATTACTACCTTATAGACACAAGTGTAAAGGGATAAAGAATATGTACATAAAGATATATGAAAGAGTGATGGTACAGAGCGGCATAGGCAAGATACAGTAGATGGTATTGAGTGCAGTATATACATATGAGATGAGTATGTAAACAAAGTGGCATAGTTAAAGTGGCTAGTGATACATGTATTACATAAAGATGCAGTAGATGATATAGAGTACAGTGTATACATATTCATATGAGATGAATGTAGGGTATGTAAACATTATATTAGGTAGCATTGTTTAAAGTGGCTAGTGATATATTTTACATCATTTCCCATCAATTCCCATTATTAAAGTGGCTGGAGTTGAGTCAGTGTGTTGGCAGCAGCCACTCAATGTTAGTGGTGGCTGTTTAACAGTCTGATGGCCTTGAGATAGAAGCTGTTTTTCAGTCTCTCGGTCCCAGCTTTGATGCACCTGAACTGACCTCGCCTTCTGGATGATAGCGGGGTGAACAGGCAGTGGCTCGGGTGGTAGTTGTCCTTGATGATCTTTATGGCCTTCCTGTGACATCGGGTGGTGTAGGTGTCCTGGAGGGCAGGTAGTTTGCCCCAGGTGATGCGTTGTGCAGACCTCACTACCCTCTGGAGAGCCTTACGGTTGTGGGCGGAGCAGTTGCCGTACCAGGCGGTGATACAGCCCGACAGGATGCTCTCGATTGTGCATCTGTAGAAGTTTGTGAGTGCTTTTGGTGACAAGCCAAATTTCTTCAGCCTCCTGAGGTTGAAGAGGCGCTGCTGCGCCTTCTTCACAATGCTGTCTGTGTGGGTGGACCAATTCAGTTTGTCTGTGATGTGTACGCCAAGGAACTTAAAACTTACTACCCTCTTCACTACTGTTCCATCGATGTGGATAGGGGGGTGTTCCCTCTGCTGTTTCCTGATGGCCACAATCATCTCCTTAGTTTTGTTGACGTTGAGTGTGAGGTTATTTTCCTGACACCACACTCCGAGGGCCCTCACCTCCTCCCTGTAGGCCGTCTCGTCATTGTTGGTAATCAAGCCTACCACTGTTGTGTCGTCCGCAAACTTGATGATTGAGTTAGAGGCATGCGTGGCCACGCAGTCGTGGGTGAACAGGGAGTACAGGAGAGGGCTCAGAACGCACCCTTGTGGGGCCCCAGTGTTGAGGATCAGCGGGGTGGAAATGTTGTTGCCTACCCTCACCACCTGGGGGCGGCCCGTCAGGAAGTCCAGTACCCAGTTGCACAGGGCGGGGTCGAGACCCAGGGTCTCGAGCTTGATGACGAGCTTGGAGGGCACTATGGTGTTAAATGCCGAGCTGTAGTCGATGAACAGCATTCTCACATAGGTATTCCTCTTGTCCAGATGGGTTAGGGCAGTGTGCAATGTGGTTGAGATTGCATCGTCTGTGGACCTATTTGGTCGGTAAGCAAATTGGAGTGGGTCTAGGGTGTCAGGTAGGGTGGAGGTGATATGGTCCTTGACTAGTCTCTCAAAGCACTTCATGATGATGGAAGTGAGTGCTACGGGGCGGTAGTGGTTTAGCTCAGTTACCTACGCTTTCTTGGGAACAGGAACAATATATACATATATATGATGTATATATACAATGTTGTAACGATGTGCAAATGATTAAAGTACAAAAGGGAAAATAAATAAACATAAATATGGGTTGTATTTACAATGGTGTTTGTTCTTCAATGGTGTTTGTTCTTCCCCTCTCTCTCTCACTCTCATTAGGCCTTACAGTAGGGGAGACCGGAAGAACAACCTACATCTGTCCTTTCCAAATTGGTGTGGTTATTATATATGTAAATCAAACTGCAAAGGCATGGTGTTGTCTTAAATAAAAGGAATTAAGTGTTACAATTCACCCCATGGTCTTGGTTAGTTGTAACAGTGCTTGGGGTGAATTGTCACAGAAGGAAAAAGTGCATAAATCATGACATGCAAGTAATTATTGAACGCCTTTATTGAGATCATGAGAGCAACATTGTCATGTTTAACATTTTGTTTGGCATAAATAATAATAAATATCAATAATAAAATATTTATTATTTTACCCTCCACTAAATGGTAATTCTCAACCGAACAACAATTAGGCTAAACTAAACACCTGAGTGTCTGTCTGTCTGTCTGTCTGTCTGTCTGTCTGTCTGTCTGTCTGTCTGTCTGTCTGTCACCCAGACTTTGTACTTGGAATTGTTTAAGTGCTCCATGCACACAATGCAGAAACTTTCCTTGTTGGAGGAATCTGAATCTTCTGGTTCAATGTACTTTGTTTTGGCTGTTTTCTTACGAAGGACAGTTTTTTTTGTTGTTGTTCAGTGTTGTTTGTCTTGGCTTGCTTCTTTCCTGCTGTTTTTTTAGACAGGACAATTTTTATTTTTACTTTCTGAGTGCTTGACTTTTTATGCTCTTCTTCCAGTGCCTGCCTGATGGGTGTATCCGTCAAAATCACAGTTTTTCTCCTCAACCTACCCCTTGTGGTAATTTTCCTGGGCTCTGCTTTTGGGAAGGGGCATATATCAACTAGGTTGAAATCAGAAGAGTAATCAGGTGTTTCCCAGCCACAGCCTGGTACACAGCTGCCTTGTGAAGTGGCTGGAGAGGTGGCCTGGATTGCAGCTGGAGAGGTAGCCTGGACGGCAGGTGGAGAGGTGGCCTGGATGGCAGCTGGAGAGGTAGCCTGGACGTCAGGTGGAGAGGTGGCCTGGAAATCAGCTGGAGAGGTGGCCTGGAAAGCAGCTGGAGAGGTGGCCTGGGAGGCAGCTGGAGAGAGAGCCTGGGAGGCAGCTGGAGAGAGAGCCTGGACGTCAGGTGGAGAGGTGGCCTGGACGTCAGGTGGAGAGGTGACTGGACGGCAGCTGGAGAGGTGGCCTGGGAGGCAGCTGGAGAGGTGGCCTGGGCGTCAGGTGGAGAGGTGACTGGACGGCAGCTGGAGAGGTGGCCTGGGAGGCAGCTGGAGAGGTGGCCTGGGACGCAGTCGGAGAGGTGGCCTGGACGGCAGCTGGAGAGGTGGCCTGGGAGGCAGCTGGAGAGGTGGCCTGGGAGGCAGCTGGAGAGGTGGCCTGGGAGGCAGCTGGAGACGTGGGCTGGATGGCAGTTGGAGAGGTGGCCTGGAAGGCAGCTGGAGAGGTGGGCTGTATAGCAATGGACACAGTGGGCATATATCAGCTGCTCTCAAGAGATACTCTGACAACACTCCTGCTCATCCATAAAGACCCTGTTCCCACGGTAGCCTAAATGAGGAAGCTCTTTCAACCTCTTCTCCAGTAGCTTGTTTCTCTCTTTGCAGAATCTGTACAGCGTCACATGACATATGCCATACAACTTTGCAACTGATCTGATTGACTTCCCCTGCTCTGCTACATCATTTGACACTCTTTTCAAAGTGTGGAGAGGTACTCCCCTGTTTGTCTTTCATTTCCATGATCTAGGCATGCTGAAAGAAAAAGAAAACATGTACCAAAAACATTCCGTTTTACTATGGGTTAGTTGTAACAGTTTCTCACAAGTTTGGTACAACTAACCCGGACCCTTGCAGCTTTCATTTTAGCTAAATGTTGAAACTTTAGCATTGCTAACTTGCATCAAATAGCTTGACACAGACAGCTTATAAACCTGATATAAGTTTGATGAATAGAACTACAAAGCAGCTGATGCCATCACAAAAACTAATTTGGTCAAAAATAATTACTTTCTTAACTCTAAATCCTATTTCTGTCAATATAATATACAGAGTTTATCACAGAGACTTTATTTTTCACATGAGGGTTCAGGACTAAACTGAGCATGTGGATTTGGAGGATTTGCAAGTGTTACAACTATCCCGTGTTACAACCATACCCAGTCTCCCCTACCTGGCCTATGTACCTGGCTCATGTTGAGCAGGAGTGAGAAAGAGGTGAAGCCAGAGACACAGGCAGTGGGTGAGGCAGGTTAACCTGGTGAGGACATCCCCGGGGCCATGGTGTCTGAACCCCTATTAGGCTGATGGGAGCTGGCAGCTGGTACTGGACCTGGACTAGCCTAGCACACACTCATACACACACACACACACACACACACACACACACACACACACACACACACACACACACACACACACACACACACACGCACACAGCTCTGCTCAACCCTACTCATATAACCCTAATTAAGAGAACGATACCTGACTAACTCCTAACTAAAAGAGAATTAGCCGGAGTAACAGCTAGATGGTGTGTGTGTGTTAGCTTTCAAAGCTAACGGGGTAGTAGATGTTGAAAAGAAGAGGGGAAGTCTTGGCATTTAGAACTCATTCAGAACTTGAAAGGAATCCAAGACTAAATCAAACCTTCAAATCTATTCACTAGAGCCTAGGATTCAACCCATAGCATGCAGGCTGCAGAAGCCTATTGGCTAACATCAGTGAAAAGTTTGTATTTTCCCAATAAACAGTACTGACAGTTTGACATATCCCTGGGAAGACTGTCTGATTCTATGTATTATTCATCCTATTGACTTCACTGCTGACTGAGACACACAGACAAACCCCTCAAAATGAGCCCAACTGAGAGTGAGAGTGAGAGAGAGAGAGAGAGAGAGAGAGAGAGAGAGAGAGAGAGAGAGAGAGAGAGAGAGAGAGAGAGTCAGACCCCACAGAGCCCCTGGACAGCAATACAATTAGACCCAACCAAATTATGAGAAAACAAAAAAGAGAACTACTTGACACATTGGAATGAATCAACCAAACTACTAATCCAATTGGAATGCTACCTTGCCTTAAATAAGAATACTTGAGCACAGTGACTGACCCAAAACTAAGAGCCTTGACTATGTACAGACTCAGTGAGCATAGCCTTGCTATTGCCATAGGCAGACCTGACTCTCAAGTGAAGACAGGATATGTGGCCTCTGCCCACAAAATGAGGTGGAAACTGAGCTGCACTTTGTAACCTCTTGCCAAATGTATGACCATATAACAGATGCATATTTCCCTCAAATTACACAAACCCATAAAGAATTTGAACACCAATCAAATTTTGAAAAAGTCATGTATGGTTCGAATCCCAGAGCCGACTAGGTGAAAAATATGTTGATGTGCCCTTGAGCCAGGCACTTAACCCTAATTGCTCCGGTAAGTCGTTAAAATCTGCTAAATGACTAAAATGTTAAATGTGGACATAGCTGGAGTAATATGATGTCTTAAGTATGCAAAAACGGAGCCAATTTGGCGAAGGACTCAGTTTACAAGGTGCCATCATGTGATGTATAGGTGCTCCTTAGTTAGTGCACTTCCAGGACAAAGCATATTTACAAGCCAGACAGAGGCTATATTCCAAATGGCACCCTATTGGCCCTAGTCAACAGTAGTGCACTATGAAGGGAATATGGTACCATTTGGGAAGCACCCAAGAGACACTGTCATCCTTGTTCCCTAAATAACCCTGGCTCCTCCTCTAACCCTTGTTTCCTGGCCCTGGCTCCAGGTCAACAAGGTGATCTCTTACTATAGAATTATGTAATATACTGTAGAATACTATACAACACACCAGGGGTGTGGACTCGAGTCACATGACTTGGACTTGAGTCAGACTCGAGTCACAACTTTGATGACGTGCAACTCGACTTTAACACCAATGACTTGACTTGTGACTTGACTTGGACTTGAGACTTTTAACTCGACCTGACTTGATACCCTCCTCAAGCCCAAATATTAAAAATGATGCTATTAAGAAAAGGTGTGCAGCACATCAACTCTTCATTTAACGGATTACAGTTTGAATCGGACAGCAGCCAATCAAATTGTGCCAGCTGAGAAAAAGTTGTGCGTGGCAGTGCAGAGGAACGTCGGCGAGTGAATTCAGATGGAGCCCTTGGAAAGATGATACCCAAAATTATTATTTTCGGATATAAAGATGACGCTGTATCAACAAAAAACAGATTGCAACTTGCAAAACATGCGGGAAGAAAATTACAGACGGAGGCACAACAATTTCCAACTTTGTTCGACATTTGAAGCTGCATAAGGAACAGTAAGTCATGGCTAATATAGCCGACAGCTATATAATGTATAACTTTACTAGTATAGCATGTAGGCTAACGTAATGTTAAATCAATGAGCCTCCACACAGTCAGTAAGTGCGGGAACGTAATCATTGCACCCAAGATTGAGCTACAACTGGCTAGGCAGTTGGTAGCCTAAATCCTGGCCGATGTTACTGCTGTTCCTAACACCATTGACATACGTTAGCCTACTGTAACCACACAGAGAGTGTGTGTGTGTGTGTTTGTGTGTGTGTGTTAAAATCGGGCGATTGTGTCCAAGCTTACATCACCCGATTGCGCCCCATAGCGATCCTCGATAGTCGCTCACTATTTGGGCGACTATTTCTCATGGCTACCCATTTATTTCCATGGAAATAACGTTTATTTGGAAAGTAATAAATATAGAGATATTTTTTAAAGCATTCATGATTTGCGTAAATGTAATATACGAACTATTACTTTTGTTAAAAATATGAAATGGTATTACATTTGGTGAAGAGCACATTATGACTTGTTTAGGACTCAAAACTCAAAGTTTAGGACTTCAGACTTGACTTGATGCATGACGGTTTTGACTTGGGACTTGAGGGCTAAGACTTGAGACTTACTTGTGACTTGTAAAACAACTACTTGGTCCCACCTCTGCTACACACTGTAATATCCCTTGATCATGTGTAGTACTAACTATAGAATGTAGTAGTATACTGTAGAATACTAAAGTAATTTCTGCAAAAACACTAGACCTTTAACTATAGTAAATACTACAGTATTTAATTTGCATATACCCTGCCTATTCCCTGCGTCCATATCCCAATGTGTGCCACCCATAAGTGAGAAACCTACAGTTGAAGTCGGAAGTTTACATACACCTTAGCCAAATACATTTAAACTCAGTTTTGCACAATTCCTGACATTTAATCCTAGTAAAAATTCCCTGTCTTAGTTCAGTTAGAATCACCACTTTATTTTAAGAATGTGAAATGTCAGAATAATAGTAGAGAGAATGATTTATATTTCAGCTTTTGTTTCTTTCATCACATTCCCGGTGGGTCAGAAGTTTACATACACTCCATTAGTATTTGGTAGCATTGCCTTTAAATTGTTTAACTTGGGTCAAATGTTTCGGGTAGCCTTCCACAAGCTTCCCATAACGGGGCGGCAGGGTAGCCTAGTGGTTAGAGTGTTGGAATAGTAACCGAAAGGTTGCAAGTTCAAACCCCAGAGCTGATAAGGTACAAATCTGTCCCTGAACACTGTTCCTAGGCCGTCATTGAAAATAAGAATTTGTTCTTAACTGACTTGCCTAGTTAAGTAAAGGTAAAAAAAATAATAATAAGTTTGATTAATTTTTTATTTGTATAAGTGGTAACAATGTGTATTGCACTGATCAAGTATATAAACACAATAACTGTGTTTGGCTGTTATAGACCCCCCTCTGCCATCGGGGATGCATTTTCTTCTTTGATGAACCTTATGTTTAAACTTCTTTACAGTGAAATGATTGGTGATCTCAACTGGTGTTGGTTAAAGCCGGTGTCTGATGATTTAAATATGTTTTGTAATTCTATGAATCTTACCCAGTTGAATAGACAAAATTAGAAAAAAAATCCAGAAAATCACATTGTAGGATTTTTTATGAATTTATTTTCAAATTATGGTGGAAAATATGTATTTGGTCACCTACAAACAAGCAAGATTTCTGGCTCTCACAGACCTGTAACTTCTTCTTTAAGAGGCACCTCTGTCCTCCACTCGTTACCTGTATTAATGGCACCTGTTTAAAACTTGTTATCAGTATAAAAGACACCTGTCCACAACCTCAAACAGTCACACTCCAAACTCCACTATGGCCAAGACCAAAGAGCTGTCAAAGGACACCAGAAACAAAATGGTAGACCTGCACCAGGCTGGGAAGACTGAATCTGCACTAGGTAAGCAGCTTGGGTTGAAGAAATCAACTGTGGGAGCAATTATTAGGAAATGGAAGACATACAAGACCACTAATAATCTCCCTCGATCTGGGGCTCCACGCAAGATCTCACCCCGTGGGGTCAAAATAATCACAAGAACGGTGAGCAAAAATCCCAGAACCACACAGGGGGACATAGTGAATGACCTGCAGAAAGCTGGGACCAAAGTAACAAAGCCTACCATCAGTAACACACTACGCCGCTAGGGACTCAAATCCTGCAGTGCCAGATGTGTACCCCTGCTTAAGCCAGTACATGTCCAGGCCCGTCTGAAGTTTGCTAGAGAGCATTTGGATGATCCAGAAGAAGATTGGGAGAATGTCATATGGTCAGATGAAACCAAAATATAACTTTTTGGTAAAAACTCAACTCGTCGTGTTTGGAGGACAAAGAATGCTGAGTTGCATCCAAAGAACACCATACCTACTGTGAAGCATGGGGGTGGAAACATCATGCTTTGGGGCTGTTTTTCTGCAAAGGGACCAGGACGACTGATCCGTGTAAAGGAAAGAATGAATGAGGCCATGTATCGTGAGATTTTGAGTGAAAACCTCCTTCCATCAGCAAGGGCATTGAAGATGAAACATGATCCCAAGCACACCGCCCGGGCAATGAAGGAGTGGCTTCTTAAGAAGCATTTCAAGGTCCTGGAGTGGCCTAGCCAGTCTCCAGATCTCAACCCCATAGAAAATCTTTGGAAGGAGTTGAAAGTCCGTTTTGCCCAGCAACAGCCCCAAAACATCACTGCTCTAGAGGAGATCTGCATGGAGGAATGGGCCAAAATACCAGCAACAGTGTGTGAAAACCTTGTGAAGACTTACAGAAAACGTTTGACCTCTGTCATTGCCAACAAAGGGTATATAACAAAGTATTGAGATAAACTTTTGTTATTGACCAAATACTTATTTACCACCATAATTTGCAAATAAATGTATTTAAAATCCTACAATGTGATTTTCTTGATTTTTTTTTCTCATTTTTTCTGTCATAGTTGAAGTGTACCTATGATGAAAATTACAGGCCTCTCTCATCTTTTTGTTTCAAATATTTTTTATTAAACACTCACAAGAATGGTGTATAGATGATATACAAGACAGGTATACAATTCTTATCTAAACATAAAAGAGCATACAGGAACAACAAGACCCAGAGTTCTGGGTGCAAACCAAATAATACACAACACGACATACAAAACAAGGACACGTAGAAAGAAAGAGGGAAGATGTCCCCCCTATTCCCCCCCCCCCCCCTTATTCCCTCAAACCCCCCCCCCCCCCCCCCCCCCCCCCCAGGACCAGAGGTAGATTAAAATATTACAATTGAGAGTGCGTTAATAAGTACAAATTCACAGCGCCGACTCGTCCAAGTAGGAGAGGAAAGGCTGCCAGATTTGATCAAATGTTGATCATTTATTGTTAAGAATATATCTAATTATTTCTAAGTGTACAGTGTTTGCCAATTCACTGAGCCATAATTTGGTAGAGGGCGCTTTCCTCCTTTTCCAAAACAACAAGATTCGTTTTTTTGCCGAGATGAGACCGTACGAGATTAGTTGTTTTTGGGGGTTGGTTAATCCGTTTAGGGACTCAGATACTCCCAGGATTATCAGAAGCGGGTCTGGATCTATTGAAGTCTCCAAAACTTCAGACAGGATCCCAAAAATTCCACACCAATAACCATGCAAGCTAGAGCATAGGGCAAAGCAGTGGAGTAGTGTACCCTGCACAGCCTGACATTTATCACATGTAGGGGATGTATCAAGAAATATCCTATGCAGTTTAGTTTTGGAATAGTGTAATCTGTGTAATACCTTGAATTGTATGAGACGATGTCTGGAATTAATGTCTGGAATTAATGGAGCATGTGTGGATATATTCCAAGCTCTCTTCCCAGTCTGCCACCGAGATGTCAGTCCCTAGTTCTTCCTCCCATTTTACCTTGATGGCATCTGTAGAAGGTGTGCTAACAGATTGAAAAGCATCATATCAGTTTATCTGAGGTGGGGCATATTTTTATGCATCCGTCAAACATGGAAGGTTTAGTATTCCCAAATGTTGGGAGGTGTTTTCTAACGTAGTCTCTAATTTGTAGGTATCTGAAAAAATTTATTCTGGGAAGATTATAAGTTTCTCTCAGCAACACAAAGGAAGCAAAGGTCCCTTCTATGTATAAATCCCCTATGGTACATATCCCCAACTCTCCCCATCGCTCAAAGGTGTCATCAAGGTTAGAAGGGGCAAAGGAGGGATTCCTGGCGACAGGGAGCATGAATGACATTGGTCTAAGCTCAAAGTGGACTTTAATTTGCTTCCAGATTCGGACTGTGCTATGTATAATAGGATTGTTACAATAAAGTGACATCTCCAGATTGACAGGTGACAAAATCACAGCGCCAATAGAGAAGGGGTGACACTCCTCACGCTCCATACTAAACCAGCTGGATGCCGGAAGTGCGTCATCCAGCAGAAACGTAACAACGCGGAGGTTAGCGGCCCAGTAATAAAATATAAAATTTGGGAGAGACAATCCTCCTTCCATCTTGGATTTACAGAGGTGTCTTTTACTTATCCTGTGTGTTTTATAATCCCAGATGAAAGGATTGATAAGCGAGTCCAGTTGTTTATGAAAGGATTTATGAATACTGGGATGTTCTGATATAGGTAGAGCAGTTGTGGGAGGAAGACCATTTTAATGGCATTAATTCTTCCGAGCAGAGAAATTGGGAGAGTTCTCCAAAATAGTATGTTTGCTTTGAGTTTTTGTATCAGAGAGGGGAAATTCTCTTTAAATAGTAAGGAGTATTGTTTGGTAACTACAATTCCTAGGTAGGTACATTTTTCTGAAGATAACTTAAATGGGAGATGTTCTAGCCAGGAGGTGTTTTGCGACCGTATGGGCATTAATTCACTCTTGCTCCAATTTATTCTGTATCCTGAGAAGGTACCAAACAAATTGATCACATCAAGAATAGCTGGGATACTAGCCTGGGGTTCTGTTACATAGAGGAGGATGTCATCTGCGTATAGGGAGATCTTATTTAGAGTATCTTTAGTATTATAGCCGTGTATTGCTGCATGAGATCTAATCGTCTGAGCGAGCGGTTCGATAATTAGGGTGAAGAGCATAGGGGACAGCGCACAACCCTGCCTTGTCCCCCTGTTAAGGTTAAATCGGGGCGACAATGATTGGTTAGTGAGTATTTTGGCACAGGGGTTCCTATATAAAAGCTGGATCCAATTTATGAACCCATCTCCAATATTACATTTCTGTAGGACCTTGAATAGATAGGGCCACTCAACTTGGTCAAAGGCCTTTTCGGCGTCAAGAGATATGACGGCAAGGTCCACGTTGGGCCGGTCTGATCCGAATGGACCAATTTGCCAATTAAAGTGCTAAGCCTGTTAGCCAGAGTTTTTGCTAAAATCTTTTGGTCTGTATTAAGGAGAGATATTGGTCTGTATGACCCTACCTCTTCTGGATCTTTACCCTTCTTATGTATAACTGTAATGAACGCTTTGTCCAAAGTAGAAGGGAGAGCTCCATCCTCATTGGCCTGAACCAACATTTTGTGCAGGTAGGGAGAGAGCATGTTGCTGAATGTTTTATAGAATTCACCAGGGTATCCATCTGGGCCCGGGGTCTTGCCACTCTTTAGAGATTTAATTGTTTCTCGAATTTCATCAAGAGATATTTCCTTATTCAGGAAGTTAGAATCTTCCTGGTTCAGGGCAGGAAGATTACAATCCTCCAAAAATGTTTGCATAATTAAGGGGTTAGGATCCGCTTTAGATGTATATAGAGTCTCATAAAACTGCCGGAATCTGTCATTGATGTCTTTGGGGGAAGAGAGTAATTCCCCAGATGCAGATTTAACCCTGTGAATCATTCGGTCACTCACATTTTTTTGAAGTTGTCTGGCGAGTAATTTGTGAAAAGATTTAGCAATTTTAGCTGAGAGAATCTGATTATATTCAAATTTTAAAGAGGTCTTTTTTTATGTTTCTTCATAGATGGGTGGCTAGCATTCTCCCTATCCAGTAAGTTAATTTGTCCCTCCAGTTCTTCCAGTTTTCCTCTGTTTTGCCTACTCCTGGCAGCCTGAAAGGAGATGATACAGCTTCTCAGATAAGCCTTCAGTGTTTCCCACAATAATGCTGGGGAGGTCTCTGTGTTGTCGTTGGTATCAAAGAAAAATGTAATTTGGTCTTTAAGATATTCACAGAATGTTGGTTCTGTGAGGAGCTAAGGATTCAACCTCCAGACCCTCTCGTTTGGTACAATGTCACCCAATCTCAGGGAGAAGGTGAGTGGACTGTGGTCCGAGATTATAATATCATGATACCTCACATTACAGGTATAGGGGAGTAGTCTAGCATCCAACAAAAAGTAGTCAATTCGAGTGTAAACCTTGTGAACATGAGAGTAAAATGAGTATTCCCGTAGGGTTAGCGATCCTCCATATATCAAATAAGTTCACATTTTTTATGTAGGTATTCAGGAATTCGCTTGAATAGGAGGTAGGGGTTCGCCGGGTAGAGGATCTATCCAAATATTGGCCTAGCACACAGTTAAGTTCCCCTCCAACCAGGTTAGTATGGGAGATATCTGGAATCAGGGCAAGGACTCTTTTGAAAAAAGAGGGGTTATCAATGTTTGGCCCATAGATATTTAGTAGAGTTACTGAGGTAGAGTGGATTTCTCCTATTGCGATCACATACCGACCCTCTTTATCCGCAATAGTGGTTTTATGTAGAAAGGGAATTCCTTTCCGTACCAGAATCGCTGTGCCTCTCGTTTTGGCAGAGAAGTTAGAGTGATACACTTGCCCCATCCACCTACACTTAAGTCTGCTATGAGAGTTATTCTTCAGATGGGTTTCTTGCAAAAATATAATATCAGACGAGAGTGCTTTCAAGTGGGCTAGGACCTTGCCCCTCTTAATTGGTTCGTTTAAACCCTTGACATTCCAGGAAGTGAATGTAAGCCCCGCCCTCCTCTCGTTTGTAGTTCCTATGGTGGCCTGCATACCATGTAACTTGATAAAAAGGTAAGAAAGCGCACCAAACCATCACGATCAGCATATGTAGCACCTACACCCGAGCAGTATCCAACCCACCCCTGCAAGCACCTTTACTTCCCACCCTGTTCCCCTCATTTCCCCAACACTTACCCCCCCATCAACCCACATTTAACAGGCATGCACAAACAGGAGAGAAAAAAAAAGGAAAAATAAAAATAATAAACACATTGTCTGGCCGATGCCAAAAAAGCACGGCGCGACCTCGAACAAGAGGTAAAATAAAATCCCAACTATACGTTCACCTCTCACTATCCTAGAACTTCTACTAACATATGAACTGAGGAGGCTCCCGCAAATTAAGTGTTCAGTTAGCATCTAATAAACCTAAACAGGATAAATTGCAACTTAAACATATTGCGCATTTAAGCGTCATCCTGAGTCAATCCCAGAGATAAGCAAGATATAGCCTGAAGATTATATTGCTAAGCACTGCCGGTCAAAACATAAACCATCCGCAACCGACATATGCAGCCGTACCTTTACATACTGTGGGTCAGGAGATCGGAACAAGGATTTGTTAAATTAAACGTTCCCCCCATAAAAAAAAAGTTTAATAAAAAATAAATAAAAATATATACATATATATATATATATATATATATATATATATATATATATATATATATATATATATACACATACATACACATACACACACATACACACATACATACACATACACACACATACACACACAGATATATATATATATATATATATATATATATATATATATATATACATACACACACATACACATACATACACACATATACATACACATATATATACATACACATATGCATACACACATACACACACACATACATATACATACATACGTATATGTATACATAACCACACAAAGATATCATATATAAAAATATATATTCAAAGAATATGTATATACATCCATATGCACATATACACATACAAACATTCATACCCCAGAATAACAATCTACACTGATTTAAAATATACACATACATAATACTAAAATGCTAAGAGAAAATAGTAATAAAGTACAAATAGTAATTATATGTTGCTAACCAGGTGTCTGCCCCCTCCCAACCATCACCCCCAGTCCCCTGCAAGCAATAAATAAATGGTATGGTAGTAAGAATAATGTAAGGATTGTAAAATAAATAACGAAACAAAACAAAAGTGGGGGAATATAAGTATATCCGTCCGAAGGTGTCAGTGATCAAACCTGGAAGTAAAACATATGCATCGCTCTGAGCACAGCCGGGATGAAAGTGAATTTAACGTTAAATGAGAGCTCTGACCGCCATCCATTGGTCTGCTCAGCGTCTTACATGTTCGGTAGCCCTTGTTGAGCCCGTTTAATACGTTTTCACCCAATATGGTATAGTATGGATTCGAGTCCATGAGCAGACGCTAACACGCAATGACAAGGCACTCTAACCTGTACGGGGGATTGGTGTATATCCCCGGATAAACTTCTCTGCGTCCAAAACCGAGGAGAGCCACATCTTCTCACCGGAAGGCGGGGTAATTCTTAGTCTTGCAGGGAAGAGTAAGGCTGGGCGAAGATGGAGTTTGTAGAGTTTGGTCATGACATCTCTGTAGTCAGCGCGATACTTTGCCACATCGTGCGCGTAATCCTCATAGACACGGAATGGGTGACCTTTATGTGACAGGTTGCCCCTCATTCGAGCTTCACGCAGGATAAGATCCTTGCTCTTGAAACTGTGACAACAGATGATTACTGGGCGAGGACGTTGGCCCGGTCCTGGCACTGGGACAAGGGAGCGATGTGCGCGGTCCAGCTGGGGATCCGAATCCAAAACATCCGATCCCATTGCATCCTTCAATAGCTTGGCGAAGAAGTCGGTGGGGCGAGAGCCCGCCTCTACCCCCTCTGCCAGACCAACAACGCGAAGGTTATTACGTCTGGATCGGCCCTCCAGGTCCACCACTTTCACAGAAAGCCTCTGCACACTATCCTGCAATGACGTGCATAGCTTCTCTAACTCATCGATCCTACCAGCGTTGAATTCAGAAGCTTTCTCAAGGTCCACAATACTCTGGCCATGCGAAGCGACCGTTCGAATGATGCTCTCGATTTTGGTGTCCAGTTCAGCAATAGTGGCCTTAAGATCCTCAGCTATAGCAACACGTAGCTCCCCCAAAGCCCGGGTAAATTCTGTAAGTGTCACGTTGTTGCATGTGCCTCCCGCCATGTCTGTCTCGTTGTTTAGTGGGGAGTAGGCCTCCGCTGTGGATTTATTGTCCTTTGGTCGCTTATTACTCGGCATTTTCATATAGAAAGTTACAATCTTGTATTAGAAAGAAACGTTTTTTGTAAAAAGTGCCATAAAGTAGGTTAAATTAGATTATTTCGCAAAAAAGTTGCAGGAGCCTCTCACGCACAGCCGTTCACTTCAACATGCTAGCTCCACCCCCTCTCTCATCTTTTTAAGTGAGAGAACTTGCACAATTGGTGGCTGACTAAATACTTTTTTCCCCGATGTAAATATTCTGCAGTTGTATTTTTTGTAATGATTTAAGTGACCATTGTGCTGTTGTTGCTGTTAGAAATATTAAGGTTCCTAAGACAAGCCCACGTTTATTCGTAAGAGAAATTTGAAGTGTTTTAATAAGCAGGCTTTCCTTCATGATTTGTTTTATTTTGATTGGAGCAAGATTGAGTTTATCCCTGATGTGGAAACTGCCTGGAAAATCTATCAAGATGTTTTTTCCCAAATAGTAAACAAACATGCCCCATTACGCAGGTTCAGGGTTAAAGGGCGGGATAATCCATGGTTTTCTTCTGAGCTGTATTGTATTATTCATGACCGTAATCTAGCCTGGGCTAAAGCAAGGAAATCATGTTCTGATGCTGATTGGCTTATTTTTTTAGGCAGTTGTGAAACAAGTGTTATTTTCTTCCCAGGAAGGCCAAGTCTGAATATTTTATGTCTGTTACCACTGATAATCTGAATGACCCTAGAAAGTTTTGGAAGGCTATTAAGTCTATGTCTGGTAACAGTAATGTTAATGAATTACCGCCATGTGTGTTGAAGGACTTTGTTGCTGTAAATGACGAAACTGAAATGCTGAATTGTTTCAATGAGCACTTTGTATCATCTGGTAGGCTGTTTGATTCAGTGTTCTCTGTCTCTGTACAACCCTGTGTGGATGAACCAGTGAGAGCTGGTCAAACATTTAGCTTTTTGCCATTCTCAGTGCAGGTGGTACATAAAGCCTACAGGTCCTGATCTTTTGGATCCCTGCTTTTTAAATGTGGCAGCTGATTTCATAGCTGAACCACTTACATATCTGTTCAATCTAACCCTGGAATATAATGAAATTCCAAAGATCTGGAAATCCGCATTTGTCCTACCACTTTTAAAAGGGGGAGAGCCAACTCTTTTAAATATATATAGGCCAATCTCAAAGCTGTCACCCCTGGTTAAAATACTTTAAACCCTTGTGAGTGAACAACTAAAATAGTTTTTATTTACTAACTATTTTATCAATGTACCAATCTGGCTTCAGGAAGAAGCATAACACAATTACAGCAGCCATGAAGGTTTTAAATTATATCACTGAAGCCCTTGAAAAAAATAGCACTGTATCTCACTTTTTATTGATCTCTCTAAAGCTTTTGATACAGTTGATCATGCTATACTAAGGCAGAGATTGTCGAGTGTAGGTCTTTGAGCTTGCAGTTGCATGGTTTGCTAACTATCTGTCTGATATAACTCAGTGCACTCAATTTGATGGGCTCATGTCTGTTAAATTGTCTGTCTGTAATGGTGTGCACCAAGGCTCTGTTCTTGGTTCTCTCTTAGTCACTATTTATATAAATAATTTAGACAAAATTGTCCAAAAGGCGCAACTTCATTTTTATGCCACTGCGACTGCCACTGCGAGGACGATCAGCTGTCCGTCCTGTCTCCCTGTAATGCTGTCTTAGGTGTCTCATAGTACGGACATTGTAATTTATTGCCCTGGCCACATCTGCAGTCCTCATGCCTCGTTACAGCATGCCTAAGGCATGTTCACGCAGATGAGCAGGGACCCTGGGAATCTTTCTTTTGGTGTTTTCAGAGTCAGTAGAAAGGCCTCTTTAGTGTCCTAAATTTACATAACTGTGACCTTAATTGCCTAAGCTGTTAGTGTCTTAACGACCGTTCCACAGGTGCATGTTCATTAATTGTTTATGGTTCACTGAACAAGCATGGTAAACAGTGTTTAAACCCTTTACAATGAAGATCTGTGAAGTTATTTGGATTTGTACTATTTATATTTGTTACGTTCCCCAGTTCCTGTGTTGTGGTTTTGTTTGTATGTGTGTGTTTCAGGAAAATGGCTTCCTGGATTCCCCCAAACAGCTGATTGGTCAGCCCCATTGATGATTGGAGAGCTGACCCCACCCCCTCATCAGGATACAGCTGTATCCCATTAGACTCCTTCTTCCAGCTATATAAGCCAGTGTTCTGTTGCTTAGAAGAGAGATGAGGGTTATATCACATGTTGGTTGTTTCCAGGAAAGAGATTTGGTATGTACTATGTTAGTTGTTGCTGAGAGAGCTGATGGTTATGTTATGTGTTAGTTTGTTGCTCAGTCAGATAGAGCTTATTTGATGTCCTGTGTTTTTCAGTTTTTTTAATTGTGAAATTGTTTGTAATTTTCTTTCATTTGTTCCCAGGGTGGAAGGGGAAGGCACCTAGGGAGTGCTTAGGCAGTGGCCTGCGGGCATACATAACCCTTAGTATTTACTGTATATGCACACTAGGTAAGACCTGGGCAGACCTCTCCATGTATTATGGCTAGCGCACCAGGTGGTGGTAGGAGAGGGGGGCTTTTTCTTTGGTTCCGTTCAACCCCTTTTCCCCAAATTTACCGTGTGAAGGAATCAATAAATTCCCTGTAAACGGTAAATTCACTGCCTTTGTCATCCTTACTCGCACCTACAGTCACATACCTCTTTCACACCACGGGGAGTTGAGTTGTAGCAGGGTGTTGCGTTCCCTCTTCCTAGAGGCGTACGTAACAATCTTTGAAAGACAGGGTCCTGAAAAAGGGACATTTCTTTTTTTGCCAAGTTTATTATATTGACTCGCCATTTCCCCAACCAATTGTGTTTGTTTTATTTGCGTTGTTTGTTTTATTTGTGTTGTTTGTAATGTATCTATATGTTTGTATATGTATGTATATGTTTTATATATGTATGTATATGTTGCCGGTACCTTCTGTTATTACTGAAAATAACTTCTGGACATCAGGACTGCGAATACTCGCCATGGACTGGCAGAATCCTTTTTTTCCTTTAACGAGGCCGACGCGAACAATGTACTGCTTTCTCTGGAACAGGCTAAGATCCCTATGATTTGCATGAGGAGGTGGGGAAAAAGGGGCCGGAGGTTTGGCATATCAAGGAAATATGGATAAATGTGCAATAAAAGAAAAGACTGTTTGTAGCTGCACAATGGGAAGCAAAAAATACGTGGGTTAAGCCCGACGTGGTGACTCGACAAAAGCTTTCTGTACTTTATGCCTTCGGGAATTCTCAATTGGCCATAGAGGGGAGAATGACCTAACTCAGCATGCATCCATAGGAAGGCCATGCTAGCTAAAGGTGCTAGCAATATCGGTGCATTCTTCGTGATGTCTACTGCAGAAAATGACAAAATCGCAGAATGTGAAGCCTCATGTGTACCATACGGTTAAACATGGACTGTTTTGTTAAGCTCAATGGTGCTTTGTTTCATGACTCAAAGGTTGTGAAGAAGATGCACTTCGGAAGAACGAAAGCTGAGATGGTTACAATGAATGTTTTAAGACCAAAGACTGTGGGGGATATTTTGGATGATCTGTCCCCGACCGAAAACATTTTTCTATTTCCCTTGTTTGAGGCATCACTGGCCAGTGATGCCTCAAACAAGGGAAATAGAAAAATGTGCCCATGTATTTCTCAGTTGCCAGTGATGCCTCAAACAAGGGAAATAGAAAAATGTTTTGAGTGTGCGTGAGATATTTCTGTCTGAAGTGCAATGCAAGTTTATTTGTTCTTAAATAAATAAAAAAAATTGACATTGCAGCCTATGCAGCAGATAACTGGAAAACACCACTCCGTTCAGCAGTTATTGAGCAGTGCCAACAATCACATTCTGAAAGCTAATTGCCCAACTCACATAGCTCATAATGCCTGCAAGCACGCCTGCGATCAGCTGTCAGTGGATATTGAGACAATTGTTTTAAAGACCTACAGCCACTTCTCAGTATCTGATTCCTGAAGAGAGGAACTTCGTGCATTTTTTACCTTTGTTGACATTGAGTGGCGTAAAATTCTGTGACGTTTGCACACGATGGCTCGCTCTTCATCCAGCTGTCGATTATCTCCTGCAAAGTTGGCCAGCTCTTACTTCATACTTCAGGTCCCTTGGGGAGACCTGTCCTGTGGCACTGAAGAGTATTTTTGAGTATGAAGAAAAAACAGAAGCTGCTGAGATTTATCTGTGCTTTTTCCACAACGTGCAGTGTTTTTTTGAACAACTCGTAAAAAAGCTGGAGGAAACAACGCTCAGCATCACAGATGTTTACGAGGAAGTCCAAGTATTCAAAATGAAGATACTTCAGTGGAAACAGGACACCGTTTTTGGATACTAGACCAAGCAGCTGATGAACAAACAATTATCAACACAAAGGTCCAGCAACAGGACTTTGAAGTTCTACGACACTGTCATTACATACATTGACAAGTGATTTGATTTCTCACCAGAAAATGTAATACTGAAACTGAAACCAATCGGCCTCTATGAGGAGCTCTCCTTCACTGACCTGGAGCAGGTGGTGGTTGCCCTGTCGTGTAAGGAATTGTCTTTGGCTGTGCAAAAGGACAAAGTACTGCTTGAATCAGTCAAGAGCAGCAAAAAATATCCATGGAAAAAGTAGACTTGGTGGGTGACTCATGCCCCTCTTTTCCTCTTTTGCATTTTAAATATAGTTTTTTTTGTTGTAAAGGTCCACAACACCATACCAACACCACCGTGCACTGGCACGCCAACTTTTGTGAGAGTGCTATTCATTGAATACAGCTCAGCGTTCAACACCATAGTACTATCAAAGCTTATCAATAAGCAAAAGACCATGGGACTAAACACCTCCCTCTGAAACTGGATCCTAGACCTCTTTATGGGCTGCCCGTAGGTGGTTAGGGTAGGTAAGAACACATCCGCAACATAGGGGCCCTCAGGGGTACGTGCTCAGTCCCCTCATGTGCTCCCTGGTCACTCATGACTGCATGGCCAAGCACATCTCCAACACCATCATGAAGTTTGCCAATGACACAAGTGGTAGGCCTGATCACCTACAACGATGAGACAGCATACAGGGAGGAGGTCAGAGACCTGGCCGTGTGGTGCCAGGACAACAACCTCGACCTCAACGTGATCAAGACAAAGGATATGATTGTGGACTAGAGGATAAAGAGGACCGAGCACGCCACCATTCTCATCGACGGGGCTGCAGTGGATCATGTTGAGAGCTTCAAGTTCCTTGGTGCCAACATCACCAACAAACTAACATGGTCCAAGCACACCAAGACAGTCATGAAGAGGCCAAGTCAAAACCTATTCCCTCTCAGGAGACTGAAAAGATTTGTCATGGGTCCTCAGATCCTCAAAAGATTCTACAGCTGCACCATCAAGAGCATCCTGACCGTTTGCATCACAGCCTTGTATGGAAACTGTTCGGCATCTGACCGTAAGCCGCTACAGAGGGTTGTGCGAAAGGCCCAGTACATCACTGGGGCCAAGCTTCCAGCCATCCAGGACCTATAGTCACCCAAGTTATAGACTGTTTTCTCTGCTACCGCATGGCAAGCGGTACCGGAGCGCCAAGTCTAGGACCAAAAGGCTCCTCATGCCATAGGACGGATGAACAATTAATAAAATCGCCACCGGACATTTTACATTGACCCCCCCTTTTGTACACTGCTGCAACTCGCTGTTTATTATCTATGCATAGTGTCACAAATCCCGCCGAAGATGGTGCCTCTTCCTGTTCGGGCGGCGCTCGGCGGTCGTCGTCGCCGGCCTATTAGCTGCCATCGATTCCCTTTCCTTTTGTTTCTGTAAATTGGGTCTAATTGGTTCCACCTGTTTTGAGGTAGTTTTGTTTGTAGGCTATTTAAGGGCACTAGGCCCGCTGGGTATTGTGCGGGTTTGTTCTATGTTTATTGGTGTTAGTGTATTAGTGTGATCTATATTTTTCCGGACAGTTTTAGTCCTTTGTATTTTGGACGGGTTGTTTCATGCGCCCTTGTGTTTTGCATGTCCGTGTCTCCACTGTCTTTGGAATAAAAGATCCACGTATGGAATTACCTGCTCTCTGTGCTTGACTCCTCCACTCACCATTCATAGAAGTCGTAACACATAGTCACTTCACCCCCACCTACATGTACAAATTACCTCAACTAACCCCGCACACTGACTCGGTACCGGTGCCCCCTGTATATAGCATTGTTATTGTTATTCTTATTGTGTTACTTTTTATTTTAGTCTACTTGGTAAATACTTTCTTAACGTCTTGAACTGCACTGTTGGTTAAGGGCTTGTAAGGAAGCATTTCACGGTAAAGTCTACACTTGTTGTATTCGGCGCATGTGACAAAGTGTGTTTGATTTGATATTAAACTATTTTTAACACATCTGGTTAGTGAACTGATTATATAGCCTGATTATATAGCCTGATTATATAGCCTATATAGCCTGTCAATAATATAACCTAATATTTTCAATCTGATTACATTGATAAAATCACCAATGTCCTGGACGTTCTGTCGCTCTAGGTGAGACAAAAATAGTTACATCTTAGACATCGTTATGAATCTAAGCATGGCACTTCAAAAGTTACCTTTCCACGCAGACAGAGCCTCTGCTGACGCAGTAAACGTCCACTGCGGGATACTCATCCGTTGTACAACCCAACAATAGAAGTGCTTCCATAAAAGCTGCCTGGGTTTAAACAAACATATTTACTTTTCATCTTTTCAAAAAGAGAAAAGATCCTCGAATATTATTGGATGCAGTTTAGCTTCTGATTGTCACAGAGAGGATCAATATATCCCCATTTGTATAGAACTTGCTGTCTGTTTCTCCAACATTTGCAACATTGTTTCAATATTGAAATTCAATCTCCACTGTCCCCTTGAGAATTAACGTGACTGGACGAGTGACATCTTTTCTCAACCAGTCAAAATCATGAATCAGCATAATACTTATGGATATATAAAAATAAATGTCAATAGAAACAAAATGCAGCTAGTTTGCGGTCTTTCCAACTTCAGTTTGATGTGATTGTGTTAGCTGTGTAGTTGGGTAGCTCCTTTGAACAGTGTCCTGACAAGAGAGCACATTTTCTATGCCAGGTGAAATTGTGCATTATTAGTTCATTGTTATGGGTGTATCCAAATAACTGTAATTCGAAAACTGCTTAAACAAGCGTAAATGCAGCTACTTTACTGTTATTCTGGATGCACTGTTTGACATGACTGTGTTAGCCATAGTTGGCTACCTAGCAAGCAAGAGATAACAATGTTGCCAGCAAGCAAGGCAACGGAAAATTATGAACGAATGACTGGGTCGCGCCAATAGATATAGAAAAAAAAGACTCCACGACTGGGTCGCGTCTCAGGCAACCTACTGTAACCATTAGAATGAATGACCTTGGGTTGGGTAGCAACCCTAGACGTGTCAGACTATATCTCATGGAAGGATTACATAGTACGATTAAATTCATCAAAATAAAGTTTTTCATGAAAATATGTCATCCCTTATTTGAATATGTTGGTAACCCGTTGTATAAAAGTGATAATGCCCTCGAAGCCGGTGTTCGGAGGATAGATTGGAACAGTGTGCCGGCCCTCGACATCGTCTTGTGCCTAACAACTCCCATGCCAATATGTTTTCCAAACACCGGCTTCCTGGGCATTATCACTTAACTCACACAGGCACTTGGTACTGTCTGTAAAACATTGGGGCTTCATGGTTAACATCCTGTTCCTTTTAATCCCGGTCCTAAATCCCTATTTCCCCTGTCTTGCCTGGGCTGACCTCTGCTTGTTCACTTAACAACGTCCTTACTCTGTCCCCAAATTATCTCAGGCATGTCGGACCTGAATCAATCAATCAATCAATCAATCACCCCATTCCAAGGAAGAGGGGAGAGGAGTGAGGAAGGATACGGCAGTGGGTGTTGAGGAGAGAAGGGAACAGAACAGAAGACGGGCAGGGTGTGAGTCTGTCATGTCAGTATTTGGCTGTCCTGTGTCAGGATGAAGTGTCCCTGTCACTGTCTTAGCTCTCCTCCAGGGCCATGCTGGATTAATGTGCCGTCCAGCAGCTATGATAGTGGCCACATTAAACCAAACCCTCCTGGTGACCAATCAGCCTCACACATGTCCCTTTCACACCTGTCTCTCTGTCCAAGATAAAAAACACCTCCTCTAGCCTGCCAGAAAGCCTGGGCATGCATGGCAAATGGCACCATATTCCCTATATAGTGCACTATTTTTGGCTAGAGTCCAATGCGTCCTGGTCAAAAGTAGTGCACTATATAGTGAATAGGGTTCCATTTGGGATGCATTGGAGAGTCTCTCCTAGGTCATGACCTTTTTTCAGCCGGTTATTGTCATGCAAAAGATTGCTGGTCTCATGGTAATAGACCGTAATTAACATAAACATGTTCAGCATCTCCAGGCCTCTACTCATTCAAGCCACATACAAGGCACTGATGTGCGCCTTTGGAACATCTACATTTAAAAAGTTTAATAAATCCATTTCATGTACACCATCACAATAAATCTACTGTATATTTTAGTCAAGTCTAAAAAAAAACATGATATGAAGAACATGTATTTCAGAAGAACGGAATGTCAGTTGGCATACTGTATGTTATCGGGCTATGTGCCATGTCATAGGATGTAGGCTTGTTCATTTAGTAGACAATATATGCTTATAAGTCCAATGGCATTATTTTATATTATATGATTTTATATATCATTTACCTTAACTGGATACAATAGAAATGATATTTTTCCCATTCCAGAGCGAGTATGCATATGGAAATGCTGTGTTGAGCATAAAAGTGATAATTTGAAACAAATCCTATACGCTCGTTTTAGAGATGTTTGGCAACTTTAGTTTTTTGTTTGAGTTTTTTAATTTCACCTTTATTTAACCAGGTAGGCCAGTTGAGAACAAGTTCTCATTTACAACTGCGACCTGGCCAAGATAGAGCAAAGCAGTGTGACACAAGCAACACAGAGTTACACATGAGATAAACAAACGTACAGTCAATAACATAATGAAAAGTTTATATTCAGTGTGTGCGAATGTAGTAAGATTAGGGAGGTATGGCAATAAATAGGCCATCGTGGCAAAATAATTACAATTTAACAATTTAAACACTGGAGTGATAGATGTGCAGAAGATTAATTTGCAAGCAGAGACACTGGGGTGCAAATGAGCAAAAACATAAATAACAATATGGGGATGAGGTAGTTTGGTGGGCTATTTACAGATGGGCTATGTACAGGTGCAATTATCAGTAAACTGCTCTGACAGATGATGCTTAAAGTTAGTGAGGGAGATGTAAGCCTCCAGCTTCAGTGATTTTTGCAAAACGTTCCAGTCATTGGCAACAGAGAACTGGAAGGAAAGGCGGCCAAAGGAGGTGTTGGCTTTGGGGATGACCAGTGAGATAAACCAGCTGGAGCACGTGCTACGGCTGGGTGCTGCTATGGTGACCAGTGAGCTGTGATAAGGCGGGGCTTTACCTAGCGAAGACTTATAGATGACCTGGAGCCAGTGGGTTTGGTGACGGATATGAAGCGAGGGCCAGCCAACGAGAGCATACAGAGTGATGGTTGCTGATAATGGGCCTCTGTATGCCGATCGAGATATTCTATAAAAAATCAGCCGTTTCCAGCAACAATAGTCATTTACAACATTAATAATCTCTACACTGTATTTCTGATCAATTTGATGTTATTTTAATGGCCAAAAAATGTGCTTTTCTCTAAAAAACAAGGACATTTTGAAGTGACCCCTAGGTTTTAACGGTAGCGTGTATATATGTTTTCCACTCAGTTAAAACCTGTTGTTGAACTTCTTTCTTCAGATTGATCAATCCCAGTGAGGTGGGTTTTAAAAGGACATACTGTTTTGATGATAAGTGTTTGATGTGATTTTCAATCGCATTTGCATTGATGTCAGAGAGGTTAGACCAGGGGTGGTCAACTCCAGTCCTCGAGGGCCTAATTGGTGTCACATATTTTTCTCCATCCCAAGCAAACATATCTGATTAATCAAACTGCATTCTCAACCGAAGATCGTGAATAGGTGATTGTTGGAGTCAGGTGTGTTAGCTGGGGCTGAGGAAAAACTGTGACACCAATCAGGCCCTTGAGGACTGGAATTGCCTGGGTTAGAGGGACAATAGAGGCCTGACTACCAGACCATTAGTACATGATGAACATTAGCAAGTTGGGTACTACTAACGCGTGTCCAGACTGAATTAAAGGAGATTACCGTGACTCAACGGTCACTTAGAATTTTAGTGCGGTCATGACTCATGACTGCCGATGTGGCGGTAATATGGTCACCGCATCAGCCCTAGTATCTCCTCTCCATGCTGCTAAAATTAGAGACTTTCTTTCCCCATTCTATTCTCTCTTCCTCTCACTCCCTCTCTCTCCCTCTCCCTCCCCTCTCTCCCTCTCCCTCCCATCTCTCCCTCTCCCTCCCCTCTCTCCCTCTCTTTCCCCTGTCTCGCTCTCTATTTTTCACACTCCCCATTACAAACGTCCTTATATCAGCATAGTGTTCACCTTGCCAGGGGGGGGATAATGTCTCTTAGCATGAGAGCGATAGAACAAAGGAGGGGGGCATGTAAACAGCTTGAACCTCAGCGTGATACCCGTGTCTATTTGCATGGGTGTGGGCGTGGCTGTGGGAGTGACCACAGAGGGCAGCTGCAGCGGTGTGTGTGATAAAGCACCGGTGACTCAGGGAAATGACCAGTAACAGCAGGGGATGAAGTACAGTTGACTTTGTGACGGTGGTGCCTCTTTGTCATCCATTCTCTCACTCACCAACGTATTCTCTCTCTGTCTCTCTCTCTCTGTTTCTCTCTCTCTCTGTTTCTCGCTCTCTCTGTTTCTCTCTCTCTCTCTCTCTCTCTCTCTCTCTCTGAGTTTCTCTCTGTTTCTCTCTCTTAGTTTCTCTCTCTCTCTCACTCTCTTTGTTTCTCTCTCTCTATCTTTCCCGCTATCACACTCACTAACTCAGTCTCTTTCTCTCTCTCAATTCAATTCAAAGGGCTTTATTGGCATGGGAAACATATGTTTACATTGCCAAACAAGTGTAATAGATCATGAACAAAAGTTCCAAAAGAATAAAGAAATTTGTCTATATACAGTGTTGTAGCAAAGTGCAAATAGTTAAAGTACAAAAGGGAAAATAAATAAACATAAATATGGGTTGTATTTCATTTAAGATGGCACCGATAGACAGTACTTAGGAAACTATGCGGTATTTAGTTTTTTTAATGTATTATTTCTTACATTGTTAGCCCAGAAAATCTGAAGTGTTATTACATACAGACGGGAAGAGCTATTGGATATAAGAGTGACATCAATTTACCAACATTACGACTTTCCCTAAGGGGATCCTTACATTTTCGGACCACCACCCAGGACATTGGATCTAATCCCTGAGGCCGACCCAACGCAACGTCGCCGCAGAAGAGGTAGACGGAGTGGCCTCCTGGTCAGACTTCGAAGGAGTGCACACCACACACCGCTTACGAGTATATTGCTCGCCAATGTCCAGTCTCTAGACAGCAATGTGGATGGAATTAGGGCATGGGTTGCCTTCCAGAGAGACATCAGAGATTGTAACATTCTCTGTTCCGCGGAAGCTCTCTCTGGAAATGTTGTCGGAGTCAGCACAGCCACAGGGTTTCTTCATGCATTGCGCCAACGGAAATAAACATCTCTCTGGGAAGAAGAAGGGCAGGGGTGTATGCTTCATGATGAACAGCTCATGGTGTAATCATAAAAACATACAGGAACTCAAGTCCTTCTGTTCACCTGACCTAGAATTCCTTACAATGAAATGACGACCATATTATCTCCCAAGATAATTCTTGTTGGTTATCGTCACAGCTGCATATCCCCCCTCGTGTAGATACCATGACTGCCCTCAAGAAACTTCACTGGACTCCATGTAAACTGGAAACCATACATCTCCAAATTTGAGAAAAAGACTACCTAAATTCTATCAGCATATTTATTGCAGCACTGGCGCGGGCAATACACTGGCCCACTGCACTTCTGCGATGCATACAAGGCCCTCCTTCCCCCGCCCTCCCTTCGGCAAATTCGACCACGACTCTATTTTGCTCCTATCGGATGTACCCGTGACTAGAGCCATACAACGCCGGTCTGACCAATCGGAATCTATGCTTCGAGATTGTTTTGATCATGTGTACTGGGAAATGTTCCGGGCAGCCTCAGAGAACAACATCGATTTATACGCTGACTCTGTAAGTGAGTTTATAATGAAGTGCATTGAAGATGTTGTACCCAATGTGACTTTTAAAACCTACCCTAACCAGAAACCGTGGATAGATGGCTGCATTCGTGCAAAACTGTAAGCGCGAACCACCACATTCAACAATAGAAAGATGACTGGGAATATGGCCGAATATAAACAGTGTAGTTATTCCCTCGGCAAGGCAATCAAACAAGCGAAATGTCAGTGTAGGGAAAAAGTGGAGTCACAATTCAATGGCTCAGACATGAGACGTACATGGCAGGGTCTACAGGCAATTATGGACTACTAAAAGAAAACCAGCCATGTCACGGACACCGATGTCTTGCTTCCAGACAAACTAAACAAGCTCTTTGCCCACTCCGAGGATAATACAGTGCCACCGACGTGACAAGGACTGCGGGCCCCCCTCTCTAAGACATTTAAACATGTTAACCCTCGCCACGCTGCTGGCCCAGATGGCATCCCTAGTCACGTCCTCATAGCATGTGCAGACCAGCTGGCTGGTGTGTTTACAAACATATTCAATATCTCCCCATCCCAGTCTGCTTTCCACACATGCTTCAAGATGTCCACCATTGTTCATGTACCCAAGCAGGCAAAGATAACTGAACTAAATGACTATCGCCCCGTAGCACTCACTTCTGTCATCATGAAGTGTTATGAGAGACTAGTCAAGGATCAAATTACCTCCACTATATCCTAGACCCACTTCAGTTTGTATATCGCCACAGCAGGTCCATAGACGATGCAATCGCCATCACACTGCACACTGTCCTAACCCAACTGGACAAGAGGAATACCTATGTAAGAATGCTGTTCATTTACTGCAGCTCAGCATTCAACATCATAATACCCTCCAAGCTTATCATCAAGCAAGAGGCCCTGGGTCACAACCCTGCCCTGTGCAATTGGTTCCTGGACTTTCTGACGGACCTCCCCCAGGTGGTGAAGGTAGGAAACAACATCTCCACTTCTCTGATTCACAACACTGGGGCCCCACAAGGGGGCTCAGCCCTCTCCTGTACTCCCTGTTCAACCATGACTGCAAGGCCATTTACGCCTCCAACTCAATTATCAAGTTTGCAGATGACACAACAGGGAGGAGGTGAGGGCACTCGGGGTGTGGTGTCAGAAAAACAACCTCTCCCTCAAATAAAAAAAAATCAAAGGAGATGATCGTGGACTTCAGGTAACAGCAGAGAGAGCACTCCCCTATCCACATCGACGGGATAGTAGTGGAGAAGGTGGAAAGTATTAAGTTCCTTGGTGTACACATCACAGACAAACTGAAATGGTCCACTCACACAGATATTGTGGTGAAGAAGGCGCAATAACGCCTCTTCAACATCAGGAGGCTGAAGAAATTTGGCTTGTCACGTAAAACTCTGACAAAATTTTACGGATGCACAACTCAGAGCATCCTGTAAGGCTGTATCCCCCCCTGGAATGGCAACTGCACCTCAACTGCAAGGCTCTCCAGAAGGTGGTTCGGTCTGCACAATGCATCCAGGATGACAACAGCACCGAATGTCACAGGAAGGCCATCCATAAATATCAAGGACAACAACCACCCGAGCCACTGCCTGTTTACCCCGCTACCATCCAGAAGGCGAGGTCAGTACCAGTGCATCAAAGTTGGAGAGACTGAAAAACAGCTTCTATCTCAAGGCCATCAGACTGTTAAACAGCCATCACTAACACCGCTGCTGCCTACATACAGACTCAAATCATTGGCCACTTTAGTAAATGGATCACTAGTCACTTTAAATAATGCAACTTTAATAATGTTTACATATCTTACATTACTCATCTAACAAGTACAGTTGAAGTCAGAAGTTTACATGCACTTAGGTTGGAGTCATTAAAACTAGTTTTTCAACCACTCCACACATTTCTTGTTAACAAACCATAGTTTTGGCAAGTTGGTTAGGACATCTACTTCTCCATGACACAAGTCATTTTTACAACAATTGTTTACAGACATACAGACAATTCCAGTGGTTCAGAAGTTTACATACACTAAGTTGACTGTGCCTTAAAACAGCTTGGAAAATTCCAAAAAATGATGTCATGGCTATAGAAGCTTCTGATAGGCTAATTGACATAATTTGAGTTAATTAGACCTCCACAAGTCTGGTTCATCCTTGGGAGCAATTTCCAAATGCCTGAAGGTACCGCGTTCATCTGTACAAACAATAGTATGCAAGTATAAACACCATGGGACCACGCAGCCGTCATACCGCTCAGGAAGGAAAGGCTTTGTCTCTACTAGAGATGAACTTACTTTGGTGCGAAAAGTGCAAATCAATCTCAGAAAAACAGCAATGAACCTTGCGAAGATGCTGGACGAAACAGGTACAAAAATATCTGCATCTACAGTAAAACGAGACCTATAGCGACATATTTATTTATTTATTTGTATTTATTTCACCTTTATTTAACCAGGTAGACAAGTTGAGAACAAGTTGTCATTTACAATTGCGACCTGGCCCAGTTCGACACATACAACGACACAGAGTTACACATGGAGTAAAACAAACATACAGTCAATAATACAGTATAAACAAGTCTATATACGATGTGAGCAAATGAGGTGAGGTAGTTGTTTGGGCTAAATTATAGGTGGGCTATGTACAGGTGCAGTAATATGTGAGCTGCTCTGACAGTTGGTGCTTAAAGCTAGTGAGGCAGATAAGTGTTTCCAGTTTCAGAGATTTTTGTAGTTCGTTCCAGTCATTGGCAGCAGAGAACTGGAAGGAGAGGCGGCCAAAGAAAGAATTGGTTTTGGGGGTGACCAGAGAGATATACAGTGCCTTGCGAAAGTATTCGGCCCCCTTGAACTTTGCGACCTTTTGCCACATTCCAGGCTTCAAACATAAAGATATAAAAATGTATTTTTTTGTGAAGAATCAACAACAAGTGGGACACAATCATGAAGTGGAACGACATTTATTGGATATTTCAAACTTTTTTAACAAATCAAAAACTGAACAATTGGGCGTACTTTTTGGAGACATGTCCTCTGGTCTGATGAAACAAAAATAAAACTGTTCGGCCCTAATGACCATTGTTAAGTTTGGAGGAAAAAGGGGGAGGCTGAAGAACACCATCCCAACCCTGAAGCATGAGGGTGGTAGCATCATGTTGTGGGGGTGCTTTGCTGCAGGAGGGACTGGTGCACTTCACAAAATAGATGGCTTCATGAGGCAGGGAAATTGAGGATATATTGAAGCAACATCTCAAGACATCAGTCAGGAAGTTGAAGCTTGGTCGCAAATGGGTCTTCCAAATTAACAATGACCCCAAGCATACTTCCAAAGTTGTGGCAAAATGGCTCAAGGACAACAAAGTCAAGGTATTGGAGTGGCCATCACAAAGCCCTGACCTCAATCCTACAGAAAATGCGTGGAAAGAACTGAAAAAAGCATGTGCGAGCAAGGAGGCCTACAAACCTGACTCAGTTACACCAGCTCTGTCAGGAGGAATGGGCCAAAATTCACCCAACTTATTGTGGGAAGCTTGTGGAAGTTAAACAATTTAAAGGCAATGCTACCAAATACTAATTGAGTGTATGTAAACTTCTGACCCACTGGGAATGTGATGAAAGAAATAAAAGCTTAAATAAATCATTCTCTCTACTATTGTTCTGACATTTCACATTCTTAAAATAAAGTGGTGATCCTAACTGACCTAAGACAGGGAATTTTTAAATGTCAGGAATTGTGAAAACTGAGTTTAAAGGTATTTGGCTAAGGTGTATGTAACATTCTGACTTGAAATGTATATACTGTATCTTATACCATCTATTCCATCTTGCTTATGCTGCTCGGTCGTCGCTCATCCCTAAATGTATATGTACATATTCTTAATCCATCCCTTTAGATTTGTGTGTATTAGGTTGTTGTTATGGAATTTTTAGATGACTTGTTAGATATTACTGCACTGTCGGAATTAGAAGCACAAGCATAGCAAGGCTATGCTCACTGAGTCTGTACATAGTCAAAGCTTTCCTTAAATTTGAGTCAGTCACAGTTATTCTGCCACTGTGTACTCTCTGTTTAGGGCCTAATAGTATTCTAGTTTGATCTGTTTTTTTGATTGTTAATTCTTTCCAATGTGTCAAGTAATTCTCTTTTTGTTTTCTCATGATTTGGTTGGGTTTAATTGTGTTGCTGTCCTGGGGCTCTATGGGGTCTGTTTGTGTTTTTGAACAGAGCCCCAGGATCTTTCTTCTGGTACTCTTCTCCAGGTTCATCTGGAATCTTTTGGAATCATTTCCTTTTAGGTGGTTGTAGAATTGAACGGCACCCTTACGGATTTTGATAATTAGCGGGTATCGGCCTAATTCTGCTCTGCATGCATTATTTGGTGTTTTACGTTTTACACTGAGGATATTTTTCAAGTATTCTGCATGAAGAGTCTCAATTTGGTGTATGTCCCATTTTGTGAATTCTTGGTTGGTAAGCAGACCCCAGACCTCACAATCATAAAGAGCAATGGGTTCTATAACTGATTCAAGTATTTTTAGCCAGATCCTTATTGGTATGTTGAATTTTATGTTCCTTTTTATGGCATTTTATGGTCTTCTTGCCTTGTCTCTCAAATCATTCCCAGATTTGTGGAAGTTACCTGTGGAGCTGATGTTTAGGCCAATGTATGTATCGTTTTTTTCTGTGCTCTAGGGCAACGGTGTCTAGATGGAATTTGTATTTTTGGTCCTGGCAACTGGACCTTTATGGAACATCATTATTTTTGTCTTAATAAGATTTACAGTCAGGTCTGGCAGAATCAGTGCAGAAGATCTAGGTGCTGCTGTAGGCCATTCTTGAATGGGAACAGATGCACCATATCATCAGCAAACATTAGACATTTGACTTCTGATTATTGTATGGTGAGACCGGGTGCTGCAGACTGTTCTGGTGCCCTCACCAATTTGTTGATATGTACTGTATGTAGAGGTTGGGCTTAAGCTGCATCCCAGTCTCAAGAAATGTGTGTTTTTTTGCCAATTTTAACCACACTCTTGTTGTTTGTCTCTCTCTGTTTCCCTCTCTCTATCACACTCACTAACTCAGTCTCTCTCTCTCTCTCTCTCTCTCTCTCTCTCTCTCTCTCTCTCTCTCTCTCTCTCTCTCTCTCTCTCTCTCTCTCTCTCTCTCTCTCTCTCTCTCTCTCTCTCTCTCTCTCTCTCTCTCTCTCTCTCTCTCTCTCTCTCTCTCTCTCTACCAATTTCTCTCTTGTTTCTCTCTCTATCTTTCTCCCATCACACTCACTAACCCAGTCTCTCTCTCTCTCTCTCTGTTTCTCTCTCTCTCTCTGTTTCTCTCTCTATCTTTATCCCATCACACTCACTAACTCAGTCTCTTTCTACAGCTCTTCCCTTACCTTGCTCTTTACCATCAGTCATATTACTTTTTGTATCAGTGTCATCATGCTGGTTAAGAGCCAGGATTATTCAGCTACAATTATTTAATATTGATCAAAACCCTACCAGTGAACTGTTGAGTTCTTGGACAAAGTAATTGCACATATGTCCTGACATAATTCTGACAATGGAAAGACCATGCTATTAGATATGTTACAGACTCTCACGCAATGTCCTGAAAAACTATACAAATGCCAATCACCCTAAATCCCTTGGAGAAAGGAAATGTAATCTAGCTATCATTCAGCTTTCCTCTAGAAATGCCCATATACTTCTGCTTTTTATACCAGGCTATGTTTTCCATTCTCTGAACAATGGAATTTACTCTGCAACCTGCATCCTCATCCTCCACCCCCCTCCACCCAGCCCAGCCACCCAGCCAAGGTCAATTGCATTTCCACCTGTCATTCTGTGCTTTATGTACCTTTACACCGAGGCAGGGAAAGAGAGCTGCGCTATTTCTGCTTCGCTGCAAGGTGACTGCTAGGTGCACACACACACACAGGCTGTAGCTTTGGCGGGAGTGACAAGCTTTTCACAGGTACCAGGGGCTCCGCTAGCTGCAGAGGCTGGCACAGAGAGGGAGAGTGTGTGTGTGTGCACGTGTGTTTGTGCTAGCGAGTGTGTTTGTGCTAGCGAGTGTGTTTGTGCCAGCGAGTGTGTGTGTGCTAGCGAGTGCGTGTGCTAGCGAGTGTGTTTGTGCTAGCGAGTGTGTGTGCTAGCAAGTGTGTGTGTGTGCTAGCGAGAGTGTGTGCTAGGTGCTAGCGAGTGTGTGTGTGTGTGCTAGCGAGTGCATGTGCTTGCCAGTGTTTGCACAATTCTGGCACACAGAGTTCACGGCCCTCTAAAATCTGGACCATGGGAGGTGCTGAACAATGGAGTTGTTGACCATGCATGCTATTTCTATCACAGCCTCTATCTCTCAGTCAGTCAGTCAGTCAGGTGAGAGATAGAAGAGAGAGAGAGAAAGAAAGAGATAAAAAAGTTTTCTTATGTTTGGCTGTGCCTGCATTCAAAACAGCTTTATATTATCTGACCCATTTCAAGATTAAGCTTTGAGCAAGCATTCCAGCTGTCCTGAAGCAGTCAATATCACTCAAAACCATGCTATAATTACATTGTAAATACAGATAGCTATGAATATTTTAAAAGGGGATAATTAAAAGACAAAGAAAAAAACAAGTGTGAAATTAGCCCTTTAGCGCCCCCGCAACACATTTAACGCTCTTCAGAAGGTGGAGCGGAGCCCAAGCTGCTTTCAAGTTTGCCAACCTATTACTATTATTTTATTTGTTATTCAGGAGCCAAGGGAGAGGAGAGTTGGGGAGAGAGAGGAACTAACAAGGCTGAGAGAGACTAGGAATTATAAAAGGCAACAAGTGAGGGAGAGAGAACAAGAAGTAGAGAATAAAACAAATCACCCTGACTTGTCAGACACTGAAGGCTAATAAGGCTGAGTGAGAACAGAAAGGCCACAATTATCTGAACATTGAATTCTAAACATTGTGGTAATGTGTGCGTCTTGGAGAAGATTAGCCATATTTCATTCTAATTCTCTCTTTTGTGGAGCGTACAAAGAAAACGTGGGATGAAAGCGCGGTGGAAGTAACGTATAGATGACTACAGCAGTCAGAGAAAGATGAGGAAAGACAGTGAATTACCCGAGTTGATGCTGTCAATCACCATTGAAGCTTCACCCCTCCTCCTCCTCCTCCCTCAGCCTCCTTCCCTCTCCTCCCTCATCCGTCCTCCCTTCTTCCAACCCCCTGTCAGTTTAAACCTTTAGAACACACACTTGTCAAAAGGCCCTTCACTCCACCAACCCTCCTAACTGCAGCCTGACAGCCTGTCTCTCAGCCTCTGCTGCGCACACACACACACACACACACACACACACACACACACACACACACACACACACACACACACACACACAGGCCTGACAAGAGAGGAGGGGTAGTTAGGAGTGGTACTGTGCATTTGTGTGAGAGTAGCACAATAGGAACACCAGATAGACAGATGCACTTGGAGGGACCTAGACATTTGTATTGTTTATGCTTGTTTGAATAAAGCCCTGTTGAAGGATGGGTCATAACACTACATGTACTGAAGATGGACACACAGAGACCAGGAGAAGACGATGATGTTCACTGTTAACTTTGAAAGAACATGTTCAAGCACATCTTCAAAATGTAACCTAATGTTGTTAAGGACCCTCGTAATGAACTGCATTGTGGGATTTTGGAGCACTTTATAGATTTACAGTTTACTCAGTGTGGTCCAATGCAGGCCTGCTCAAATCAAATCAAAATGTTATTAGTTACATGCGCCGAATACAAACGGTGTAGACCTTACAGTGAAATGCTTACGAGCCCCTAACCAACAATACAGTTAAAAAATATATATATGAGTAAGAATAAGAAACAAAAGTAACAAGTAATTAAATAGCAGCAGTAAAATGACAATAGCGAGACTATTCACAGGGGGTTACCAGTACAGAGTCAGTTGAGGTAACATGTACATGCTAGCTAGCCGTATGGGCTTAGCTCTAATTGACAGTTGCTTTATTGTACAAGACATCTGGTTTATTCAGCTACCTCTCACTGTTTCCTTTATGCAAGCCTATGATTGTAAAGCTCAGGTAACTTTCACAAAATTCCCATGTTTTTCAAAATTCTAAGTTGGAAGATTCCTGGATTCAGGATGGAATAATTTCTTGAAGTTACCGGAATTTTGCAACCCTAAGCAAGTGTGCTGTATAACAACTGTTGTAAACTGTACATGGAGGAAAGACTGTGTGATATATGATATATCAGTGATGTTGTCACGTTCTGACCATAGTTCTTTTGTGTTTTCTTTGTTTTAGTGTTGGTCAGGATGTGAGCTGAGTGGGCATTCTATGTTGTGTGTCTAGTTTTCCCATTTCTATGTTTGGGCCTGATATGGTTATCAATCAGATGCAGGTGTTAGTCATTGTTTCTGATTGGGAACCATATTTAGGTAGCCTGTTTTGTGTTGGGTTTTGTGGGTGGTTGTCTTCGTGTATCTACACCAGACAGAACTGTTTCGTTTTTTTTTTCACATTTGTTGTTTTGTATTTTGTAGTGTTTACGTTTATTGTCTTTATTAAACATGATGAACACTAACAACGCTGCACTTTGGTCCTCTCCTTCGCCCACAGAAGAAAGCCGTTACAGATGTGTCCCAAATGGCATACACACACACAGAGAGAGAGAAGGGGAAAGAACATCCATAGTATCCTTGGCCATTCATGTATCTGCCTATACTCAGACTGTACATAGTTAGTGTAAGTTGTAATTGCTACACAATTCCAGCCAGCATCTTTAGACTACTGGCCATGTTATGGGGATGTACAGATGTAAAGAAATGTTTATGGTCATATGCACATCCTTAAAAACTTAGGTGCTGGGCTAAAGAAGTAAACTTGAAAAGAATAGAGAGGCAGGGCCGGCGCTCCCATTAGGCAAGATTAGGCCGTCGCCTATGGCAGCACTTGAATTTGAGGCAGCAATTAGACAATTGGCTGCTGCCCAGCGGCGCCCCTGATTGGTTACTACACCGCCCGCGGTACCCCAGCCACCAGCTCATAGCGTTGCTGCAGTTCCCGCCCCCACCCCATTCCCTCTTCTCCCGAAGTTCACTCCCACTATCCTTGGTCGCTATGGTGATGTGTGTTTACATGGGACTAGCCAATTGTGAAAAATTAATAAAAATGAATATGCCAAATAAATAATTGTATTTTTTTGTTTTACATTTGTGTGTGATGAAGACGATTAGTGATTAAGGCAGAAGCCTAACCTAGCCTGTTAATGTTAGCTAGCTACTACTAGTGGATATAATTATAGGGAATATAAAATATTTAAAAAATAAGAAAAGAGGCACAATTTGTAAACCAAAGAAATTCGCTGGTGAAATGTATCAGCGTGCAGCAATATCCATCAGATTGTGTGGAGAATGACAAGCCTACGAGGACAGGCAAATCATTCGCCGAGAACGATGAGCCCCCGTTCGCTGATTCCAGCAGCGACGAGGGCAAACCGGGGGAATCTGAGCCACACACTTCCACTGATGATGACAGCTCTCCGGCTGGACAAGAACAAGTGGTCGTACCAGGCCTAGCCACACCTCCAAACATTGCAGACCCTTCTATCTTGGACTCAGACTCTCCGTCCCTGATGACAGTGGTGGTGCTGCTGCTAAATCCGTCTCCCAGACAAAAAAACATAAAAGATCCCGGTGAGTGGCCAAAATATATGAATAAATCTTTAGGGGATATGTTAGTGCAGGCTGGGCCACATCGGGATAAGGAGGGGAATTTCCCAAGAGATGAGGGGCAACGAAAGTTTTCGGTGGCCCACTACAATAGGAGGATGGCGAACAGAGAGAGAGTGGAGAGACCAAAGCTTGTCTATTCCAAGCAAAACGATGCAGACTTCTGTTTTTGCTGCAAACGTTTTTTACATGAGTGCAAACTGCACTGGTCAGTGATGGAAGCAGGGACTGGAAGAATCAGTTCCACCTCCTCAGCTCGCATGAGGAGTCGCATGACCACCTAGATAGTTTCCAGAAGTGGAAGGAGCTGGAGATAAGGCTGGTGTCCAATCAAACTCAGATGATTTGATTTCAGGACCATGGACAGCTACCGAGAGAAAACATCGCTGACTGCAATGCAGCAGCACAGGAGAGGAGAGGCCACTCTAGCTGGAGATTAAATAAATAAATGCTGATGTTGGACAATCAAAGGTACTAAACGATATCATAACCGCCATATTCTTATCGGCAGACTCAGTAGCCTCGGTTTTTCTAATGACTGCCTTGCCTGGTTCACCAACTACTTTGCAGGCAGAGTTCAGTGTGTCAAATCGGAGGGCATGTTGTCCGGTCCTCTGGCAGTCTCTATGTGGGTGCCACAGGGTTCAATTCTCGGGCCGACTCTTTTCTCTGTATATATCAATGACGTTGCTCTTGCTGCGGGCGATTCCCTGATACACCTCTACGCAGACGATACCATTCTGTATACTTCTGGCCCTTCCTTGGACACTGTGCTATCTAACCTCCAAACGAACTTCAATGCCATACAACACTCCTTCCGTGGCCTCCAACTGCTCTTAAACGCTAGTAAAACCAAATGCATGCTTTTCAACAGGTTCGCTGCCTGCACCCGCATGCCCGACTAGCATCACCACCCTGGATGGTTCCGACCTAGAATATGTGGACATCTATAAGTACCTAGGTGTCTGGCTAGACTGTAAACTCTCCTTCGACTCATATCAAACATCTCCAATCTAAAATCAAATCTAGAGTCAGCTTTCTATTCCGCAACAAAGCCTCCTTGACTCACTTCACTCAAACTTTCCCTAGTAAAACTGACTATCCTACCGATCCTCGACTTCGGCGATATCATCTACAAAATAGCTTCCAATACTCTACTCAGCAAACTGGATGCAGTTTATCACAGTGCCATCCATTTTTGTTAGTAAAGCACCTTATACCACCCACCACTGCGACCTGTATGCTCTAGTCGGCTGGCCCTTGCTACATATTTGTCGCCAGACCCACTGGCTCCAGGTCATCTACAAGTCCATGCTAGGTAAAGCTCCGCCTTATCTCAGTTCACTGGTCACGATGGCAACACCCACCCGTAGCACTGCTGGAGCAGCAGGTGTATCTCACTGATCATCCCTAAAGCCAACACCTCATTTGGCCGCCTTTCGTTCCAGTTCTCTGCTGCCTGTGACTGGAATGAATTGCAAAAATCGCTGAAGTTGGAGACTTTTATCTCCCTCACCAACTTCAAACATCTGCTATCTGAGCAGCTAACCGATCGCTGCAGCTGTACATAGTCCATCGGTAAATAGCCCACCCAATTTACCTACCTCATCCCCATACTGTTTATATTTATTTACTTTTCTGCTCTTTTGCACACCAGTATATCTACCTGTACATGACCATCTGATCATTTATCACTCCAGTGTTAATCTGCTAAATTGTAATTATTTGCCTACCTCCTCATGCCTTTTGCACACAATGTATATAGACTATTTTTTTCTACTGTGTTATTGACTTGTTAATTGTTTACTCCATGTGTAACTCTGTGTTGTTGTCTATTCACACTGCTATGCTTTATCTTGGCCAGGTCGCAATTGTAAATGAGAACTTGTTCTCAACTAGCCAACTGGTTAAATAAAGGTGAAATAAAAAAATAAAAAATACAAATTTGATTTTGTAAATAAACTAAATTCGTAAAGGCTGGGTCATTGACCTAAAGCTTATTTTACACTGCTCCAGCGAAACGAGGCCCGCCAAGGCTCAAATGATCTTACTCTGTTTTACAGTTCTACAGGAACATTAAAATATATGTTAAATATGTAGTGTTATTTTTTATTGTAATTGTAACAATTATGGGGTTGTGCCATGTGAGAAAACATGTGGGATATTATTAATAAGAAACTCGTTTTCCTACTACAGGTAGCAGGTTGCATAGTGATAGCAACAATGTAGCTCTCCGATGCAGGGGTTAAAGTTACATTCCCTTCTGCCTGGTAAGGGACCTACTATATGTGCACGTGTCCACAAAAACAGTTTATGGGCATAAACATAGAATTACATAGATGGTTGGAGCTTATTTCTTCATTTTCCAAAAAAAGATGTGGTAATCCTACCTGTTTGACAGACACAATTATCCTATCCATAGATGTCGGTATAGCCAAATCACATCAAATCAAATCAAATTGTATTAGTCACATGCGCCGAATACAACAGTGAAATGCTTACATACGAGCCCCTAAACAACAATGGAGATTTTAAAAATACGGATAAGAATAGAAAATAAAAGTAACAATAAATTAAAGAGCAGCAGTAAAATAACAATAGCGAGACTATATACCGGGGGTACCGTTAGAGTCAATGTGCGGGGGCACCGGTTAGTTGAGGTAATATGTACATGTAGGTAGAGTTATTAAAGTGACTATGCATAGATGATAACAACAGAGAGTAGCAGCGATGTAAAAGAGGGGGAGGGGGGGTGCAAATAGTTTGGGTAGCCATTTGATTAGATTTTCGGGAGTCTTTTGGCTTGGGGTAGAAGCTGTTTAGAAGCCTCTTGGACCAAGTCTTGGCGCTCTGGTAACGCTTGCAGTGCGGTAGCAGAGAGAACCGTCAATTACTAGGGTGGCTGGAGTCTTTGACAATATTTAAGGCCTTCCTCTGACCGCTTGGTATAGAGGTTCTGGATGACAGGAAGCTTGGCCCCAGTGATGTAATGGCCCGTTCGCACTACCCTCTGTAGCACCTTATGGTCAGATGCCGAACAGTTGCCATACCAGGCAGTGATGCAACCGGTCAGGATGCTCTCGATGGTGCATCTGTAGAATCTTTTGAGGATCTGGGCACCCATTTCCGTCTGCTGATGGTGAATAGGTTTTGACGTGGCCTCTTCATTACTGTCTTGGTATGTTTGGACCATGATAGTTTGTTGGTGATGTGGACACCAAGGAACTTGAAACTCTCGACCCACTCCACTACAGCCCTGTCGATGTTGTAGCATAGGCCTATTAATTGGGCTGCTATTATGTTCTGTTCCTCCGACTTTTAGCAGAGGAAAAAACTGGCCCAATGCCAAACATATTGGGGGGGCAGCAGATTTCTGTCTCGCCTAGGGTGGCAGAACGACCATGGCCGGCCCTGCAGAGAGGCCCACACACTGAATAAGCTCCCAGTTTGCCACCTTTATTGACAACGTCTCAATCCAACAAGGATCTTTGTCAGGTCAGATATACTGCTGTAAATAATCAAGAAAAACAAGAATAAAAAGAAGATTGACTTTCAGAGAGGAGAGTGGAGCTACTGAAACCATAGATAAAGCATTATGAAAATGAAGAGGAGAGAGAAAGTGAGAGAGAGAGAGACCGAAAGAGAGGAGGGGAAGAGAGAGAGTCAGAGAGAGGAAGAAAAAGAGTGAGAGAGAGAAGATACAGTAGGAGAAAGAGAGAGAGAGAGAGAGACAGAGACTGAAAGACAGTGACAGAAAGAGGGAAACTCACATGGCCTAATTAAAAGCAAATTGGTTTAATTGTCTCATGTAGCCGACTTAGCCTTAATCACACATACATGATTTGCAATCTCATGTGCAGCAGTAGGACTAGGCTACATGTGATGAATTACTGTCCTGTGGACCTCGGGCTAGGACGGTGCTCAGAATTCAATTAAGAAATTCTCAAGCGGGGGACATTTTGATGGATGACAATAACGCTGGAAAAACACGTGCCCTACTGCCCGTCCTTGTGCGGTGCATAGCTGTATAGCTGTATAGCACATGTGACATATGAGTGACATATGAGTTCAAGGGTGATGCAGAGGTCAGGTAGGCTACACTCTCTCTGATCAACACTCACTGGATCTAATACTGGGGGACAGAAAACAACCGTCAACTCAAAACATAATATTGATGCCATATCATTCCCCCCTTTCGAAGCCACCGTACTCCCTCACACACACACACACACACGGGCACGCACACACACACGCACACGCACACGCGCACGCACACACGCACACACACACACGCACGCACACATGCACACACACACACACGTGTCTCCTAGTGTCACTGTTTTTGCTGCTGCTCTCTTCAGCAGAGAGGGGGACACTGTTGCTGTGTGTAGTGCATGTTCTGCATCTGAGTGAGACCCTTAACTCAGAGAGCAGCTAGCATATACAGCAGCTTGTGCAGAGCGCCTCACAAGCAGCCCGCTAGTCTGCCTCCATTTGGCTACGGAGGAGATCGCCTGGGAATCAAGGCTTGCTGTTCTTCCAGCTGAGTGCCAGAGACACAGAGGTCACATCTTCTTTCATAGACAAAGACGGGAGAGAAATGAATAAGAGGGTATGTGTGTGATGATGGCGTATTGCCGTGTGGACAGAAAACGACATCATTCTTTTTTGCTAGATAGAGGGGAACACAAGTGACGTAGTTTAGAAATTGTGAAAGCCACAAGCTACAACACATTCCCTTTCTCCATAGTCCAGCCTCCTTGTCTGAGTCAGTCAGGCCATGGAAACATTTAGATGTACTATGAACTTAAGATGGGCATAATAATGGAAACAATCAAATGTCAACCAAACAACTTCTCCATGTCATTTCAGCTACTGTAGCCTCTGCTCTGTACGTGGAGATAGCCAGGGTAATAATTCAGAATATTGACAGTACATGAACCAAGGCCATCTTTAATACAGAGAACACCGGAATAAGAATTATCACAGGGAATTATTGTAATGTTTATGTGTTAAATAATCCCATAAGGGATGGGTTGCCAACTGACACGTAAATAAAATGTCATTCATTCATTCACTCATCTGACATTCAAATCTGAAAACATGAAATTACCTTAATCATGTATTATCCTTCATGTACATTAATTAGATTGATAAACTGTAACATTTCAAACATAGTGCAACTGAAAATACCAGGGGGATATAGCCCTAGGCAAACATTAAATATGATTCATGATGAAAAAGGATAAAAACATCCTAGCTGAGACTACATTCTATTTCCCTCGATGAAGGCCAAAATTAAATTGGGGTATTTTTTGTAATTCAATAAATATTAATAAGACCAGATCATTCATTTATTATTTCCTATTTCCCTTCTTTCATGGCAATTGCACTTCCTTCGGAGCACAATGTTGTCTGAAGGTAGCAGAAATGCGCTCTATATTCCCATGTCATGTTACTGAGGCATACAACGTCCACAAGTCAAACATTCAAACAATTTACTGGGAAAAAATATTATATCAATGGTTCTCCACTATTTGATTGCTGATCAAGTGTGAAAAGTTCAATAATTTAGAGTCTCATCATGCAGCCTTAGAATATATTTTAAAAATCTAAACATATAGCCCAATGTTTGTATCACAACTAAATAACTTAAAATAAAGCATATAGAAGTTCCTGTTTCTTTGTTATTAACACTCAACACAGAATAGCCGCATGTGCGCACTCCCTCAAATACTTCAGAGAAAATATCCTTTCTATTTTATTCAGCTACGTTCAACTGTATTCTTCATACTATAAAATAATATAAAATAATGCCACAGAATTCGAAGTAAATCTTGTCTGCTAAATGAACTAGTGTAGCCAACAGCCATTTTGCATAACCAGATCAGGGCCTAACATCAAGACGAATCAGAGTATGCTATTCTCTTCTTCATATTTTTCTTCATATTATGTTTTCTTCATATTATGATTCTTTAGACCTGTCTAAAATAAATAATGGATTTATTGTGCTGGATTTTTTCAACTTTTCCAAATGTAGATGTTTCAAAGGTCTGCATCAGTGGCTTGTAGTCTATGAGAAGAAGCCAGGACATGTTTATGTTAATTAATGTTCAGTTACCGTGAGACCGGCAGTTATTTGCTTCACAATCACCAAATTTCATGACCGCCACTGCCCTAAGAGGCGCCGAACCAATGATATATTTATACACTTGATGACTAATAGGGGGCACTGTGTTGATGCCACCTTGCCCCCATTTCGGCACTCCCCATTGGAAAAAAAAATATTTAGGAAACTATAGAAATGCATTTAATAATGTCTTCATTTATGACACATTTATTCTATTATAGACACCTTATTGCATACTTTTAAATTATATTATGTGAGCAACTCACAAAACATACAAACATACATACACTCCAACAATACAAACACTTAAATACATGTACCCACTGGAAAAACATACTGAGTTACAGTTATCAGTCAATTGAAATAAATCCATTAGGCCCTAATCTATGGATTTCACATGACTGGGCAGAGTTGCAGGCATTTGCAGCCAATCAGAATGAGTTTTTCACCACAAAAGGGGGGGGGGCAGCACCCCCCCCATCCCCTCAGATGATCCCACAGCTGAACGGATGTGGAGGTCCTGAGCTGGCCTGCTAAAACGTGGTCTGCGGTTGTGAGGCCTGTTGGATGTACTGCCAAATTCTCTAAAACAACATTGATGGCGGCTTATGGTAGAGAACTGAACATTAAATTATCTGGCAATAGCTCTGGAGGACATTCTTGCAATTGTCACACTCCCTCAAATCTTGAGACATCTATGGCATTGTGTTGTCCCAAGCACACGGTGAACCTGTGTAATGAGTATGCTGTTTAATCAGCTCCTTGATATTCCACACCTGTCAAGTAGCTGGATTATCTTGGCAGATGAGAAATGCTCATTAACAGGGATGTAAACAAATTTGTACACAGAATTTGGGAGAAATAAGCTTTTAGTGCTATGGAACATTTTGGGATTTTTTTTATTTCAGCTCATGAAACATGGGACCAACACTTTACATATTGCGTGTATATTTTTGTTCAGTATCATTTTGTCCTTGAAACGTAATTGAAATAATGTAGAATTCCATTAATTTATATGGAGGACTTCTCCTACTGTGGAGTGCCAATATGGTCGAATGATGGCATCAAAGCCTCTTAATGGCCAATACATAGAATGCGCAATCCAGGGTTTATATACGTCATTGGGCCGAGCCCGTCCGTAAATGTCATATAGAGCTTCTGTTAGTAAGCAACATAACTCCAAAGAGGGATTTGCACCCGGTGCGTTATATCAGAGGGGCAGCTGTGAAACACCCAGTGGTACACGTGGCAAGGTTGAAGTGCTGAGGTATGCCTCTCTCGCCTCACAACACCTCGTGCTTGGCATCCTGTCCAGTGGATGTTGGGGATCATAATACACGCAAACACAAGGCTACACGTAGACCAATACATACACTCACACACACGCAAGCGGCAAATTGCAGCAGATGAAGCATCAATATGGCACACAACTTCAGTCTGATATAGAGACAGTAGAAAGAGCATAAGTAATTGCCTGGAAGTCTGGAATCTAGAAATACTACTTAAAATTATGTTACATTTTGACAACAATATTTTATTGTACTAATAATGTTTTAATAATTACTAAGACAAAATGTGTAGGTAATCGGCTAAACAGGTCTAATCACAAATGCAGCACGGACGGATTAGGCTATTTATTCCCTCCCCTGTCCTCTTATCTTTCAACCTCTTTTTTATCTAAAGGCTATTCAATCTACGTCCTGTCGTCCCGGGGAAGTGTGTGGTGCTTGAACAAACCGCATGCACAGGAGTGTGTGGTGCTATGGTTAATTCCTTACTGTTCACAGGTCTATACGATGTTTAGAAGCGAGAGTTGAGAACACCTGCCAAATCTGTTTTACTATAACAACAGTTTTTAGAATAACATTTTTTTAAATTACCAATTAAGTATTGGTTTGTGTCTATGGTCCGTGCTCACAAAAGCGCTCTCTCCATCTCTCTGTAGTGTGTGTGTGTGTGTGTCAGTCAGTCAGCGCGCGCTCTGTCCCTTTGCATGGCTCGGAGCTGAGGATAAAGGTTTCCAGAGCGTTTCTCTCCGGTTCATACTACACTACCACCTTGTGGAGAGCTGCTCTGTTCCAAGCAGGGATCGCCAATAAATGTGAGCAATGTAAAAACATAAGTTTTTTACAATACTCGCTTATAGGATATATTATATTTTTATTCCATAACCTATACTACCACTATTTATATACTACTACTACTACTACTACTACTACTACTACTACTATTTATATATTACAACTAAGCCTACAACAACTGATAATAATAATAACAATAATAAGAAGTACCAGTAGAATAAGAATAGCCAGCAATTGTTATTACCAATTAGTATAAAGAAATAATAATAATAATAAATGTGCCCTTTCAAAATGACAAAAGTACCTGGGACTTGTACACCAAAGCCAACAAAACACGTTGTTTTTCTCCGAAAACAAACAAACACACCAAGACGGACCGATGCACACTATAAATGCCCACCACCCCTTACTCTCACAGAGCGAAGGACGACGCGATATGAGAATAATGAAGCAGTAGCAGGAGCCAGGAGGATAGGGTGGACTTGGTCTTGGTTTGGTCTCAGTGATGTGATGTCCACTGTTTGTCCAAGCCAAAGGACACGCGTGACGAACATTCAATGCGAACACACATTTTCAATGGAGCCAGGGTGATTTTATAGCAGATATTAACCAAAATCAACATAGAGGGTATAGACAATTTAAAGTACAACCCCGATACATTTGAAACAAAACGGACAAATGTGTGGGGACTGTTGCGGCACACAAAATAACACTTTGTTCCGTGCGCTACGCGCACGAGTGATAAGGGTAGCCAAACACCTTGCGCTGCGCATCAGCTAGGCATACACCGAACTGTCAGTCACTCACTCACCTGCTTGTGAAGAGCTTGTCCGAAACATCGCAGAAGTGAGCAGAAAGCCGAAGCAACAAAGAACCGATGCTAGTAGCTTCATTTTCAGGGGTTCTCAATAACTCCTTTGATTCACATGTCCAGAAGCAAAAACCCTTTCGGATTGAAAAAGATGAAAACGTAGACGTAGCTTGTTGAGTCAGTTCACAGTTAGGTTATTGATTTGGGTTAGTAGGCTAATTAGTCCAACTACTTCTTCTCTCGGTCTGGTTTATTTATGTCTCGTGAATAAAAGTTCAAACAGATTGATTAGCTTCCAACCAGGTTTCAAAGTAGCGCTGTAATATGGCTTGTCAAAATAGTAAAGCAATGCTCATCATGCCAATACTCTCTCGGAGTTGGATACGGTACGAAGCGACGTCTCGCAGTCTAAGAGACAAACCCCTTTGCATGTTTGTGTCCTCCCACAGTCAACAGGATTGGTCGACAGTAGTGCTAATTTATTGAAGCCCGCCTCCTAGCACTCCAGGGAGGCTCCCATTGGCTCTTTGAAGTTGCCAAAATTCTTGAATTTGTTGCGTCGGTTCCCGTCGTGCCCCTCGCACCTGTCTCACAGTCTAGAAAAACACATTGCTTGTCAAAATGATGTATAATACCTGTTTTGGGAGACGAACATGTAACCACAATAAACTATATACAGGCATTTTTTCCTACCACTTAAAATACATTTCTAGAGACAGATATCTAAGTGATAATTAATAACATTATGAGTAGCATAGGCAATGGTATTTATTGTCTTAGATAATGTGTTGTTTAGAGTAGGACTGAATTCGTTGTGATTCAGCTTTGACTTTTGAATAAAAAACAAAACAAATGACAACTGAAGTTCGAGTCATTGGATAGAACGTAAAGAGTGTCTGTCCACATCAGAACATCAGAACGACCTACCTCTCAATAACACTCCTCTCTCTCTGTCACACCTCAAGTGAGGTGTGAACACCCTCTGAGCTGCAATATGCCAAAGCAGTCTGGTCAGAAATGCAAATTGTTCTATGTTGGGCGCACATAGGATGTACACACGTACATACACACATACACTAACTCACACATGCACACACACACACACACACGCATGCACGCACACCCACACCCACACACACCCACACACACACGTAATTTTTTAACTATGGAAACTATGGAAAGGGACTGTTGCTTCGAGACTGAACAAAAAATTAGCACAACATGTGTAGTGTCCCATGTTTCATGAGCTGAAATGAAATATTCCAGAAATGGTCAATATGCATAACAAAAAAAAAAATCTCAAACATTTTGTGCACACATCCGTTACAGCTGTGTCCGCGAGCATATCTCCTTAGCCAAGATAACCCATCCACCTGACAGGTGTGGCATATCAAAAAGCTGATTAAACAGCACAATCATGCTGGGGACATTAAAAGGCCACTAAAATGTGCAGTTTTGTCACACAACACAATGCCACAGATGTCTACAGTTTTGAGGGAGTGTGCAATTGGCTTCACGGCTGGGATGGTGTGCTTCGGCTTGGAAGCCTCCCCCTTTTTCCTCCAAACATAACAAGGGTCATTATGACCAAACAGTTCTATTTTTGTTTCATCAGACCAGAGAACATTTCTCTAAAAAGTACGATCTTTGTCCCCATGTGCAGTGGCAAACCGTAGTCTGGCTTTTTTATGGTGGTTGTGGAACAGTGGCTTCTTCCTTGCTGAGTGGCCTTTCGGGTTATGTCGATTTAGGACTCGTTTTACTGTGGATTTAGATACTTTTGTACCTGTTTCCTCCAGCATCTTCACAAGGTCCTTTGCTGTTGTTCTGGGATTGATTTGCACTTTTCGCACCAAAGTGCGTTCATCTCTAGGGGACAGACTAGAGGAACGCGTCTCCTTCCTGAACGGTATGACGGCTGCGTGGTCCCATGATGTTTATACTTGCGTACTTTTGTTTGTACAGATGAACATGGTACCTTCAGGCGTTTGGAAATTGCTCCCAAGGAGGAACCAGAATTGTGGAGGTCTACAAATGTTGTTTTTGAGGTCTTGGCTGATTTCTTTTGATTTTCCCATGCTGTCAAGCAAAGAGGCACTGAGATTGAAGGTAGGCCTTGAAATACATCTACAGGTACACCTCCAATTGATTTAAATAATGTCAATTAGCCTATCAGAAGCTTCTAAAGCCATGACATAATTTTCTGGAATTTTCCAAGCTGTTTTATAGGCACAGTCAACTTAGTGTATGTAAACTTCTGACCCACTGGAATTGTGATACAGTGAATTAGAAATGAAATAATCTGTCTGTAAACAATTGTTGGAAAAATGACTTGTGTCATGCACAAAGTAGATGTCTTAACTGATTTGCCAGAAATATAGTTTGTTAATTAACACGAAATTTGTGGAGTGGTTGAAAAAAGAGTTTTAATGACTCCAACCTAAGTGTATGTAAACCTCCAACTTCAAATGTGTATATATATATATATATATATATATATAAATATATATTTTTTTATATACATGTATAATTGATATAATTTAAACGTTGTTTGAATTGCTTTGAGTATTACAATGCTCACTGATTCCTAATTGCTTGACATACAGTAGGCCTTTCAAAGAGCTTTCAATAAAGGCGAGGTCATGAATATAAGCTCCGCACACTCAGCTTGTCTTTTTAAACTTCCTGGTAGTTAGCCATGGGAGAGAAAGTAGTTTTCAGAATGACTTTACATGTTAAGCAAATGGTCCTGTTTCACTTTATGTCCTTCTTTCATGTTCTCTTCAAATGATCCTTGAGTCCTTCCCCAAAGACTTTGAACATTGGAAGTTTGCAATGCTCACTTTGCAGAAAGTCACTAAGGACTGTTTTCTCCTTGAGTGCAAAATGAATAATGACGCATTGAACTGCCTGACATCTTCAGCACTGCAACTGTAGTTCTGACCTTTCACCACAGGGGGGAGGTAGACTATCACCTCAGAGGTCACAGCGTCATGATGCATTTAGCATAAAGCTAGCAGGTGGGATGACTCGGTGGGATGACTCAATGCTTGCCTCCCAAATGGCACCCTATTCCCTTTATAGTGTGCTACTTTTGACCAGAGCCCTATGGGTCCAGGTGACATGTAGTGAACTACATAGAGAATAGGGTGGGATACACACAATGACTCAAGCAGGTACCAACACGTTCACTGTCTCAGTGTCTTTTAATTTGACACATCGGAACATCTTATCATTTAGACACATTGTTATTAAAATACGACTCAATGTGATGAGCATTTAATATCACTGACAAGTGATTAAGAAATATTAAAATTAGTTTTCAATTTGAATAGGGGCTGCGGCTTATTCTCGCTCTTAAGCAACTCCAGTGACTGCCGTTTATCATTTTAATAATACCTCAAATGCAATTCAGCCCACTCTATTTTTTTCTTCAATTTCATTATATATATTTTAAAGATCGCTCCTCTGACAGTATCTTCTTAATGCTGTCAATTACATCATTTATTCCACAGATTATTATGAAACAGAATCATAAAACGATAAGGTTGTGTGTGTGTGTGTGTGTGTGTGGGTGTGTGGGTGAGTGTGTGTGTGTGTGTTTGTCTACCTGCCTGCCTGCTTTAGCTCCCCTGGTGCCAGTGGTGTAGCTAATCTAATACATAAGTCCCTGATTTGTTTAATGGATGAGACTTTGCTGCATGAGGCGAGCCAATAAAACCATAGCAGCCTCCAGAGGGCTAATGCCTCATAATGATTCCACACACACAATGTTCTGCAACTTATGAAGCAACTTTATCATACTCCTCCTCACACATCCCAGTGCTTATTTGTTTCATTGCTACCCTGCAACCAATGCAATCTCTCCCCCTGCAGCAAAGGGTATTCACAAAGGCTTGCAACCCAAATGTAACCCTATTCCCTATATAGTGCACTATTTTTGACCAGAAGAAGTGCACTATATAGGGAATAGGGTGACATGTGAGATGCATTTGTGGGCATTCATTCAACAGCCTGTCTGGCTGTCACAATATATTAACCACGTGTTGAATCAGAAAGGGAAGACAGCAGGCAGACTGTATTCAATGTATCAATGTGTCACAATATATTAACCACATGCTGAATCAGAAAGGGAGGACAGCAGGCAGACTGTATGGTTATTTAATGTATAGTACAAGCTAACTGCAGATTGAATACCAATAATCACATTACTAACCATGTATGTATTTGCCATTGGAAAGTGTGCCTTGACTGCATGGTACTCTAGGAAATAATGTTATGTATAACATGTTTATTGAAATGCTGATAGTATACACTGTTTTTATAATTTTATCAGTAATTTACTGTATTAATCAATAGTATGATACTGTATAAACTGAATAACTGAAAAGGCTGTTGCGCATCAACTCACTGCATTCCTGAAGACAAACAATGTATAAGAAATGCTTCAGTCTGGTTTTAGACCCCATCATATCACTGACACTGCACTTGTGAAGGTGGTAAATGACCTTTTAATGGCATCAGACCGAGGCTCTGCATCTGTCCTCGTGCTCCTAGACCTTAGTGCTGCTTTTGATACCATCGATCACCACATTCTTTTGGAGAGATTGGAAACCCAAATTGGTCTACACGGACAAGTTCTGGCCTGGTTTAGATCTTATCTGTTCGAAAGATATCAGTTTGCCTCTGTGAATGGTTTGTCACCTGACAAATCAAAGTGTACATTTTGGTGTTCCTCAAGGTTCCGTTTTAGGACCACTATTGTTTTCACTATATATTTTACCTCTTGGGGATGTCATTCGAAAACATAATGTTAACTTTCACTGCTATGCGGATGACACACAGCTGTACATTTCAATGAAACATGGTGAAGCCCCAAAATTGCCCTCGCTAGAAGCATGTGTTTCAGACATAAGGAAGTGGATGGCTGCAAACGTTCTACTTTTAAACTCGGACAAAACAGAGATGCTTGTTCTACGTCCCAAGGAACAAAGAGATCTTCTGTTGAATCTGACAATTAATCTTAATGGTTGTACAGTCGTCTCAAATAAAACTGTGAAGGACCTCAGCGTTACTCTGGACCCTGATCTCTCTTTTGAAGAAGATATCAAGACCATTTCAAGGACAGCTTTTTTCCATCTACGTAACATTGCAAAAATCAGAAACCTTCTGTCCAAAAATGATGCAGAAAAATTATTCCATGCTTTTGTCACTTCTAGGTTAGACTACTCCAATGCTCTACTTTCCGGCTACCCGGATAAAGAAATAAATAAACTTCAGTTAGTGCTAAATACGGCTGCTAGAATCTTGACTACAACCAAAAAATGTGATCATATTACTCCAGTGCTAGCCTCCCTGCACTGGCTTCCTGTCAAGGCAAGGGCTGATTTCAAGGTTTTACTGCTAACCTACAAAGCATTACATGGGCTTGCTCCTACCTATCTCTCTGATTTGGTCCTGCCGTACATACCTACACGTACGCTACGGTCACAAGACGCAGGCCTCCTAATTGTATCTAGAATTTCTAAGCAAACAGCTGGAGGCAAGGCTTTCTCCTATAGAGCTCCATTTTTATGGAATGGTCTGCCTACCCATGTAAGAGACGCAAACACGGTCTCAACCTTTAAGTCTTTACTGAAGACTCATCTCTTCAGTGGGTCATATGATTGAGTGTAGTCTGGCCCAGGAGTGGGAAGGTGAACGGAAAGGCTATGGAGCAACGAACCGCCCTTGCTGTCTCTGCCTGGCCGGTTCCCCTCTTTCCACTGGGATTCTCTGCCTCTAACCCTATTACAGGGGCTGAGTCACTGGCTTACTGGGGCTCTTTCATACCGTCCCTGGGAGGGGAGCGTCACTTGAGTGGGTTGAGTCACTGATGTGATCTTCCTGTCTCAGCCCCCAGTATTTATGCTGCAGTAGTTTATGTGTCGTGGGGCTAGGGTCAGTTTGTTATATCTGGAGTACTTCTCCTGTCCTATTCGGTGTCCTGTGTGAATTTAAGTGTGCTCTCTTTCTTTCTCTCTCTCGGAGGACCTGAGCCCTAGGACCATGCCTCAGGACTACCTGACATGATGACTCCTTGCTTTCCCCAGTCCACCTGGCCATGCTGCTGCTCCAGTTTCAACTGTTCTGCCTTATTATTATTGGACAATGCTGGTCATTTATGAACATTTGAACATCTTGGCCATGTTCAGTTATAATCTCCACCCGGCACAGCCAGAAGAGGACTGGCCACCCCACATAGCCTGGTTCCTCTCTAGGTTTCTTCCTAGGTTTTGGCCTTTCTAGGGAGTTTTTCCTAGCCACCGTGCTTCTACACCTGCATTGCTTGCTGTTTGGGGTTTTAGGCTGGGTTTCTGTACAGCACTTTGAGATATCAGCTGATGTACGAAGGGCTATATAAATAAATTTGATTTCATTTGAATACAGTAGATTACCATAGATGGCATAGTAAAATACCGTACATTTGTTTTACAGCACACTGTAAGACCTTTCTCTAATTTCAACAGAAAAACACTGTAGAATGCACAGTAAAATACCTTAAATGTGTTTCATAGTATTAATTATGGTGCATTGTGGGAAAATGTTGTGGGCAGGGAACGAGTCTCTGTTTCATTAACATATTTTAAGGCGATACTTGTAAGAGGCTAAATTTGTGGTACCCGTGTTTGAGAATGCTGTACCAATTTAAGTCATATGTGCTAGTGGTGGTCTAACAATAATAAACACAAAAAGAAACATTCTCTCACTGTCAACTGTGTTTATTTTAAGCAAACTTAACATGTGTAAATATTTGTATGAACATAACAAGATTCAACAACTGAGACATAAACTGAACAAGTTCCACAGATATGTGACTAACAGAAATTGAATAATGTGTCCCTGAACAAAGGGGGGGTCAAAAGTAATAGTCAGCATCTGGTGTGGTCCTTAACTACAACATTTTCAGTAACCGTTACAGAAACATTTTACTTGCTGTGACTGTGACTGCACTGAGTGTAAGTTGCTAATAACAAGAGCGCCTGCTAAATGACCAAAATGTAAATGTAAAAATTAAAACTTACTAAGAACACTGGGTAATATGTCGCTGCATGGGCAATTCCAGTAACATACTGTAAATTATATTAAAGGGACATTTCTGGTACCGTAAAATGGATTACAGTAGCTGGACTGTAAAATATGTTACAGTAACTTATTGGCCAATTGCAGTCAGTAAGTTACTGTCAATTTTACACTAAATGTTTTACAGTGTACATTAAGAAGTGCAGGATACTGTGGGCAACACATCATTCCACACCATTCCACAACATAATTATGTATGTCAAAAACATAATTTGAACAATCTGGAAATCTAAAGACAACAGAGAACATGACAGACAGGTCTGTTTCTCTCCTTCTAAGCATCTATTCCCTTCCAATATAATGTCTGAGAAAATAAAATACATTCATATTTTATTGAAAGAGTGATTCATGTCCAATTCTGAGACACTAACAATATCCCAAATAGCACCCTATTCCCTATAGAGTGCACTAATTTTGACAAGAGCCTTCTGGGCCCTGGTGAAAAGTAGGTCATAGGGAATAGGGTTCCGTTATGGGACGCAGACCCTGACTATGGCTGTGGAGAAGCTGCAGTGCATACATGTCTTTTTGTAAGAGCTCACCTTGTCTTTGAATAGATTGAGAATACATTCAAGGTCTTACTTGTCCTCTTCTCAAACAGATATTCTGTTCACAGAAAGGCAAACGCTTTCAAACGCTGACAAACTTTACTGTAGAGTAGTGTACACTGGCTTCATTAGAGTGTGTGTGGTGGATAAAGCGAACCAGTATAAGCCTCAGCATTTATCTAAAATGCTAAATAATTATATTAAATTTCTACTCGTGTGAATGTAAGGTGCATTTCATTGTACCGCAAATTACATGAAATGCTTTGAAAGGCTATTCATGGCTCACATCAACATGATGCTGGTACTGGTGCTCCCTGTAAATAACCATGTTATTTTTTTTACACGTTACTGTTATTCGTTATTCATCGTGTCACTATTTACATTTTTTGAATATTATTTTTATCTGTATTGTTGGAAAATGACGCGTAGAGTAAGCATTTCACTGTTAGTCTACACATGTTGTTTATGAAGCATGTGACAAACATTTGATTTGATATCATTTTATTTGATACCCCCCTCTGTATCTTCTGCATATGAAAAATACACGTTGATAAGATTTTTGGGGGCAAAACCCAGAAGCTGTAGGGTTGGAGGGGTTAAATCTTCAGATTAGAATGGGTTAAAACCAGTGATGTCTCATAGAGGTTTAGAGTTCCCTCTGAATATGTCTCTATCTCTATCTGCCTCAACTCTATGGGCTCCGCTCGCGAGTCACAGAGCAATAAGCTGCATTACCACATTACACACACATGATTACATGGCCAATTCCTCAGCCAACAACTCTCATCAGAAGTCACTGAAGAACCTACTGACTGTGTAATTGTTTCCCATTAGGGGAAATGTTCACTCCCATCCCATCACATCTCACCCTGGCGTTGTCTGCTGATGGATGCATGATGCTCAGTAGCCAGGCAGTGAGTCAAGATCATTCTGTATAAGGGACAGTGGGCTGTGGGGTTGCAGGACCATTCTGTTTTAAGATGCTCAATGTCCAGTCAGTGAGGCAGGATCATTCTCTGTATATCGGGGGCCAGTGGTGGTTGTTGATTCATTCTCAATAAGGGCCAGTGGGGTTGTTGATCCAGTCTGAATAATGGGAAGTGGGATTGATGATTCAGTCTGTATATCGGGGGCCAGTAGGATTGTTGATTTAGTCTGTATATCGAGGGCCAGTGGGGTTGTTGATCCAGTCTGAATAAAGGGCAGTGGGATTGATGATTCAGTCTGTATATCGAGGGCCAGTAGGGGTTGTTGATTCATTCTGAACAAAGGGCAGTGGGGTTGTTGATTCATTCTGAACAAGGGGCGGTGGGGTTGTTGATTCATTCTGAAAAAGGGGCAGTGGGGTTGTTGATTAAGTCTAAATAAGGTACAGTGGGATTTTGGATTCAGTCTGAATATCGAGGGCCATTAAGGGTTGTTGATTCATTCTGAATAAGTGGCAGTGGGGTTGTTGATCCAGTCTGAAGAAGGGGCAGTGGGATTGTTGATTCAGTCTGTATATCGAGGTTGTCAGTGGGGTTGTTGATCCAGTCTGAATAAGTGGCAGTGGGGTTGTTGATCCAGTCTGAATAAGGGGCAGTGGGATTGTTGATTCAGTCTGTATATCGAGGGTGTCAGTAGGGTTGTTGATCCAGTCTGAATAAGGGGCAGTGTGATTGTTGATTCAGTCTGTATATCGAGGGCCAGTGGGGTTGTTGATCCAGTCTGACTAAGGTGCAGTGGGATTGTTGATTCTGTCTGTGTATCGAGGGTCAGTGGGGTTGTTGATCCAGTCTGAATAAGTGGCAGTGGGATTGTTGATTCAGTTTGTATATAGAGGGCCAGTTGGGGTTGTTGATTCATTCTCAATAAGGGCCAGTGGGGTTGTTGATTCAGTCTGAATAAGGGGCAGTGGGGTTGATGATTCAGTCTCAATATGGGGCAGTGGGGTTGATCCAGTCTGAATAAGGGGAAATGGGGTTGTTGATTCAGTCTTTATATTGGGGGCCAATGGGGTTGTTGATCCAGTCTAAATAAGGGGCAGTGGGATTTTTGATTCAGTCTGTATATCGAGGGCCAGTAAGGGTTGTTGATTTATTCTGTATAAGCGGCAGTGGGATTAATGATTCAGTCTGTATATTGAGGGTGTCAGTGGGGTTGTTGATCCAGTCTGAATAAGGGGCAGTGGGGTTGTTGATTCAGTCTGAATAAGGAGCAGTGGGTTGTTGATCCAGTTTGAAAAAGGGGCAGTGTGATTGTTGATTCAGTCTGTATATCGAGGGTGTCAGTAGGGTTGTTGATCCAGTCTGAATAAGGGGCAGTGTGATTGTTGATTCAGTCTGTATATCGAGGGCCAGTGGGATTGTTGATTCATTCTCAATAAGGGCCAGTGGGGTTGTTGATTCAGTCTGAATAAGGGGCAGTGGGGTTGTTGATTGAGTCTGAATAAGGGGCAGTGGGGTTGTTGATTGAGTCTGAATAAGTGGCAGTGGGGTTGTTGATCCAGTTTGAAAAAAGGGCAGTGGGATTGTTGATTCAGTCTGTGTATCTCTCTCTCTCTCTCTCTCTCTCTCTCGCTCTCTCTATCTCTCTCTCGCCATCTCTGTTTCTCTGAGTTGTGGGTTAATGATGATTAGGGATATTGGAGGAAATGTTTGTACACTGTACACTGCTGCCATCCACTGGATAAAATAAATTATTGTCTCTAGTTTGTTACGTTTTGAAATATACTGCCAACTACTGGGCATAGGTAGAAACTTCAACTATAGTAAACATGGCAAAAGATCCCATGATCATCCCAGGGTGTTTGAAAAGGGCTTAAGGGGTCTGATCATCATACTGCTTTATGGTAATTGAATGAATTCACCAGATGTTAATTTATCATGTCTTTATCCATATCATGTCTCTTTTATGTGAAGCATTTTATCTAAGTGTAGTACCACTGGAGGGCAGCACAAGAGTGAGAATGAGTTCCGTTTTTAAAGTAGCAGTGGTTTACTCACTAACTACACGATTGTGTGTGTGTGTGCGCGCCCGCGTCAACACACACCTTGGCAGGACTTTACAGTTTGTGTTGATGTCCGCCCTCGCAGTTAACCATGAGTGTGGAAACAAGACTGAATGACTGGTTTAATCTGAGCAACTCTGAGAGTACAGCATCATACCACTCTGCCCTTGATGTCAATGCGGGGGCTGGGACTTGAGTAGACTCTTACAGCGTAGGGTTAAATAATATCACATTGGTCACATTGACTGATCAGTACTATCTGTTACGTGTGACTGAAGGAAACTTGAATGATAAGAGATCATTTCAGGCAAACCACGGTCTTCGAATGTTATGAATAATGACAGTTTGAATATGGTCATAGAACACATTATCAAAACTAGAGGCCGTATAAACCAGATTATCTTTGAGTTTGTAACCCACCAATACAAGCATGTTTTAAAAGGATTACAGAACTCATACTAGTAGCGCAGCCCGACTGCACAACAGGACATTACACTACACCAGAGAGAGGCAGTGAGTGGCTTTCTAGAGATATTTCCCCAGATAGTTAACTTTGAAGTCAATACCTATCCATGCATCTCTGCCCTGTATGTTGCAGCAGATCTGGTCTGTGTGCATGCATTGAATTGGTATCCTTATAGAAAGTTTAAGGGGTCCTATGGCACAGAGTTTTTTCATCTCTCTCTGAGTGTTGTTCTGTATCTAAGTCGTTTACTCCTGTCTTGACCAAGGCCCAGCAACCGCAAAGCTAACAAAAGAGCTGACATTTAAAAGGGGAGATAACCGTGCCAAGAGTTGCAGAGAGAACATGTTTCTTTTCTCTCTTTTTTTTTACCCAGGGGAGTGTCTCCCTCTAGCAGCCTCAAATAGAGATAGGTAGCAAGGTACAATGAAGTGCTGAAAACGCATCTGACTAAACACAGTCTATCTATTGTGGAAAGTCTATCTTTATTTACATATATTTCCTGTTTTCACTTCAGTTTAAGGCAGCTGTGAACCCAGTTATGTCAAACCACAGCTGTCTGTATCCTTGTATCCCCAGCTAAAACCTACAGCTTCTCCAACATCACAACCTCTCTCTCTCTCTCTCTCTCTCTCTCTCTCTCTCTCTCTCTCTCTCTCTCTCTCTCTCTCTCTCTCTCTCTCTCTCTCTCTCTCTCTCTCTCTCTCTCTCTCTCTCTCTCTCTCTCTCTCTCTCTCTCTCTCTCTCTCTCTCTCTCTCTCTCTCTCTCTCTTCCCCTTCCCAATACTAACTCACAAACCAAGCAACCACGCAGCTGATCCACAAAACCTCTCCTTTTCTCACTTTCTCTCCTATCAGGTGCACACGTCTGTCTGTCTGTCTGTCTGTCTGTCTCTGTGTCTGTCTCCTCTTTCGCTCTCCCTCTCTCTTTCTCTCTCTCTCTGCATGCCGTTTGCACCAAAGTTCCCGTAGTGAGAAGACTTGCTATATAACTTGGGAGAGATAGAAAGAAAAAGAGAGAGGGAGAGAGAGAGAGAGGGAGAGAGAGAGAGAGAGAGAGAGAGACGAAGGAAGGTGGAAGTTTCCCCATAGTCCAACATCCTCCTCAGATGTACATCTCAACCTGCTCTTTGAGCTGCCTGACCACAAACCAGCCCACATTACCCATAGGCCTTTGCACTGACACCAGGTTGGTTTGGTTTCAGAAGTCATCCTAATAATCATTCCTTACAGAACATTACATTGCTCTCTACTGTCACAGGAAATACACATTAGATTGTTTTGTAAATGTAACCCCTAGACAAACGAGAGGTTAAAGCACAGCGTGAGCCATAGATTAGTGCAGCGACCCTGGAGGATATGGTGACTTGGACCCTATGATTAGTACATTATCCAGCTTAAATGTACATATTCCAGTGTACCTCTGTGTGATGGGTTCTTTGTTAAACAATGACAGCGCCAGGAGAACTGTTTCCAGTGTAATAGATTGTAGGGCTAGACTACTGCCGACATCAGATGAGCTGGATTCCCCTAACAACACTCCCCAGTCCTTACAGCTCCTGTCTGGAGGCCCCTCCCATTCCACTCCCTAACCTTACTGACATGGTTCTGACACTGTGCTGAACTGAACTGACATCACATTAGTCAATCTCTGCACTGCGAGCGTCTGCACGCACAGGAACACGCACACACACACGCATACAAATATCACAGTCTCTTTATCTAAATTTCTATTCCTAACATAGGTCCTAAGACGGGGCTGAGTGGTACAGTAACCTGGGTTACCATAGAACCCTTTTTGGTTCTCGCGCCATTTCTCTAGCAGTCTATGGCCTGTACCTGCATTGTCTTACGGATGTGTGCCGGGTGTTTATTGGAATGAGAGAGAGAGAGCGAGAAAGCAAGAGAGAGTGAGAGAGAGAGTGAGAGAGGGAGAGAGAGTGAGAGAGAGAAATGGTGTGTGTAGCAAACCAGCCCTAAAATCCCCATGGTCAGGCAGGAAAAACAGGAATAAGAGTCACCAGGCAGTGATTGCACAACTACGCAGTGGATATATCTGGGCTTAAGATATCAGGAACCTCCTCCTACTGTAACGTCTAACTCACAAGACAATGCCCTGCCATACAGCCATACAAACTGCTGGTTATTTTCCAAGCTTAGACAAACTGCCAGAAACGAAAAAATGGAATTGAATCATATACAGACTACAGTAATCCTTGCTGAGGTGAAATTAATAAACTGTTTGTTTTATCAGGTAGTCAAGTAGTCTTTTACAACTGGTTCACATCTTAGAGCAGGCCTGATCAGTTTATTTTTACAGGATACCAGAGAAACTTCAAAGAGGAAGTCTCTCACAACGATGGCTCAGCTTAGCGCAGGGAGGCCAGGGGCCACTCAGTCTTTTCTCCTGAAGAAAAAAACTATAGTAGTCTGGCTGTATGGCCTCCTACACACTTGAGTTGTACCCCTGATGTACAACACATTTGGAACTACGGTTGTGATGCAACTGAGGGTTTTTGTGCACAAACATGAATACGTAAGTGTTGTGAAGAAACCACACAGTGATCATTTTTTGTTTGTTATGAAGACTTTGTTTTATCACAAAAATATCAGTTTTATCACAACCATTGTGTGAAATGTGTTGTACAGCGTGAGTGTGAACAGGGTGAGAGAGACAGTATGGGGTCCCTAAGTGAGATTTGGTTGGGGGGCCCCCCCACCTTGCAGTAAAACATTTTAGTGGCCCCCCTCTTGATGGTGGAGACATTTTTTTTTTGTATGTGAATTTCCTGCAATTCTACATATTTTAACACTGGGAAAAGACTAAATGTTGCAGCGTTAAAGCAAGTTTTCTGCCATTATTCACATTTCACCATAGGATGGAAAGAACTGCAATTTGTTTTTAAAGCATGCAATTCTACTAATTTTGCCATAGTATGGAAAGAACTGCAATTTTATTTGAAAAAATCATGCAATTCTACTCATTTTGCCACAGGGCAATTTTTTTTTAAGAATGTTTGCTGTTCATCCTGCAATTCTACCTATTTTGCCATGGGGTGGAGAGAAATGTTTGTGTCACGCCCTGACCTTAGAGATCCTTTTTATGTCTCTATTTTGGTTTGGTCAGGGCGTGAGTTGAGGTGGGCATTCTATGTTTTGTGTTCTATGTTTCCTATTTCTGTGTGTTTGGCCGGGTGTGGTTCTCAATCAGAGGCAGCTGTCTATCGTTGTCTCTGAGAACCATACTTAGGTAGCCTAGGTATTCCAGGGGCCACTCAGTCTTTTCTCCTGAAGAAAAAAAAACGGAACATTAGCAACTAAAATAGTTGGAAGCGGTGGATGGTGAGCACGCCTCCTGAGTCGGACTAGAACTCTGAATATCTCTTCTCTTCTCCGGAATTACGTTTTTAGACATTTTTGAAAACATATTCAAAATGAAAAGCTCAAACGTCTTGAGTCGATAAGTATTCAACGCCTTTGTTATGGCACGCCTAAATAAGTTCAGGAGTAAAAAGAAGTTGTACGGATTCACGCTTTGTGCAATAATCGTGTTTAGCATGATTTTTGAATGACGACCTAATCTATGTACCCCAAGCATACAATAATCTGTAAGGTTACTCAGTCGAGCAGTGAATTTCAAACAGCAATATAACTTCCTAACTCAGTTGCCGGACAGGAAGGCAACTGCTCAGAGATTTCACAATGAGGCTTTAAAACAGTTACAGAGTTTAATGGCTGTGGTAGGAGAAAACTGAGATCAACATCTTTGTTGTTACTCCACAATACTAACCTAAATAACAGAGTAAAAGGAATAAATATTGTACAGCATAAAATATTCCAAAACATGCATCCTGTTTTCAATAAGGCACTCAAGTAAAACTGCCCCAAAAATTGGCAAAGAAATTAACTTAAAGTCCTATATACAAAGCGTTATGTTTGGGGCAAATCCAACACAACACATCACTGAGTACCACCCTTCATATTTTCAAGCATGGTGGTAGCTACATAATGTTATTGGAATGCATGTCATTGAAAAGGCCTAGGGATTTTTGGAGGATAAAAATACATGGAATACAGCTAAGCAGAGGCATAATCCTAGAGGAAAACTTGGTTCAGTCTGCTTTCCAACACACACTGGGAGACCAATTCACCTTTCAGGAGGACAATAACCTAAAACACAAGGCCAAATTTAGCCTGGAGTTGCTCACCAAAACAACACTGAATGTCCCTGACAGGCCTAGTTACAATTTTGAATTAAATTGACTTAAAAATCTATGCAAGACTTGAAAATGGCTGCCTAGAAATGGTCAACAACCAACTTGACAGAACTTGAAGAATTTAAAAAAAGAATAATGTGCAAATATTGTACAATAAAGGTTGGCAATGCTCTTAGAGATCTACCCAGAAAGACTCACAGCTGCAATCAATGCCAAAGACGCTTCTACAAAGTCTTGACTCAGGGGTGTGAATAATTATGTATATTAGAAATGTCTTAATTTCATTTTCAATACATTTACAGAAATTTACAATTTACAATGTGTCATTATGGGGTATTGTGTCTATATGGGTGATAACATTTGCATTTGTCATTTGTAACAAGTCAATTATTTTTGGTAGCATTTTTATGTTGAAAATAAAACAAAAATTTGGTTAATCTTTCCCCATATTCCATCCAGTTCGCTTTATTGTTTATTATATATTACAGTTGATCTTTCTTGAATAAGTTTCTCCAATTATTTTTGTTTTTTCTCTAACTTATTCTGTATCTCTATTGTACAGTTTTTTGTTGCTTTTTATCTGTACTGTTAGTCCTTCTATTTCATTTGTTAATATGAACTATTTTAACCTAAATTGCTTTTGTTTTAAGATGAATATTGAATTGCTTGGCCTCCAATGGCACATTTAAAAGTGTCCTATACAATAAGGGCATCTCGGAGGTTATGTCGGATAAAGTCAGAAATAAATTATTCTGTCCTAGTTTAAAAAAAGTTATCACCCTTCGATTAAATTGAATTAGATTACATTTCCAATATCCTCACCAATGTGGAAATTCTGTAATAGTAATGTACAGTACCAGTCAAAAGTATGGACACACCTACTCATTCAAGGGTTGTTGTTAATGTTTTACTATTTTCACAATTGTAGAATAATAGTGAAGACATCAAAACTATGAAATAGCACATATGGAATCATGTAGTAATCAAAACAGTGATATACAGTGCCTTGCGAAAGTATTCGGCCCCCTTGAACTTTGCGACCTTTTGCCACATTTCAGGCTTCAAACATAAAGATATAAAACTGTATTTTTTTGTGAAGAATCAACAACAAGTGGGACACAATCATGAAGTGGAACGACATTTATTGGATATTTCAAACTTTTTTAACAAATCAAAAACTGAAAAATTGGGCGTGCAAAATTATTCAGCCCCTTTACTTTCAGTGCAGCAAACTCTCTCCAGAAGTTCAGTGAGGATCTCTGAATGATCCAATGTTGACCTAAATGACTAATGATGATAAATACAATCCACCTGTGTGTAATCAAGTCTCCGTATAAATGCACCTGCACTGTGATAGTCTCAGAGGTCCGTTAAAAGCGCAGAGAGCATCATGAAGAACAAGGCACACACCAGGCAGGTCCGAGATACTGTTGTGAAGAAGTTTAAAGCCGAATTTGGATACAAAAAGATTTCCCAAGCTTTAAACATCCCAAGGAGCACTGTGCAAGCGATAAATGGAAGGAGTATCAGACCACTGCAAATCTACCAAGACCTGGCCGTCCCTCTAAACTTTCAGCTCATACAAGGAGAAGACTGATCAGAGATGCAGCCAAGAGGCCCATGATCACTCTGGATGAACTGCAGAGATCTACAGCTGAGGTGGGAGACTCTGTCCATTGGACAACAATCAGTCGTATATTGCACAAATCTGGCCTTTATGGAAGAGTGGCAAGAAGAAAGCCATTTCTTAAAGATATCCTTAAAAAGTGTTGTTTAAAGTTTGCCACAAGCCACCTGGGAGACACACCAAACATGTGGAAGAAGGTGCTCTGGTCAGATGAAACCAAAATTGAACTTTTTGGCAACAATGCAAAACGTTATGTTTGGCGTAAAAGAAACACAGCTCATCACACTGAACACACCATCCCCACTGTCAAACATGGTGGTGGCAGCATCATGGTTTGGGCCTGCTTTTCTTCAGCAGGGACAGGGAAGATGGTTAAAATAAATGGGAAGATGGATGGAGCCAAATACAGGACCATTCTGGAAGAAAACCTGATGGAGTCTGCAAAAGACCTGAGACTGGGACGGAGATTTGTCTTCCAACAAGACAATGATCCAAAACATAAAGCAACATCTACAATGGAATGGTTAAAAAATAAACATATCCAGGTGTTAGAATGGCCAAGTCAAAGTCCAGACCTGAATCCAATCGAGAATCTGTGGAAAGAACTGAAAACTGCTGTTCACAAATGCTCTCCATCCAACCTCACTGAGCTCGAGCTGTTTTGCAAGGAGGAATGGGAAAAAATGTCAGTCTCTCGATGTGCAAAACTGATAGAGACATACCCCAAGCGACTTACAGCTGTAATCGCAGCAAAAGGTGGCGCTACAAAGTATTAACTTAAGGGGGCTGAATAATTTTGCACGCCCAATTTTTCAGTTTTTGATTTGTTAAAAAAGTTTGAAATATCCAATAAATGTCGTTCCACTTCATGATTGTGTCCCACTTGTTGTTGATTCTTCACAAAAAAATACAGTTTTATATCTTTATGTTTGAAGCCTGAAATGTGGCAAAAGGTCGCAAAGTTCAAGGGGGCCGAATACTTTCGCAAGGCACTGTATTTTATATTTTAGATTCTTCAAAGTAGCCACCTTTTGCCTAAATGACACTGTTGGCATTCTCTCATCCAGCTTCATGAGGTAGTCACCTGGAATACTTTTCAATTAACAGGTGTGCCTTGTTAAAAGTAAACGTGTGTAATTTATTTCCTTCTTAATGTGTTTGAGCCAATCAGTTGTGTTGTGACAAGGTAGGGGTGGTATACAGAAGAGTGCCCTATTTGGTAAAAGACCAAGTCTATATTATGGCAAGAACAGCTCAAATAAGCAAAGAGTAACGACAGTCCATAATCACTTTAAGGTCAGTCAATCCAGAAAACCATCAAGCACCATGATGAAACTGGCCCTCATAAGGACCGCCACAGGTAAGGAAGACCCAAAGTTACCTCAGGAATTGCAGCCCAAATAAATGCTTCACAGGGTCCAAGTAACAGACACATATCAACATCAACTGTTCAGAGGAGACCGCGTGAATCAGGCCTTCATAGTTAAATTGTTGCAAAGAAACCACTACTAACGGACACAAATAATAAGAAGTCTCTGCTTGGGCCAAGAAAAAGTGCATTGTACGTTAGACAGGTAGAAATCTGTCCTTTGGTCTGATGAATCCAAATGTGAGATTTTTGTCTTTGTGAAGCGCAGAGTAGGTGGTCGGGTGATCTTTGCATGTGTATTTCCCACGTGAAGCATGGAGGACGAGGTGTGATGGTGTGGTTGTGCTTTGCTGGTGACACTGTCTGTGATTTATTTAGAATTCAAGGCACACTTAACCAGCATGGCTACCACAACATTCTTCAGCAATATGCCACCCCATCTGGCTTGCCTTCAGTGGGTCTATCATTTTTATTTTAACAGGACAATCACCCAGCGCACCTCCAATCTCTGTAAGGGCCATTTGACCAAGAAGGAGAGTCATGGAGTGTTGCATCAGATGACCCGGCCTCCACAATCACCCAACCTCAACCCAATTGAGATGGTTTGGGATGAGTTGGACCGCATTGTGAAGAAAAATCAGCCAACAAGTGCATAGCATATGTGGAAACTCCTTCAAGACTATTGGAAAAGCATTCCAGGTGAAGGTGGTTGAGAGAATGTCAAGAGTGTGCAAAGCTGTAATCGAGGCAAAGGGTGGCTACTTTGAAGAATCTAAAATCTAACATATATTTTGATTTGTTGAACACTTTTTTGGGTTACTACATGATTCCATATGTGTTATTTCATAGTTCTGACGTCTTCACTATTATCCTCCAATGTAGAAAATAGTAAAAATAACAAAAAACCCTTGAATGAATAGGTGTGTCCAAACTGTATATGAAAAGTAGATAAGTGAAAAGGTTCTATTTCTGCGGCGTACACCTCACTGACAATATGAAATGGTGCACCCACACAGACAGTGTGGTAAAGAAGGCACAACAGTGGCTCTTCAACATCAGGAGGCTGAAGAAATTTGTCTTGGCCCTCACAAACCCTCACAAACCTTTACAGATGCGCAATTGAGAGAATCCTGTCGGGCTGTATCATTAGAATTTATTTGCAAATTATGGTGGAAAATAAGTATTTGGTCAATAACAAAAGTTTATCTCAATACTTTGTTATATACCCTTTTTTGGCAATGACAGAGGTCAAACGTTTTCTGTAAGTCTTCACACACTGTTGCTGGTATTTTGGCCCATTCCTCCATGCAGATCTCCTCTAGAGCAGTGATGTTTTGGGGCTGTTGCTGGTCAACACAGTCTTTCAACTCCCTCCAAAGATTTTCTATGGGGTTGAGATCTGGAGACTGGCTAGGCCACTCCAGGACCTTGAAATGCTTCTTACGAAGCCACTCCTTCGTTGCCCGGGTGGTGTGTTTGGGATCATTGTCATGCTGAAAGACCCAGCCACGTTTCACCTTCAATGCCCTTGCTGATGGAAGGAGGTTTTCACTCAAAATCTCACGATACATGGCCCCATTCATTCTTTCCTTTACACGGATCAGTCGTCCTGGTCCCTTTGCAGAAAAACAGCCCCAAAGCATGATGTTTCCACCCACATGCTTCACAGTAGGTATGGTGTTCTTTGGATGCAACTCAGCATTCTTTGTCCTCCAAACACGACAAGTTGAGTTTTTACCAAAAAGTTATATTTTGGTTTCATCTGACCATATGACATTCTCCCAATCTTCTTCTGGATCATCCAAATGCTCTCTAGCAAACTTCAGACGGGCCTGGACATGTACTGGCTTAAGCAGGGGGACACGTCTGGCACAGCAGGTTTTGAGTCCCTGGCGGCGTAGTGTGTTACTGATGGTAGGCTTTGTTACTTTGGTCCCAGCTCTCTGCAGGTCATTCACTAGGTCCCCCCGTGTGGTTCTGGGATTTTTGCTCACTGTTCTTGTGATCATTTTGACCCCACGGAGTGAGATCTTGCGTGGAGCCCCAGATCGAGGGAGATTATCAGTGGTCTTGTATGTCTTCCATTTCCTAATAATTGCTCCCACAGTTGATTTCTTCAAACCAAGCTGCTTACCTATTGCAGATTCAGTCTTCCCAGCCTGGTGCAGGTCTACAATTTTGTTTCTGGTGTCCTTTGACAGCTCTTTGGTCTTGGCCATAGTGGAGTTTGGAGTGTGACTGTTTGAGGTTGTGGACAGGTGTCTTTTATACTGATAACAAGTTCAAACAGGTGCCATTAATACAGGTAACGAGTGGAGGACAGAGGAGCCTCTTAAATAAGAAGTTACAGGTCTGTGAGAGCCAGAAATCTTGCTTGTTTGTAGGTGACCAAATACTTATTTTCCACCATAATTTGCAAATAAATTCATAAAAAATCCTACAATGTGATTTTCTGAAGAAAAAAAAAACATATTTTGTCTGTCATAGTTAAAGTGTACCTATGATGAAAATTACAGGCCTCTCTCATCTTTTTAAGTGGGAGAACTTGCACAATTGGTGGCTGACTAAATACTTTTTTGCCCCACTGTATGTATGTATATATATATATATATATATATATATAAATGTTTCCTGATCTTTCTTATACCTCTAAGATATATGTTCATGTTGTAAATGTGTTAATCAGTGCATTTGTAAGGGCAAATAGCAGTAAGGCTTTTTTCATCAAATATTTTGTTTTTGTATTTTTTTGATGCTTCATGGGTCTTAGGCTCTTATGGGTTAAGGTGTTAGGATACATAGATTGTGTGCGGTTATCTTTCACCATACAAACTGGTAATAACTTGTTTCATCACACTTGACATCCATACAAAACAATCTATAATTTAATAGTGGAAAGCTCATGTCATAAACAAATATTTAGCTATTTACAGCACAGTATCTTCATTTCATTTCAATGATATTGGAAGCAAACTTCAGTAGCAACATTGGTTTTGGTAATACCTCAATATTCTCTTCAGGTATTGTATTTTGTAGCATTTGTAACATCACAAAATTTACCAATTTCAGAGATGAACCTATCAATGAAAGCAGTATCCCAAATGATTATTTTTTAAATTTAGTTTATAAAAAAAAATATGTATTTCAATATGTATTTTAAGAAATACAAAAGTAGAAGTACATAGAAGACAAATACCTGAGTACCCCACATGATAATCATTACAACAAATATATAGGTGCACATTCCTAACCCATTTTCATAGTGCCAAAATAAACACCATATATAATATGTATACAACAATACACAGTAACCCTCTTTTACCAGTTTTGTTGGTTTGCGCTTAAGAATAATAAAAAAGCATGTCATTTTCACAAAACGATTCATATTTTACATTTACCAAGAAAAATATAAATCTAGCTCCGTTTTTAGTAAGTATAAAAATGTAGCACAATCAGGAGCGTCACTAATTCCACTTCAAGTATGCTCTTCATCTAGGAGTGTGGAGTCTGTCAATAATATCACTTCTTCTTTGTGTTCATATAGGCTCATATAAGTTCATATATAGGCTATAGCCTACAGATATATTTACACATGATGCTTCAACTTTACATTTATCACTCTTTAACAAGGTTGTACAAACAGAGGTAAGACGGCTCGTACAACAGCGGTAGGTCCAAAAACAAGCACTTTGAGCTAAGGCCTCTACATATACACACAGTAAAAGCTGCAGGTGAAACAAAATAAAAATACATTTAACTATACACTATCGAGTTCACATTCAAAATCAAACATCTGTATTTTTTTCTTCCCAGTGACTTTTTGTTAAATAGATATTTCTTAAAAAGTCTAAACTTGGTGCTGACACTGTCATCCTCAATGGGGGAGTTGCCAAAGCCATTTCTGCACACATCGATGCTTTTGGAAGGAGAGAATAAAACAGAATACAAACAGATTATCTACAGGGACAAATATAACATATAATGTATGTTATATTTATACTCTGCATAACTGTTTCTGTAAGAGATAGTAACTACAGGTGGTATGACACGTTTTCCATACAGTACCAGTCAGAAATTTGGACACTCCTAATCATTGAAGAATTTTCTTTATTTTTTAAAACTATTTTCTACATTTCTACAAGACATCAAAACTATGAAATAACACGTATGGAATCATGTAGTAACCAAGAAAGTGTTAAACAAATCTACATATATTTGATATTTGAGATTCTTCAAAGTAGCCACCTTTTGCATAGATGACAGCTTTGCACACTCTTGGCATTATCTCAGCCAGCTTCATGAGGATAAGAGGTGTGCCTTGTTAAACATACATTTTTAAAAATGTCTTTCCTTCTTAATGTGTTTGAGCCAAACAGTTGTGTTGTGACACGGTAAGGGTGGTATACAGAAGAGTGCCCTATTTGGTAAAAGACCAAGTCCATATTATGGCAAAAACAGCTCAAATGAGCAAAGAAAAACATCATTACTTTAGGACATGTAGGTCAGTCAATCCAGAAAATGTCAAGAACTCTGAAAGTTTCTTAAAGTGCAGTCTTAAAAACCATCAAGCGCTATGATGAAACAGGCTCTCATGAGGACCACCACAGGAAAAGAAGACCCAGAGTTACCTCTGTTGCAGAGGATACATTCATTAGAGTTACCAGCCTCAGAAATTGCAGCCCAAATAAATACTTCACAGAGTTCAAGTAACAGACACATCTCAACATCAAGTGTTCAGAGGAGACTGCGTGAATCAGGCCTTCATGGTCAAATTTCTCCAAAGAAACCACTACTAAAGGACACCAATAATAAGACGATACTTGCTTGGGCCAAGAAACATGAGCAATGGACATTAGACTGGTGGAAATCTGTCCTTTGGTCTGATGAGTCCTAATTTGAGATTTTTGGTTCCAACCGACTCAGAGTATCTGAACAGATGATCTCCACATGTGTGGTTCCCACCGTGAAGCATGGAAGAAGAGGTGTGATGGTGTGTGGGTGCTTTGCTGGTGACAATGTTGGTGATTTATTTAGAATTCAAGGCACACTCTGCATTCTGCAGCGATATACCATCCCATCTGGTTGGTGCTTAGTGGGACTATCATTTGGTTTTGACCCAACACACCTCCACGCTGTTTAAGGGCTATTTGACCAAGAAGGAGAGTGATGGAGTGCTGCATCAGATGACCCGGCCTCCACAATCACCCGACCTCAACCCAATTGAGATGGTTTGGGATGAGTTGGACCACAGTGAAGGAAAAGTAGCCAAGTGCTCAGCATATGTGGGAACTACTTCAAGACTGTTGGAAAAGCATTCCAGTTGAAGTTGGTTGAGAGAATGTCAAGAGTGTGCAAAGCTGTCATCAAGGCAAAGGGTGGCTACTTTGAAGAATCACAAATATAAAATATATTCTGATTTGTTTAACACTTTTTTTTTTTACTAAATGATTCCATATGTGTTATTTCATAGTTTTGATGACTTCACTATTATTCTACAATGTAGAACATAGTACAAATAAAGAAAAAACCTTAATTGTGTAGGTGTGTCAAAACTTTTGGCTGGTACTGTATATTCTAAAAAACATCTCTAAAAATGATTTCTTTGCATCATGCTTGCTTCATAGCGAGCTGTTTTATGTTTGTGGATTTGTTGAGACAAAGAAAATAGGCAGACATACAATAGATTTAAGGCAATTATAACACAGAATAGGCCTATACCGTTGCATTAGAACGCCTATAGAAATATATGTTATCAAAGATAAAGGCGTGATTAAATACAAAAATAGGGGCGCTCATGTAATAAGAATAATGCAGTGTGGGAGTGTACAATGAACAATAGTATATGAGATACTACAACAACTAAAAAGTGTAAACAGATACTATTGCCAATACTTTACAGTAACAATAGAAGTACCGTATGTCTGTTGCACTATGAGTAGATATATCATTTGTCCACGTCGCTGTCATCTAAACAGAAATAAGCTGCTACTTTGACCAGGAAGGTTACATAGACCAGGCAGGAGAGGAGAAGTTTTGAATTGAACAGTGAACTGTTCCTGGCCATATGCATAGGGCCATTCCAGTGGCCAAAGACTATCAAGACAAAAGACAGTGTCAATTCAAAATATGGTATACGCTGTAAAATAAACAGAACAACAGCGACATTACATATTCTGCCAGCAAAATATGAGTTATCTAAAGAGCAGTATGTACATTGTCTTATGCATTTGTCCAAGTGCACCTAGATTATCATATTTGATCCAAATCAGTGCCATCTTCCTTCATTGGCATTATCCTTCTAAAAAGGCTCTTAGTAAACTCTAAACCACACTGCTTTCTGTCTACTTGACAGCAGCAGTGTATCAGTTTAAAGTGCATTGCCATTTGTACTGGGCTAAATGCTTTCCACATCATTCATATCCACTGTACAGCAAAGTTCGGATCAATTCTATTTTAATTCTATCAACAAAAAAAGTTAATTGCAATTCCAAATTCCAATGCCAATTTTCCTCATTGCTTTTTTTCATTGACTGAATTGAAATGGTTTTGATCCCAACCCTGGAGTACAGTGGAGTACATGCGCTGACATGTAATCTGCAGAAAGCAGCCTGTTCACTAAAGACACATGAGTGGAGTAAAGGCAAGCTGCGAGAAAGATATGTGAAGTTGCTATTGAACCTGGGAGTGCCTCATCCATTCCTCCACATCCCTCAAGGCATCAGGCTTCTAGTGCAAGAACAGGTTTAGGGAGGCAGGTTGCAGTGCAGTGCTTTTCCTTTCCTCTGTGAAGTGTTGTGGAACTGTTCTAAGGAAAGCAGATAGTTAGCTAGTGTAATGAACAAAACTTTAATAACAAATTTGTATACAATGTCTGGAAAAGTAAATCAATGTCTGAGTAAGTCTCTCTCTCTTTCTCTTTTATTTTCTTTCTTTCTCTCTTTCTTGTTCTCTCTCTCTCTCTCACTCGCTCTTCTCTCTCTCCCTCTCTAATGTGGCTGGTGTGACAACACGTCTGAGCAGTTTGCAGTTAGCAAGGCTTTTGACATAAGACAGAGAAGATGTGTATTGCATGAAATGGTTTGGGTGGTGGAGTCAGGGAAAGCCCCCTTGACAAGTTGAGCTCTTCCATGGCAGTCTGTGTTGCAGCAAACAAGTGCAACAATACAGTATGCAAGACAAGGACAGTGAAACGACTTATAAAACTATAATATAACTACTCACAGTATTAGTTGCTCTTTGACAATCTCAGAGACTGACCACAACAAAACTGAATAGGTGTACTTATTCTTTGTCCTCTTTTTCCCACACAAAGAAATCCCTCACTTCAGATGCATATCTCAACTTTAAAATCTTCAAAACACCTTAAAAATTGAAAATGTGTATTTGGCCCAGACCTTCATATATTTGTTTGGAATTATATAGTCAGTATCATTATGCTGCAGCAAATGTTAGTTAGTTTTCTCTGCCTTGGTTCGCTGCATTGATCACACACAGTTAGTTCAACATCACAGTCCTGGTGTGGGGATGGGGAGGGACGGCTACTGTCTTGTCCAGCCCTCTATTGGAAGGTGTGTTCCCCGCGGACGATGTGAGATGAGAACTCGTAGCGGTCCTTACTGTGGTGGCCACAGATGTTGCACTCCAGCGGGTCCCTGTAACCATGACAGCCCATGTGGATGGTGTACATAACGTGGTCCAGGAAGAGAACACAGCAGTGCTCACACTGGAACACCCTCACCTCCCGGCCTTCTCGCCCAAACACACGCACCCCGTCCCGACTCGTCTCTGCCGCCTCTCCCCGGGCCACCTCCGCTGTCAACCCCACCCCACCCACCTCAGCCCCACCTTGCCCCTCCTCTCTCCCGCCATTGGCTGGGCTGGGTCTGGACCTGGGTCGGGGGTGGGGGTTGTTTCGGTGGTTCCTGTGGTAACCCAGCCTCTCCTGTGGGCTGCTCCGTGCAGATTCGGCCGAGTTCAGCCCACTGTTGCTAGGACACTCTCTCTCCTCTCTGGTACCTTGGAGGTGGTGCTGCTTGGGTCTGGTGAGGGCGATGGGCCCGTTGGAGGAGGGAGTAAAGTCAGGAAGAGGAGGGTGCAGAGGTGAAGGATGAGGTGGGGCGTCCCGGCTGCTTGGTCGGTCCATACGGTGACCTGGCCCTGGTTCCAGGGGGTAGACGTGGTGGAAGAGGGGGTTGCCCATGTTTACCACCTCAGCCATTGAGAGGGATGGGTGTGGACCGTGTGGACCGTGCGGATGGGGGTGGTGGACCAGGGGTCTCAGGGAGTCAGAGCCCAGGTAAGAGATGGCGTTGTTGATAGCCTGGTCCATCATGTGAGCCTGCATCAGCTCTGCCTCCTTCTCATACTTCAGACTCATGTCATAGCTCAGCTCTGGGTAACTGTAACGCATCATCTTCTCACCTGCACAGAGCACAGAATACATATTACCACAATGAAACTCACATATGTATGGAGAAAGTGTCTGGTTGAATGACACCTCTTGAAACCATGTTTAGCGACAACTAGTATACTATACATACAAGTGTAAATATATATTGTGGTATATGAATATGAGTGCCTGTCAAAGTTGAACCTTTTCCCTTTTGAGAAGCTAAGCATTATTTTCTTGTTTTTCGTATTGCATTATCTCAGAGGTTTTGTGTTTAATAGTGGAAATCCCCATCTATCTGAATGCACTGTTTAACCCCTCCAGAACAGGGATGCGGTGAGCTGTTTTGCCCCTCTCTCGATAAGAGCTATGGCAGAGATACAGGTGTAACAAACCACAGAGTGAAAAACATGCCCTCGTCTCTCTCATCCGCTCTCTGTGTCTTGCTCTATCTAATAGTGCAGTGAATTATACCTCACAAACAAAATAATTGTGTTCAACGCTAATATGCCCACTAAATGTTTACAACTGTTTCGTAATACAAAGAAAAATAATGTTTTTGATGATAAGTATTTATTGTAATTGAATGTAGAAATACAGTGAATAAGACCAATGGATCTGAAATCTGAAACAATCGAACAAAAGGCTGAAATCTGTGATTAGTGTGTTCATTTCTACCGTTAAATCAAGGTAATATTTTTGTTGCTAAACCTCTGCCCAGGCATGCAATTCCCTTTTTTGCATGCGTAAACTCATCCTGTAACAGTTCGGTCAAACTGAACATAAAAAATCGAAACTGTAAACTGAATTTAACCTAACAGGTAAAATTCAATCAAAAAATGGAATTAACTAAATACCCCACAAAATACTCAGTGATATGAGGTAGATGCAACACGTAAACAATATGGTGGGTCAATTTCTGTAACAACTAAGAGTGTTGAAGTGAGAGGCTGAACTTCTCAGCTGTTTTGGTGGCCTGGCCACCACACTGTGAACAGCATGAAGCACCCATGTGCATGCACAGACACTGTGTGTGACTGTGTGAGAGCGAAGTGTTGCATCTCACTCATCTCAATATCTCCGGTGCTGCTCGTGTTAACGTAATTTTGCTGAGTCTACCTTTAATAACAAATGAATCATTATCAAACACTGAAATATTTCAAATAGTTATTGTAAAGAAAAATGAAATGATGTATTGTCTTTTAAATACAATAGTTATATAAGCTTATATGAGTAATTGTGAGTTAGTGATCCTTGGGGTCAACACATCATTGTGCTCCCCATTACAGGAAGTGATGTAATGATTCTTACCCACAAACTTTTGTGGGGTGGTGCTCTTCCTCTTCCCCATGTTACTCTGCAGTCTCTCGATGACTGGTGGGCGGTCGAAGGGTGCCCTGGCAACAGCCTCAGCCAGGGGCCTCTGCTCTTTAGGGACCTCACCTAGGGGTCAGAGGAGTGTGTGTGTGAGGAGTGTGTGTGTGTGTGTGTGTGTGTGTGTGTGTGTGTGTGTGTGTGTGTGTGTGTGTGTGTGTGTGTGTGTGTGTGTGTGTGTGTGTGTGTGTGTGTGTGTGTGTGTGTGTGTGTGTGTGTGTGTGTGTGTGTGTGTGTGTGGAAAAGCAGAATGAAAGTCTGCACCAAGGCTTGTAGGTAGTAGGTGGCTGGTGTATGAATGTCAAATAACTAAGTAGAGTTTACAGGGTACTCGCGCTTACTCTACAATAAGGAGGCAGAGAAATACAATTGGTCTTCAATTGAACTTCATGATTGAATGATCATTTATAAAAAGAGAAAGTGCAAGGTGCAGAAAAGTGACAAACAAAGCAGACGTTTCCACATCTATACCATCAACAGTGCTGTACCATATAGCACGTCTCTGTACCAGAGCAGGACATTGACACTCACCTGGATAAGGTCCGGTGATGGAAGTGGGATCCATGGCAACACTCTGAAGGTAGTTATGGCAACGCTCTTTATGCTCCTCCAATGAAATCCTCTGTTTGTAGCTCCGCCCACAGTAGTTGCACTTGTGTGGTTTGCCCACTAAACGAGAGAAATTATATCAAAATAACAAAATACTATTTTAATAGACAGATGGATGGACAGAGAGAGAGAGTGGGCATGGTCCAAAGCAATTTTGTGGTGATGCAAATCTACAGTATGTGAACTCTCTAGGAGGTTGTAGTAGACGCATAGAACCTGTGGAGAACAGAGTCTATGTGAACTTTCTAGGACAGTGTTCCCAACTCCAGTCTTCGAGTACGCCCAATAGTGCACCTTTTGGTTGTAGCCCGAGACAAGCACACCTGATTCAACTTGTCAACTAATCATCAAGCCCTCAATGAGTTCAATCAGGTGAGTTGGTCCGGGGCTAAAACAAAAATGTGTGCTGTTGGGGGTCCTGGAGGTCTGGAGTTGAGAAACACTGCTGTAGGAGGTTGTAGTAAACAAACAGAGCCCATGGAGAAGACAGAAAATAGAGGAGGGCTATGATGCGCTATGGAGGAATTATGCTCCACAGCTAGTAGGATCCCTCACACAAACCAGACTCTCCAATACAGACTTGTCCCTTTCATACACCAAGGAACAACTGTTACAACTCTTCCAGGCGCCAAATACTAGTTTACTACTATGTTGCATAATTCAAAGGGCCTGTAGGCCCAGTACAGAGTCAGTCAATACGTTCTGCATCCCTTAGTGGGAGGAAAATAACTCCAACGTTACACCTAAAGAACGCATGTGTTTCTCCTCAGCAGCTGGAGGTGAGAAGTATTCATGCTGCCAGTTCCATTTAGATGGGGTTTATGCTGGTGAGACAGGCCAAAACCTCACCTAGCTTTCCCACAGAGAAGATCCATCCGTTGATCCTTCCTTCCTTCCTTCAATCCTTCCTCCCTTCCTTCCAATCTTTCCTCATTAATTTATGAATTCTACTTCATTCGTTCACTCATGAATTAATTACTCATTAATGAATGAATGAATAAATTCACAATGAGTTGGCGGTCCAGACAACACCCACCAGTGACCCAGACTCTGGCCCAAAACAGGAGCAGTTCACGTGATAAAATGTATAGCAGAGGTGACTATGTCACTAGAAACTACCTGACCTGTGACTGTGGGAATAACATGTTTCAGTCTGATAACTAAGATACTTTTATCTAAAGCGACTTACAGTCACGCGCGCATACATTTAACGTATGGGCGGTCTAGGGAATCAAACCCACTACCCTGGCATTATAAGAATCCAATGTTCTACCAACTTAAGTAATATAATGTCATGGTAATGGAAAAACACCCTGAACTGTCTGTCTGCTCCAATGATCTAGGCCAAAGCACCTGCGAACTGTCGCCAGCTGCCAGCCGCAATGGGCAGTTACACTTTCATGTTGGAATAGGCAACACACACACACACACACACACCTCATTTACACAACCTCCCCCACGTGGCCTTTTGCAGATGTTGGATGTATCACCAAAATCCCGCTTTCAGCAGCTATTCTTGAACATGCAAATAGCCTCAGCGCTCTCAGCCTTTAGACTCAGTCGGCTGCATCTATTTGGGTGACAAACAGGAACCTATTGTTTCTTGTCTCAGAAACCTTTTATTGTCTCATGTAATGTCAAAAATGAGTGACCCCATAGCTCTCCATGTAGCATCTAAAACATCTCCAAGAACAACCAATCACATGCACACTACACATTTGCACAGCAATTCTAGGAATGATTTCATATTGCCATTCAACAATGTGTTTGTGATGGGTTCAGATACTGTACAACACAATCCATGCAGTGCCAATCTGTGACACCTACAGCACCCAATGTCACAGGAAGGCCAAAAAGATCATCAAGGACAACAACCACCCGAGCCACCGCCTGTTCACCCTGCTATCATCCAGAAGGCGAGGTCAGTACAGGTGCATCTAAACTGGGACCGAGAGACTAACATAGAGAGGCTGCTGCCAACATACAGACTTAAATCACTGGCCACTTTAATACATGGACTTAATAAAGGTATCACTAGTCACTTTAAAAAACAACACTTTAATAATGTCTACATATCCTACATTACTCATCTCATATGTATATATACTGTATTCTATTCTATACCATCTACTGCATCTTGCCTGCGCCGCACGGCCATCGCTCATCCATATATTTCTATGTACATATCCTTATTCATCCCTTTACATTTGTGTGTATAAGGTAGTTGTTGTGAATTTGTTACATTATTTGTAAGATATTACTGCATTGTCTGTACTAAAAGCACAAGCATTTCCCTACACTCGCATTAACATCTGCTAACCATGTGTATGTGACTAATAGAATTTAATTTGATTTGATTTTGATTGTACAATACATTGTCACTGTCTCTCTCTGTTTCTCTGCCTCTGTCTCTTTCCCCTCTCAATCTCTTCACCTGTTTCCTGGCACTGTGTCATGTGTCTCCCAGGGGGCAGGGAGGAACAGAGAGAGAGAGAGGAGAAGGGAGAAGAGCCCTTTCAACTACAGCCTTGTACATAAGAGAACGGCATGCGAACCTACTCCGTATGCCACAGAAGAGTGCCTAACATTCCATTCAGCGCTCAGGTTGTGTAGTAGGTAGGCTGAGGGGCAGAGGGGATTTATATAGTAGGTAGGCTGAGGGGCAGAGGGGATTTATATAGTAGGTAGGCTGAGGGGTGAAAGGGGATTCATATAGTAGTTAGGCTGAGGGGCAGAGGGGATTCATATAGTAGGTAGGCTGAGGGGCAGAGGGGATTTATATAGTAGGTAGGCTGAGGGGCAGAGGGGATTCATATAGTAGGTAGGCTGAGGGGCAGAGGGGATTTATATAGTAGGTAGGCTGAGGGGTGAAAGGGGATTCATATAGTAGTTAGGCTGAGGGGCAGAGGGGATTCATATAGTAGGTAGGCTGAGGGGCAGAGGGGATTCATATAGTAGGTAGGCTGAGGGGCAGAGGGGATTTATATAGTAGGTAGGCTGAGGGGCAGAGGGGATTCATATAGTAGGTAGGCTGAGGGGCAGAGGGGATTTATATAGTAGGTAGGCTGAGGGGTGAAAGGGGATTCATATAGTAGTTAGGCTGAGGGGCAGAGGGGATTCATATAGTAGGTAGGCTGAGGGGTGAAAGGGGATTCATATAGTAGGTAGGCTGAGGGGCAGAGGGGATTCATATAGTAGGTAGGCTGAGGGGCAGAGGGGATTTCTATAGTAGGTAGGCTGAGGGGTGAAAGGGGATTCATATAGTAGGTAGGCTGAGGGGTGAAAGGGGATTCATATAGTAGGTAGGCTGAAGGGTGAAAGGGGATTCATATAGTAGGTAGGCTGAGGGGTGAAAGGGGATTCATATAGTAGGTAGGCTGAGGGGTGAAAGGGGATTCATATAGTAGTTAGGCTGAGGGGCGAAAGGGGATTCATATAGTAGGTAGGCTGAGGGGTGAAAGGGGATTCATATAGTAGGTAGGCTGAGGGGTGAAAGGGGATTCATATAGTAGGTAGGCTGAGGGGTGAAAGGGGATTCATATAGTAGGTAGGCTGAGGGGTGAAAGGGGATTCATATAGTAGGTAGGCTGAGGGGTGAAAGGGGATTCATATAGTAGTTAGGCTGAGGGGAGAAAGGGGATTCATATAGTAGGTAGGCTGAGGGGTGAAAGGGGATTCATATAGTAGGTAGGCTGAGGGGCAGAGGGGATTTATATAGTAGGTAGGCTGAGGGGTGAAAGGGGATTCATATAGTAGTTAGGCTGAGGGGCAGAGGGGATTCATATAGTAGGTAGGCTGAGGGGCAGAGGGGATTTATATAGTAGGTAGGCTGAGGGCCAGAGGGGATTCATATAGTAGGTAGGCTGAGGGGCAGAGGGGATTTATATAGTAGGTAGGCTGAGGGGTGAAAGGGGATTCATATAGTAGTTAGGCTGAGGGGCAGAGGGGATTCATATAGTAGGTAGGCTGAGGGGCAGAGGGGATTCATATAGTAGGTAGGCTGAGGGGCAGAGGGGATTTATATAGTAGGTAGGCTGAGGGGCAGAGGGGATTCATATAGTAGGTAGGCTGAAGGGCAGAGGGGATTTATATAGTAGGTAGGCTGAGGGGTGAAAGGGGATTCATATAGTAGTTAGGCTGAGGGGCAGAGGGGATTCATATAGTAGGTAGGCTGAGGGGTGAAAGGGGATTCATATAGTAGGTAGGCTGAGGGGCGAAAGGGGATTCATACAGCACTACTACTTACTACACATTAATTTGCTGCCTACACTGACTGGAGGAGAGTGAAGAATGAGTTTAGCCTAAAAAACAGGATGTGAAAATTAGAAAAAGGTCAAAAGAGAATGAAAGAGACAGAGAAAGACAGACAAGAGACCGAGAGAAAGACCCTCTGGTTCTTGGTAGCTGCATGTGAGTACTTCTAGGAGGACAACACTAGAGGTGGCGGCGTACTGTTGTCTCAAAAAGACACGGCAGTGGAGACCACAGAGAGAGAGGGGTCTTTGATGCAGAGCTAGGACAGTGAGTTACAGTTAGAGCAACACAGCACAGCGTTTCTTTAGTCTCCCCATATATCTACAGAGAACCGAGAGTTCCTTTCTGAGGAGACTAGACGTGAGCAGGTTATAGGAATGAAAGGAACATCATGTCCTGGGTGCCTAACCACAGCCCTTGTCTGTCTGCAAACAAAGCTTCAGAGAGATGCATCCATCCAACAATGAGAAACAATGATATCTGTGGGGACTGTTGCTAATCTGTCTCACACAAACTTAGACACAAGTCAGACGAGATCATGCTTTTAGTTGCTTCGAGACAGACCTGTTCTATAGCCTGTTCTATAGCATCAACTATTTGACAAGTTGAGAATTTATTGAAACCAGGATATGATACTCAGTAGTAACCACAGTAATAAAAAAAGTTAAAGCAAGCATGACTCAATATAGACGGAATAGGTGAATAAAGGAGTCCCAGAGATGAGGAGGATGAGGAGGAAGAAGAAGGAAGAAGAGAGGCGGCAGAGAGGCTGACCTGAGTGTGTGCGTAGGTGGCCTGTGAGTGCGTCACGACGGCGGCAGGCGTAGCTACAGAAGGGGCATTTGAAGGGCTTCTCCCCCGTGTGCAGCTTAATGTGTCTCAACAGGTTGCCCTTCTGAGTGAACGACACACCACACTGGTTACACTGGAACGGCCTATCACCTGAGAGGGCCACAGGAAGTGTTACACTGGAACGGCCTATCAGCTGAAATGGGCTCAGGAAGTGTTACACTGGAGCGGCCTATCAGCTGAAATGGGCACAGGAAGTGCAAGCTCGCTTCACTCACAGTCCCACTTTAACGTAGTGCCAGATCAGCAACACACAATAACCACAGAAACTCAGCAACCTAGTCTTGAGTTGCCACACTTTTCACTGGGATTTTGGACCGAACGAACTTAAGACAGAAATTGAGGTTCACAGCGACTCAACAACAATCAACACATTTCACTGGTAAAACATGTACGTCATTTAGCAGACACTCTTATCCAGAGAAACTTACAGTAGAATAAATAGATTTTCATAATTTTCTTTTTTTTCGTACCAGTCCCCCACGAGAATCAAACCCACAACCCTGGCGTTGCAAGTGCCATGCTCTACCAGCTACACAGGACCTGTACATGGCTGGACTGTGGAGGTGAACAAACCCTAAACTCGTCAATTGCTAACCTCGTCCTCAGCCTCAATTAAACAAACCCTAGCTGAGACTAACAAACGTTGCCAATATTACTTCAAGGAGGATTTTCAGTGCAGAGAAAAACAAACTGCTGTGTGGTTTCTGATGTGCACTGTGTACTATTGATACATTTGAACTAGATCTTACTGTAGTAACGACAGAGATATTTATATCTCCAGAAATAGAGTGTGGTGAGATGAGGTGTTAGCTCTGTTCCTATTCGCTCTGGGTCTCTACTACAGCTTTCTCTCTTTCTATCACCACACAGTACAGTAGGTACATAACTACAATGTTTCCGTCCCTAACCAGACCCAATGTATGGTTATAGGAGGGACAAACATACACACATGCACACACACACACCCATATGTCTAAGTTAAAAGTATTATGTTAAGCGTTGCTGTCAAAGTGTCTTCAGATGGAAGATGGTTTAGAGAGTCTTACATTGTGTCTTATAGTCTTGCATTGCTAAACGTGCTGCATCCGTTTAGTGCCCAGTTTTACCATCGGTGAGTGTGTGTTTGTATGTCTCTATGTACATAGTTTTCCTGGTTCACAACTAGACTACAGCACTCATCATCATCATCATCATCATCATAATGATGATCCGCTCTTGATCTGCAGCCCAACAATTGAAAATCTGATCCTAAATCTGTGACGACCGAGGCACAGTAATAGCGTCAGTTAAGGGCTAGGGAACAGGTTGAGGAAGATTCCTGGGATGTTTTCCCTGAGAATGATTCCAAGGCTCAACTATTGTCTTCTAGAACACAGCAAAGCTTTTCACCTCCACACCCAATGACACAAAAAAAAAGCCATTTCTGACTCAAGCATTATAATTTTCTTCAAACATAGGATAAGTGACGTACAATTGCATTAGTCTGTAAATTACATATCTCATACTGAGCCACAATGTGAAGTATCCATTATCTGCCATTTTGTATTATACGTCTATAACTAATAGGTTTTTGCAGTTTGCTAGACGTTAATGGTAAAACATTGACAATCCTCAGATACATCAGAGAGTATTGGGTCATTGGTGTTCAATATAGCGTACATAAGGTTTGGGCTATATACTATAGAAGGGACATAAGGGGAAACAACTTTAGAGAAACATTTACCATTGGGCAGCTGAGTTCCTGGGTCACATGACCCTTCTGACCCGGGGACCCCATCCTGTAGGTTGTTTGGGCTGTCAATCATGGGCTCCTCCAAACCCAATCCCTCTTCCCCGCTTTGGCCCATGTCCTCTGCTGTGGTCCTCCTGTCCCCTTCATCTTCTGTCTCATCTTCCTGTTTGATTGTGTTTTCTAGAAGAGACCAGTATGACCAATCAAGTTATTGTTTGATGCTTTTTGGCTAATTACATTAGATTATTGTTGTGGGTGATCCTTGTTCTCAATAGGTGTGGGAACTGAAGGTTGGGATTGTACATCTTGTAAATCTCTTTCTCTTTGACTAAGTCCATTGATAGGAATAAGTTCATACGATCTGCATATCATTTCCCCTGGCGAAACAAGTGATATAATGATACTCACAGTATTAGGAAAGTTTATGCTAAACCCCCTGAGACAGAGACTCTCCACATCTGACTAACAATTACACTATTTTAATTGTAAGCAACTACAAGTGCTATTTTTAAACCTGAAATTCCTGGAATGCACATAGTTAACATGTTATGTAAAGATACACTTGGTTACTCCCAGAAATGGACTGTGTGTAGTGATGTGACATGCTCTGAACGTTATTGGGGAAGAGATGAGAAACAGGCTTGTCTAGTTCCAGTCAGTCCCTGGGGAGATGAGGGAGGGAGGAAGAAGATGAAAGAGGAAGGACGAGGGGGAGGGGAATGTCCTAGCTTAGCCTAAACAGGTGCTGCCGCAGCCCCTGAGGTTTTCCACTTGACTGATGCTGGGTTAGAGACTGGCTGGATGGGATGTGGGGGAGGGGGGGGGGGGGGGTGCTGACTGACTGACTGACTGACTAAAGGCAGGAAGGCCTCTGCTGGTTTTCTACTGCCACAAGACTCCTAGTATCTGTGACTGACAACACACACACACACACACACACACACACACACACACACACACACACACACACACACACACACAAACGTAGCCACAGAATAATATTCAGAGATCCAGAGATTGTACACTCCCATACAATGCATTTGTTTGAATATAGGGACCTTTAAGGTTGAACATAGGCTACAGGGACCTTTAAGATTGAACATAGGCTACAGAGACCTTTATGATTGAACATAGGCTACAGGGACCTTTATGATTGAACATAGGCTACAGGGACCTTTATGATTGAACATAGGCTACAGGGACCTTTATGATTGAACATAGGCTACAGGGACCTTTATGATTGAACATAGGCTACAGGGACCTTTATGATTGAACATAGGCTACAGGGACCTTTATGATTGAACATAGGCTACAGGGACCTTTATGATTGAACATAGGCTACAGGGACCTTTATGATTGAACATAGGCAACAGGGACCTTTATGATTGAACATAGGCTACAGGGACCTTTATGATTGAACATGAGCAGAAGGTGACTCCTTGCAATCCTTTAGACACGGCTGTTTGTGATTTGTGACTGACCATGATCACAGGGTGTGTACGCAAGGAGACAAAGCAATAGCCCCAAACCTCTCACACCTATATCCATCTCATACCCATGTTCCCTTAGGCTCATAGACTCCATAAACACAAGGGAGTGTGTGGGGTGATTGCTTTAGGGATGACAACAATGTCCACTGTGGTGATTGCTATAGGGTTGATGTCATCCATCTTTCTCACAACATAGGACACATAGAATTCAGGACTCCTGCTATTGTCATCAATGACATGACAATCTCTGAAACAACATGGCAGTCTTTTCTTTAGCAATATTCCCCCTTCTATCTGTATCCCTGTCTGACCTGAAGGAGCCCCTGTTTTACTAACAGCATGACATTGAGGTTATCATCCAGAACTGTCTCCTGGCAACACGGAACTAGCAGATCGAGACGAGCTCTATTGGTTTTCATATTTTCCTCCCAGACGAGGGGTACGGGAGATGGGATATATAAAATGACGAGCCCTGCACTTTGCTGTCGCAGCTGGCTGTACTTGAGATGGTTGCTGTGACAACAGTGTATCATAGAACTCAGATGAATAAAATATAAAGAAAGAAACTCCCAAAGCATGGGTCATGTTACCAAGGAGGAGAAACTAGGTATCCAAGCTAATAGAAGAGTGCCATCATAAGCAAATCTGAGCTTGGGTGCCTGTCCAACCCATAGCTTTCTGTGTCTTGAACACCTCATAGTTTACATCACCCACATAGTTTACATTCCCCTCATACTGTAATTGACATTACCCTCATAGTTTTGCTAGTGGCGCTGTCGAGGCATTTAGCTGAAGTCAACGAGAAAAGCATTTAAAATGCTCTACCTTACTAATAGTTTGAAATGTAAACATATAGCAAACATGTTCTGTAGTTTTGTACAGTGACACAACTGGTCAATTTCACGAGAAATTCAGCGTCAGTCAGTGTTGTGTTACAACAATGGTGGCGAAGCTGAGTGGTGTTAGGCAACTTCCGGGTCAGGATGACACAGGCTGTGTCAGTGAGAACGATCCCCCTCTTTAACACTGTAGTCTGTGAGAGCTATCTCCCTCTTTAACACTTTAGCCTGAACCCCAAATCTGTTTGTGGGGTCTTGCAGACTCCTATTAACTATTAATGACCATAGGAGTTGGCAAGCCAACATAAACAGATCTGGGACCAGGGTACTAGTAGTGGGGGATGCTGCGGGAAACAGCTTCCCTTTTCTGCTTCAGCTACCACATGGTGAATAGCACCCTCAGCTCTTCCTGTTTCTGTTCATTTAGGGGAAGGGAACTATGCAAGACCCTTCAGATAAGACATGCATTGATAAGATAAACTGTTTCTCTTAACACACACAATCCTCTTGAGTGTGGGTGTGTGCACGTGTGTATGTTCCTCTCTGCATCCATACATACGTGTGTGTGTTTGTGTGCACGTATATGTTCAGCAACCACTCACCAGTGGGTGAATTAGGATGCTGGAGCTGCTGTCCATTGGGTGTGTTTGCCGACAGGTCCACCAACATTCTAGAGTTCTCTGTCTTCCTGGGAGGGCAGTCTCCGTTACCTGGGAGACAGACAGACAGACAAGAGAGCTGGGAACATCGCTCTGCATTGCATTGCATTGCATAGCACACATAAGCATACAACTCCATCTGTACAAACAGCATAACATACACACACACACACACACACACACACACACACACACACACACACACACACACACACACACACACACACACACTCACACACATTGCTTTTGATAGGTGTCAGTTGAAGCAATCACACCTTGCCAAAATAGTGACAAAACACCTGATTACCTGGGGATAATCTTAAACTTTGTTTCACTTATGTTAAGAGGAAATCATTTAGCAAACTAGGCCAGGAGGCCAGTGTCAATATGGCTATTTGTATGATTTATTTATTTATTTATTTTACCTTTATTTAACCAGGTAGGCAAGTTGAGAACAAGTTCTCATTTACAATTGCGACCTGGCCAAGATAAAGCAAAGCAGTTCGACAGATACAACAACACAGAGTTACACATGGAGTAAAACAAACATACAGTCAATAATAAAGTATAAACAAGTCTATATACAATGTGAGCAAATGAGGTGAGAAGGGAGGTAAAGGCAAAAAAGGCCTTGGTGGCAAGGTAAATACAATATAGCAAGTAAAACACTGGAATGGTAGTTTTGCAATGGAAGAATGTGCAAAGTAGAAATAAAAATAATGGGGTGCAAAGGAGCAAAATAAATAAATTAATTAAATACAGTTGGGAAAGAGGTAGTTGATAGGGCTAAATTATAGGTGGGCTATGTACAGGTGCAGTAATCTGTGAGCTGCTCTGACAGTTGGTGCTTAAAGCTAGTGAGGGAGATAAGTGTTTCCAGTTTCAGAGATTTTTGTAGTTCGTTCCAGTCATTGGCAGCAGAGAACTGGAAAGAGAGGCGGCCAAAGAAAGAATTGGTTTTGGGGGTGACTAGAGAGATATACCTGCTGGAGCGTGTGCTACAGGTGGGAGATGCTATGGTGACCAGCGAGCTGAGATAAGGGGGGACTTTACCTAGCAGGGTCTTGTAGATGACATGGAGCCAGTGGGTTTGGCGACGAGTATGAAGCGAGGGCCAGCCAACGAGAGCGTACAGGTCGCAATGGTGGGTAGTATATGGGGCTTTGGTGACAAAACGGATTGCACTGTGATAGACTGCATCCAATTTGTTGAGTAGGGTATTGGAGGCTATTTTGTAAATTACATCGCCAAAGTCGAGGATTGGTAGGATGGTCAGTTTTACAAGGGTATGTTTGGCAGCATGAGTGAAGGATGCTTTGTTGCGAAATAGGAAGCCAATTCTAGATTTAACTTTGGATTGGAGATGTTTGATATGGGTCTGGAAGGAGAGTTTACAGTCTAACCAGACACCTAAGTATTTGTAGTTGTCCACGTATTCTAAGTCAGAGCCGTCCAGAGTAGTGATGTTGGACAGGCGGGTAGGTGCAGGTAGCGATCGGTTGAAGAGCATGCATTTAGTTTTACTTGTATTTAAGAGCAATTGGAGGCCACGGAAGGAGAGTTGTATGGCATTGAAGCTTGCCTGGAGGGTTGTTAACACAGTGTCCAAAGAAGGGCCGGAAGTATACAGAATGGTGTCGTCTTCGTAGAGGTGGATCAGAGACTCACCAGCAGCAAGACCTCATTGATGTATACAGAGAAGAGAGTCGGTCCAAGAATTGAACCCTGTGGCACCCCCATAGAGACTGCCAGAGGTCCGGACAACAGACCCTCCGATTTGACACACTGAACTCTATCAGAGAAGTAGTTGGTGGACCAGGCGAGGCAATCATTTGAGAAACCAAGGCTGTTGAGTCTGCCGATGAGGATGTGGTGATTGACAGAGTCGAAAGCCTTGGCCAGATCAATGAATACGGCTGCACAGTAATGTTTCTTATCGATGGCGGTTAAGATATCGTTTCGGACCTTGAGCGTGGCTGAGGTGCACCCATGACCAGCTCTGAAACCAGATTGCATAGCAGAGAAGGTATGGTGAGATTCAAAATGGTCGGTAATCTGTTTGTTGACTTGGCTTTCGAAGACCTTAGAAAGGCATGGTAGGATAGATATAGGTCTGTAGCAGTTTGGGTCAAGAGTGTCCCCCCCTTTGAAGAGGGGGATGACCGCAGCTGCTTTCCAATCTTTGGGAATCTCAGACGACACGAAAGAGAGGTTGAACAGGCTAGTAATAGGGGTGGCAACAATTTCGGCAGATAATTTTAGAAAGAAAGGGTCCAGATTGTCTAGCCCGGCTGATTTGTAGGGGTCCAGATTTTGCAGCTCTTTCAGAACATCAGCTGAATGGATTTGGGAGAAGGAGAAATGGGGAAGGCTTGGGCGAGTTGCTGTTGGGGGTGCAGTGCTGTTGACAGGGGTAGGAGTAGCCAGGTGGAAAGCATGGCCAGCAGTAGAAAAATGCTTATTGAAATTTTCAATTATGGTGGATTTATCAGTGGTGACAGTGTTTCCTATCTTCAGTGCAGTGGGCAGCTGGGAGGAGGTGTTCTTATTCTCCATGGACTTTACAGTGTCCCAGAACTTTTTTGAGTTAGTGTTGGAAGAAGCAAATTTCTGCTTGAAAAAGCTAGCCTTGGCTTTTCTAACTGCCTGTGTATAATGGTTTCTAGCTTCCCTGAACAGCTGCATATCACGGGGGCTGTTCGATGCTAATGCAGAACGCCATAGGATGTTTTTGTGTTGGTTAAGGGCAGTCAGGTCTGGGGAGAACCAAGGGCTATATCTGTTCCTGGTTCTAAATTTCTTGAATGGGGCATGTTTATTTAAGATGGTTAGGAAGGCATTTTTAAAAAATATCCAGGCATCCTCTACTGACGGGATGAGGTCAATATCCTTCCAGGATACCCCGGCCAGGTCGATTAGAAAGGCCTGCTCGCTGAAGTGCTTCAGGGAGCGTTTTACAGTGATGAGAGGAGGTCGTTTGACCGCTGACCCATTACGGATGCAGGCAATGAGGCAGTGATCGCTGAGATCTTGGTTGAAGACAGCAGAGGTGTATTTAGAGGGGAAGTTGGTTAGGATGATATCTATGAGGGTGCCCATGTTTAAGGCTTTGGGGAGGTACCTGGTAGGTTCATTGATAATTTGTGTGAGATTGAGGGCATCAAGTTTAGATTGTAGGATGGCTGGGGTGTTAAGCATGTTCCAGTTTAGGTCGCCTAGCAGCACGAGCTCTGAAGATAGATGGGGGGCAATCAGTTCACATATGGTGTCCAGAGCACAGCTGGGGGCAGAGGGTGGTCTATAGCAGGCGGCAACGGTGAGAGACTTGTTTTTAGAGAGGTGGATTTTTAAAAGTAGAAGTTCAAATTGTTTGGGTACAGATCTGGATAGTAGGACAGAACTCTGCAGGCTATCTTTGCAGTAGATTGCAACACCGCCCCCTTTGGCAGTTCTATCTTGTCTGAAAATGTTGTAGTTTGGAATTAAAATGTCAGAATTTTTGTCTTCCTAAGCCAGGATTCAGACACAGCTAGAACATCCGGGTTGGCAGAGTGTGCTAAAGCAGTGAATAGAACAAACTTAGGGAGGAGGCTTCTAATGTTAACATGCATGAAACCAAGGCTATTACGGTTACAGAAGTCGTCAAAAGAGAGCGCCTGGGGAATAGGAGTGGAGCTAGGCACTGCAGGGCCTGGATTCACCTCTACATCGCCAGAGGAACATAGGAGGAGTAGAATAAGGGTGCGACTAAAAGCAATAAGAATTGGTCGTCTAGAACGTCTGGATCAGAGAGTAAAAGGAGGTTTCTGGGGGCGATAAAATAGCATCAAGGTATAATGTACAGACAAAGGTAAGGTAGGATGTGAATACAGTGGAGGTAAACCTAGGTATTGAGTGATGAAGAGAGAGATATTGTCTCTAGAAACATCATTGAAACCAGGAGATGTCATTGCATGTGTGGGTGGTGGAACTAATAGGTTGGATAAGGTATAGTGAGCAGGACTAGAGGCTCTACAGTGAAATAAGCCAATAAACACTAACCAGAACAGCAATGGACAAGACATATTGACATTAAGGAGAGGCATGCTTAGTCGAGTGATCAAAAGGGTCCAGTGAGTGGAGAGGTTGGTTGAGGGTCACGGCGATTTAGACAGCTAGCCAAGCCAACCGGTAGCAAGCTAGCATAGGATGGAGTCTGTTGTTAGCCACCTCTTGCGTTCGGTCAGTAGATTAGTGGGGTTCCGTGAGGTAGAGGGGATTAATCCAAATCACACAACAACAACAAAAATAAGAACAATAGATATAGTTATAGAGGCCCGAGAAGAAAACATAATAATAATAAAAATAAATAAATTGTCCGATTGTCTATTCAGATAGCAGCCGGTAAGACAGCTAACGGTTAGCGGGCCGCAGATGAGCGTTCAGGTAACGTCGCGACAGAGGAGCCAGCCGGATCTCCTTCAGGTAGATAACGTCGGCAGTCCAGTTGTGAAGGCCCGGTGGGGCTCCGCGTAGGCAGTGAAACGGGTCCGGATAGGTGACTGCAGCCCAGGAGTGAATGTTGGAACTCAGGAGTGATTGACGGAGCTGGCTAGCACCGGAACAATCGATGTTTGCTCCGGAATCGACGAAAGCCGACTGTCACACGAATAGCAGCTAGCTAGCTGTGAGATCCGGGTATGAATGTCCAGAGAGCAGTTGAAATCCAGGGACATGGAGAGAAAAATTGGTCCGGTATGTTCCGTTCTGAGCCGCGCTGCGCCGTACAAAACTGGCGATAGATTTTCGAGCTAAAGGATAGCTGATGACCACAAACCGTGGTTAGCTGAATACTAACGATTTGCCAGTAAAGAAGCTAACTAGCTTCTGATTAGCTTCTGGATTAGCTTCTGGGCTAGCTCCTGGCTAGTTTCTGGCTAGCTTCTTGGAGTTTCTGGCTAGCTTCTTGGAGGATTACAGATCTGAGGTAAATAATAATTTTTTATAAATATAAATTGGTGAGGCTGGTTGCAGGAGAGTGTTTAGAAGATGAGTTGATGGAAAATAAAAATATATATATACAGGACACGACAAGACGAGGACAAAAGGCGTCTGAACTGCTATGCGATCTTGGAGAAGAGTTGAAGAGGAGATGATACCCTGTTCCGGATCCTAAACAGCAAATGTTCCAATGTTGAATCAACTCTGACAATTTTAAACTTAAGACTGGGCCAGTGTGTATATGGGTCCACTTTCATTGTTAACACTGTGTTGGGCCTCCCAGGTGGCGCAGCGGTCTAAGGCACTGCATCAAAGTGCTGAGGAGCCACTACAGCCTGGGGTTCGATCTATGACCAGGATCACCATAAAGCAGCACACAACTGGCCATGCACCATCCGGGTTTGGTCAGTGGGTTTTCCTTGGCTCATCTAGCAACTCCTTGTGGCGGGCCGGGTACCTGCAAGCTGATAGTGCTCGTCAATTGAACAATGTTTCCTCCGACATATTGGCAAGGTTGACTTCAAGAGGTTAAGTGAGCATTGTGTTAAAGGTCATGAATAGCCATAATCAAGTTTTTACTCAAATGTGATGATATTTGGATGAAATCAGATCAAAGTATGATGACCAAAGTAATAAAAAATTAGTTTTACTTCGACATTGATAAAGTTTGATCATAAACCTTTTCACTCATCATTTTTAATGTTCCATTCAGGATTATCCAAATACTGGGAAAAAAAATATGTAACTTTGTACAACTTTAAAACACATATACAGTAAGAAAATTTGTCCGAATACATTTGGTCCCCTAAAATGGGGAGACTTTGTACAAAAAGTGCTGTATTTATATACAGATCACCCAATAAGGATAAAACATACATTTAAATTAAAGCTGTCTAAAACTCTGTTTCATAGTTTTACGCAATTTTACATGGGAATCAGAATGACAGTTTGGGACCTTTAAGAAGTAGTGGGGCTTGGCAGGTCATGTTTCAGAGGATGCATGTCTCGACATTCGCCTCTCCTGAGCCCGTTGGGAGTTGCAGCGATGAAACAAGGTCGTAACTACCAATTGGATATCATGAAAATGGGGTAAAATTATCAATAATAAAAAAATAACACTGTACTTAATGCTGATGCTGTTACACTTTGTCAGTTTCAGGGAATTATCACATTCAGTGCTATGCAATAACACCTCATATATAATTTTTAACACTAGGAAGTGTATATATAATAAACAAAAATACAAACACAACATGTAAAGTGTTAGTACCATGTTTCATGAGCTGAAATAAAAGATCCCAGAAATGTTCCATTTGCACTAAAAGCTTATATTTGTGCACAAATTGGTTTACATCCCTGTTAGTTAGCATTTATCATTTGCCAATTCACCTGAAAGGTATGCATATCAAGAAACTGATTAAACAGCATGATCATTACACAGGTACACCTTGTGCTGGGGACAATAAAAGACCTACTCTAAAATGTGCAGTTTTGTCGCAAAACGTAATGCCACAGAAGTCTCAAGTTTTGAAGAAGCGTGCAATTAGCATGCTGACTGCATGAACATCCATCAGAGCTGCTGCCAGAGAATTGAATGTACATTGTTCTACCATAAGCCACCTCTAACGTCATTCTATAGAATTTGGCAGTACGTCCAACCGGCCTCACAACCGTAGACCACGTCACGCCAGCCCAGGACCTCTACATCCAGATTCACCTGCGGGATCTTCTTAGACCAGACACGCGGACAGCTGATGAAATGGAATATTTCTGTCTGTAATAAAGTCCTTTGGTGGGAAAAAGTTAATTCTCATTGACTGGGCCTGGCTCCCTAGTGAGTGGGCCTATTCCCTCCCAAGCCCACCCATGGCTGTGCCCCTGCCCAGTCATGTGAAATCTATAAATTAGGGCCTAACGTATTTATTTGAATTGACTGATTTCCTTATATAAACTTTAACTCAGTAAAATCGTTGATATCGGTGCATATTGCATTTATATTTTGGTTCAGTAATAGTTTGCGCCAACGGTTTTATGCAACAACACCTCATAGTATTTTTAAACATTACACCAAGAGGTCCATAGTCCTTGATAAGGTGTTGGGTTAAGGACATTACAGTATTTTTTTTACAACTCCTTAATGTTACATGCTCTTATGTAAGCATTTATAAAAACTTCAGAATTGCCAGGAGACATTCTCTTACTTCAATTAACGTAACCATAGACCACCTAAACTGATACAACACTTCATCTCACAGGTGGCCAAAATGAACTAACGGTACTCCACGACCCCACTCCAACATAATTTCCGAGTGGGTTCCTGCTCAAACGTAATTATTAAACTTCTTGCAACATACAGTTGAAGTCTGAGGTTTACACACACTTAGGTTGGAGTCATTGAAACTCGTTTTTCAACCACTCCACTAACTTCTTGTTAACAAACTATAGTTTTGGCAAGTCGGTTAGGACATCTACTTTGTGCATGACACAAGTCATTACTTCACTTATAATTCACTGTATCACAATTCCAGTGGGTCAGAAGTTTACATACACTAAGTTGACTGTGCCTTTAAACAGCTTGGAAAATTCCAGAAAATTATGTCCTGGCTTTAGAAGCTTCTGATAGGCTAATTGACATCATTTGAGTCAATTGGAGGTGTCCGTGTGGATGTATATCAAGGCCGACCTTCAAACCCAGTGCCTCTTTGCTTGACAGCATGGGAAAATCATAAGAAATCAGCCAAGACCTCAGACATTTTTTTTGTAGACCTCCAAAAGTCTGGTTCATCCTTGGGAGCAATTTCCAAATGCCTGAAGGTACCACGTTCATCTGTACAAACAATAGTGCGCAAGAATAAACACCATGGGACCACGCAGCCGTCATACCGCTCAGGAAGGAGACGCGTTCTGTCTCCTAGAGATGAACGTACTTTAGTGTGAAAAGTGCAGATCAATCCCAGAACAACAGCAAAGGACCTTATGAAGCTGCTGGAAGAAACGGGTACAAAAGTGTCTATATGTCCACAGTAAAACGAGACATATTTTGTCATAAACTGAAAGCCCGCTCAGCTAGGAAGAAGCCACTGCTCCAAAACCGCCATAAAAAAGTCAGACTACAGTTTGCAACTGCACATGGGGACAAAGATCATACTTTTTGGATACATTTCCTCTGGTCTGATGAAACAAAAATATAATTGTTTGGCCATAATGACCACTGTTATGTTTGGAGGAAAAAGGGGGAGGCTTGCAAGCCAAAGAACACCATCCCAACCGTGAAGAACGAGGGTGGCAGCATCATGTCGTGGGGGTGCTTTGCTGCAGGAGGGACTGGTAAACTTCACAAAATAGATGGCATCATGAGGGGGAAATTATGTGGATGTATTGTAGCAACATTACAAGACATCAGTCAGGAAGTTAAACCTTGGTTGCAAACGGGTCTTCCAAATGGACAATGACCCCAAGCATACTTCCAAAGTTGTGGAAAAATGGCTTAAGGACAACAAAGTCAAGGTATTGGAGTGGCCATCAAATCTTTGACCTCAAGGCCTACACACCTGACTCAGTTACACCAGCTCTGTCAGGAGGAATGGGCCAAAATTCACACAACTTATTGTGGGAAGCATGTGGAAGGCTACCCGAAACGTTTGACCCAAGTTAAACAATTTAAAGGCAATGCTACCAAATACTAAATGGAGTGTATGTAAACGTCTGACCCAGTGGGAATGTGATGAAAGAAAGAAAACCTGAAATAAATCATTCTCTCTATTATTATTCTGACATTTCACATTCTTAAAGTAAGTGGTGATCCCAACTGACCTAAAACAGGGCATTTTTACTAGGATTAAATGTCAGGAATTGTGAAAAAATGAATTTAAATGTATTTGGCTAAGGTGTATGTAAACTTCCGACTTCACCTGTACCTCTTAAGACCTTATTTAAGATACCTTTTTTTTTGCCTAATAGAGTGGCCTTAAACTCACTTTCAACAGACCAAATTATGCTGGTTTGCAAAGTGATATGTAGTTTCTATTGGACAGCAGCCAGAGTTAGGATGGCAACAACCAACAGTTTTATTCATCTGAAACCTGCACTCCAAACAAATTGGTAAATTAAACTACCTAAACCATTTAAACTGGAATAACCATTTCATCAACGGGTGCTATAAATCTAACTAACTGATTGGATTAGTTTAGAAAATGTGTATTTAACTTTGTGTAGCATATGATTAATATATCAATCAATCAAGAACATGCCAAAACACAGCTGGAAAAAAACCTATCCTAAAAAAAATCTACCTGCAGGAAAGCATGCTGGGAAATATTTCAATGATGGGTGTGGTTTTAAACTTGTGGCGAGGCGGCATTTGCCACAGCACTTTTCAAAATGTATTTGAGGGAAGCACATGGGGAGTGTGGCGAAGTCAGGTAGGAGACCTGCTCCAACTCCCCGTAATTACCGTGGAGAGAGATGGACCGGGCAGGCACCGTGCACGGTGTCCCCGGTGCGCATGCATAGCCCGGTGCAGTACATTGCAGCACCTCGTATCGGCCGGGCTAGAGTGGGCATCGAGCCAGGTGCCATGAAGCCGGCTCAGCGCATGTGATCTCCAGTACGTCTCCTCGGGCTGGGGTACGTGACACCAGCCCTACACATGGTGTCCCCGGTTCGCCAGCACAGCCCAGTGCGGGCTATTCCACCTCACCGCAGAGGCCTGGCTAAGGGGAGCATTCAGCCAGGTAGGGTTGGGCAGGCTCGGTGCTCGAGACCTCCAGTGCGCCTTCACGGTCCGGTCTATCCGGAGCCAGGAGCTGCCAGAGTCTCCCGCCAGCCAGGAGCTGCCAGAGTCTCCCACCAGCCAGGAGCTGCCAGAGCCGTCAGTCAGCCAGGCGCTGCTAGAATCGCCCTTCACTCCGGAGCTGCCGGAGTCTCCCGTCCGTTCGGTCCCCAGTCCGAGGTCGGCGGCGAGGGTCGGCGTTTTTAAGAGGCCACGGAGGCGGATAAAGAGGCGGAAAAAAAATATGGTGACGTGGGGTCCACGTCCCACGCCAGATCCGCCACCACGGACAAACGCCCACCCAGAGCTTCCCCTATAGGTTCAGGTTTTGCGGCCGGAGTCCGCACCTTTGGGGGGGTACTGTCACGTTCTGATCTTAGTTCCTTTGTTTTGTCTTTGTTTTTAGTATGGTCAGGGCGTGAGTTGGGGTGGGCAGTCTGTTTGGTTTTCTATGTTGTATTTTGCGTTTGGCCTGGTATGGTTTTGTTAGTCTCTGATTGAGGCAGGTGTCGTTAGTCTCTGATTGAGAATCATACTTAGGTAGCCTTTTCCCACCAGTGTTTCGTGGGTGAGTGTTTTCTGTGTCTGTGTGTTCCACACGGAACTTCTTCGGTTCTCGTTTCTGTCTTTCACTTTGTTATTTTGTATTTGTATAGTGTTCAGTTTTTATTATTAAAATGGACACACACCACGCTGCAAATTGGTCCGACCTCTCTTACTCCTCATCAGAGGAAGACGAATCCGTTTCAATCTGCATAGTCTAGCCTACTATGCGCCCTGTGCCACTTGCCAGGTTAAACGAACCGGTAACATTGTGAATTTATAGGCCATTTGTTTGTGAGAAAATGTCAACGCGATCAAATTTGGTTTATGTTCTAACATTCTTTAAAATATAGTTAATATGAACAAGTACAAGATTGCTGCAGTTTGACTGGCTTTTCCTCCTCCCCAAGGACAGGAGCTTTTCCAGCAGTTTTTTAAACCATGTGATCTGCTTAGAAAAACTCTGGTCCCATTGTAGCCCATAATAAACCTTTTTACAACATTTTTTTTTTGCCATACCGCTCTGGGACCTGTGGTGCCACCTCTGCAGGATTTTGATGAGAATGTTGTACTTTCCACAGAGTAATACTGACACAATCACACTCTCACACTCAACTCTGGTTATTAACACCAACACTGGGATTATTTTAGACCACTAAGTAATAATTTAACACCAACAGAGTTAATGTAACACCTGAATAAACAGTATAAATGTTACACTGAAAAATCAACACTAGGTAACACTGGCCCATTTGCAGTGTAAGTCCCTAATCAAACATAGTGCCACACCGATCTTTGCAATCCGTTGCTAGTTCCCCAACAACACTTCCAGTAGCAAAGATATTTTCCCTGGGTGGTCCACCATCCAAGTCCCAACCAGGCCCATCACTTAGGCTTAACCAGGCCACCACAGGAGTGCAGGATGGAACATGTATTGCTAGTGGCCACTGCATCTGTCAGCCTCATGTCCTATCCATACAGATCAGATCAGATTGCATCCTCTTAGCACCCACCCTGACACACAGGCACGGCTATAAGATAGCTGTCCTGTCCACTCAAAGGTAGAGCTGTCCAATCCCTTCTACAGCCTGACCCCAGGGGAGCCTCTCAGCCAAAACAGAAGCAACACCACAGCACCTCCACTGACCCAGGTGTCAAATCCCACATGAGCCACACCAGAGCAAAGACAACACTTTACCAGCTAGCACATTATACAGGAAAGTACCGGAGATGTCATAGAGACAATGGCCACTTCAGTCCAACAGTTAATCTTCAATCTTCATGCTTCCCCTATGGAGACTAAAACAAAATGCTAGTATTATATGTGGTAGACTAGTGTTCCATTGTTGTGATTGGCTGCTGCTGAGTGAGGCACTCTGGGAGTCGCGGTCCATGACCATGATGACACAATCCCTGGGTCTGGTCTCAGGTTGCAAGCCACGCTGAAGTTGAAGGAAATCTCAGGTGACCGACGGGCGGCTATCCCTTGGCAGTGCTGTCTGTCGTAGAGACAGGAGTCGCTCTATGACTGGATACGACAGGCTTTCCCATTACTGTGCTAAGTGTTGATGCCTTGACGACTCTGTGTGGTCGATCAGGTTAGGTAAAGGCACAGTGGCTCAAAGATGATATGTACTAGTAGCATCGGAATGTTGATGGTCCTATGTTTCATGTCCTTGTAATTATTATTGAAAACCTTAATGGCATCAAACGTGTTCATCATCTGCTATTCCTCATACAATCCTTAAAATTGCAGCTCATTGCTCCCAAAGTGAACCCGCGGGCCAGATTGAGGAGTAACTGGGGCAGACAACACATACAAAACACACACACACACAGTTTGCTGTGTCAAAATCAGAGCTTTGACTGGCACCATACATTAGTTGACTCAATACTGTATGAACCGCCACAACATTTCTGTACATCAGGGCCAAGACCCAGATGACTTGTTTAGACAGGGAAGGTAACCAGAGAAAGATGATGTGTGTAACACATCAGATATAGATGGTTCCATGTGTAGGCGGCGTGGCCAAAAGGAAAATACAATTTATGAAAATGGCAAAGAGAGAACAAGACCTGATAAACATGTTGGCTTCTGTAGGCCGTTTTATGAAGTGAGTTGAGAACGTGTTTCATCAAATGATCATCAACATCTGGTTGGCTGGTTAAATATATACTGTACTTTACAAGTGGGGAGCACTTCAATAAGCCACAGATACTGGAATGACATGAACTTTGAACAAGAGGTTTGGAACTGTGCAGGACTATTTCCCTATTTCCACACAGGCAGCACAGGCAGGAGCAAGGATCTGGTTTTTCCAGTCAAACCATCAACCTCCAGACCATTCCTCCACACTGTAAGAGACAGAGATCTCATTCATCAGCTTTCCTTTAACAATTTAGAGGAGATATGGCAGTATGCTTCAAACATGGATTGGAACAGAGGGCACTATAATGGCTATATCCTACTCCATCCTACTTTTTCCTTCACACTATAACCTCACTATACCATATTTTGCTCCAGTCATCCCAAAACTATTTTCAACACCTGCAACAAGGAGTTATCAAACTCCAGATGATCAGTGTGTTCTATCAGAGGGAATCTGTGGAGGGGAGAAAGAGGAGGGAAGTATCACTGTGCCTGGTACAGCACCACCCTACTGATAAGACATCTCTAGGGGAGCCAAGAAGTAGTTGGCCCTTTTACAGGATCAGAACACATGCAGCTCGTGTCTCTCTCCTCTTATCGGAGTAGTAAAGCAGAATGACTTCCTCATCTCAGCTGTGTGGAACACGTTCACCTATCCTTGCGTACACTTCCATATCTGTATGAGAGTCAACTGTATTTGTTAAAAAATAGTGTGGCCTCAGCCTTGCCCCATACCTTTGACCATAACTCAGCTGTGCAAAACATCACAACATCATGACATTCTCAAATGTCTGATTGCTTTAGCATAAAACCACTTTAGGAATCAATAACTCTCAGAAACAACCAGAAATGAAAGAGGAGACTGGACTAAATACTAATTATAGTTGGATTATAACCAAAATGATGACAAAAACGGCCTCAAAATGTGGAAAATTGATTAGAAAGACCATAAAACAACATTAAAAAAACTACATAAAATGGTGAATAAGAGACACATCCAGTATCCACAACTTAAAACACGATGTCACAAACCGTTTAAAGACTTTTAAGAGTTATATGTCAATATTATTTTGGTTAGAGCGTGATTGAAGAGTTGACCTACTTGCAGAGTATACATCAGTTGCCTCTGTTTCCATAGTTGGGGGAGAGCTGTAGGTATCAAAAAGAAACAGCAAGTTAGAGCACTCCAGCTGTACCACAGTGCTTACTCTCCTTCTAACCTCTTCTAAATCCTAATGGAATAAAACAGTGTATACTGTTTGGTTGGAGTGATTTATTTGTACATTACTTTAGGTAACAGTTTGTAATAGATTTAATGAATGAGCCATTATGAATGATTATAAATATTTAGAAATGCCGAATTAGAGGATACATTGATTTTGAAACAGGCATGATTATTATTTAACAAATATATTACAATGAAAGTTGAGTGAAAATAAATCAATAAAATCTATCACTGATAACATTTGAGAATGTACAAACATGATACAGAGTTCAATATGAAGACAAAGATGCACGTGTTTTAGTTTTGGCTTTTGAGGTTCCGAAATACTTTAATCTAGCATCCCTGCAACATAAAACTCTATGGTTCAACTTCCCAAAATGCTGCTGAAGTGCTGGTGGATTGTAAAGTGTTAGCCTCTGAATAGAATACAGTGGCTCATAGAAAGTTGCGCGATTAGAGAAGTAACAAATATATCGAGCTCAAACTATATTATGGGTTACAAATGTACATAGAGTCAGAAGACCAATGTTCCCAGTTCTAGTAGTTTCAGACCCTCTGAACAAAAGGCCTTAAACTCAAATGAAATATAGTAATAGTAGTATAGAGAATAGTAATATGGTGCATACCACCACTGGCCAATTTCATGTCTGCGATCAGGGTGACATTTTGTATACATGTATTATCTGTTGGAGGTTCAGGTGAGATTGTATACTATTGATGTTTACATGTACACTCAGTGTACAAAACATTAGGAACACCTGCTGTTTCCATGACATAGACTGGTCCAGGTGAATCCAGGTGAAAGCTATGATCCTTTATTGATGTCACTTGTTAAATCCATTGCAATCAGTGTAGATGAAGTGGAGGAGACTTTTAAGCCTTGATACAATTGAGACTTGGATTGTGTATGTTTGCCATTCAGGGGGTGAAAGACAAAATATTTCAGTGCCTTTGAACGGGGTATGGTTGTAGGTGCCAGTTACACCGGTTTGAGTGTGTCAAGAACTGCAACGCTGCTGTTTTTTTCACACTCAACAGTTTCCGTGTGTATCAAGAATGGTCCACCACCGAAAGGACGTCCAGCCAACTTGACACAACTGGGGGAAGCATTGGAGTCAACATGGGCCAGCATCCCTGTGGAATGCTTTCGTCACCTTGTAGACCCGATGAATTGAGACTGTTCTAAGGGCAAAATAGGGTGCAATTCATTATTAGGAAGGTATTCCTAATGTTTTGTAAGTGTCAGTGTATGTTCATTGTGCGTGTGCGTGTGTGCGTGTGCATGTGCGTGTGCGTGTGTGTGTGTGTTTGTAATTATCCTGAACTTCTGAAATACTGAATATGTCCTTTTCTGCAGTCAAATGTCACAGCTAAATTGGACAGTCCAGTTCCAGGTTTACTCTCTCTGCTTTCCTAGATGTTTTTGTTATGTCTGGTCAGGTCACCTGAGATTAAATAAGCGTTGTACCTTCAGAAAGTATTCACACCCCTTGACTTTTCCGACATTTTGTTGTGTTACAGCCTGAATTTAAAATGTATTTAATTACATTGTTTTTGTCACTGGCCTACATTCAATACCCCATATTTTAAAGTGAAATAATGTTCTTCGACATTTTTTACAAATGTATGAAAAATGAAAAGTTTAAATGTCTTGAGTCAATATGTATTCAATCCAACTGTGATGGCAATCTTAAATAAGTTCAGGAGTAAAATCATGCTTAACAAGTCACATAATAAGTTGCATGGACTCACTCTGTGTGCAATAATAGTGCTTAACATAATTTTTTAATGACTACATCATCTAACACATACAATTATCTGTATTTATCTGTAAGGTCCCACAGTCGAGCAGTGAATTTCAAACACAGATTCAACCACAAAAAAACAGGTAGGTTTTCAATGCCTTGCGAAGAAGGACATAAAAACCAGACATTGAATATCCCTTTGAGCATGGTGAAGTTATTAATTCCACTTTGGATGGTGTATCAATAGACCCAGTCACTACAAAGATACAGGCGTCTTTCCGAACTCAGCTGCCAGAGAGGATGGAAACTGCTCAGGGATTTCACCATGAAGCCAATGGTGACTTTAAAACAGTTACAAAGTTTAATGGCTGTGATAGAAGAAAATGGGGATGGATCAACAACATTGTAGTTACTCCACAATACTAACCTAAATGACAGAGTGAAAAGACTGTACAGGATGAAAAATATTCCAAAAAATATTTTCAATAAGGCACGAAAGTAAAACTGGAGAAAAAAAATGTGGCAAAAAGATGAACTTCATGTCCTGAATACAGTCTTATGTTTGGGTCAAATCCAACTCAACGCATCACTGATTACCACTCTTCATATTTTCAAGCATGGTGGTGGCTATATCATGTTATAGGGAGTTTTTTGGGGGTGGTTAAAAAATAAACGGAATAGAGCTAAGCACAGCCAATCCTAGAGGAAAACCTGTTTCTGTCTGCTTTCCAATAGACACTGGAAGACAAATTCACCTTTCAGCAGGACAATAACCTAAAACACAAGGCCAAATATACACTGGAGTTGCTTACCAAGACAATGTTGAATGGTCCTGAGTGGCCTAGCTAGTTTTGAGTTAAATCTGATTGAAAATGTATGGCAATACTTGAAAATGGCTTTCAAGCAATGAGCAAATACTGTACAATCCAGGTATGCAAAGCTCTTAGAGACGTACCCTGAAATACTCACAGCTGTAATCGCTTCCAAAGGTGATTCTAACATGGATTGACTGAGGGATGTGAATAGTTATATAAATGAAATATTTTTGTATTTAATTTTCAATAAATGTGAAAAAAATCCTAAAAACATGTTTTCAGATTGTTATTGTGGAGTATTGTTTATAGATGGGTGAGAACAAAAGAGGTAGGTAATCTAGGTAATCTAGGTAATCCATTTTGAATTATGGCTGTAACACAACAAAATGCTGAATAAGTCAAGGGGTATGAATACATTGTAGGGCATTGTATGACTCACAAGAGGACAATAAAGTAATATTTCAGTTGTAAAAATAAAACCGCATTAAGGCCCAATCTTGAGGACAGACCAAGCAAAACATTTTCTACTGTGAACTAGCATACAGATGTCAACATTTTCTACTGTGAACTAGCATACAGATGTCAACATTTTGGCAAATGTCTTGTGTATGATGGCCACTTTTATCTACATACAATAATAATCACACAAGACATATTTATAGCAAGTCAATCAAAAATGGCATGCACTTTGGCTACATATTCCTTCATAATTAACACTTCAATAATTAGGAAACCAATTACAATGGAAATATTTGTTTTACCTAAGACTAGGAGAGATAACATGTCTGTTTTTTAAGAGTATGTTCTATGGAAAAATAGTAAAAACTATATGCTGAATTAAAAGTCATATGTGGTTGACTAGGCTATTCAAATAAATAAATAAATACTAAATAGTTGTTAATACTCTAAAGTTTAGAGCGCTTAGCAGCCTAAGTATACAAGTTATTACATTCCGTCAATATATTTTATTTTATACTTTTGACAATTGAGATAAGTGCTTCGTCAGCAATAAACGGAAAGCCCTTAAGTATTTGCACCAACAATCCGCGCCTCCGCTGTGGACACCAGTCCCTAGACGCTCAGTCGTGGCACGTGTGTTGGCTTATCTGACAGCCCAAGATCTCCCTTTAGTTTAAAACAACATATGGGTTGATTATTTTAATTACACGATCGAAATCAAGCCATATGTTGACAGAATCAGCCGCCACCTGTTATTGTATGATTTGAGCAATCGAATGGGTAGCCCTGTCAATTTATCGATCAATCGCTCAGAAAGAGTAAGCAGAATGAGGACCATTGAAGTTAAAAGTTAATCTGTTGCGACTAGGTAAAAACAATGCTGTTAAGTTATTATAAATGTGTTACAAAGTTAGTACGCAAAGTATTCGTGTAGGAATGGTAGCCTAATAATTTTAAATGCATAATAATTTGTATGGTTCTGATAACCAGACTTGATAAATTGACAAAATGTTCAACTTAATATTACCTTTCAGTGTCTCCCCTGTGCAAGTCAGTGATCTTCGTCAATGGAAGTCGCACCTCGTTCTAAAATACAAATTAAAACCCCCAGTTGTCTAATATGTATTTGATAGACAATTAATAATGTAGAGTCTACTCTCCTCTTTTTAAAAAGTAGGACACCTAAAATAAAAACTTCAGTTGAATATACCACGGTCCTGTCCTGCATACAAACTGAATAAAGTTTAGGAACATGGCAGCACACTCCTCAATAAGTAGCTTTGGTAGTTACTTCCTCTGTGCTGAACTAGCCTGTCAACTTTTTCACCTCAGCCCGCACGCACCTTCCCTTTATGTACAGTATGTATCCTATAATATTCTATGAAGTACACCTTGATTAGCCAAAATATGGGCACTTCAACAGTTATAGACTGTGTATTACTGGATTTTGTATTTATTAAAGCAGGTCGGGGAAGATGTAACTTGCTTTTAGACTAAATGAAAGAAACAAAGGAACAAAGAAAGAAAGAAAGCGTAGAATATAACTGGATCCACCGGTTCCTATGGAATTAGCCAAATAAAAGGAGTAGGGAGCAGCCTATTTTTGGCCGAGGGATTCTAAGGAATCGGATAAGCATCGTTATTCAAAAGGTATTGGATGAGGTGTAAGAGTGAGTGTGTCAGTGGGCAGTCCAAGAGAGATATGACAGACTGATAGTCCATGCTGTCTCGTAGTAACCTGTCATTCACATGCAGGTGCAGGTAGAAAGATATTTCAACAGACAAAACGTCTCCTCAATAATTGTGCCCATTCTATCTCTATAGCCTAATTCAATAAAATACGAGAGTATCTCCCTTGACACTGCAATTTGGGTTCAAAGCATTTCGAATCATGTCATAGAAAGACTTTGCAGAAGCCCCCACTGCTGCATCAACAGGTATCCGACCATTGTGCAGTCCAGAGCCGTCTGATGTTTATTAGTGAAATGCACCTGTCTCGCTGAATTCCGTGTCTGTGTAGATTGCAGCACGATTTGCATTGTCTGGAATCTGGATCAATGGTCGGATGTTGAGCGTTTATCCACGGACATATTTTAGATCATCATCATAGCAGACAAACTGTCATCCTTGTAGGCTAAATAAATATATAATTATCGCTATTTATTTTCTTTATTTCGTTACCTTATAATCGCAGGAGATTAAATAATCCCATCACCTATGCTGTGAGGTAAGAACTACACATGTTCACCCATTGGAATGTCTTGCTTGGAATACAATGCAATGTAATACAGAAATTCCGCAGGCAACAACAGTTAATCCTCCAATACTTCCTCCATCTTCGAAAGCAGAGCAGACGAGCCGCGGAGTGTCTGTTCTGGGAACCTGGTCTAACACAGAGAAACGGATCTCTCTCTCTCTGGCTGTCTGTGCTGTAGCTGCTCGGCAATCGATTACAGTACTTCACAGCCTGTTGCTTTTGTATTTAACACATTGACAAAAAGTTTAAAATAACAGTAAGGCATTTTTATTTTGAGTAAATGGTGAAAACAATGATTGAATATGACAAATTAGGATGATAATAAATAAATGATAAAAGGATCATAGTAATAATAAAGCTAATAGTGCTTATTAATTAGGCTACGGTTGATACAGCACTCATAAAAATATGTATTGTATTACTAAGCAATGGACAATTAAGTATGAATAAAAATATAAAAGATACATACATGAACACATATTATAAACAAATTACTATTACTATTAATACTACTACTAATTATTATTATGGGAGTCCAATTGTTTGCACATATTTTTGATGCCACATTTGCCTGTATTTAGGCCATTGCCTAAGAGTTCTAATTCATTAAAAACATGGAAACAAACACAAATGCATTATATATCTTATTGGTTATCTATTCTAATAATTTCTTGTCAGAAGTGGTATAAGCAAGAAGCTCTGCATTGTACTGTAGATTCATTATTCTCCTCCTCTGCTCCCTCCTGTGGCAAAGACCAGACTTGTCTGAAATTATCTCCTGAAGTACAGCACAGTATTCAAGAGGTACGGTTGTCAACGCATGCTCTAAAAGCTGCTGTACAATCACAATGAAAATAAACGAAAAAAGAAAACGTGAGAGAGATGTGACATTCAAAATATGTTTTCATGTTTTGTGTTGTTCTTGGTCACAGATGAAAACTTTAGGTCATCTTAGTCACTTCCAATAAGTGGTTAGATGTTTCACTCTTTAGATTTGATGACCAAAAAGACTCCAGATGTGATATGACACCTTGCTTACTGGTAATGAAAATAAGGTCATGTGAAGTACCTTTAGCCATAACGACACACTTTTGTCACAGCAAATATATACGTAACCCAATAAAATAAATTTTCAACATTTCAGTTATATTAAACTGAACTTTTGATATGAAGAAATTAGCATAATGAATCCCCTAATTAATATACATATTTAAGCCATTATAAATACTTACATATGTTTCTCAATGTTTATTAACTATATGGATTAATATAATACATAACATGAATGAATCGTATGTGCATATATCATTTGTGATGCAGTGTGATATATCGATTGTGTCCTGAACATTTGTATTAATTAAAATATGTTTTGGATTATTATTTCAGAAATGTTTAGTAGGAACGTAGGATATTAAACTGTCAGAAACATATATAAAATGTAATATATAGAATTAGAACAAAAAAATGATTCAGATGAGAGGAGCCTATGATTCCAAAATTGAAGATTTCACACTTTTTTTGGTTGATTTTCTTTTTTTTTGCTGCAAGATAGCATTTGCCCTGCTGGAAAGTGTTAACCTCCGTGTTTATTTTTCACAGTAGCTCCTGGATTTTGATTTGAAGTCTGACAGTCAGTAGACACCCACCCTGAGAGTGATGTAGGGTAGGGGAAGTTTCCACTGTTCATGGTGGTGTTTGAAGTGGAGGGGAAACCGTTACAAGCCCCCAAACCACCCTCACATCTCACATCTCACATCTCTCTCTCTCTCTCTCTCTCTCTCTCTCTCTCTCTCTCTTTCTCCCCCTCTCTCTCTCTCTCTCTCTCGCTCAAAATAGTCTGGGAGAAGATAACTTCACTCACAGTAAAAATTTAAAGAAACTAGGATTATCGCTGATATATAGGAACTACTGTCCCTGAAAACCATGTAAAAATTAAAACATGGAGAATTGTATCACAAAACCACTCATTAGAAAAACAGCTCCAAACCACAAGGCCATCTCTCTTCCTAGTATTCAGCATCTAGTCTCCAACTCATTTTTTAAACTTTTTCCCACACCATTAAGCTAAATTATTTTGCCACACAAACGGTTATCATTAACCTCAGATGGACTCTTTCAGAAGAGAGAAAAGAGAGAATGCATGACCTCAGGTTTAAGTGAGTGCCTCTTCACACCTACGTTAAGGTCACTGATGATGTTGTGGCTTGATATTCTGTAGGGGATAGAAGGAAAGCAAAGATGTGAAATGACTTGTGCACAGTGGTGTAGTGGGGGCTATACGCCAATATACACAGTATAGCCACAATAGATTTTTTCAGTGGGCGTATACTCACAACGTAAAAAACTGCTGGAAATGTACAGTTAGCTACTGTAGTTATACAGTGCCTTCGGAAAGTATTCAGAGCCCTTACTTTTTTCCAGATTTTGTTATGTTACAGCTTTATTCTAAAATTAATTACATCGTTTTTCCCCCCTCATCAATCTACACATAATAACCCATTATGACAAAGAACAAAACGTTTTTTAGAAATGTTTGCTAATTTATAAAACATAAATACATGAATAAATACATTTTACATAAGTATTCAAACCTTTTACTCAGTACCTTCCTGGAGCACCTTTGGCAGCAATAACAGCCTCGAGTCTTCTTGGGTATGACGCTACAAGCTTGGCACACCTGTATTTGGGGAGTTCCTCCCATTCTTCTCTGCAGATCTTCTCAAGCGCTGTCAGGTTGGATGAGGAGCATTGCTGCACAGCTATTTTCAAATAAAATCAAATCAAATTGTATTTGATTATTTTCACGTCTCTCCAGAGATGTTCGATCGGGTTCAAGTCCGGGCTCTGGCTGGGCCACTCAAGGACATTCAGAGACCTTTCCCTCAGCCACTCCTGTGTTGTCTTAGCTGTGTGCTTAGGTTCATTGTCCTGTTGGAAGGTGAACCTTTGCCCCAGTCTGAGGTCCTGAGCACCCTGGAGCAGGTTTTCATCAAGGATCTCTCTGTACTTTGCTCCGTTCATCTTTGCCTCGATCCTGACTAGTCTCCCAGTCCCTGCAACTGAAAAACACCCCCACAGCATGATGCTGCCACCACCATGCTTCACCGTAGGAATGGTGCCAGGTTTTCTGCAGATGTGACGCTTGGCATTCAGGCCAAAGAGCTCAATCTTGGTTTCATCAGAGCAGCAGAGATGGTTGTTCTTCTGGAAGGTTTTCCTCCACAGAGGAACTCTAGAGCTCTGTTAGAGTGACCATCAGGTTCTTGGTCACCTCCCTGACCAAGGCCCTTCTCCCCCGATTGCTCAGTTTGGCAGGTCGGCCAGCTCTAGGAAGAGTCTTGGTGGTTCCAAACTCCTTTCATTTAAGAATGATGGAGGCCACTGTGTTCTTGGGGACCTTCAATGCTGCAGAACATTTTGGGTACTCTTCCCCAGATCTGTGCCTCAACACAACTCTGTCTTGGAGCTCTACAAATAATTCCTTCGACCTCATGGCTTGGTTTTTTCTCTGACATGCAATGTCAACTGTGGAACCTTATAAAGATAGGTGTGTGCTTTTCCAAATCATGTCCAGCCAATTGAATTTACCACAGGTGGACTCCAATCAAGTTGAAAAAACATCTCAAGGATGATCAATAGAAATAGGATCCACCTGAGCTCAAGGGTCTGAATACTTATGGAAATAAGGTATTTCAGTCTTTATTTACATTTTTAGCTAAACTTATAGGGTATTGTATGTAGATTGATGAGGATTTTTATTTTATTTAATCAATTTTAGAATAGGCTGTAATGTAACAAAATGTGGAACATTTCAAGTGGTCTGAATACTTCCCGAAAGCACTATACATTTGACGTCAGAAGTTTACCTACACCTTAGCCGAATACATTTAAACACAGTTTTTCACATTTCCTGACTTTTAATACTAGTAAAAATTCCTTGTCTTAGGTCAGTTAGCATAACCACTTATTTTAAGAATGTGAAATGTCAGAATAATAGTAGAGATAATTATTTTTAGCAGCTTTTATTTCTTTCATCACATTCCCAGAGGGTCAGAAGTTTACATACACTCAATTTCTATTTGGTAGCATTGCCTTAAAATTGTTTATCTTGGATCAAACGTTTCGGACAAGCTTCCCACAATAAGTTGGGTGAATTTTGGCCCGTTCCTCCTGACAGAGCTGGTGTAACTGAGTCACGTTTGTAGGCCTCCTTGCTCTAACACGATTTATCAGTTCTGCTTTTCTATAGGTTTGAGGTCAGGGCTTTGTGATGGCCACTCCAATACCTTGACTTTGCTGTCCTTAAGCCATTTTGCCACAACTTTGGAAGTATGCTTGGGGTCATTGTCCATTTGGAAGACCCATTTGCGACCAAGCTTTAACTTCCTGACTGATGTCTTGAGATGTTGCTTCAATGTATCCACATAATTTCCCTGCTTCATGATGCCATCTATTTTGTGAAGTGCCCCAGTCCCTCGTGCAGCAAAGCAGCCCCACAAAATGATGCTGCCACCCTCCAAACATAACGATGGTCATTATGGCCAAACAGTTCTCTTTTTGTTTCATCAGACCTGAGCACATTTCCCCAAAAAAGTACGATCTTTGTCCCCATGTGCAGTTGCAAACCGTAGTCTGGCGCTTTTATGACGGTTTTGGAGTAGTGGCTTCTTCCTTGCTGAGCGGCCTTTCAGGTTATGTCGATATAGGACTCGTTTTACTGTGGATATAGACACTTTTGTACCTGTTTCCTCCAGCATCTTCACAAGGTCCTTTGCTGTTGTTCTGTGATTGATTTGCACTTTTCACACCAAAGTATGTTAATCTCTAGGAGACAGAACGCGTCTCCTTCCTGAGCGGTATGACGGCTGCGTGGTCCCATGGTGTTCATACTTGCACGCTATTGTTTGTACAGATGAACGTGATACCTTCAGGCGTTTGGAATTTGCTCCCACGGATGAACCAGATTTTTGGAGGTCTACAATTGTTTTTCTGAGGTCTTGGCTGATTTCTTTTGATTTTCCCATGATGTCAAGCAAAGAGGCACTGAGTTTGAAGGTCAACCTTGAAATACATCCACAGGTACACCTCCAATTGACTCAAATTATGTCAATTAGCCTATCAGAACCTTCTAAAGCCATGACATAATTTTCTGGAATTTTCCAAGCTCTTTAGGCACAGTCAATTTAGTGTATGTTAACTTCTGACCCACTGGAATTGTGATACAGTGAATTATAAGTCAAATAATCTGTCTGTAAACAATTGTTGGAAAATTACTTGGTCATGCACAAAGAAGATGTCCTAACCGACTTGCCAAAACTACAATTTGTTAACAAGACATTTGTGGAGTGGTTGAAAAACAAGTTTTAACTACTCAAACCTAAGTGCATGTAAACTTCCAACTTCAACTGTGTATATATATATATATATATATATATACAGTACCAGTACACATTTTTTACAGACCTTCTCATTGAAGGGTTTTTCTTTCTTTTTACTATATAGCACAAATGTAATCATTTTGCTACCAAAAAAAGTGTTAAACGAATCAAAATACATTTTAAAATAAATTTTACATTTGAGTTGCCACTATGCCTAGGTGAGGTTTGCACACTATTGGCATCCTCTCAACCAGCCTCATGAGGTCACCTGGAATCCATTTCAATTAACAGGTGTGCCTTATTAAAAGTTAATTTGTGGAATTTCTTTCCTTTGTGACATAGAAGTCCGTCACCGGCCGCGTGCAGCATTTGGTTCTTTAACGCACGCACACATTCATCACTCTTCCCTGCTCCAAAATCAGATAAGGTAACAATGTGGGTCGACACACAAGTTAACTTCTGTCTTAGTACATCCATTTCACACTTGTCAGTGTTCATATTTAATATAAGCAATATTTATTATACTTATCTATGTTGTGGATGAGCGTGTTGTTTGTTAATTCTGTTCCTCTCTCTCTATCTCTGTAACTTCCGGGTATGCTGGATAAGGACCCGAGCTAAGGGAATTGGGCTGAATTTGTAGTGCCTGTCCCAAATGGTTCATTCAGGTAAATGGGCATATTGAAAGACACTGTCAGTAGTGATGTAATTTTCTAAATGTTATGCTGTGATGTTGTATACAGAAGATTTGGTAAAAGAGCTCAAATAAGCAAAGAGAAATGACAGTCCATAAATACTTCAAGATATGAAGGTCAGTCAATGCGGAACATTTCAAGAACTTGCAGTTGCAAAAGAGAGTAGAGTTACCAGCCTCAGATTGCAGCAGAAATGAGTGCCTCAAAGAGTTCATGTAAGAGACAAATGTCAACATCAACTGTTTAGAGGTGACTGTGTGAATCAGGCCTTCATGGGTGAACTGCGGCATGGAAACCACTACTAAAAGACACCAAAAAGAAGAGACTTGCTTGGGCCAAGAAACACGAGCAATGGACATCAGACTGGTGGAAATCTGTCCTTTCTTTCCAACCAGCCTGTCTTTGTGAGAGGAAGTTAAAGTATTATATCCGCATTTGTGGTTCCCACGGTGAAGCATGGAGGAGGAGGTGTGGGAAGGCATACTTAACCAGCATGGCTACAACACTATTCTGCAGCGATACACCATCCCATCTAGTTTGCGCTTAGTGGGACTATCATTTGTTTTTTCAAAGGACACTGACCCTAAACACACCTCCGGGCTGTGTAAGGGCTATGTGACCAAGAAGGAGAGTGATGGAGTCATTCATCAGATGACCTGGCCTCCACAATCACCCTTCAAGACTGTTGGAAAATCATTCCAGGTGACTACCTCATGTAGCTGGTTGAGAGAATGCCAAGAGTCTTCAAAGCTGTCATCAAGGCAGGTAGCCTAGTGGTTAGAGCGGTGGGCCAGTAACCAAAAGGTTGCTGGATAAAATCCCTGAACCGAACAAGGCAGTTAATCCACTGTTCTTTGGTAGGCCGTAGTTGTAAACAAAGAGTTTGTTCTTAAACCTCTTGAAGATAGGGGGCACTATTTTAACTTTTGGAAAAATAACGTTCCCAAAGTAAACGGGCTATTTTGTCAGGACAAGGTGCTAGAATATGCAAATAAGGATAGAAAACACTTTATAGTTTCCAAAACTGTAAAAATATTGTCTGTGAGTATAACAGAACTGATTTTGCAGGTGAAAGCCTGAGAAAAATCCAATCAGGAAGTGACTCATGTTTTGAAAGCTCTGTGTTTCGATGCGTCCCTATTGAGCAGTGAATGGGCTATCAACCAGATTCCTTTTTCTACGTATTCCCCAAGGTGTCTACAGCATTTTGACGTAGTTTCATGTTGAAGAATGACCGTAAACGACTACATTGCGTAAGTGTCCGGCTGAGGGCTCTCAGAGTAATTCTTGCGTAATAGACAGAGGTAGCTATTTTTCCTCCCGGTCTTACTGAGAATACAGCTGTCCCGGTTGATATATTATCGAATAGATATTTGAAAAACACCTTGAGGATTGATTATAAACAACGTTTGCCATGTTTCTGTCAATATTACAATTTCCGGCCGAATTCTCAGCCAAACGTGAAGAACTAACGGAGTTAGGCTACAAAAATAATATTTTTGGAAAAAAGGAACATTTGCTATCTAACTGGGAGTCTCGTGAGTGAAAACATCCGAAGCACATCAAAGGTAAACGATTTAATTTGATTGCTTTTCTGATTTTCTTGACCAGGTTGCCTGATGCTAGCTAGGCATAATGCTATGCTAGGCTATCGATAAACACACAAATGCTTGTCTTGCTTTGGCTGTGAAGCATAATTTCAAAATCTGGCGATGACAGGGTGATTAACAAAAGGCTAAGCTGTGTTTCAATATATTTCACTTGTGATTTCATGAATATGAATATTTTCTAGTAATATTTTTTGTCCGTTGCTTTATGGTAATTACTGTCAGTTGATGACAATTCTCCCGGATCCGGGAGAGGGAGTTCCATGAGTTAACTGACTTGCATCGTTAAATAATATAAATTAATAAAAAGTCAAAGGGTGGCTACTTTGATGAATCTGAAATATGTTTTGATTTGTTTAATACTTTTTTGGTTACTACATGATTCCATATGTGTTATTTAATAGTTTTGAGTTCTTCACTAATATTCTATGTAGAAAATAGTACAGGCCCGCCTGCTGGTTGTGCGGGATTGTTTAAGTCCCCCGTGTTTGGGGCATTTGTTTTGGTGGGCGCCCCGTGTTTCGTGGGGTTGGCGTATGTTCACCGTTGTTGTGCATTAAAAGGTATTAGCACTACCCTGAACTCTCTGCTTCCTGCACCTGACTTCTCACCCACTACACCCCGGACGTTACAATTAGCAATTTACCTCAATGCTGTCACACACTGTTTAAAACAGGGACCACATCTGTTTGATCATGCCGTTGATTAATGTAACACAATATTGTCATTGGATTAGTTATCAATATCCAGTGGCACACAATGTGGTGATTACGCATCTTGTAACCATTTCATGAAGAAATGTCTGGAACATCCAAGGTGAAGAAAGGAAGTATATTTATTAACCCTTTTAGCCAGTGATCTACTGTATATCACAGTTCATCACAGTTTGTATGTCAAAAGGAACAGTTATTGTATGATGTCATGAGAAATAACCATAACACCCATACATTAATGAAATTAATATTTTCTCTCAGTGCCCACAATTACAAACTTTCTGACAGGTCTGTAGATATAGTGTCTGTCCCAAATGGTATCCTATTCCCTATATAGTGCACTATGAAAAAAGGTGCCAATGACCTAATGTCATCATCTCCGCTGAGGTTGTACAGAATGTCTCTTCATGCATAAGGCACACACAGAGAGAGACACACACACACACACACACACATACAGAGAGTGACACAGAGAGAGAGAGAGAGACAGACAGACAGACAGACATAGAGAGGGAGACACACAGAGAGGGAGATACAGACACACATGGAGAAAGAGAGACACAGAGATGGGATGACACACAAACATGGAGAGAGAGAGACAGAGAGAGAGAGGATGTCTGAGAGTTACAGGAGCAGGCCCGGTTTTAAGTCTTGGCGCTGCTGCTGCATATCTCACACAGACAGCGGAGGGGATTGCATTGTATTTCACAACCAGAATGCAATCGAGGGTGAGCAGCAGCATGCCATAGACCTAACATGAGTTTGTCAAATGTAACGTGTCTTGCCGTCTTGTCTGAACCATCATTGTGACATGCTTTCAAAGCTGGCTGCAATTTTTTTTTTTTTAAACTGTAGTTGTTCTCTCATATCATTTGAGTCGTCCTGACACATACTCTGCAGCTTACATCTCAGATCAAAACACAAGTCTCTCTCAACAGTCCATATATGATACAGGTTGTCAAGCTACCAATTACTCCAGACTGGAAGAAGTTAAGTAAACTATGGTCTTCTTAAGAGTAGATTTAGTGTAGCTTAACTAAAAGGTAGTTCACTACATCCAACCTATTTCGTAAAAAAAATCATATATCAATCTGAAATGTCCTAGACTACAAATTTCAAGAACAGATCATTTTGGGGTCAGATGTTAACAGAATATGTCATTTAGCCTACTGAAAATGTAATTTAGCCTACTACAAACACTAACTAGATTTCAATTTAGCTCAATTACCAGCAATTACTATGTATTTCACTACTCCCCAAAACTGTTTTTTACCCAACTGTCTAGGCAGAAGATAGCGTCAAACCTTTCTGGAAAACACACATACGCCTAATAAACGAAAAGGAAGAGATTGGGACCAGCACCAGCTCTGACAATGGTTATACTTTACAGCATTCCAAACAATGTCATCTCTGAAGTGTCACAGAAACACTTCCGTGATCCACTTTGCTATTTATAAGATGGACGTGATGACACGTCAAACTCACCAGTGGAGGCTCTTCAGAAGAGGACCATCCTCCTCAGTGAATTTCATAAAAATGTAAATAGTGAAACATTGAAAAAGGTATCGTTTTTAGATAAAGATATTCTAAATATAATCACTTCACCAAATAATTGATTAAAAGACACTGTCTTATAATAAAGGTCTACTGTAGCCTCAACAGCACTCTGTAGGGTGTCACCATCGTGTAGCCGGAGGATAGCTAATTTCTGTCCTCCCCTGGTGTCACGACTTCTACCAAAGGTAACTCCTCTCCCTGTTCGGGCGGCGCTCGGTGCTCGGCGTCGCCGGTTTTCTAGCCGCTACCGATCCCTTTTTCTTTTTCTGGTTGTTTTGTCTGTGTTCCTTTTCACACCTGGTTTTCAATTGCTTTGATTTCTGTGGGTATATAGGGCACCTGTTACCTGCCGTAATTCGTGCAGGATTAGACTTGTGTGTATTGCGCTCGATTGTATTTGATGTTTGTTGTTTTTTCGCTATTACGCACGTGTATGTAAAGTGTCGGAACTGTGTTTGTTCCTCCGTGCGTTTGCACGAGTTTCTGAGTATTCGAGAGCGTAGTTTTGGAATTTTTGTCTGTGCCGTTTTGTATTGGTGGACTATATTATTAAACACGCTTCTCAGACATCCCTGCTCTCCTGCGCCTGACTCCTACACCTCTCACCAAGACGCATGTTATCACACCTGGGTACATTGACTTCAATACAAATCTAGGATGATCATGGTTCTCCCCCCCTTCCATAGACTTGCACAGTAATTATGACAACTTCCGGAGGACGTCCTCCAACCTATCAGAACTTTTGCTGCATGAACTGACATTTTGTCCACCCAATCAAAGGATCAGATAATTAATTTAGTACTGAAGCCATAAGCTACAGCTAGCTAGCACTGCAGTGCATAACTACTCATATGGTGAGTAGACTCAAAGAGAGCGAAAGACAATAGTTTAACAGTTTTGAACAAGCTAATTTCTCAAAAGATTCAAGAGATGCAAGAGAAAGATAGAGAGCTATATTTAGTTGTATTATTTTTCACTTTCACTTAGCTAGCGAATGCAGGTATTGTAGCTAGTTTAGCCTACTCAAACACCCCGCTCAAAAGAGAGGGATGCTATGTTAGCTCGCTGGCTATGGCTATCCAATAATGGAACTCTTCATTTTATTAGATATGTTGACTATCTATGACATTAGCTAATATGGGGAAAACAATGTAGCCTGTGTTTAGAGGTTAGCGGTTATGATATGAAAGTTTTTTCACCTGGTCACAGACAGTGGTGTGTTGTGCACTGAAGTCCACAAGCGAAGGGAAAAGGTGAGAGGAGGAGAGTGTGTAGATGCTTGAAGTAATTTTACAACTAGCAAAATTATCTTGCTGTTTGTATGTGGCTGCTATGAAACTGTACTGTGTTTGTGTGTGATCAGAGGTGTATTCATTCCGCCCATTCTGTTGAAAAAAAAATCTTAAAAGGAAGCAAATGGAATGAAACAGGGATAAACATACCTGCATTTGTCCAATTGAAACTATCGCTTGCAACTTTTGGCTAATGATTACGCCCTAGATCAGCCAGATGCAGGCAAGAGTGTGCAAGTGTTACTGACTATCACCTTGACTACTCAAAATTTTCTCTCGACCTGTGCACCTATGTTGTAAACTTCAATTCATAGGCTAGGTTGTAGTAACCTCATGATAGGTATTGGGAAAATTTGAGTATCATGTAGTAGCCTACACCAATCAATGTTACATTGAGCTGGGTGAATGAAATATGAATGACAGTCATCCAATATGCTCTAATAGAAATAATGCTTATAAAAAATGAAAAAAATAATAATAATGTCCTCCCTCATCTTAAATGTCACTGACCGCCACTAAACTCAGTTACATGCATTAATAGGCCTGCTGCATTGAGCATGTGTGGGCTTTATCTATCTTTTAAGTGTCTATTTATGGCTTGGCTGACTAAATTGTCCAATTTACCTGAATCCCAATACACACAGACACAGAGATACTCTGATACCAACGCTGATCTACTCAGGCCTGTCGAAGACACATTTTGGAGCCACAGAGGATCACAGTATGGCGCTGAAAGCCTGACTGGGTCTCTTATCGATTTGTTTTCTGAGAAACGAGATGAAACAAGATGTCAATTGAAAGTCCAACAGAGTAGTAACACACCATGGCTTCATCCCAAAAAGGGTAGCAAAATTACGGGAACTTTCAATAAATTGCCTGGTTGTCCAGAAATCCTGCTTATTCTCTGCTGATTCCGGAAGTCCTCCAACCGGGATTTGGGGAAACCAGAGAATTTAGTTGTATTTGCAATGCTAGTCCCAAATGGCCATTGGTAAAGAAGTTGGTAACATTTGGTTGATTTATACTTGAGATCAAGACATTTTCTAAGTTATAAATGTCAACAAAAAGAGACCAATAGAGTTTTTAAATTGATTCTCAGTATGCTTGAAGACACTGGGCCGTGAAATTGCGGAACCACAACATGAGAAAGTAAAGACATTAAAAAAAATCAGATTTACATCTCTCTACCCACACAGAGCAAAGACAACGTCTGTGTCTCTTCCTAACAACAACCTCCCTATCGTGTGTGTGTGTGTGTGCGCGTGCAAGTAAAGGATTCATAAATTTGGCATAACTGTGTGCCATAACCACCAATGTCGAATGTGACGTAACCCACTATGTCAAACATGACATAAACCTGTGCGTTATTAATGGTTGCACAAGCAACACTTAATAAAGGCTTTGTACATCATATTCAATTGAGGCTTCACAAAGCGTTTATAACCTTGTCATGGAAGAGCATTGCAAACACCAGGGTAGTGGGTTCGATTGCTGGGACCGTCTACAGTATACATAAAAATGTATGCACGCATGACTAAGTTCCTTTGGGTAAAATTGTCTGCTAATTTTATTTGTTTTTCCATGTTTTGTATTTCCCCAAAACGTCTCTGCTTTTCCCACAATTTTTCTCACTTTTTTTAATAGAGGAAATTGGATTTTCTATGTACGCAACAATGCTTAATTAACCCACATCAGCGGATGGCTTTTGAGTTCTGGGGAAAATCTACAAAACTTTCAGTTTTGGGTGTAGTTGCCCTGTAATTCAGTGTGCATGCCCTGCACTAAGTTTAGTTAGCAGCGTTTCTGTAATGCAGTAAGAGAACATGTGATGAGTTCCCAAATCAAATGTCCACTTGTGGTGCCATTGGATAGCAAAAAATGTGTAAGTTAATAATACATTTATTGTAATTTATATTAATTTGTAGTAGTTAAGTGCTGAGTTAGATTACAAAGCTACCTTGTTTTTTCAAATAATTTCTGTGACTTTACAGCAATCACTAGCTAGTTAGCTAGCAAGATAATTCAATTTAGCTAGCTTGCAGGGTCAACAATCCCCCTAGATACAGTCACGTCTCATTGTCATGTCATAATTTTTGCAAATGAAAGAGGAATATAATAATATGAATCTAAAGGAGCTTCCCATCTCCCAACTTAGAGTATTTTTTTTATTTACTAAAGTAGAGGTTCATTATTAGTATTGCTAAAGGTACTGCATAGGTGTAAACATGATTTTTTTCAAGCATGAGATAGCACTTGTATAGCCTAAGAAATGAGCAGAAATATGCAGAAAGTAGTTTTGAATCCATTTTATTTAAGGGAAACAATAACAGTTTTTATTTTTTAGGCAACATAGTGATATATTCTTATATACTTACAATAACGAATTCAACCACAGAATACTATTCTTCTCCCATTTTTTTTAACCAATTCCCCCACCCACAAGGGGTATAAACAACAACAATAAATAAGAATAAGATAATATTTACAAAGCAAAAACATGAAGAACATAAATCAATCAACCCTAATTAGCACATGTAGGACAGTATGCAAGTGTGTGTGCATGGACTTTGCAGATGTATTTCTCACATGTGCAGCACATAGTATTTGTTTTACAGTTCTTCTTTAGTGGGCAGAATTGGCATCTCCTATTCTTGCCTGCCCCAGCTGCAGCCTTAAGTTGATTCAAGATTCAGCCCCCTGAATAGCTTTCACAAGCGCTGCAGAGGCTCTTGTGCAGGGGAGGCGCTCCCTTCTTTGAATGTGTGGGGTTACAAGTGCCTTTCCCAGCTTCTCCAGGAACACCCTCCTCTTGTTTCACTTATCAGGCATCCAGGTAGGGTTGATCTTGTTCTATATCAGAAAGGAATTGTATGAGGACAAATCAGGTATGTTATGGAAGATGGCCAGGGGCGACTGAGCAGTTATCCTCCTGCAGCTGTAAGTTATAATCCCATTGTCCAGGTTTTCCACGCCTCCTTTGTTGTGGTTGTAGTCCAGGATGATAGCTGGCTTCCTGTCCTCACGATCACTGATCTCAGACGTTTTGTGCTGTGTGCTCAGGAGGACCATATTCTTGTTCCTCTTTGGGAGGTAAGAAACTAGAGTGACGGGGGTGAAGGCCTCTCTCCCCTTGTTGTGAGGAGTGCAGGGGGGAAGCTCAGGCTTGTTCTTTCTAACTGTGCCAACCATGGTGATCTTCCTCTTCAGGAGCTGCTGGCTGAGTTCAATCAGTAGCACACATAATCTCAATTTCTCATTTTGTGTGTGTGTGTGTGTGTGTGCACCAAGATGATTTAGAGAAATCCAACATGAGGCTTGATTACTACCTGTTACAATTTTGTGGCTGATCTTTCAGCAGGTGTTGGGTGAAAGTGTCAAAGACGTGACTGGGCCCAGCACCAAACATTATGGCTTGTTATATTGTTGTGTTTGTGTACTGAGGAACATGTAACTTGGTTCTAGAAGAAAGCCACTTTCTATTTCTTTATGTTGGGGGCTTTCAACAAGGTAAGTATTTCTTGGTGTAACGTCGTCCCCAGGCTATTGCACATACAGCACATGTACGCCTGGAATATCAACCGTTCAAAGTTGGCCTTAGTGGGAGTGACCATAGAATAATATGGGAGTGACCATACTAAGTAAACATTTTGTCACCAGGCTATGTCCTTTGCTAGCAAAAACATGGTTGTCACTAGTTCACACACCCACAAAGTCATAATTATAGCTAAACCCTGACAATTTCCACAATTGATCTAGTTAAAATGTGATTTTAAACCTAACCCTAATCTAGAAGGCCAAGTTTGATGCGTTGGTCCATCAGTCCTTCCACACATTTTGGCGGAAGTTTCTGGGAACATGATTCGGTATAATGTCTAACATGACTTCACTTGGCGCCGGAGGGTCTTATCGGCTCTAAACCAACTATAAAATGTTGTTTGTTTTTTCGCGTTGCTCGTAACTTCTTTTGTACATAACGTTGCTGCTTCGTCTGTTATGACCGAAAATAACTTCTGGACATCAGAACTGAGATTACTCACCTCAAATTGGACGAGGAGTTCTTCTTCAATATGTCGGACGCGAGGGATATACTACGGACACCTGCCCAGGCCCAGATCCCCGTGATTCGCTGGAAAAAGAAATGTAGGATTTGCGGAAAGAGATCAGGATGCCTTGTGAGGATCAGGCGACGAGTGTCTAATCTGCCCTTACCTTCCATTCTGCTAGCTAACATTCAATCGCTGGAAAATAAATGGGACGATCTGAGAGCACGTACAATATATCCTACCAACGGACATAAAAAATGTAATATCTTATGTTTCACCGAGTTGTGGCTGAACGACGACATTAAAAACATACAGCTGGTGGGTTATCGGCAGGACAGAACAATAGCCTCTGGTAAGACACAGGAGGGGGCCTATGCATATTTGTAAAAAATAGCTGGTGCACGATATCTAAGGAAGTCTCAGGGTTTTTCTCACCTGAGGTAGAGTAGCTCATGATAAGCCACACTATCTACATAGAGAGTCATCTGTATTTTTCATCTAAATACCACCGCAGACCAAAGCTGGAACTAAAACCGCACTCAAAGAGCTGTATTCCGCCATAAGCAAACAGGAAAATGCTCATCCAGAGGCAGCACTCCTAGTGGCTGGGGACTTTAATGCAGGGAAATTTAAATCAGTTTTGCGTAATTTCTATCAGAAATTAAAGCAGATGCTAATCTACAGGACTGTTTTGCTAGCACAGACTGGAATATGTTCTGGGATTCTTCCGATGGCATTGAGAAGTACAACACATCAGTCACTGGCTTTATCAGTAAGTGCATCAAGGACGTCGTACCCACAGTTACTGTACATACATACCAAAACCAGAAGCCATGGATTACAGGCAACATTCGCACTGAGCTAAAAGGTAGAGCTTCTGCTTTCAAGGAGCAGGACACCAACCCGGAAGCTTATAAGAAATCCCTCTATGCCCTCCGACGAATCAAACAGGCAAAGCATCAATACAGGACTAAGATCGAATCAATCTACACCGGCTCCGACGCTCGTCGGATGTAGCAGGGCTGGCAAACTATTACAGACTACAAAGGGAAGCACAGCTGAGAAATGCCCAGTGACACAAGCCTACCAGACGAGCTGAATTACAGCTATGCAAATCAAATCAAATCAAATTTAATTTGTCACATACACATGGTTAGCAGAGGTTATGCGAGTGTAGCGAAATGCTTGTGCTTCTAGTTCCGACAATGCAGTAATAACCAACAAGTAATCTAACTAACAATTCCAAAACTACTGTCTTATACACAGTGTAAGGGGATAAAGAATATGTACATAAAGATATATGGATGAGTGATGGTACAGAGCAGCATAGGCAAGATACAGTAGATGGTATCGAGTACAGTATATACATATGAGATGAGTATGTAAACAAAGTGGCATAGTTAAAGTGGCTAGTAATACATGTATTACATAAGGATGCAGTAGATGATATAGAGTACAGTATATACGTATACATATGAGATGAATAATGTAGGGTATGTAAACATTATATTAGGTAGCATTGTTTAAAGTGGCTAGTGATATATTTTACATAATTTCCCATCAATTCCCATTATTAAAGTGGCTGGAGTTGAGTCAGTGTGTTGGCAGCAGCCACTCAATGTTGGTGATGGCTGTTTAACAGTCTGATGGCCTTGAGATAGAAGCTGTTTTTCAGTCTCTCGGTCCCAGCTTTGATGCACCTGTACTGACCTCGCCTTCTGGATGATAGCGGGGTGAACAGGCAGTGGCTCGGGTGGTTGTTGTCCTTGATGATCTTTATGGCCTTCCTGTAACATCGGGTGGTGTAGGTGTACTGGAGGGCAGGTAGTTTGCCCCCGGTGATGCGTTGTGCAGACCTCACTACCCTCTGGAGAGCCTTACGGTTGTGGGCGGCGCAGTTGCCGTACCAGGCGGTGATACAGCCCGCCAGGATGCTCTCGATTGTGCATCTGTAGAAGTTTGTGAGTGCTTTTGGTGACAAGCCAAATTTCTTCAGCCTCCTGAGGTTGAAGAGGCGCTGCTGCGCCTTCTTCACGATGCTGTCTGTGTAAGTGGACCAATTCAGTTTGTCTGTGATGTGTATGCCAAGGAACTTAAAACTTACTACCCTCTCCACTACTGTTCCATCGATGTGGATAGGGGGGTGTTCCCTCTGCTGTTTCCTGAAGTCCACAATCATCTCCTTAGTTTTGTTGACGTTGAGTGTGAGGTTATTTTCCTGACACAACACTCCGAGGGCCCTCACCTCCTCCCTGTAGGCCGTCTCGTCATTGTTGGTAATCAAGCCTACCACTGTTGTGTCTTCCGCAAACTTGATGATTGAGTTGGAGGCGTGCGTGGCCACGCAGTCATGGGTGAACAGGGAGTACAGGAGAGGGCTCAGAACGCACCCTTGTTGGGCCCCAGTGTTGAGGATCAGCGGGGTGGAGATGTTGTTGCCTACCCTCACCACCCGTCAGGAAGTTCAGTACCCAGTTGCACAGGGCGGGGTCGAGACCCAGGGTCTCGAGCTTGATGACGAGCTTGGAGGGTACTATGGTGTTGAATGCCGAGCTGAATGCTCGCTTCGAGGTAAGTAACACTGAAACATGCATGAGAGCATCAGCTGTTCTGGACAACTGTGTGATCAAACTCTCCACAGAAGATGTGAGTAAGACCTTTAAACAGGTCAATATTCACAAGGAAGCTGGGCAAGATGGATTACCAGGATGTTTACTCTGAGCATGTGCTGACCAACTGTCTTCACTGACATTTTCAACCTCTCCCTGTCTGAGTCTGTATTACCAACATGTTTCAAGCAGACCACCATAGTCCCTGTGCCCAAGAACACTACGGAAACCTGCCTAAATGACTAACTACACGTAGAACTCATGTCTGTAGCCATGAAATGCTTTGAAAGACTGGTCATGGCTCACATCAACACCATTATCCCAGAAACCCTAGACACACTCCAATTTGCAAACCACACCAACAGATCCACAAACAATGTAATCTCTATTGCACTCCACATTGCCCTGAGTGCATACATTTTTCTGCAGTGCCACCAGGTTCCTACTCCTTGCTTGGAACATATAATAACACTCTTAAAAATAATGGTATTGTTAGGGTACACTACCGTGTTGTTCCCTGGGGTACAAAAAGGTCAAAGGTACTCATCACAGGTACACATATGAACTTACAGGGTATAGTTCGGGACATTGTTCTACCCAATATTTTGAATATAAGGTATGATCATCACGGCACTTATAGGTGGGGGCAATGTACTGGTGGGGTACATTAGTATAATTGGGGGCATGGTGATTTTTTTTATAGCAGTTTAAGTGTCTGCTGATGCAAGTTTAAGTACCTCTTTTGACACTGTCTGTTCTGAAAACTTTGTAAGAAAATGTGTCACTAATGAGCTGCACTGTAAAGAGGTTATTGTGCATTTTCCAGTAAATTAATGCCAACTTGTTGCCAGAAGTTGCTGTAAACTTGTCATTTCTTACCTGGAAACTACTAGTTAGTAAGCTATTGTAAAATGTACAGTAACTTACTGGCAAAATATTCCCAGTAACCTACAGGACAGTTGCTGAAACTAGCAATCATTGCCAGTAACCTACTGGTCACTGACGTTTCTGTTGGCAACATGCACATCACTTGATGATTGGCAGCTATACTGTAGCAGCAGCAGCCTATTGCAGGTGTAGCTTATTGGAGGCATATTTAATTTACAGTACCATTCAAAAGTATGGACACCTACTTATTCAAGGGTTTTTCTTTGTTTGTACTCTTTTCTACATTGCATAATAATAGTGAAGACATCAAAACTATGAAATAACACATATGGAATCATGAGGCAACCAAAAAAGTGTTAAACAAATCTAAATGTATTTTATATTTGTGATTCTTCGAAGTAGCCAACCTTTGCCTTGATGACAGCTTTGCACACGTTTGGCATTCTCTCAACCAGCTCCATGGAATGTATTTAAATTAACAGGTGTGCCTTGTTAAAAGTTACGTTGTGGAATTTCTTTCAGTCTTAATGTGTTTTAGCCAATCAGTTGTTTTGTGATAAGGTAGGGGGGGACAAACAGAAGATAATATGGTATTTTACCAAATAGGGTTATGTCAAGAACAGCTCAAATAAGCAAAGATAAATGACAGAACACCATTACTTTAAGACATGAGGGTCAGTAAATCCGGAAAATGTCAAGAACTTTGAAAGTTTCTTCAAGTGTAGTCGCAAAATCCATCAATCTCTATGAAGAAACTGGCATGAGGACCGTCACAGAAAACGAAGACCCAGAGTTACCTCTGCTGCGGAGGATTAAGTTCATTAGCATTTACTGCACCTCAGATTGCAGCCCAAATAAACGCTTCAGAGAGTTCAAGTAACAGACACATCTCAACATCAACTGGTTAGAGGAGACTGCATGATTCAGGTCTTCATGGTCGAATTGCTACAAAGAAACCATTACTAAAGGACACCAATAATAAGAAGAGACTTGCTTGGGCCAAGAAACACGAGCAATGGACATTAGACCAGTGGAAATCTGTCGTTTGGTCTGATGAGTCCAAATTTGCGATTTTTGGTTCCAACCGCCATGTCTTTGTGAGTCGCAGAGTAGGTGAACGGATGATATCCGCATGTGTGGTACCCACCATGAAGCATGGAGGAGGAGGTGTGATGGTAAGGGAGTGCTTTGCCGGTGACACTGTCTGTGATTTATTTGGAATTCAAGGCACACTTAACCAGCATGGATACCACAGCATTCTGCAGCAATATGCCATCCTATCTGGTTTTGCACTTAGTGGGATCATTTGTTTTTCAACAGGACAATGACCCAACACACCTCCAGCCTGTGTAAGGGCTATTTGACTGAGAGGGATGGAGTGCTGCATCATATGACCTGGCCTCCACAATCATCCAACATATGTGGGAACTCCTTCAAGACTGTTGGAAAAACATTCCAAGTTAAGCTGGTTGAGATAATGACAAGACTGTGCAAAGCTCTCATCAAGGGTGGCTACTTTGAAGAATCTCAAATATAAAATATTTTTTAATTGGTTTAACACTTTTTTGGTTACTTCCTGATTCCATATGTGTTATTTCATAGTGTTGATGTTTTTACTATTATTTTACAAGATAGAAAGTAGCACAAATCAAGAAAAACTCTTTAATGTGTAGGTGTGTCCAAACTTTTGACTCGCACTGTGTATCTGGCCTATATGTCACGGTTAAAAACAATTCCTTACCAGATCATCATGTCTGTCAGTGGGATCTATTTAGCTACAGTAAGGTTCTGTGAATTTTACAAGAACCCACTCTGTACAGTAGCTAGTTGACAGTAAGTTAAAATTAACCATTAAGCTACTGGAGAATGCACATTGACCTCTTCACAGTGCAGCTCTTGCGTATCACAAGCTCTTTGCAGAACTGATAATGTCAAAAGATGGTTTCAACATTGTTCAACCCTAAAATGACTTAAACTGGTACAACATTCTGACTGATGGTAAGCACAAATATACAATTTTTGTGTAACGTGTAATGGACGTGGCATGGGATTTCAACTCTAAATCCTTACTGCTCCAAACATAGAACAAATAATATATTTGCAGGACAAGTATTTTCCGGACTTTGAAGAATGCCTAAATTGCTCCACCTTGCTTTTCTGTTTTCTGGTTGGCTGGCAGGTTTCACCAACCAATTATTTCAGATCTACAGGAGTGCAAGTTTCACCATTGCACGTTCATTGGCGAAACTTTGGCACATGAGATCTATTAGAATATGGCAAATGTTAGTCAATCATTGCATTCTAATCCTGCTGGCTTTCGTGGGCTACCTGAGACATAAAACAGATCGGTGGGAGGGTATACAGGCTGACGGCAATTTATTAATGGATTATTTGCCAGAATAGGTAATGAAAACACTTCAACTACTTTAAAAAAAGTATAATGTCATTAAGTCCAACTGTTTTGATCGACACAAGATAGTCAAATGGAAACTCACCCTAGCAGTAAATTGTCGCATTTTCTAAGCAAGCTAAATGTTGAAAAAAAATCACGGTACAAGTTAATTGGAACATAGCTACTGATAGCATATCTTGATTTACTTCTGCTTTTACAATGTTGGCCTATTATCAGATGTAGGTTAATACAAAGCTAAACTGCATTTCCTGAGTTTTGAATTAAATCCCATTCGCCACACCAAGCTGACAATAACAGCAAGCCTCCTGAGTGGCGCAGCGGTCTAAGGCACTGCATCGCGGTCTAAGGCACTGCATCGCAGTGCTTGAGATGTCACTACAGACCCGGGTTTGATCCCAGGTAGTATCACAACCAGCAGTGATCAGGAGTCCTATAGGTCGGTAAACAATTGGACCAGTGTCATCCAGGGGAGGGTTTGTCCTGGGGTGCTTTACAAGTAGGCTGCCATTGAAAATAAGAATTTGTTCTTAACTGACTTGCCTAGTTAAAAAAATGGCAAACCAAATTGGTCACAGGTTGTGTGTTGCCAAGCAATCTCAACATTCTCTACATGATTCTACTGGTACTATGAAATCAATCCCATTCTCCTCTATGGCCTTAGAGAGACTAGCTGGCAACACTCTATTGGACATGCTAGGAAGGTTTTTATCAAAGGGGTATTATGCTATCATGACAATGAATGGCACATTTTTGGATTTTGCTGCATGATCTCAACCTTTCTAGTTGTTACATATTCTGCTTTTCACGTTGATCCGACTTTCAAGTGTTTCAAGTAATAATACAGAGCACACATGAAAGTTTGCATAGAAAATGCAACAATTTCCTGCTAGGGTGAGTTTCCATTGAACTATCTTGTGTCGATCAAAACAGTTGGACTTATTGACGTTATACTTTAAAAAAATAAGTAGTTTAATTGTTTCCATTAACCTATTTTGGCAAATAATGCATTAATAAATTGCCGACAGCCTGTATACCCTCCCACCGATCTATTGTATGTCTCAGGTAGCCCATGAAAGCCAGCAGGGTTGGAATGCAATAATTGACTAACATTTGCCATATTCTAATAGATCTCATGTGCCAAAGTTTCGCCGATGTACGTGCAATGGTGAAACTTGCGCTCTTGTAGATTCCACCACTGCGACCTGTATGCTCTCGTTGGCTGGCCCTAGCTACATATTCGTCGCCAGACCCACTGGCTCCAGGTCATCTATAAGTCTTTGCTAGGTAAAGCTCCGGCCTTATCTCAGCTCACTGGTCACGATAACAACACCCACCCGTTGCACGCGCCCCAGCAGGTATATCTCACTGGTCATCCCCAAAGCCAACATCTCCTTTGGCCGCCTTTTCTTCCAGTTCTCTGCTATCAATGACTGTAACAAATTGCTGAAGTTGGAGACTTACAGTATATCTACCTCACCAACTTTTAACCTGTTGAATCTATGGGGGCGCTATTTCATTATTGGATAAAAAAACGTTCCCGTTTTAAGCGCAATATTTTGTCACGAAAAGATGCTTGACTATGCATATAATTGACAGCTTTGGAAAGAAAACACTCTAACGTTTCCAGATCTGCAAAGATATTGTCTGTGAGTGCCCCAGAACTGATGCTACAGGCGAAACCAAGATGAAACTTCAAACAGGAAGTGAACAAAATTTCTGAGGCGCTGTTTTCCATTGTCTCCTTATATGGCTGTGAATGCGCCAGGAATGAGCCTGCCCTTTCTGTCGTTTCTCCAAGGTGTCTGCAGCATTGGCCATAAGAGACTACATTTACCAGGGGTCCGCCCGGTGTCCTTTGTCTAAATTGGTGCGTAATCTTCAGCTGCAGGCATTTTCTCCTGTGATTCAGAAGAGAAAGCACACTTCCACGAACGATATATCATCAAAGAGATATGTGAAAAACACCTTGAGGATTGATTCTAAACAACGTTTGCCATGTTTCAGTCGATATTATGGAGATAATTTGGAAAAAGGTTAGGCGTTTTGATGACTGAATTTTCGTTTTTTTTTTGGTAGCCAAACGTGACGCACTAAACGGAGCGATTTCTCCTAAACAAATAATCTTTCAGGAAAAACTGAACATTTGCTATCTAACAGAGTCTCCTCATTGAAAACATCTGAAGTTCTTTAAAGGTAAATGATTTTATTTGAATGCTTTTCTGTTTTTTGTGAAAATGTTGCCTGCTGAATGCTAACGCTAAATGCTACGCTAGCTATGAATACTGTTACACAAATGCTTGTTTTCCTATGGTTGAGAAGCATATTTTGAAAATCTGAGATGACAGTGTTGTTATTAACAAAAGGCTAAGCTTGAGAGCTAGCATATTTATTTCATTTCATTTGCGATTTGAATAGTTAACGTTGCGTCATGGTAATGGGCTTGAGGCTGTAGTCACGATCCCGGATCCGGGATGGCTCGATGCAAGAAGTTTTAACATCGGCTATCTGAGCAGCTAACCAATCGCTGCAGCTATACACAGCCCATCTGTAAATAGCCCATCCAATCTACCTACCTCATCCCAATATTGTTCTTATTTACTTTTTGCTCTTTTGCACACCAGTATTTCTAGTAGCACATCATCTGCACATATATCACTCCAGTGTTCATTTGCTAAATTGTAATTACTTTGATACTATGGCCTATTTATTGCCTTACATCCTCAGGCCATTTGCAAACACTGTATATAGACTTTTTTTCTATTGTGTTATTGACTGTATGTTTGTTTATTCCATGTGTAACCCTGTGTTGTTGTTTTTGTTGCACTGCTTTGCTTTATCTTGGCCAGGTCGCAGTTGTAAATGAGAACTTGTTCTCAACTGGCTTACCTGGTTAAATAAAGGTGAAATAAAAATAAATAAATAAATAAAATGACAAAATGTGTTGTACTTACTATTTCCTTACTGAGCTCTGGGTGATGTTGAGGTGGATATGAAGGGACAGTTTGTAGCCAGCTTACTGGAAACGCTCAAACCAAGACAGACAAAGGTCAATGAATGAGAGTATTTTCAGAGAAGCCAGTAGAATGATGGTACCTTTGGTTATTAAAGGGTGAGCCACAACATCTCTCCAGTGGTCTAAACCGACAGTAGCGTGGAGACTACAGGGCTGCTGTGGGCTTGGTTTAGACTGCTTGGTGGTTTGGGATTGAGTCATCTGCCTCCTACATGATCTCTGAGTGAGTTTGGCTCAATTTCATTCCCTGCAATCCATACAGCTGCACATGGCTGGGACTGACATAAACATGGATTGCATTAAAATGAAACTGTATATAACCAATAATCTGTCAAATAGAGTCAATAATGTGTGATTGAGTGGGTCCATTAAGAACCACAATGTATTTGTGGTAGATATAACAATTCAAAGTGTCATGATTGTCTGAGAGGGAGTTAATTAAACCAGTTGTCAAAAAAATGTTTTATGGAAAGTATTATTTGAGGTTTCCAGGTACAGTGTACACCTATCATCTTCTTGCTTTGAGTCATCAATGCACTTCTCACACTTGCCTGATGCAAAATCGTGTAAAAAGCATGATAAACCGTCATAGTAATTCAACACCAACCACACTGTCACTTGTCAATGTGATAACCACAGATAGCATTTAGTGAATGTTAGCACATGGGGGCGTTTACTGTCTGAAGACCCTATTTTCACAGAATTTGTGTATCCATTGTTTGGTTTAACCACAGGCCTATATATCCTGTTTCCGACCCCAGTGAAGCTTACATTAGATCACATCAGTGATTAGTGATTAACTGAGAAATACATGGGAAACATTTTGCCTTATTGTAGAATTATGCCGTGCATGTGGATATTCTAATTCCTTCACTCAGTGTTCTATTAACGCCAGACTTTGTTTTATTTATGTTCTATACGTGTGTGTCTTTATTTTCCAAAGAGCTACATTGTGAGATGATTTGGAGTGTGAATGTCATGATTTGCAGCTTACGTTTTTTTCTTCTTGTATGCAATTTTTTTTTTTTTTTGCCAGTAAGCAGTAGCGAGGTGTGAAAGTTACCATGCAAAGCCTTTAGTAAAGGTACAGGGCAGTGGTTTCTGCCCACACTTCTTCCTACAACAAAGTCTTACAGCGTCTTACTGTATAACAGATTCCAATCAGCTGTGTGAGGGAGGCTCTCTCCATCTCTCCACTGGAAACCGTGAGGTGAGGGAGGACAGAGATCCCACCAGAGAGGAAGGTATGGTGTAGCTCCTATAAGCAAATGGAATACTATAGTGCTAAGAAAAGCAGGATGCATCAGTCAACTCAGGTCTCTCACTTTCCTTGAATCTAAACAACAGGTTTAATGTGACATGCAGGATATTACCCATGCAGTAACAGGCCACAATACATACAGGTAGAAAAGGCAGAGAGGAAACGGATGTGTTTATTGTCAGGGTGGCACGCTCATCTGTACATTCTGATGTGGTCTACAGTTTGCACCAGCTCCACACAGACCATCTCAGCCAGGCTGAGCAGTGTAGTGTGGTACTCACACCTCTTACTGTAACTACCCTACCTGCCTATGTCTTCCTCCATAGAACCAAAAGCTCTGATTCAACGTGAAACTTCAACATCCGCAAAATATGCAAAACAGAACCTTTTGTAACGAAACTGCTGGCTTTGGCAGTAAGTTTGAGAAAAATGTGATAAATATCATCACAATGGTTGCATAAATATTTTGTTCTGCATTTGAATTTGTGTCAGAGTCTGAAATGCAAGGATCTTTTTAGATTTGGATCTTATTTTGAATTACGATGCTATGAATTGAGCACTTGGTAGATGGTGTACTAAGAGGAACCAACCAGTGCTTAATGTGAGCCAGATCCTGCCGGAAGAGAATCCGGCACCTCTCCATTTTGGACTTTCACTCCGGGACCAATTTGGCCAGATCTGGTACCTCTCCTGGCATGAAAAATAAATGTCCCTTTTTGTAGTGTCAAAATTTGAATTAAAGCAATCAAAGTTCTTTCGAGTTGCCTCTTCGTTAATTGTCCTGAAAAATGAGATTGTCAGCCTGATATTCTAAGAGTTGATTCTGTTGGGTTCGTCCCGGGCTTAGGATTTGCGTTACATTGTAACCTATGTTTGAGACAAATGCGTGGCCATGGCTGTGTGAGTAGCACGCCTGTATCTCTATCACTCTCTCTGCTCTGATAGACATGAGCCTCCAACTCGCAGCTTTCCAGCAATGGATTTCATAATTATTTCTTTATAGAATTGAATGAAATGCGTTTCTAAAAAGGCACATTTTATCCCCTGAACCCTAAGCTGCATGTTCCCCATGTGTACATGCCTCTACTCTACCGCCCTATGTCACTACGCAAATGCAATTGTATGCGCTCAATGCTTTATTATAAAGGTGTTTTCTTCTCATGCGTTCCGGTACCTCAGAGCTCCCAAGGTCACTTTTTGTTCCGGCACCTTCCGATTTACAAATTAAGCACTGGGACCAACTTTAAAACATTCATTGGCTTGCTGTACAGGCAATGCAAGTTGTTTTATGACAGCTCACTTACAGCTGGGGTCACACTAACGTCTGCCGTCTGTGATGTTTGAAAACAGACAGCTGTTTGGTTTCATTTTCGTGTCCTAAGACTCCTGTCTGTCATCATGTCGAGGCTAGTAGTTCACACGCAGCAGGTGTGTATGCTACCTCCAAATGATGTTCATCTTGGCCAGACAGACGGGGATGACAGGAGAACCGAGGGGATTTGGGAGACAGGGCTCAACATTGTTTTCATCATTTTATTCAGCGTAAAGCTCCAATCTGCTTAACCCTTAGTCTTTAATCACTTTTAAGAACATGGAAAGTGTCGAAAAATGACTTGTACCCTATATTTTCATTTTATTGCAATATTTTCAAATGTTGCCACAGCAACACCTCAGTGATCCAGTAAATAGTGTACCGCACTTCGTTTTTCTGAATTTCTGAAGCTAAAAGCTACCGATTTTGAATGAAAGTGACAACTCTTCTTTAATGAATGCCTTCTCTCCTCTGGTGACCACATTGATATTTGTACTGGAAAATAATGAGGGAAATGTAATAATCACTTAAATCAATTCACGGGAGGCAGGTAGGTGAATCTGGCACACAAACCCAGTCTGGGTAGAAAGAATGGCCAATATTTGAGTGGTTAATGCTGCTGAATGCTTTTGTAAGCAGAGCAATGTCCCTGAAAAATTGCTTTAATCAAGAAGTTGCAAAATATTTGTGCTGGTTCACCTTTCTGATCTGAATGAATGAATATGCTGTTCCCCCAATCCTAATGACATGTTTTGGGAACTTTTAAGTAACAAACAAAAAAAAAGTGACAATTTTTGCAACATTAGAGGAATGTTTTGTGTACCTGAAGACAAACATTTTATAAATGTCAGCACAACTGGACGGATTTTGTGTTTTAGGAACCTAGTCTATGTCTTGTAATGTCTCAACACTTTTTTCACAACATATGTTTTGGGAACTTCAAAAGAACATACATATTTTCTGGTAACATTCTTGGAACGTCAGAAGAAAAAAAACTAAATACAAATACAAAATGTGTTGCATGTCGGCAATCAAGTTGTCAAGATATACAGAACTTTCAAAATACAAAAATACAGCCGGTGTGATGCACAGTTCGCTTGGTCCTGCCGAGGCTCTGAAATGACCATTACAGACAACATCAACACTCACTTCTTATTTTCTTACCCTGTCAGCCCTTTCCTTGCTTTTATGAGGTGACAAATGCAGCATGTTCCAGTGTTAACACTCTCCTCGTCTCGCCCCCTAGCCCCCTATCTCCTGTACAGACATCACTTCATAGTGTATCTCTCTTCCCAGCACCCGGCAGCATTGTCAGGTCTGGTAATTGAGTCTTATTGTTGCCATTGAGGTGTTCTGTTCCACCTTTGATTGTGCATTCATTGGGGTTTCCACATCTTTCACCCCTTAGTCATTCATGCAACAACGTTTTCTGTGAAATACCATAAAAATATTTTGTTTAGTCACCAATACATCAGGTAGGTTCACTATTTAGTAATTTTAACTACCATTTAATCCAATAGCTAGAAATACAATATTACACATTTCAAAAGGGTTATTTTTTAAGTGCTGAATAGAAAATAGTACATGGTAAATATACACTGAGTATATATTATATATCACAAAATATTGAGTTGCACCCCCCCATGGCAGTGCATTGTACACTACACTATAATTCCAAATGGTAGCACATAAAGTGACTCTTTCCACTTTGTCCTGTTAAAGCACACTGGTCGATGGAGAATGATGATGTAGTGATTTGGTTTTTCCTTCCAACATACATTTTTTGTCAAATTGATACATTTACAAATATAGAATTTATAGTGTTAAGCAGTTATGAAACTACCGTATAAATGCTAACTAGGCACTACATCATTGTGGTTATCAGTTTGGATCAGTTTGATTAAGTAACAGTTAATTGTATTGTGAAACAAATGGCAAAAAAAATCATGTTAATGTCGCATTTTGAAAAGCAGATAGTTAGATTGAATTTGTCTCCAAATTTTACCTTAATTTAACTAGGCAAGTCAGTTAAGAACAAAATCTTATTTTCAATGACGGCCTAGGAACACCAGGTTAACTGCCTGTTCAGAATAACAGATTTGTACCTTGTCAGCTCGGGGATTTGAACTTTGTAATTTGGAGTAATTTGGTGCAGTGAACAAGTGAATTTGAGAATTTGTTTGTTGTACCCAGTCAATTAAGAATGTGCAGAGTTTTAAAACATGAGTCATTTTTGATAACCTTTTATAATGTTTGTGCTTAGAGTTCTGAAAATGTACCACATTCACCAAAGTGCCAAAGTGCCACAACAATGACACAGACAACACCCAGGATTAGTCTGCAGTAAATCATCAGAGCAGGCATTGTTGTTGTTTGTCAGTTGAATCAATTTGTAGAAGGAAGGTTAGGGATCAATCTTCGTTTATCTTTGATGTATCTGCAAGGAGAGGGACACATATTCCTGTCTACTCCCTCCTATGTTTTGTTACAGTTCAACAATTTTAATCAACCTGTTCTCTGAATAAATGCTGTTACACATAGATAGAAGTAAAGAAAATATTCCATCTTAAAATGTTTGATTTGAAGGAGAGTTACGGTAGCCTAGCTACACCCTGCACGATTTTATAACAATTCAACAAAGCATATTGTCCCACTGTTCCATAGCAGTAACCCTTCCCAGAGCCTGCAACAGGATTTAACACAAACAAAAACACTGAAAATAGAATGTCTGGAAAACTCCTAAAGACAACAGACCGATGCAGATTGCCCCAAACATTGTGATTTGTGTTGGCTTCAACTTTCAATTTACACAATCTATTGCTATTTCCTTTGGCCACAGAGAGAGCAGTCGCTTCACCGTAGCCGTTGTGATGGCTAATGATCTGTCACAGATGTGCACAAACCAATTAGCCTCTCTGACCTCGGAGATGCTGTATGTGTGTGTGTGTGTGTCTAGGATGGTCGGGCGGCCACCCCCACACCCTTATCTTCACTCGTCCTGTCAAAGGCCAACCTTCCGGAGATGACGAGGGAGGAGCCAAAGGGGTAGGGGGGGAGTAAGAGGATGATGTAATCTCTGTCACACACTCTGGGAAGGGGAGCAAAGGAGGGGATGAAGAGGCAGATGATTGAAGGGAGGAGGAGGAGGGGAATGGAAGAGGAATAGTATGAGGATGAGAATGACAAGGAGGAGAGCTGAGGGTGAGGAGGTATACAGGATTGAGGAGGGGAGGGGAGTGAGGGGGTGATTCTATCTGTGTCAAACATTTAGGGAGGATAGGAAAGGAGGAGGGGAGAAGAGGGGAGAGGTGTCAGGACAGAAGAGGACAAGAGGGGAGTGACAGGGTGAAGCAATCTGTGTCAGCCAGTCAGGGAGGAGAGAAAAAAGGGAGGTCCATTGCCACCATGCAGGGCCAGGCTGTGACACACTCTGTGGATGGATGAGGTGATGTGTCGGCCTCTGAGAGAAAATCATCCATACTTACCTTCCCCTCATTGGCAGTTGGTGACGTTTAAGGACGATTATTGTTTTTGTGAGCATGGCCTTATTTCTATTATAGCAAATTGGATGCCTGTCATTCATATTCCATTCACCCAGCTAAATGTAACATCGATAGGTTTAGGCTACTACATGATACTCAAATGTTCTCTATACCCATCATGAGGTTGCTACAACCTAGCCTATGAATGAAAGTTTACAATGTAGGTGCACAGGTTGAGAGAAAAATGTAATTAATCAAGATGACAGACAGTGACACATTCAATAATGCCTTGCACACACTTGCCTGCATCTAGCTGATCTAGGGTGTAATCATTAGTCCAACAGTTGCAAACAAGAGTTTCTAATGGATACATTCATGTATGTTCATCCCGGATACTTTAGGTTTGCTTCGGTTTAAAAAACATTTTTCAACAGAATCGGCGGAATGAATACACCTAAGACCACACGCAAACACAGTTCACTTTCATAGCAGCCACAAACAAACAGCATGAACACTTTGCTTGTTGTATTATTCCTTCTTGCAGCTACACACTCTCCTCCTCTCATCTTTTCTCTTCGCTTGTGGACTTCAGTGCACAACACATCAGCTGTCTGTAACCAGGCGAAAAAACCCTTCCAAGCAAAACCTTTATATTATATCCGCTAACTGCTACGCCTATATCATAGTCACCATAGCTAATGTCTCATAGTCAACATAGCTACTAGAACTAAGGCCTTAGTAAATACGCTACAGTAATGCAGTACAGTGTCAGCAAACAGTTTAGCAGTTACATTGGCGGGCCCGGCTGGCAATAAATGAATAAAACCAAAAGCTTACCTTGACTTTTAGTAGTTCCAGTGTTGGATACTCATAGCCAGCTAGCTAACATAGCATCCCTCTCTGTTTGAGATGGGTGTTTGAGTAGGCTAATCTAGCTAGCTGTAGTGAAAGTGAAAATAAATATAGCTCCCTTTCTCTTGCTTCACCTTCATTTTTAAAGAAATTAACTTGTTCAAAACTGTTCAACTATTGTCTTTCTCTCTCTTTGAGTCAACTACTCACCACATTGTATGCACTGCAATGCTAGCTAGCTGTAGCTTATGCTTTCAGTACTAGATTAATTATTCTGATCCTTTGATTGGGTGGACAACATGTCAGTTCATGCTGCTCTGAAAGCTCTGGAAGCATCTTAATTACTGTGTAAGTCTATGGAAGCGGGTGAGAACCATGAGCCTCCTAAGTTTTGTATTGAAGTCAATGTACTCAGAAGAGGATGGAATCTAGTTGTCCTCGAGCCACACCATGGTGCTACCCTACAGAGTGCTGTTGAGGCTACTGTAGACCTTCATTGCACAACAGTGTGTTTGGATCAATTATTTGGTGGTGTACATATATTTAGTATAGCTTCAGGATAACTTTTTTTAACGTTTATGGAATCCACTGCTTCGCCTGTAGAAGCATAGTGCTCCTAGACGTGGGGTTGAAGAGTAATACAGATGGAGATTATATTTTGGAGATAGAGAATTAAGTATGGTCAACATATTACATTTGTTAAACTTGTAAACTGTTAGGAATTAGGAGAGGTTTGAGAAAGAGTTATGATTAGGTAAGGTTAGACATAAAGCTAGAGAACCACCATCCAGAACCATTTAAAATCGGACAGCTGTATTATGCACTCAAACAGATTGATGGCTGCTGGGAGACATGGAAGACATTAGAAAGAGAAAACAGAGACAGACAGAGAGAGCGAGACAGATTGCTGTCATCGACATCTGAGAGAGAAGAACATTTGAATATTTATTCCATCGCCACAGACAGACTTTGAAATATTTTCAGTCAGCATGGAAGTCATGGTGGAATTGTAGTTTTTCAGGGTCTGGTGGCTCTCCCCAAAGATAGCCTTCAGAAAGGACCGTACGATACTCTGCTTAGGTGTTGGAGAAGAGGACTTGCTTCACAGTGACGTAGTGTGGTTTCACTGTGTATCCGAAGTGTCACTGCCAAGGGTGTCATGGGGCACAAAGTATGAGAGGATGGAGTGGTTTTCAAACACCTGAAACAGATGTTTCCTGCATTCTGGAGCCATAATCATTATGCCTAATTCTATGTGAAACATATGTATATATATCTGCATAGGTTATCGAAGAATACTTCTTTACCGGTTAAGTTGTAATTTTAATAAATTATGCACAATGGCAACCATGACCTACCTGTCTTTATGGCTAAGACCCATGAACAGACAGCACCAACAAACATCACCAGTCCACAGCCTTGTCATCAATAACACTACTGTAGAGCAATTACACACCATGGACAAATTACACAAGAGAAAGGGTAGTCGATTTATCAATATGTACTGCTATCTTGGGTTATGGACATACCTGTCTATGGTATATCATATACTGTCATAGTGAATATAATATAATTGGTGGAGTGAATATTAGTTGATAGATACTAATGGAATACATTTTATTTTATTTGAATGTGCTTAGAAATTATCTGGAGTGCCTACTGCTTCCCCCTTAGAAATGTTTCAATTCAGAACACTCAGGTTTCCATGGAGTTCGGGTCACAGCACCCGACGAGCATTAAGTCATATAAGGAAGGTTCTGCCTGACAGAGACAATGGACCCATATCTTCATGTCACGAAGAAGGGTATAGAGGGAATAGCAGAGAGGTGGAGGAGAAATTTGTTTAGATTCAAGTTGCATTAGCAACACACACACACACCATCATGAACAGATATATATACATATAAATGTAGCTTAAACTAGGATGAGTCATGTCAATATGTGTAAGTGGTTACTTGTGACATGGGTTGTGATTAGAACAAGGAGTGAAAGTGCCGATGTGCCCTCAACCGGGCCTTTGTCGGACGTCTGCTAGCCCCGGCCTGCTACTTTATGAACGCCGTGTCTCCCGCTTGCTAGCGTAGCAACAACTTCCCTGTTTCATCTATTGCTGTTCACTGGACCCTATGATCACCTGGCTACATAGCTGATGCCTGCTGGACTGTTCATTAATCACGGTACTCCACTTTGTTTGTTTTGTTTATCTGTCTGCCCCATCCTCGAACTCAGGCCCTGTGTGTAGTTAACTGACCCTCTCTGCCCATTCATCGCCATTTTACCTGTTGTTGTTGTCTTAGCTGATTAGCTGTCGCTGTCTTACCTGTTGTCTTAGCTAGCTTTCCCAATCAACACGTGATTGCTTTATGCCTCGCTTTATGCCTCTCTAATGTCAATATGCCTTGCATACTGTTGTTTAGGGTAGTTATCATTATTTTATTTTACTGCGGAGCCCCTAGCCCCGCTCAACATGCCTCAGATACCTCTTTTGTCCCACCTCCCACACATGGGGTGACCTCACCTAGCATAACTAGTGCCTCCAGAGATGCAACCTCTCTTTTTTGTGCTGGTTGAGGGCAGTCACGTCTGGAATGAACCAAGGGCTATATCTGTTCTTAGTTCTACATTTTTTGAAAGGGGCATGCTTATTTAAGATGGTGAGGAAAGTACTTTTAAAGAACAACAAGGCAATCACATTCTTACAGCCTCAACAGCATTGGTTTCTCAAATGACTGCCTCGCCTGGTTCACCAACTATGTTTCAGATAGAGTTCAGTGTGTCAAATCGGAGGGCCTTTTGTCCAGACCTCTGGCAGTCTCTATGGGGGTACCACAGGGTTAAATTCTCAGGCTGACTATTTTCTCTGTATATATCAATGGTGTCGCTCATGCGGCTGGTGATTCCTTGATCCACCTTTACGCAGACGACACCATTCTGTATACATCTGGCTTTTCTTAGGACACTGTGTTGACAAACCAAACGAGGTTCAATGTCATACAACACTCCTTCCGTGTCCTCCAACTTGCTCTTAAACGCTAGTAAAACTAAATGCATACTCTTCAACCGATCGCTGCACCCACCCACCCTATTAGCGTCACTACCCTGGACGGTTCTGACTTAGAATATGTGGACAACCACAAATACCTAGGTGTCTGGCTAGACTGTAAACTCTCCTTCTAAACTTATATTAAGCATCTCCAATCCAAAATTAAATCTAGAATCAGCTTCCTATTTCGCAAACAAAGCCTCCTTCACTCACGCTGCCAAACATACAGTCGTAAAACTGAGTATCCTACCGATCCTCGACTTTGGCAATGTCATTTACAAAATAGCCTCCAACACCCTACTCAGCAAACTGGATGCAGTCTATCACAGTGCCATCCGTTTTGTCACCAAAGCCCCATATACTACCCACCACTGTGACTTGTATGCTCTCGTCGGCTGGTCCTCGCTACATATTCGTCGCCAGACCCACTGACTCCAGGTCATCTATAAGTCTTTGCTAGGTAAAGCTCCACCTTATCTCAGCTCACTGGTCACCATAACAACACCCACCCATATCTCACTGGTCATCCCCAAAGCCAACAGCCCTTTGGCCACCTTTCCTTCCAGTTCTCTGCTGCCAATGACTGGAACGAATTGCAAAAATCGCTGCAGTTGGAGACTTATATCTCCCTCACTAACTTTTAACATCAGCTATCTGAGCAGCTTACCGATCGCTGCAATGGTACACAGCCCATCTGTAAATAGCCCACCCAACTACCTACCTCATCCCCATATTGTTTTTATTTACTTTTTGCTCTTTTGCACACCAGTATTTCTACTTGCATATCTTCATCTGCACATCTATCACTTCAGTGTTATTTTGCTAAATTGTAATAACTTCGCTATTATGGCCTATTTATTGCCTTACCTCCTTACTCCATTTGCACACAATGTATATAGATTTTTCTGTTGTGTTATTGACTGTATGTTTGTTTATCCTATGTGTAACTCTGTGTTATTCTTTGTCACTCTTCTGTGCTTTATCTTGACCAGGTCGCAGTTTGTAAATGAGAACTTGTTCTCAACTGGCCTAACTGGTTAAATAAAAAAATAAAAAACTGCATGCATGTTCTCAAAGTAACCACCAGGGGGCATCGTTGTAGCAGCATTTAACAAATGATTCCTTGACATTATAAACCATGGTCCATGTCAGGAGGATATTACATTGAAACACTTTGCACTCTCTCTATGTCTTCATAGTACTGTTATTGGTTGAAACTCCAAATGATTTTCCAGTCTCCACATGGCGTGTTACCCCTGATGTTTTTACAGACCTTGTGTCAAATGATCTTGTATTAGAGTGGTTCTTTCTTTACGTCTGTATCTCACTATCTGCCCAGTGATTGTTTCTTGTTGCTATGATACAACAGGATCTGGAGAGAAATTATTTGTGGTCTCTTTGAGAAGACAATACAAAGCAATTAGTTATGATCATGCTGTACACAACATGTCGCACCCAAAAACAACAACACAGAACAGAACCAAAGGATGAACGACCCCATACTGTGATTCTAAATAGTGCCAACCCAACAATGCGGTGAGCTTTCAACAACACAACACGCTAACACATGAACTATTATCATCTTCTTGGCAGACTAACAAACAAGCAAAATGGAGTGGGGAGCCTAGTGAGAAGAAGGGAAGATCAGAGAGAAGAGGAAGACAAACAGAACTAACTGGAAAGGAACAGATGCCCTAGTAGCCCACTCCTCAACCCGTAAAAGAGAAGAAAATGAAACAAAAATGGATTGGGGAACCTATAGAGAAAGACAAGAAAGAAGTGAGATGAAGAGGATAGAGAGAGAGGGGTACAATGTTGCTAGCTCCACTAGTAGTTCCTAGTAGTACTACTCTTTACCCTTCAAAGACAAGGACGCGTGGCAGCCTAAGGATAGTGGAGCTGGCGGCCTGTTGCTACACTAACACATAACACATATTTTGTCTTGTTGAAAGCCCTTATCCACCAAAATGGCCATGTCAGGGGTGAGTAAGGATATAATTCCAGACTGCTTGAAGATCTCCTTGTCACTCATAGATGCAGCATACAACGATAATACAAAAGTGACACCTCCATGTGGTGCCGTTCCCAACATGCCCTTAAAGGTACAGAGTGACTTATAGGAAGAAAACAACTGACTCTGCAGTAGTAGTGAAGATGGTGTCTGGCAGTGCAGTTCAGTGCAGTCCATCACTACCTGGGTGTCTGGCAGTGCAGTTCAGTGCAGTCCATCACTACCTGGGTGTCTGGCAGTGCAGTTCAGTGCAGTCCATCACTACCTGGGTGTCTGGTAGTGGAGTTCAGTGCATTCCTTCACTACCTGGGTGTCTCGCAGCGGAGTTCAGTGCAGTCCATCGCAGTCCATCACTACCTGGGTGTCTGGTAGTGGAGTTCAGTGCATTCCATCACTACCTGGGTGTCTCGCAGCGGAGTTCAGTGCAGTCCATCACTACCTGGGCATCTGGCAGCGGAGTTCAGTGCAGTCCATCACTACCTGGGTGTCTGGCAGTGGAGTTCAGTGCAGTCCATCACTACCTGGGTGTCTGGCAGTGGAGTTCAGTGCAGTCCATCACTACCTGGGTGTCTGCTTTGAAAGGCTGGTAATGGCTCACATCTACACCATCATCCCAGAAACCCTAGACCCACTCCAATTTGCATACCACCCAAACAGATCCACAGATGATGCAATCTTTATTGCACTCCACACTGCCCTTTCCCACCTGGACAGAAGGAACACCTTTGTGAGAATGCTATTCATTGACTACAGCTCAGCGTTCAACACCATAGCACCCTCAAAGCTCATCACTATGCTAAGGAACCTGGGACTAAACACCACCCTCTGCAACTGGATCCTTGACTTCCTGATGGGCTGAACCCTGGTGGTGATGGTAGGTAGCAACACATCTGCCACGCTGATCCTCAACACTGGAGCTCCCCAGGTGCGTGTGCTCAGTTCCTTCCTGTACTCCCTGTTCACCCATGGCCTGGCACGACTCCAACATCATCATTAAGTTTGCAGATGACAACAGCGGTAGGCCACTTATTTACTAAATACCTAACTAATCACACAGAATTACATATACACTGAATGAATCATACCTTGATTACACATTACGTCATAAAGGAAAACGTCCCTAGCGGACGGAACAGATATGACAGCTGGTTACCCAAAGAAAAGGGGGGTTGGGTTTGAGTGAAAGAGTGGGAAGACTGAAGAACAAAGGGAGAAACGATGTCTCTATCGGGGCAGTAGGCAAATACTCTATCTTAAATACAGAATCTTATGCATTCTAAATTACCGCCCATTTGAAAAAGGAAAATGCAATAAATATTTACTCTGAGCTGCGCTTCGTTAAGTTGGTGGTAGATGGAAGGCCGTGTTGCCCAACAGAGTCCTTTGTCTTTTGAAGAATGTCCCTGGCGGTAAATTGGATAAGTTGTAGTAACGTCGTTGTGGGATACTCTGTCTGTTCATTCCTAGCCCACGTTTGCAGCTGCTGTTGCTAACTCAACTGCTAGGAGATATCACTTCTGTAGTGAATAAGAGTTCAAAGCTCATACCATTCGCAACCAAAGCTCACGCTAATGTTGGCTTTGTTCTGTAGTTATTATCTGAACCCTTCTGACATCGGATCGTCTTCCTAATGTACCTGGAACAAAGTTATATTGTCGTCAAGGCTTTCTAGGAAGGGAGAGGAGGGCGTGTTTCATAGTTCATAACCAATGCCTCTTCACGTGGGCGGGCAACTGAGTCGGGCCTAATGCACCCAATTCTCACATTTTAGAAGCTAAAATCACATTTCATCCCCTCCCAAATAATTTCATATTCAAACATTTAAATTGCACATCAATTCCATGTGAATCTGATAACTATAATGTGTAGACTTTCCACTGTACCGTTTATGTCATCCTATCATTGATGAGAATGTCTCCAATGACAACCGAACTGACATCATATTCATTAAGTACCAACGCATATGTTCAACTGGTTGGATTACCATATATGGTTCATTTCCCCCCACTTTCTGATGTTCCCAGAATCTCTGTTTAACAAAGGCTATTCAAGAGCCCCTCTGTCGAGTCAAGAGAGAGGGAAGGGAGAAAGGTATTTATGGGGGGGGGGGGGGGATCATAAACCTTACCCCCAGGCCAACGTCATGACACTGGGGCTAAGCTACCTGCCATCCAGGACCTCTACACCAGGCGGTGTCAGAGGAAGGCTCTAAAAATGGTCAAAGACCCCAGCCACCCCAGTCATAGACTGTTCCCTCTACTACCGCATAGCAAGCGGTACCGGAGTGCAAAGTCTAGGACAAAAAGGCTTCTCAACAGTTTTTACCCCCAAGCCATAAGACTCCTGAACAGGTAACCAAATGGTTACCTTGAATATTTGCATTGTGTGGCCCCCCCAACCCCTCTTTTACACTGCTGCTACTCTCTGTTTATCATATATGCATAGTCACTTTAACTATACATTCATGTACATACTACCTCAATTGGCCAGACCAACCAGTGCTCCCACACATTGGCCAACCGGGCTATCTGCATTGTGTCCCATCACCCGCCCACCCCTCTTTTTACGCTACTGCTACTCTCTGTTCATCATATATGCATAGTCACTTTATCCATACCTACATGTACATACTACCTCAATAAGCCTGACTAACCGGTATCTGTATATAGCCTTGCTACTGTTATTTTCAAATGTTTTTTTACTGTTGTTTAATTTCTTTACTTACACACACACACACACACACACACACACACGACTTCGTAAAAGAGGGAAACGAAGCGGTCTTCTGGTCAGACTCCGGAGACGGGCACATCGCGCACCACTCCCTAGCATACTTCTCGCCAATGTCCAGTCTCTTGACAACAAGGTTGATGAAATCCGAGCAAGGGTAGAATTCCAGAGGGACATCAGAGACTGTAACGTTCTTTGCTTCACGGAAACATGGCTCACTGGAGAGACGCTATCGAAGTCGGTGCAGCCAGCTGGTTTCTCCACGCATCGCGCCGACAGAAACAAACATATTTCTGGTAAAAAGAGGGGCGGGGGCGTATGCTTTATGGTTAACAAGACGTGGTGTGGTCACAACAACATACAGGAACTCAAGTACTTCTGTTCACCTGATTTAGAATTCCTCACAATCAAATGTCGACCGCATTATCTACCAAGGGAATTCTCTTCGATTATAATCACAGCCGTATATAATCCCCCCCAAGCAGACACATCGATGGCTCTGAACGAACTTTATTTGACTTTTTGCAAACTGGAATCCACACATCCTGAGGCTGCATTCATTGTAGCTGGGGATTTTAACAAGGCTAATCTGAAAACAAGACTCCCTAAATTGTATCAGCATATCGATTGCGCAACCAGGGCTGGAAAAACCTTGGATCATTGCTATTCTAACTTCCGCGACGCATATAAGGCCCTCCCCCGCTCTCCTTTTGGAAAAGCTGACCACGACTCAATTTTGTTGCTCCCTGCCTACAGACAGAAACTAAAACAAGAAGCTCCCACGCTGAGGTCTGTTCAACGCTGGTCCGACCAATCTGATTCCACACTCCAAGACTGCTTCCATCACGTGGACTGGGATATGTTTCGAATTGCGTCAAACAACATTGACGAATACGCTGATTCGGTGAGCGAGTTCATAAGAACGTGCGTTGAAGATGTCGTTCCCATAGCAACGATTAAAACATTCCCAAACCAGAAAGCGAGGATTGATGGCAGCATTCGCGTGAAACTGAAAGCGCGAACCACTGCTTTTAATCAGGGCAAGGTGACCGGAAACATGACCGAATACAAACAGTGAAGCTATTCCCTCTGCAAGGCAATCAAACAAGCTAAGCGTCAATATAGAGACAAAGTAGAATCGCAATTCAACGGCTCAGACACAAGAGGTATGTGGCAGGGTCTACAGTCAATCACTGATTACAAAAAGAAAACCAGCCCAGTCACGGACCAGGATGCCTTGCTCCCAGGCAGACTAAATAACTTTTTTGCCCGCTTTGAGGACAATACAGTGCCACTGACACGGCCCGCAACCAAAACATGCAGACTCTCCTTCACTGCAGCCGAGGTGACTAAAACATTTAAACGTGTTAACCCTCGCAAGGCTGCAGGCCCAGACGGCATCCCCAGCCGCGCCCTCAGAGTATGCGCAGACCAGCTGGCTGGTGTGTTTACGGACATATTCAATCAATCCCTATCCCAGTCTGCTGTTCCCAAATGCTTCAAGAGGGCCACCATTGTTCCTGTTCCCAAGAAAGCTAAGGTAACTGAGCTAAACGACTACCGCCCCGTAGCACTCACTTCCGTCATCATGAAGTGCTTTGAGAGACTAGTCAAGGACCATATCACCTCCACCCTACCTGACACCCTAGACCCACTCCAATTTGCTTACTGCCGAAATAGGTCCACAGACGATGCAATCTCAACCACACTGCCATAACCCATCTGGACAAGAGGAATACCTATGTGAGAATGCTGTTCATCGACTACAGCTCAGCATTTAACACCATAGTACTTTCCAAACTCGTCATCAAGCTCGAGACCCTGGGTCTCGACCCCGCCCTGTGCAACTGGGTACTGGACTTCCTGACGGGCCGCCCCCAGGTGGTGAGGGTAGGTAACAACATCTCCACCCCGCTGATCCTCAACACTGGGGACCCACAAGGGTGCATTCTGAGCCCTCTCCTGTACTCCCTGTTCACCCACGACTGCGTGGCCACGCACGCCTCCAACTCAATCATCAAGTTTGCGGACGACACAACAGTGGTAGGCTTGATTACCAACAACGACGAGACGGCCTACAGGGAGGAGGTGAGGGCCCTCGGAGTGTGGTGTCAGGAAAATAACCTCACACTCAACGTCAACAAAACTAAGGAGATGATTGTGGACTTCAGGAAACAGCAGAGGGAACACCCCCCTAGCCACATCGATGGAACAGTAGTGGAGAGGGTAGTAAGTTAAGTTCCTCGGCGTTCAAATCACAGACAAACCTGAAGGAGGCTGAAGAAATTCGGCTTGTTACCAAAAGCACTCACAAACTTCTACAGATGCACAATCGAGAGCATCCTGTCGGGCTGTATCACCGCCTGGTACGGCAACTGCACCGCCCACAACTGTAAGGCTCTCCAGAGGGTAGTGAGGTCTGCACAACGCATCACCGGGGGCAAACTACCTGCCCTCCAGGACACCTACACCACCCGATGTCACAGGAAGGCCATAAAGATCATCAAGGACAACAACCACCCGAGCCACTGCCTGTTCACCCCGCTATCATCCAGAAGGCGAGGTCAGTACAGGTGCATCAAAGCTGGGACCGAGAGACTGAAAAACAGCTTCTATCTCAAGGCCATCGGACTGTTAAACTGCCACCACTAACATTGAGTGGCTGCTGCCAACACACTGACTCAACTCTAGCCACTTTAATAATGGGAATTGATGTAAAATATCTCACTAGCCACTTTAAACAATGCTACTTAATATAATGTTTACATACCCTACATTATTTATCTCATATGTCTACGTATATACTGTACTCTATATCTACTGCATCTTTATGTAATACATGTATCACTAGCCACTTTAAACTAAGCCACTTTGTTTACATACTCATCTCATATGTATATACTGTACTCGATACCATCTACTGCATCTTGCCTATGCCGTTCTGTACCATCACTCATTCATATATCTTTTACATATTCTTTATCCCTTTACACTTGTGTGTATAAGGTAGTAGTTTTGGAATTGTTAGTTAGATTACTCGTTGGTTATTACTGCATTGGCGGAACTAGAAGCACAAGCATTTCGCTACACTCGCATTAACATCTGCTAACCATGTGTATGTGACAAATAACATTTGATACCTTTTTTCCGCATTATTGTTTTGACCCTATAAGTAAGCATTTCACTGAAAGGTCCTGTTGTGTTGCTAAGGTGTTGCTGAAACACCTGTTGTGTTCGGCACACGTGACAAATAAACTTTGATTTGATTTTACTTTATACTTTGTCCCCATCAATAGACACTCAAACGAGGTTCTATCCACTCACCCCCCTCATGTCAATACATCATGCACACTAACCTTGACACACAATACCCATGTCTAACCAGAGGAGGCTGCTGTAGGCTGCTGGGTGGAGCTATAGCTGGAATGGAATAAATGGAACGGAGTCAAACACATCAAACATAAGGTAACCACATGTTTGAGTATGTTCCATATATTCCTTTCCAGCCATTACAATGAGCCCATCCTCATATAGCTCCTTCCACCAGCCTCCTCTGCCCCCAACAGACACCAGTCAGTCACCCACACCATCCAATCCTTACTAATACCTATTTTTCCCCAATTTAGACTTCAAGCCTTGCATGAACAATCAACTAAGCCTCCATAATACAAAACATGTAGCCTACTTGTAAACACACCAACTATGACAAGACACAGACCATGTTTATGCCTAGCTCCAGTATATTTATTTGCTCATCATGGAGTCATGGTAAGTTTAGTAGATTTGAGTAAGATTCCAGAAGCCGACTTACACTAGTTCCTTGTGCTGAGCTTGATGTTGATGCCACAGCAGATGTTCATGGGAGCAGACTCTAATTGGAATAATGTTAGTCACGTTAGCCTCTGCGGTAGAGATTTAGCTAGCTAATGTTAGCTTGCAAAGTTATCGCCAGATAGCAGCTGGCTAATTACATTGATATGCTTTGGAATGTCTAGCCAGCATATTATGAAAGCTAGCTAGGCTAGATTTTGGTTTAGATGAACAAATGTAGTTCACTAGCTAGCTAGCTAGCTAAGTAACATGTCTATAGCTAGGTTTCCATCCAATTGGCAACAGATTTATGCGAACAATCTGTTAAAACAATATGCGCATGAAATGTACTTGTTGCATATAAAAGTATGCGCGTAAAGATGTAGTGCACATAAAAATAACTAAAATAATACAAGTTAATGGGTTTTGCCTCCTGAGTGGAGCAGCGGTCTAAGGCACTGCATCGCAGTGTTGAGGGGTCACTACAGTCTGGGATTCGATCCGGCCGTGACTGGGAGTGCAATAGGGTGGCGCACAATTGGCCCAGCGTCATCCGGGTTAGGGGAGGATTTGACCAGGGGGCTTCCCTTGGCTCATCATTCTCTAGCGAGTCCTTGTGGTGGGCCGGGCGCCTGCAAGTTGTCATCAGTTGAACGGTGTTTCCTCCGACACATTGGTATGGCTGGTTTCCTGGTTATGTGAGAGGGTGTTAAAAAGCAGCGCGGCATGGCGAGTCATGATTTGGACGGTGCATGACTCGACCTTCGCCTCTCCCGAGCCTGTTGGGGAGTTGCAGCGATGAGACAAGATTAGATCGCAGTTGGATATCATGAAATTGGGGTGAAAAAGGGGGTACAATTACAAAAAAATATAATTAGAAAAGGTTACATGGGTTTCCATTGCTTTTTCAACTCTAGGCCTACTGATGGTTTTGTCACAAAACATTTTGAGAAGGTATAGCGAATGTGCTCATTCTGGTATTGGCACGGGAGTTCTAGTCAACTGCTCGGCGATACAGTGCAGGTAAAGTCTAAATGATGGATTTTTATGGACAAAAGAGCGAGATTAAGCATCATCATTATTATCATGTCACCAGAATAAGGCCTTCAATATTTATTGAAAGGAGCATCAAACTCCTCACCGTGCACTTTCAGCATCCTTTGAAGTTCATCATAATTTATTTAAACTGCATCCTAATAAACTGCGTCTTTCCTATGACGTTGTGACATTTTTATCCAACGTACTTTACTTGCATAAAAAGGTTGGATGGAAACCTGGTTAATTTTGAGGACGCTGGAAATATATTGTGGACTAACGTGCCAATGTCTACAGAAGGTTTTTGAAGCAACCTAACCAAATTAAAACATTGTGAATGGTTGTCTTTATTCCACATATAAAAGGTTTTAAACTCAGAAAAAAAATAAACGTTCCTTTATCAGGACCCTGTCTTTCAAAGATAATTCGATAAGAACTTCACAGATCTTGATTGTAAAGGGTTTAAACACTGTTTCCCATGTTTGTTCAATGAACCATAAACAATTAATGAACATGCACCTGTGGAATGGTAGTTAAGACACTAACAGCTTACAGACAGTAGGCAATTAAGGTCACAGTTATGAAAACTTAGGACACTAAAGAGGCCTTTCTAGTGATTCTGAAAAACACCAAAAGAAAGATGCCCAAGGTCCCTGCTCATCTGCGTGAACTTACCTTAGGCATGCTGCAAGGAGGAAGAACACCTGCACAGGACCGGTACATCCGAACATCACACCTGCCGGACAGGCACAGGATGCCAACAACTGCCTGAGTTACACCAGGAAAGCACAATCCCTCCATCAGTGCTCAGACTGTCGGCAATAGGCTGAGAGAGGCTGGACTGAGGGATTGTAGGCCTTTTGTAAGGCAGTAAGTCCTCACCAGACATCACCAGCAACAACTGTTGGATCGGAGGGTGAGGGCTAGGGCCATTCCCCCCAGAAATGTCCAGGAACTTGCAGGTGCCTTGGTGGAAGAGTGGGGTAACATCTCACTGCAAGAACTGGCACATCTAGTGCAGTCCATGAGGAGAAGATTCACTGCAGTACTTAATGCAGCTGGTGGCCACACCAGATACTGACTGTTACTCTTAATTTTGACCCCTCCTTTGTTCAGGGACACATTATTCAATTTCTGTTAGTCACATGTCTGTGGAACTTGTTCAGTTTGTCTCAGTTGTTGAATCTTGTCATGTTCATACAAATAGTTACACATGTTAAGTTTGCTGAAAATAAACACAGTTGACAGTGAGAGGAAGTTTCTTTTTTGCTGAGTTTACATTTTGTAAGTTAAAAGACAAATATTTTGTCTATATTGAAGCATCAGGTTCTAGATGCATAAGGCATAGGCCGCTTGGAGAAGAAGCAGAGCGCTTTCTTGAATAACTGGGCCTGCAGGGAGCATATGTGGCCACATCATTATAGGACAACTTGGGAGGGTGATAATCTGCAACAGAAAGCACATTTTAGTATCAGAAGTAAAAATACAGCCAGACTGGCCTGCTACTCTGCCTTTCCAGACCTTATAAACTGTTCAGAGTAGTGTCGTGTATATTCAGTACTGAGCGAGACTTGCTGATTTCTTCAAACAATGATCTTTATTTAATATTGATTAATTATTGCAATAATCTAACCAGTCAGCCATGCAGTCTTGACTGTTAAGCTGAGCAGCCTAAATGAAAACGTAAAAAAAAAATATTATAAAGGACCTAAAAATGCTTAGTCAGACTGGTTCCATATCCCATAAGCCACCTTGGTTATCTACAGAGCATGGCGTTTTACCACAACCCAGCTTAGTTTCCCAGATGCCAGGAAGATGAGACAATGAAGCATTGTTCTAAACTCTTACAGGCTATCTCTGGTCACACACACCACATCTTGTCTATGGAATGCCAGCGTTTAGGTTTTTATCACCAAGTCATTGTCAGCTCAAGCTATCCCTAGCAGACTAACTGCAGGAAGCTAGAGCGGAAACCATCTCTTTACAGAAACACAGAATTAAACAGTACCTAAACGTCTTGCTATTAATTGTTAACTATTAATACCAAACAAACCAGGTGTAGTAAAAGTTAACACGCAGAAAAGCGCAGTGCATAAGGGAAGAACCAAAACAATGGCGGCACATGCAAGCAAATTAGAACATTTGGCTAGGAAGGCAGAAATTATAGTAAAACCTGCAATAGAGTGTAATCAATGGAAAAACACACTACCCTCCCCTGTGTCCAATAAAAAAAAAAAACACAACTCTCCCCAAAGCAAAACGAAAAGGTTAAACAAACCTACCCTACTTTGGACCACCCACCCTTAGATGACATGAGTGTCCGATCCCTATTCTATAGTTAAACACTTTGAGGCAGACCAAATAATTACCATCTGTCTGGGGAAACATGTAAGCAATGGAAGCAGGATTTAAGTTGAAATTATGCAAGCTAGACCTCTGATTATTTGGGATGTATCGGCACTCAGCCCTTTCGTTCATATTTAACAGAGAGGAAGCACAAAATCAAGTGTGTTTTGAACATACTTCCTCTCTAAAAATGCCTCTTATTTTCAGAATCTGTACTGAAAATGGCAATACTGTGCCTTTAATCTATTTTAAATGAAGATCAGTGGGTTTTATTCTAAACAAGATTACAGTAGGTGATATATTTTTTTTACAATAAAAAAAAAAAAACACACCACACGTAGATACAATGCATTTAAAAAAGTATAGAGGATAACACAAAACTTTTTAGAAACTTATTTGTAACGGCTTTCTTTGGGTGAAGTAGAGTCGGACCAAAATGCAGCGTGGTGGTTATTCATGTTCTTTAATTAATAAAGACACTATACATGAAATAAACTACAAAACAAGAAAAGTGAAAACCTAAAACAGCCCTACCTAGTGCAAACACAGAGACAGGAACAAGGACAATCACCCACCAACACACAGTGAAACCCAGGCTACCTAAATATGGTTCCCAATCAGAGACAATGACTAACACCTGCCTCTGATTGAGAACCATATCAGGCCAAACATAGAAATAGACAAACCAGACACACAACATAGAATGCCCACCCAGCTCACGTCCTGACCAACACTAAAACAAGGAAAACACACACGAACGATTGTCAGAAAGTGACAGTTTTTCCATTGTGGTCCTCTTGTTAACAAAATACATAATTCATCAACGAACAACAAATTAAATATGGAAAAGGAATGGAGTTGGGCGCATTGATGGTACTTTACAGCCAGGGAGAAAGTCAGGAACTCTTCATCAGGTCCCATCTACAGGTATTTGTCCGACGATCCCAGTTCTTCAATAGTAGCCGCTCCTCCATAGGTAACTGATCCTCCATTGCCGACAGTGTAGCACCCAACATGGTGATGTATCGGCTGCAGTAAAGTGCCAGAAATTCAACCACACATCAGCAATGGTCAGGAACAGTCCCTTTGCCTCTCTGGCATCTCAGACACAGCAGTCTCCACCTTCCACCTACCTGCTGCATTATTTAAATGAAGTAATTTGCCATCCAGCTAGCTGGCTAGCCAAGGCAAACACACAGATTTAACAACAAAGTTTTGTAACTTTGACATTGAAGACCACCATATGAATGTGATAAAAAAATAGATATATATTATATATATATATATACTAATATATAATATATATAATAGATGTATATATATTTTTTTTAAATAACAATACAATTATTCAATATTTACAAAATGGACCTAACGGCACCATGGCTTCTGATTATAATCAAAATTATCTTTGATTGGGTGGCTTGAAGGTCATTGTAAAGCATTTACAACTGTGTTACTGGGAAAATGATTCAGCAATGTGAATAATGTGGTTGGAATGAATTAATAATATCACAGTTGGTATTTGAATTCACAGCCTAAATGTTAAAGTACTGCCTAAATGTATTCTCCTCAGGTCTAGGCTGAATACATCCTTTCTGGACCTGCATTTACTTGAGGTGGTTAAATCAATTCCACATGGACACACAATCCTCACAGTCTATGTGTTCAGTGCCAGGAGTGTGTGTTCCTTCAAGTCTCTCAATCACTTAAAGCTGCTTCCTTGTCCATGAGACAGTTTCTACCTCCACCATTGAGATTTCCTGTTCTCTCTCTCTCTCTCTCTCTCTCTATCTCTCTCTATCTCTCTCTCTCTCTCTCTGAATGTTTTGCTCAGTCTGGATTGTTGGCCGGTAACACTGCATTACAAAAGAGTTCATTATGCTCTGCGTGAGATGGAAGCAGATAGTGTCTTCCCTGCAATTCATTTGTGATTATTGTACGTGTTGAATCATACATGTATTACTGGTCCCTGGGGACTGATGTTTAAAGACTGTCAAAGGCTCTCTACTCTGAGTGATTTGATAATTAGGTCCAAATTAGCACACACGTTAGTGGTCAGAGAGTTGGGCCAGGAACAGAAATGTAGCTGGATCGAATCCCAGAGCTGACAAGGTAAAAATCTGTCATTCTGCCCCTGAGCATGGCAGTTAACCCACTGTTCCCCAGGTGCCGAAGACGGGGATGTCGATTAAGGCAGCCCCCCGTACCTCTCTGATTCAGAGACAGTACATCATATGACATCCCTATACCACCACATATCCACAACACAAAATGTTCAATACCACCATAAACAATTTCACAATGTGTGCGTGTGCATGTGTTTGTACCTGGGTGTGTGTCTCTTCACAGTCCCTATTGTTCCATAAGATGCATTTTTACCTGCTTTTTAAATCTAATTATACTGCAGGTGTAGGTGGAATAGAGTTCCATGTAGTCATGGCTCTATGTAGTACTGTGCGCCTCCCATTGTCTGTTCAGGACATGGGGACTGTGAAGAGACCTCTGCTGACATGTTTTGAGGGCTATGCATGGGTGTCCGAGCTGTGTGCTAGTATTTTAAACAGACAGCTCGGTACATTCAGCTTGTCAAAACCTCTTACAAAAACAAGCAACGATTAAGTCAAACTCTCTTCCACTTGGAGCCATGAGAGATTGACATGCATGTAATTATTTCTACATAGTAGACTTGCATATCTGGGGGAATAGAATGTGTGGAAAAAAGCTAGGCCGGGCCTGAGGAGGTATTTGGCGTAGCAGCTAGCCTAGCTGCTAGCTAGCTGCCTATCAAGCTAGCAGGGTTTTCTTGAGGACTTGAACACAGCCCATGACACGGTTAGCCATTGTGGCCGGGACCACGGATTGTACCGGGTTTGTGGCTGTCTAGATCCCTGCTGTTTGTTGTTTTCAATCTTCTCTGAGACCTGCCCTTTCTGGAACGGCAAAGGGTAACAGCAAAACCTACGTTGCTAGCATAGGCAGAAATCCCAGGAGGGACGGGGAGGACACGACACCCCCATCCTGGGAAAAATATGATTTGTCCCCCCCAATATATCACTGTAAAGATAACTATGTAATTTCAACAATATTAATAATACGCAATGAAAGCAGACACTTAATAGCGCGTTTTTAAGTTTCAAAAGATTGCGACCCCCTGCCCTTTGCCTCACAATGGTTTGATCTACTGCCAGTTCCTTATCTGGCAGGTAACAGAGGGTTCGTATCTACTGACTGAAAGGCACTCAATGCACGTAACTGACGTGAGGTTAATCCAGGCAATCGTGCCATAGCAATGGGTTTTTTTTATGTTGGAAGGGTTTACACAAACACTAGCTGAATTTGCAGAGCTAGCGGGCAAACATGAACTATTAAGCTAGCTAGTACCTATTCCATTTATGTGGCGTCGTCAAAGATGGAATCTTTGCTGTCGTCAGTTTATTCCAAGATCAGCATGCAGCTGTAGTGCTTCAAAGTCCCTGTGATAAGGTTAGCGATAAACTGAACTCCCAACTGAACAGAACTACACTTTCATCTACCATTGTCTAATCTTTAATGGTCTCGTTGCAAAAGCTAAATTGTCGCTATGGGACTCTGAAGCACATGTGTGCCGCTCTTGGAGTAAACTGACGATAGCAAAGATTATAGCAAACACCACAGAAACGGAATTGGTGCTTGCTAGCTTTGCAAATTCAGCTATTGCTGGAAGCCAGCCAATATGAAACAACTATATTAAAATTACAAAAGGTTGCAGCATATGTTGTGTAAATGGTGAACTCATACAGCGGTCTACTCTTGTTACTGCAACCCGTTTCACACCAGGTAGAAAAAGTAAAAATACATTTTTCAGTACACCAAAACGCAAAGCAAGAAGCCTAGTAGCCTAAGACTAGTTGATAAAATGTTCATTGGAAAGAAGTGAAATGCCAATGGAATGTTTCACAATGATGTCATTAGGCAGATCAGGCAACAGAGGGCACACAGACAGCAGAGCTGGGGACAGATGGGCAGGGACAGACTGGCAGAGACAGACTGGCAGAGACAGATGGGCAGGGACAGATGGGCAGGGACAGACTGGCAGAGACAGACTGGCAGGGACAGATGGGCAGGGACAGACTGGCAGAGACAGGGAGTCTCAGGTAAGTTTGTTGAGTCTTTATTTGGCAACATTATGAAAGGTTCTAAATTTTTTTGACTTGTAAAATAGGGACATAATTGGAAAATGCCATGGATACCTGTCACGACTCCGACCGAAGGTAGCTCCCCTTCCCGTTCGGGTGGCGCTCGGCCGGCCTACTAGCTGCCACTGATTATTTTCTCCCCCTCCTTATGTGTTTATTGATTACACCTGTTTTGAATTGGCTGTATTAGTTGGGCTTTATTAGTCAGCCGGCCCGCCGGTTTCTTTGTGCGGGATTGATCATTGTAACTCTGGTGTTTGCTACAGACGAACGTGTTTGTGTATTTAGTGCTGGACTGTTTTCGTTCCCTGTGTCTGGGGCATTTTGTTTGAGCACCCAAAAGTGGGGTGGCCGTGGTTCACCGTGTGTGCATTAAAGGAGCACTATATTGAACTCTCTGTTTTCCTGACTTCTCTGACTTCACCCTCACGACACCCGGTACCTTACAATACCCCCACTCTCAACTTAAACTGGTGACTGAACTATGATTTGTTTAAGGCAATGGTATTGCTGTTGTGATTAATTGTGTCGTTTTGGTACCGTTAGCTAGGAGTACGGCAAACACCTTATTTATTTTCTAGGAGACAGACTGTTTTAATTTTTTTTTTTATTTCACCTTTATTTAACCAGGTAGGCTGGTTGAGAACAAGTTCTCATTTGCAACTGGGACCTGGCCAAGATAAAGCATAGCAGTGTGAACAGACAACAACACAGAGTTACACATGGAGTAAACAATAAACAATAAACAAGTCAATAACATAGTAGAAAAAAATAATCTATATATATATTGTGTGCAAAAGGCATAAGGAGGTAGGCAATAAATAGGCCATAGGAGTGAATAATTACAATTTAGCAGATTAACACTGGGGTGATAAATGATCAGATGAACATGTGCAGGTAGCGATACTGGTGTGCAAAAGAGCAGAAAAGTAAATAAAATAAAAACAGTATGGGGATGAGGTAGGTAAATTGGGTGGGCTATTTACCGATGGACTATGTACAGCTGCAGCGATCGGTTAGCTGCTCAGAAAGCAGATGTTTAAAGTTGGTGAGGGAGATAAAAGTCTCCAACTTCAGTCGCAGGCAGCAGAGAACTGGAAGGAAAGGCAGTCAAATTAGGTTTTGGCTTTAAGGGATGATCAGTGAGATACACCTGCTGGAGCGCGTGCTACGGGTGAGTGTTGCCATCGTGACCAGTGAACTGAGATAAGGTGGAGCTTTACCTAGCATAGACTTGTAGATGACCTGGAGCCAGTGGGTCTGGCGACGAACATGTAGCGAGGGCCAGCCGACTAGAGCATACAGGTCACAGTGATGGGTGGTATAAGGTGCTTTAGTAACAAAACGGATGGCACTGTGATAAACTGCATCCAGTTTGCTGAGTAGAGTATTGGAAGCTATATTGTAGATGACATCGCCGAAGTCGAGGACCGGTAGGATAGTCCGTTTTACTAGGGTAAGTTTTGCGGCGTGAGTGAAGGAGGCTTTGTTGCGAAATAGAAAGCCGACTCTAGGTTTGATTTTGGATTGGAGATGTTTGATATGAGTCTGGAAGGAGAGTTTGAAATATAGCCAGACACCTAGGTACTTATAGATGTCCACATATTCTAGGTCGGAACCATCCAGGGTGGTGATGCACTGTGAGGCAGTGAGGGTGGTGAAAGGGAAATAGCCAAGGAGAGAGACTTCAGAGGACAGTGGCACAGCCACGGCAGGACCAGGTGTCAACCTTGTTGCCAGCTGCACCAGTATAGGGGACAGTGGCACAGCCACGGCAGGACCAGGTGTCAACCTTGTTGCCAGCTGCACCAGTATAGGGGACAGTGGCACAACATTGTCCAGTTATCTCAGCGATGGCACAAAACCAAATCAGCCATACCCACAATTTATAGAACCGCAAACTCTTGCCAACAGAGTGTTGACGTTTCAAGAGAGATGGTTTGGCGATTTCCCCTGGCTACATTATAATCCATCAATAAAAGGAGTGTTGTGTTTTCACTGTAGCCAAGGGTTTTCAAGCCAGCTGTCTTTTGGCCAAAGAGTGGATGCTGCCTTCATTAGTGCAGTATTTAGGAACTGGTGGAAAAGCCATTGTAAAATTCACAGCTCATCAAAACTGCAAAACCCACCGCCACTGTGTAACAGCACACCAGCTAAATCCAATCAGTGTCCAGTTATCCAGCGCGTGGGGTAAACAGCAGAAATGACGAAAACTACCTTTGCACTGTATGAGAAAGCAACAACATTGATTGAATCCATTGAGACACACTCAATACGATTTGCTGGCAAAGCAGTGGATCACTATAGGGCAACATTTTTTAAAGTGTTGGATGATGTGGAGGTTCAGTTTGGCGACCGTTTTGACCAGGACAGTCTAAACATTCTGCAAAAGTTGGAAAGAGTGCTTGGCAAGGTTTTGAGTGGTCCTCAGGGACCTCCACCCCCTCTATATTATAGGTAAAGTTAGTGGAATCCCTGTGCTGCTGAATACGTTCATTACACTTTTTTATTTCATGGACCCCTTGCCATTACACCAGGGACCCCTAGGGGTCCACCTACCCTGTTTGAGAACCCCTGGTGTATAGTATGATATTTGTTATTTTGTTTAGTAGTTTTTAGTACATGACAGTACACTTACTAATGATTTATTTTATTTTATTTAAAATTGCATACTTTGTGTGACATACCTGTCCATAGCTGTTGTTTGAAGAGTTGAGACATTGACTGAACAATAACTAAGTATTTCTGAAGGATATTTTGGTGGATTTGTTTGGGTTTTTCATTGAAGTAGTGTAACAGATTTCCTCCTCTTCGTCTGAGGAGGAGTAGCAAGGATCGAACCAATACGCAGCGTGGTAAGTGTCCATGATACTTTAATAATCACTGAACACGACAAAATACAAAAATAACAAAGTGAATGAAAACAAAAACCGAAACAGTCCTGAATGGTGACACAAACAACAAAACAGGAGAAAATCACCCACACCACACAGGTGGGAAAAGGCTACCTAAGTATGATTCTCAATCAGAGACAACTAACGACACCAGCCTCTGATTGAGAACCATACCATACCAGGCCAAACACAAAACACAACATAGAAAAACGGACATAGGCAACCGACCCCAACTCACGCCCTGACCAACCTAAAACAAAGACATAACAAAATAACTAAGGTCATAACGTGACAAGTAGTTATTTTGCTTTTAGAACTGTACTTATTCTGAGCGTTTTGTTCTTGTAAAGATGTTGTAATAGACTCAAACCAGTGGCACATATTTAATGACTACAGTATATAAATTAATCAGAAAAAGTTCAATAAAAAGGTCAGTTCAGTGCGGAGACCAACTTTGTGATGGTTCTCAATGGAGATTCTTTGAGATGAGATCGCACCATGTACATTGTATTTATGAAACCTGCACCCGTACAGTGTACAGTACCATTACCACCTACTGGCCTTGCTTGGTATTGCTGGTTGTAAACACAAATACCTGCATACATACTGGACTGATAAGGAACACTGCTATAACTTTTATTATTAGTAGTATTATAATGATTTTGTGACATTCTGACATTTATTTCCTTTGTTTTGCATTTATTTAGTATGGTCAGGGCGTGAGTTGGGTGGGCAGTCTATGTTTGTTTTTCTAGGTTTTGGGTATTTCTGTGTTTCGGCCTAGTATGGTTCTCAATCAGAGGCAGGTGTCAGTAGTTGTCTCTGATTGAGAATCATACTTGGGTAGCCTGGGTTTCACTGTGTGTTTGTGGGTGATTGTTCCTGTCTCTGTGTTTTGCACCAGATAGGGCTGTTTTTGATTTTCCACGTTTATTGTTTTGGAGTGATCTTGTTTATCGTTTTTTTTATTAAACATGAATCAATATAACCACGCTGCATTTTGGACCGCCTCTACTTCACCACAGAAACCCTTACAGATTTAAACATTTCAACAAGTTGAGACAACCCTTCAGTTAACTACTGTACCTATCAATTATCCAGGAGTAGTAATTATGGTTCCTCAATATACATTTAACATATTACAACGTAGGTTATGTGTTACAGCACTACTTTTGGTGTCCCCCTCAGGAATTGCTCTTGAGAATTTCATGTAATTGTCCCCTCCAAAGTTGATATCAGATTTTTGCCCCTGGTTGCTAGCTACCACGACAAAGACCAAAGCCAGTGGGAATACCGTTGAGAACAGTCTCTCTATCACACGTGAAGGAACTTTTAAACAAACAAAAAAACTTCTACAAGCAGTTGTTACAACAAGAAAATAGCTTAAGGTTTTGTCCAAATACTGGTGGATTCAACGATTAGAAGGATGGACAACCTGACCAGAGAGGAACTGAAGAACAGTTTGCAGTACTCCCAGGGTCAGCTTGATGAGTTAAAACAGGAGAACAACAATCTGTTAGTCATTGAGAGAGGACATCAGTTCTGTGTGATAACAATAACGAATAAATCAGACTATCAAGGTGAAACAACTTGGTTGTGGATGGAATTGAAGAATCTCCACATGAGAGGTGAATGATCTCTGAGAAATTGAAGATGGAGCACGCCCACAGAACTGGATAACGCACCACTGGCCCAGGTGACAGGACCAGGCAGATAGTGGTCAAGTTCCTGAGGTTCAAGGACAAGGTAGCTGTCCTGGAAAGAGCTAAGAACTTGAGAGGAACGTATATCTTTCTCAACAAGGACTATCCTGAAGCTGTGCGCCAGAAGAGGAGAGAACTTATCACAGTTATGAAAGCTACCAGAGCGCATGGGTTCATGAAGCCTGGAAGGGATGAGAGATCCAAGCCTATGGGTTCATAGCTTCAACCCCGCAGCGGCACACACACATCAATTGATTAACCTGTTATGGATGATGCGAATTTTCGCAGCTTTTTGTTAAAAATCACGCAACATTTCAAAGTCCTGCTACTCATGCCAGGAATATAGTATATTCATATGATAAGTGTGTGGATAGAAAACACTCTGAAGTCTCTAAAACTGGTTAAATCGGGTCTGTGGCTATAACAGAACGTGTTTAGGAGTAAAAATCCCTGGTAAAACTGTTTACCAAAAACACAAAAAACCTATTTGTCCGCCATTCAATGTATTGTTTAAGGCGACCTAAAATAAATGAGGACGCCTACAGCTTCCACACGATGTCGCCATTGCTGTCATTTTCTGACTTATTTATCCTTGGTTACAACACGAATAAGCCCCTCCTTTCTTGAGGCGCACCACAGTATGTTGTAAAACTGAAAAAATGGACGATGATTTCCAGACTTGCTGCTATCGAATACAGATCGCCCCGTGATCAATTTGATACATCATTAACGTTTATTAATACCTAAAGTTGGTTTAGAAAAGTCGTTTGAAGTGATTTGTAAAAGTTTATAGGCGACTTTTGTAATTTTAAAAAGTGACGTTGCGTCTTGTAAATGGGCTTTTTGCAGCATCAGACTGGCCTTCAGCAAATGACATTTTGGGTATACAATGACGGATTTAATCGGGAAAAAGACCCAATTGTGATGTTTATGGGACATATAGGAGTGCCAACAAAGAAGCTCGTCCAAGGTAATGAATGTTTTATATTTTATTTCTGCGTTTTGGGTAGCGCCGGCTACCGCAAAATCTGTTGTTTACGTGTCGTGCTGTTATTTTGGGGGGGTACATGCTATCAGATAATAGCTTCTCATGCTTTCGCCGAAAAGCATTTTACAAATCTGACTTGGTGGCTAGATTCACAACGAGTGTAGCTTTAATTCAGTACCTTGCATGTGTATTTTTATGAAAGTTTGAGATTTATCGAGTACTATACTCGAGTACTATAGGTGGCGCTCTGAAATTTCCGCTGAGCTGTCCCTGTGCAGGGACCACCTCCGTAACAAGTTAATGGACTGCTGAATGTATATATTTTTTTCTCTTGCTTTGTTTGGACATTTTCATATCTATCTCCGATAAGCTACACAGGAAAGGGCTGAAAATAGCCCATATTAATAAATGTAGCCTTAGAAATAAGGTTCATGAAATCAATAACTTTCTAACATCAGATACCATTCATATATTATCAATTTCTGAGACTCACTTAGATAATTAATTTGATGACACAGCAGTAGCAATACAAGGATAAAATATCTATAGAAGAGACAGAAATGCTTATGGGGGAGGTGTTGCTGTATATATTCAGGGCCATTTCCCTGTAACGCTTAGAAAAGATATGTCAAGTGTTATTGAAATGTTGTGGTTGCAGATTCACTTGGAAAATCTAAAACATTGTCTTTTGGGGTGTTGCTATAGGCCACCAAGTGCTACCAGTCAGTAGCTAAATAATATATGTGAAATGCTTGATAGTATATGTGATGTAAACAGAGAGGTCTACTTTCTTGGGGACCTGAATAGTGACTGCTTTTCATCAAGTTGTCCACTCAAGAGGAAGCTTCTCACTGTAACCAGTGCTTGGAACAACACAGGTGTACAAAAGTTAAATAAAACACCCCGAATTTTATGAAAATCATGAAAATGTAATTTATGTGTTCAGATGCCCTGTGTGGACAAAGTCATGGAACCTTATCACAATCAGACTAAATTAACTACATTTTTTTAGAGAGAACTTGTATATTGGTCTAATTCGACCGGAACACAGCAGGAGGGTTAAAAGAAACATTAAGGATTTGAAAATCGCAAATTGTTTGCATAGTCAACTTACACACAGCTCTGACACACAAACTTACCACACCAGACATTCCAACACGGGTCTTTTCACAGTCCCCAAATCCAGAACAAATTCAAGAAAGCGTACTGTGTTACAGTGCCTTGCAAATCTATTCATCCCCATTGACGTTTTTCCTATTTTGTTGCATTACCACCCATTGACGTTTTTCCTATTTTGTTGCATTACCACCCATTGACGTTTTTCCTATTTTGTTGATTTACCACCCATTGACGTTTTTCCTATTTTGTTGCATTACAACCTGTCATTTAAATGGATGTTTATTTGGATTTCATGTAATGCACATACACAAATATTCAAAATCGGTGTTTTGTTTTATTTTAAAAATATATATATTTTATTTTTTCATAAAGGAAATGTGGTGCATACATACAGTGCCTTGCGAAAGTATTCGGCCCCCTTGAACTTTGCGACCTTTTGCCACATTTCAGGCTTCAAACATAAAGATATAAAACTACTTTTTTGTGAAGAATCAACAACAAGTGGGACACAATCATGAAGTGGAACGACATTTATTGGATATTTCAAACTTTTTTAACAAATCAAAAACTGAAAAATTGGCTGTGCAAAATTATTCAGCCCCCTTAAGTTAATACTTTGTAGCGCCACCTTTTGCTGCGATTACAGCTGTAAGTCGCTTGGGGTATGTCTCTATCAGTTTTGCACATCGAGAGACTGAAATTTTTTCCCATTCCTCCTTGCAAAACAGCTCGAGCTCAGTGAGGTTGGATGGAGAGCATTTGTGAACAGCAGTTTTCAGTTCTTTCCACAGATTCTCGATTGGATTCAGGTCTGGACTTTGACTTGGCCATTCTAACACCTGGATATGTTTATTTTTGAACCATTCCATTGTAGATTTTGCTTTATGTTTTGGATCATTGTCTTGTTGGAAGACAAATCTCCATCCCAGTCTCAGGTATTTTGCAGACTCCATCAGGTTTTCTTCCAGAATGGTCCTGTATTTGGCTCCATCCATCTTCCCATCAATTTTAACTATCTTCCCTGTCCCTGCTGAAGAAAAGCAGGCCCAAACCATGATGCTGCCACCACCATGTTTGAAAGTGGGGATGGTGTGTTCAGGGTGATGAGCTGTGTTGCTTTTACGCCAAACATAACGTTTTGCATTGTTGCCAAAAAGTTCCATTTTGGTTTCATCTGACCAGAGCACCTTCTTCCACATGTTTGGTGTGTCTCCCAGGTGGCTTGTGGCAAACTTTAAACAACACTTTTTATGGATATCTTTAAGAAATGGCTTTCTTCTTGCCACTCTTCCATAAAGGCCAGATTTGTGCAATATACAACTGATTGTTGTCCTATGGACAGAGTCTCCCACCTCAGCTGTAGATCTCTGCAGTTCATCCAGAGTGATCATGGGCCTCTTGGCTGCATCTCTGATCAGTCTTCTCCTTGTATGAGCTGAAAGTTTAGAGGGACGGCCAGGTCTTGGTAGATTTGCAGTGGTCTGATACTCCTTCCATTTCAATATTATCGCTTGCACAGTGCTCCTTGAGATGTTTAAAGCTTGGGAAATCTTTTTGTATCCAAATCCGGCTTTAAACTTCTTCACAACAGTATCTCGGACCTGCCTGGTGTGTTCCTTGTTCTTCATGATGCTCTCTGCGCTTTTAACGGACCTCTGAGACTATCACAGTGCAGGTACATTTATACGGAGACTTGATTACACACAGGTGGATTGTATTTATCATCATTAGTCATTTAGGTCAACATTGGATCATTCAGAGATCCTCACTGAACTTCTGGAGAGAGTTTGCTGCACTGAAAGTAAAGGGGCTGAATCATTTTGCACGCCCAATTTTTCAGTTTTTGATTTGTTAAAAAAGTTTGAAATATCCAATAAATGTCATTCCACTTCATGATTGTGTCCCACTTGTTGTTGATTCTTCACAAAAAAATACAGTTTTATATCTTTATGTTTGAAGCCTGAAATGTGGCAAAAGGTCGCAAAGTTCAAGGGGGCCGAATACTTTCGCAAGGCACTGTATGTATTCAGCCCCTTTGATATGAAGCACCTAAATAAGATCTGGTGCAACTAATTACCTTCAGAAGTCACATAATTAGTTGTGTGCAATCTAAGTGTCACATGATCTGTCACATGATCTCAGTATATATACACCTGTTCTGAAAGGCGCCAGAGTCTGCAACACCACTAAGGAAGGGGCACCACCAAGCAAGTGGCACCATGAAGACCAGGAGCTCTTCAAACAGGTCAGGGACAAAGTTTTTGAGAAGTACAGATCAGGATTGGGTTATAAAAATATCCAAAACTTTGAATATCCGACTGAGCACCATTAAATCCATTATTAAAAAATGGGAAGAATATGGCACCACAACAAACCTGCCAAGAGTGGGCCGCCCACCAAAACTCACAGACCAGGCAAGCAGGGCATTAATCAGAGAGGCAACAATAAGACCAAAGATAACACGGATGAGCTGCAAAGCTCCACAGCGGAGATAAGAGTATCTGTCCATTGGACCATTTTAAGCCGTACAATCCACAGAGCTGGGCTTTACAGAAGTGTGAGACAGAATATGCCAGATTGCCTCAGATTGGACCAGGTCACTCAAGAGCCTGACAGTAATGAGATACATATCCTTATCTCTTTAAAATCATTTGCATATATCAATATCCTGTATTGATTTCAGTGGCTTTACATCTTAGCTAGTACTACACCCTTTGACTGATTGATTGAGCGAGTGAGTGTAGAAATATTGTTTTGATTTATGGACAGTGGTATTACATGATTATGTTGGATACTGAACAAATTATTATTGTTATTCTTAGGTTTATGTGGTTTTGTGAATGCTGATTTATTTACTGTGGCCTGTAAGTTAGGTATGTAGATGCTGTTTGTTAGTATATTCTTGGACTGCACATATTGATATTGAGTTGTTTATCGATTTCTTCTTTTTAGGATGGAAAATCTACTCTAGGATACCAATGAATGGTCAGGGCACCCTTCATTGTCATTTTTACACACCCAGTCAGTTAGCCATTCACTGTGGAGTCCTATCCTCTACCTAGACACCCACAACTTCTATCTATGTATTCCCTATCGCTTTCACACACAAGGTTCAACTGTCACTGGCAGGTTTCAATATCAGAACCTGAACCCTGAAATGTCTTCACGTCTTCCTTTGCATGTTTGTTTGTTGCTTTGTTAGTATCATACTACAACCTTGATATTCTCTCCTGGAACAAGATATAATTCAAAATGATATGTTACCAATGTAGTCATAAACACTATGATTGCATTTTGGTAGATCATGCCGCTACCATATTGAATGATAAAAATGTGTTTCAAGTTTTATTAGTCATATGTACAGGATACACATGGCATACACCGTCCAACAAAATGCTTACTTGCAAGTTCCTTAAATAAATGACTAAACAGGATGTCAGAGATTTATTCCACTCTCTGATATATAAATATGATCACATAATAAATCACATGTTCTAATTGAGGGGCATGACCACAGCCCAGAGCCTATGGGGAAAGGTTATATATATACAAGCCTAACTGCCCTGCGCTATAACAAGAAACATGTTGCTCAGCAACATTAGTTTATCAGCCAAGTGTAGCTGGACAATATTGTTAGGCACCAGCATATTTAAATCCTTGACCTCAGCGGACAGTCCAAAGGAAGAAAGGGAAGTAATAGGAAGTAGGAAATATGGGGCTATGACACAATAAGAGATATGGATGTAGATTAGAACAAAAAATAAGTCCAGATACAGGGAAAGGACAGATGCATGAGGCTACTTTAACTTTTTATGGCTGCAGGGGCAGTATTGAGTGGCTTGGATGAAAGGTGCCCATATCAAATGGCCTGCTCCTCGGTCATAGTTGCTAATATTAGCATATTATTATTAGTATTGGATAGAAAACACTGAAGTTTCTAAAACTGTTTGAATGATGTCTGTGAGTATAACAGAACTCATATTGGCAGGCAAAATCCTGAGTTGAAATCAAAACAGGAAGTCAGAAATCTGAGCTTGTATGTATTCACCAGAGTCCCCAATGAAATCCGCTTGAGATATGAATGTTGCACTGCCTAGGGGTTCCACTAGATGTCAACCATCAATAGAAACTATAATGAGGCTTCTATGTTGTTGTGGGAGTGAATGAGAGCAGAATATATCAGATGTCCATCAAGCAGCCGTTTTGTGATCGCACTTTTTCCTCATGGTAGTCACTTGTGTTCCACTGCTCACGAAGACAAGAAGGAATACTCCGGTTGGAACTTTATTGAAGCTATATGTTAAAAACATCCTAATGATTGATTCTGTACTTAGTTTGAAATGTTTCCTCAACCGGTAATATCACTTTTTGAAGTTTTTGTCCGATATAATGCTGACCAGAATTAGCGTTTGGATAAGTACACCAAACGCGCTATCAAAAGAAGGTATTTGGACATAAATAACGGACATTTTCGAACAGAACAAACATATATTGTGGACCTGGGATTCCTTGAGTGTTTTCTGATGTAGATCATCAAAGGTAAGGGAATATTTATCATGTCATTTCTTGCTTATGTTGACGCCATCTTGACGCCATCTTTGCGGCTGTGGTGTTTTTACTTTTGAGTGCCGTCTCAGATTATTGCATGCATTTCTTTTCCGTAAAGTTTTTTTGACACAGCGGTTGCATTAAGGAGAGGTATATCTATAATTCCATGTGTAATACTTGTATTATCATCTACATTTATGATGAGTATTTCGGTTGAATGATGTGGCTATGCAAAATCACTTGATGTTTTTGGAACTAGTGAATCTAACGCGCCAATGTAAACTCAGATTTTTTGACATAAATATGAACTTTATCAAACAAAACATGCATGTATTGTCTAACATGAAGTCCTATGAGTGTCATCTGATGAAGATAATTCAAAGTTAGTGATTAATTTTATCTTTATTTCTGTTTTTTGTGAATGCTATCTTTTGCTGGAAAATGCCTGTGCTTATTGTGGTTTGGTGGAGACCTAACATAATCGTTTGTAGTGCTTTCGCTGAAAAGCCTATTTGAAATCGGACACTTTGGTGGGATTAACAACGAGAATAGCTTTAAAATGATATAAGGCATGTTTTAGGAATTGTAATTATGAGATTTCTGTGGTTTGAATTTGGCGCCCTCTATTTTCACTGGTAGTTGTCATATCGATCCCGGTATCGGGATTGCAGCCATAACAGGTTAACTGACTGTACACTCTGAAAAATGCTGTGTTGTTTGGTTGACTCAACTGCTGGGTTGCAAGCGTTGGATTGTTTTCTTTAAAAAGAGCAAGGTTGGGTTGTTGATGCTGGGTTATTGAGATTTGACCCAGCGGGTCAGATCAGAAGACTGGAGGCGTTTAGTAGGGACGTGTCTTTCAGACTGTTCTATTTAGCCACCAGTGAAAGTAAATATTATTCCTGTTTCTCTGTTCTGTTGTATAGTTATCACATGTTAATACTGAACATTGATACTTTTGTCATTTCAGTGAGGCTTACAGAAGTGTATGAGTTCCCTAAAAGCCTATGCAAATCCCACTGTTGGGATAGTTACCACCTTATTATAATATGTAATACATAAGCTTAATATTCTAGCAGAATGTGTAACATGCTTAACATCTTAAGGAAAAACTGAATATGCAGAATGTAAACATAACATCATGAACAGGAATGATATTTACTCTCACAGGTGGCCAATAAGATCTATCAGAAAGCCATGCACCTAATAAGCTACTCCACCTGAAAATAACCTAACTATTACTTTAAAAAATACCCAGCTGCTAGGTCAACCCAGCATGAAAGTAAAAAATACCCAACTGATGGTTGAATTAACCCTTTTGAGTAATCCCAACAACCCAATATGTTTGGTTATTCACGCACCCTAACTGGCTGGGTCAAAATAATCTTGCGTGGGTTCTGTCCAAAAATCAAATTACGATTTTGTTCCTGTTGAAGACAAATGCAGTTCCTTGGCTAGAAGTATATTTTCCTTTTCGGCTTTTGTCATTAGTTTCCTGGTTCTCTTTACCTGTCCCTTTATATCAACCATTTCTTAATTGTGCTTCTAATGTGCACTGGGGTACTGGACCGATGTCAATCTCTGCTGGCAGCCATACATCAGGGCTAAACTGGAGAGAACCTTTATAAGGACTGTGCCTGATGGTTTATTTTGGAGGGTGTTTATCACTTGGTTTGGGTTTATATCGCTGCTGAGGTCAGCGATGAATCTTTCTGTGGGTGAGTGTTCACTAATTAGCAGAGGAATGGGGGCCACCCCCTCTGAAAGCTTGCACATTATTATTGTTACATTTATTTTATTTACGTTTGGGTTTTGAGTATTGTTGGAAGCTGCAGAAACTATTTTTATCAAATTGCCAAGCAAACTTTTAATACCAGGTTGATAATATGGATAAGGACCAAATTAAATTGTTCTAACCAATGAGACATTTGAAACTTGTCAATTTAGTTCCTTTTGTCCAGGTGGGAAAGGGCAGTGTGGAGTGGGATTGAGATTGTGTCGTCTGTTGGGGCGGTATGTGAATTGGAGTGGGTCTAGAGTTTCCTATGATGGTGTTGATGTGAGCCATGACCAGCCTTTTAAATCACTTTATGGCTACCGACGTGAGTGCTACGGGGCAGTAGTAATTTAGGCAGGTTACCTTCGCATTCTTGGGCACAGGGACTATGGTGGTCTGTTTGAAACATGTTGGTATTACGAACTCGGTCAGGGAGAGGTTGAAAATGTCAGTGAAGACACTTGCCAATTGGTCCGCGCATGCTCTGAGTACACACCCTGGTACTCCATCTGGCCCAGCGGCCTTGTGAACCTGTTTGAAGTTCTTGCTCACATAGGCTATGGAGAGCGGAATCACACAGTCGTCTGGAACAGCTGGTGCTCTCATGCATGCTTCAGGGCTGCTTGCCGCAAAGCGAGCGTTAAAGGCATTCAGCTCGTCTGGTAAGCTTGCGTCACTGCGCAGCTCTCAGCTGGGCTTCCCTTTGTAGTCAGTAAAAGTTGCAACCCCTGCCACATCTGACGAGCGTCAGAGCCAGTGTAGTAGGATTCATTCTTAGTCCTGTATTGATGCTTTGCCTGTTTGATGGTTTGTCTGAGAGCATAACAGGATTTCTTATAAGCGTTCGGATTAGTGTCCCACTCCTTGCAAGCAGCAACGCTTCTGGTTGGGGTATGTACGTACAGTCACTGTGGGGATGACCTCGTTGATACACTTATTGATGAAGCCTGTGACTGAGGTGGTACACTCCTCAATGCCATTGGATAAATCACAAAACATATTCCAGTCTGTGGAAGCAAAACAGTCCTGTAACCTAACATCCGCCACATCAGACCACTTCTGTATTGAGCGAGCAACTGGTACCTCCTGCTTTAGTTTTTGCTTGTAAGCAGGAATCAGGAGGATAGAATTATGGTCAGATTTGCCAAATGGAGGGCGAGGGAGAGCTTTGTATGCATCTCTGTGTGCGGAGTAAAGGTGGTCTAGAGTTTTTTTCCCCTCTGGTTGCACATATGACATGCTGGTAGAAATGAGGGAAAATGTTTGCCTGCATCAAAGTCGCTGGCCACTAGCAGCACTGCTTCTGGATGAGCATTTTCTTGTTTTCTTATGGGCTTTTACAGCTTGTTGAGTGCAGTCTTAGCATCAGCATCAGTTTGTGGTGGTAGATAGATGGCTATGAATGATATAGATGAGATCTCTCTTGGTAAAGAGTGTGGTCTACAGCTTATCATGAGGTACTCTACCTCAGGCGAGCAATACCTTGAGACTTCTTTAACATTAGAAATTGCACAACAGCTGTTATTGACAAATAGACACGCAACCCCCCCCCCCCCGCCCCTCGTCTTACCACATTGTGGCTGCTCTGTCCTGCCAATGCAAAGAAAACCCAGCCAGCTCTATATTTCCCTTGTCGATGAGCCACGAGTTGGTGAAACAAGATATTTGAGGTTTTGATGTCCTGTTGGTAGGATAGTCTCGACCGTAGATCATCCAGTTTGTTTTCCAGTGATTTCACGTTGGCCAGTTCTCACTCGTCTACAAATCCTCACATTCCACCTGACATATCTCCGTCTTTTCTTAACGCGATTGATGGTGATTTGAGGCCTATTCTCTGGGAAGCAGTATATCTTTTGCGTCGGACACAGTTCAGTTCGAGGTGAGCAATCGCTGTTCTGATGTCCAGAAGCTCTTTTCGGACATAAGAGACGGTAGCAGCAACTTTATGTAAAACATAAGTTACAAACAATGCAAAAAAACTAACAAAATAGCAAAGTTGGTTAGGAGCCCGTGAAACGGTAGCCATCCCTCTGGCACGATTATATTATTGGTATTAGATTGGTGAAGAGCTGTGCCTGGTTTTCTCCAGACATAGTGCTTTGCATTGAAGCCACAGAGTTACATTTTTGTCTAATCAGACCACAGAATATTTTTCCTTATCTCGCTTTCACAAGACTTTTAGCAAACTACAGGCATACTGTCATGTGCTTTTTTCTCAGAGTAGTCATTGGGTTCTTGGTCACTTCCCTGACCAAGGTCCTTATTGCCTATTGCTCAGTTTGGTTGGAGGGCCAGCTCCAGCCAGAGTCTGGGTAGTTCTATATTTTTTTTCAATTTCACAATAAAGGAGACCACTGTGCTCTTGGAAACTTTCAACACCCTAGAAATTGTTTTATGCCCTTCCCCATATACATGCCTCATCACACATCTCGGAGATCTACGGACAGTTCCTTGGACCTCATTGTATAGATTCTGCTCTAACATGCACTGTCAACTGTTGGACCTTATCAACTTCTTATGGCTGGGGGCAGTATTGAGTAGCTTGGATGAATAAGGTGCCCAGAGTAAATTGTCTGCTCCTCAGTCCCAGTTGCTAACATATGCATATTATTCGTATATTTGGATAGGGAACACTCTGAAGTTTCTAAAACTGTTTGAATGATGTCAGTGAGTATAACAGAACTCATATGGCAGGCAAAAACCTGAGAAAAAATCCAACCAGAAAGTAGGAAATCTGAGGTTGGTCGATTGACAACTCAGCCCTAATTGAAGATACAGTGGGATATTGGTCATGTTGCACTTCCTAAAGCTTCCACTAGATGTCAACCGTCTTTAGAAACTTGTTTGAGGCTTCTACTGTAAAGGAGGGGCTCATAAGGGCTCTTTGAGTCAGTGGTCTGGCAGTTTGTCATGAGCTGGTCATGCACATTCACATGAGAGGTGCTTTTCCATTGCTTTGCTTTTTTTTTCTACAGACAAAGGAATTCTCTGGTTGGAAAATTATTGAAGATTTATGTTACAAACATCCTAAATATTGATTCTATACATCGTTTGACAAGTTTCTATGGACTATAACGGAACTTTTTGACATTTCGTCTGCTCCTAGTGAACGCACTTTGTGACTTTGGATTTGTTTACAAAATGCGCTAACAAAAGTAGCTATTTGGACATAAATGATGGACTTTATCGAACAAATCAAACATTTATTGTGGAAATGGGTTTCCTGGGAGTGCATTCTGATGAAGATCATCAAAGGTAAGTGAATATTTATAATGTTATTTCTGACTTCTGTTGACTGCACAATATGGCGGATATCTTTTTGGCCTGTTGGGTCTCTGTGCGCCGTACTCAGATTATTGCATGGTTTGCTTTTTCCGTAAAACTTGTTTTCACTTTGTCATTATGTATTGTGTGCAGATGGGTGAGAGAAAATATATTTAATCCATTTTGAATTCAGGCTGTAACGCAACAAAATGTAGAGTAAGAGGTATAAATGCTTTCTGAAGGCACTGTAGTTGGCCGAAATTGCTGCATGTAACTGCCCTTCTGAAAGAATAATTGGGAGACACATTGTTTATTCTTGCCTCTGTTTACAATTGCCTACTATAACAATAGACAAAACTATGTTCGTACGAACTGTTTTGTGTACAAGCAGCAGCGGAGTCCGGAGCAGCTGAAAGGAGATAGGCTAGTGACCCCGTGTTAGAGGAATTAAATTCCTATATGTTATATATTTTTGAAGTTTTCGTCCGAGTTCGCCTGGATCAGCGTCAGCTTTTGGGCACGTGAGCTGAAAGTGGTAGCAAATGCAGCTAATTGGACACTAGTAATGGACGTTATGGAACAAAACAACAATTTATTGTGGAACTAGGACTCCTTGCACTGCATTCTGATGAAAGATCATCAAAGGTAAGGGAATATTTATGATGTAATTTCGTATTTCTGTTGACTCCAACATGGCGGACAAATATATTTACATCTTAGCGCCGTTTTAGATTATTGCATGGTATGCTTTTTCGTAACATTTTTAACAAATCTGACACAGCGGTTGCATTAAGAACCAGTGTATCTTTAATTATATGTAAAACATGTATCTTTCGTCAAAGTTTATGATGAGTATTTCTGTTATCTGATGTAGCTCTCTGTAATTACTTCTGATATTTTGGAGGCATTTCTGAACATACCGTCAATGTAAACCGATATTTGTGGATATAAATATGCATATTATCGAACAAAACATAAATGTATTGTGTAACATGATGTCATATGAGTGTCATCTGATGGAGATTATCAAAGGTTAGTGATACATTTTATCTCCAATTCTGCGTTTGTGAGTCTATCTTTGGCTGGGGAAAATGGCTGTGTTTTTTTGGATTTGGTGGTGATCTAACATAACAATATGTTGTGTTTTCGCTGTAAAACATTTAAAACATCGGACATGATGGTTAGATTAAAAAGATGTTTATCTTTCATTTGCTGTATTGGACTTGTTAATGTGTGAAAGTTAAATATTTAAAAAATATATTTTTTAATTTCCCGTGCCACCTTTTCAGCTGAATGGGGGGGGGTTCCGTTAGCCAATAATAAGAAGTTAAGAGTTATCTGTGTTCATTTCCTCTCTGCTCTCAAACCTTCAAGGTCTCAGCAGTGCAGGGAGGACTCCTCTGTCTGCCCTTTCCCCTATCTGTCTATTTAAATAAAACATATTCTAATGGTTAATTAAAGCCAAAACGAATGCTAACCATATCATATCTCTTTCCTGTGTTAATGAAATCTCTCCTTCGGGAATCCACTGTATTTTATCTAAAAATAACATGGGTTAAAGTTAAGAATCAGTCACATCCATAATTTAATATATGTTGCATAGTTTGAGATACCTTATCTACCATAATTTACTATCCCTAAGAACTGCAACTTATATCATGTATTTTCCTGCCCTATTTGCTTAAACTGTATCCTGTCCAAACCTCAAAAGACCATCCTCTTTGGTTCAAAACTAATAATTATGGTTCTGAACTAATAATTATGTCCAAGAGCTATAAACTCCATTATAATTAATTTACCTTAAAAACCAGTACCACCCATGGCCACAAATTCAAATGGCTCCCACCTGTGGCTGATCAGACCACCTGAGAATGCCATGAAAACTTGTCAAAGTTTACACCACCCCTTTACATTCGTGTTCCATACCATATTAGACATATTAAATAACCCTTTATCTTATTTTTTTTTTTAATTGTCTAATTAAAACTCTGTTTCATGTAACTCATTCAGTCTTTCTCCAAATTGTCTCCCCAAAATACCTATACTCTGCCATTACACTCACACAACTGTGATAAACATGCACTGTCCCTTTAAAATAAAACACTCCCAGCCAGCCATACCCTATTGTAGACCTTTCATTGTTCCCGTAATGAAAACTGATAATGTTTAGAATACGTTAACTTCTTGTTCAAATTCACTGGCGTTACCTCACCAAAAATCAATACCCGGGAAGCAACCACAACTTTTTACGATTCAACTATTCTTACCTCCCTATTTTATAGCCAAATATAGCCCAATGAACGCCTAGCAATTCTGTTGCTAGCTTTAGCATCTTTTCAGACTATCCTGACGATATTCAGATACTTTAAAAAAATGTATTTGTAACTTTTAGCCACTTTTGAAAAGTGACTCAAAGCTATAATGCACTCATTTTCCCTCTAAATGACACAACCAATTTTCTCCGTCATAATTTTAGGAACGTTATTGTGTATTCAACGTAATGACGCAGCAGTTCAACCTGCCTCTCGTCAAAAATATATCCCCTATTCAGATTGAGTTCTGCTTAAAATTCTATCAAAAAAGTAAAACCAACCGAACTTCCCAACTTTCTATACCCCAAAATTTAAACGTACCATGTTCTTTGCTAAATTTATATTGTATGTCTGTCGATTCATTAAAAAATATAACATCCTGATGGCACAAAACTTTATCTCTCCGTTAATTCCTTAGAATTCATCAGGTTTAGGTAACTATCTCTTCTATGCTACATTTATTTAAATTCGGCCCCCGTCTCAATATATTATTCCAGCAGATCATTTTGGGCAAGACAACGTATTACATCGAAATTGCCTCGCCATTATTTTGAATGAATAATTCTCTCAATTCAACCTAAACAACATATTAAAAATGTTCGGATCATATCTTATACAAACACTAGCGACCGTATTTTTCCAGGCAAAACATACAAATAGCTGAATTACAATCTAAAATCAATTTTAGTCTACCGGTGTCAAAGCTGAGATACGAACCTCAGTCTACCGTGTTGTAGGCAACAACTTTACCGCTGAACCACCAAGACTATTGTTTGAGTTTCCCTGCCAATAACTATATTATTATAATTGTCTGTAGTCGCAAACTCCGGCACCGAGAATTCCCAGAAAATATTCCTAATTTAAACCCTTCCTGATTATTTTAGCAGAATCAGTTTCTATTCAAGGTTCATCATCGTCTTTGTCTGAGTCAGACTTTGGGCGCCTCTCTTAATTTCCCTTTGTTCTCAGCTCTCTTCCTCGCCTCGGCTAACAATATCCTAGCTGTATTTAGCCCCTCTGCCCGTTGTTTATCTGCCTTGTCTCCACTAACCCTATTTATTTGTTTAATCATTGATTCCAGTTTTTCTTTACGTTCATCAAATCTGTACATACTCCTCCATGTCTGGCTAAAGTAGGTGTTCCTCTTATCTTCTTCCTGCATATATTTCTCATCTCCCGTTAATTTCGGTACCTCCTCTGAGGATTTACTACTCATATTTAATAAATCCTTGCCGCTCCTAGTAGCAATGTTCGTACTTACTATCTATGTGTATGTATTTCTATGTTCCATGTATGTGTTGTTTACCCTTACCTAGTTATCTCCTTTGTTTTCTCCTTTGTGGAAACGTTGTCTATAGCTTTGACTCTCGATCAGATACCATGTCTCACCCTTACAACTATAAGCTATTACCCAGGGGTCGTAAATCCCTAGTTAACCTCCTATTTCATGTTGCATCATAGGACTTTTAAAGTACACCAATATCTTGTATCTCACTTCGCTAAATTATGGTTTCCCTCTCTCCTGGAACCTCTTGTCTAGAGATTTGGCTTTTATCCCATTCCTCTGGATTTTGGCTTCCCTCTCCTCCTCATTTGGACTGCCTGTCCCGTCTTAATAACCCCTCTGGCCTCTAAGGCACCCGGATCTATTAAGCTAGTGTATTTATGGTGTGCACTTAACCCCAGGTTGTCGCGAACCTGCCAGTGTATATACAAAACCCAGTGTATATCAGTCATACACAACCCATTGGATCTTTTTGGAATAGCAAAGCTCCTATTCTTGATAAATTCTAAACCTTTTAGAACATCAAATCAAAGATAACTTAAATCATTCCCCCCAGAATCGAGAATATAGGCTACTGACCTTGTTGCCAACTGGGAAAAGCAATGTTCGTTGGATCTAGTCACCGTCCCTGTCAGTCTGGGGTGTATACTGGCCTGTTCTTTAACCTCAATTCATAGGCCAGGTCTTAAAATAACGGGACTAGACCTGCCCGTGCATGATTTTCGGCGTACGACCTTCAGATGGCAGAGACAGTTATTTAGACCCGGTGTTAGAAGGACCAATTGTTAGAGGAATTAAATTCCTATATGGTTAATACCCAATTCAATTAATACACTCAGCCCATTTCTAATGATTTGTAAGAAACTTATTTGCATAAAACGGGCGGAGATCAGTCTCAAAATCAAGCACTAGCGTTTATTCTCGAGAGTACTGAACATGATACAATTTACAACAGGTTATAAACTGAAAATGACGTCATTAGGTTTCAAACTGTTCCGTCCCTCCTCCACTCCGGTACAATGGCAGTATAGTTCTCAAGCCTTCCTACATCATCCTCCACCAGTTTAGATCATTTATGACTAGGCCAAAGCCTCCCTGTGTAGATAAGCATTCTAGCCAGTCTGACGATAAGTTCATTAGTTTCTACCAAGGAACAGACCGTCTTTGTTCTAATTCTTGACTATAATTACACACATTATATTCAGTACTAGGATTAAAAGAACATTCATACATCTATACAGTAACATAATAGTATTCTGATTAGTCAGTCCTGATTGAAATGTATACATAATTAGTCATTATTGATAAAAAATTCCTTAACACCCCACATGCGCAGAAATCTCAGTATTTTTTGCAAGTTGGGTTCAAGAAAATCCAGAACTGTAGCCACTCCATTGTGGTGTGAGGAACACAATGGCTGACAGAGCAAGAAGAAATTGTCAATCAATTTGAGTTGTGACTGCATGGCAGATGTCTGTAACAGAAAATATGTCCTTGGGTCTACATTGTGATTGATGAGGTGGGCCTCAGAGAAAAGATTCAATGTCCCTGACAGTCCAATTGCCGTGGCTATAAATCTATATAGAGAAAGGTTGGATGGATCTGTGGGTGTGTTCCAGATGGCACCCTATTGCCATTAGGTCCTTGTCAAAAGTAGTGCACTAAAAAAGAATAAGGGGCCATTTGGGAATTTGGCTGCATCCTGTCTGTCTGTGGTGTTGTGGACTGTCTAGTAATGGTAAAGAATACTTCTCAAAAGGGTGAGAAGAGGGAGAGTAGAGGTGGAGCTTAGGGGGAGGAGAGGGGGAGAAGAGGGGGAGTAGACGTGGAGCTTAGGGGGAGGAGAGGGGGAGTAGAGGTGGAGCTTAGGGGGAGGAGAGGGGGAGAAGAGGTGGAGCTTAGGGGGAGGAGAGGGGGATTAGAGGTGGAGCTTAGGGGGAGAAGAGGGGGAGAAGAGGGGGAGTAGACGTGGAGCTTAGGGGGAGGAGAGGGGGAGTAGAGGTGGAGCGTAGGGGGAGGAGAGGGGGAGTAGCGGTGGAGCTTTGGGGGAGGAGCAGGGAAGTAGAGGTGGAGCTTAGGGGAGGGAGGGGGGAGCAGAGGGTGAGATGAGGCAGGGAACAGAGGGCGAGCAAAGGTGAAAGGTGGAGCTTAGGGGAGGAGAGGGGTACTAAAAAATTGAGAAGAAAGGGAGAGTTATGGGGGAGGGGAGGGAACAGCCATAACAGATTCTCGTCAGGCATCCCTGAGGACAAGAGCCAAATCACAGGCTCTAATGGTCTCTGTCTGATACGCTGGCTTTTCCTGTGAGGTCTTCTTTTCCCTCAGCTACAGGGACAATACACCTCAGTGGGACAAAATGTATACTCACCCTTATGCATGCAATGTACATAAGACAGCTAACAATGAGCCATGCTTTCTTTTAAACAAACTCAAGCAGAGTCTGAATGAAATACATAAGGATAGTAACATGCAGTATATGTAAAACGTCACTGCAGGTGACATACAACCAATACATCAGTTATGGTGATATATAACCACTGTGGTTAAATGTCACTCTTTTTGACATATTCCAATGAGACCATGTTGTCCCAGTCCTGGATATGCTGAATCCAAAAACAAACACAGGGATTTATATATGGCAGTCAGACCTTAGCTTTAGCAGAGGGCGTCACACCACTTTTGGTTTCTCCCTTTGTTTTATTAAGCATATTTGTTAACTGTTTAATGTACAGTAGAACAGATAGGGAACAGAATCAGCGTCATTCATAATGTGAGGTCCGGCCGGTCTTGTCGTATGATGTATGAGACAGACAACTTGACTCACCGTGTGTTTGTGTGTGTGTGTGTGTGTGTGTGTGTGCGTGCGTGTGTGTTCTGTTGTCTGCTGCGACAGCATTATTGTACCCTACTCTGCCTGGGTAAGGAGATGTACCTCAATGTACTGTACCCCATCAATCATTCCCAGTGCCAACCTGGCATCATCCACTCAATCCCATTCCCTTTTAAGGTGTCTTTGTGAAGGACAACAGCAAGTAAAGCAAACCTTAGCTTAACTGTGCTGTTCTCTGGGGCTACATCCCAAAGGGCACCCTATTCCATTTATAGTGCACTACTTTAGACCAGGGAAAACAGGGCTCAGGTCTAAACTAGCGCACTATACAGGGAATAGGTTGTCATTTGGGATGCAAACTGGGCATCTGCTATACATATGCCTGCTCGACAATAGCCGATACCGCCACAATGCAAGGTTGACAGGACCTGTCAATGACGGTGAGATGAGGGTTCTAATGATGATTGATCAACCTTTTAGAGAGAAGAGCTGCTGCTGAGTGAAAGGAACATTCTGAATGAGCTGAAATTGTATACCTTTCAAATTGAAATAATTTGGTGTTAAAAGAAGCTCAATGACAGGCAGAAATCCACCCACATGTGTGGCATGGTAGCCAACATGATACAAAAAACCCTGAGAACATTCTAATAGTAGCATTCCAATTGAAATATTGAACGTGCAGGTTTGTTAACTAATACACTGCATTCGGAAACTATTCAGACCCCTCATTCTTTCCCCAAACTGTTATAGCCTTATTCAACATTTTTATTTTATTTTTATCCCTCATCAATCTACACACAATACCCCATCATGAGATTTTTTTGGTGTAAATGTATTAAAAATAAAAACATTGATCATCCTTGAGATGTTTCTACAACTTGATTGGATTCCACCTGTGGTAAATTCAATTGATTGGACATTACTTAGTGAGGCACACACCTGTCTACAAGGATATACTGCAAAAACCAAGCCATGAGGTCGAAGGAATTGTTCGCAGAGCCTCGAGACAGGATTGTGTCGAGGCACAGATCTGGGGAAGGGTACCAAAACATTTCTGCAGCATTGAAGGTCCCTAAGAACACAGTGGCCTCCGTCATTCTTTAATGGAAGAAGTTTGGAACCACCAAGACTCTTCCTAGAGTTGACCGCCTGGCCAAACTGAGGATTCGGGAGAAGGGCATTGGTTAGGGAGGTGACCAAGAACCCAATGGTCATTCTGATAGAGTTCCTCTGTGGAGATGGTCGAACATTTCAGAAGGACATTCATCTCTGCAGCACTCCCCCAATAAGGCCTTTATGGTAGAGTGGCCAAACGGAAGCCACTCCTTAGTAAAAGGCACATGAGAGGCCACTTGGAGGCACCTAAAGGACTCTCAGAAACAAAATTATCTTGTCTGATAAAACCAAGATTGAACTATTTGTTCTGAATGCCAAGGGTCCCATCTGCACAGCTCATCACTTGACCAATACCGTCCCTATGGTGAAGCGTGGTGGCGGCAGCATCATGCTTTGGTGATGTTTTTCAGCAGCAGTGTCTGAGAGACTAGGCAGGAATGAGGGAATGATGAACGGAGCAGTGTATTGGTTCACAAACCTGCACGGAGTAAAGTACACAGAGATCCTTGATGAAAACATGTTCCAGAGCGCTGGGGTGAAGGTTGACCTTCCAACAGGACAACGACCCTAAGCACACAGCCAAGACAACGCACGAGTGGCTTCTGGACATGTCTGTGAATGTCCTTGAGTGGCCCAGTCAGAGCTGAAACCCGATCGAACATGAGAGGTTTTAGAGGATCTGCAGAAAACAGTGGGAGAAACTCCCAATTACAGGTGCGAAGCTTGTAGCGTCATACCCCAGAAGACTCAAGGATGTAATTGCTGCCAAAGGTGCTTCAACATACGTACCTAGAATTTCAGTTTTTTTGCTTTTTCATTATGGGGTATTGTGTGTAGATTGATGAGGGGTAAAAATAATTGAATAGTATTGCTGTAACGTAACAGACATTTTGTGGAAAAAGTGAAGGGGTCTGTGCACTGTACATATAACCCATCATGATTTTTGTCATTCAATAACACCTGCATGCGGTGGCGGGGTTAAATGACAGAAATTACGACATCATAATCCCAATCAGATTGTGTTCTGTCTGCTCTTTGGTTTATTGAGGCTTGGCAATCTCTCAGTATATTCCTGCACTATTTACCGACAAATCCTCAGGCCTATGTTGTTTATGTCTCTCTCTCTCTCTCTCTCTCTCTCTCTCTCTCTCTCTCTCTCTCTCTCTCTCTCTCTCTCTCTCTCTCTCTCTCTCTCTCTCTCTCTATTGCAGATGGATGGGGGAATAAGAGGAAACAAGATTCTGGGTGCCTTTCTGTGGCATTTCTCTGGTATTTTTATTACCTCATCCGCATACTGTATTTTTGTATATATCTTGCTCCTTTGCATCCCTGTATCTCTACTTGCACATTCATATTCTGCACATCAATCACTCTGGTGTCTAATTAGTATATTGTAATTACTTTGCCACCATGGCCTATTTATTGCCTTACCTCCCTTTTCTTACCTCATTTGCACTCACTGTATATAGATGGTCATATACCGTCTGGACTACTGCAAATCTCTGTTGGCACCCCACTTGTGCCATCAAACCCATGCAACTTATCCAGAATGCCACAGCCCGTCTGGTGTTCAACCTTACCAAGTTCTCCCATGTCACCCCGCTCAATCCCTACATCCAAACCTGAGCACTCCGTTCTGCCTCCTCTGGTCTCTTGGCCGCTCCACCCCATTTGGGAGGTCTGTAAGTAAGAGTTACTACATTGACATACTAAGGGAGCGCCATTCCCTTAGTAAATGTGATGTTTCATTGAGCCATCCTGCTACTCAGAGAGAGAGAGAGAGAGACAGAGACTATTATGCTCAGAGGGGGACAGTTAGTTATTCAGTCATCTGTGACTCAATTAAAACAGGAAAACAATTGAACAGGGAATCTGTCTGACTGGAATCAGCAAAGCATTCATATTTGCTTATTCGTTAAATTGAACTGGAGACAAATTTAACTATGGGCCCTGGTCAAAGGTAGTGCACTATGTAAGTAATAGGGTATGACTTGGGATGCAGACAGAGTTCAAGCTGCTATGATCAACGGGCTGCGTTCTCTGAGCTTCTCATCAGTCTGCAACCTTTCTGCACTACTGACTCACTCCACTCACTGCTCTCTGTAACATAGGTCTGTGTCCCAAATGACACCCTAATTCATACCTTTGACCAGGCCATTTGTGGTGCAACCAGGGCTGAGACTTTTGTTTGTATTGCCGCATATGCTGTACCACATGTCAATATCAGTGCAACATATGAACAGGACCACTGTCGGACTGTACTTATCCAACACAAGCCATCTAATGCTGTATCCTGTGCATGTGACAAATACATTTTGAAACTTGAAAAACAACTTCACACCACCACCAAAAACAAGGCCATAATGTGCATACAACATAGATGAAGTGTCCCAATGGCACCCTATTCCCTATATATTGCACTACTAGCCTTGGTCAAAAGTAGTGTACTCTAAAGGGAGTAGGGTGTTATTGGGATTTTCAACACAAAAGTAATACAATAGAGGGTGCCTCTTGCTGCCCATGAGGCAGATAATTGAACGTAGACGTAGATTGCCATGGCAGACAGGTCTGGAGATGCCTAAACTCCATAACCGTAGAGCTGAGCTGAACTAAGTTACACTGAACCTCTTACCATTGCCTCTAGATTGGTGTCAGTCCCAATGACATTGGAACTTGACAAAGATATGATATTTTCATCTATTTGTAATCTCACCAGAAAATATTAGTTTACTGTTTATCTTTCTTCACCGTTTGTTTTAGTTTGATTGTTTGGGACATGCAGTTATTGTTGATTATAGTTTTTTTTTCATCCACTTCTCTCTTTCAGTTTGTATACTGTATACCCACAGTTGTATATCAGATACAATACCTTACATGCAAATATTGAAATTTGTTTTGCTCTGCAAGCACCGACAATAAGTTAATAACATGACAGTGAGAGATAAGGTGCTTAGTGGTAAATACCTGGTTAAATTCCACAAAGATGACAGTCAACGATTATTTTGAGCTCCCTTTATCTTCTCCCGGTTTCCAAGAAATACACATTTCTTTTGAAATGCCTTCAACATGTTCTGATATCCCTGCTTGTAGATATGCTAGCTACGTTAGATTCCAAGAATTTTGTAGAACCTTCCAAAGACGTCAAAGTTCCGCTGGAAAAAGAAAAGTCATGAGGATTTTCATTATGCCTATGTTACTGTTCACTCTGTATTCCCAGTGGGAAGACCATATAAATTCTTCATGCACTGTCTATGTTAGCCTTATGTTTCACATAAATACAATGATGTTAAATAAACATGAGCGTTAACCTTAAAGATTCATACAGGGTTCTGAGAAGAGCTGCAATATGTTTTAAATTCTATAATATATGTACTGTATTTATTGATCTGTTGACCTCCACTTAACTCAACAAAGGCTTATTTCCACTCTTCTAAATGTCCATGGTTCCGTCCTCTTCACCCTCCCTCTTACAGTCATGACTTTGCCTGGTAGGACAGGTGTCGGTAACACTTAACTTGACACCCAGCATCATTACACGTTATGACATGGTCATTACCATATCATAATGTTAATACAGCTGATATAACTTGTCATAACCTGTTATAATATGGTCATGATACTGTCATGATACATATATTTTCATCTGTTTTGACATACTGTATATTAACGTTATTTTAGTTGTGGTTCTGACAACTACATAAGACAATCTGGACCCTTTCTTTCTAAAATTATCTGCCAAAATTGTTGCCACCCCTATTACTAGCCTGTTCAACCTCTCTTTCGTGTCGTCTGAGATTCCCAAAGATTGGAAAGCAGCTGCGGTCATCCCCCTCTTCAAAGGGGGTGACACTCTTGACCCAAACTGCTACAGACCTATATCTAATCTACCATGCCTTTGTAAGGTCTTCGAAAGCCAAGTCAACAAACAGATTACCGACCATTTCGAATCTCACCATACCTTCTCTGCTATGCAATCTGGTTTCAGAGCTGGTCATGGGTGCACCTCAGCCACGCTCAAGGTCCTAAATGATATCTTAACCGCCATCGATAAGAAACATTACTGTGCAGCCGTATTCATTGATCTGGCCAAGGCTTTCGACTCTGTCAATCACCACATCCTCATCGGCAGACTCGACAGTCTTGGTTTCTCAAATGATTGCCTCGCCTGGTTCACCAACTACTTCTCTGATAGAGTTCAGTGTGTCAAATCGGAGGGTCTGCTGTCCGGACCTCTGGCAGTCTCTATGGGGGTGCCACAGGGTTCAATTCTTGGACCGACTCTCTTCTCTGTATACATCAATGAGGTCGCTCTTGCTGCTGGTGAGTCTCTGATTCACCTCTACGCAGACGACACCATTCTGTATACTTCTGGCCCTTCTTTGGACACTGTGTTAACAACCCTCCAGGCAAGCTTCAATGCCATACAACTCTCCTTCTGTGGCCTCCAATTGCTCTTAAATACAAGTAAAACTAAATGCATGCTCTTCAACCGATCGCTACCTGTACCTACCCGCCTGTCCAACATTACTACTCTGGACGGCTCTGACTTAGAATACGTGGACAACTACAAATACTTAGGTGTCTGGTTAGACTGTAAACTCTCCTTCCAGACCCATATCAAACATCTCCAATCCAAAGTTAAATTTAGAATTGGCTTCCTATTTCGTAACAAAGCATCCTTCACTCATGCTGCCAAACATACCCTTGTAAAACTGACCATCCTACCAATCCTTGACTTTGGCGATGTCATTTACAAAATAGCCTCCAATACCCTACTCAACAAATTGGATGCAGTCTATCACAGTGCAATCCGTTTTGTCACCAAAGCCCCATATACTACCCACCATTGCGACCTGTACGCTCTCGTTGGCTGGCCCTCGCTTCATACTCGTCGCCAAACCCACTGGCTCCATGTCATCTACAAGACCCTGCTAGGTAAAGTCCCGCCTTATCTCAGCTCGCTGGTCACCATTGCATCTCCCACCTGTAGCACACGCTCCAGCAGGTATATCTCTCTAGTCACCCCCAAAACCAATTCTTTCTTTGGCCGCCTCTCCTTCCAGTTCTCTGCTGCCAATGACTGGAACGAACTACAAAAATCTCTGAAACTGGAAACACTTATCTCCCTCACTAGCTTTAAGCACCAACTGTCAGAGCAGCTCACAGATTACTGCACCTGTACATAGCCCACCTATAATTTAGCCCAAACAACTACTGTATTTAATGTATTTATTTATTTTGCTCCTTTGCACCCCATTATTTTTATTTCTACTTTGCACATTCTCCCATTGCAAATCTACCATTCCAGTGTTTTACTTGCTATATTGTATTTACTTTGCCACCATGGCCTTTTTGCCTTTACCTCCCTTATCTCACCTCATTTGCTCACATCGTATATAGACTTGTTTATACTGTATTATTGACTGTATGTTTGTTTTACTCCATGTGTAACTCTGTGTCGTTGTATGTGTCGAACTGCTTTGCTTTATCTTGGCCAGGTCGCAATTGTAAATGAGAACTTGTTCTCAACTTGCCTACCTGGTTAAATAAAGGTGAAATAAATAAAAATAAATAAGATTGTAGAAAAACACAAAACCTACCAACACAAGGCAAAACATGGCATTGCAACATAGACTACGTGGGATGAATGCAGGAACTTATTTCAGAAGCAGGACAAGACACCCGCTTTTTGACTGATGACTGACATAATGTGATAGGCCTATCTGGCTTCTATGCTCTGTGATGGTCCTTTGTAGCTCAGTTGGTAGCGCATGGTGCTTTTGATGCCAGGATAGTGGGTTCAATTCCCGTGACCACCCATAAGTAAAAATGTATGCACACATGACTATAAATCTCTTTGGATTAAAGTGTCTGCTCAATGGAATATATTACATACGTACAGTACCAGTCAAAAGTTTGGACACACCTACTCATTCAAGGGTTTTTCTTTATTTGTACTATTTTCTACATTGTAGAATAATAGTGAAGACCTCAAAATGATGAAATAACACATAAGAAATGATGTAGTAACCAAAGAAGTGTTAAACAAATCAAAACAAATATTTTAGATTTTAGATTCTTCAAAGTAGCCACCCTTTGTCTTGATGACGTCTTTGCACACTCTTTGCATTCTCCCAACCATATTCACCTGGAATGTGTAATATTTGTGATTTGGAGAAAAGACCAGGCAGGAGACGGGAGTACAGTTAGTCTAATTTAGTCAGCCGCCGACCGCATGTGCATTTCCTATTAGGTGTTGTAACATAACACTGCCGTAATACATTACTGCTTAGTAACAGCATAGTAACTAACATAAACAGATGTAGATCACAGATACTACACTCCTCTCCCATAGTATTTAACTCCCAGAGAAAGGGGTAAATACGTTAGGGAACTACTAATGCAATACCTGAACAATGCATTCTTAAACATTTTTAAATTACTGGGGTGAAGCAGACTTTTCAGAGCCCAGCACATTTCCAGGGGATAATTCTGCCCTGAAGATGGAATTTGTGGTGTCCTAATAACTAACCCAGGTAATGTCATTTTTCTTTCCTTTTATCTAGGACATATTAAACTGTTTGTTTATTTTACTGTCTGTTACCTCCTGAATCAACTCAACTCACAGGTCAAGCTTTTGAGATGCCCTTCGCTGTCGAATAGGATATCTCCGCTCCTCCTGGGCTTCCGGTGGTGGGCCAGGTTCAGGTGGAAGGTTAGGCTCTGTTTCTCCCGTACGTTCACAGTCAGGAGAATAGTCCTGGGGGTTGTTATTGTTCACTCGACATGTCTTTGCTGGGGCGTTGAACCGTAGCAGATGATCCACATGAACGTTGAACATGGCGATGACCAAATTGAACTTGGTAAGTCAAAGGTCCTCTGCGTTGCAAGATCACACCTGAGTTCCATAGGTGCTTGGGGTGACTGAAATCATGTATCATCACCCTCTCTCCCTCTTTGAATTCTCAGACAGACAGTCTTTGAGTGTCTGTCATGAGCTTTCTTCTGCTGTAGCTGGTGCTTTGCCACAGTGCTTGATAAGTCTGGTTTCAACAATGTCAGGTGGGTACGTGGTTGGCATTTCAGAAACAGTTCAGCTGGTGTACATTCCGTTACTGTGTGTGGTGTGTTACGGTAAGTAAACAGGAACCGGGGAAGCCTTTGGTGGGTGGGCACAGACTGAACCTCGAGTCTAGTCCAGGCTTTCTTAAGCATCAGCTATCTGAGCAGCTTACCGATCGCTGCAGCTGCATATAGCCCATCTGTAAATAGCCCACCCAACTACCTACCTCATCCCCATATTGTTTTTATTTACTTTTTGCTCTTTTGCACACCAGTATTTCTACTTGCACATCATCATCTGCACATCTATCACTTCAGTGTTAATTTGCTAAATTGTAATTACTTCGCTACTATGGCCTATTTATTGCCTTACCTCCTTACTCCATTTGCACACATTGTTTATAGATTTTTCTATTGTGTTATTGACTGTACTTTTGTTTATCCTATGTGTAACTCTGTGTTATTTTTTGTCGCACTGCTTTGCTTTATATTTGCTAGGTCGCAGTTGTAAATGAGAACTTGCCTACCTGGTTAAATAAAGGTGAAATAGTAAAATAACAAATAAATTCAAGAAATCGTGCAAACTCACACGTACCTGCCAGCCTTTTCAAAGCAAGGATGTAGTCAGCCACGGTTCCCCCTTGACTCTGGTGATGTTGGTCAAATTTGAAACGTTCTGCAATGAGATTTGGCTTAGTCTTGAAATGCATTGGAAGAGTTTAGGTCAGTTCTGCATAGGTCAACTCCACTGTTTTTAGTGGTTCAATGAGACCTTTCGGCAATCCAATCCTCAGCCTGCTTTATTGTCAATTTTGATTTAATTTGCAGCCAGCCAACGCTCAAAATGCTCTAAATAGGAATCAAAATCCTCTTTAGTAGCCTCAAACTCTGGTACTCAAACTCTGGTACCATTTTCAGTTAATTGTTCAGTTTCCTCATTCCTTGTATTCCTTAATTTTCAGAATTTTCATCTAATTCTTTACTTTCTTAATTTCAGAAGTTTCTGCAATTACTTAATTCACTGCATTTATTTGTAATACTTTTCTTCTTCCTTTTTTTTTTACAATATTTCTCCACTGTGATCGCTTAATTTCAATGGGTTCAATGACAGTTTCTAATTTAATCACCAGAGGACAGTGTCACTATTCTGGACTCCAATAGGCTTGCTACTTGGCAGCTCCTGAAGACTGTACCTACTATCAGTGCTTAGCCTTTTCTACTGGCGAAAAAAAAACCTGACGATTTACATAATTATTTTGAGTTTCATTACTCACACAACATTCTTCCCTTCAAGCAATGTCCGCTAAAGAAGCTTAATCAGCTCGCCGCCACTGTAATAATTATGTTGTGTGAGACCAGGCAGGAGACGGGAGTATGGTTTGTCTCGTTTAGTCAAAACCTCTCGTGCTCCACAGTTCCAGGCCCAATAGTGTGCATGTGCATTTCCAATTAGGTGTTGCAACATAACACTGCCGTACTGAATTACTGCTTAGTAACAGCATAGTAACTCATATAAACATATGTAGATCACAGATACTACAGAGTGATTTTTCAACAGTCATGAAGGAGTTCCCACATATGCTGAGCACTTGTTGGCTGCTTTTCCTCCACTCTGCTGTCCAACTCATCCCAAACCATCTCAATTGGGTTGAGGTGAGGTGATTGTGGAGGCCAGGTCATCTGATGCAGTACTTCATCACTCTTCTTCTTGGAGGTGTGTTGGGTCATTGTTCTGTTGAAAAACAAATGATAGTCTCACTAAACCAGATGGGATGGAGTATCACTGCAGAATGCTGTGGTAGCCATTCTGGTTAAGTATGCCTTGATTTCTAAATAAATCACAGAGAGTGTCACCAGTAAAGCACCGCCACACCATCACACCTCCTCCATGCTTCTTGGTGGGAACTACACATGTGGAGATCATCCATTCACCTAATCTGCATCTCACATAGACACAGCGTTTGGAACCAAAAATCTCAAATTTGGACTCATCAGACCAAAGCAAAGATTCCCACCGGTCTATTGTCCATTGCTCGGGTTTCTTGGCCCAAGCAAGTATCTTCTTCTCATTGGTGTCCTTTACTAGTGGTTTCTTTACTGCAATTGGACCATGAAGGCCTTATTCCCTCAGTCTCCTCTGAACAGTTGATGTGTCTGTTACTTGAACTCTGTTATTGGGCTGCAATTTCTGAGGCTTATAACTCGAATGAACTTACCCTTTGCAGCAGAGGTAACTCTAGGTCTTCCTTTCCTGTGGCAGTCCTCATGAGAGTCAGTTCCATCCTAGCGCTTGATGGATTTTGTGACTGCTCTTGAAATGTTCCAGATTGACTAACCTTCATGTCTTAAACTACTGATTGACTGGCATTTCTCTTTGCTTACTTGAGCAGTTCTTGTCATAAAATGGACTTGGTCCGGGATGCTGGGCATATAGACAGAGTTTCTCTGTCCAGTGTTTGTGTTCTTTCGCCCATCTTAATATTTTATTTCCAGTCTGAGATATGGCTTTTTTTTCTCTCGCAACTCTGCCTAGAAGGCCAGCCTCCCGGAGATACCTCTTCACTGTTGACGTTGAGAATGGTGTTTTGTGGGTACTATTTAACTTGTTATGGCTGCAATCCCACTAACGGGATAATGTTTATCAACAACCGCTGAATAGCATAGGCCTACATTCAATAAATATTACTACAAATATTTATATTCATGAAATCACAAGTGCAATATAGGAAGACACAGCTTAGCCTTTTGTTAATCCACCTGTCGTGTTAGATTTTGAAATTATGCTTTAAAGCGAAAGCAATCCAAGCGTTTGTGTAAGTTTATCAATCGCACAACAGAACATTAAGTACACTTAGCATCAGGAACCTTGGTCATGAAAATCATAAAATCAATCAAATTAATAATTTACCTTTGATGATCTTCAGATGTTTTCACTCACGAGGCTCCCAGTTACACAACAAATGTTCCATTTGTTCCATAAAGATTATTTATACAGTGGGGCAAGAAAGTATTTAGTCAGCCACCAATTGTGCAAGTTCTCCCACTTAAAAAGATGAGAGAGGCCTGCAATTTTCATCATAGGTACACTTCAACTATGACAGACAAAATGAGGAAGAAGAATCCAGAAAATCACATTGTAGGATTTTTTATGAATTTATTTGCAAATTATGGTGGAAAATAAGTATTTGGTCAATAACACAAGTTTATCTCAATACTTTGTTATATACCCTTTGTTGGCAATGACAGAGGTCAAAATACCAGCAACAGAGGCACTGAGTTCGAAGGTAGGCCTTCAAGCTGTTTAAAAGGCATCATCAACTTAGTGTATGTAAACTTCTGACCCACTGGAATTGAGATACAGTGAAATAATCTGTCTGTAAACAATTGTTGAAAAAATGACTTGTGTCATGCAGAGTAGACGTCCTAATCGACTTGTTAAAAGTAGTTTGTTAACAAGGAATTTGTGGAGTGGTTGGAAAATGAGTTTTATTAACTCCAACCTAAGTGTATGTAAACTTCCGACTTCAACTGTATTTATAATTCGCCTTGATAGTTTCATAAAGTGCATTTTCTTAGTCCAAGTGTCACGACTTCTACCGAAGTCGAAGTCTCTCCTTGTTCGGGCGATGCTCGGCGGTCGACATCACCGGTCTTCTCGCCATCATTGATCCATTTTTCAACTTCAATTGGTTTTGTCTTCCTACACACCTGGTTTCAATCCCATTCATTATCTTTTGTGTATTTAACCCTCTGTTTCCCCTCATGTCTTTGTCAGAGATGGTTTGTTATTCAGTGTTGTGTTGGTTTTGTATTGGTGCGCGACGGGTCCTCGTACCCACTTTATTTATTGTTGCATTTAATGTTTGGAGTATGTTTTGTTTATTTGTTATTAAATACTCCATTACACTCAGTTTGATTCTCCTGCGCCTGACTTTACACAGTATGGTCATAATGCTTCATGACAGTGTCATAAAGTGTATGTTCTATGAGGTATTTAAAATATGATGAAAATAAAAATCATTATAACAACAACAAAGGATTAAAGAAACAAACCTTCAAACGAAAGGAATCTTCTTGGCAAGTAAAAAAAAAACAAATTGAATGAATGTGGGTTTTGATACGCTTATGTGTTTGTCATAACCAGCCATTAAATAACACAGTACATCACAACAGGTGTAAATATATTGGTCATGACAGTGTTATGACCATATTATGACAGGTTTTGTTGAGTTATGTCAGTTGTTTTGACATTATGATATGGTTATGATCATGTCATAGCATATTATGACACTGGGTGTCAAGTAAAGTATTACTCAAGTGTCTATATTCAAGGCAAACCCTGGTAGCTTTATTAAAGGGAGTGATAACTAGATGTTTGGACAGCACTGTGCTGATAGAAGAGCACGGTTCTCTCTCTGTGGAACGAGTCAATGTCATCCAGTGTCTCTGATCTCCACACTCTGCATTCAGGCCACGTTATGGTATGCTTGATCGCCAGGGAAATAAATAAATGATTAAAGTCAGTGAGAGACGGGATAGGAGATGTGAAGTGTGTTGAGCCTGAAATAAAAGTACAATGGCATATTTGCAACAACACAGTGCTTTGCCTCTCTTTTAAATAGTGTCTTTGTTTTAAATATCATGCATGTAAATACAACATTTTGCCAGGGCCAGGCATTTGGGATTTAGACTGGTACAGTGGGACCATTCTCCTGGCTACTTCAGTGATCCCTGAACTGGCAAATATCACATCAGATGCACTTAGCCTCTACACAGGGAGGGAGGCAACAAAGTGAAGAGAAGTCTTATTCTGTACTCAGGCAGGAAGGAAGCAGAGCACTGCTTGTTCCAAGGGGAGCATACAGTAGTGTAATGTAGTGCAGTGGCAAGGCAAGCAGCTGTGCAGGCATATGTTCTGCTTGGGAGAATGTGTACACTGAGGCATTTCAATGCTAAAGTGGAGAGCTTACCACCCATGTGAGTAGTACAGATCAAAAGACTTAACATAATGGTGATCATGCAGAACAAACATACTTTAACTAAGCACATTCTAGTGTACAGTAGGGACCTTTGCTACACTAGGTATACATACACTGAGTGCACAAAACATTATGAACACCTGCTCTTTCCATGACATAGACTGATCAGGTTAATCCAGTTGAGAGCTATGATCCTTTATTGATGTAATTTGTTAAATCCACTTCAATCAGGGGAGGAGAAAGGTTAGAGAAGGATGTTTAAGCCTTGAGACAATTGAGACATGGATTGTGTATGTGTGCCATTCAATGTGCAAGACAAAATATTGAAGTGCCTTTAAACAGGGTAAGGCAGGTGCCAGGCATACCAGTTTGTGTCAAGAAATGCAACACTGCTGTTTTTTTGACACTCAAAGGTTTCCCATGTGTATTAAGAATGGTCCACCACACAAAGGACATCCAGCCAATGTGACACAACTGTGGGAAGCATTGGAGTCAACATGAGCCATTGGAGTCCAACTCACTATTAGGAAGGTGTTCCTAATGTTTTCTACACTCAGTGTACATATTTAGGTCTGCAGTAAATGCATCTTGGGAGGAGATGAAAGTATATACATGTATCTGTGAAACCAATGCATGCACTGACATCATTGAATCCGTGAAATCAGTGGAAACAGCAGACCAACAGCAGAAAAATTTTCATTTTTGTGTTTCTTTGTATTGAAAGAAAATGGTGTTTGTCTATTCATAATGCTTTTAACTACATGACTCAACACACGACGACTACAATTATGTTGTGCTTTTTGGTCTATAGTTGGATGGAGCCATCAAGGTTCTAATTGATTTCATAAGTGCACTGAAACATGGGGGGGGGGTTTGGGGTAGGAGTATTTCTTTCTCTAAAATAAAATGTAGAAGGAGCAAAGGGACGGAGGGATGGATGGGGGCCGTTGTCTGTGTCCCAAATGACATCCTAATTTCTACATAGTGAACTACTTTTGACCATAATCATATGGGCCCTGATAAAAAGTAGGGAATAGAGTGGTATTTGGGATGCAGACTTGGAAAACAGTGTTGTATGAAAAAACAAAAACAGTCTGGTTTGGTCCTGGTGGCCTCTTCTGAGAATGACAGTGTGAATCCTATAGGATTCCTGATGTGCTTGTCTGAGTGAAATGCCTTTTATAACCCCTGCTCAGCTCTCTCTTCACCACTCAGATCTCTCTCCACTCCGTATCTGAGGTCAAATTAATTTTGGAATATTTTGTTCTATGGCCCTCGTATACATACACTACACGACCAAAAATATGTGGACACCAGCTTATCAAACATCTCATTCCAAAATCATGGGCATTAATATGGAGTTGGTCCCCCCTTAGGCTGCTTTAATAGCCTCCACTCTTCGGGGAAGGCCTTTCACTAGATGTTGGAACATTCCTGTGGGGACTTGCTTCCATTCAGCCACAAGAGCATTAGTAAGGTTGGGCACTGATGTTGGCGATTAGGCCTGGCTCCCAATCGGCATTCCAATTCTTCCCAAAGGTGTTCGATGGGGTAGAGGTCAGGGCTCTGTGCAGGCCAGTCAAGTTTTTCCACCCGACCTTGACAAACAATTTGTATTGACATCGCTTTGTGCACTGGGGCATTGTCATGCTGAAACAGGAAAGGGCCTTCCCCAAACTGTTGCCACAAAGTTGGAAGTACAGAAATGTCTAGAATGTCATTTTTCCTCCTCCACTAAACTTTACAGTTTGCACTATGCCTTGGGGCAGGTAGCGTTCTGCCGGCATCCACCGAACCCAGATTCATCCGTCATACTGCCAGATGGTGAAATATGATTCATCACTACAGAGAACGCTTTTCCACTACTCCAGAGTCCAACGGTGGTGAGCTTTATACCACTCCATCTGATACTTGGCATTGCACATGGTGATCTTAGGCTTGTGTGCGGCTGCTCAGCCATGGAGCTCCCGACAAACAGTTCTTGTGCTGATGTTGCTTTCAGAGGTAATTTGAAACTCGGTAGTGAGTGTTGCAACCGAGGACAGATGAGTTTTATGCACTTCAGCATTCGCCGGTCCTGTTCTGTGAGCATGTGTGGCCAACCACTTTTGCAGCTGAGCCGTGGATGCTCCTAGATATTTCCACTTCACAATCATAGCACTTACAGCTGACCAGAAATTGGACAAACTGAGTTGTTGGAAATGTTTTAACTTTAATTTAAATGTAACCTTTATTTAACTAGACAAGTCAGTTAAGAACAAATCCTCATTTACAATGATGGCCTACACCGGCCAAACCCGGACGATGCTGGGCCAAATGTGTGCCGCCCTATTGGACTCCCAATCATGGTCAGTTGTGATAAAGCCTGGATTCGAATCAGGGTGCTTGTAGTGACGCCTCTAGCACTGAGATGCAGTGCCTTAGACCACTGCACCACTCGGGAAAGGTTGCAGCCAATGACGGTGCCACGTTGAAATTCACTGAGCTCTTCAGTAAGGCCATTCTGTGTTTGTCTTTGAAGATTGCATGGCAGTGTGCTCTATTTTAAATACCTGTCAGAAACTTGTGTGGCTGAAATAACCGAAACCACTCATTTGAGGGGTGTCCACATACTTTTGTATTATAGTGTTTGTTTTACAAAATACACCCACAGATGGAGGGGTTTGTTCTGTCGCTGGCCTTCATGTAGTGACTTTGAAAGAACAAAGATGGAGAGTTTTTTCCCCCCTGGCCTTTATACGTAATTTACGAAATTGACCCAAAGATGGAGGGATGCCCTAACCTTGAGGACCTCTGTCTCTGTAACGGAGGGATCAGTGTGGTCCATATAATTCTATAACCCTTCTCTAGTGTGAGCCACTGTTCCATTCCATTCTATAACCATTCTCTAGTGTGTTCCACTGTTCCTTTCCATTTTATAGCCCTTCTCTAGCGTGTTCCAATCCATTCTCTAACCCTTCTCTAGAGCAGGGTTTCCCAAACTTGGTCCTGGGACCACTGGGTGCACGTTTTGGTGTTTGCCCTAGCACTACACAGCTGATTCAAATAACCAATTCATCATCAACCTTTGATTATTAGAGTCAGCGGTGTAGTGCTAGGGCAAACTCAAAATGTGCACCCTGGTGGGACCCCAGGGCCTTGTTTGGGAAACCCTGCTCTAGTGCGTTCCATTCTATTCTACAAGCCTGCTTTAGTATGTTATATTGTTCCATTCCATTCTCTAACCCTTCTCTAGTGTGTTCCATTCTATTCTACAAGCCTGCTCTAGTATGTTATATTGTTCCATTCCATTCTCTAACCCTTCTCTTGTGTGTTCCATTGTCCCTATCAGGTATGAAGGTAATACCCAGATGCAGACCACTTTGAATAAACAATAGTTTAATATCCCAACAGGGGCAGGCAATAGACAGGTCAAGGCAGGCAGGGGAAAGTAAACCAGAGGTCGGGCAACAGTACCAGGCAGCAGGCAGGCTCAGGGTAAGGCAGAGGTCGGTAATCCAGAGGGGGGCAACGGTACAGGTCGGCAGGCAGGCTCAGGGTCAGGCAGAGTGGTCAGGCAGGAGGGCTTGGAGTCAGGACAGGCAAGGGTCAAAACCAGGAGGGCGAGAAAAGAGAAACTGGAAAAAGCCGGAAGTTAGACAAAAAATACTGGTTGGCTTGAACAAACAAGACGAACTGGCAACAGACAGAGGACACAGGTCTAAATACACAGGGGATAATGGGTAATATGGGTGTCAACCTGGAGTGGGGTGGAGACAACCACAAAGACAGGTGAAGCAGATCAGGGTGTGACATTTCCATTCCATTCTATAGCCCTTCTCTTGTGTGTTCCATTCTTCCTATCTATTCTATAACCAGTGGATGAACTTCATATAATGTGCACCCTGCTGATGTCATAGGAAGAGAGAAAGAAGAAGAATATGGATGTGGCCCCTCCACTTTAAGATGCTGTGAAGGAGTAATATAGAACAAAGTTAGATTACCCACCTAAAATATGACCCTTAGTTATATTAGAATGTACTGATGCCTGATAGATGGATGACTGGCCAGAGTTGATTGAATTGGCCTATACATCTCAAATAAGAGGATACTAGCTGCCATGATAAATTATATCATTTATTTCATTTTGGAGATATTACCGTTGGCTCTGTCAGGATATAGAAATGGATAGAGTTCCAAAATCGTATTTCAGCTCCAAGACCAATATATTTTGTCTGACGTCAGGCTGGATTGTCAAAGGCAGATGCTTTGCAGCATATATAGAGCAATGTGTGTGCGTGTGTGTGTGCGCGTGTGTGTGTGTGTGTGTGTGTGTGTGTGTGGGGGGGGGGGGGGGGATAAATCTTTGACAATTGTCGATGTGTGCAGCGATATATCGATTTACAAATACAAATCAAAAGGTGTTTGTTTGTGAACAGTGAATTGCATTTGTGGAAAGTGATTTACATTTGTGGATTGGTGATTTCAATTTGTGGAAAGTGGTTTACATTTGTAGATTGGTGATTTACATTTGTGGGTTGGTGATTTACATTTGTGGAAAGTGATTTACATTTGTGGATTGGTGATTTACATTTCTGAATACATTTGGCATGATATTGATCCGATACACTTCCCTAACACTCACTGGATCTATTAAGAGTTGACTCGCTGTTTTGTAGCATTTGAAATTTGTGGGGCATAAATTACAAATGATAAACATCCTTCACCGAATGCCATAGAAGGTATTTACAGTTTGTTATAGTTTCGCCAAAAAGTTGTATTTTGTTTTGCAAAAATGAACATCATAAAAATGGAAAGAATGTTGTAGCATGTCTTACATAAATTTGCACTCCCAAGACCTACATGCATATCTGCCATTTTTCTCCATTAATGTCTGAAAAGACAAGTACAGTTTAATCATCAGTATTATGTACTTTTTTGCACAGAAAAATGTGAATTCATATGAACTTGAGGCCATCAAGTTAAAAATACAGTGCCTTGCGAAAGTATTCGGCCCCCTTGAACTTTGCGACCTTTTGCCACATTTCAGGCTTCAAACATAAAGATATAAAATTGTATTTTTTTGTGAAGAATCAACAACAAGTGGGACACAATCATGAAGTGGAACGACATTTATTTGATTTTTCAAACTTTTTTAACAAATCAAAAACTGAAAAATTGGGCGTGCAAAATTATTCAGCCCCCTTAAGTTAATACTTTGTAGCGCCACCTTTTGCTGTGATTACAGCTGTAAGTCGCTTGGGGTATGTCTCTATCAGTTCTGCACATCGAGAGACTGAAATTTTTTCCCCATTCCTCCTTGCAAAACAGCTCGAGCTCAGTGAGGTTGGATGGAGAGCATTTGTGAACAGCAGTTTTCAGTTCTTTCCACAGATTCTCGATTGGATTCAGGTCTGGACTTTGACTTGGCCATTCTAACACCTGGATATGTTTATTTTTGAACCATTCCATTGTAGATTTTGCTTTATGTTTTGGATCATTGTCTTGTTGGAAGACAAATCTCCGTCCCAGTCTCAGGTCTTTTGCAGACTCCATCAGGTTTTCTTCCAGAATGGTCCTGTATTTGGCTCCATCCATCTTCCCATCAATTTTAACCATCTTCCCTGTCCCTGCTGAAGAAAAGCAGGCCCAAACCATGATGCTGCCACCACCATGTTTGACAGTGGGGATGGTGTGTTCAGCTGTGTTGCTTTTACGCCAAACATAACGTTTTGCATTGTTGCCAAAAAGTTCAATTTTGGTTTCATCTGACCAGAGCACCTTCTTCCACATTATTGGTGTGTGTCCCAGGTGGCTTGTGGCAAACTTTAAACGACACTTTTTATGGATATCTTTAAGAAATGGCTTTCTTCTTGCCACTCTTCCATAAAGGCCAGATTTGTGCAATATATGACGGATTGTTGTCCTATGGACAGAGTCTCCCACCTCAGCTGTAGATCTCTGCAGTTCATCCAGAGTGATCATGGGCCTCTTGGCTGCATCTCTGATCAGTCTTCTCCTTGTATGAGCTGAAAGTTTAGAGGGACGGCCAGGTCTTGGTAGATTTGCAGTGGTCTGATACTCCTTCCATTTCAATATTATCGCTTGCACAGTGCTCCTTGGGATGTTTAAAGCTTGGGAAATCTTTTTGTATCCAAATCCGGCTTTAAACTTCTTTACAACAGTATCTCGGACCTGCCTGGTGTGTTCCTTGTTCTTCATGATGCTCTCTGCGCTTTTGACGGACCTCTGAGACTATCACAGTGCAGGTGCATTTATACGGAGACTTGATTACACACAGGTGGATTGTATTTATCATCATTAGTCATTTAGGTCAACATTGGATCATTCAGAGATCCTCACTGAACTTCTGGAGAGAGTTTGCTGCACTGAAAGTAAAGGAGCTGAATAATTTTGCACGCCCAATTTTTCAGTTTTTGATTTGTTAAAAAAGTTTGAAATATCCAATAAATGTCGTTCCACTTCATGATTGTGTCCCACTTGTTGTTGATTCTTCACAAAAAAATACAGTTTTATATCTTTATGTTTGAAGCCTGAAATGTGGCAAAAGGTCGCAAAGTTCAAGGGGGCCGAATACTTTCGCAAGGCACTGTAATCCACCAACAATTTATTCTCCTTTCTGTGACTGTCTAACTAACAGTACTGTCTGTAAATGCCTATTTCAGCGGGAAGCCGTGAGTCATAAGCTACCAAATAACCCTTACGGAAAAACCATACAAATTTCACATGAACACATGATTCAATGTAAAGTTAATGTGACAACATGTGACAACATGTGACGCAACATATCACAACATAAAACTACACGTGACAACATGTGAGCACATGTGAGAACATTATCCCATGTGAAATTAATGTGAAATAAATGTGTAAACATGGGGATGCAAAATTTCAACATGTGCTATCATGACACTACACATGTGATGCCATTTGAGTACATGTGAAAACTAAGGTGTCAAATGCAATTTAGAATTTTTCACTTTAAAAGGCATAATTGACATTCATTCAATTTAAACAGTCATGGTCCCATGCAGGTTTTGTTTCATGCCCAGTTTCTTCCAGAGATTTTTTGGATGTTCTTAGAACATTGTGTCATGGTTTCCTGGAGGTTTTTGTCTAGTTGTGGTGAAAATGAGGTAAATCTACAACAAGTTACTGTATCTAAACACTGGGGTTAATAGACAGGTTTTGTCCCAAGTATTCAGCATACTAACTTCAGATTTGAACTCACAACCTGTTGGTAGCTAGCAAGCTGACCATCCTGCTGTGCCACCAGGTCTGTGGACACATCAGAGATTGGCAAGAATACATTTCTTCACTTTGCCTAGAGTTAAAGTAAAAAATAAAGTAAATATATAGATGGGTTAGCTGATAACATCACAAAATAAATGTGCATGCTTCAATGGGGCAGAAGTCCGTTGGGTGTGATTCTGGATGGCCAGACAGCTAGCAACAATGACAAGAAGCTACCATGTGGGGAATCATGTCTCGTTTTATCTTTTTGTATTTTGTATCCTGTTTTAAGGTGTTTTGACTGATGTCACGTCTATGGCAAAAAAATTGCTAGCTAGCTAGCTAACCAACAACTATAATAATGTATTAAAGAGACAACAAGTGCACATAGAACAAATGTATTTGTTTTCAATAAACAGTTAACATGTTATCAACAATCTAAGCAAACCCTGTCTGTTTCACCTCACAGTTGCACATGTGTCGGTTCTGTTGCCAAACTATCAAGCTGTCTATACAACAACTTTAAATATTTTTATTTAACCTTTATTTAACTAGGCAAGTCAGTTACGAACAAATTCTTATTTACAATGACGGCCTACCCCGGCAAAATTGTGCACCGCCCTATGTGACTCTCAATCAGAACCAGATGTGATACAGCCTGGATTTGAACCAGGGACTGTAGTGACACCTCTTGCACTTAGATGCAGTGTCTTAAATCACTGCGCCACTTGGGAGAACTGAACCGTGCAGGCATTCATTCTATAAAATGACAGTATGCTGCTGTGTTCCATTTTCAATTAATGTAAAAACAATTGTGCATAATCTTGTACTGTGACCACCCTTGGGACTCTAGCAACCTGAAATGTCCTGCTATTACAGCTGCACCATCAGATCTGTGTGCATGAAAGGGATATAGCCACAGATTTATAGGCAAGAATGCATTTCTGTACTTTTCTAAAAGCTGCCCAGAATCGAGTAAATAATTGTTCAATTATCACCACCAACATAACATCAACGTAAAACTATCAGTGCTCAAGGACACTTGACATAGAGATTCATTATTTGGGGATATTGAACGTACACAATCTTGGTTGGAAAGAACATAGATGTTACTGCCACCAGGATCATACTATTTCATACTATACTGCACAAAAATATGAACATAATATGGAACAATTAAAAATATTTTACTGTGTTACAGTTCATACAATGAAATCAGTCAATGAAAATGAATTTATTAGGCCCTAAAATATGGGTTCCACATGACTGGGAATACAGATATGCATCTCTAGGTGTTATGAGAATTTTGTTCTCAATGTTCATAAACTGAACTTCAATTAAAATACTCTGTCTGTTACTAAGAATTTGTAAGGTTCTTATTAAAATGAAACAGTCAGAGGCCAGTCTACCTTAGTCAGCAAGGTTTATTTACGAGAGCGCTGCTGTACATATACAAAGACATTCCTTTTTTAACTTTCTCTTACGCTACACACATACATACACACCAACATAGGGATTTTGAGTCTCACCACAGTTTATTACCACTCAGCTGACAGTTCATGTCTCACCCAGATACGAGAGCTCTGGAGGTGCTCTCCCTGTCTTATCATATCTCCCCAGAGTTACAGCCGGGTCGGTTCAAACATAGGTTAATGCTACTCTTTGTTCTCTTTCGACACACGTACATTCCTTTCTTATGTTAAATGTAGAAATAATTTTGTCATTATTCATAAAAATCATAACACTAGGTCACAGATATCTTTAAAAAAGGTAGGGGAGTGGATCATAAAGCCAGTCAGTATCTGGTGTGACCACCATTTGCTTCATGCAGCACATCTCCTTCACATATAGTTGATCAGGCTGTTGATTGTGACCTGTGGAATGTTGTCTCAATCCTCTTTCAATGGCTGTGGATCTTTTCTGTTGCTGGATCTTGACGAGAACTGGAACACATTGTAATACACATATACATCGATCCAGCGCATCCCAAATATGCTTAATAGTTGACATGTCTGGTGAGTATGCAGGCCATGGAAGGAGTGGGACATCAGCTTCCAGAAATTGTGTACAGATCCTTGCAACATTATCATGCTGAAACAAGAGGTGATAGTGTCTGATGAATGGCACGACAATGGAGAGTCAGGCGGCATTGGCGGAGTTGATGAGGGCATGGAACGAGGTGGAGTCACAATCCATGCCAGGCAAACATGCAAATGTTTATTTAAACTACAATTTAGTTGCAACAAGTTTGATCGTGTTTAAATCAGGAGACCTACATGTAGAGATGAAAAGCATTTTTTTACATACTGTAGGACTACCGTGGTCGACATGAGTCTGACTAGTGTTGAGTAATGTGCTGTTAAAAGAGTTGGTCTTTTTTTTCTCCATATTTTTATTGAACCTTTATTTTACTACATAAAGGTATACTTACTCTGCTGGCATCTCAATCCAGTTTATGCCCTCATTTACAATGAAAACCATAACGAATTACTATTGGAATAAATGGAAGAGGCAAGTGGAAGGGGGAAACTCTCTGTCTGCCCTGCATGGAGGCCTTTTGAAAACATGTTTCCAAACCCTTGTTTTTCACAAGGGCTATTATTAGGACAATAGACATGGTTTGCACACACTGCAGCAGGGATTTTGGCCCACTCCTCCATACAGACCTTCTCCTGATCCTTCAGGTTTCGGGGCTGTCGCTGGGCAATACGGACTTTCAGCTCCCTCCAAAGATTTTCTATTGGGTTCAGGTCTGGTGACTGGCTAGGCCACTCCAGGACCTTGAGATGCTTCTTACGGAGCCACTCCTTAGTTTCCCTGGCTGTGTGTTTTGGGTTGTTGTCATGCTGGTAAACCCAGCCATGACCCATCTTCAACGCTCTTACTGAGGGAAGGGGGTTGTTGGCCAAGATCTCGCGATACATGGCCCCATCCATCCTCCCCTCAATACGGTGCAGTCGTCCTGTCCTCTTTGCAGAAAAGCATCCCCAAAGAATGATGTTTCCATCTCGATGCTTCACGGTTGGGATGGTGTTCTTGGGGTTGTACTCATCCTTCTTCTTCCTCCAAACACGGCGAGTGGATTTTAGACCTAAAAACTATATTTTTGTCTCATCAGACCACATAACCTTCTACCATTCCTTGTCTGGATCATCTAGATGGTCATTGGCAAACTTCAGACAGGCCTGGACATGCGCTCACTTGAGCAGGGGGACCTTGCGTGCGCTGCAGGATTTTAATCCATGACGGCGTAGTGTGTTACTAATGGTTTTCTTTAAGACTGTGGTCCCAGCTCTCTTCAGGTCATTGACCAGGTCCTGCCGTGTAGTTCTGGGCTGATCCCTCACCTTCCCCATGATCATTGATGCCCCACGAGGTGAGATCTTGCATGGAGCCCCAGACCGAGGGTGATTGACCGTCATCTTGAACTTCTTTCATTTTCTAATAATTGCACCAACAGTTTTTGCCTTCTCACCGAGCTGCTTGCCTATTGTTCTGTAGCCCATCCCAGCCTTGTGCAGGTCTACAATTTTATCCCTGATGTCCTTACACAGCTCTCTGGTCTTGGCCATTGTGGAGAGGTTGGAGTCTGTTTGATTGAGTGTGTGGACAGGTGTCTTTTATACAGGTAACGAGTTAAAACAGGTGCAGTTAATACAGGTAATGAATGGAGAACAGGAGGGCTTCTTAAAGAAAAACTAACAGGTCTGTGAGTGCTGGAATTCTTACTGGTTGGTAGGTGATCAAATACTTCTGTCATGCAATAAAATGCAAATGAATTACTTAAATACAATGGGATTTTCTGGATTTTTGTTTTAGATTCCATCTCTCACAGTTGAAGTGTACCTATGATAAAAATTACAGACCTCTACATGCTTTGTAAGTAGGAAAACCTGCAAAATCGTCAGTGTATCAAATACTTGTTCTCCCCACTGTGTGTATTTGTATATATATATATATATTTACCATCTACGTGTTTATGTATGTCTATATAAATAAATGTCTTACAGAGCATTTCCAAAAAAACATTCAAGTTTCTTCAACTGTCTTCTGACTGTGATTAGAGTGATGTTGATTGCCTTTGCCGATCGCTCATCATTTTCAACCATCAGTCCATCTTACCGAGTCCACCGACATGTTGCGGTTCATCAGAGGAAGGTGCACATTGGTTGGAGATTACAAGAGTACATGGCCATAAAAGCTAAATTATTTTCCAAAATTTCATAGATTACCAGCATGGTCAAATAATATAAACAGTGGTTAAAGAGGGTGCAACCGGTCAGCAATTTAGGAGTAAATGTCAATTGGCTTTTCATAGCCAAGCATTCAGAGGTCAAGACTGCAAGTGCTTGAGAGAGAGAGAGAGAGAGAGAATCGAAACACACACAGTAACGTGTTAATGAGTTCCGAGAGCCAATCTGTTATCCAACGATTAGTTTAATACCCTGGCTACTGTAGGTGTGAAAATCCCCCAAAGAAGCAATAGCCTACCCATGTGTGGCCAACTATTTCAGCACCATTTCGCGCTGCTCTGAGACAAGCAAGACTACGTATACATTTTAAAACGTTACATTTTTATTACCCCTGCATTATAATTTTATAAACAATATTAATTTTGAATCCTCTAAATTTAATTAGATCTGCTACTGTACAAGGGAATGTTATGGATCTGCCAGTATTTTCATTTAGAAAGTAATTTTATATTGTCACGCCGTGCCTTGAGTATTCTTTTTTTTCTTTATATATTTTGGTTAGGTCAGGGTGTGACATGGGTGATGTTTGTGTTTTGTACTGTCTAGGGGTTTTGTAGGTTTATGGGGTTGTTTACCATCTAGGTGTTTATGTATGTCTATGGTTGCCTAGATTGGTTCATAATTAGAGGCAGCTGTTTATCATTGTCTCTGATTGGGAACCAAATTTAGGCAGCCATCTTCTTTGGGTATTTTGTGGGTTATTATCTATGTCTAGTTGCCTGTGTCTGCACATTCAGATTATATAGCACGGTCGTTTGTTTTGTAAGTTCGTTTCAGTGTTCGTTCTTCATTAAATATAGAACATGTATTCATATCACGCTGCATCTTGGTCTCCTCACTACGACGTTCGTGACATATATCTAATACCAATTATTATTGGATTATTTACCATGGCAACCAGCTAAATGTATTTCTTAGTTAGGTTGGCTTTTGTGGAGATCAGACTAAGTCAGATCAAATACTTATATCACTTGAATAATTTTCCTGTTGCTATTGTCATATGTAAATACACCAGTTATTCACCAGTTCTCTTACCATTTTGTACAATTGTGTGATTAGCCTACCAGTGTGTGTAACTGTAATGTTGATTCTCTTCAGAGGAATTTTGCTATGAAGCATGGATAAATGACAGGGGTATCTATGACTCTCTGAGGACTGGGTAGGGTAGACTTCCTGCGGCGGACGGCTCTCGCCCGAGCTCGGTTCTCCGCATCTCCATGTCGCCTGCGGTCTAGCCGAACCGCTCCATCCCCCCTTCCTCGTTACGCACGGCCGGAAAGCGCACCGCTTTCCCCATTAGGCACGGCCGCGCGACGCACCCCCTTTCCCCGTTTGGCGCGGCCGCATCTGAAGGGGATTGAGGGTTGCTGGTGAACTGGGTCTTTTCTCGCATCCATCTCCAATATCAAGGTCCACATGGTCCTATTTAAAAACTGAATATGAAAATTATTAAATATTAAAGCATTTGACCTCTCACTAAAGGTGTCAGTCATACAAAAGGTATGAACTGGTTCTCCAGCAAATTAGTAAGAATGTATTTTTCCCTTTATTCAGATTACAACTGCTCACTTTCGGTTATTTCAAACATTATGGTAAAAATCAAATATACTAATTGATAAAAAAGCTCTAATTTAAAAAAAAATAGATATAATCTTTTTAAATTATATCATAATTTGGGGCGGCAGGTAGCATAGTGGTTAGACCATTGGGCCAGTAACCGAAGGATTGCTGGATTGAATCCCTGAGCTGACATGGTAAAAATCTGTCATTCTGCACCTGAAAAAGGCAGTTAACCCATTGTTCATAGACTTTCATTGTCAATAAGAATGTGTACTTAACTGACTTGCCCAGTTAAATAAAGGTGAATAAATAAATAGGACTGGTGGAGTTGTCACATATGCAGCTAACACAAATATATGGAAATGTCTGCTCTGCCCAAAATTATAGCCAACTAATTGCAGCATTACCACAAAAGTGGAAGGGGAAAAAGCATGTTTTCCAACACTTGTTTTTCACAAGGGCAGAAGGACAATAGACACGATGTGGTAACAAAAACACCTCTCTCACATAGGGTCCAGCATATCTCTTTTTATTTTATTTAACCTTTATTTAACCAGGAAGGGCTCATTTAGATTTGAAATCTCTTTTTCAAGAGCGGCCAAGATGCGCAGCACCAAGTTATTAAACAATTACAGACACATGAAAACTAAAGGTAATCTAGTAAAAAAACATAGAATTCACAAGAGTATAACAAAATCCTAAAACAGCAAATAAAAAACATTGACAGGTCAGGGAATCTTCAAGTTCTTCCAGTTTAAGAGAATTCTGTAAGGCGTTTCAAGCCGATGGTGCAGAGTACATAAGTCCTTTTACCAAATTCAGTTTGGACATTTGGAACAGGATAAAGGATAAAGTCCTGCAAACAAAGGGAGTACCAACCACATTTCTGAACAATTAAAATGCCAAAAATAAAATGGTAGTAATCCCAAAATGGCTTTGATGATGTCATTGAATGTCTCGCCAGCTTTGTTTAACGTGTGTGTGGGCGACCTCGTACAACTGCAAAATGTAGCATATACTGTACAATATTTCTGGAGGCTCCAAGATGGCAGCTTGAATGCACGCTTCCAACCAAGCTCTGCATACCAACTTTTGAAAGCCAGTGAAAAGTGTATTATTTTGAACTACCAAACTAATACTTTGCTTGGTAAAAACACCAGGTTCCTGATGACTTAAGATTATATTTTCCAAGACAAATCTTATGGCTAACTCCTCAGATAGCCATGCTCAGGCATCATCCAATGTCGTTACACAGGAGGCAAATGCTTTGATAGACAACAGACTCTATGACACTTACCTTGTCACCCGAGGATTTTCCTTCTTTGCCTATAACCCAAAGCAAACCTTGAGCTTCCAAGAAAGTAATGTTTGAACTGGGCCCAGATGCCACTGCCAATAATGATGTTATCGCTACTCTTTCCAGGCTCATCAATGCAAGGTGCGATGCCTTAGAGAAAATGGTTGGCAAAAACGCAATGAAAATCGAGGGCTTAAAAAAAACTGACTTTGCATGTATGGAAATCAAGGATGTTAAGAAGGTAGCCAATATCGAAAAGCATGTCGAAAAGGAGGAGGGAAAGATGGACTTGTGCCAAAGAAGAATTGCGGAACTTGACAGCTACTCCAGGCGATGGAATCTGAGACTATATGGAGTTCCCGAAGCAGATGGGGAGAACGTACGGCAAGAGACCATCAAAGTCTGCCAAGTTATCCTACCTGTGGAGAAGGCTAAGCTAGCAGATGTTGTCGACACTGTACATCGCCATGGCATGAGAACGCAGGGTGACTCCAAGCCTAGAGGTGTCATTCTCCAGTTCACATCACGGATCTACATGGATGCAGATTGGAAAGCATCCTAGAAATCTACTTTCCTACGTGATGACAATCTACGTTTTGCTGAAGACCTCTCGAAAGCAGACAGAGAACGGAGAGAGAAACTGTGACCAGCTGTGGAAAAAGCACGAAAAGAAGGGAAAACGGATTACTTCATCGGATGCCGCGCTTTCATCAATGGATCCGAAATCAACCTTCCTCCTTGAGGACTGTCATAGACTGTGCCTTGTGGTCAACATAGGCTACTTAGATAGCACCTCTGATGTGAGAAGATCCCACTCCCGGCTCTAAGGTGATTTAACCTTCGTTCTAACTGTGCAGGATTACTGGAGTAATGGATATTTGCTATTTTGTTTTTTCTCTCACTTCTGATATTTTTACCTGCAGTATAGGCAGTAAGCAAGCTCTTTATTGTTTCTTGATCTGGCAGTTAGCTTTGTTGTGCTAAACTATTCTCTCTAAATAATTTCTATCTATATGGTATGCAACGCTGGTTTACTTATGTTCTTTTCGATTTGCGATTGTTGTTTAGCTCATAGTACTTTGTTCTATATTCCACTTTGTCATTGTCTATTGTGTCTCTCAATGCTAGGGGGTTAAGAAATAATGTATTATTGTTATTTTCCAAACAGCTTAAAACAGATTTATGTTTTTTTCAAGAGTCTCATTCAGTTGCTACCTACGTCAACTTCTGGAGATCTCAGTGGGGTAATGATGTATGGCTCTCTCATGGTTCTGAACACTCTACTGGAGTTATTACTCAAAATATCAATTTCACAGGGTATTTCTGTTAACATCCTGGCCACTCCCCTTACTGATCACAGAGCTATTTATGTTGACATTCAACTTTTTTTTTATCTCTGGTAATGGCCTTGGCAGAACATCCTACTGGAAGCTTAATAGCTCTATATTAAAACATGAGTTGGTCAAGACGGAGATAAACAATTTAAGATATAGGGACAACACTTTTGGAACAAAGCTATAAATGACAATTCATACAGTAATAACTGGGAGCTTTTTAAATATGAAGCTGCAAAACTTTTTCTCAACAGTTGGCCCTTTTTCGGTTGGAGGTCTTTTCTGAAAGCATTGTAAGTAATGCTCTCCCTCCCAGTTTGACACAAGGTCTGATTACATTAAACCCCTAAGCCCAAAAAAGACTTGCTTCTACTCGATAATTGGCCGTCCATTCTGTCTGCTCAACAATGACTACAAAATATTAGCCTCTATATTTGCAAAAAAGAATGAAGGCAGTATTGGACTCAATTATAGAAGAGGTCCAAATCTGGCTTCATGAGGAATAGACATACAGCGCCTTGTGAAAGTATTCGGCCCCCTTGAACTTTCCGACCTTTTGCCACATTTCAGGCTTCAAACATAAAGATATAAAACTGTATTTTTTTTGTGAAGAATCAACAACAAGTGGGACACAATCATGAAGTGGAACGACATTTATTGGATATTTCAAACTTTTTTAACAAATCATAAACTGAAAAATTGGGCGTGCAAAATTATTCAGCCCCCTTAAGTTAATACTTTGTAGCGCCACCTTTTGCTGCGATTACAGCTGTAAGTCGCTTGGGGTATGTCTCTATCAGTTTTGCACATCGAGAGACTGACATTTTTTCCCATTCCTCCTTGCAAAACAGCTCGAGCTCAGTGAGGTTGGATGGAGAGCATTTGTGAACAGCAGTTTTCAGTTCTTTCCACAGATTCTCGATTGGATTCAGGTCTGGACTTTGACTTGGCCATTCTAACACCTGGATATGTTTATTTTTGAACCATTCCATTGTAGATTTTGCTTTATGTTTTGGATCATTGTCTTGTTGGAAGACAAATCTCCGTCCCAGTCTCAGGTCTTTTGCAGACTCCATCAGGTTTTCTTCCAGAATGGTCCTGTATTTGGCTCCATCCATCTTCCCTTCAATTTTAACCATCTTCCCTGTCCCTGCTGAAGAAAAGCAGGCCCAAACCATGATGCTGCCACCACCATGTTTGACAGTGGGGATGGTGTGTTCAGGGTGATGAGCTGTGTTGCTTTTACGCCAAACATAACGTTTTGCATTGTTGCCAAAAAGTTACATTTTGGTTTCATCTGACCAGAGCACCTTCTTCCACATGTTTGGTGTGTCTCCCAGGTGGCTTGTGGCAAACTTTAAACAACACTTTTTATGGATATCTTTAAGAAATGGCTTTCTTCTTGCCACTCTTCCATATGGCCAGATTTGTGCAATATACGACTGATTGTTGTCCTATGGACAGAGTCTCCCACCTCAGCTGTAGATCTCTGCAGTTCATCCAGAGTGATCATGGGCCTCTTGGCTGCATCTCTGATCAGTCTTCTCCTTGTATGAGCTGAAAGTTTAGAGGGACGGCCAGGTCTTGGTAGATTTGCAATGGTCTGATACTCCTTCCATTTCCATATTATCGCTTGCACAGTGCTCCTTGGGATGTTTAAAGCTTGGGAAATCTTTTTGTATCCAAATCCGGCTTTAAACTTCTTCACAACAGTATCTCGGACCTGCCTGGTGTGTTCCTTGTTCTTCATGATGCTCTCTGCGCTTTTAACGGACCTCTGAGACTATCACAGTGCAGGTGCATTTATACGGAGACTTGATTACACACAGGTGGATTGTATTTATCATCATTAGTCATTTAGGTCAACATTGGATCATTCAGAGATCCTCACTGAACTTTTGGAGAGAGTTTGCTGCACTGAAAGTAAAGGGGCTGAATAATTTTGCACGCCCAATTTTTCAGTTTTTGATTTGTTAAAAAAGTTTGAAATATCCAATAAATGTCGTTCCACTTCATGATTGTGTCCCACTTGTTGTTGATTCTTCACAAAAAAATACAGTTTTATATCTTTATGTTTGAAGCCTGAAATGTGGCAAAAGGTCGCAAAGTTCAAGGGGGCCGAATACTTTCGCAAGGCACTGTATGTAAGAATGCTGTTCATTGACTACAACTCAGCATTTAACACCGTAGTACCCTCCAAACTCGTCATTAAGCTTGAGTCCCTGGGTCTCGACCCCGCCCTGTGCAACTGGGTCGTGGACTTCCTGACGAGCCTCCCCCAGGTGATGAGGGTAGGTAACAACATCTCCACCGCGCTGATCCTCGACACTGGGGCCCCACAAGGATGCGTTCTCAGCTCTCTCCTGTACTCCCTGTTCACCCATTACTGCTTGTCCATGCACGCCTCCAACTCAATCATCAAGTTTGCAGACGACACTACAGTGGTAGGCTTGATTACCAACAACAACGAGATGGCCTACAGGGAGGAGGTGAGGGCCCTCGGAGTGTGGTGTCAGGAAAATAACCTCACACTCAATGTCAACAAAACAAAAGAGATGATCGTGGACTTCAGGAAAGAGCAGAGGGAGCAGCCCCCTATCCACATCGACGGGACAGTAGTGGAGAAGGTGGAATGTTTTTTAAGTTCCTCGGCGTACACATCACAGACAAACTGAAATGGTCCACCCAACAGACAGCGTGGTGAAGAAGGAGCAGCAGCACCTCTTCAACCTCAGGAGGCTGATGAAATGGGGGTTGTCACCAAAAACACTCATAAACTTTTACAGATGCACAATCGAGAGCATCCTGTCGGGCGTTATCGCCGCATGGTACGGCAACTGCTCCACCCACAACCATAAGGCTCTCCAGAGGGTAGTGAGGTCTGCACAACGCATCACCAGGGGCAAACTACCTGCCCTCCAGGACACCTACACCACCCAATGTCACAGGAAGGCCATCAGACTAATATCTCAAGGGCATCAGACTGTTAAACAGCCATCACTAACATTGAGTGGCTGCTGCCAACATACTGACTCATCTCTAGCCACTTTAACAATGAAAAAAATTATGTAATAAATGTATCACTAGCCTCTTTAAATAATGCCCCTTTATATAATGTTTACATACCCTACATTACTCATCTCATATGTATATACTGTACTTTATACCATCTACTGCATCTTGCCTATGCCGTTCGGCCATCGCTCATTCATATATTTTTATGTACAAATTCTTATTCATTCCTTTACACTTGTGTGTATAAGGTAGTTGTTGTGAAATAGTTAGGTTAGATTACTTGTTAGATATACTGCATGATCGGAACTAGAAGCACAAGCATTTCGCTACACTCCCATTAATATCTGCTAATCATGTGTATGTGAAAAATCAAATTTGATTTGTTCAATTTCCACAGTATTTATTACAAGTTGAGTTATTTAGTTGAGGTTTAGGGTTTAGTGAGTGTTTTGTTCCAAATACAATGGTTTTAGTTTTAGAAATACTTAGGGTTAACTTATTCCTTGCCTCCCACTCTGATACTAACTGCAGCTCTTTGTTGGGTGTTGCAGTCATTTCAGTCGCTGTAGTAGCTGACGTGTATAGTGTTGAGTCATCCGCATACATAGACACTCTGGCTTTACTCAAAGTCAGTGGCATGTCATTAGTAAAAATGTAAAAAGAAAGTGGCCTAAACATCTACCCTGGGGAATTCCTGATTCTAACTGGATTATTTTTGAGAGGCTTCCATTAAAGAACACCCTCTGTGTGCTGTTAGACAAGTAACTCTTTATCCACATTATAGCAAAGGGTGTAAAGCCATAACACATACGATTTTCCAGCAGCAGACTATGATCGATAATGTCAAAAGCTGCACTGAAGTCTAACAAGACAGCCCCCACAATCATTTTATCATCAATTTCTCTCAGTCATTTGTGTAAGTGCTGTGCTTGTTGAGTGTCCTCCCCTATAAGCTTGCTGAAATTCTGTTGTCAATTTGTTTACTGTGAAATATCATTGTATCTGATCAAACACAATTTCTTCCAGAAGTTTACTAAGGGTTGGTAACCGGCTGATTGGTCGGCTATTTGAGCCAGTAAAGGGGGCTTTACAATTCTTGGGTAGCGGAATAACTTTAGCTTCCCTCCAGGCCTGAGGGCACATGCTTTCTAGTAGGCTTAAATTGAAGATGTGGCAAAGAGGAGTGCCATCCAGATTGTCAGACCCCGGTGGCTTGTCATTGTTGATAGACATTTATTTTTTCACCTCTTCCACACTGACTTTATGGAATTCAAAAGTACAATTCTTGTCTTTCATAATTTGATCCGATATACTTGGATGTGTTGTGTCAGCGTTTGTTGCAGGCATGTCATCCCTAAGTTTGCTTATCTTGCCAAAGAAAAAGTAATTAAAGTAGTTTGCAATATCAGTGGGCTTTGTGATGAATGAGTCACCTGATTTAATGAATGAAGGAGCCAAGTTGGATTTTTTTCACAAAATGTAATTTAAGGTGCCCCAAAGCTTTTTACTATCATTCTTGATATGATTTATATTTGTTTCATAGTGTAGTTCCTTTTTCTTTTTTGTTAGTTTAGTCACATGATTTGTTTTAATTGGCAGTACGTTTGCCAATCAGTTGGGCTGCCAGACATAAATCAAATCAAATCAAATTTTATTTGTCACATACACATGGTTAGCAGATGTTAATGCAAGTGTAGCGAAATGCTTGTGCTTCTAGTTCCGACAATGCAGTAATAACCAACAAGTAATCTAGCTAACAATTCCAAAACTACTACCTTATACACACAAGTGTAAGGGGATAAAGAATATGTACATAAAGATATATGAGTGAGTGATGGTACAGAGCGGCATAGGCAAGATACAGTAGATGGTATTGAGTGCAGTACATACATTTGAGATGAGTATGTAAACAAAGTGGCATAGTTAAAGTGGCTAGTGATACATGTATTACATAAAGATGCAGTAGATGATATAGAGTACAGTATATACATATACATATGAGATGAATAATGTTAGTGGTGGCTGTTTAACAATCTGATGGCCTTGAGATAGAAGCTGTTTTTCAGTCTCTCGGTCCCAGCTTTGATGCACCTGTACTGACCTCGCATTCTGGATGATAGCGGGGTGAACAGGCAGTGGCTTGGGTGGATGTTGTCCTTGATCATCTTTATGGCCTTCCTGTGACATCGGGTGGTGTAGGTGTCCTGGAGGGCAGGTAGTTTGCCCCCGGTGATGCGTTGTGCAGACCTCACTACCCTCTGGAGAGCCTTACGGTTGTGGGCGGAGCAGTTGCCGTACCAGGCGGTGATTCAGCCCGACAGGATGCTCTCGATTGTGCATCTGTAAAAGTTTGTGAGTGCTTTTGGTGACAAGCCAAATTTCTTCAGCCTCCTGAGGTTGAAGAGTCGCTGCTGCGCCTTCTTCACGATGCTGTCTGTGTGGGTGGACCAATTCAGTTTGTCTGTGATGTGTACGCCGAGGAACTTAAAACTTACTACCCTCTCCACTACTCCACCATACCTGCCATACCTTTTGCCTCATCCCTCTCAACCAAATTATTTTTCAATTCCTGATCAATCCAAGGGGATGTAAGAGTTTTTAGTAATTTTCTTAATGGGTGCATGCTTATCAGTAACTGGAATAAGTAGTTTCATGAATGCATCAAGTGCAGCATATGGATGCTCCTCATTACACACAACAGACCAGCAAATATTCTTTACATCATCAACATATGAATCACTACAAAACTTATTGTATGACCTCCTATACATTATATTAGACCCAGCCTTTGGAACTTTGGTTTTCCTAGATATGGTTATTATATCGTGCTCACTACATCCTATGGATTTGGATACTGCTTTAAAACTTCTTCGGGATTGGTGTCCATTCCACGGGACAGTTGAGCTAACGTAGGCTAATGCGATTAGCATGAGGTTGTAAGGAACAAGAATATTTCCCAGGACTTAGACATATCTGACATTGGCAGCAACCTTAAATTCTGGTTAATCAAACTGCACTGTCCAATTTACAGAAGCTAAAACAGTGAAAGAATACCAAGCTGTTGTTTGAGGAGAGTCCACAATTTTGAACATGAAAAGTTATTAATAAACAAATTGGGCACATTTCAGCCTGTTGTACAGATCCTATTGATGCTCTACTCTAGTGTGCTTGGTATTTTTAAACTCTCCATGTTTAAAGTAGGAATAAATAGATCTCATTGTTGTAAAAATGTGTTTGTGCTACATTTACTATCATCATATATTAAATTATTGAATTCATTTGACTTATTCAATTAAGCTATATTACTCACATTTCCCTATGGTGGAAAGAACATTACACAGAATAACATTTGCACCACATAAGCATTACAGGAGAAACACATCCTTTTTAACTCAGATTGGTGATGTTAGTATTAAAATGTATTGCCATCACCATCTCACAAAATCTATTGCTTAAAACAGATCAATATCTTTGGTTTAGAACCAGTGTTCATGTCATAAGCCCAAGTCCATAGTGGGTTTTAGAACATAGCTGTCATTTTTAGACCACAGTGGTAAAAAAAAAATTGGTTACTCCTCCCATAAAAGTCTCTGGCCTCACATGAATGAATGTATTTGTGAGTTAAGCTATCATTCAAATAAAATCCAACCCCTTTTGCTATTTAGAAACCGATCTGAAGTGGTAATTTGTTGAAACTGTCCCCAAATATATTAATGAGCCCCCACCAGCACACTGACCACACCTACATTTCAAATTGCACTAATGAGTGTAACTAATGCTGCGTTAGTTGCATTAATGAATGTAACTAATGCTGTGTTAGTGACAAAAGTGGAAAGTGGGAATTTACCACATACGACTGGAAGAAATCCACTTGAACGGCCCTCCATCTGGTAATTACTAGTGGGAAACGTGTCTGTTGTCGCTAAGCTTCAGGCTCTCCCACATGCTAACCTATAAGGTCACCCACTAAGGAAATGACCTCGATAACATTATTTCCGGCAGTTAAATGTAATAACAAAACATTTATAAAAATCAATATATTCATAGTTTTTTTTAAACTCTATAATTTGTTTGCAAGCATGATAACTGTACTTTTAGTTTATGGTTGATGCAGCTTGTTGGCCATTAGCCAGTTAAGTTTCCCAACTTTTTCAAAGCACATGAATGCATCCAAATGGTATTTACGACTTCACAACTGGTAAATTCTCACCTCCCACATGGTTATGATCGCAGCTTTATATTTAATATATTGGGTAGACAACTGTACGATTATACTAGATTATCCAGACATGTATCCTAAAAGGCACGGACCAATACCATGTGAGTTCCTATGTGTACCTCTGAAGTTACCTTATGTGTACGTTTAGGCCATTTTGTACACCAAGGAACAACACTCTACTGTAATCATACTCATATTTTTGAGAGTGTGTATATACTGTATGTTCTTGGTAACAAATAACCATTTGTTGGCACTGCTGAGGCATTAATGCGTTTAAATAAATAATGAGAGCATTTCTACAAGCAGGGGGCTAGATTCTATCAGATCCACACTAGTGGACACCTGCATAGTCGTTGTTTTGGAGCTGGAACTATGTTAGGGTTATCAAATCCACAAGCATCTCCCAGCATTATATCTGAAGCGGAAATTGCCATTGGCTGCACGGAGCTACATTACCAGAAATTGGACACTGGAATGTGATAGGTAATCCACACCTCGATAAGGCTGATAGAAATCCTCATGATTTTCAATTTGAATGTCATTATTTCTATATAGCTTACACTTTCTTGTTCTGAACTTCTAACTCAAGTAGGATGGGTGTGGCTTTGTGACAATGACCATACGAGCAGTCACTCACCGATTTGACAGCTCTAACGCAGTTATACCTCAAACTTGCCAAAACACCAGCTATGCAGGTGTCAGCTATCATGTGTTTATGCTTGATCTGATTACATATAGGCCTGAGCACGGCTACTTTTTAGTTGGTGTTGTCAGATAATCTGATAAATATTGACTTGATTCCGGGAAACCTTTAGCAAAGTGCAGAACTGTATTCTTGCCAATAAATATGTGGCTGATCTCTGTCATGGCCACAGACCTGGTGGTGAAGTAGGCAATTCAGGTTACAATCATCTATAAAGTTGTGAGTTAACTCCCAGGTGTGGTTTCATCCCAACTATGCTAACCAACATTGAGGTCAATTCCGTTTATGTTCCAGTCAATTCAGAAAGTAAACCCAATTCCAAATGTTCTGGTATTTTGTACTTCCTGAATACAGTTTGTTGTATATTTACTGACGAAATGCAGTTCAGCTGTAGAAATACATTAAAAGTGTCACACTCTGACCATTATTTGCGTTGTTTGTTTCTATGTTTTGTTTGGTCAGGGTGTGATATGAGTGGGCATTCTATGTTGCATGTCTAGTTAGTCTGTTTCTATGTGTTTTGGCCTGATATGGTTCTCAATCAGTGGCAGGTGTTTGTTGTTGTCTCTGATTGGGAACCATATTTAGGTAGCCTGTTTTGTATTGTGGTTCGTGGGTTATTGTCTGTGATGTTGCACGTTAGCACAGTGTTTCGTTAGCAGTCTTTGTTTGTTTGTTTGTTTGTTTGTTTGTTTGTTTGTTTGTTTGTTTGTTTGTTTGTTTGTTTGTTTGTTTGTTTGTTTGTTTGTTTGTTTGTTTGTTTGTTTGTTTGTTTGTTTGTTTGTTTGTTTGTTTGTTTGTTTGTTTGTTTGTTTGTTTGTTTGTTTGTTTGTTTGTTTGTTTGTTTGTTTGTGTGTACTTCGTGTTTTTTTCGTCTTTAATTAAAGTATGCATTCACACCACGCTGCGCTTTGGTCTACTCAATACGACGCTCGTGACAAAAAGATGTTCATTGCAACTCAGTAACAAGTAACTTACTATAAAATTACAGGATTTAAAAAAAACAGTTTGTGCCATAAGCACATTTAAAGTATCCTATAAATTCAAATTAAATTGCAAGTTATGCATGCCAAGATAATTTGCAGGACGGGCCAAAAAGTACCCAAGTGCATTATGATTGACAGTAAATGTGGAAAAAGTGAAGGGTTCTGGATACTTTCCAAAGGCACTGTATATAGTGCACTAATTTTGACCAGAGCCCTACAGACCAGAGCCCCACAGACAGTCAACTCCTCTCAGGCAACGCTGGATAATGTAATGATCAGCTCCACGATGTTAAATCATGAAATAGTCCTGAAATAATGATCTACAGTATCTGTGTGTGTGCATGTGCATGTGTGACAGCGGGATATTGCTCTGTTAATCTGTTGGAATAGAGACAGAGAGAGAGAGAGAGGCGTCTGGATTGATAGGAGAGAAACCTGTTTACAGTCGGACCCAATGGTGAGGCTGCCTGTATGCTGCACACACACACGCTCCATATCATCAACTTGTCACCCTGGATAAGTTAAACAGTAGGTTTTTTGACACTGAGCGATGGGAAATACCATTCTCCTTGACAACACCAATCGAAAAGACTGTTACCGGTGTGTGTGTGTGTTTGTGCATGTATGTGCTGTGCTTACAAACATATACTGAAATAACTTAATAAGCTTGAAATAGGCACACTTTGATTGACTCAACAACCAAAAACACATACTAGTCTAGTTTTCCTGATGAACTAGAAAATATGTAGTTATTTCTGTTTGTTTATCAGTTAGCTGGCGAACTAATTCAACCTGCTTTGCATTATAACTCTCAGGTATGGCCATGTTGTTTACCCTAATAAGGGTATGTTGATGTGGTGCAGAAAAGCTGTCCCCGCCATTCATTGCTTCTGCATTGGAATTTTATTGAGCAATAAAATCATTTTAAACAATGAACCATCAACATGGTTACACACTGACAGAGATCCTATAATGATTGTGCTCTGTTGAACAGGCTTAAATGAAGATGAACACTTTAGTAACATGCTACCAGAACATGTATTTTTGAAATCATTATAGAGAACGTAAAGTAGTATAATATTATACTGTCAAGTGAATGCCCAGCAAAGTCTGTACACATTAACCTAGAAAAAAAATAGAATCAAAATAATTCTTTATTAATTCATACAAGAAGAGAGCCTGTTTCTGATAGAGAGGACGAGGTCAGGACAAAAATCTATTGAATCAATGTAGCTTTCTCTGGACTGAGAAAGGAAGGTCTTTTTGATTAAAGAGGCTTTATCTCATTCATTTTGTTCTCCTTGTGAAAGTGCACTGGCAATTTGAACTGTAATGTACATTCAGAAAACAATTACGCTGCTACCACTGGTGCCAAGACTCTTAGTCTGAAAGTTTAGTTGGGCGCAATATGGCACCCTGAGGCACATTTTGGGTAGCGTACATCTGGCAGGTGTGGCAACCTTACACGGTTGGCAAAGAGGCTAGTATGTGAAATTATGTACTATTTTATCATGTGTAATTGTTCAGTTTTTTTATATATATATATATATATATATCTTTAGAATATACACTGAGTGAACAAAACATTAAGGACACCTGCTCATTCCTTGACAAAGACTGACCAGGTGAATCCAGGTGAAAGCTATGATCCCTTATTGATGTCACTTGTTAAATCCACTTCAATCAGTGTAGATGAAGGGGAGGAGATTTTTAAGCTTTGAGACAATTGAGAAATGGATTGTGTATGCACGTCATTCAGAGGGTGAATGGGCAAGACAACAGATTTAAGTGCCTTTGAACAGGGTATGGTAGTAGGTGCCAGACACGCCGGTTTGCGTCAAGAACTGCAACGCTGCTGGGTTTTTCAGGCTGTTCTGAGGTCAAAAGGTGCCTTTTGGCACACTCCAAGTGGGCTGTCATGTGCCTTTTATTGAGGAGTGGCTTCTATCTGGCCACTCCACCTTAAAGGCATGATTGCTGGAGTGCTGCAGAGATGGTTGTCCTTCTGGAAGGTTATCCCATCTCCAAAGAGGAACTCTAGAGCTCTGTCAGAGTGACCATTGGGTTCTTGGTCACCTCAATGACCAAGACCAAAGCCATTCACCCCCGATTGCTAAGTTTGGACGGGTGGCCAGCTCTAGGAAGCATCTTGGTGGTGCCAAACTTCTTCCATTTAAGAATGATGGAGGCCACTGTGTTCTTGGGCACCTTCACTGCTGCAGAAATGTTTTGGTACCCTTCCCCAAATCTGTGCCTCAACACAACCCTGTCCCAAAGCTCTACGGACAATTCTTTCCAACTCAACATTTTTTTTTTGCTCTGACATGCACTGTCAACTGTGGGACCAAATATAGACAGGTGTGTGCCTTTCCAAATCATGTCCAATCAATTGAATTTACCACAGGTGGACTCCAATCAAGTTGTAGAAACATCTCAAGGATGATCAATGGAAACAGGATGCACCTGAGCTCAATTTCAAGTCTCATAGCAAAGGATCTGAATGCATACGTAAATAAGGTATTTCTGTTTTTATTGTTAATACATTTGCATCAAAAAATCTAAAAAATGAGTTTACAATGTTTTCCCTGCCTCATCATAGGGTATTGTGGCTAGATTGCTGATGATTTAAAAAAAAAAATCATTTTTAGAAGAAGACCCATTCACTTTTTCCAAATTTGGTTACGTTACAGCCTTATTCTACAATGGGTGAAAATATGTTTTCCCTCATCAATCTACACACGCCATAATGACAAAGCAAAAAACAGGTTTTTAGATTTTTTTGCACTTCAACAAAGTACTGAGTAAAGTGTCTTAATACTTTTTCAGTTTTTCATTTTTAACAATTTGCAAAAACATCAAACTGTTTTTTGCCTTGTCATTATGGGGTATTGTGTGTAGATTGATGAGGGGAAAAAAACAATTGAATTAATTTTAGAATAAGGCTGTAACGTAAAAAAATGTGGTAAAATTCAAGGGGTCTAGTATTTACTGCATTTAGATTGTGTTTAAATTATGTTGTCTACATTCTGTGTGTCAGCACCATTTCACCAGGTCAAATTCCTGGTACAGTATACACTATGTAAATGTATTTGGCAAACAAAGGTGATTCTGATTCAGACAATTCATTAAAGGTTCACTGCAGAGATTCAAGTTAACTTATGTCAGTTAACTTATGCTGACAGTCCCCTAAATCGGGGACTAGTATTACTTACACAAATATAAAATATGTACATTCCATATTTTATAGATTTTCCACCATTTTATAAATCTTTAGACAGCCATCCAGACCTTCCTAGGACCATGTAAAGCTCCTCTGTCGAATACATGTGTGTTTGGCTGCATCATTACATTGATATATATATCTCTATATCAATCACTTCACTGCAATGTTATGTCAAAGGGGCGTTCCTGAGAAAAACATTTATCCAGCTCGACTGCTTCACGGCACAGACATGGCAAAGGAATTGCTGAATTTGTCTCTAGCAAACGGATCTAAATGCATAATTTTCATAGCTATACGATAAAGAATGTGACCTTCACACTTCCTTTAACCTAAATTAAGTCAAGAAGTCATTTACAATGTATGTGTGGAAGTCAAACTTGATTTTACATCGTAGGCAGACAAATAGCATATGCTCAGAATGAAATCGAAAATCGTGCCCTTTCCATAGCCCTTCTCTCCTTGTCTATCACTAATGTCATGCTATGTTTGATAAAGTAATAAAGAAGTAGGTGAAATATTTTGGGTAGCTGTTCCTAGAACAGATAATTCACTACCAGTCAAAAGTTTTAGAACACTCATTCAAAGGTTTTTCTTTGTTTTGACTATGTTCTACATTGTAGAATAATAGAGAAGACATCAACACTATGAAATAACACAAATGGAATCATGTAGTAACCAAAAAAATGTTTGGGTAAAGGGATGTCACCACTAATTGAAGAGCAAGGTTTGTTTTCTCAAACTTTCCTGTCCACATCTAGTTTGTTTGACTACATTTGTGTCCAATCCCCAATGTTTACGTAATCTTTTTTTATTTTAGTACTTTTTTTCATTCCCCCAAAACTGCCACAAGATGTACTGAGTAATTTACAGGCACGTTTGTCTGATCAACATGGTTTTGCTTGACTAAAATATATATACAGTACCAGTCAGAAGTGTTTTTCTTTATTTTTACTATTTTCTAATTTGAATAATAGTGAAGACATCAAAACTATGAAATAACACATATGGAATCATGTAGTAACCTAAAAAGTGTTAAACAAATCTAAATATCTTTTATATTTGAGATTCTTCAATTAGCCACACTTTGCCTTGATGACAGCTTTGCACGTTTCTTGGCATTCTCTCAACCAGCTTCATGAGGTAGTCACCTGGAATGCATTTCAATGAACAGGTGTGCCTTGTTTAAAGTTAATTTGTGGAATTTCTTTCCTTCTTAATGCGTTTGAGCCAATCAGTTGTGTTGTGACAAGGTAGTGGTGGTATACAGAAGTCTATTTGGTAAAATACCAAGTTCATATTATGGCAAGAACAGCTCAAATAAGAAAAGAGAAACGACAGTCCATCATTACTTTAACATGAAGGTCAGTCAATACGGAAAATATCAAGAACTTTGAAAGTTTCTTTAAGTGCAGTCGCAAAAACCATCAAACGCTATGATGAAACTGGTTTTCATGAGGACCACCACAGGAATGGAAGACCCAGAGTTACCTCTGCTGCAGAGGACAAGTTCATTAAAGTTACCAGCCTCAGAAATTGCAGCCCAAATCAATGCTTCACAGAGTTCAAGTAACAGACACATCTCAACATCAACTGTTCAGAGGACACTGTGTGAATCAGACCTTCATAGTCAAATTGCTGCAAAGAAACCACCCCTAAAGGACTCAAATAAGAAGAATAGACTTGCTTGGGCCAGGAAACACAAAGCAAAGGACATTACACCAGTGGGAATTTGTCCTTTGGTCTGGAGTCCAAATGGTGATTTTTGGTTCAGGACCGCCGTGTCTTTCTGAGATGCGGTGTGTGTGAACGGATGATCTTGTGTATTTCCCACCATAACGCATGGAGGAGGAGGTGTTCTGTTGTGGGGGTACTTTGCTGGTGACACTGTGATTTATTTAGAGTTCAAGGTGCACTTAACCAGCATGGATACCACCGCATTCTGCAGTGATACCCCATCCCATCTGGTTTGGGCTTAGTGGGACTATCATTTGTTTTTCGACAGTACAATCACCCAACATACCTCCAGGCTGTGTATGGGCTATTTTACCAAGAAGGAGAGTGATGTTGTGTTGCATCAGATGACCTGGCCTCCACAATCCTATGTGAGCATATGTGAGACCTCCTTCAAGACTGCTGGAAAAGCATTCCATATGAAGCTGGTTGAGAGAATGCCAAGAGTGTGCAAAGCTGTCATCAAGGCAAAGGGTGGTTATTTTTAAGAACCTCAAATATAAAATATATTTTGATTTGTTTAACAGTTTTTTTGGTTACTACATGGTTCCATATGTATTATTTCATAGCACTACTGCATTAATAAAATATTGCCCTCTTGCTAGATTGATGACTAAAGCCATAGCGAAACAGTGTAAAATGGCTGGTAGCTCAGCTGGTTTTAATGATATAAAATTATTTGGTTCTTCTCTTTCTGTTTTCAAAGGGCAAAATGTACATTTTAGTTGATTTCCATTCAACCATATTTTTTGTTGAAGTTGTTGTATGACGATGAATCATACTGTTATATTGCCCAAGCCAGAACACTCAATAGGAAGTTATTTCTGAGTTTGTGTTGTTGTTTTTCTCTGGCACTGGAAATGAATATGATGGGTCAGAAGCATAGGGTCTAGCACGGAACCCAAACCGGCTGCGCACGTGCACCATCGTGCGCACATTTATTTTGTCCCCCTACACCAAACGCGATCACGACACGCAGGTTAAAACATCAAAACAAACTCTGAACCAATGACATTAATTTGGGGACAGGTCGAAAAGCATTAAACATGTATGGCAATTTAGCTAGTTAGCTTGCACTTGATAGCTAATTTGTCTTATTTAGCTAACTTGCTGTTGCTAGCTAATTTGTCCTGGGATATAAACATTGAGTTGTTATTTTACCTGAACTGCACAAGGTCCTCTAGTCTGACAAATTTATCCATACGTAAAATGGCCAACCGAATCGTTTCTAGTCAGCTCTCCTTCTTACAGGCTTTTTATCGTTGAACTTATTTGGTGATCGGCATCTAAACTTTCATAGTATTACCACGACTACCGGCAAAACAGTTTGTCTTTTAATGACCCACGTGCGTATAACCAATGAGGAGATGGGTACCTGTACGTGGGTACCTGCTTCTATAAACCAATGAGGAGATGGGAGAGGCAGGGCTTGCAGCGCGATCTGCGTCAGAAATAGAAAGGAGTTCTATTTTAGCCCTTGGCAACACAGACGCTCGTTGGCGCCCGCGAGCAGTGTGCGTGCAATGATTGAATAACATGGATTTCTACATTTATTTTGCGACACTCGCGCACGCGACGTGTCCGGTCTGGTCAGCATGTAAGATGTTACTCATCATTCCATCCTAAGGTTTACTGCCAATGGGATATTTTCTAATGAGTTCAGTGACCTTTTTCCCATAGCCTGCACAAGAGACGTTAAGCTACTGTACTGTACCTTGCTCACACATTATTACAGAAACATTTCTGAGCAATTCGTTTTTTTCTGAATTGAGTGACTGGTGGGTTGTGTCAACTATCACTGACTCGGATCAGGCCCCTTATTTTATTTTTTTCCTTTTTAGCTCTGTTGCAGATAAACATGCACCATACAAAAAGCTAAGGTTAAAAGACAGATCTAAAGGATGGGTAAAAATTTACAGCATGGCTACCTGAAGGACAATGGGACAATGCCACCCCTCATCTCGGATTCTCCACTGGGAATGTAATATCAACAGTGTCTCCAGAGTTGCACAGTGGTCTAAGGCACTGCATTGAAGTGCTAGAGGTGTCACTACAGACCCTGGTTCGTTCCCAGGCTGTGTCACAAACGGCCGTGATCGGGAGTCCCATAAGGCGGTGCACAATTGGCCCAGCGTCATCCGGATTAGGGGAGGGTTTTGTCGGGGGGGTAGGCCTTCATTGTAAATAAGAATTTGTTATTAACTGACTTGCCTAGTAAAATAAAGGTAAAAAATATACAGTGTGCCTATAGGCTATTTAGTGTGGTCTCAATCAAATTATCCATAGCCTTGGCTATGAAGTGCATACTCAGAGAAGCACTGAGCAAAGTTATATTTCTAAGATAGCTGCTGGGATTGTGTAAATTAAACTAGGCTGCATTACACACGGCAATGGATATTCCAACCCTGTGCCCCGACCTTGCTGATAAAACAAAAAAAATGTGTATGCTGCCTAACCAATGGTTGTGCTGAATAATTGCTGAATCAGAAGGGATAGTGCTCCCCTGTGCAGTGTAGAGCCAGTGGAGGTAATTGGGATGGGAAGGAAGCCTGCTGACAGCGCAGCGGAACGTTTACACAGACTAATGGGCAGCATGGAATGTCACTAACACTGTTTGTTTAAGACAACTAGAGACAGAGAAAAGGGTCAAATGGTACCCCATTCCCTATGTAGTGCACTTTGGTCAAAGGTAGTGCACTACATATGGAATGTGTGCCATTTGGGAAGATACAGAGTGTGATGTTTGGTTGTAATAACGTAGGAAGGAGGTAGACTGGAGAGACTGGCCATGACACTCGGAGATAGAGAGGTATAGGTGAGGGAGAGATTTTGTTTCGTGCCTGACTAGCATTACCACACTACTCTGGAGAAAAGTGTCTATATACTTTGGGGAAGAATGGGGAATTTAACTCCAACAGTAAATACCCACTTTGATCAGCTTGATTTTCTAGCTGGTAGAATCCTGTAGTAAACGTTCCTGCTCTCCATGCCCAATATCGACTGTCTGTATCCTCGTCCCAAATGGCACCCTATCCCTTGTTTAGTGCACTACTTTGACCAGCGCCCATAGGGCTTTGCATGCCACGTCTGCATAAACTTTCTGAGGAGTCCTCCTGGTGCTATTAATGAAGAAACTGTGTCAGGAGCTCTTCTTAGACCTGCCATCACCTCCTCTTCAAAGCTACACTCACAGGTAGCTGGAAAAGAAAATAGCACCACGGTAAGGTACTACACACCAAATGGGCCAGTGATACCTGGTGTTGATTTTTTATTTACTGTATGTGTGGGAATAACTATTGGCCATATGCAGAACTCCCATCTTTAGCGAACCCACACAGAATGTTTAATTTGATTATACAATCTCCATTGCATTATATAACTTGATTATGACACACCCCAGGAGCTGTGATGATCCACATACAGCATCCAATATCTAAGTTTGTTATTTAAGAAGTAAGTCCAGTGAAGATTGATCTTTTGATCCTGTGAAATGAATAGAGAAATACCGGTGCTCGCGAGTGTGTGATTTTCTCATTACCTAACACAACGATGATTGGCCCTGACTGTTTTGTACGGTCCTAATTGTCCCCCAATAGACAGAGGCAGAGGATAGTAGAGGGTCCCCAATACAATCAAAGAGGAACACTCTTCAACTCTGGACTTGTCACCATGCAGCAATCAGAATTGTGCCTTTCTCCCTGTTGGTTTGTGTGCGCCCTGGATTCCCTCTGTTGGTAGGAACATAGGCTTCAATAAGAACAAGGCTAATTTGCCTATCATGGTTAGCCAGATACCCAGCAAATGCTTTTACACTCTTTTTCTTTGTTCAAATGGAGATTGTTGCCTCACTTTTATATTTTATATTTAAAGTTAAGCTATTTTTTTCAGCTGGCACTTTTGTTACGTGTGAGTGGGGTTAGTTCAAGAACACAGTCTCTGTTAGAAACAAAATAAAAAGTACAATTTACTGTTCCAATAAGTGGTTGATGTAGAAAGATTTATATTGCTGAGGCGTGAAGTGTCAGCACAGTGACAGAGCAGGAAGTAGGCCTTTTCTACTTTGCATTCAGACATGTTATATTCCTGTCATTGCTCAACAAAAGTTGACTGTAATGTTTTGATGAATAAAGTGCTCATAAAGAATATGGCGGGACCGCTGTCAAAGGACATTGCATATTATCACAAACAAACTGTATTACATTTGCCTATGGTTGATTTCAAAAGGACAAATGCATTTACAGATTTATTTTACAATCAGAATGAAAGTAATGAATGCCTTACATATTCAATTTGGTTAAAAAAAAGAGGAAAAAGACAGAGACATCAACAGCATTAACAACAGCCTCCATCATCATATAAAGCTGCAAGGGGAAGGTTGATGCTAATGACAATACTGTTCCCATATAGAGCCCAGACTTTCTGACTGAGGAGGGTCCTGGATGCTGCTGGTTCTGCAACACACATAAACCTGCTGGAGGGATGATACATCTGCATGAAGTTTTACTGCTCCAACTGATTTGTGAGTGAATGGAAAAGAGCATCCATGAATTGTATTAGTGTTCTGACTGTTGTTTTCTGTCCAAATGTGACTGAGGCACACACTGTGGACAATGAACACGACAGGTCTTTGCGAATCTGCTCTGGGAATTTTTCCACCTTTTCCTCTGAATTACATTGTAACCTATTTTTTTTTTGGGGGGGGGGGGGTATGTTACTACACAGCACATTGTCCAGTGTTAAATATACACTGAGGCCTGGATTCAAGCAGATTAAGCGTTAACCAGCGATAGCCGACACCCGCTTAGCTCATGTTTTGTCAGAGGTGGAACTGTCAAATCAGTAAGCAGCTGCTCTTGTTATTATTGTCTCGAAGTCACACCCATCACATTCGCGTTAGAAGTTCAGAACGAGAAAGTGTAGGCTATTGTTACAGGTTTTGTTTTTTCCCTTTATGTTTGGAGGTTGGACTTTAGCATATATAGCTCGTTAGCACGTAGCGCACAGATTGGTGTCACCTCATCAGTCATTATGTGTTACACCTGTGCTGGTTGCCATGTCATTAGTGGGAAGGTGTTTCAGCTGTATTGGACCAGGTGTTTACTAGTGGCTTTTCCAACTTTCAGTGGGCACCCACATGGGCACCCACATTTCAGAACGTTAAAATTCAAAACCAATAAACAAAATAATCGAGGTGTAGATTACATCTCACATTCCAGTGTTCAAACTTGTAAACAACGCTGCATGGGATTCGTCTTAATGCGAATCAGTGCAGCCAATGTCCACTTTAGGTATAATGCTTGTGGATTTTACAACTCTAAAATAGTTCCACCTCCGAAACCGTCAAAGCATCAGCTATGCGGATTTTGGCTAGAGCGGATCTGATTGAATCAAGCCTTGAGCATTAAATTGACCACTGGTCCAATGTTAAATTAACGCACTGCTTAGTTTAAAGCCTTATTTGCATAATTCCCAGAGTGCCTTGTCTTTTGAGCAAATTGCAGAGTTACCAGCCATGACTCTATTTGTTAGTGACACAGACATGGTTTTTGTATTCATTCATTGTTTCTGTCCTGTGGCTTTCACCAAGTGAGATCCTAAGCAAATATGTTATCATTAATATTCCATTATTGAACACAATACCTACTTCATAAGGCCTTATTTTGAGAACTTTGCCCTATACAGCACAGAAGGTTGGTGGCAACGCTGAATAGCATAGCGCCACAGTCAATTAATATTACTAGAAAATATTCATATTCATGAAATCACAAGTGCAATATTGCAAAACACAGCTTAGCCTTTTGTTAATCCACCTGTCGTCTCAGATTTTGAAAGTATGCTATACAGCGAAAGCAATACAAGCGTTTGTGTAAGTTTATCAATCGCTCGACAAAACAATAAATACACTTAGCATCAGGTAACTTGGTCATGAAAATCACAACTCACTCTGAGAGCCCCCACCTATCCACTTACGCAATGTGGTCGTTCACGCTCATTCTTCAAAATAAATGCCTGAAACTATGCCTAAAGGCTGGTGACACCTTAGGGAAGCCATAGAAAAAGGAATCTGGTTGATATCCCTTTAAATGGGCAGTAGGGATGCTTAAGAATAGACAGGTTTCAAAAACAGGGACACATCCTGATTGGATTTTCCTCAGGTTTTAGCCTGCAATATCAGTTCTGTTTAACTCACAGACAAAATTTTGACAATTTTAGAGTGTTTTCTATCCTAATCTATCAATTATATGCATATTCTAGCATCTGGTCCTGAGAAATAGGCCCGTTTACTTTGGGAACGTTATTTTTCCAAACATAAAAATAGTGCCGCCTAGCTTCAAGAGGTTATTAACTAACAATGAACCTAGTTGGTTAGCCTTAGCTACAGTGCCTTGCGAAAGTATTCGGCCCCCTTGAACTTTGCGACCTTTTGCCACATTTCAGGCTTCAAACATAAAGATATAAAACTGTATTTTTTTGTGAAGAATCAACAACAAGTGGGACACAATCATGAAGTGGAACAACATTTATTGGATATTTCAAACTTTTTTAACAAATCAAAAACTGAAAAATTGGGCGTGCAAAATTACCTATAGAAATAATGACATTCAAATTGAAAATCATGAGGATTTCTATCAGCCTTATCGAGGTGTGGATTACCTATCACATTCCAGTGTCCAATTTCTGGTAATCTGGTCATTGTGTTGATTTGATCACAATTGCCACAGTAAAAGGAAACATTGATAGTGTTAACAGGGAAAACTCAAGAACTGGACAGGAGCCCTTTAACTCTGTTTTGTTTATACAGCTTGTTTGGCCTGTGTTGTGTTAATTCACTCCGGTTCACTGACCATGTGCAGAAAGCAGCAATGTTTCAGTAACAGAACTTTTGCCCTTCTCCATGGTAAATGTTATATCTTTCAAAAAAGACGTGGTAGCAATGATTATATACACATACTGAGCAGCTCACGTTATAGACAGAAGCATGCTACATGGCAGACCAATCCAAACTCATCTCTCAACATGTCCAGCCCATCCATGATCTTAGCCAATCATGGCTAGCGGGAAAGCTCCGGTCATTTTCCATGGCATATAATTTTGTTATTAAGGCACATGTAAGTTCACATGTTCCAGAAGGCATTTCAGCCCCAAAATATATTTTGCTAAAAAAATTATAACAATACTTTCAAATGGGTGTCCTGTGAATTAGTGACATGCGACATATGCCTAGCGTCCTAAAACGGGTCATTATTTATATATATACAGTTGAAGTGGGAAGTTTACATACACTTAGGTTGGAGTCATTAAAACTCGTTTTTCAACCACTCCACAAATTTCTTGTAAACAAACTATAGTTTTGGCAAGTCGGTTAGGACATCGACTGTGTGCATTGCACAAGTAATTTGTCCAACAATTGTTTACAGACTGATTATTTCACTGTATCACAATTCCAGTGGGTCGGAAGTTAACATACACTAAGTTGACTGTGCCTTCAAACAGCTTAGAAAATTCCAGAAAACGACATCAATGCTTTAGAAGCTTCTGATATGCTAATTGACATCATTTGAGTCAATTGGAGGTGTACCTGTGGATGTATTTCAAGGCCTACCTTCACACTCAGTGCCTCTTTACTTGACATCATGGGAAAATCAAAAGAAATCAGCAAGGACCTCAGCAAAAAATTGTAGACCTCCACAAGTCTGGTTCATCCTTGGGAGCAATTTCCAAATGGCTGAAGTTACCACGTTCAGAGGTACAAACAATTAACACCATGGGACCACGCAGCCATCATACGTATATCTCAGGAAGGAGACACGTTCTGTTTCCTAGAGATGAACGTACTTTGGTGCGAAAAGTGTAAATAAATCCCAGAACAACAGCAAAGGACCTTGTGAAGATGCTGGAGGAAACGGGTACAAAAGTATCAATATCCACAGTAAAATGAGTCCTATATCGACATAACCTGAAAGGCCTCTCAGCAAGGAAGAAGCCACTGCTCCAAAACCGGCATTAAAAAAGGCAGACTACAGTTTGCAACTGCACATGGGGACAAAGATTGTACTTTTTTTGAGAAATGTCCTCTGGTCTGGGGAAACAAAAAGAGAACTGTTTGGCCGTAATGATCATCGTTATGTTTGGAGGAAAAAGTGGGATACATTCACAGGTACACCTCCAATTGACTCAAATGATGTCAATTAGCCAATGAACACCATCCCTAACATGAAGCACGTAGGTGGCAGCATCATGTTGTGGTGGTGCTTTGCTGCAGGAGGGACTGGTGCACTTCACAAAATAGATGGCATCATGAGGTAGGAAAATTATGTGGATATATTGAAGCAACATCTGAAGACATCAGTCAGGAAGTTAAAGCTTGGTCGCAAATGGGTCTTCCAAATGGACAATAACGCCAAGCATACTTCCAAAGTTGTGGCAAAATGGCTTAAGGACAACAAAGTCAAGGAATTGGAGTGGCCATCACAAAGCCCTGACCTCATTCCTATATAAAAGTTGTGGGCAAAGCTGTCATCAAGGCAAAGTGTGTCTACTTTGAAGACTTTCAAATATAAAAAGATTTTGATTTTTTTAACACTTTTTTGGTAACTACATGTTTCCAATTGTGTTATTTCATAGTTTTGATGTCTTCACTATTATTCTATAGAAAATAGTAAGAATAGAATGTAGAAAATAGTAAAAAATAAAGAAAAACCCTTAGTAGGTGTGTCCAAACTTTTGACTGGTACTGTATATGTACAGTATATTATTAGATTTTTTTGAATCACACATTTATAGGCATATTTGCCATATATTTTTCATGTTTTGTTCAGATATTTTTTATCAATTTCATCCATAGCAATTTATGAATATTTGTCTTGTTTATTCGAAATGTTGTGTTTCCGTGATACTCAGAGGACATTGGCGTTTGAGCAACTTTGATATACCGGTACGACCTAAAATGTCCACCAATATGGGAGATACAGGCAATATGGGCGCCTGTGTCAGACTTTTAGCTCTAACTTTGGAACGATATGGGCTACCAACTCAGTCCCAATTGCCTCTGAAAGATTATACTCTCAACTTGATTTAGAGACATTGACTGAGCCACACCCCCAGGGGCCAAATATGGGGTGGCTCCGTATCTATATATTTCAGAATGTATGCATCTATCTACCTCTTTACCAAAAATCACAAAGTTTACTATTGAGTCAACATTTTCAGCTTAGCCACGTACCACTAGTACATGAAAGAGAGCTATTTTTCATTCCTCCATATTAATGCAGGCATGGTAAATGTAACTCTTTACACGATCCTAGGCTCATTGTAATTTTTACAAAAACTGTTCTTTACAGTTTATAAAAAGACAGACTCAGAGCTTAAATGGAATATCGTACACTGCAATTGGAGAAAGTAATGGGAAAGTATTGTTCCTATGAAAGCTGATACACTTGAGAAAAAAATCTTTACTGCAAACTTTACAGTAATATACTGTTAAACCAACATTGAGGATTTATGGTAACATACAGATTTTTTTTTTTACAGTAAGTTACCTGAAAAACAGGATTTTCTTTGAGAGTAATTACAATTGAAGTGCCCTGGCTTGCCAATCAGTTCAAAATATTGACGAGTGACTGGAGCGACCACCCAGGAGCTGTGTGGAAGAGCCGGGACAGATCAGCTCAATCAGACAGCGGAACTGAAAGATGTTTATTTTACCAATGAGAGGATTGCATTAAATATTGTAAGGTATGCATGCATACGATTGGACAAAACAGATGAAAAGGTGCTTCACATTGAATGTCCATTAGTCTCACGTGGAATTCTCGTGTCGTCACATTTTAGTCAAATAAAATAATTTGTTACAGTTATGATGACACAAGGCGAGACCCAGATGCAGACACCGGAGGCAGATGGTTGGAGTCTAACAATGTTTATTAATCCAAAAAGAGTAGGCAATGGAATGGTTGTGGACAGGCAAATGCTCAAAACCAGATCAGAGTCCAGGAGGTACAGAGTGGCAGACAGGCTCATGATCAAGGCAGGGAGAATGGTCAGGCAGGCGGGTACAAAGTCCAGAAACAGGCAATGGTCAAAACCAGGAGGACTAGAAAAAGGAGAAAAGCAAAAAGCAGAAGAACACGAAAACCACTGGTTGACTAGGAAACATACAAAACGGGCTGGCATAGAGAGACAGGAAACAAGAGGGATAAATACACTGGAAAAATAAGCGACACCTGGAGGGAGTGGAGACAATCACTGGGACAGGTGAAACAGATCAGGGCGTGACAACAGTTATTTTTTTCATGGCACCTCGTTATAGTCATTAGTTTTCATTATAGGTTGTTAACAAATATTTTCCGTTAATGTGGTCGAAATTAACATTGAAACAGCTTTTTTTTGGAAATCTAGAACACATTTAGAACATGCATTGAATGATCAAGGTCCTATGTCCCTCCTTCGTACCATAGAAAAATAATGATACCCTCTATTTCTATGATTGGTACAGTCTTGGACTGACTAGAGACGTTTCATCTGCTCCACTTTATCTTTTTCAGTTTTACCATTTGTAATTCCCCATAAGTGGAAGGTTATCCTTCCATGATGGAATTGAACTGCCTGATTGAATCCCAATTGGCACCTATTGTTGACCAGGCCCATAGCGATGTTACAGTTTCACCAGGGTCCTCTTCCCATGATGGAATTGAACTCCCTCTCTGCTCATGCATCATAAGCTAAGGCACTGACAGATAGTCAAGTGCCTTGTGTGTTACATGCATCAGTGCACCCTGATGTCCGAGATCCTACAGAGCTTAGCTGGAATCTACAGGGAGATAACTTTCTAACAAAAGAATCAGCTTTACCGTGCTATCCCCATTTAGCATGCACTCTGCCAAGCAGGCTTTAATCCCAAATGGCACTCCACTCCCTGTAGGGCTCTTGTCATAAGTAGTGCACTATGAATGGAATAGGGTGCCATTTGGGATGAAAATTTAGAGTGTAAGTTTCATTTCATGATTTAGGCAACCAAAGAGAATGCTGAGCTTGTTACTTACTCCAAACCAATGTTAAGTAGAACACGCTGTGTTGGAACAGGAACAGCCTTTTCACTGGGTCTAATATAAGTCTCTAGTCTGAATCACATTGAATCTGTCAATAACAGTTGATTTGGATAGTCCACTGCATATAACGTGGAACCTATTTGTATTGAGAAGAAGATAACATTTAAAATCAGAGGCAGGACAAATTTAACGACCGTAACACACAAGAGCTTTCCATTTATAGAATGATACGTTTCTTTATTTATTAAACAATGTATATTTCACCTTTATTTAACCAGGTAGGCTAGTTGAGAACAAGTTCTCATTTACAACTGCGACCAGGCCAAGATAAAGCAAAGCAGTGCGTCACAAACAGCAACACAGAGTTACATTGAATAAACAAGCGTACAGTCAATAACACAATAGAAAAAAATAAAGTCTATATACAGTGTGTGCCAATGGCATGAGGAGGTATGGTAATACATAGGCCATAGTAGCAAAGTAATTACAATTTAGCAGATTAACAACGGAGTGATAGATAAGCAGATGATGATGAGCAGATGATTCTACTTCACCCAAATCCAGATCGCAGATGTTCTTAAAGAGCTGCAAAACCTTGACCTGTACAAATCAGCTGGGCTAGACAATCTGGACCCTCTCTTTCTAAAATTATCCTCCGCCATTGTTGCAACCCCTATTCCCAGTCTGTTCAACCTCTCTTTCATTTCGCCCGAGATCCCTAAAGATTGGAAAGCTGCCACGGTCATCCACCTCTTCAAAGCGGGTGAGACCCTACACCCAAACTGTTATAGACCATCCATCCTGCCCTGCCTTTCTAAAGTTTTTGAAACCAAGTTAATAAACAGATCACTGACCATTTCGAATCCCACTGTACCTTCTCCGCTGTGCAATCTGGTTTCTGAGCTGGTCACGGGTGCACCTCTGCCACGCTCAAGGTACTAAACGATATCATAACCGCCATCGATAAAAGACAGTACTGTGCAGCAGTCTTCATCGACCTGGCCAAGGCTTTCGACTCTGTCAATCATTGTATTCTTATTGGCAGACTCAATAGCCTTGGTTTCTCAAATGACTACCTCGCCTGGTTCACCAACTACTTCGCAGATAGAGTTCAGTGTGTCAAATCGGAGGGCCTGTTGTCCGGACCTCTGGCAGTCTCTATGGGGCTACCACAGTGTTCAATTCTCGGGCCGACTCTTTTCTCTGTATATATACACAATGTCGCTCTTGCTGCAGGTGATTCCCTGATCCACATTTACGCAGAGGACACCATTCTGTATACATCTTGCTCTTCTTTGGACACTGTGTTAACAGACCTCCAATGAGCTTCAATGCCATACAACACTCCTTCCGTGGCCTCCAACTGCTCTTAAACGCTAGCAAAACCAAATGCATGCTTTTCCACCGTTCGCTGTCCGCACCCGCCCACCCGATTAGCTTCATTACTCTGGACGGTTCAGAACTAGAATATGTGGACGACTACAAATACCTAGGTGTCTGGCTAGACTGTAAACTCTCCTTCCAGACTCATATCAAACATCTCCAATCAAAAATCAAATCTAGAATCGGCTTCCTATTTCGCAACAAAGCATCCTTCACTCACGTCGCCAAACTTACCCTAGTAAAACGGACTATCCTATCGATCCTCGACTTCGGTGATGTCATCTACGAAATAGCTTCCAATATTCTACTCAGCAAATTGGATGCAGTCTATCACAGTGCCATCCATTTTGTTACCAAAGCGCCTTATATCACCCACCACTTGCAACCTGTATGTTCTAGTCGGCTGGCCCTCGCTACATATTCGTCGCCAGACCCACTGGCTCCAGGTCATCTACAAGTCTATGCTAGGTAAAGCTCCGCCTTATCTCATCTCACTGGTCACAATAACAACACCCACCCATAGCACGCGCTCCAGCAGGTATATCTCACTGGTCATCCTTCAAAGCCAACACCTGCTTTGGCCGCCTTTCCTTCCAATTCTCTGCTGCCAGTGACTGGAACGAATTGCAAAAATCACTGAAGATGGAGACTTATATTTCCCTCACTAACTTTAAACATCAGCTATCTGAACAGCTAACCAATTGCTGCAGCTGTACATAGTCCATCTGTAAATAGCCCACCCAATCTACCAACCTCATCCCCATATTGTTTTTATTTACTTTGCTGCTCTTTTGCACACCAGTATCACTACTTACACACCATCATCTGCTCATCATCATCTGCTCATCTACCACTCTGCTACTATGGCCTATTTATTGCCATACCTCCTCATGCCATTTGCACACGCTGTATATAGACTATCATTTTTTCCTATAGTGTTGACTGTACGCTTGTTTATTCCATTTAACTCTGTTGCTGTTTGTGTCGCACTGCTTTGCTTTATCTTGGCCAGCTCGCAGTTGTAAATGAGAACTTGTTCTCAACTAGCCTACCTGGTTAAATAAAGGTGAAATAAAAAATAAAAATAAAAACCTATTCCCCTTTTCACATTTTTTACTCTCTCGCTCTCTCTTTCTCTCCATCGACACTGCATTCCTCCTACAGTAATGTCTTCATTGAAGTAAGAAACTTATTTAACTAAAATTGATGACTGAATAGATTGTCTCAAGCTGGAGCCAACCTATTCTTTCCCCTGCTTTTATATTAAACTGAATTATCCAGTCTTCTATTCCAGTTTAACAGAAGGCAACAATGCCAAAATGCTTTTAGCGGAAAATTATCGGAATTGGAGATAGATTTTTTTCAGTGTTCATATTTGAAATTGTAGCAGCAATTTTCTGAGGGAAGTGGAATGTTAGATGCAAACAAAGGATATGTAGTCTAGTGCACAATGTGGAGGAACATTGTGCAGAGAGACAGAGAGAGAGAAAGAGAGAGCTGAGACAGGTATACACAGCAGGTTTGCTGAGGATTCACAGTTTATCTTCAGACAAACTCACTTAAACACAATAGATTCAGAATGGGAAATGGATAAGTAGAACAGTTTGGAGAAGTGACAAATGTTTACTGTGCTTACAGGTTACTAAACAACTTCAGCCAGTTATTTATGATACAAGAACCAAATATACAGTATTTGGCCTATTTTCTAAAAATGTAACTTCCAAAGAAACACAGTAGGGGAATGGGAGTAACACTTTATTTGGATAGTCAAAATAGTCCATCTGTAGATGCTCTACATCTACAGATGGAAATTCTAGCAACAAAATATATATTGATATACAATTGCTTAATAAGGCCACGTTTAGGACTAGGTTTAGAACAAGGGTTAGGGTTAAGTTTAGGGTTAGGATAAGAGTTGAGGTTAGGGATAGGGTTAGGGTTGGGGTTGGTATGTAGTCTGTAGATCAGGGGTCTCTAACCTTATTCTAGCATGAGAGAAACTTTCAAAAAATGAAATGTTGCATAAGAACAATTGTTTTCATAGCTTTCAAATTGGTACATTCTTCTCTTCTACCCTGCAACTCTTCTACGAGTCGTTGGTGTTCAAGAGATTTGTTTTCTGTCAATATTCCTGGTATAAGACACGTTTAACATCTTTAAGGGGGCCCCATGAAGTCATATTTGGTAGGGGGGGTGTGTAATTCCCTATTTCCACCTGCGCTGAAATCTTTTTTATTATCCCCATCAATATCTCAGTTTAAGCTAGCGATATCAGTTGTTTGGCATTGGATGCGTCTCAAATCAGCCACTTCCGCCTGTGTAAGGAATTCCATATGTGGGAATTTCTTCAAATCAAATCAAATGTTATTTGTCACATATAGTGAAATGCTTACTACAAGCCTTTAACCAACAATGCACTTTTAAGAAAATACACCCGCAAAAAGTAAAAGGTAAGAATAACAAATAATTAAAGAGCAGCAGTAAATAACAATAGTGGGGCTATATACAGGGGGTACCGGTACAGAGTCAATGTGCGAGGGCACTGGTGACGAGGTAATTGATGTATGTAAATGTAGGTAGAGTTATTAAAGTGACTATGCATAGATAATAACAGAGATAACAGAGGGTAGCAGCAGCGTAGGGGGGGGCAGTGCAAATAGTCTAATTGGCCATTTGATTAGCTGTTCAGGAGTCTTATGGCTTGGGGGTAGAAGATGTTTAGAAGCCTCTTGGACCTAGACTTGGTGCTTGTCGTGAGGTAGCAGAAAGAACAGTCTATGACGAGGGTGGCTGAAGTCTTTGACAAATTGACTTCAAGACTATTGGAAAACCATTCCAGGTGAAGATGGTTGAGAGAATGCCAACAGTGTGCAAAGCTGTCATCAAGGCAAAGGGCGGCTACTTTGAAGAATCTCAAATATAAAATAGATTTTGATATGTTTAACACTTTTTTTTTATGTGTTATTTCCAGTGGCGATTTCAGCGTGTATTGCCAGCAAAGCCACTACACAGCACAACACTAACCAATACATTATTTGCACTATAACGGTGACAATCAGTGCCCACAAACTGTTAGGGCCTACATAAAGCTGTCCTAACAGCAGGCCCAACATCTTACCACTGCTACACCTGGCTATCAGCGGAGCCTTGTCTGGCAGCAAAACAGTTCACTCAGCCTCATTTACTGCTTTTTTAAAAAAAATAGCTGATATGGCTTACTTTCTTAAACAAATGTGGTTTCTAATGAAAATTGAGATGTACAAATTATGGCACAAGGGGACGACAAGCGGATAAGAGGCAATCTGTAATTTCGATAAAGATATTAATGAGCGAGCTAGGACGGACAATATAGCTATTTGTTTAGCACTTTTGAAATGTACAGCGACATGATTCAGAACATGAGCCGTTCTTACAGTGTTCTCCCTGTATACCATGTCAGAACCATAGGATAAATAAAAGTGGGCATATACAGTTGTCGGAAGTCGGAAGTTTACATACACCTTAGCCAAATACATTTAAACTCAGTTTTTCGCAATTCCTGACATTTAATCCAAGTAAAAATTCCCTGTTTTTGGTCAGATAGGATCACCACTTTATTTTAAGAAAGTGAAATGTCTGAATAATAGTAGAGATAAATATTTATTTCTGCTTTTATTTCTTTCATCACATTCCCAGTGGGTCAGAAGTTTACATGCACTCAATTCGTATTTGGTAGCATTGCCTTTAAATTGTTTAACTTGGGTCGGTTGGGATGGTGTTTTCTGCATAACGATGGTCATTACGGCCAAATAGTTCTTTTTTTGTTCCATCAGACCAGAGGACATTTCTCCAAAAAGTACGATCTTTGTCCCAATGTGCAGTTGCAAACCGTAGTCTGGCTTTTTTATGGCTGTTTTGGAGCAGTGGCTTCTTCCTTGCCGAGCGGCCTTTCAGGTTTTGTCGATTTGGGACTTGTTTACTGTGGATATAGATACTTTTGTACCTGTTTCCTCCAGCATCTTCACAAGGTCCTTTGCTGTTGTTCTGGGATTGATTTGGACTTTTCACACGCAAAGCACGTTCATCTTCCTGAGCGATATGATGGCTGCATTGTCCCATTGTGTTTATACTTGCATACTATTGTTTTTACAGATGAACGTGGTACCTTCAGGCATTTGGAAATTGCTCCCAAGGATGAACCAAACTTGTGGAGGTCTACAATTTGTTTTGATTTTCTCATGATGTCCAGCAAAGAGGCACTGAGTTTGAAGGTAGGCCTGGAAATACATCCACAGGTACACCTCCAATTAACTCATAATATGTCAATTAGCCTATCAGAAGCTTGTAAAGCCATGACATCAGTTTCCAGAATTTTCCAAACTGTTTAAAGGCACAGTCAATTTAGTGTATGTTAACTTCCGACCCACTGGAATTGTGATACAGGGAATTATAAGTGAAATAATCTGACTGTAAACAATTGTGTCAAATTAATTGTGTCAAAAATTAATTGCGTCTGACTTGCCACAATTATAGTTTGTTAACAAGAAATGTGTGGAGTGGTTGAAAAACAAGTTTTAATGACTCCAACCTAAGTGTATGTAAGCTTCCAACGTGAACTGTAAGCAAAAAATGAAAGCTCATAGAATATTCGATGATTACATTTCTCTAAAAACAGGTTATGGTCTACATGTGCACCACCAAGTCAGAACAGTAGGCGAAATTAAGAGGGCAAAATAGACCAAATTATTAGGGTGAGGCACATGGGCTACTGACATCTTACTACACAACATTCACTTAGTATTACTTTCTTAGCTACAGTATACATATCTCCCTGGCATACTACATAATGTATGCAGCAGCATGCAAATACATTTTTGGACTCACCTTGTTGTGCTGTGCTCACTTAAACAGGAAGGTGGTGCGGCGTTCCTTTGAGGGTAAATTTTGTCATCAAAGTCTGGCATTCTCTGGATTTATGATGCTTTCAAAATAACTGGAGGCTGTATTTACAATTCCGAGTTGGGTGATGCTTACTGGTGCTCTTCCATGCCATCCCTAGGAATGGTGCGTCACTTGAGTGGGTTGAGTCACTGACGTCATCTTCCTGTCTGGGTTGGCTCCCCCCCTTGGGTTGTGCCGTCGCGGAGATCTTTGTGGGCTATACTCGGACTTGTCTCAGGATGGTAAGTTGGTGATTGAAGATATCCCTCCAGTGGTGTGTGGGCTGTGCTTTGGCAAAGTGGGTGGGGTTATATCCTGCCTGTTTGGCCCTGTCCGGGGGTATCATCAGATGGGGCCACAGTGTCTCCTGACCCCTCCTGTCTCAGCCTCCGTATTTATGTTGCAGTAGTTTGTGTCGGGGGGCTAGGGTCAGTCTGTTATATCTGGAGTACTTCTCCTGTTTTATCCGGTGTCCTGTGTGAATTTAAGTATGCTCTCTAATTCTCTCTTTCTTTCTCTCTCTCGGAGGACCTGAGCCCTAGAACCATGCCTCAGGACTACCTGGCATGATGACTCCTTGCTGTCCCCAGTCCACCTGGCCGTGCTGCTGCTCCAGTTTCAACTGTTCTGCCTGCGGCTATGGAACCCTGACCTGTTCACCGGACGTGATTTGATGACCATCCCAGACCTACCGTTTTCAACTCTCTAGAGACAGCAGGAGCGGTAGAGATACTCTTAATGATCAGCTTTGAAAAGCCAACTGACATTTACTCCTGAGGTGCTGACTTGCTGCTCCTTCGACAACTACTGTGATTATTATTATTATTTCACCATGCTGGTCATTTGGCCATTTTCTGTTATAATCTCCACCCGGCACAGCCAGAAGAGAACTGGCCACCCCTCATAGCCTCATTCCTCTCTAGGTTTTTTCCTAGGTTTTGGCCTTTCTAGGGAGTTTTTCCTAGCCACCGTGCTTCTACATCTGCATTGCTTGCTGTTTGGGGTTTTAGGCTGGGTTTCTGTACAGCACTTGGAGATATCAGCTGATGTAAGAAGGGCTATATAAATAAATTTGATATGATTTGATGACCATTCAAAACGTATTTTCCCAGTCGGAGCTTGTTTATTCCTGTCTACTGAGTTGTCTTGAACTCACTGAAGTAAAGTTTTTGCAGTTCCAAGTGTACAGTTTCCAGAGGCACAAATCATGCTTCATTGACAGCATTGGCCAATGTTGAACGTTTATCATTTTAAACTTGGAAAAGAGCCCCCCAGATTTGGGACCATACAGCCACTGTCACTGATTCCTACCAAACCACTCGTTGAAGTTGTGATTTCCATCTTGTTGTGTAATGTTTATGTCCAATGACAGATGAGCACCGATTTGTTTAATCTATAATTTTTCATTATTTCTACTCATTTGACAAGGATTAAAAGGGATTTGCCAGTAGATTGTCTACTTGATTTATGATGATGAGTGCTAGATAAGATTTTGAAAAGTCTGATCAAAGCTACTGTACATATAACGTGATTTGATGGCATTTTATCTGTGGCCAGTGACCTTGAGCCGTCTTGGATGGGCACTTCTAATGTAACTCAATGGCACCAACCAAAGGGCTAGAATTTGAGGTCTCCTCTTAGACTTAGTGGTGACGTGGTTTACCCATAAGTGACAGAACACTGAGCCAATCACGGCGCAACATGCCATATTTTCTGCTGGCTTGCCCCACCACCACCACAGAAAGCACCGAGCTAGTTCTGAAACACCTGCATTTTGGCTCTGCCTTACTCAACAAAACAATGACCATGTTTGTATGAGGCTCTATTAACTCAATGCGATATCTTATTTTCACATTGTTTGCAAACCGATATGTGACCCTTATTAATGCAAAACTAATATGCTAAACAGGCAACCCCCCCCCCCCCCACACACACACACACACACATTTAAAAGCAAATAAAAATTGGTAAAAATGTGGGGCTCTGCAAAGAGTAGGTGTGTCCAAACTTTGACTGGTACTGTAGTTCTGTCAGTTAAGCCTACTTTGCAGTAAACATTTAATTGAGCTTTTTGGGGAAAGTCTTTCTGTCTACCCACAAGATGGTTATCACCTCAACTGGCTACACACAAAGTAATAGTCAAATGCACGCAGCACACAGACAGACAGGGCAGTATTGCTGGAAATGAATTAGCAGATATTGTGTTAGGTTTGGCATTTTAATCCAGTCAACAGTGGCTTACTAGAGGTGGGATAATGTCAAGTTGAGTCGATTAGGTAGTAGCTTGGAGCTTGCGGTGTCTGATACTTGTTAGATTTCTTTATGACAGTTTGCGGTGGAACATGTGAAAATTGCATATATTTTCAGAATAATTTCATAGGTGGGCTGCGATCTACCACTGGTACAGTAGCTCGTGAACGACCTGTTGCAGTCCCCTCCTGCAAAGCATCTACAGAATAATGGATTATCCAAATAAAGTATTACCGAAATGGAATAGGGACTTTGGAGAAATGAAAACGTCTACTGTGCTCCAAAATATTGGGTAATCGTTAGCTTATTTATGACACCAGTTCAGTGCTTAACAAGGTTTAGTCCTATGCTAACAGATAGCACCAAATACAGTACATCTAGCCAAATTCGTAATTTACGCTTTCCATAAAACACTTTAAAGGAACAGATTAACAGATGTACATGTCTACTACATACTGTACATTTTGTGTCCATTGTTCCCAACCCAATAAGAATCTGTTGATGCATGGTATGGCTACGTATGGCTCCATTCTGTTATGTCAGCTAACCTCAGACACTGTCTATGTCCTGAATGGCACCCTATTCCTTATATAAAGTGCATTACTTTTGACCACAGAGCTCTGGTCAAAAGTAGTGCACCATTTAGGGAAAAGGGTGCCATTCGGAACTCAGCCATTGTTTCAAAGTCAATGTCAGTTCAACTTGGTGAGCAATTGAGATCAATTGCCTGGCTGAACAATTTCCCCCTATAACCTCCTTTAAATAGCACAACAACCGTTTCCCTAACCATCAACAATGTCAATGGCTACAGCTCTCTGAGATGATGGATTAGTATCTGTAGATCCGTAAATTGGATTAAATGTGGGTTTGGTGTCATCTGTCTGAACAGAAGCTTTGATTATGACAAGTGCTGAACGACATTTGAAAAGTGCACAGTATTTCTTCCTCTATCCTCTCCTTTATTTTCCCATTACAATTAATAAGAGGTGTCAAGCAGTGGAGGCTGCTGAGAGGAGGACGGCTCATAATAATGGCTGCTTCAACCACTTTGCCTTAGTGATGGTGGTACAAATGGTACAATATTCCCCATATAGGGCACTACTTTAGACCGAATAACTAATAGACTATATACTGTATATATTGGTAAGTTTTAAAATGCAGTAGAATCCCATTCGTCATCCACCATGTCCAACTCTTGCTCCCCCTCTAAACAAAAACTGGATTTTATGGTCAGCATTTCATCCCCAGGACCCTGAAAACACTTGATACATTGCTCACTGTATTTATTATTACTTCTATTATTTTTCTATTATTTCTTTATTTTCTCTCTCTCTCTGCATTGTTGAGAAATGTCCGTAAGTAAGCATGTGACTGTTAGTCTACACCTGATCTTTACAAAGCATGTGATTAATAAAATAAAATAATAATTTTCTCCAAACCTGGCCTCTGTCCAACTACTACTCCAACTGAAGTACCCTCCGGAAAGATAACAGAGAGCAGTAGGGGGAGGCACTAGTGAAGGAGCCTCCGGAAAGATAACAGAGCAGGAGGAGGCGCTAATGAAGAACCCCCTGGAAACAGAAGTAAGCAGGAGAAGGAGGCACTAGTGAAAGAGCCTCTGGGAAGATAACAGAGAGAAGGAGGAGGAGGCACTAGTGAAGGAGCCTTGGGAAAGATAACAAAGAGGAGGAGGAGGAGGAGGCGCTAGTGAAGGAGCCTTCGGAAAGATAACAGCGAGGAGGAGGAGCTAGTGAAGGAGCCTTCGGAAAGATAACAGCGAGGAGGAGGAGGAGCTAGTGAAGGAGCCTCCAGGAAGATAACAGACCAGGAGGCCAGGAAGCCTTCGGAAAGATAACAGAGAGCAGGAGGAGGAGGTGCTAGTGAAGGAGCCTCCGGAGAAGGAGGTGAATGTTAAAGACCCCTCCATATACTGAACAAAACTATAAACACATGTAACAATTTTAAAGATTTTACAGAGTTAAAGTTTATATAAGGAAAAACAGTAAATTAAAATAAATCTATGGATTTGACATGACAATCAGAATTAGTTTTTAACCACAAAAGGGCTTTATTACAGACATAAATACTTCTCAGTTTCTTCAGCTATCTGGGTGGCTGGTTTCAGATTATCCCGCAGGTGAATAAGCCGGATGTGGAGGTCCTGGGCTGGCGTGGTTACATGTGGTCTCTGGTTGTGAGGCCAGTTGGACGTACTGCCAAATTCTCTAAAGCTGGCTTATGGTGTAGAGAAATTAACATTCAATTCTCCTGCAAAAGCTCTGGTGGACATTCCTGCATGCCAATTGCACGCTCCCTCAAAAACTTTATCCCAAGCATGAGTTGCACCTGTGTAATAATCATGCTGTTTAATCATCTTTTTGATATGCCACACCTGTCAGGTGGATGCATTATCTTGGTAAAGAAGAAATCCAAAAACATTTGTGCACAACATTTGAAAGAAATAAGCTTTTTGTCCGTATGGAAACATTTCTGAGATATTTTATTTCAGCCATTGAAACACGGGACCAACACTTTACATGGTGTGTTTATATTTTTGGTCAGTATATAGACAGCCAAGCAGGAGGTAAAGGAAAAGTAGCAGGAGGAAAAGGCAGCAGGAGGAGGAAGAGAAAGACGACTTGGCTGCAGAAGAGAAGGAGCCTCGGGACAGGAGTCTCTGGAGACATTTTCGCAGAGATAATTGCTGAATCAGAAGGGATAGTGTTCCCCTGTGCAGTGTAGAGCCAGTGGAGGTAATTGGGATGGGAAGGAAGCCTGCTGACAGAGCAGTGGAACGTTTACACAGACTAATGGGCAGGAAGTAGTCACTAACACTGTTTGGAAAAGACAAAACTAGAGACAGGGAAAAGGGTCAAATAGCACCCTATTCCCTATGTAGTGCATTTTCTTTGGGCAAAGGTAGTGCACTAAATAGGGAATGGGTGCCATTTGGGACACATACAGAGTGTGATGTTTGGTTGGAGGTAGGAAGGAGGTAGACTGGGGAGACTGGCCATGTCACTCAGAGGTAGAGAGGTACAGGTGAGGGAGAGCTTTTGTTGCGTGCCTGACTAGCATTACCACGCTACTCTGGAGAAAAGTGTCTACACGCTTTGGTCAAGAATGGGGAATTGAACTCTGACAGTGAACACCCACTGTGGGCTTTGATCAGCTTGGTATTTTAGCAGTTAGAATCCTGTAGTCAACTTTCCTACACTCTGTGGCCCAATATCGACAGTCTGTATCTACATCCCAAATCAAATCAAATCATAAAGATTTGATCATTGGGGCGGCAGGGTAGCCTAGTGGTTAGAGCGTTGGACTAGTAACCAGAAGGTTGCGAGTTCAAACCCCCGAGCTGACAAGGTACAAATCTGTCGTTCTGCCCCTGAACAGGCAGTTAACCCACTGTTCCCAGGCCGTCATTGAAAATAAGAATTTGTTCTTAACTGACTTGCCTGGTTAAATAAAGGTAAAATAAAAATAAATAAAAATAAAATAAATAAAATCGAATGTATTTATATAGCCCTTCGTACATCAGCTGATATCTCAAAGTGCTGTACAGAAACCCAGCCTAAAACCCCAAACAGCAAGCAATGCAGGTGTAGAAGCACGGTGGCTAGGAAAAACGCCATAGAAAGGCCAAAACCTAGAGAGGAACCAGGCTATGTGGGGTGGCCAGTCCTCTTCTGGCTGTGCCGGGTGGAGATTATAACAGAACATGGTCAAGATGTTCAAATGTTCATAAATGACCAGCATGGTAGAGTAATAATAAGGCAGAACAGTTGAAACTGGAGCAGCAGCACGGTCAGGTGGACTGGGGACAGCAAGGAGTCATCATGTCAGGTATTCCTGGGGCATGGTCCTAGGGCTCATGTCCTCCGAGAGAGAGAAAGAAAGAGAGAATTAGAGAGAGCATATGTGGGATGGCCACAAAAGGCACCCTATCCCCTGTATAGTTCACTACATATGGAATAGGGTGCAATTTAGGATGCATAAACTTTCTGAATAGTCCCCCTGGTGCTACTAATGAAGAAACTGTGTCAGGAGCTCTTCTTAGACCTGCCATCACCTCCTTTTCAAAGCTACACTCACAGTTAGTTGGAACAGAAAATAGCACTAAGGTAAGGTACTACACACCAAATGTATTTAACCTTTATTCAAGGGAGACCTGGCGAAGAAGGCAGCAACAACCAATACATTACATGATTAAAACAACATGATCCAGCCTAAAAAAATGCATTTACGCTCCTCCGTAACAGTCTTCCATCAATATTTTAAATTCATTCAGTGGCACTAACATATCTAGTTGAAGCACGGATTTTAGGCTATTCCATGCCTCTGGTGCATAAGAAGAGAAGGCAGTCTTGCCTAATACTGTGAATGTACTGGGGACTTCAAGTAGCAACCACCTAGCAGACCAGGTATGGTAACTGCTGGTGGTGAAGGAGACCAGACTACAGGGGTAAAGAGGGAGTTTGTAGATGAACACATACAAATTTATCTTTCTGTGCATATAAAGTGAGGTTCAACCTACCATTTGGTACAAGGTGCAATGGTAGGTGAGTGACTTAGCATTTGTATTAACCAGTTGCATCTCTAGCGGCGCTATTTCATTTTTGGATAAAAAACGTTCCCGTTTTAAGCGCGATATTTTGTCACGAAAAGATGCTCGACTATGCATATTCATATTCAGTTTTGGAAAGAAAACACTCTGAAGTTTCAGAATCTGCAAAGATTTTGTCTGTAAGTGCCCCAGAACTCATTCTACAGGCGAAACCAAGATGATACGTCAAACAGGAAATGAGCAGAATTTCTGAAGCTCTGTTTTCTAATGTCTCCTTATATGGCTGTGAATGCGACAGGAATAAGCTTAGACCTTCTGCCGTTTCCCCAAGATGTCGGCAGCATTGTGATGTATTTGTAGGCATATCATTGGAAGATTGACCATAAGAGACTACATTTTCCAAGTGTCCGCCTGGTGTCCTGCGTCGAAACTGGTGCGCAAAGCCATGTGCAAGTATTTTTCCATTTGATTGAGAGGAGAAACCATGCTTCCACGAACGATATATCATCGAAGAGATATGTGAAAAACACCTTGAGGATTGATTCTAAACAACATTTGCCATGTTTTCAGTCGATATTATGGAGTTAATTTGGAAAAAAGTTCGCGTTTTGAGGACTGAATTTCGGGTTTTTTTGGTAGCCAAATGTGATGTACAAAATGGAGCTATTTCTAATACACAAAGAATCTTTTTGGAAAAACTGAGCATCCGCTATCTAACTGAGAGTCTCCTCATTGAAAACATCTGAAGTTCTTCAAAGGTAAATGATTTTATTTGAAGGCTTTTATGTTTTTGTTGAAATGTTGCGTGCTGATGCTAACGCTAATGCTAACGCTAAATGCTACGCTAGCTAGCTACTTTTACACAAATGATTGTTTTCCTATGGTTGAGAAGCATATTTTGAAAATCTGAGATGACAGTGTTGTTTACAAAAGGCTAAGCTTGAGAGATGGCATATTTATTTCATTTCATTTGCGATTTTCATGAATAGTTAACGTTGCGTTATGGTAATGAGCTTGAGTCTGTATTCACGATCCCGGATCCGGGATGGGGAGATCAGAAAGGTTAAGGAGAAGTGTATATTTAATTCTGTGAATACAGTTGTATCTTTATTCAATGTTTATTATGAGTATTTCTGTAAATTGATGTGGCTCTCTGCAAAATCACCGGATGGTTTGCAAGCAAAACATTACTGAACGTAACGCGGCAATGTAAACTGAGATTTTTGGATATAAATATGAAACCTTATCGAACAAAACATACATGTATTGTGTAACATGATGTCCTATGAGTGTCATCTGATGAAGATCATCAAAGGTTCGTGATTCATTTTATCTAAATATCTGCTTTTTGTGACTCCTCTCCTTGGCTGGAAAAATGGCTGTGTGTGTTTTTGTGACTTGGCTCTGACCTAACATAATCATATGTTGTGCTTTCGCTGTAAAGCCTTTTTGAACTTGAATATGATGAGTAGATTAACAAGAAGTGTATCTTTCATTTGGTGTATTGCTCTTGTTATTAATGCAACTGCTGTGTCAGATTTCAAAAAGACTTTACCTTATGTGTACGTTTAGGCCATTTTGTACACCAAGGAACAACACTCTACTGTAATCATACTCATATTTTTGAGAGTGTGTATATACTGTATGTTCTTGGTAACAAATAACCATTTGTTGGCACTGCTGAGGCATTAATGTGTTTAAATAAATAATGAGAGCATTTCTACAAGCTGGGGGCTAGATTCAATCAGATCCACACTAGTGGACACCTGCATAGTCGTTGTTTTGGAGGTGGAACTATGTTAGGGTTATCAAATCCACAAGCATCTCCCAGCATTATATCTGAAGTGGAAATTGCCATTGGCTGCACGGAGCTACATTACCAGAAATTGGACACTGGAATGTGATAGGTAATCCACACCTCGATAAGGCTGATAGAAATCCTCATGATTTTCAATTTGAATGTCATTATTTCTATAGGTAATTTTGCACGCCCAATTTTTCAGTTTTTGATTTGTTAAAAAAGTTTGAAATATCCAATAAATGTTGTTCCACTTCATGATTGTGTCCCACTTGTTGTTGATTCTTCACAAAAAAATACAGTTTTATATCTTTATGTTTGAAGCCTGAAATGTGGCAAAAGGTCGCAAAGTTCAAGGGGGCCGAATACTTTCGCAAGGCACTGTAGCTAAGGCTAACCAACTAGGTTCATTGTTAGCTAACCAGCTAACATTAGGCTATAACTAGCAATGCAAATGGATTTCTGAGATACATATAACATTACTACACAGATCATACACTTAACGTTAGCTAGTGAGCCAGCTAGCTAACTTTCAATGTATAATGTCTGAAAATGTATCTAGACTACCTTCACGCTGATTGGAACCACTTTAGCTAACTCTATTTTGTTTCTGTAGCTTGTTTGGCCTGCATTGTGTCAAGTTACTCCAGTTCACACTGAACTTGTGCAGAAATGAATCCATCACAACTTTTTTCCACTGATCTTTGTCGATAGCGCTTGCTAAATTCAGGGAAGAAGTATTGTTGAGAGCAGTAGCAACACTTTGCAGTTCTCCATGGCTAACATCATAGTTTTAAAAAAAGCAGCGGTGACAAGGATTATCTACCCATGCTGAGCAGCTCACTGAAGAATGCCATATGACAGACCAATCCGAACTTCTCTATCGGCATGACCAGTCCATTCATCTCAGCCAATCATGGCTAGCGGAAAGGTTTCTGTAGTTTTCCATGGTTCAACAAACTAGGCTCATAACTTAACAGTTGTATTCATATTTACAGATATCATACAAGTCAGCTATTAAGGCACATGAAAGTTCACAAGTTTGGGAAGGCATTTATACCCCCCCCCCCCCCAAAAAAAAACAAAAACATTAAAATTCCTCTTCTGTAACGTAGTAAGTGCGATGTATGGATAGCTTCCTGAAACGGGTATTTTTTGTCCAAATAGTCTCTTCCTAATCTATTTCATGAGCAGATGATTGAAAAACAACAAGGCTAACTTTGAATGGTCCTAATGATACCATTAGGACACCGCTAATGTATTCACAGCCAGAAAGAACTTTCACCCTGCCTGCCACATCCCTTTTTCTTTTTGTCTCTCTCTCTGTTTCTTCTCCACCCCTGCCCACCTACCCTTTTTTAACGTCAGTGTCCTCAGCCAAATGGATGGTTGGTTTGGGCATTATCATCTATGAATGTCAAAACACAAATGTTTGTTGAGTGAGCCAGAGTGGGATAGTGCCTGAGGCCATGCACCTGCTCCTGAAGATGACAAGGGAGAAGACCCCCATTCAGAACCCTTAATTTTCAGCTATTTATTTAGATCAAGAATGCTCAGGTCCCAATTGGCATTGCTGTGTATTATAGCAAACATTTGTCAGTTGTATCTATCTGATTAGTTATCTGCTTTGTTATTATAATCTACCTATCAACTGTAAAGTTGTGTCATAAATATTATGTAGATAGGATTCCATGAAAGAAGCAACGGGCCAACAAAGGATTGTGTATCTGAAACTGTATTTCACTGCAGATTTGCTGAGTTCAATGCATTCAATAGAAAAACAGTAGGGAACGGTCAACAGCTCTAGCTGGAAGATCAGGGGCAGCACTGAGGCTATAGTTCTTATACCCCTGTAGGTAAAGGTAATGAGTACAAACTGCATTAGCTAAGCAGCTTTCCAGAAATATATGATGGCAGGGGCTTGTCCTTTAAGCCAATGGTGGTCATATTTCAGACAGGAATAACAGGAATGAGAATACAAATGTGCTTTAGCATTAGCTCAATGTCTCGTCTATGGAGGAATGGGACATCTGTTTGCCAGCGGATCATACGCATTACCAGAGGAACTGATGTAAAGGGAGAAATATTACGTTTCCTTGACACATATCTATTGCTAATACATACGTATCTTAGATAAACAGTTGAATTGTTAACACTAACACTGTTAGCAGCAGCGCCTCTTCAACCTCAGGAGGCTGAAGAAATTTGGCGTGTCACCAAAAACACTCCCAAACGTTTATAGATGCACAATTGAGAGCATCCTGTCGGACTGTATCGCCGCCTGGTACGGCAACTGCGCCACCCACAACCGCAAGGCTCTCCAGAGGGTAGTGAGGTCTGCACAACGCATCACCGGGGGCAAACTACCTGCGCTCCAGGACACCTACACCACCCGATGTCGCAGGAAGGCCAAAAAGATCATCAAGGACAACAACCACCCGAGCCACTGCCTGTTCACCCCATTATCATCCAGAAGGCGAGGTCAGTACAGGTGCATCAAAGCGGGGACCGAGAGACTGAAAAACCACTTCTATCTCAAGGCCATCAGACTGTTAAACAGCCATCACTTACATTGAGGGGCTGCTGCCAACATACTGACTCAACTCTAGCCACTTTATTAATGGAGAAATGGATGTAATAAACGTATCTCTTGCCACTTTAAACAATGCCACTTTATATAATGTTTACATAGCATACATTACTCATCTCATATGTATATACTGCACTCTATACCATCTACTGCATCTTGCCTATGCCGTTCGGCCAGCACTCATTCATATGTTTTTATATTCTTATTCATCCCTTTTAAACTTGTGTGTATAAGGTAGTTGTTGTGATATTGATAGGTTAGATTACTCGTTGGTTATTACTGCATGGTCGGAACTAGATGCACAAGCATTTCGCTACATCTGCTAACCGTGTGTATGTGACAAATCAAATTTGATTTGATGATTATTAGCATCACATAGTAATGACTTGTGGCTCTTCCTGTCACATGGCTCCACCAGGTCCTACCACTGATGATTAAAGAGTCATTGTTTACCACAAACACACACCCTTTAAAGTTAAGAACTATTAATTGGACACACATGGGCCCATGGGCTCTGTTTATTAACACCCCACCCCCATTATGGCAAATCAGGACTCCAAAGACAGATGGTCCTCTATCGACAGCAACACACCCTTAATGAGAGGAGAGATGCTAACATATAACTGTGGTCATGAACACCTTGCAATGGGCATGTTGTTGGTATTTCGTAATTCGTAGTATATTTATACTTAGTTACAACCAGTATGTTGCAATGTTGATTATCAAATTATTTTTCTAAACTCGGCGGGTGGTTTTTTCTGAGTTTAAGATTTATTGAAACCTTGGGTGAATGAATAAACAAAGAATTCCACAGATTAGATATGGGTGACTTAGAGTAAATTGATTCTTGCTCACAATTGCCAAAGCTGAAGAAATGCAGAATTTACATAATAGACAATTACATATAAAATAGCACTGAAACGCATAATACGGGACATAAAAACAAGCACGATACAGCTTTTTATTTTCTTGATTAGAAAAGTGTATTATTGAACAAACATTTTAAATTATCACTTTGAAAAGTAAAAGGTGCAACACTCGCTCACCATTAACTCAATGTTTAATTTAAGCAAAGTTAAAAAGCTTCTTAAAAAATCAAATATGCATTTTTAACGGTGAGCGAGTGTTGCACCTTTTCCATTTCAAAGTGATAATTAAAAATAAATGTTCAATAATACACTTTTCTAATCAAGAAAATAAAAAGCTATTATTGAACATGTATTTATAATTATCACTTTGAAATGGAAAAGGTGCAACACTCGCTGACCATTAAAAATGAGTATTTTATTTTTTAAGGTTCAACATTTGAGAGCTAACGTCTGACAGCTAACGTCTGACAGCTAACGTCTGACAGCAGTGCGTAGAGTAACGTTTCTCAGGCAGTTCATACGGCGTTGATAGAGAACAGTTCATTACTTACTAAGGAGCCTGTTGGTTCAGTCACTTATTTTTAGAATCTTAAAGTTGCACATAAAAATTACGTGACAAATGCAGGTAAAACTACGGCCTATATCCAATCAGATGTTTTATTTAAAAAAAAATGATAACCTTTATGAAACTAGGTGTATTTAGAATAATGGCCTACTAAAAGGAAAAAGGCTTCCTGCAGGGACAGGGGCTGGGATTAAAAATACAAAATAAAATACAATTATTGGACAAAACACACATCACGACAAGAGTGACACCAAAACACTACATAAAGAGAAACCTAAGACAACAACATAGCACGGTAGCAAAACAACATGACACCAAGATGGTAGATCAAGCGTTAACCAGCGATAACCGACACCCACGTAGCTGATGTTTTCACTGTGTTGGAGGTTTTCACAGCTGCTCTTGTGATAATTGTCAAAAAGCCATATCCGTCCCACTCGTTAGAAGTTCAAACTGTGAAAGTGTAGGCTTTATAGACATAATGACACTCAAATTGAAAAGCATGATCAAGGTGTAGATTTCATCTCACATTCCAGTGTTTAAACTTGTAAAGAAGACTGCATAGGATTTATCTTAATACGACATAGTGCAGCCAATGGGAATGTTCGCTCTAGGTATAATGCCGGGAGCTACTTGTGGATGTGACAGCTGTAATGCAGTTCCACCTCTGACACCGGCAAAACATGCAGATGATGGCTAAAGCAGATCTGATTGAATTGAGCCATAAGTCTTTCACTATGGCCCTGTTAAACCTTGTGACTGGGTTTACTCACACATCTCTCTTTCATTGTGTCTAAGAAGTGATGCATTGGTTTTGTTTGTCTTGGATCTGAAGAGCTAAAGGCCAGCTAGCTGCAGGAAGATAAATTATAGAGTTGCATTTTCTCTGAGCCCCAGATTTAGTCCTGAACAAGCTGGGAGGAAAATAAACAGAGAACTGAAGAGGTTGTTCTGACAGTAAAGCTACTGTAATTGGTAGTCATTCTGACCAAAAAAATACCTACAGAAATGGTCTACCTGATATGTCATCCCTGTTCTGGTAGGGATATGTATGATACAACTATTTTTACAATCTCAACCAGACTGCTATATTCTCATGGCTATTTTTTTACTGCATTACAGTCTTATAATAAATGGTTGATGTCATTGGAAAATGTAGGAATTTTATGTTACATAAAGCCTTAGCTACAGCATATAGATCAGGTACATAAATTACAACACACAGTCCCAGAGAAAAATGCACTTTAACAACATACCAACCGACATCAGAATTCATGTTCATTTCTTTACTTACAATGCCACTCACTGGGGGTAGAAGGTTCCTGCTGAAAATATAAATAATTCTTAAGTCCTGAAAAGCCATTCTGAAAACTACTTTTTCTCTCAAGCCTAACTACAAGAAAGTTTAAAAAGACATGCTGAGTGGGCGGGTAGCTTAGTCATGAGCCTAGTCATGAGCTCACCTTGACTGACAGCTCTTTGAAACGCCTATGTCAAGCGACTTTGATGCAGTGAGCAGTGTTGCAGTAAAATCATCTCAAGCAAATTTGAAATTGCATATCTCCTGTTTGGCATGTCTCTTCTGATATGCTTCACAGTACTGACAGATGTGTTGACTTGACAACTGTGTTCGAGTTTTGTACAACCCCCAGAAGTAAAATTGTGGTACCCGTAGAGGAGCTATCTAGCTATATAAAACTCGCCCCTCTGCAAACACGTCTTCTCCGATGTTGGTTACAAGGCAAGAGAATATCATGTTACCATTGGTGTATTAAAATAAGAGTTAAGGTGATGCCACCTTGTCCCCTTAACAATGAACCCATGTGTTTGACATGGGGGAAAAGACCAGTATTTTTATTTTACCAGGCAAGTCAGTTAAGAACAAATTCTTATTTTCAATGACAGCAGGTTAACTGCCTGTTCAGGGGCAGAACGACAGATTTGTACCTTGTCAGCTCAGGGGTTTGAACTTGCAACCTTCCGGTTACACTCTAACCACTAGGCTACCCTGCCGTAACTTCATGATCAAACTTTATCAATGTAGAAGCAACATACATTTTTCATACTTTGATCTGGTGTCCTTCAAATCTCATCCAATTTTATGACAAATTTTAACTGTTCATGACCTTCAAAGGATTTGCTTTGAATAATTGAAGGCAAAGATCTCGAAAGATCTCTCACAAGACTCTTTGTCTTGCTAAGGGACACGATTACAGCTCAGGATGATGCCTTTGAGAGAAACATCAGTCTGGTTAAATATTTAAAACCCTCTCATGACTCTGTAAAATACTTAAGGGCACTTTTACACACTCAGTGTCATCAGCAAGGAACCAGATTACCAGTATTTTAAAAGTACTTTGTAAAACTGTTCTAAAACATGAATTTACATTGGAAACCCAGTTTGTTTTAGTGTTTATGGGAAGCTATTTTGCCCCTTAGGGCCACCATAGTTAGTCATGTGTCTGCAGGTATGCTTGACAAAATTAAATGATGTTGCTAAACCACTACTTCATGGTTAAAAAGCAGCATACTGCTTTAAGAAGACTGTTACCCAAAATGTTACCCAATTTTGCACTGTATTATCGCACAATGAAACAGATACAGATACACATGACCACATGAATGAATATGAATCTGTATAATGAAATATGACACCATCTATCCCTCCATTGACAGTTTACCAGAAGAGTTAAGAGGTTGAGTTGGAGGTCTTCTGATTTGTTATTTTGTATGTTTGACTCATTAGAAAAGACTCCACTGCCTTATTGCCCAAATAAGCCACCTCATTGCTGCTTCTGTAAAATGGGCAATTCTTCCCTCTCTAGCTATCCCATGGCTGAATGATAACCACCACCCCACATCCACCCATCTCCCTCCCATCTAGTCTTATTCTGCATTATCATCCCGGCCATGTGAAAGCTAGCTCTGCCTTGAAATTCTTTGCATTCTCGCCCAGGGCTGTCAAACCAGCCAAAACAGAGGGATTGAGGAGGAGGATCATGATAGTTTTCTGTCCTAAGCAACAGCTGACCTATTTTCCTCTCGCATAATTCTATTTTGATTGAAAACAGAAAAAAAAAAAAATGATTTTCACAAACACGTTGAATGGGAAATGTTTTCAGACTTATTGACTGGAGAGGGTTCAATGTGAAGTGTCCACTGAAGTTTAATCTGTAAACTTACGCCAAGTAACGCCCATCTCACCCCTGTTATCTGCTTGCTATTGTATTTGTAAATATTTATTATGGATCCCTATTAGCTGCTGTCAAGGCAGCAGCTACTCTTCCTGGGGTCCAGCAGAATTAAGGCGGTTATACAATTTTAAAAACATTACAATACATTCATTACAGAATTCACAACACACTAGCTGTGTGCCCTCAGGCCCATACTCCACTACCACACATCTACAACATAAAATCCATGTGTACGTGTGTGTGTATACTGCATATGTTATCGTGTGTGTGTATGCATGTGTATAAATAAACTATTATTTACAGAAAGTTCTGTTCATTCAAATCAACTATTTTATATAATACTTTTCATGCATGTGTCTGTATTTGGAGCTGAAAGTGCAGTTGTGCAGAAAGTATAGTCAAGCACATCCAACTGCTGCTGTTTCAAACAATGATTGATAGGTACTATTAAACGTTGGCCACTATGAATGAATCCCAGTATTTGTTGCCCACTTTTCCACTCCACCTGTGGAGCTCAAGGAGGACAGATTTGGGAAGGTGGAGGTGGAGGGAAACAAACCCACAAGAGACAAACCCGCTCAATCCTGTCATGCTCCATGGTCACTGTCTCTGTTCTCTCCACAGAGCAGAACCCTGGCAGACAGCTCTACCCAGAGGTTCAGACAGCAGCACCAGGCCCTGACCACACCAGATAACAAGGACAGACATAGAGCCCCTCTCCCCTGTCTCTAGACCTCAGGTAAAAGGATCCCCATCATAAAATGATACTTGAAGCTACAATCCTTCATTTGTTTTAATTGAACAGCTTTAAGATTGCTCCTTCAAATGTGTACTACCATATACTCATCACAGAAATAAAAACAACAAGAACAACAACCGCATCATCAGCTAACACAGAGATTATGAAATAGACACCAATTACTTATTCGAAATTTGTGACAAGCACGAATTTTCTTCGTGTCCACCACATGATTTTCTTCCTAACGCATTTGTGACTAGTACACAATTTTGTTGCGGCTAACGTTAGCTAGGTTAACTAGATTTCCAACGTTAGTTAGGCTAGAGGTTAAGGTTAGGGTTGGGGTAAGGTAACATGTTAACTAATTAGTTAAACGGTTAAGGTTGGAGTGAGCTAACATGCTAGCTAAGTAGTTGAAAAGTAGTAAGTAGTTGCAAATTAGCTACAATTTTATTGTCCATCATGTGATTCGAAAGGGCAACATTTGATTGCTAGTCCTTTGGTTTTAAATGCCTGTACATCCTCCCTGACCAATCTCCCTCCGATTTTTTCTGTCTTAACTAACCTACTGACTAAATCTTTGACTTAATTTTTTTTATTTTATTTTCACCTTTATTTAACCAGGTAGGCCAGTTGAGAACAAGTTCTCATTTACAACTGTGACCTGGCCAAGATGAAGCAAAGCAGTGCAACACAAACAAATGTAACAGAGTTACACATGGAATAAACAAACATACAGTCAAATAAACAGAGTCAAGAACACATTAGAAAAAGTCTATATACAGTGTGTGCAAATGGCGTGAGGAGGTAAGGCAATAAATAGGCCATAGTAGCGAAGTAATTACAATTTAGCAATTTAACACTGGAGTGATAGATGTGCAGATGATGATGTGCAAGTAGAAATGCTGGTGTGCAACAGAGCAAATAAATAAATAAAACAATATGGGAATGCGGTAGGTAGTTGGTGGGCTATTTACAGATGTGCGTGCGGTGTACAATTGGAGGGATCGGTAAGCTGCTCAGATAGCTGATGCTTAAAGATAGTGAGGGAGATATTAGTCTCTAACTTCATTGATTTTTGCAATTCGTTCCAGTCATTGGCAGCAGAGAACTGGAAGGAAAGGCGGCCAAAGGAGGTGTTGGCTTTGGTAATGACCAGTGAGATATACCTGTTGGAGCGCGTGCCACGGGTGGGTGTTGTTTTGGTGATCAGTGAGCTGAGATAAGGCAGAGCTTTACTTAGCAAAGACATATAGATGACCTGGAGCCAGTGGGTCTGGAAACGAATATGTAGCGAGGGCCAGCCAACAAGAACATACAGGTCGCAAATGGGGCTTTGATGACAAAACAGATGGCACTGTGATAGACTGCATCCAGTATGCTGAGTAGAGTGTTGGAGGCTATTTTGTAAATCGAGGATCGGTAGGATACTCAGTTTTACGAGGGTATGTTTGGCAGCGTGAGTGAAGGAAGCTTTGTTGTGAAATAGGAAGCCAATTTTAGATTTAATTTTGGTTGGGAGATGTTTAATATGAGACTCTAAGGAGAATTTACAGTTGTCCACATATTCTAAGTCAGAACCGTCCAGAGCAATGATGCTAGTCGGGCTGGTGGCTGCGGGGAGTGATCGGTTGAAAAGCATGCGTTTAGTCTTACTAGCGTTTAAGAGCAGTTGGAGGCCACAGAATGACTGTTTTATGGCATTGAAGCTCGTTTGGATGTTTGTTAACACAGTGTCCAAAGAAGGACCAGATGTATACAGAATGGTGTCGTCTGCGTAGAGGTGGATCAGGGAATCACTTGCAGCAAGAGCGAGATCGTTGATATATACAGAGAAAATAATCGTCCAGAGAATAGAACCCTGTGGCACCCACATAGAGACTGCCAGAGGTCCGGACAACAGGCCCTCCGATTTGACACACTGAACTGAGAAGTAGTTGGTGAACCAGGCGAAGCAGTCATTTGAGAAACCAAGGCTGCTGAGTCTATCGATAAGAATACAGTGATTGACAGAGTCGAAAGCCTTGGCCAGGTCGATGAAGACGGCTGCACAGTACTGTCTTTTATCGATGGCGGTTATGATATCGTTTAGTACCTTGAGCGTGGCTGTGGTGCACCCATGACCAGCTCGGAAACCGGATTGCATAGCAGAGAAGGTACGGTGGGATTGGAAATGTTCAGTGATCTGTTTGTTAACTTGGCTTTCAGAGACTTTTGAAAGGCAGGGCAGGATGGATATAGGCCTATAACAGTTTGGGTCTAGAGTGTATACAAGACTGTCGTGACTGTAGAAAAAATTGTCTGGTAGACACGAGCAAATTGACTTTTTTGTCTGTCACATTTCTCGCATAAGTAATTTATGTCTATTTCATGACAATTTGTGATTGTGGGTTACAACAGCAGCAACAACAGGCAGGACATATAAACCCTTCTGGCAGCGTGAAAGCCCTGGCCCTGCAGAGTGATCAAAGTAGAACAACAAATGCTGCTTGTCTGTAAAATGGGGAATAGCTGTCTTATCTTGACAGTCAGGACACTGTTATGGGTTTTAGAAGGGTGGGGAGGACCAATCTTCCTGCCGAGGCGATGGGCAATGTAATTTGGCCATATTTTCTCTTGTACAAAAATACATTATATCTGATTTTCCCAGAAAAAAATAGTTTTTCATAAAATAATTAATAAAAGTAGTACCTTCCCACCTTTTGAAGCAGATTATGCACCTGAAGCATCTGTCAGTCACTTTCTGGCCACTGTAGAGTTGTCAATTTACAGTCCATGATTTTGTACTAACATATACATATACAGTGCCTTCAGAAAGTATTCACACCCTTTGACTTATCCCACATTTTGTTGTGCTACAGCCTGAAATCAAAATGGATTACATGTTTTTTTTAATCTCACCCATCTATACACAATACCCCATAATGACAAAGTAAAAATATGTTTTTATACATTCTTGCACATTTATTGAAAATGAAATACAGGAACATCTCATTTGCATAAGTATTCTCACCCCAGTGTCAATATGTGTTAGAATCACCTTTGGCAGTGTTTACAGCCGCAAATCTTTCTGGGTAATATTTGCACATTAATATAAAACAAATATTCAAGTTGCTTGTTGATCATTGCTAGCCCTTTTCAAGTCTTGCCATATATTTTCAAGACGATTTAAGTCAAAACTGTACCTAGGCCACTCAGGAACATATCTTTGTAGAGACTGGGTCTATTGATACACCATCCAAAGTTGAATTAATAACTTCATCATGCACAAAGGGATATTCAATATCTGATTTTTTTGTGAGGTACCAATACGTGCACTGCTTTGGAGGCATTGGAAAACCTTCCTGGTTTTTGTGGTTGAATCTGTGTTTGAAATTCACTGCTCGACTGAGGGACATTACAGGTAATTGTATGTGTTGGGTACAGAGATGAGGTAGTCAATTAAAAAAAACGTTAAACACTATTGCAAAAATAATTATGTGACGTGTTAAGCACATTTTTACTCCTGCACTTGTTTAGGCTTGCCATAACAAAGGGGTTGAATACTTAATGACTCAAGATATTTTTAATTCATGTGTAAACATTTCGAAAAACATAATCCGACTTTGAGATTATGGACTATTGTGACAAAAAAATGTCAATTTAATACATGTTTAATTCAGGCTATAGCACATTCAAATGTATAACAGCTCAGTATGAATACTTTCAGAAGGCAGTGTGTTCAGTGTACACACAAGTAAATAGTGTATTGGAAGGTTTTAGCATCACGGCACTTTGAAACTACATTTTCTATATGCGTACAATACCATTGCTAAATAATTCAGTGAAAAAAGTTACTCTACAGCACAGAGGGGAAAATCGAAACCATTGGGTGTAACATGTATTGTTTCTCCTCACACTTGAGTAATCTGAATATTAATATGTTAGTAGATTATGTACATTTGGAGTTTGCAGTGGTTTACATGTTCAGCACCACGAACAGCGACAGCTGGATGGCTGAAATGACCTCTCTGCAAATGGCTGCAAAACAGAACAAATGGAGAGAGATAGCAATGACCTGGAAGAACCACACAGGGGCAAATGGTCCTGAAGATGACCTCTACTTGAAGTGTGTTTACATTGACATTGTGTGGAAGTTGTAGAAAAGGAAACTGGGTGTGCATCCCAAATGGTATCCAATCCCCTATATAGTTCACTAATTTTAAATAGGTCCCAAAGGGAATAGGGTGAATAGGATGCCATAAGGGTGACAAAGCGTGGGTGTCTATGTGCTGACCAGCATCCTGCCCTTCCTACGGACCAGACTATACATTCTCATTACGATGGCACTCACTGCACCATCTGTGTTAATGATGATGAATCACACTATAATGGAGTCAGACCCCTTTATTTACCATTGCATTGCATTGTCTAGAAAATTAAACATTGACTTAAAAACTAACATTTAATCTCAATGTAATTTAATGGAGATTGTTGCAATCATGGAATAATTAAGAACTGCGATTTTGGGGTTGGATGGAGTGAGGGACAGTTTGCATTTTGTCATGGTAACATCCACCAATCATAGTAAGTGACTAATGATGATGATGTACATGAAAATAACATTCAAATACTGTAGGTATAATGTTTTCACCCAACTACACATATTACTCTATAAAGTTTATACAACATTCTCAGTTAATGAAGATGACAGAGTGTGTTTTTGGGCCACTGCATGCAGCAACTCTGTGATGAGTATTATTTTATGGACAGCAGTAAATGCATCACTAAGCTATTTTACTTTTTATGACCTCCATTACACTACAAAGCAACTTCACTTATACTACTGCCCTTTGCTGGTGACACAGCCTATAAGACACAGCAGGCAGGGAGAAACCCCGGGTCTCAGAGGACAAATAAAACTTCACCTCCCTGGAAAACTCTATTCTCTATTCACGTCACAGGCTTGTAATATGTGTAATGTCTGCTTCCAACTCACACTCTCAAACATGTAGATTCCCTGAACAAAGATCACTCTCCAGATCCCAATCACCTGAATTCTGGTCACCTGTTCACACACCTGTATGTCATTATCACACACTATTTAGTTCAGTTCTTTGCACCTCATCATTGTAAAGTATTGTTTGTTTTGTGACACACTTATAGGCAGAGCGCTGGGTTTACCGTAATGTACTCATCTTGTGTATGATAGTTTTTGCTTGCCTCACTAACAATGCCTTTGACCTATTCTCTGCCTGTACTTTAGCCTATCGGCTTTCCTGTTATCAACATATTGCCTTATCTCCCGGATGACGTTATTAGCCTTTTCCCTGCCTGCACTGTTGCCGTTTTGGACCCTATGTATGACCTTCTGCCTGCCCCTGGACCTGCCTCCTCCTGAGGTCCTTTAGAAATAAACACCTGCTGTGCCCTGCGCTTGAAACCAGCTCTCTGTCTCCCATTGTGTTCAGTACAATATGGTTATCTCTCGCTTGCACTCTCGCTTTCTCTCTCTCTGAATGATTTATGTTACAAAATGAATCACGCTAATATAAAATGTGTTGACTGAGATTGCAGCATGGTATATGCAGCAACATGTTTAATACAATGTTGATTCCACAGTGGTTGTTACTGCATAGGAATTAGAACAACTTCACAAACGTCTCTTCAGGGAACCCCAGCCGTTACAACTATTTTATCTATTCCAAAGTTAGCATAATGTTTCAACTTCTCCATAATCCTTAAGCCCTGGTTCAGGGAAAGCTAGTTCAGAGTGACAGCAAAAATTGTGAAACGTCTGGGGGTTCCTGAGGAAAGATTTTAGAACCACTGCTCTAGCATACAATCATCACTGTGCAGAAATTAGTTTCTTCGTCTGTCAAACCTTGGTGGCTGTCATTTTAGAGCGGTGTCACATGACATGGCCTGGGATCCTTTGTACTGAAGGAGGTCAGAGAGTCCAGAGCAATTGCATTGCATCTAACCTCAATTAATAAAAGTCTGGAGTGAAATCCTGTCTGACAGAATGTGTAAATGGTGTGAGAGAGGAAAGAATGGTGGACAGGTACAAACAAACGGTTATTTAAGAGAAAATTGAGGATTTACCTCAACACAACACTTGGGCAGATAAAACATGAGAACTTAGCCACAACTAGTGTCTCAGACTTGTATGTTGCTGAAGCTTGTATAGAAAATGCATTGAAACAAAATAACTACTACAAAGAACATTCAAACAATCAAATGTGTTGATGTACAGTACAACAGAAACGCAACACCATTTGTACTTAACAATTGGCAACAGAGGAAGGCTAGTAGTTTTGTTTTCTCTTTGCAATGATAAGGCATAGTAAAGTCTTTGCATGTAAAGGAAAATATTTTTTTTTCAACTTAATCTCTAGCAGCAACATCAAAACATGTGAAAATTGTGCTTTTCTATGATTTGTAGTAAAAAAAAAAGATAGAGGAAGATAAGTGTTTCCAGTGACATCATCAAATCAAATGTATTTATATAGCCCTTCGTACATCAGCTGATATCTCAAAGTGCTGTACAGAAACCCAGCCTAAAACCCCAAACAGCAAGCAATGCAGGTGTAGAAGCACGGTGGCTAGGAAAAACTCCCTAGAAAGGCCAAAACCTAGGAAGAAACCTAGAGAGGAACCAGGCTATGTGGGGTGGTCCTCTTCTGGCTGTGCCGGGTGGAGATTATAACAGAACATGGCCAAGATGTTCAAATGTTCATAAATGACCAGCATGGTCGAATAATAATAAGGCAGAACAGTTGAAACTGGAGCAGCAGCACGGTCAGGTGGACTGGGGACAGAAAGGAGTCATCATGTCAGGTAGTCCTGGGGCATGGTCCTAGGGCAATCAATTAGTAGGCAATACACATAATTGGTTAAAATCACAATGCACACTGATGATGTCAATGGAAACAATTATCTTCCTCTATCTTTTTTACTAGAAAACGTAGAAACATTCAATTTCCACATATGTTGATGTTGGGGTGGTGCTAGAGATGATGATTTAAAGTTGAAAAATGGTGAAATGTTCTTTTAAGTCGCCAATTCATACAAACAGCACATGTTCATGAGCTAAGGTTTGTTGTATGTGTCTCCTTTCCCAGATAGACATTTAGATTCCTGTCAGTCTTTACCAGGAATAAGTGTTTCCAGATAAAACGTCTCACAGCACCGGAGAGCCCTGAAGACAAATGTTAGCAGAATGGAAGACAGCCATTGATTTGTAACACAACAAATTGAAAGTGAATAAAATAATAATTACTGCATGCTATGAAAGGTAATGAGTTGTCAGATCTCATTGGATTACACGCAGGTCCCTCCATCACCTGGTGAGGTGGGAGAGATGGGGAGATATATTAGAAACAGGCTGTGGGTTGAGGGATGTGTGTGGCAGGTTGACGTTTATTAATATGAGTATTGTCCTTGAGGCAGAACTGAGGGATTTCCACTAGATGCCCCAACTGCAAAATTGAAATTAGCTATATTATAAAAAAGTGTGATTATTTTTTGTTGTTGTTGCTTTTTGGTCCTAATTTAAGGTTAGGCATTAGTGTTAGCAGTGTGGTTAAGGTTAGGTTTAAATTCAGATTTTATTACTTTGTGGCTGTGCCAGCTAGTGACCAGTCTGCAGAAATGCCCCCAGAACATGAATAATGAGAAAAATGTTAGTGTGTTTGTGTGTGTGTGCATGTGTGTGCGTTGCATTTACACCACAGAAATGTATCTATAATTTGTATTTATTTAAATGTTCACCTTTATTTAACCAGGTAGGCCAGTTGAGAAGAAGTTCTCATTTACAACAGCAACCTGGCCAAGATAAGGCAATGCAGTGTGAAAAAAACAACAGCAGAGTTACACATGGGATAAACAAATGTACAATGAATAACACAATTGAAAAATCTATATACAGTGTGTGCAAATGTAGTAAGATTAGGGAGGTAAGGCAATAAATAGGCCATAGTGGTGAAGTAATTACAATTTAGCATTAACACTGGAGTGATACATTTGCAGATGTTGATGTGCAAGTAGAGATACTGGGGTGCAAAATAGCAAAAATAAATAACAATATGGGGATGAGGTAGTTGGGTGGGCTATTTACAGATGGGATGTGTACAGGTGCAGTTATCAGTAAGCTGCTCTGACAGCTGATGCTTAAAGTTAGTGAGGGAGATATGTCTCCAGCTTCAGTGATTTTTGCTATTTGTTCCAGTCATTGGCATTAGAGGACTTGAAAGAAAGGCGGCCAAACGAGGAGTTGGCTTTGGGGATGACCAGTTAAATAAACCTGCTGGAGCGCGTGCTATGGTGACCAGTAAGCTGAGGCGTGGGTTTGGCGACGATTATGAAGCGAGGTCCAGCCAACGAGAGCGTCCAGCCAACGAGAGCATACAGGTCGGTAGGTAGTATATGGGTCTTGGTGACAAAAAGGATGGCACTGTGATAGACTATCTAATTTGCTGAGTAGAGTGTTGGAGGCTATTTTGTAAATTACATTGCCAGTATAGTCAGTTTTACGAGGGCATGTTTAGCAGCATGAGTGAAAGAAGCTTTGTTGCGAAATAGGAAGCCGATTCTTGATTACATATTGGATTGGAGATGCTTAATGTGAGTCTGGAAGGAGAGTTTACAGTTTAACCAGACACCCAGGTATTAGTAGTTGTCCACATATTCTAAGTCAGAACCGTCCAGAGTGTTTTATATTTCTATAACCACATGCCTTTTCAACCACTGCTAGTATTACCACCCAACACCAACACCATCACTGACACAACCCTACAGTAGCAGTCTGTCTGTACATAGACAAACCAGTTTAGTTCTATACATTTTAAAGTCACTCCATCTATAAACACAGAAGGGCAATTCCAAGAGCCCATGGTGTGAATTGTTGATGTCGGACCTTCATTTTGTAAAGCATTGTACCTGGCGCTCCTGAAACCACCCGGAAATCATGGCTTCTGTTTGTAACAATGAGATGAGTGACAGAACCATAGAAAGAGGATGATCATTCTAGTTCTGTTGACAGTCCCCTCAGTGATTACACCAATGTTCCAATCAGAACACGATGACAGTGGAAAACAGCCCTGGGTGAGGATCGGAATACAGAAGTAACACAGCCAGACAACATAATGCTGTAGTGACTTTTCTGCTGTGAAACCCACAGGGATGTTTGTGTGTGGGTATGCTAGCAGACAGTCCTGTTAGAAGCCTGTAAGTGAGAGCATGAACAGGGTCAGTAACACCTATAATCCAACCTGGTTTGCATAGCCTTTGGCATTTACAGCACAGAAACATTCTGATGTTAGGGAAATCTTCATTTGCATCACATTTTATTCAGTTTTTATTTGTATATACAGTGCCTTGCGAAAGTATTCGGCCCCCTTGAACTTTGCAACCTTTTGCCACATTTCAGGCTTCAAACATAAAGATATAAAACTGTATTTTTTGTGAAGAATCAACAACAAGTGGGACACAATCATGAAGTGGAATGACATTTATTGGATATTTCAAACTTTTTTAACAAATCAAAAACTGAAAAATTGGGCTTGCAAAATTATTCAGCCCCCTTAAGTTAATACTTTGTAGCGCCACCTTTTGCTGCGATTACAGCTGTAAGTCGCTTGGGGTATGTCTCTATCAGTTTTGCACATCGAGAGACTGACATTTTTTCCCATTCCTCCTTGCAAAACAGCTCGAGCTCAGTGAGGTTGGATGGAGAGCATTTGTGAACAGCAGTTTTCAGTTCTTTCCACAGATTCTCGATTGGATTCAGGTCTGGACTTTGACTTGGCCATTCTAACACCTGGATATGTTTATTTTTGAACCATTCCATTGTAGATTTTGCTTTATGTTTTGGATCATTGTCTTGTTGGAAGACAAATCTCCGTCCCAGTCGCAGGTCTTTTGCAGACTCCATCAGGTTTTCTTCCAGAATGGTCCTGTATTTGGCTCCATCCATCTTCCCATCAATTTTAACCATCTTCCCTGTCCCTGCTGAAGAAAAGCAGGCCCAAACCATGATGCTGCCACCACCACCATGTTTGACAGTGGGGATGGTGTGTTCAGCTGTGTTGCTTTTACGCCAAACATAACGTTTTGCATTGTTGCCAAAAAGTTCAATTTTGGTTTCATCTGACCAGAGCACCTTCTTCCACATGTTTGGTGTGTAACCCCAGGTGGCTTGTGGCAAACTTTAAACAACACTTTTTATGGATATCTTTAAGAAATGGCTTTCTTCTTGCCACTCTTCCATAAAGGCCAGATTTGTGCAATATACGACGGATTGTTGTCCTATGGACAGAGTCTCCCACCTCAGCTGTAGATCTCTGCAGTTCATCCAGAGTGATCATGGGCCTCTTGGCTGCATCTCTGATCAGTCTTCTCCTTGTATGAGCTGAAAGTTTAGAGGGACGGCCAGGTTTTGGTAGATTTGCAGTGGTCTGATACTCCTTCCATTTCAATATTATCGCTTGCACAGTGCTCCTTGGGATGTTTAAAGCTTGGGAAATCTTTTTGTATCCAAATCCGGCTTTAAACTTCTTCACAACAGTATCTCGGACCTGCCTGGTGTGTTCCTTGTTCTTCATGCTCTCTGTGCTTTTAACGGACCTCTGAGACTATCACAGTGCAGGTGCATTTATACGGAGACTTGATTACACACAGGTGGATTGTATTTATCATCATTAGTCATTTAGGTCAACATTGGATCATTCAGAGATCCTCACTGAACTTCTGGAGAGAGTTTGCTGCACTGAAAGTAAAGGGGCTGAATAATTTTGCACGCCCAATTTTTCAGTTTTTGATTTGTTAAAAAAGTTTGAAATATCCAATAAATGTCGTTCCACTTTATGATTGTGTCCCACTTGTTGTTGATTCTTCACAAAAAAAATACAGTTTTATATCTTTATGTTTGAAGCCTGAAATGTGGCAAAAGGTCGCAAAGTTCAAGGGGGCCGAATACTTTCGCAAGGCACTGTATATACAGTGGGGAGAACAAGTATTTGATACACTGCCGATTTTGCAGGTTTTCCTACTTACAAAGCATGTAGAGGTCTGTAATTTTTTATCATAGGTGCACTTCAACTGTGAGAGACGGAATCTAAAACAAAAATCCAGAAAATCACATTGTATGATTTTTAAGTAATTCATTTGCATTTTATCGCATGACATAAATATTTGATCACCTACCAACCAGTAAGAATTCCGGCTCTCTGTTAGTTTTTCTTTGACCTGTTGCGACTCTAGGGGCAGTATTTTCAGTTTTGGATGAAAAACGTTCCCGTTTTAAACAAGATATTTTGTCACAAAAAGATGCTCAACTATGCATATAGAGCTTTGGATAGAAAACACTCTGACGTTTCCAAAACTGCAAAGATATTGTCTGTGAGTGCACCAGAACTGATGTTACAGGTGAAACCCAGATAAAAATCCAATCAGGAAGTGCCGCATTTTTTGAAACCGCCTCATGCCAATGACTCCTTACATGGCTGTGAATAAGCTACGAATGAGCTTACCTTTTCTACGTATTCCTCAAGGTGCCTACAGCATTGTGACGTCTTTTTACCCATTTATGTTGAAGAATAGCCGTAAGGGACCACATTTAGCAAGTGGTCACATAATGGCTCCCGCAGAAAATCTTGCGTAAAGTACACAAGTAGCCATTTTTCCAATCGCTTCTTATGAGAAACCAATAGTCCCTGTGGATATTTTATCGAATAGATATGTGAAAAACACCTTGAGGATTGATTCTAAACAACGTTTGTCATGTTTCTGTCGATATTATGGAGCTAATTTGGAAAAAAGTTTGGCGTTGTAGTGACTGCATTTTCCGGTCGATTTCTCAGCCAAACGTGAAGAACAAACGGAGCTATTTCGCCTACAAAAATAATATTTTTGGAAAAAAGGAACATTTGCTATCTAACTGGGAGTCTCCTGAGTGAAAACATCCGAAGTTCTTCAAAGGTAAATGCTTTAATTTGATTGCTTTTCTTATTTTCGTGAAAATGTTGCCTGCTGGTAGCAGAGCCTACCCATAGCATTATGCCATGATAAACTTACACAAATGCTTGTCTAGCGTTGGCTGTAAAGCATATTTTGAAAATCTGAGATGACAGTGTAATTAACCTTTCTGATCTCCCCATCCCGGATCCGGGATCGTGAATACAGACTCAAGCTCATTACCATAACGCAACGTTAACTATTCATGAAAATCGCAAATGAAATGAAATAAATATGCTAGCTCTCAAGCTTAGCCTTTTGTTAACAACACTGTCATCTCAGATTTTCAAAATATGATTCTCAACCATTGCAAAACAAGCATTTGTGTAACAGTATTGATGGCTAACGTAGCATTTAGCATTAGCATTCAGCTGGCAACATTTACACAAAAAAACAGAAAAGCATTCAAATAAAATCATTTACCTTTGAAGAACTTCAGATGTTTTCAATGAGGAGACTCTCAGATAGCAAATGTTCAGTTTTTCCTGAAAGATTATTTGTTTAGGACAAATCGCTCCGTTTTCTGCGTCACGTTTAGCTATGAAAAAACCCCTGTATCCAGGATTGTGTAAATCTATCAGCAAGCTCATTAGCATAACACAACGTTAACTATTCATGAAAATCGCAAATGAAATTAAATAAATATGCCATCTCTCAAGCTTAGCCTTTTGTAAACAACACTGTCATCTCAGATTTTCAAAATATGCTTCTCAACCATAGGAAAACAATCATTTGTGTAAAAGTAGCTAGCTAGCGTTAGCATTTAGCGTTAGCATTTAGCGTTAGCATTAGCATCCAGCACGCAACATTTCAACAAAAACATAAAAGCCTTCAAATAAAATCATTTACCTTTGAAGAACTTCAGATGTTTTCAATGAGGAGACTCTCAGTTAGATAGCAGATGCTAAGTTTTTCCAAAAAGATTCTTTGTGTATTAGAAATAGCTCCGTTTTGTACATCACATTTGGCTACCAAAAAAACCCGAAAATTCAGTCCTCAAAACGCGAACTTTTTTCCAAATTAACTCCATAATATCGACTGAAATCATGGCAAACGTTGTTTAGAATCAATCCTCAAGGTGTTTTTCACATATCTCTTCGATGATATATCGTTCGTGGAAGTGTGCTTTCTCTCCTGAATCCCAGGAGAAAATGCCCGCACCTGAAGATTACGCACAAATTTAGACAAAGGACACCGGGCGGACCCCTGGAAAATGTAGTCTCTTATGGCCAATCTTCCAATGATATGCCTACAAATACGTCACAATGCTGCCGACATCTTGGGGAAACGGCAGAAGGTCTAAGCTTATTCCTGTCGCATTCACAGCCATATAAGGAGACATTAGAAAACAGAGCTTCAGAAATTCTGCTCATTTCCTGTTGCACGTATCATCTTGGTTTCGACTGTAGAATGAGTTCTGGGGCACTTACAGACAAAATCTTTGCAGATTCTGAAACTTCAGAGTGTTTTCTTTCCAAAACTGTCAAGAATATGCATAGTCGAGCATCTGTTCGTGACAAAATATCGCGCTTAAAACGGGAACATTTTTTATCCAAAAATGAAATAGCGCCCCTAGAGATGCAACTGGTTAACAAAAGGCTAAGCTGTGTCTCAATATATTTAATTCGTGATTTTCATGAATATGAAGATTTTCTAGGAAGATTTATGTCCGCTACATTATGCTAATTAGTTTGAGGCTGTGGTTACTCTCCCGCATGCGGGTTTGAGAGTCATGAGAAGTTTAGAAGCCCTCCTGTTCTCCACTCATTACCTGTATTAACTGCACCTGTTTGAACAAGTACCTATTATTACCAAGTACCAAGTATTACCAAGTACCAAGTATTATTAGAACATGGAAGAAGTTCAAGATGACGGTCAATAACCCTCGGTCTGGGGCTCCATGCAAGATCTCACCTTGTGGGGCAACAATGATCATGAGGAAGGTGAGGGATCAGCCCAGAACTACACGGCACGACCTGGTCAATGACCTGAAGAGAGCTGGGACCACAGTCTCATAGAAAACCATTAGTAACACACTACGCCGTCATGTATTAAAATCCTGCAACGCATGCAAGATCCCCCTGCTCAAGCCAACGCATGTCCAGGCCCGTCTGAAGTTTGCCAATGACCATCTGGATGAACCAGAGGAGGAATGGGAGAAGGTCATGAGATCAGATGAGACAAAAATAGAGCTTTTTGGTCTAAACTCCACTTGCCGTGTTTGGAGGAAGAAGAAGGATGAGTACAGCCCCAACAACACCATCCCAACCGTGAAGCTTGGAGTTGGAAACATCATTCTTTGGAGATGCTTTTCTGCAAAGGGGACAGGATGACTGCACCGTATTGAGGGGAGGATGAATGGGGCCATGTATCGCGTATTCCCTCAGTAAGAGCATTGAAGGTGGGTTGTGGCTGGGTCTTCCAGCATGCCAGTCTCCAGACCTGAACCCAGTAGAAAATCTTAGGAGGGAGCTGAAGTCTGTATTGCCCAGCGACTGCCCTGAAACCTGAAAGATCTGGAGAAGGTCTGTATGGAGGAGTGGGCCAAAATCCCTGCTGCAGTGTGTGCAAACCTGGTCAAGAACTACAGGAAACGTATGATCTCTGTAATTGCAAACAAAGGTATCTCTACCAAATATTAAGTTCTGCTTTTCTGATGTATCAAATACTTATGTCATGCAATAAAATGCAATTTACTTAAAAAGTCATACAATGTGATTGTCTGGATTTTTGTTTTATATTCCGTCTCTCACAGTTGAAGTGTACCTATGATAAAATTACAGACCTCTACATGCTTTGTAAGTAGTAAAACCTGCAAAATCGGCAGTGTATCAAATACTTGTTCTCCCCACTGTATATATATACAGTACCAGTCAAAAGTTTGGACAAACCTACTCATTCAAGGGTTTTTCTTTATTTTTACAATGAGAGAATGCCAAGAGTGTGCAAAGCTGTCATCAAGGTCAAAGGGTGGCTACGTTGAGGAATGTAAAATATATTTTGATTTGTTTAACACTTTTTAGGTTACTACATGATTCCATATGTGTTATTTCATAGTTTTGATGTCTTCACTAATATTATACAATCTAGAAAATAGTAAAAATAAAGAAAAAATGTTTGTCTGGTACTGTATATTTTAGTCATGCAAAACCACATTGATAAAGATGCTCCTCCAGACAAACTTGTGGCAGTTTTGGGGGAATGAAAAAAAGTACTCAAATAAAAAAAGATTAGGTAAACAAACCCTGCTCTTCAATTAGTGGTGACATCCCTTTACCCAAGCATTTTTCATTGTTATGAAAATTATATATTTATTTACCCATCTATATTAACTAAATGTTTTGTACATTTACCCCCTTTTCTTTATTTCCAATTTGTAATTACAGTCTTGTCCCATCGCTGCAACTCCCCCACGAACTCGGGAGAGGCGAAGTTCAAGAGACATGTGTCCTCCAAAACACAACCCTGCCAAACCGCATTGTTTCTTGACACACTCCCAATGTGTTGGAAGAAGGCGCCCAGCCTGCCACAAGGAGTCACTAGAGTGCGATGGGACAACGGAATCCAGGCCTGCCAAACCTTTCGCGAACCCGCCTCATGGGTCTCCCGGTCACGGCCGGCTATGACACAGCCTGGGATCTAACCCGGATCTGTAGTGACACCTCTAGCACTGTGATGCAGTGCATTAACCACTGCGCCACTCGGGAGGCCATAAGTAATAGTTTTGTGCTTGATGTATGACTGATAAAGAAAAATGATTAGTATCTTGTTAACGCTTTCTCTCTCCCTTTCTCACTCTCCTTCTCTCTCTCTCTCTGTTGTCCATTCATTAGTGTGCTGGGCTGGACTACTGCATATGGGGCCCCAGTGGAACACCAACCTCTGGGAATCCGACCCTGCCTGGGGGGCTGGGATACCTTTTATGGTGACTAAGCTTCTCAGTACTGGAGAGAAATGCAGCATGTCTCCCAATCAGATCTTCTGTTTCTCCCATTGTTTACTGTAGGGAACATTACATGTAATAAAATGAACAGGCAGCGATGGGCAAAAATGACAATATACCATAGAGATCAATGTATCAAAATAAACCAAAAATACTTGTATTTTGAAATGTATTTTATATTTTAAAATGCAGAAACATGTATTTGCAAGTAGCCAAGCCGAACAGCAACAATATTCTCACTGATGGTCTAGGAAACTTTCTATAACTGTGACATGTTGTCTATCTATCTACCTTAGTTGAATGTGCTGACTGGAACTGACTTTGGATACAAGTGTCTGCTAAATGACCAAAATGTAATCTGTTTCAAGACACTAGGTGAATGTCATGTCACTTCTTCACAGGAGAGGCATTTCAATGTTTATTTTCAACAAAATATACATATTTGGGCAAAAATGCTTTCTGGAACATTCATGTGCCATGATAACAAATGTGTATGCCATCTGTAAATACGAATAAAATGGTTAAATAATTAACCTAGTTGGTTTAGCCACGGGAAAATACAGGAACATTCCCGCTAGCCATTATTTTCTGAGATAATGGATGGGTTGGACATGCCGAGAGATGAGTTTGGATTGGTCTGCCATGTAGGATGCTTCTGTCTATAACATGATATGCTAAGTTTGTGTGGATAATCCTGTCTACCGCTGCTTTTTTTGAAAGACATCATAAAGTACTGAAAAAGTTTTGCTAGTGCTCTCAACATTGCTGCCCTGAAGTTAATAGCGCTATCGACAAAGCTCAGTGGGGAAACCTTATGATGGACTACTTTCTGGAGGATGATCGTGCCATGTTGACTCTCTCTGACTCTGCAAATGAATCAGACAATGGGGAAATCCCTGATTTAGGTAAAAATAATTCAATGAATCAGACATTGTAGAGTCTTCTGATGAAAAAACGGTGTCATTGTCACGGAAGAAGTTGACCGAGTTATGAAATCAGTGGAATGCCCGGTGGAAGCAGAGAGATGATTGCCAAATGGAGAGAGATTCCAAAAAGAGAAAGAAGGCTGTTGTATTAAACACCTGTCTCCAGATTACATCTTTAAACTAAGGGCAGCTATGGCATCCATGAAAGAGGGAGAAGCGTTCATCCATGTATATTGATAAGAGTCTAGCTGCATTTTCAAATATTATACATTTCTAATTCTGTCAGTCATTTTCATTGCAAGTAAAGCATACTGTTAGCTAATGTTAGCTGGCTGGCTCGCTAGCTAACATTACGTGTATGATCTGTGTAGGAACTCTAGAAAAAGTCCAGCGTTCCTGAGATGGAATTCCGAGTTGACTAATCTTTCAAATAGATTTTTCCCAGAGTTCCCAGTTGGGATTATGGTTCATTGTTTAGCTAGCTACTGTATATGTCTAAACAAACAACTCCACTATGCAAGTAACCATTTCACTGTACCATTTACACCTTCTGTAGCCTGTGCATGTGACAAATAAACTTACATTGTATTTGATATAGTGTGTGTTTACCAGAGACAGTAATGTGAAAAACAACATGACCTGCACCAAAGTCAGATTTGGATATAGGCCAAGGACTAGATAACGTTTATTTTTGCAGGGTAAAAGGGGGCCACAAAAAAGTTAACTACAAAAAATGGTATAGAAAAGTATTTTCTATATGAAAAATACAAAATACAGTATCTTGTTACAAAATACATTGAAGTTTAATTCTGCACAGTCTAATACAGATGGCATAATACTGTGAAGTGGGTGAAATACATATTTCAAATACAAAGTCTTTGGGCAGCATTTCTGTAACCATCACACCAGAACACAACAAAATGAATCACAATACCATAGATGACATATAACTAAGATGATTTAACACGTGTAACTACACAGTAAACTGTATTAACAACATATTAACAAGTAGTGTTTCAGACAATTGACTCTGAGTATTCTTTCTTTCAAAGGTTACGTCCCAAATGGCATCTCATTCCCTACATAGCATCCTATTCACTACCTCCAGTAGTGTGTGATAGATAGTGGTTCAAAAGTATTTGACAAAACTTGGGCACTATTCTCATCCTTGGTGATTCAGCATCGTTGTTGTCAGTGTCGGTTTAGATGACAGAATAATATTGATGGGCCATGTCCTTGGCCAGGCTGCTACTGTACACAGACTGTAGGACTGGGGATGCTCAGTCTGCAGCACCACAGTCCCCTGGGCTCACCCTGTTCTCTGCAGTGGACAGGAAAGTAGCAGACAGTGTGTGTGAGTCTGTCTGTCTGTATGTCTGTCTATCTGTCTGTCTGTCTGTCTGTCTGTCTGTCTGTCTGTCTGTCTGTCTGTCTGTCTGTCTGTCGACAGGAAAGTGACAGATAGCCACTTCAGGTGCATAATCCTCCCAGGAGAAAACTGGAATCGGTAATGAGAATCTGAACGCGAGAGAATATGACTGTTATTTTTAAGGCAATGAATTGATTGGCAAGCACATTTTTCAATTATAGACTAAATGCATGGGCCCTGATGTGGTACAAGAACAATGCTTCCTTTGTGGGGAGAGACATTACAGTTTTTCTCAGTCACTTTGGTGCATTTCTTAGATCAAAGTGCAATTCTTGATACTACTTGTACAAATTCCAAATCATCTAGTCACTTGTGCACATCATTAAAGCAATTGCTCATTCCTTTGAACAAATTGCAATTGATAATGTATAAGTGTCAGCTTTTTTCCACATTATCAATTGCTCATGTCATGTTGATCAAAATATAGTAGATGGTTCTCTGTTGAATAGTCTTACCCATCAAAACATCTAGGCATTAGTTCCTTGCATAAGCCATTACATGCAAAATTGTTGAACTACTTGTCATAAACTGTCAAGCATAGTTTTACACATTTCTATTAGACCTTTTGTACAAAAATGTGAATTGATGAATCGTGCAGGAGAAATTGACCCTCACTCATGAAGGAATGTAAAGTGTTAGTTCAACCAACAATCAACCAGTTCAAAGCTCAAAGGTGCATCTCATGAAGAATCAATTGGCAAGCATATATAGACAGACCACAACACAGAGTTGCAATGTTTTACAGTAAAATGTGTGTTCGCATAGTTTTTGTCTATGTGAAAGTGTGCGATGCATCACTGCATTTTTCCCCACATAGGACTGCAAGATTACCTCAAACCGGTGGCAGAGGACACCTTTTCACACCTCAACAGGAGGAGGCTATTTGCACCATGGTCCTAGCAAACAATGCCATGAGACTCAGGGAAATACAAAGGACCATTATAGAAGACAACGATGTCTTTGAAAACATCCATACGGTTAGCATCTCAACCATCAACAGGGTGCTGCATAGAAACCAGATGAGTATGAAACAGCTGTACCGTGTACCATTCCAAAGGAATGAGGACAGAGTTAAGGAGCTACGGTACCAGTATGTACAGGTAAAACATATATCTATGTAACTACTTTACAGCAACATTTTATAGTGATACATAGTACAATAAGCATAAACTGCACACATTTCCATTGCTGTGGAAGGAACATGCAATATATGTGCATTTTATGTCACTCTTCCTTACCAAAACAAATTCAACTGTGTGTTCTGGGATATAGCGTATAATGGAGTTGGAATCAAGTGAACCCTCTCACAACTTTGTATACGTGGATGAGGCTGGCTTCAACCTGACCAAATGCAGAAGGAATATCGGAATATATCGGAATATCATCGGTCACAGAGCTACTGTGGATTTGCCAGGCCAACGGGGAGGAAATATCACCATGTGTGCTGCTATTTCGGAGCATGGTGTCCTAACCCATATCCCCCTTATAGGGCCATACAACACCCAGCATCTACTTTTTAGAGACTCTCTACAGGGCTCTCATCCCTGATGATGAGAGGGGTCTGTTTAGAGAGGATTTGCCAAAGTATGTGGTCATTTGTGATAATGTGAGTTTCCATCGATCAAACATCATAAGGCAATGGTTTGTGACCCACCCGAGGATGCTCATATAATTCCTCCCACCTTATTCACCATTCCTTAACCCAATTGAGGAGTTCTTTTCAGCATGGAGGTGGAAGGTGTACGATCGTCAGCCACACACACAGATGACCCTTCTGGCTGCAATGGATGCAGCATGTGAGAACATCACAGTAGACGCCTGCAGAGGATGGATAAGGCATTCCAAAAGATTCTTTCCACGTTACATTGGAAGGGAAAATATCCGGTGTGATGTGGATGAGAATATGAGGGCCGACAGACAGGAACGTCTGGATGTGTAGAGACAGCACAACAGTGCTGCGGGCAAAGTTGTGCCTTAGGGGTGGTTTCCTGTTTTTCTTTCTAATTTAGTTTTTTTTCCTTTGTGCCCCTTGGGTTGTCCAGTCTCTTTCAATCAATAACCCACATACAGTAATATGTAAATAGTACTGTTGAAATTGATATATGCTATAGAAGTGCAGCCTTGTGCATTTTCAATACAGTAACTGTCATCCAAACTGTAGCCTAAGTTTACATCAGGTAATACTGTCAAAGTACACAGTTACATTGACAACATGCCTAAACATTTTGACAACCTTGTTTGTGAACAATGACTCAATGACTTATCATTCTGATGACACTGACATGATCATTGGCATGAATATTTACTTTTGAGAGATCTACTAAGGATTTTTAGTGACTGACTAGCTTTAGAAACATATCTATTGTATATTGCAGTTTGTACAAATTGTTCTGAGAAATGCACTTATTATTTTGCACATGTTAGGGATGATGTGAAAAATGCTCCAAAGCGACTGAGAAAAACTGTAACTAAAGGCTTCCTCTCCATGCCTCTTGGTCCTGGGCTTTAGATAGTTAAAAGGCCAGTGACAGAGGACCTGAGGGACCTACTGGGTACATAACTCAAAAGCATGTCTGACATGTATTGGCGTGCACAATCATGGATTGTCTTTTTAAAATGTTTATCCTACATTTTTTTTTTCAAATTAATTGTTAAACCCACAGGTAGCCAGTGCAGAGACTTAAAAAAAAAAGTGTAGTGTGTGCACTCCGTCTGGTCTTGGTCAGTACCCTTGCTGCAGTTTCGGTATGTTTTGCAGTTGACCAATAGCTTTCTTTGGTAGACCAGACAGGAGAGCATTACAGTAGTCAATCCTGCTTGCAATAAAAGCATGGATGAGTCTCTCTGTATCAACCTGAGATGGAAACAGCCGCACCTTGGCAATGTAAAAAGCTATTTTGGTCTCAACCAAATAAGATAAGGGTGTCGTTTGAAATTACAATTGTCATTGTTTTGGGGGTATTTCTACCTCCTGTACCTACTGTTGACCAAGCACACTAAGGCCAATCCTTTGGTATAAGGATTCCATCCGTGTCATTTCAGAAATTCTTCTCTGTTTACCTGACTGTATGAGAGAGTGCCGTTTATACTATTGTCACGTCCTGACCTTAGTTCCTTTTTTATGTCTCTATTTTGGTTTGGTCAGGGCGTGAGTTGGGATGGGCATTCTATGTCTTTCATTCTATGTTTTGTTCTGTGTGTTGTATTTCTATGTGTTTGGCCTGGTATGGTTCCCAATCAGAGGCAGCTGTCAATGGTTGTCAGCTGTGTTTGTCCTTACAGGACTGTTTCGTGTCGTGCACTCTCTTTGTTATTTTTTTTGTTGTCATTCAGTTAATTTAATTACATTTACAATGAACACTTACCATGCTGCGTGTTGGTCCGATGATTCCTATTCCTCATCATCAGACGAAGAGGAGAGTCGTTACAACTATAGCTTTTCTGGTTCAGAGACTCTTTCTACTTATGAGTTCAACAAAACATGGAATTCAATGGACTTATCTCACCCATCAACCCTCATAACATAATTTGGATTTAGGTGTGAGCACAGTACAAGAGATGGCAGAGAGAGGCACATCCTTGACAGAAAATATATATTTTTTTCATTATTTTATTTGTTATATAAGATTGTTCAGGTCCCCTTGGTCAACAAATCAGGGCTATGAGCTATAGAAGGGCTATAGAGAAGGGCTATAGACAGATGCTATGAAAACAGCACACCAATTGACTAACAATCTGATGATATTACTTATTTGTACATGGCAGCGTGCTGGCAGGTCAGGACTGTTAGCCTACCTGGCCAGGGATCATTTTCAGACATGCAGTATTTGGATGTCATTCAAGGAGAGAAGAAGAGGATGGAGAAAATAAGAAGAGGAAAGGAGAGAAGAGGAGAGTAGGAGCAAAAGAGACAGGGAAGAGGAACAGCATGTTGAATTCACCTGGCCAGAGCTTCATCATTCCAAACCTACGTTAACATGTGTTGTTCAGCTTGTTTAGCAGGTTAAACAGGCACAGGTCACTTCACCCCTACAGTAGCCGTCTCCCTCTCCATCGATGTGACAGGCTGTGGTCAGGAGGTAGAGCCACCTGCCACTCACTCACCTGGAGAGGATTGCAGCTGTCAGCTGGGGAAAAATGTATGGATGGAAATTGTGTTTAATCTTAGCTGTGTCACAAATGCACCCCATTCCCTTGGCATATTTACAAATAGCACCCTAAGCCCTATTCCCCGATAGGACTCTGGTAAAAAAATATATATATACAGTGCCTTGCGAAAGTATTCGGCCCCCTTGAACTTTGCGACCTTTTGCCACATTTCAGGCTTCAAACATAAAGATATAAAACTGTATTTTTTGTGAAGAATCAACAACAATTGGGACACAATCATGAAGTCGAACGACATTTATTGGATTTTTCAAACTTTTTTAACAAATCAAAAACAGAAAAATTGGGCGTGCAAAATTATTCAGCCCCCTTAAGTTAATACTTTGTAGCGCCACCTTTTGCTGAGATTACAGCTGTAAGTCGCTTGGGGTATGTCTTTATCAGTTTTGCACATCGAGAGACTGAAATTTCTTCCCATTCCTCCTTGCAAAACAGCTCGAGCTCAGTGAGGTTGGATGGAGAGCATTTGTGAACAGCAGTTTTCAGTTCTTTCCACAGATTCTCGATTGGATTCAGGTCTGGACTTTGACTTGGCTATTCTAACACCTGGATATGTTTATTTTTGAACCATTCCATTGTAGATTTTGCTTTCTGTTTTGGATCATTGTCTTGTTGGAAGACAAATCTCCGTCCCAGTCTCAGGTCTTTTGCAGACTCCATCAGGTTTTCTTCCAGAATGGTCCTGTATTTGGCTCCATCCATCTTCCCATCAATTTTAACCATCTTCCATGTCCCTGCTGAAGAAAAGCAGGCCCAAATCATGATGCTGCCACCACCATGTTTGACAGTGGGGATGGTGTGTTCAACTGTGTTGCTTTTACGCCAAACATAACGTTTTGCATTGTTGCCAAAAAGTTCAATTTTGGTTTCATCTGACCAGAGCACCTTCTTCCACATGTTTGGTGTGTCTCCCAGGTGGCTTGTGGCAAACTTTAAACAACACTTTTTATGGATATCTTTAAGAAATGTCTTTCTTCTTGCCACTCTTCCATAAAGGCCAGATTTGTGCAATATACGACTGATTGTTGTCCTATGGACAGAGTCTCCCACCTCAGCTGTAGATCTCTGCAGTTCATCCAGAGTGATCATGGGCCTCTTGGCTGCATCTCTGATCAGTCTTCTCCTTGTATGAGCTGAAAGTTTAGAGGGACGGCCAGGTCTTGGTAGATTTGCAGTGGTCTGATACTCCTTCCATTTCAATATTATCGCTTGCACAGTGCTCCTTGGGATGTTTAAAGCTTGGGAAATCTTTTTGTATCCAAATCCGGCTTTAAACTTCTTCACAACAGTATCTCGGACCTGCCTGGTGTGTTCCTTGTTCTTCATGATGCTCTCTGCGCTTTTAACGGACCTCTGAGACTATCACAGTGCAGGTGCATTTATACTGAGACTTGATTACACACAGGTGGATTGTATTTATCATCATTAGTCATTTAGGTCAACATTGGATCATTCAGAGATCCTCACTGAACTTCTGGAGAGAGTTTGCTGCACTGAAAGTAAAGGGGCTGAATAATTTTGCACGCCCAATTTTTCAGTTTTTGATTTGTTAAAAAGGTTTGAAATATCCAATAAATGTCGTTCCACTTCATGATTGTGTCCCACTTGTTGTTGATTCTTCACAAAAAAATACAGTTTTATATCTTTATGTTTGAAGCTTGAAATGTGGCAAAAGGTCGCAAAGTTCAAGGGGACCGAATACTTTCGCAAGGCACTGTATATACACAAATATATATATATATATACACAAGGAATAGGGTGCCATATGGGACTAACGCTGTGTTTTACCTTGCTGCTAGTATTCATAACTGTCTGGAGAAGATATGGAGCTATGAAACCACACTGTTGGTGGTTAGCTTTTTGCAAGAGAGAGAAAAGGGATCATCTATTTGTCTCATGAATGTCAATTTATATAGGGGTAGCAACTCACTTACATAAACACAAAGGTTGATTGTCTCCTTTTGTTAGTGTTATTTCATTGCACCAGCTGCCAACATTGGCTCACGTTCCTTCCAATTTAGCTGTCTCCCCTTAAATGTTTAATCAATCTATTAATCTGTTAATGTCAACACTAGGGAGGCAAACTAGCCCACAAGATCAGGACGTGTTTAAAATACGGAGGACTGAATGGCTGGGTTGGCTGGGAACATCCTCTCACACTGCATACAGACAGGCATGCGCATGTATGCACACACACAAACATGCATGGATGCACGCTGACACACACACCACCATATGAATCTCAGATCATTAATCATTTAGGTGAAGCAATTTACGGAGCACCTGTCCCAAGCACAAAACTATTAGGGCCTTCAATGAGAGGAGCTTATTTAAAGACATACTGTAGGATGTGTGCCAAATGGCACCATATTCTCTACGTAGTGCACTACTTTTGACCAGGGCCCTTAGGGCTCTGGCCAAAAGTAGAGTACTATACAGGGAATAGGGAGCCATTTGGGACATACACATATTGGTTTCTATGGCACATGTAGCGGGAAGGCTAACTGTACAACACTGTACGGTACTTCTTAGCAGAGTCCATGTTGTTCCAATATGATGTGGAATGACTATTGTGTGTTTTTGGTGTGTGTATGTTTCCGTTGATAGTTGGAGGAGTGGGTGATCGTGATTGTGATTAATATGATGCTTCTGTAAGCAGCAGTGGTAAAAATAAAACACACACTCGGTTACCAGAGGATTGGCCCTAATGTGGCTAGTCAACACACACTCCGTTACCAGAGGATTGGCCCTAGTGTGGTTAGTCAACACACACTCCGTTACCAGAGGATTGGCCCTAGTGTGGTTAGTCAACACACACTCTATTACCGGAGGATTGGCCCTAGTGTGGTTAGTCAACACACTCCGTTACCAGAGGATTGGCCCTAGTGCGGTTAGTCAACACACTCTGTTACCGGAGGATTGGCAGAATGTCCACAGAAACATGTCAAACGTTTTTTATAATCAACCCTCGGGTTGTTTTTAAAATATATAATCAGCAAATGTCTTTCACAGTAGGAGAGGGAAAGGAAATGGCTGTCCGAATTCTGTTGCGCAAGCAAAACTCATGTGACCACTTGACGCGATGTTATCGTTTTGGCAAATTTTTCAAAATAAAAACCTGAAACTATGTCTGAAGACTGTGGACACCTCGAGGAAGCGATAGGAAAAGGAATCTGGTTCATATCCCTTTAAATCCAGCAAAGGGAGGCTATGGAACATGGAGTTTTCACCTATTTTGTGAAGTGCACCAGTCCCTCCTGCAGCAAAGCACCCCCAAAACATGATGCTGCCACCTCCATGCTTCACGGTTGGGATGTGGTTCTTCAGTTTGCAAGCCTCCCCCTTTTTCCTCCAAACATAACGATGGTCATTATGGCCAAACAGTTCTATTTTTGTTTCATCAGACCAGAGGACATTTCTCCAAAAAGTACAATCTTTGTCCCCATGTGCAGTTGCAAACCGTAGTCTGGCTTTTTTATGGTGGTTTTGGAGCAATGGCTTCTTCCTTGCAGAGCGGCCTTTCAGGTTACGTAGATATTGGACTAGTTTTACTGTGGATATAGATACTTTTGTATCTGTTTCCTCCAGCATCTTCACAAGGTCCTTTGCTGTTGTTCTGGGATTGATTTGCACTTTTCGCACCAAAGTACGTTCATCTCTAGGAGACAGAACGCGTCTCCTTCCTGATCAGTATGATGGCTGCGTGGTCCCATGGTGTTTATACTTGCGTACAGTTGTTTGTACAGATGAACGTGGTACCTTCAGGCATTTGGAAATTGCTCCCATGGATGAACCAGACTTGTGGAGGTCTACAATTTTTTTTCTTAGGTCTTGGCTGATTTATTTTGATCCATGACCTGGTCTTTTCACCTCGCTGAATCTCAAAGAAGAGTCTGTATTTCTATACAGGCCATACACAAGACTACTATATTTACAAAGAGTCTTAGATTATCTGGGATCTTGTCTTCCCTGTCCTTATAATCCTATGAAAGATGATCTAAAAAGCTGAACTGATCCTAGAGCATAATGATAATAACAAGCTAACAAAGTGCTTCACATCAAGTGCATAATTTAAAAAATAAAAGTACTGCAATGATACAGAGACAGAAAAATGGAAAAGGAAAACAAAATACCCTTTTTAAAATAGATAAGATCAGCAGCACTCCTACTCTCTTTATGACTATGGGCCCAGGTGTCTGTGAGTGAATGGAGGAACCACAGAGGTTCTAGCTACATTGGCTACCAGTAGCAAAGTGCACCAGCAGGCACAGTAATGTGTCCCATATTCAACACATACAATAGACCAGCGTGAGATCATCTTGGGCTTTTAGCAAAGCTTGCCCCCATAACGCTGTATGATTATTTTTTTTCCCTTCTTCTTCTTCTTCTCCTTTGTGGTTCTTTTTACCATCAAAGCCTCTTCTGATCTTAAAAGGGGTTAGCTTCCTTTAATGCTGCAGCAGTTTTATCCTCCTTCACTAATGGCCTGTTCCTCTCTCAAATAATGGCTGGTGCTGGCGGAGGGACTGGAGCACTCAAATGAATTATATAGAGAGATAGACCTAGGCTCAATCACAAATAGACCCCTAAACCCTACACCCCATGCACTTGTGGAGATCTCAATGGATTTTATTGGTTAAAGTAATATGGAAAAACTTCACTTTAGCAGATTTAAGGGTAAGGTATATGTATTACCATACCTGCCAAATCCTCTTACATGTATATCTCAACAAGTGCATAAGGTGTAGGGGTACATTGGGGATTGGGCCATAGTCTATTTATAGATATGAGAGAACAGAGGTAAAGGGGCATAGAACTGGAAATTGACATTGATGTAGCCTGGGTGTCTACAGTCAGAATGGGGAGACCGCATGACAAAATGTTAAAAGAATGTCAGAAAATGGCATGGATTCTCTTTTTTCAGGTTAGATGTACAGTCTAACTAATCATTAGAGAATCTAATCCTGAAAGAGTGAAAATCAAAACATGCACAAACCAGGCACCTGACACATGAACAGACCATGCTGTAGTCCACAGCATACTAACAAGGAGACAGTCTGGCAGAGCGGCGTTTGAATGTCAGTTTATCATCTTAGTTAATTGGATTTCTCTGCTGCATGTGTTCCCATGGCAGCCTCTCTCTCTCTCTCTCACACACACACACACACACACACACACACACACACACACACACACGTGGCGACAGTCACACTTGTGAGCCATTGATCATTTGTTTGTTTACCTCACCGATGTATAGCACATTTGTTCATGCAACCATCCAGTTTTTCTCCCTAGTAATTTACCCCAGCCACACACCCACAAGCACGCACGCACACACACACACACTAGCTATTTTTAAATTGCTGGTTGTTTTGAGACATTACTCGTACATTCTTCTAATTACTTTCTAGCTACATAATTTAACATGTAGCTCCCATATTCATGATACTGCTTTGTGCAACTTAGTCAATAACATGCTCCGCCTAATACTCCACCACCAATTAATTAGGGAAAACACTTGGTTTTGATAGGTGATTACACATTCAGTGGACACTTGTTGGCTTCCTCAGTCCTCTAAGGTCTATCAAAGTGCTCTCTCTGTACATGTATTTCCCATTATGCAAAGCATGATGATAACGGGGTGTCCCAAATGCCACCCCATTCCCTAAATAGTGCATTACTTTTGACCAGAGCCGTATGGGTAGTGCACTAAATAGGGAGTAAGGTGCCATTTGGCACAAAGCTTTGTTTTGAACTGAAACATGCATGACCACAGCCACATTCAACAACTACTTTAAAGCTTTTCCAATTGAGCATGTCAGAAAACAGGGAAAAAGAAAACAGGAAAGGAGCTACTATTTGACTTGTTATCTTTGCCTCGAAATGGCATCATTTTGTTTTCAAGTTGGGGACCCATGGTGAAATTGCCAGCGAGTGCCCCATTTGGGACACCATCAAAGCAGAAGTCTCACTCAGGGAGAACTTGACATGTTTTTGGGAGGAGGTTAAAAGTTTTTGGTTCAATGAAGTCTGACATATGTTTGAAGCCTTTAGTTTTACACAACACCCTTTTTTTGATCCAAGATGGAGTAGCAGTCAGAAGTCTTTGATTTTGCCTTGTCGTGTCCCATGTGTAAATATATATATTTTCCTCGTAAATATTCGGTACATATTTTTACCTCAATTTCAACATACTCTCATGCAACCCGCTTCATCCTAATGTGGTACGGATCAACTATTTTCTATACTTTAATCAAATCAAATCAAATCAAATGTATTTATATAGCCCTTCGTACATCAGCTGATATCTCAAAGTGCTGTACAGAAACCCAGCCTAAAACCCCAAACAGCAAGCAATGCAGGTGTAGAAGCACGGTGGCTAGGAAAAACTCCCTAGAAAGGCCAAAACCTAGGAAGAAACCTAGAGAGGAACCAGGCTATGTGGGGTGGCCAGTCCTCTTCTGGCTGTGCCGGGTGGAGATAACAGAACATGGCCAAGATGTTCAAATGTTCATAAATGACCAGCATGGTCGAATAATAATAAGGCAGAACAGTTGAAACTGGAGCAGCAGCACGGTCAGGTGGACTGGGGACAGCAAGGAGTCATCATGTCAGGTATTCCTGGGGCATGGTCCTAGGGCTCAGGTCCTCGGAGTGAGAGAGAGAAAGAAAGAGAGAATTAGAGAGAGCATATGTGGGGTGGCCAGTCCTCTTCTGGCTGTGCCGGGTGGAGATTATAACAGAACATGGCCAACATGTTCAAATGTTCATAAATGACCAGCATGGTCGAATAATAATAAGGCAGAACAGTTGAAACTGGAGCAGCAGCACGGCCAGGTGGATGGGGGCAGCAAGGAGTAATCATGTCAGGTAGTCCTGGCGCATGGTCCTAGGGCTCAGGTCCTCCGAGAGAGAGAAAGAAAGAGAGAAGGAGAGAATTAGAGAACGCACACTTAGATTCACACAGGACACCGATTAGGACAGGAGAAGTACTCCAGAAAAAACAAACTGACCCTAGCCCCTCGACACATAAACTACTGCAGCATAAATACTGGAGGCTGAGACAGGAGTGGTCAGGAGACACTGTGGCCCCATCCGAGGACACCCCCGGACAGGGCCAAACAGGAAGGATATAACCCCACCCACTTTGCCAAAGCACAGGCCCCACACCACTAGAGGGATATCTTCAACCACCAACTTACCATCCTGAGACAAGGCTGAGTATAGCCCACAAAGATCTCCGCCATGGCACAACCCAAGGGGGTCGCCAACCCAGACAGGATGACCACATCAGTGAATCAACCCACTCAGGTGACGCACCCCTTCCAGGGACGGCATGAGAGAGCCCCAGTAAACCAGTGACTCAGCCCCTGTAATAGGGTTAGAGGCAGAGAATCCCCGTGGAAAGAGGGGAACCGGCCAGGCAGAGACAGCAACGGCGGTTTGTTGCTCCAGAGCTTTTCCGTTCACCTTCCCACTCCTGGGCCAGACTACACTCAATCATATGACCCACTGAAGAGATGACTTTAGAACCGGAACCTCCAACAGAAGCTAGCCACTGATAGAGGTCATCTCAGCTAACCTCAGCCCGGACAACTCCTGCCAGTCTGCACAGCGCGATTCAACCCAGAGCATATCGGACTGCTTTTTCTCTACCACATCTCCGGATTCCTACCGCAAGCTCTGAACCTTTTCACCTGGATAATTGCAGCTGGCTAGCTGCTATCTGAGTGGCTACTCCTAGCTAACGTCTCTGTCCCGAAACAAGCACCAGTTAGCCTGGAGCTATCCTTGTGCTAGGCCCATCTCCCGGGAAGCTGAAGAGGTCCATCAGCCAAATTCCTTGGCCTCAATACCTATTTTGCCAATTGGCCTGGACCCTTTTACTGCCTACGCGGAGCCCTGCCGATCCATCACGAGGGGGCTTCAACAGACTCTTCCATCGCAACGTCCCCTAAGGCCTTCTGATAGCCTGCTAGCCCCGGCCCACTAGATGTCTGAATCTCCGTGTCTCCATCTCGCCTAGCTACTCACTGGACCCTACAATCACTCGGCTACGCATACCTCTCCCTAACGTCAATATGTCTTGTCCATTACTGTTTTGGTTAGTGATTATTGTCTTATTTCACTGTAGAGCCTCCAGCCCTGCTCACTATAGCCCTTTTGTTCCACCTCCCACACATGCGGGGACATCACCTTGTTTAAATGGTGTCTCTAGAGACTAAACCTCTCTAATCGTCACTAAATGCCTAGGTTTACCTCCAAAGTATTCACATCCTACCATTCCCTTGTTTGTAAATTATGCCTTGAATCTATTCTTCCGATCCCAGAAACCTGCATCTTTTACGCTCTGTTCTGAACGCACTAGACGACCAGTTCTTATAGCCTTTAGCCGTACCCTTATCCAACTCCTCCTCTGTTCCTCTGGTGATGTAGAGGTTAATCCAGGCCCTGCAGCGCCTAGCTCCACTCCCATTCCCCAGGCACTCACATTTGTTGACTTCTGTAACCACAAAAGCCTTGGTTTCATGCATGTTAACATTAGAAGCCTCCTCACTAAATTTGTTTTATTCACTGCTTTAGCACACTCTGCCACCCGAATGTCCTAGCCGTGTCTGAATCCTGGCTTTGGAAGGCCAACAAAAATCCAGAAATTTCCACCCCTAACTATAACATTTTCCGAAAAGATAGAACTGCCAAAAGGGGGAGATGCAATCTACTGCAGAGATAGCCTGCAGAGTTATGTCATACTATCCAGGTCTCTGCCCAAACAATTCGAGCTTCCACTTTAAAAAATCCACCTTTCCAGAAACAAGTCTCTCACCGTTGCTGATTGTTTTAGACCACCTTCAGCCCCCAGCTGTGCCCTGGACACCATATGTGAATTGATTGCCCCCCATCTATCTTCAGAACTCGTACTGTTAGGTGACCTAAACTGGGACATGCTTAACACCCCGGCTGTCCTACAATCTAAGCTGGATGCCCTCAATCTCACACAAATTATCAATGAACCTACCAGGTACAACCCCAAATCTGTAAACATGTAAACCCTCATAGATATCATCCTGACCAACCTGCCCTCTAAATACACCTCTGCTGTCTTCAACCAGGATCTCAGCAATCACTGCCTCATTGCCTGCATCCATAGTGGTTCTGTGGACAAACAACCAACCCTCATCGCTGTCAAACTCTCCCTAAAACACTTCAGCGAGCAGGCCTTTCTAACCGACCTGGCCCGGGTATCCTGGAAGGATATTGACCTCATCCCGTCAGTAGAGGATGCCTGGTTATTCTTTAAAAGTGCTTTCCTCACCATCTTATTAAATAAGCATGCCCCAGTCAAAAAATGTAGAACTAGGAACAGATATAGCCCTTGGTTCACTCCAGACCTGAATGCCCCTGACCAGCACAAAATCATCCTGTGGCGTAATGCAATAGCACCGAATAGCCCCTGCAAACCTTTCAGGTAAGTTAGGAACCAATATATACTGGCAGTTAATTAAGAAAGCAAAGACTAGCTTTTTCAAACAGAAATGTGCATACTGTAGCACAAACTCCAAAAAGTTCTGGGACAATGTAAAGTCCATGGAGAACAATAGCACCTCCTCCCAGCTGCCCACTGCACTGAGGCTAGGAAACACTGTCACCACCGATAAATCCACGATAATTGAGAATTTGAATAAGCATTTCTCTACAGCTGGCCATGCTTTCCACCTGGCTACCCCTACCCCTGTCAACAGCTCTGCACCCACCACAGCAACTTGCACAAGCCTCCCCATTTCTTCTTCACCCAAATCCAGATAGCAGATGTTCTGAAAGAGCTGCAAAATCTGGACTCCTACAAATCAGCTGGGCTAGACAATCTGGACCCTCTCTTTCTAAAATTATCCACCGCAATTATTACAACCCCTATTACTAGCCTGTTCAGCCTCTCTTTCATATCGCCTGAGATCCCCAAAGATTGGAAAGCTGCCGCGGTCATCCCCCTCTTCAAAGGGGGAGAAACTCTAGACCCAAAATGTTACACATCTATATCTATCCTACCCTGCCTTCTAAGGTCTTTGAAAGCCAAATTAAAACCTCTATAGGCTAGGGGGTGGGTGGTATTTTCACATCCGGATGGAGAGAGTGCCCAAAGTATACTGCCTGCTACTCAGGCCCAGAAGCTGATTTAGTAGATTTAGATAGAAAACACTCTGAAATTTCTAAAACTGTTTGAATGATGTCTGTGAGTGTAACATAACTTATTTGACAGGCGAAACCTCGAGGACAAACCAGTTCCTATTGCTTCCACTGGATGTCAACAGTCTTTAGAAATGTATTAATGTTTTTCCTTTGAGAAATTAAGAAGTACGTTCAGAACGAGGGTCGAGTGAAGTGTACTGTTTGTTAGAGGCGCGTGACCTGAAAGCACGCTCCACTTTGTTTTCGTCCGGTACTGAACACAGTTTATCCCGTCTTAAATTTTATCAATTATTTACGTTAAAATATACCTAAAGTTGTTTGAAATGTTTGGACAAAGATTACAGGTAACTTATTAGATAATTTGTAGTCATGTTGCGCGAGTTAGAACTGGTGTTTTTCTGGATCGTTTTGCATATATAACGATGGAATTAATCGAACAAAAGGACCATTTGTGATGTTTATGGGACATATTGGAGTGAGTGCCAACAGAAGACGTTTGTCAAAGGTAAGGCATGAATTATATAGTTATTTCTGAGTTTCGTGTCGCGCCTGGCGGGGTGAATTATGATTGTCTGTGTTTGTTTGATGGGGTGCTATACTCAGAAATAGCATGATTTGCTTTCGCCGAAAAGCCTTTTTGAAATCTGACACGTTGCCTGGATTAACAACAAGTGTAGCTTTAATTTGGTGTATTGCATGTGTGATTTCATGAAAGTTTAATATTTATAGTAATTTAATTTGAATTTGGCCCTCTGCCATTTCACCGGATGTTGTCAAATCGATCCCGCTAAAGGGATTTGATCCCTTTAACAAGCAGATCACCGATCATTTCGAATCCCACCGTACCTTCTCCGCTATGCAATCTGGTTTCCGAGCTGGTCATGGGTGCACATCAGCCACGCTGAAGGTCTTAAACGACATCATAACCGCCATCGATAAAAGACAGTACTGTGCAGCCGTAGATATCGGCCTGGCCAAGGCTTTCGACTCTTGTCAATCACCACATTCTTATTGGCAGAATCAACAGCCTTGGTTTCTCAAATGACTGCCTCGCCTGATTCTCCAACTACTTCTCTAACAGAGTTCAGTGTGTCAAATCGGAGGGCCTGTTGTCCTGAACTCTGTCAATCTTTATGGGGGTGCCACAGTGTTCAATTCTCGGCCTCACTCAATGATGTCGCTCTTGATGCTGGTGATTCTCTGATACACCTCTACGCAGACGACACCATTCTGTACACTTCTGGCCCTTCTTTGGACACTGTGTTAACTAGACGAGCTTCAATGCCATACAACTCTCATTCCGTGGCCTCCAACTGCTCTTAAATGCAAGTAAAACAAAATGCATGCTCTTCAACCGATCGCTGCCCGCACCTGCCCGCCCGCCTAGCATCACTACTCTGGACGGTTCAGACATAGAATATGTGGACAACTAGACTAGGTTAGACTGTAAACTCTCCTTCCAGACTCACATTAAGCATCTCCAATCCAAAATTAAATCTAGAATTGGCTTCCTATTTCGCAACAAAGAATCCTTCTCATGCTGCCAAACATACCCTCGTAAAACTGACTGGTATATTTCACTGGTCATCCCCAATGTCAATTCCTACTTTGGCCGCCTTTCATTCCAGCTCTCTGCTGCCATTGATTGGAATTAATTGCAGAAATCACTGAAGCTGGAGACTCATATCTCCCTCACTAACTTTAAGCATCAGCTGTCAGAGCATTTTACAGATAATTGCACCTGTGAATAGCCCATCCCCACTACCTCATGCCCATATATATTTTTTTTTTTTGCTCCTTTGCACCCCAATCTTCTGCACATCTATCACTCCAGTGTTTAATTGCTAAATTGTAATGATTTCTCCACTATGGCCTATTTATTTCCTTACCTCTCTTGCACACACTGTATATAGACTTTTTTTCTATTGTGTTATTGACTGTATGTTTGTTTATTCCATGTGTAACTCTGTGTTGTTGTTTGTGTCGCACTGCTTTGCGTTATCTTGGCCAGGTCGCAGTTGTAAATGAGAACTTGTTCTCTACTGGCCTAAATGATAAAATAAAAATGTATCATTCCAAGAACCATATCATGCTCTTAAAAATGCATGAAGAGGTCCTTGAGGCTTTATCCCCACTGAAGCTTTTATTAGAGGCAATGTAACCAACTGCGCGTTGAATCAGGGAGTCTGAATACTGTGTTAGCTAGCATAACATGAGTCTTCAAGTCTCAGGTAATCATGTAAACAGAGAGCTGACCAACAGACTAACATGGTCCAAGCACACCAAGACAGTCGTGAAGAGGGCACAACAAAACCTATTCCCCCTCAGGAGACAAAAAAGATTAGGCATTGGACCTCAGACCCTAACGGTTTTACAGCTGCACCATCGAGAGCATTGGTTGCATCACTGCCTGGTATGGCAACTTCTAGTCCTCTGACCACAAGGCACTACAGAGGGTAGTGGGTACGGCCCAGTACATCACTGGGGCCAAGATTCCTGCAATCCAGGACCACTATACCAGGCAGTGTCAGAGGAAGGCCCTAAAAATTGTCAAAGACTCCAGCCACTCTAGTCATAGACCATTCTCTCTGCTACGGCAAGCAGTACCTGAGCACCAAGAGGCTTCTTAACAGCTTCTACCCCCAAGCCATAAGACTCCTGAACATCTAATCAAATGGCTACCCAGACTATTTGCTTTGTCCCCCCCCCCCCCTCTTCTACGCTGCTGCTACTCTGTGTTATCATCTATGCATAGTCACTTACATAACTCTACCTACATGTACATATTACTGGAATTACCTCAACACCGGTGCCCCCCGCACGTTGACTCTGTACCGGTAACCCCTGTACAGTTGAAGTTGGAAGTTTACATATACCTTAGCCAACTACATTTAAACTCAGTTTTCACAATTTCTGACATTTAATCTTAGTAAAAATTCCCTGTCATAGGTCAGTTAGGATCACATCTTCATTTTAAGAATGTGAAATGTCAGAATAATAATAGAGATAATTATTTATTTCAGCTTTTATTTCTTTCATCACATCCTCAGTGGGTCAGAAGTTTACATACACTCAATTAGTATTTGGTAGCATTGCCTTGGGTCAAACGTTTCAGGTAGCCTTCCACAAGCTTCCCACAAAACGTTGTGTGAATTTTGACCAATTTCTCCTGACAGTGCTGGTGTAACTGAGTCAGGTTTGTTGGCCTCCTTACTCGCACATGCTTTTTCAGTTCTATCCACACATTTTCTATAGGATTTAGGCCATGGCTTTGTGATGGCCACTCCAATACATTGACTTTGTTGTCCTTAAGCCATTTAGCCACAACTTTGGCTGTTGCTTCAAAATATCCACATAATTTTCTCCCCTCATGATGCCATCTACTTTGTAGCAAAGCACCCCCACAAAATGATGCTGCCACCCTCGTGCTTCACGGTTGGGATGGTGTTCTTCGGCTTGCAAGCCTCCCCCTTTAACTCCAAACGTAACTATGGTCAAACAGTTCTATTTTGTTTCATCAAACCAGAGGACATTTCTCACCAAAAAGTATGATCTTTGTCCCCACGTGCAGTTGCAAACCGTAGTCTGGCTTTTTATTGGCGGTTTTGGAGCAGAGGCATCTTCCTTTCTGAGCGGCCTTTCAGGTTATGTTGATATAGGACTAGTTTTACTGTGGATATAGACACTTTTGTACCTGTTCCCTCCAGCATCTTCACAAGGTCCTTTGCGGTTCAGGGATTGATTTGCACTTTTTGCACCAAACTACGTTCATCTCTAGGAGACAGAACGCACCTCCTTCCTGAGCGGTATGACAGCTGCGTGGTTCCATTGTGTTTATACTTGCATACTATTGTTTGTAAAGATGAACGTGGTACCTTCAGGCGTTTGAATATAGCTCCCAAGGATAAACCAGAATTGTAGAGGTCTACAAAAAACCTTCTGAGGTCTTGGCTGATTTTTTATGATTTGTCAAGCAAAGAGGCACTGAGTTTGAAGGTAGGCCTTGAAATACATCCACAGGTACACCTCCAATTGACTCAAATTATGTAAATTAGCCTTTCAGAATTTTATAAAGCCATGACATCATTTTCTGGAATTTTCAAGCTGTTTAAAGGCACAGTCAACTTAGTGTATGTAAACTTCTGACCCACTGGAATTGTGATACAGTGAATTATAAGTGAAATAATCTGTCTGTAAATAATTGTTTGTAAAAATGACTTGTATCATGCACGAAGTAGATGTCCTATCCGAGTTGCCAGAACTATAGTTTGTTATTAACAAGACATTTGTGGAGTGGTTGAAAATGAGTTTTAATGACTCCAACCAAGTGTATTTAAATGTCTGACTTCAACTGAATAAAGCCCCTCTATTGTTATTTTCTGCTGCTCTTCAATTATTTCTTATTCTTATCTCTTCCTTTTTATTTTATTTTTCTTAAAACTGCATTGTTGGTTAAGGGCTTGTAAGTAAGCATTTCACTTTCACCTGTTGTAGTCAGCACCTCACAAATACAATTTGATAAAAATATTTTATTTTTGACTGAAATTACATTTCAAATTGTTCTCATTAATTCTAAAAGTGCTAACATATTGATAACCTAACCCTAAAAGCCCAACTCTTCATTTTTAAGTTTACAAAAACCCATTTTTGTTGGACAAAACCATCAGTAGAGTTGAAAATGCGATGAAAACCCATTTATCTTGTATTCTTTATTTAGTACATGGGAGTTTAACCTCAAGTTATTTTGTCAGCACAGCCCTTTATCCATGGCCATCATTATAGTATTTACAGTATCCTCTATAGGAGGTTGATTTGAATAATGATTTGTTTCAATATCTATGTTTTTGCGTGTACATTGATTGATTAATCTTATGCTTCTCAAATATAATGTCATACATTTTCTAAACTAATCTAATATGTTATTTGGACTTAATTCACCCGTTCCTAAAATGTTTATTTTCCAGTTTATATGCGTTAGGTAGTCTCATATTTCTGTCTTCATAACCCTGTCATTCATTCTGAATACAGGTTGTGGGTGCAGATTATTTTGAAGGTTGCATATCCACACTGGCTGGATTTCAATAGGACTAACACATCACTTTGCAAGCCAACATAATGTGGCAGGTTGCGTGAATATAATTTAAACATAAATTGGTTTTTTATTGATTTTCATGACATTTTATGTAATCCATGTTATTTTCAGGAGGCTTTTGAGGGGCATGGCTTTAATGTATATATATTTTCGGCCACCTATGGGAGTAAATGTCAACCCTGTTGATCATGCTACGTTTTTACACTGCAATGTCTCATTGTCTTTTAAGGTCATTGCAAATGATATATTCAATTATTATAAAAATATATTTACATATTGCAACACTGTGGTTCCTATCCCATTGGGAATACCATATTGTAATTTACATTGGATTTTCATGAACTCTTACACTTCGGCAAGTTTCATCAAACTTACCGAAGTGTCAGAGTTCAACTGTAACAGGCAGATGAACAGAAATTGTATTTACTCTCACGGGTGGACAAAAATACCTTCCTGAAAGCCACGCCCCTACTAAGTCAAGCTTCCAGTCTTTTGGATAACCCAGTATCAACAAAACAACCTTGCTGTTTTAAAAAGAACAACAACAACTAAGTAACAACGCTGATAACTAACAGTTTCTTCCTTCAAACAAACTATGAATTTCTATTTCAAAATAAGGCCTTGTTAAATTTAAATGATAGCATATTTACTTAGTGTTCAGTTGGTGAAATCCATGGTATTGAAAATGGATGATGCAACAATCATGTCTCTGTCACTAACAGATTCAGTCATGGCTGGTAAGCCTTCAATTCACTCAAAAGGCAAGGCACTCTGGGAAATATGCAAATAAAGCTTTACACTAAGCAGTGTGTTAATCCATCACTATACAATGTCTATATGGGTCCACGCTTTCAGTGTTAAATTAGCACTGGGGAATTTGCTCTGTCGTAGCGGACTGTAAGCCAAATGGAGAGAAGACTGTGATATTGGATCAGGAGAAGAGGAGGAGTGAGAGAGTGTTAAAGATCCAGACAGCATGCACAGAACAAAATGTACAGCACAGAAGGCATCAGGGCACTTAGGTCATCTTGGTGGGTGGTGATTGGCAGGTGTTTGACAGGCAAATTGTTTTTCTGAAATGCAAGGAAAAAAAAACAGTCAGTTCATTAGGATCTGGGGCACCACAAGTGAGGTTCTTTAAAGAGTTACCATCTCCCAAATTAAACTCTAAAAGGTCTTTATCTATCACATCTACAAACAGTCAACTTATTAATCATAACTCCTGAATAACATAACATTCTTAACAGTCGTAACCTCTTTGCATCTGCAAAATCAGCCTTATTCATGATTCAGTACTATGCAAATTGGTTTAATTATTTATTTACTTACTAAATGGTAACACAGGATAAACATACACACTTAATATGTTAAAACAGGTCCCTAGCTGACTGACCACAATATGGCTGCTTGTTACAAAAGACATTGAGAGGGCGAGAGAGTAAGCATTTCACTGTAAGGTCTACTACACCTGTTGTATTCGGCACACGTCACAAATACACTTTGATTTGATATGAGAGAGAGAGGGACAGAGACACCTAACATTGGTACATTTAGAAATGAATTTCACTTAAAATCAAAACAAATTTTATTAGTCACATCCGCCGAATACAACAGATTTAGGCCTTAGTGAAATGCTTACTTACGAGCCCTTAACCAACAATGTTGTTTAAGAATAAGAAATAAAAGTAACAAGTAATTAAAGAGCAGCAGTAAAATAACAACAGCAAAACTATATACAGGGGGGTACCGGTACAGAGTCAATGTGTGGGGGGACCGGTTAGTTGAGGTAATATGTACATGTAGGTAGAGTTATTAAAGTGACTATGCATAGATGATAACAGAATGTGGCAGCAGAGTAGAAGGGAGGGGGGGCTGACAATACAAATACTCTGGGTAGCCATTTGATTAGATGTTCAGGAGTCTTATGGCTAGGGGTAGAAGCTGTTTAGAAGCCTCTTGGACCTAGACTTGGAGCTCCTGTACCGCTTGCCATGTGGTAGCAGAGAGAACAGTCTATGACTAGGGTGGCTGGTATAGAGGTCCTGGATGGCAGGAATCTTGTCCCCAGTGATGTATTGGACCGTACGCACTAATCTCTGTAGTGCCTTGCGGTCGGAGGCCGAGCAGTTGCCGTACCAGACAGTGATGCAACCAGTCAGGATGCTCTCGATGGTGCAGCTGTGTAACTTTTTGAGGTTCTGAGGACCCATGGCAAATCTTTTTTTGTATTCTGAGGGGGAATAGGTTTTGTCGTGCCCTCTTCACGACTGTCTTATTGTGCTTGGATCATGTTAGTTTGTTAGTGATGTGGACACCAAGGAACTTGAAGCTCTCAACCTGCTCCACTACAGCCCCGTCAATGAGAATAGGGTCGTCTTTTTCCTGAAGTCAACATTCATCTCCTTTGTCTTGGTAATGTTGAGGGAGAGGTTGTTGTCCTAGCACCACACGGCCAGGTTTATGACCTCCTCCCTATAGGCTATCTTGTCGTTTTTGGTGATCATGCCTACCACTGTTGTGTCATCGGCAAACTTAACAAGGGTGTTGGAGTTGTGCCAGGCTGTGCAGTCATGCGTGAACAGGGAGTACAGGAGGGGACTGAGCACACACCCCTGAGGGACTCCTGTGTCGTTACCTACCCTTACCACCTGGGGGCGGTCCGTCAGGAAGTCCAGGATCCAATTGCAGAAGGAGGTGTTTAGTCCCAGGTTCCTATGCTTATTGATGAGCTTTGAAGGCACTATGGTGTTGAACGCTGAGCTGTAGTCAATGAATAGCATTCTCATTTAGGTGGGAAAGGGCAGTGTGGAATGCAATAGAGATTGCGTCATCTGTGGATCTGTTAGTGTGGTATGCAAATTGGAGTGGGTCTAGTGTTTCTGGGATAATGGTGTTGATAAGAGCCACGACCAGCCTTTCAAAGCATTTCATGGCTACAGCTGTCAGTGTTACGAGTCGGTAGTCATTTAGGCAGGTTGCCTTAGTGTTCTTGGGCACAGGGACTATGGTGGTGTGCTTAAAACATGTTGGTATTACAGACTCGGCCAGAGAGAGGTTGAAAATGTCAGTGAAGACAGTTTGTCAGTGCATGCTCGCAGTACATGTCCTGGTAATACGTCTGGCCCTGCGGCCTTGTGAATGTTGACCTGTCCAAAGGTCTTACTCACATTGGCTGCTGAGAGGGTGATCCCACAGTCTTCCGGGAACAGCTGGTGTAATTTGCCTCAAAGCAAGAATATAAGTATTTCAACTCGTCTGGTAGGCTCGCGTCACTTGGCAGCTCTCGGCTGTGCTTCCCTTTGTAGTCTGTAATGGTTTGCAAGCTCGGCCACATCCGACGAGCGTCAGAGCCGGTCTAGTTCGATTTTATCTTAGTTCTGTGTTGATGCTTTGCCTGTTTGATGGATTATCGGAGGGCATAGCAGAATTTCTTAGAAGCTTCCAGGTTAGAGTCCCACTCCTTGAAAGTGGCAGCTCTAGCCTTTAGTTAAAAACTTCATTTTTGGGGCTCATGCACGGATGCATTATAAATGCTTTTTAACTCTATAGAATATTGTCTATCTGTCTCTCCCTCCTAGATACAGGAAATATATATTTATTTTCTATTTCTATATTTAGAGAGTAGCCATTTTGAATGAAATGTGTGGAGGTAATTACACATCTGAGTGGGTTTGGTGTGCTCCTCATGTTTTCTTATTAGGAAATGTAGGGTGTGTGACTTGACTACTTATGAAGTTATTTGTTTACTGGACTTAATTTGGTTTAGTTCTAATCTTGCTATAGATTAATCAAACTGCAATCTGCATTCCACTCAGACAGCTGGGCTGTATGCTGTACGGTTTTACCAATTATGAATGCATTTACTCATATTGTACTGTATCTTTCCAATATGAAACATTGATCTATCTTGTTTCAAGTACTTGGCCCAAAACAAAACAAAAATTATTTAAATTTTATCACTATGTATTTTCTTCTTGGCCAATGTAAAAAACAAATGGGAAAGATTGCTGTGATGTCCTCTACTCTACACACACGTACCTGGACCATGAGTGAATCCCAAATGGCACCCTATTCCCCCTTCTGACCAGGGCCTTTTGGGTTATGGTCAAAAGTAGTACACAATATAGTGAAAATGGTGCCATTTGGGACTCTCCCAAGATGTAATTGATCTCGCTCTAATGACCACGGCAGAGCAGCCATCTAGGCCCCAATCCTCCTAGTTGACAGACACTTACTGGGCTCTGTGGGACTAAGGGGTGTTCGAGGTGTGAAACCCATCACCAGGGCTGTGTCACGTCATCTCCAATCCTGTTCAAACACCTTGTTGCGCTCCCTGTCAGCTAGATGATTTAAGATTCCTTTAGGGCTAAACCCTGCATCTTTTCAACACTGAAATAGGAACTGAAGCTACATTTTTGGACACTCAAACATTTTGAGGAAACCGATCACCTTAAATAACTGAAGTGAGCAGTACTTACATCATATGAGTAGCACAAATGCAGTGTTTTTGAGTAAGTTATACTTAAATTTAGCACCCCCACTAAGCCACACCTCCAACAATTACCCAGTTTCCCTTTTCTATTGAATTGTAAAGTTACCACCCGTGACTGTATTTGTTAGAGACAGAGACATGTTTGTTGAATTCATTAGTTTTAACGTTGTGGCATTCACAAAATAAGATAATACATTAATATTACTATTATAATTGAAATTTTACATACAGTGCCTTTGGAACATATTACAGCGTCACTGGCAAATCTATTGAGCAACAACAAAAAATTCTGCAATCTACACACAGTACCTTACAATGACAAAGCCAAAACAAGTTTTTAGAAAAAATAGAAATACCTTACATGCATAAGTATTCAGACCCATTGCTATGAGACTTGAAATTGATATCAGGTGCATCCTGTTTCCATTGATCATCCTTGAGCTGTTTCTATAACTTGATTGGAGTTCACCTGTGGTAAATTCAATTGATTGGACATGATTTGGAAAGGCACACACCAGTCTACATAAGGTCCCACAGTTGACAGTGAATATCAGAACAAAAACCAAGCCATGAGGTTGAAGGAACTGTCCGTAGAGCTCTGAGACAGGATCGTGTCGAGGCACAGATCTAGGGAAGGGTACCAAAACATTTTTGCAGCATTGAAGGTCCCCAACAACACAGTGGCTTCCATCATTCTTAAATTGAAAAAGTTTAGAACCACCAAGTCTCTTCCTAGAGTTGGCTGCCTTTCCAAACTGAGCAATTGGGGGAGAAGGGCCTTGGTCAAGGAGGTGACCAAGAACCCAATGGTCACTCTGACAGAGCTCTAGAATTCCTCTGTGGAGATGGGAGAACCTTCCAGAAGGACAACCAATTCTGAAGCACTCCACCAATCACGCCTTTATGGTAGATTGGCCAGACGGAAGCCACTCCTCGGTAAAAGGCACATGACAGCCCGCTTGGAGTTTGTCAAAAGGCAGCTAAAGACTCTCAGAGCATGAGAAGCAAGATTGTCTTGTCTGATGAAACCAAGATTGAACTCCTTGTCCTGAATGACAAGCATCACGTCTGGAGGAAACCTGACCCCATCCCTACAGTGAAGTACGGTGGTGGAATCATCATGCTGTGGGGATGTTTTTCAGTGGGAGGGACTGGGAAACTAGTCAGGATAGAGGCAAAGAGTAACTAAGCAATGTACAGAGAGATCCTTGATGAAAACCTGCTCTGGAGCAGGACCTAAGACTTGGGCAAAGGTTCACCTTCCAACAGGACAACAACCCTAAGCACACAGCCAAGACAATGCAGGAGTGGCTTCAGGACTTCAAGTCTTTTGAACGTCCTTGAGTGGCCTAGCCAGAGCCCGAACTTGAACCATATGGAACATCTCTGGAGAGTCCTGAAAATAGTTCTGCAGCAAAGCTCCTCATCCAACCTGACATAGCTTGAGAGGATCTGCAGAGAAGATTGGAAGAAGCTCCCCAAATACCTGTTTGCCAAGCGTGTAGTGTCATACCCAAGAAGACCTGAGGCTGTAATAGCTGCCAAAGGTGCTTTAACAAAATACCTAGTAAAGGGCCAGAAAGTTTACATACACCTTAGCCAAATACATTTTAACTCAATTTTTCACAATTCCTGACATTTAATCCTAGTAAAAATTCCCTGTCTTACGTCAGTAAGGATCAGCACTTTATTTTAAGAATGTGAAATGTCAGAATAATAGTAGAGAGAATGATTTATTTTGGCTTATTTCTTTCATCACATTTCCAGTGGGTCAGGAGTTTACATGCACTCAATTTGATTTGGTAGCATTGCCTTTAAATTGTTTAACTTGGGTCAAACGTTTCGGGTAGCCTTCCAAAAGCTTCCCACAAAACGTTGGGTGAATTTTGGCTGGTGTAACTGAGTCAGCTTTGTAGGCCTCCTTGCTCGCACATGCTTTTCAGTTCTGCCCTCAAATTTTCTATAGGATTGAGGTCAGGGATTTGTGATGGCCACTCCAATACCTTGACTTTGTTGTCTTTAAGCCATTTTGCCACAACTTTGGAAGTATGTTTGGGGTCATTGTCCATTTGGAAGACCCATTTGTGACAAATCTTTAACTTCCTGACATAATCCTCCACATAATTTTCTCCCCTTATGATGCCATCTACGTGGTCCCATGGTGTTTAGACCTGCATACTATAGTTTGTACAGATGAACGTGGTACCTTCAGGCATTTGGAAATTTCTCCCAAGGAGGAATCAGACTTGTTTATTTTTCTGAGGTCTTGGCTGATTTCTTTTGATTTTCCCATGAAGTCAAGCAAATAGGCACTGAGTTTGAAGGTAGGCCTTGAAATACATCCACAGGGACACCTCCAATTGACTCAAATGATGTCAATTAACCTAGCAAAATCATCTAAAGCCATGACATAATTTTCTTGAATTTTCCAAGCTGTTTAAAGGCACAGTCAACTTAGTGTATGTAAACTTCTGACCCACTGGAATTGTGGTACAGTGAATTATAAGTGAAATAATCTGTCGGAAAAATTACTTGTGTCATGCACAAAGTAGATGTCCTAACCGACTTGCCAAAACTATAGTTGGTTAACAAAAAATGTGTGGAGTGGTTGAAAAACAAGTTTTAATGACTCCAACCTCAACTGTATGTTATTGTGATATTTTAGGTGTATTTTTTGTAATAAACTATCAAAAATGTCTAAAAACCTGTTATGCTTTGTAATTTTCTTGCTTTTTGCTTCATCACCACCAAAGAATGAAGCTGGCACTAAGACTGCTCTCAACCAACTCTATAAGGCCATAAGCAAAGAACAAAATGCTCACCCAGAAGTGAAGCTCCTCGTGGCCGGGAACTTTTTACGCAGGCAAATTTAAATAATTTTTATCACATTTTTTCCAGCTTGTGCAAGCAGTGGAAAAAAAAAAACATAGTCCACCTTTACTCCACACACCGAGATGCATACAAAGCTCTCCCCCGCCCTCCGTATGGCAAATCAGACCATAATTATGTCCTCCTGATTCCAGCTTACAAGCCAAAACTAAAGCAGGAAGTACCTGTGACTTGCTCAATACAGTGGCCAGATGACACTACAGGACTGTTTTGCCAGCAAAGACTGGAATATGTTCCGCAATTCATCCAATGGCATTGAGGAGTACACCACCTCAGTCATCGGCCTCATCAATAAGTGTATTGACAACATCGTCCCAACAGTGACCGTACGTACATATCCCAACCAGAACCCATGGATTACAGGCAACATCCTCACTGAGCTAAAGTTTAGATCTGCCACTTTCAAGGAGAGGGAGACTAATCCGGATGCTTATAAAAAATCCCCCTATGCCCTCAGACGAACCATCAAACAAAGTAAAGAGTCAATACAGGATGAGGATTTAATGCCACTACACAGGCTCTAACACTTGGTTGGATGTTATTAGCCGGAATTGTTGCAACCCCTATTACTAGCCTGTTCAACCTCTCTTTCGTATCGTCTGAGACCCCCAAAGATTTGAAACCTGCCGCGGTCATCCCCCTCTTCAAAGGGGGAGACACTCTAGACCCAAACTGCTACAGACCTATATCTATCCTACCCTGCCTCTAGACCCAGACTCCTACAGACCTATATCTATCCTACCCTGCCGTTCTAAGGTCTTCGAAAGCCAAGTTAACAAATAGATCACCGATCATTTCGAATCCCACCATACCTTCTCCGCTATGCAATCTGGTTTCCAAGCTGGTCATGGGTGCACCTCAGGAACGCTCAAGGTCCTAAACGATATTATAACCACCATCGATAAGAGACATTACTGTGCAGCCGTCTTCATCGACCTGGCCAAGGCTTTCGACTCTGTCAATCACCACATTCTTATCGGCAGACTCAACAGCCTTGGTTTCTCACCTGGTTCACTACTTCTCTGATATAGTTTAGTGTGTCAAATCGGAGGGCCTGTTGTCCAGACCTCTGGCAGTCTCTATGGGGGTGCCACAGGGTTCAATTCTCAGGCATACTCTCTTCTATGTATACATCAAGGATGTCGCTCTTGCTGCTGGGGATTCTCTGATCCACCTCTATGCAGACAACACTATTCTGTATACCTCTGGCCCTTCTTTGAACACTTGTGTTAACTAACCTCCAGACGAGCTTCAATGCCATACAACTCTCCTTCGGTGGCCTCCAACTGCTCTTAAATGCAAGTAAAACTAAATGTATGCTCTTCAACCGATTGCCCGCACTTGCCCGCCCGTCCACCATCACTACTCTGGACGGTTCTGACTTAGAATATGTGAACAACTATAAATACCTGGGTGTCTGGTTAGACTCAAAACTCTCCTTCCAGACTCACATTAACCTCTCTGTGGTAGGGGGCAGTTTTTGGGGGGATGAAAAGCGTGCCCAAAGTTAACTACCTTTCACTCAGGCCCAGAAACTAAGATATGCATATAATTGGTAGATTTAGATAGAAAACACTCTAAAAGTTCTACAACTGTTACAATTATGTCTGTGAGTATAACAGAACTGATATGGCAGGCGAAACCCTGAGGACAAACCACCCCCCCCCCCCAAAAAAAAACAATTCAGTTTACCACTATTTTCAATTGCTAGTACTATAATTCTTAAGCCCGTCCTCTCAAACTGCTGTTCCTAGGCCTTCCACTAGATGTCAACAGTCTTTAGAAAGAGTTTCAGGCTGGTCTTTGGAAAAATGACAGAGAAATTGAAGTTTTTCTAGGTGGCTCTCATTTTGGCTGTATTGTTTCCAAGCGCGTGGAGGAAAGCACGTTCTTTCTGATTTATCTCCGGTAATGAACATATTATTCTCCATCTTAAATTGATCGTTTATTTGTGTATTAGGACACCTAAGGTTTGATAATAAACGTTGTTTGACTTGTTTGGAAAAGTTTATTAGTAACGTTTGAGATTCATTTTGTGTGCATTTTGATGGATGGAAACTGAGTGGATTATTGACTGAAGCGCGCCATCTAAACTGAGTTTTTATGGATATAAAGAAGGACATTATCGAAGAAAACTACATTTGTGATGTAACTGGGACCTTTTGGAGTGTCAACAGAAGAAGAGTATCAAAAGTAAGGGATTTTTTATATCGCTATTTCTGACTATATCGCTATTTCACCTACCTGGTTGAAATATGATTTTCATGTGTTTGTATGCGGGGTGCTGTCCTCAGATAATTGCATGGTTTGCTTTCGCCGTAAAGCCTTTTTGAAATCTGACATGGCGGCTGGATTAACAAGACGTTAAGCTTTATTTTGATGTATAACATATATTTTCAAGAATGTTAAATATTTGAATTTCTGAATTTCGCGGTCTGCAATTTCACTGGATGATGGCCAGGTGGGACGCTACCGTCCCACGTACCCGTAAGAATTAAGCATCTCCAATCCAAAATTAAATCTAGAATCGGCTTCCTATTTCGCAACAAAGCATCCTTCACTCATGCTGCCAAACTGACCAACCTACTGATCCTCAACTTTGGCGATGTCATTTACAAAATAGCCTCCAAAACTCTACTCAAAAAATTGGATGCAGTCTATCACAGTGCCATCCGTTTCGTCACCAAAGCCCCAAATACTACCCACCACTGCGACTTGTACACTCTCGTTGGCTGGCCCTCGTTTCATACTCGTCGCCACTGGCTCCTGGTAATCTACAAGTCTCTGCTAGGTAAAGCCCTCCTTATCTCAGCTCACTCATCACCATAGCAGCACACACCCGTCACTGGTCACCCCCAAAGCCAATTCTTCCTTTGGCTGCCTTTCCTTCCAGTTCTCTGCTGTGAGTGACTTGAACGAACTGCAAAATTCACTGAACCTGGAGACATATCTCCCGCACCAGCTGTCAGAGCAGCTCACAGATCACTGCACCTATGCATAGCCCATCCAACTACCTCATCCCCATGCTGTATTTATTTATTCATCTGGCTCCTTTGCACCCCAGTATCTCTACTTGCACATTCATCTTCTGCACATCTACCATTTCAGTGTTTAATTGCTATATTGTAATTACTTCGCTACCATGGCCTAATTATTGCCTTACCTCCCTTATCCTACCTCATTTGCACATACTATATTATTGACTGCATTTTTGTTTATTCCATGTGTAACTCTGTGTTGTTGTATGTGTCAAACTGCTTTGCTATATCTTGGCCAGTTCGCAGTTGCAAATGAGAACTTGTTCTCAACTAGCCTACCTGGTTAAATATAGGTGAAATAAAAAATATATATATGAAAAGTAAATCCCTACCTATCTCAGCTCACTGGTAGCATCACCCACCCGTGGCTCGCGCTCCAGCAGGTATATTTTACTAGTCACCCCCAAAGCCAATTCCTCCTTTGGCCGCCTTTCCTTCCAGTTCTCTGCTGCCAATGACTTGAACGAATTGCAAAATCACTGAAGCTGGAGACTCATATCTCCTTAACTAGCTTTAAGCACCAGCTGTCAGAGCAGCTCACGGATCACTGCACCTGTACATTGTCAATCAAATGTAAATAGCCCATCCAACTACCTCATCCCCATACTGTTATTTATTTCATCATTTCACATTGATCTTATGCACATCTATCACTCCAGTGTTTAATTGCTAAATTGTAATGATTTCGCCACTATGGCCTATTTATTGCCTTACCTCCCGTGCACACACTGTATATAGACATTTTTCTATTGTGTTATTGACAGTATGTTTGTTTATTCCATGTGTAACTCTGTGTTGTTGTTTGTGTCTCACTGCTTTGCTTTGTCTTGGCCAGGTCACAGTTGTAAATGAGAGCTTGTTCTTAGCTAGCCTACCTGGTTAAATAAAGGTGAAAAAATAAAAAAGACTACAAAGGGAAACCCAGACATGAGCTGCCCAGTGACACAATTCTACCAGATGAGCTACATGCCTTTTATGCTCGCTTTGAGGCAAGCAACACTGAAGCATGCACGAGAGCACAAGCTGTTTTGGATGACTGTGTGATAACGCTCTCGGTAGCTGATGTGAAAAAAACATTCCCAAAGCCGCTGGGACAGAAGGTATACCAGGACATGTACTCAAAGCATGCATGGACCAACTGTCAAGTGTCTTCACTGACATTTTCAACCTCTCCCTGACCGAGTCTGTAATACCTACATGTTTCAAGCAGACCACTAAAGGATGTGACGGTAACCTGCCTCAATGATTACCATAACATGGCTCTCACGTCTGTAGCCATGAAGTGCTTTGAAAGGCTGGTCATGGCTCACATCAACAACGTCCTCCTTGACACACTAGACCCACTTCAATTCGCATATCGCCCCAAAAGATCCACAGATGACGCAATCTCAATCGCTCTCCAGACTGCCTGTCTCACCTGGACAAAAGGAACACCTATGTGAGAATTCTGTTCATTGACTACAACTCACGAAGCTCATCACTGAGCTAAGGACTCCGGGACTAAACACCTCCCGCTGCAACTGGATCCTGAACTTCCTGACGGGCTGCCCACAGGTGGTAAGAGCAGGCAACAACAAGCCTGCCATACTGATCCTTAACACTGGGGCCCCTCAGGGGTGTGTACTTAATTCCCTCCTGTATTCCCTGTTCACCCACAACTGCAACACCATCATTAAGTTTGCTGAAGACACAGCAGTGGTAGGCCTGATCGCCGACAACATTGAGACGGCCTATAGGGAGGTGGTCAGAGAACTGGCAGCATGGTGCCAGGATAACAACCTCTTCCTCAATGTGAGCAAGACAAAGGAGCTGATTATGGACTACAGGAAAGTGTGGGCCGAACAGGCCCTCATTAACATTGACGGGTCTGTAGTGGAGCGGGTCGAGAGTATCAAGTTCCTTGGTGTCCACATCACCAACAAAGTATCATGGTCCAAATGTACCAAGACAGTCGTGAAGATGGCACGACAAAACCTTTCCCCCTCAGGAGACTGAAAAGATTTGGCATGGGTCCCCAGACCCTCAAAAGGTTCTACAGCTCTACCATCGAGAGCATCCTGATCGGTTGCATCACCACCTGGTATAGGCAACTGCTCGGCATCTGACCGTAAGGTGCTACAGAGGGTAGTTAGAACGGCCCAGTAATTCACTGGTGCCAAGCTTCCTGCCATCCAGGACCTATATAATATGTGGTGTCAGAGGAAAGCCCATAAAATTGTCGGAGACTCCAGTCACGCAAGTTATAGACTCTTTTCTCTGCTACAGCACGGCAAGTCTAGGGCCAAAAGGCTCCTCAACAGCTTCTACCCCCAAGCCATAAGACTTCTGAACAATTAATAATATTGCCATCGTACAATTTACATTTAAATTGCCCCCCCCCCCCCTTTTGTACACTGCTGCTACTCGCTGTTTATTATCTATGCATAGTCACTTCACCCCTACACCCCACCCCTACCAAATCTCTTCAACTAACCTGAACCCCCGCACACTGACTCGGTACCGGTGCCCCCTGTATACATAGCCTCGTTACTGTTATTCTTATTATTACTTTTTTATTATTACTTTTTTTACTTTAGTGCACTTGGTTAATATTTTCTTAACTGTTTTTGAACTGCACTGTTGGGCTTGTAAGTAAGCATTTGTTGTATTCGGTGCATGTGACAAATTAAGTTTGATTTGATTATGTGTAAATTGATCAGGGGGAAAACAACTGTTTAATCAATTTTAGAATAATGCTGTAACCTATCAAAATCTGAAAAAATTCAAGGGGTCTGAATACTTTCCGAAGGCACTGAATATCATACGGCCTTATTCAGTGGCCTGAAACTCATAGTTTACAGGCCATATCAGGGTTTCAAAAATCCACAAACATTACCCTGAGTAATCTTCTAACCAGGATTTCTGAAAAACTTGGGAGATTTACCAGAATTTTTAAACACTAACTGTAAATCATTATGATGCTGGCTTGCAAAATGATGTGTAATTCATATTGGAATATAGCCAGCATTAGGCTATCCAACAGTTAATTTTTGTAATCACCCGTAACCTGCATTCATAATTACTGCCAGGGTTAAGAACAGTGGGAGGAAACTACCTGAGCCATTTAAACTGGGACAACCATCTCAGTAACGTATACAAAATTCAATGATTGGATTAGTTTAGAAACAGGTATTTATCTATGTGTAGCATAACATTTAATCAAACTCAGTTTACAAGCCATATTTGGCCTGCAAGTAAGGTTGCATAATTCCACAACCCCCACCCCAAAAAAACAAATTCCAGTGAGGATTTCTGGTACACTTGGGAGATTTACCAGAATTTTGCAATCATAACTGTAAATTACTTTATGCTGGCTTAAAAAATTATGTGTAATTCCTTTTGGAACCCAGCCATTAAGCTATCCAATAGTTTACATTTGTTTTCACCCACAACCTGCATTTATATTGACTTCCAGAGCTTAATATATTGTGAGGAGACTACCTAACTCATTTAAACTGGAACAATTATTTCAGTAACGTATGCAAAAATTCAATTATTGTATTGGTTTAGAATAACAAATATGTATCTTGGTGTAGCATAACATTTAATCAATCACTCAATGTACATGCAAAAACATGAAAGAAAATTACCAAAAATAGACCATGCTGGGAATAAAGTTAATTGTTATCATATCTTTAAAAAATGTAGTTGGTGTGACTTCTCATTTAGGTTTTGAGTCAGTACCACAAACATTTGAAGTAATAATGATTTTTAATTGACTAAGTACAATTTACTAACCATATGAGTTACAAATGCCTTGGGGTTTACAATGTGCTGCATGTGGCTTAAAATGAGACCATTTGAAAAGGTGCCATTAAGATGGGCTTTAGTTGCAAACATTGCATGTATTCGGATTAGACAGGTATTACAAAAAAATATGACAGACGTAGAAGCTGCAAAGGTGAGGGTCAAAATCGATTAAAGGCAATTTAATCAAAATGAGGAGCAGAAATGGAAAGAATACAAAATTACTTTCCCTATCTTCTGCTCAAACAAATATAATAATAGTGTTGGGATAGAGAGAAGACAGACAAAACATGTTGGGTTGAACACTGGCGCTCTTGTGGTCTGGCCACCGTCTATATCATATCCATAACTTGACTACATCAATATTTGTATTTTCATTTCTTTCTCACCAGTCTCTTCTGCAATGTTTTCCCTCTGGAGATGGTTTGATAAAAGCAGCCTTGGCTTAGCAGAGTAAATATTATAGCCTGGAGAAATGTGTGATTCTCCCTCCGATAGCCCTGAATCTGTCTGGCAGCCATTACATTTAGACTGCAAATTGAAGCAGGGCCATCAGCACCACCGAGAGACTGGCCCCTAATCACAATGAGCTAACTGATTATATCTGTCTTTGGGCTGGAACAAGAAGAAAAGAAGAAACATCTACTCTGACTTGTGCACCACTCCCCTCAAGGCCCCTCTTTGGGCTGAGATCCTGCTAACGGGATTGATATAACAACAGCCAGTGAAAGTGCAGGGCGCCATATTTAAAACAACAGAAATCCCATACTTAAATTTTTTCAAACATACAATTATTTTACACCATTTTAAAGATACACTTCTTGTTAATCCCACCACAGTTTCCAATTTCAAAAAGTCTTTACAGCGAAAGCAAACCAAACTAATATGTTAGGTCACAAACATTTTTCCAGCAAAAGAGCAAAAAGCAAAAAGCAGAAATATATCAAATTAATCACTAACCTTTGATGATCTTCATCAGATGACACTGATAGGACTTCATGTTACACAATACATGTATGTTTTGTTCGATAAATCTCAGTTTACATTTGCTCGTTACGTTCAGTAGTTCCAAAACATCCAGTGATTTTGCAGAGAGCCACATCAATTTACAGAAATACTCATAATAAACATTGATAAAAGATACAACTATTATGCAAGGAATTATAGATACACTTCTCCTTAATGCAACTGCTGTGTCAGATTTTTAAAAACTTTACGGAAAAAGCACACCATGCTATAATCTGAGTACGGTGCTCAGAGACCAAAACAACCCAAACAGATATCCACCATGTTGTGTAGTCAACCGAAGTCAGAAATAGCATTATAAATATTCACTTACCTTTGATGATCTTCATCAGAATGCACTCCCAGGAATCCCAGTTCCACAATAAATGTTTGTTTTGTTCAATAATGTCTGTCATTTATGTCCAAATACCTTATTTTTGTTTGCGTGTTCAGCCCAGTAATCCAAATTCATGACGCGCGATCACTAGGAGCCTAAAAGTTCCGTTACAGTCCGTGGAAACATGTCAAACGATGTATAGAATCAATCTTTAGGATGTTTTTAACATATATCTTCAATAATGTTCCAACTGGAGAATTCCTTTGTCTGTAGAAATGCAATGGAACAGAACTCGCTCTCATGTGAACGAGCGTGGCCAGCTCGTGGCTCTCTGGCAGACCTCTGACTCATTCCCCTCTCATTCACCCCCACTTCACAGTAGAGGCATCAAACAAGGTTCTAAAGACTGGGGAAGCCTTAGGAAGTGGGGAAGCCTTAGGAAGTGCAATATGACCAATATCCCACTGTATCTTCAATAGGCAATGAGTTGAAAACCTACAAACCTCAGATTTCCCACTTCCTGGTTGGATATTTTCTCAGGTTTTTTCCTGCCAAATGAGTTACTCACAGACATCATTCAAACAGTTTTAGAAACTTCAGAGTGTTTTCTATCCAAATATACTAATAATATATCTTAGCCTCTGGAACTGAGTAGCAGGCAGTTTACTCTGGGCAGCTTATTCATCCAAGCTACTCAATACTGCCCCCAGCCATAAGAAGTTAATATTTTCTAAATGCGCACTTACTTATGAATTTGTTATGCCTTAGTCAGCCTTGGCTCCCTACATAGGACGACTCCCCACTACAGTATATGCGAGCATCTTATTCTCATTCCAGGCAGAGAGATGTTATAAAAGTGATGCCGTCTTTTTATTTTATTTACTTTTATTAATTCAGGAGAACCCAATTGAGACCAGTGTCTCGTTTGTAATGATGCCCTGAGGACAAAATTCCATCAACACAACGACAAGACAAATATAAATACATTACAACAGGTTATTACAAGTCATGATAGTCCATTTATCACTTCAGTAAACTCATTTAACAACAGAGTTTTCAACTGCCCTATCGGCACCAGGGAATCCAGGTGTAATTGGTTTTGTATGGTTTTCCTTAACTCTGGTGCATTAAAACTAAATTTACCAAACTTTGTGAAGGCAAGAGGGACCTCCAGAGTTACTCAACCTTGCAAACATGTTGATATTTCATATTTTATATTTCAACAGGAAAATGAGGTCTGTTGGAAACTTATGGAGCAGAGCTTTGTAAACGAGAAGGGAGTAATGAAGTGATCTATGGAACTTTAGTGAGGTCCAGCCGACCTTCTGATACAGGATGCAGTGATGGGTATTAAAACGGTCTCTTACTGTATAATAAAGCGGGGGGCGCTGTGTTAGATGGCATCCAATGGTTTAAGAGTAGTGGCTGCTGCATTCTGGTAAATATTTTCACTATAGTCAAGAACTGGCAGGAAAGTTGACTGCACAATCTGCTACCTGCTGTTCATTAAGAGGCAAGATATATTTCTAAAAAAGAAGCCCACTTGAAATCTTTGCTTTTTTCACTAGCTCATCAGTATGTTTTTTAAACGTTAGATCTTTATCAATCCAGACGCACAGATATTTATAGGCGGGAACCAACTCGGTGAGAGAGTCATCCAATGAGTAAATATGTAGCCCATTGTCACGGTTGTTTGTATAGACAAACCAAGGCGCAGCATATGTTGAGTTCCACATAATATTTAATAGTGAAACTTAGCAAAACAAACGAAACAACAAACCATGACAACAGAGGTGCTACATACACTTACTCAAAACAATATCCCATAACTGTCACGCCCTGACCTTAGAGAGCCGTTTTATTTCTCTATATTTGGTTAGGTCAGGGTGTGATTTGGGGTGGGCATTCTATGTTGTCTATTTCTTTGTTTTTGGCCGAGTATGGTTCCCAATCAGAGGCAGCTGTCTATCGTTGTCTCTGATTGGGGTTCATACTTGGTGGTACCGGGATGGTGACACGCACCTCAGGGCGAACCCGAGGAGCAGGCACAGGACTACTGGACTGGGGAGGCACACTGGAAGCCTGATGCGTGGGGCCGGTACAGGTGACACCGGACTAGTGACTCGCACTTCAGGGCGAGTGCAGGGAGGAGGCACCGGACGTACTGGACTGGGAAGGGAGAGTGCGAGGAGCAGGCACAGGACGTACCGGGCTGTAGAGACGTACTGGAGACCTGGTGCATATTGCCGGCATCAATGGTAACGTTTCGATGACACACCTCGCCCGGCAAGGGCGAGGAGCTGGCACTAGACGTACTGGGCTGTGAAGGTGCACTGGAGACCTGGTGCGTATAGCCAGCATCAATTGTACCGGAACTTTAACACACTTCTCAGGACGAGTACGGGGAGCTGACTCAGGTGGCATCGGACGGCTAACACGCTCCTCAGGGCGAATGGCGTGCATACTACGCCAAACCAACAGCTCTCTCTCATCACTCTCCTCAACTTTCGCCAACCACTCCTCGCTCAATCTATCCCAATATTCCTCCTCGGTCTCTGACTCACCCCTCAGCGTCTTTGACCACCCCGTGTGCCCCTCCCCCCAATTTTTTTTTTGCTGCTTCTTGGGCTTGCGTCGTGGCCGCGAACCCGTTGCTGTCCTCCATTCTCTCCTTGCCATGGAAGGCGATCTTGTCCTGCCAGGATTTCTTCTCAAGTCCAGGATCCCTTCCCATCCAGAAACACTTCCACCTCCTGGGCACGCTGCTTGGTCCTTTGTTGATGGGATATTCTGTCATGGTTGTTTGTATGGATGGACCAAGGCACAGCGTATGTTGAGTTCCACATCATATTTAATAGTGAAACTTAGCAAAACAAACGAAACAACAAACCGTGACAACAGAGGCGCTACATACACTTACTCAAAACAATATCCCATAACCCACAGGTGGAAAAAATGCTACTTAAGTATGATCCCCAATTAGAGACAACGATAGCCAGCTGCCTCTAATTGGGAATCATACTAAAACACCAACATAGAAAAAAAAAACAAGAACCCCACATAGAAAATATAAACTAGACTTTCTGGGCTATCTGTAATGCAACAAAATCAGATTGCAGCTCCAACATAGCTTGGTCAACAGTCAGTGCAATGGCATACATACAGGTTAATATTATTACAGGATTTAATACATAGACCAAGATTATTTATATAAATAGTAAAGAGAACAGGTCCCAATACGGTGCACCTTTTGTAATATCGAGGAGACTAGATTTGACAACATCAGAAAGCACACGTTGTGCCCTGTCTGCGGATAGCTCTTAAACCATTTGCAAGACTCCTTGTCCAGGCCCATTTCAGACAGTTTTTGAATAAGTAAACAATTGGTTACAATATTGAATGCTTTGGAATAAAATAGGGCGGCACAATGTTTCTTTTAATTATCTAGGTAATTTAACACATAATCTAAAACAAGAATAGTGGCTGAAACAGTGCTACATCCAGATCTAAAACCAGACTGGTGCATATTTAGAATAGAGTGAGAAGTAGGAAAAAGTTATTAGCTGGGAGTTGGTCAGATATTCTAGTACCTTGGCTAGGCAAAATAACTTGGAGATTGGGTGCTAATTATCTAATTCGGGAGGATATCTGCCTTTATGCAGGGTAGGACATTGTCACATTCCAAATCAAGTTAAAAATAGAGGTTAAAGGTTCAGCAATGAGTGGGGCAGAGAGTTGTAGTAAGAAGGGGTCAGGTGTGGATTTTTTTACATCAATCTTTAGCAAGGCACTTAATACATGATAGATATCAAATGGTTGAAATTAAAATGAAGAATGTGAGTCTGGACATATTTGGCAGGTTAAAACTTTACCATTGCTCCAGGGTGAAGTTTTCCCTAGGGCCTAGTTACAGATCTAGGGTCAGCTTACCCTTCCCCTAACCTTAGCCATTAGCAGAGAAAATGCTAAACTGACCCAAGATCAGTGTCTAGGGGCAACTTCACCCTATACTGTAATTAGACAACAATGAAGTTGCACTCAAATGTTTTACTGATGCTTAAAACTAGTCCTATGTAAACTAGTCCTGTGTCAGTCATCTAATATTCCACGTCTGGCCATGTATAGTTGCGAAAATGAAGCCATTTCTCTTCATAGTGTTCAATACCAATACCCGATAATAGGAGGGGAAATATAAATATAGGAGGGGAAATATAATATAAATGGAAATATAAGTCCTGTGGATTTAAAGGTGCATCCCAAATGGAATCCTATTCCCTACATTTAGTCCAGGTGTGATGAGAATAGAGAGAGACGCTCCTCTCTTTGGTAACGCCGCCATCTCGTCCCCATCACAGGTACAAAGACCTGATTGAATGTGTTTGATTACTGCCATTGATTCGGCCATTGTGTGCCCGTTTTATCAGGGGAGACAAATTGCCTTCAGACAGCCACGTGGGGGGTGGACAGAGACGTGACTGAAATCTAAGGGGCAGCCAGGATCCATGGAACTGCCTTGCCATAATGTCTCTCCATAAAGAGACATTTGTTCTGTCAGGATTTACAAATCAAAATAAGGATCACTGATAATGTTTAGCTTCCTTCCTTACATAAAATGGTTACGTTAATGTTAGTCAGATTACCTATCTGCATTTTATACCCTTACCTACACAGCAAATTCCCCCGTGTTAAATGAACACTGAAAGTGTGGACTTGAATTAACACATTGCTTAGATTAAAGCTTTATTTGCATATTTCCCAGAATGTTTTGTCTTTTGAGTGAATCATAGAGTTACCACCTATGACTGAATTTGGTACTGACATAGACATTATTGTTACACATATCCATATTCAGTACTGTGGACTTCACCAAGTGAGATCCTAAGTTTAAATGATTTTTTATTTGATTTATTTAACCTTTATTTAACCAGGTAGGCCAGTTGAGAACAAGTTCTCATTTACAACTGCGACCTGGCCAAGAAAAAGCAAAGCAGTGCGACACAAACAACAACACAGAGTTACACATGGAATAAACAAACACAATAGAAAAAGTCTATATACAGTGTGTGCAAATGGCATGAGGAGGAAGGCAATAAATAGGCCATAGTAGCTGTAGAAAAGGCCCATGGAGTTGGTGGAATAATCCTTTAATTCATTGCCATTTACTCAGCTGGGCCAGGGGCGCTTTAATTAGGTCAGGTGGAAATGTCCGACAGATCTCAACTCCATAAAAGGAGGAAATTGCCATCGCCTGATCTAGCTGCTTTGTCTTCCTTAACTCCATCTGATCCAGAAGTTCTGTGCGTCCATGAATCCACACTACACAGTAAATATGCCACTTTATGGTTAAAGGAATTCCTGCCTCAGTCTCATCCATTCCTCTGTCACCTGACACGTGACCACCTGTTCACCTTCACTGTCAGTCATCCTACCTGTCCAGCTACCCACACAGATTCCACTAATCTTTCAATGGTCCTTCGAGCTGGATGATGACTGAACCAAAGACAGGTGAAAAGGAAATGGAGGCGGAGAGGGAAGAATTGTCTCCACTGGAAGGAAGAAGAGAGGAGGAGAGAGCAGCTGAGGGAAAGGTCTTGGAACAAAGGAAATATCCAGGAGCTAAGCCTAAAGCAACAAAGGCTTCATCCTCAACCACCAGCAGCACCAGAAGAACCAGGCAAGCACCTGGTTGACCTTAAGGATTATGTGGTCGAGTTTCCGACATCAAAGGGCAAGCCCACCAGAGCTCAAAGAGTTGATGGATCAACTATACGTTTCAGCCATCAACCATCTCCTTTGAGCCAAGGACTGGAAACTGCTTTGGAGCAGGAAAGTGGTCTACATGAAGAACCTATGGAGGAGGTAACTCCCACTGCACAGGTTGACCAGCTTCAAGAGGCAGGCTCCGCTCACCCCTTAACTAATGGGAAATCGTCGAAGCACTCTAGACGGAGTGGGAGTTCGACCAGTGGATACCCCTTTGGAAATCGCCATGGCAGCCGTCATTCACGAGCCCTCAGCGATTCACAGACCGCTGTCCTACAAGAGAGGATGAAACTATTAGCTTTGGAGGAAATTGAGCAAATTGAGCAAATTGAGCAAATTGTTCCTTTCGTCCAGGGCCAGGCCAGTCCTCAAACAACAGGTCGGAGGGCTCTCGCCCAATTCCGGCTGCCACAAATTGTGGATCTGGGACAGTAGGGGACCGGCCCAATGAGGCCCCAGTGGGCTCATCAGAAGTCCCAGGTTTATCCTTCACGCAACCAGAAGAGGGAGCCAACATTATGAAACTTCTAGTAGCCTCAGCCTATGGAATTCCCAGACCCAGACTGCCATACTTTGAAAACGGAAAGGAGATTGAATTTGTCCTTTTGGAAATGGCATTGGAGAGCCTACTGGGTATTCACAGTCATCTGTCAGAATGCTACAAATACCAAGTACTAATGGATCATTTGCGGTTTCCCAGTGCATACAGGCTGGCCCCATCCTTTATGCACTCCGCAACACCATACACTGCTGCTCTCCAGGCCCTGAAGGCGAGATATGGTGAGCCACTTCAGCTAGTCCAGAATGAACTAAACAACATCCTGAACACGTCTCCAATTAAAATGGGAGACCATGCTGCCTTCCAAGAATTCTCCCTGGCTGTCCAATCCCTGACCTCGATGCTCCAATCCGTTGAAGGAGAAGACGGGAACGAGCTGAAATGTGGCTCCCACGTGGACAGGCTTCTTAGCAAACTTCCAGTGTACCTCAGAGACAGTTTCATTGAACATTGTTTGAATAAGGGCATCCTGAAGGAGGGCTCGAGAAGCACCTATGCTGTCAGAGACCTGGCCGCATGGTTGGAGGTGAAGGCAAAGGCGAAGAGCATCGCTCACCAGGCCACAATCTCAGCCATAGCCACCGGGGGAAGGAAGGAGAATGAACGCCAGGAGGGACAGAAAAGGCCAAATCCCACTACCATGTACTTAAATAGTGAGGCCGGGGAGGAACCCGGGAAGAAGACCCCTCTCAAAAGCAAGAACATCAAATTCCAGCCTTACTGCCCATATTGCAGTAGTAAGGGGCACTTCCTTGGCTCGTGCCCCAGGGTAAAAAAGCTCACTCAAACTCAATTGAAGGCCTGGATCACTTCAGGCGAGCGATGCTACAAGTGTGCCCGTAGCCATAAGGCGGAGACCTGCACATTGAGGAAACCCTGCAACCGCTGTAAAGAAATCCATCTCACTGTGTTGCATGATCTAATTCCCCAAGCACAGTAGGAGCAGAGTATGCTCATGGTAGGAGCTGCAAAGGAGCTGTACCTCGACCAGCAGAACCGGTCTCCAAGGGTCATGTTGAAGGTGGTCAAGGTCACTCTGCAAAATGAAGGGAGAAGCATTGATACATTCGCCGTTCTAGATGATGGGTCAGAAAGAACAATCATTCTCACGGCTGCCACCCGTCAGCTTAACCTGGATGGGACCCCCTAGACCCTTAATCTTAGAACGGTGCGACATGATGTTATCCAAATGAAAGGCTCTGCTGTAACCTTTAGCATTTCACCTTCAGGAAAAAGGGGCGTAGCCTATAACATCACCAATGCCTTCACGGCAGATGGCTTGAATCTCGCAGGGCACTCCTGCCCGGTAAGTGTTCTACAGAAACAATATCCTCATCTACGAGGATTGCCTCTTCCTAACCTGGCCAGAGTAGCGCCACTTATCCTGATTGGGTCAGACCACCCACATCTCGTCACCCCGACTGAGCCTATACGAGCTGGACCAGAAGAAGGGCCCATTGCTGTCCATACATCCTTGGGTTGGGCTGTACAAGGTCCATCCCATCTACTTCTCTCCACCCAAGCTGTACAGTCACAGCAAGTCTTCTTCACCAGAAGCAATCCAGATTCATCCCCCTGTGCAGCTACTGACCTCCTTCGGAATGTTGAGATGCTCTGGAAGAAGGACACATTCTCCAACCGGAAGCTACAGGAGGTCACTCGCTCGAAACATGACTCCTATGCATTAGACCTACTGGAGAAGAGCACCACCACCACTGAAATGGATGGCGTTCGCAGGTATGCAACCCCACTGCTACGGGTGCCCAACCATCCTCCTCTGGCAACCACGACACTGGCTGTACTCCCACTACTGCGTGGAACGGAGCGACGCCTGGTGAAGAATCCTGAGCTTGCAGAAGTTCATAACCGAGAGATTCATAACCTTGTGCAGGCAGGCTACGTCACTGAAGTGACAGCTCATGAAGAGGGAAATGCACTCCGTGAATCCTGGTATCTCCCTCACCATGTTATCCAGCAACATGGTGGGAAGTATAGACTTGTCTTCAACTGTTCATTCCAAGCTACTGGTCAAAGCCTGAATGCCTGTCTACTCCCCGGACCAACCTTAGGTCCTTCCTTGCTCGGTGACCTTCTGCGGTTCCGGCAGCACTCTACAGCCATCAGTGGAGACATCAAAGCCATGTTTCATCAGATTATTTTACTGCCTTCCGACACCACACTGCTCCGGTTCATATGGCGAGATATGGAACGAGATGCAGAGCCCACAATCTATGAATCCTCATTTTGGAGGAACATGGGAGCGAGAGATCAAATCTGTAAAGACGGCCTTACGAGTCGTCCTGGGGGACCAAACTGTCACTGAAACTGTCTTGAGGACCGTCCTGATAGAGGTGGAAGGGATTCTGAACTCCAAACCCTTGGAATATCTCTCTGCAGACATCGCTGACCCCTCACTCACTTAAAGTGAGTGAGGGAGATAAAATGCAAATCAATTTATAACATTTCTGACATATGTTTTTCTGGATTTTGTTGTTGTTATTCTGTCTCTCAATGTTAAAATAAACCTACCATTAAAATTATAGACTGATCATTTCTTTGTCAGTGGGCAAACGTACAAAGTCATCAGGGGATCAAATACTTTTTTCCCTCTTTGGACACTGTGTTAACAAACCTCCAAACAAGCTTCAATACCATACAACACTCCTTCCATGGCCTTAAATGCTAGCAAAACTAAATGCATGCTTTTCAACCGATCACTGCCCGCCCGACTAGCATCACTACTCTGGACGGTTCTGACTTAGAATATGTAGACAACCACAACGACCTAGGTGTCTGGCTAGACTGTAAACTCTCCTTCCAGACTCAAATTAAACATCTCCAATCCAAAATGAAATCTAGAATCGGCTTCCTATTTTGCAATAAAGCCTCCTTCACTCACGCTGCCAAACATACCCTCATACCGATCCTTGACTTTGGCGATGTAATTTACAAAATAGCCTCCAACACTCTACTCAGCAAACTGGATGCACTCTACCACAGTGCCATCCATTTTGTCACCAAAGCCCCATATACCACCCATCATCTCATATGTATATACTGTACTCTATACCATCTCCTGCATCTTGCCTATGCCGTTCTGTACCATCACTCATTCATATATTTGTATGTACATATTCTTCATCCCTTTACACTTGTGTGTATTAGGTAGTTGTTGTGAAATTGTTAGGTTAGATTACTCGTTGGTTATTACTGCATTGTCGGAACTAGAAGCACAAGCATTTCACTACCCTCGCATTAACATCTGCTAACCATGTGTATGTGACAAATAAAAATATGATTTGAAAGGAACACTACTGTTAGGGGAAATGCTAATTATAAGTGTTCTAAAAGGAGCTGAGGTCTGCTTTGATAAAAACTTTACATAAAGTGACGACAGTCAGCGGAACGGTGCAGTGAACACGAAAATAGAGATTGTCAGAGGGTCAATTTTCCCTATTTCTTTTAAATTAAACCTCAATTAATCCTTTGCTAATTCCCGCCCCAGAATGTTGGGCAAACAATGGATAGCAAATGTCGTCAACTCTGACAGCTCAGACAAGCTCACATTTCAAAGCCATTGAAGTCATTACAAAAACAAATTCTTTACATGTCTAAATAATTCAACAGTGCAACAGGGGTACTTGCTACTGTAATTCCTGAAATGCAGAGCCTGTTGGAATATTTTTCTTTATACATTAAAAAAAATAATTTTGCAACATTGTTTGCAATTTCTTTTTAGTATACTTATTATTTTTTTTATTTATCAGGGGGTGGGTGATGCAGCACCCTCAGCACCCATACTTCCTTTGGCTATGTTGTTTGCTAGCTCAGTCTAATTGAACACCAAACGGTGCTAACACAGCTAGCTAGTTAATATAACTTAATATAACTTTTTTTATGTATGTTAGCTAGCTAAGTTAGCCATATTATGAATACAACGCTCATCTGCTGTCGACATCAGGATACAATTTAAGAGCATGAGTTTGCTCCAAATGTGTTTACTAACTGTGGCTGTATGCTGACAGTGCATTCGGAGCCATCCAATGACTACCCACACTGCAACGTTCATTTTACCCAGTTACCATAAAGCAATTGTAATTACATTCCACCTCAACATACAAGAGAGTCTCCTGATTAGTAAGGTGTAGTCTGTGTTTAATTTCATTGTGCATTAGAAACACAAAAACATTTTTTTGTCTGGGGTTGCAACAGCAACCAAGGGGGGCAGGGCTTAGCGAATGCTCAATTGTGGAGAATAATTTTATCCAGGTTGCATCCCAAGAATCTCTCCTCGTTCACTACTACCCACAAATTTAAAAGCCCTGGATTGGTGCAAGCATGGGCTACATGGAGTTTCCATATACAGTACCAGTCATTTTCTTTCAAATCCAAGAAGGGAAGTGAACGAGTCCACAGTTCGGGAGAAATGAGAGATTTTTGGGAGGCAACCCTGTCCCAGGAGGGAAGGAGAGTAGAGTACATTATTTTCCATTCATTGAAAAAAAATACCAGAACAATGATTGAAGACTTAGATTGGCATAACTGGATGTTAGTTGACATAACTAGCTGATTGGTATTTACAGAAAATTGTATATTAGATAAATAATAGATGGATAGATTACATTGTAAAGTAGATTGTATTATTATTAATTATTCATATCGTCAGTCACAGCATTGGATCAGCATCGTATAAAACTGAGTTTGTGGCTTGGTGCATGGAAACAGATGAGAGAGAGACAGAGAAAGTGAGAGAGAGAAGCTGTTAGAGAGAGAGAATGAGAGTGAGAGAGAGGCTGAGAGAGAGAGAGAGAGAGAGAGAGAAAGAGAAGCTGAAGCTGAGAGAGAAGCTGAGAGAGAGTCATGGGATGGAGCAGGGGAGTAAATCTTCTTGTGCTTTACTCTCTCTCTGCGGCCCAAACATTCATTACCATCCCCAGGAGAATTGTTTTCCCAGCGATGTTCTGCAGAGTCAGGGATGAGATGCCTCGTTAGAGAGAAGAAGAATATTCTCCTGTTATATTTCACTAGTCTGATACAGATACGATGCATGCAGCACTATTATAATCTAAAGTGTCAAGGCTCTGGGAAGCTAGCTGTGTTTTAAAATGTGAGACTCCTCAGGTAGGGAATTAAGTGTGAATCAGGAAGTTGTTTTGTTGTATGGGCTGTGGTTTAAATGATTGTATATTACCATGGTAATGAACTGAAGGTCAATCAATGGAAAGACGGATAGCGGATAGCTCCATATAGTGGATAGCTCCATATACTGTATGTAACTAAAGAGCAATCAATGCACAGATTCCAGCATCGTATGATACTGTATATTTACTGTAGCTCCATGTCTATAGGTCAATCAATGCAAAGACACAGCTTTGTATGTACGGTATAGCTTGAGTCAATATACTGTATACTGAGTAAGCAAAATATAAAGAATATCTCAATATTAGGAAGGTGTTCCTAATGTTTGGTATTCTCAGTGCTATTGCTGTATAGAAAAGGACTGTTATTGTTCAATGATGTTAAACCAGGCATTTTTCTCTGTCTGGGGGTAATCAGGATTAATTTCATATTCCCTCACATAGTGAAACAAAGGACGAAGAGAATCAAGAATACTTTCACCCACTTTTCATAACTGGCATTCATCTTTGGAGATGATGTTTATCAAATCAAAACAAATGTTATTAGTTACATGCGCCAAATACTTAGTGAAATGCTTATATACTAACCAACAATGCAGTAAAAAAAAAAATACAGATAAGAATAACAGTAATTAAAGCAGCAGTAAAACTACAATAGTGCAACTTAGTTACTATGCATAGATGACAAAATCAAATCAAAATCAAATCAAATCAAGTTTATTTGTCACATACACATGGTTAGCAGATGTTAATGCGAGTGTAGCGAATTGCTTGTGCTTCTAGTTCCGACAATGCAGTAATAACCAACGAGTAATCTAACCTACATTTCACAACAACTACCTAATACACACAAGTGTAAAGGGATGAAGAATATGTACATAAAAATATATGAATGAGTGATGGTACAGAACGGCATAGGCAAGATGCAGTAGATGCTATCGAGTACAGTATATACATGTGAGATGAGTAATGTAGGGTATGTAAACAAAGTGGCATAGTTTAAAGTGGCTAGTGATACATGTACTACATAAAGATGCAGTAGATGATATAGAGTACAGTATATACATAGACATATGAGATGAATAACGTAGGGTATGTAAACATTAAATTAAGTAGCATTGTTTAAAGTGGCTAGTGATACCTTTGACATCAATTTCCATCAATTCCCATTATTAAAGTGGCTGGAGTTGAGTAAGTGTGTTGGCAGCAGCCACTCAATGTTAGCGGTGGCTGTTTAACAGTCTGATGGCCTTGAGATAGAAGCTGTTTTTCTGTCTCTCGGTCCCTGCTTTGATGCACCTGTACTGACCTCCTTCCTTCTGGATGATAGCGGGGTGAACAGACAGTGGCTCGGGTGGTTGTTGTCCTTGATGATCTTTATGGCCTTCCTGTGACATCGGGTGGTTTATGTGTCCTGGAGGGCAGGTAGTTTGCCCCCTGTGATGTGCAGACCTCACTACCCTCTGGAGAGCCTTACGGTTGTGGACGGAGCAGTTGCCATACCAGGCGGTGATACAGCCCGACAGGATGCTCTCGATTGTGCATCTGTAGAAGTTTGAGTGTTTTTGGTGACAAGCTGAATTTCTTCAGCCTCCTGAGGTTGAAGAGATGCTGCTGCGCCTTCTTCATGATGCTGTCTGTGTGGGTGGACCAATTCAGTTTGTCTGTGATGTGTACGCCGAAGAACTTAACTTACTACCCTCTCCACTACTGTCCCATCGATGTGGATAGGGGGTGCTCCCTCTGCTGTGGGCCCTCACCTCCTCCCTGTAGGCCATCTCGTCGTTGTTGGTAATCAAGCCTACCACTGTAGTGTCGTCCGCAAACTTGATGATTGAGTTGGAGGCGTGCATGGCCACGCAGTCGTGGGTGAACAGAGAGTACAGGAGAGGGCTCAGAACGCACCCTTGTGGGGCCCCAGTGTTGAGGATCAGCGGGGTGGAGATGTTGTTACCTACCCTCACCACCTGGGGGCGGCCCATCAGGAAGTCCAGTACCCAGTTGCACAGGGCGGGGTCGAGACCCAGGGTCTCGAGCTTGATGACGAGTTTGGAGGGTACTATGGTGTTAAATGCTGAGCTGTAGTCGATGAACAGCATTATCCCATAGGTATTCCTCTTGTCCAGATGGGTTAGGGCAGTGTGCAATGTGCATTGTGGTTGAGATTGCATCGTCTGTGGACCTATTTGGGCGATAAGCAAATTGGAGTGGATCTAGGGTTTCATGTGGGGTGGAGGTAATATGGTCCTTGACTAGTCTCTCAAAGCAGTCGTTTAGCTCAGTTACCTTAGCTTTCTTGTGAACAGGAACAGTGGTGGCCCTCTTGAAGCATGTGGGAACAGCAGACTGGGATAAGGATTGATTGAATATGTCCGTAAACACACCAGCCAGCTGGTCTGCGCATGCTCTGCGGGCGCGGCTGTGGATGTCGTCTGGGCCTGCAGCTTTGCGATGGTTTACACGTTTAAATGTTTTACTCACGTCGGCTGCAGTGAAGGAGAGTCCGCATGTTTTGGTTGCGGGCCATGTCAGTGGCACTGTTTTGTCCTCAAAGCGGGCAAAAAAGTTACTTAGTCTGCCTGGGAGCAAGACATCCTGGCCCGTGACGGGGCTGGTTTTCTTTTTGTAATCCGTGATTGACTGTAGACACTGACACATACTTCTTGTGTCTGCTACAATAGAGAGTAGCAGTGGTGTAAAGAGGGGGTGAGGGGGGGCACTGCAAATAGTCTGTGTAACCATTTGACTAGATGATCAGGAGTCTTATGGCTTGGAGTAAAAGCTGTTTAGAAGACTCTTGGACCTAGACTTGGCGATCAGGTACCGCTTGCCGTGCGGTAGCAGAGAGAACAGTTTATGACTAGGGTGGCTGGAGTCTTTGACAATTTTTAGGGCCTTCCTCTGACACCGCCTCGTATAGAGGTCCTAGATGGCAGGAACCTTTGTCCCAGTGATGTACTGGGCCAATCGCACTACCCTCTGTAGTGCCTTGCTGTCAGAGGCCGAGCACCTGTCATATCAGGCAGTGATGCAACCAGTCAACATGCTCTCGATGGTGCAACTGTAGAACCTTTTGAGGATCTGAGGACCCATACCAAATCTTGTCAGTCTCCTGAGGGGGAATACGTATTGTCGTGCCCTCTTCACGACTGTCTTGGTATCTTTGGACCATTCTAATTTGTTGGTGATATGGACAGCAAGGAACTTGAAGTTCTCAACCTGCCCCACTACAGCCCCGTCGATGAGAATGGGGGCATGCTTGGTCCTCTTTTTCCTGTAGTCCACAATCATCTCCTTTGTCTTGATCACGTTAAGAGAAAGCTTATTGTCCTGGCACCACCCGGCCAGGACTCTGACCTCCTCCCTATAGGCTGTCTCGTCGTTGACAATGATCAGGCCTACACTGTTGTGTCATCGGCAAATTGAATGATGTTGTTGGAGTCGTGCCTGGCCGTGCCATCATGAGTAAACAGGGAAAGTCTACACATTCTAGTTATCAGATTCACATGGAATGGTTGTTCAATTTAAATGTGAAAAGATTAAATGCAATTTTAGCTTCCAAATGAGAGAATTGTTTTTCATGAGTGAACAATGCTCAACTCAGTGGCCCCGCCCATGTGAACAGACATCGGTTGTAAACTATGAAACACGGCCCTCTCTCCCAACCCTATAAAAGCCCCTTTTACGAAAATGTAACTTTGTGTTCCGAGAGCGTGAGGACGACGGCCTAACGTTAAAAGCGCTAAGATAATAACCTAATGAAATTACCATCTACCGAAGCGCAGCTTAGAGTAAATATTTATTGCATTTTCCTTTTTCAAATGGCCGGTTATTTAGAATGCATAAGATACTGTATTCACGATAGCATAGTTGCCTACGGCCCGAAAGAGACACAACATATTTTTTGTTCCTCAGTCTTCCCGCTCTTTCATTCAAAACCCAACCCCTTTCTTTGTGTAACCAGCCGTCATATCTGTTCTGTCCGCTAGGAAAGTTTTCCTTTATGACATAATTTGTAATCAATGTATGATCCATTCTATGTAGATGTAATTCTGTGTGATTATTTAGGTATTTAGTAAATCAAATAATTAAACCACATTTTGTATTGCTGATTCAACTTGTTAGCCAGGGTTCGTGAAGATAACCAAGAATTTACAACTTTCAGATAACACTGAATAAAGGATTAAATATTGACTGCTTCTGATGTAAAAGGTTACTAGGTCTTTAAGAGTTTATTTGGAATAAAACAGCTCTATAAACATTATTTCATGGTGCCCTGACTTTCTAGTTAATTACATTTACCTGATTAGCTTAATCAGGTAATATTAATTACAGAGAAATTATTTTATAGAATAGCATGTCATATCACTTCATCCGGCATAGCCAAAGACACGACATATCACAGGAGGTTGGTGGCACGTTAATTGGGGAGGACGGGCTCGTGGTAACGGCTGGAGCGGTGGAATGGTATCAAATACATGTTGTCCCACTCCTCTTCAACGGCTGTGTGAAGTTCCTGGATATTGGAGGGAACTGGAACATGCTGTCGTACACGTCGAACTAGAGCATCCCAAACCTGCTCTATGGGTGACATTTCTGGTGAATATGCAGGTCAAGGAAGAACTGGAACATTTTCAGCTTCCAGGAATTGTGTGCAGACCCTTGTGACATGGGGCCATACATTATCATGCTGAAATATTATGGGATTGCGGCGAATGAATGGCACGACAATGGGCTTCAGGATCTCATCAAGGTATCTCTGTTCATTCAAATTGCCATCATGTTTGTTGTCCGTAGTCTCACCGGTACTCTGTTTACAATGTTGACTTCAGCAAACTGCTTGCCCACACGGCACCATACACATGGTCTTCGGTTGTGAGGCCGGTTGGACATACTGCCAGATTATCTAAAACAACATTGGCTGTGGCTTATGGTTGACAAATGAACATTCAATTCTCTGTCACATTCCTGCAGTCAGCATGCCAATTGCACGCTCCCTCAAAACTTGAGACATCTGTGGCAAAGTGTTGTGTGACAAAACAGCACATTTTAGAGTGGCCTTTTATTATCCCCTGCACAAGGTGCACCTGTTTAATCAGCTTCTTGAAATGCCACACCTGTCAGGTGGATGGATTATGTTGGTAATGGAGAAATGCTGACTAACATGGATGTAAAAAATGTGTGCACAAAATTGAGTGGAATACTTTTTTGGGGCATATAGAAAGTTTCAGGGATCTTTTATTTCAGCTCATATTTTGGTCAGTGAGCTCTGGTCAAAATACAATTTGAATAGGATGCCGTTTGGGATGCAGGATTTAGATCGTAACTCTTCCCTTTTAAACAATCAAATGTATTTATAAGCCCTTTTTACATCAGCAGATGTCAAAAAGTGTTCATGCAGAAATCCAGCCTAAAACCCCAAATAGCAAGCAATGCAGATGTAGAAGCACGGTGGCTAGAAAAAACTTCCTAGAAAGGCAGGAACCCAATAAGAAACCGAGAGAGGAACCAGGCTCTGAGATGGTGGCCAGTTCTCTTCTGGCTGTGCCCGAGATTTTAACTTCTTTTGCCTGGGGCAGTATTGAGTAGCTTGGATGAATAAGGTGCACAGATTAAACTGTCTGCAACTCAGGCCCAGTTGCTAATATATGCATATTATTAGTAGATTTGGATAGAAAAAACTCTGACGTTTCTAAAACTGTTTGAATGATGTCGGTGAGTATTACAGAACTCATTTGTCAGGCAAAAACCAGAGTGAGAGGGGAATGAGTCAGAGTCCTGCCAGAGAGCCACGAGCTGGTGACGCGCGTTCACTTAAGAGTTAGCTTTCTGAAGACAACTGAATTCTCCGGTTGGAACATTATTGAAGATTTATGTTAAAAAAATCCTAAAGATTGATTCTATACATCGTTTGACATGTTTCTACAGACTGTAACAGAACTTTTTTACGTTTCGTCGGCTCCTAGTGATCGCGCGTCATGATTTTAGTTTACTGGGCTGAACGCGCGAACAAAAAGGAGGTATTTAGACATAATCGGAAAAACCCCCCATTTATTGTGGAACTGGAATTCCTAGCAGTGCATTCTGATGAAGATCATCAAAGGTAAGTGAATATTGATAGTGCTATTTCAGACTTCTGTTGACTACACAACATGGCGGATATCTGTTTGGGTTGTTTTGGTCTCTGAGCACCGTACTCAGATTATAGCATGGTGTGCTTTTTCCGTAAAGTTTTTTTGAAATCTGATCAAGGAGAGTGTATCTATCATTCCGTGCATAACAGTTGCATCTTTTATCAATGAGTATTTCTGTAAATTGATGTGGCTTTCTGCAAAATCACTGGACGTTTTGGAACTACTGAACATAACAAGCCAATGTAAACAGATTTTTGGATGTAAATATGAACTTTATCGAACAAAACATACATGTATTGTGTAACATGAAGTCCTATGAGTGTCATCTGATGAAGATCATCAAAGGTTAGTGATTTCATTTGATCTATTTCTGCTTTTTGTGACTCCTCTTTTTGGCTGAAAAAATGGCTGTGTTTTCTGTGACTTGGCTCTGACCTAACATAATCATTTGGTTTGCTTTCGCTGTAAAGCCTTTTTGAAATCGGTACACTGTGGTGGGATTAACAAGAAGTTTATCGTTAAAATGGTGTAAAATAATTGCATGTTTGAGGAATTTTAACTATGAGATTTCTGTTTTAAATTTGGCACCCTGCACTTTCACTGGCTGTTGTCATATCGATCCCATTAGCGGGCTCTCAGTCCAAAGAGGTTTAAGAGTATATGGCCATTAATAAAAACCAGATCGTTCTTCAAGATGTTCAAACATTCATAGATGACTAGCATGGTCAAATAATAATCTGAGTGGTTAGTTATAAATGGTGCAACAGGCCAGCTCCTCAGGAGTAAATGTCAGTTGGCTTTTCATAGCCAAGCTTTCAGAGGTCAAGACAACAGGTGTGGTGGGGGAGGGGGAGAGGGAGAGCAGGTCAAAACAGCAGGTCTGGGATAAGGTAGCACAGCCGGTGAACAGGTCAGTGTTCCATAGCCACAGGCAGAGCAGCAGACACTGGAGCTGTAGCATGACCAGGTGGACTGGAGAAGAGGGACAGCCATGAGTCGTTGGCACCTCTGGGCTGACAGTCCTTTTTCTTGCTGAGTCATACCTTTCTTGGGCTTGACTGTCACAGTCTGTTGGAATGGGCTACCTGACTGACCTGTGAAGCTTTGTGTTGGATTGGGAATCTCCTAGTGGGCTAAGATTCTAGGGAAGAAGAGGAGGAAGAGCAGGGAAAATAACTACAGTGTTCATGCAGTCCTTTGAAAGCAGGAATACATACACAGGTGAACAGCCTGATAATCACACATTGTAAAAAAGCCAGTTTAACCAATTGCTTAATCAGAATTATTCTGTGAGTTGGGTGGACTTCAGAAGGACAAGAAACATTGTGAATGTTTGTTATTAACTCAACAAACTTTGCTCACTGTGAACTGAATGTAAAATCATGCTGAGTCGAATTACAGATTCATGTTCGCCTTAAAACCAGTCCAGTATCTATACAAGTCCATACTTTTCATTGTTAAATTAACACAATGGGGGGGTTCGGTTCATCTGGCCTATTATATCGTTGGGCGAAAGCGGGGAGGAGCATCCTTCTCAAATTGCAGAGTAACCTACACCACTATGTCATGTTGTCATCCACAAACTCTTGTTGTATAAATTACATGTTTGAAACAAGTTTTTATTGGGAAGGAAAATAACGCAATTTTATTAAAAGCAATCATCGTTTGCATGGGAAAAACAAAATCCTACTCATTACTACACATGCTTAATTACGTCACTTGTCATTCGTTTTGAGCCGACTTCGCCGTCGGATAAAGCGGTGTTCCTGGCTCACGCCTGGGAGGCAGCCCGGCTCCACATCAAATGCAATCAACCTAGAGTGCCTTGCCTTACGACCCATGACTGTGTTTGTTAGTGACAGACAGATATTTGTTGCCTTAATACATTTGTAGTCCTATGGCCTTCACCAAGTAAGTTCCTAAGCCAAAATGTTATTTTAAAAATAAATGATGTATCAAAATAAACATACAGTGTACTGCCTGAAACTAGTGACGTTACGTTTGATATTTGAGCCCAGAGGCATGGGTCGCTAAGCAGCTAACTTTGAAGCAGTGTGTCGATGTGTGTATCACTTTTTCAGAAGTATGTAATCAATAACGTCCAAAGTTTTGTTTGATCACTTGCTTTTTCAAAGCGTGTGTTGCAAAATGCGAGATCCCATTGATTTCACTGCAGTTCCGGTGCTTTCTTCGATTCCAAGCTGCTTTCCAACACTGACCTCTACTGGACACTGAACTTTCAAATATAGGTAGGCTTTTGTAGATGTTTCACCTGACTGGTAGTTTAGCAGGTAGAGTAGGGAACTCAGGGACTTGAGGGTATGAGTTTGAATCCTGTTGAAGGCAAACTATATATTTTTTTTTAATGTGAAACCACACTTTCTGCATTGTTGTTGAAATAATTTGTTTTATTTAGTACAATGTCAGCTTTTTTTTATTTAACTTGTTTTTATTTTTAATCCCAGCCCCCATCCCCGCAAGAGTTCTTTGGCCTTTTGGTAAGCCGTCATTGTAAATAAGAAGTTGTTCTTAATTGACTTGCCTAGTTAAATAAAGGTTAAATGTATAAAATAAAAAGCTTCTGTCTTAAGCATCCTAAATAATGCCATAGATCACGTTTTTGAAGAATAGTCAACTTGAAGGCACAAAAGGAAGCATGATGTAAGACGCAAATCAGCAATTCCAACTGTTTATAGGCTACTAAAGCCAACAACGTACCATTGTGCCACAGAGTTTTGATTAAAATAGTGGATCTAATTATCACACTCTGCTGCTTATTGCTGACCAGCAGATGTCACTAACGTGCATTGTGAACCGATAATGAAGATCTGAGTTTTTCAGCACAATTTGGTGAAAGCTCCAAAGTCTTTAGAAAGCTTTCTCATCACTACCTGAAACTAATGCTTTACAGGAAACATCAGGCCTGCGATACACATTACACAGGTTTAAAAAGTGATGTGTCATTACTATTGGACTCCAAGTTGAGCTATACAACAGTTCAACATTTTATTCACCCACAACATGCATACAATGGTCAGCTTATGAGGCATGACACATGGGACTACCTAAACTATCTCAACTGGAACAACCATTTCAGCAATGGGTGCAATAAATCCAACTAACAAATTGGATTAGTTCAGAAAAATGTATGTTAATTATATTTGAGTAGTATAGGATTAATAAATATATCAATGTACATGCAAAAACATATACAGTATATTGAAACAAACAATTCAAAAAAATCAACCTGCAATGGGGCATGCTGAAAAATATGATGATGATGGGTGTGGTTTTGGTTTAACACTGGTTTTCTTTTACACCAGCTAGGGTTAACTTAACATTTGCAAAGTTAATTAAACAACTGAATCAACAGTGAAAAATCAGCACTAGGGAACACTAGCCAATTTGCTGTGAAGGTAACACTGTTTGTTCACTTACAGTGCCTTCAGAAAGTATTCATACCCCTTGACCCCTCCACATTTTGTGGTGTTACAACCTGAATTCAAAATGTATGAAATATTTTTTTTCTCACCCATCAACACACAATACCCAATAACAACAAAGTGAAAACATAAGTATTTACTCCCCTGAGTCAATGCATGTTAAAATCAACTTTGACAGTGATTACAGCTGTGTCTTTATGTGTAAGTCTCTAAGAGCTTTGCACACCTGGATTGTACAATATTTGCCCATTATTATTTTCAAAATATATTTGGCCTTGTATTTTTAGGTTATTGTCCTGCTGAAAGATGAATTTATCTCCCAGCGACTGGTGAAAATCTAACTGAACCAGGTTTTCCTCTTGGATTTTGCCTGTGCTTAGCACCAATCTGTTTATTTTTTATCCTGAAAAACTCACCAGTATTTTATGATTACAAGTGTACCCACACCATGATTCAGCCACTATGCTTGAAAATACAAAGAGTGGTAATCCTTAATGCATTGGTTTTGCCCCCAAAATAACACTATATTAAGGATAAAAAGTGAATTGCTTTGCCACATTCTTTACAGTATTGCCTTATTGCAAACAGGATGCATGTTTTGGAATATTTTTATTCTGTACAAGCTTTCACTCTGTCAATTAGGTTAGTATTGTGGAGTAACTACAGTGTTGTTGATCCATCCTCAGTTTCCTCCTATCACAGCAATTACCCTCATGGTGAAATCCCTGAGAGGTTTCCGTCCTCTCCGGCAACTGAGTTGGGAAAGAAGCCTGTATCTTTTTAGTGACTGGGTGTATTGATACACCATCCAAAGTGTAATTAATATTCTCAAAGGGATATTCAATGTCTGCTTTATTTATTTTTACCAACCAATCGGTGCCCTTTGTGAGGCAGTGGAAAACCTACTTGATCTTTATGGTTAATCTGTGTTTGAAATTTCCTTGCTCGCCTGATGGACCTTACAGATAATTGTACGCACTGTATGGGGTACAGAGATGAGGTAGTATTTCAAAAATCATGTTACACTATTATTGTATACAGAGTGAGTCCATGCAACGTATTATGTGACTTGTTAAGAACATTTTTGCTGTATTTTTAAAAGGTGAAGGGGTGTGAATACTTTATGAAGACACTGTATATGCCCAAATGTTGAGCAAACTCACAATCATATTGCAGCTGTTTGTCTTTTCATTTTACATTGAATTAAGAATATCTGCATGAAAGTGAGCTGAACTTGAACAAGCATGTTGAGTAAAATCACAAATGTATGTTTGCTCAAACCACGCCCGTCATGATCATGTATCCCAGCTTGCTCTATTGCAGGTTCATTTTCACAATTGTTTGCTTCAATATCTGTGTTCAAACCGGAAGCTATTATTGATGGGTGGGGTTAAATTTGGAACCCTTTGAACAGTATATTATATGGTTGACCTTGCGAAACAGAAATGTAGAGTTCCATTAGCGAACACATAGCTGCTATTTTGTAAACTGTATTTTATTTTCTTAACTCACCTTTAGTCTGGGAGCAGACAGTCTGAAGTGCACCCATCCCCAAGGTGAGTGAGTATGCAGCAGGGTGAGCGTCTTTGTGGCACTGTCTCCTCTTTAAGTGCTTTGTCCCTGTGCCATGGGATTATGTCCTTGACACCAGCAGCATGACAACACAACCTTGCCTTTTCAGGGTATAGAATTAATATCTCCTTCACCTACCTGACTTCTTCAAATCAAATTTTATTGGTCACATACACATGGTTGGCAGACGTTAATGTGAGTGAAGTGAAATGCTTGTGCATTGCTAACAATTTCCCAACAACTTCCTAATACACACAAATCTAAAGGGGTGAATGAGAATATGCACACATAAATATATGGATGAGCGGCATAGGCAAGGTGCAATAGATGGTATAAAATACAGTATATACATATACGAGAAATTAGCGATGTAACCAAAATTAAAGTGGCATTGTTTAAAGTGACATTGTTTAAGGGGACTAGTGATCCATTTCTTAAAGTGGCCAGTGATTGGGTCTCAATGTAGACAGCAGCCACTCAATGTTAGTGATAGCTGTTTAGTAGTCTGATGGCATTGAGATAGAAGCTGTTTTTCAGTCTCTCGGTCCCAGCTTTGATGCACCTGTACTGACCACACCTTCTGGATGGCGGGGTGAACAGGCAATAGCTTGGGTTGTTGTTGTCCTTGATGATCTTTTTGGCCATCCTTTGACATCGGGTGTTGTAGGTCTCTTGGAGGGCAGATAGTTTGCCCCTGGTGATGCCTTGTGCAGACCACACCACCCTCTGGAGAGCCTTGCGGTTGGGCTGTGATGCAGCCTGACAGGATGCTCTCGATTGTGCATCTGTAAAAGTGTGTCAGGGTTTTGGGTGACAAGCCAAATTTCTTCTGCCTCCTTCTTCACCATAATGTCTGTGTGAGAGGACAATTTAATTTTGTCTGTGATGAATATGCCAAGGAACTAAACATTTTCCACCCTCTCCACTGCTGTCCTGTCGATGTGGATGGGGGGGTGCTTCCTCTGCTGTTTTCTGAAGTCCACGATCATCTCCTTTGTTTTGTTGATGTTGAGTGTGAGGTTGTTTTCCTGACACCTCACTCCCAGTGCCCTCACCTCCTCCCTGTAGGCTGTCTCATCATTGTTGGTAATCAAGCCCAATACTGATGTGTTGTCTGCAAACTTGATGATGGAGTTGGAGGTGTGCATTGCCACGCAGTCGTGAGTGAGGAGGGAGTATAGGAGGGGGCTGAGCACGCAGCCCACTGGGGCCCCAGTGTTGAGGGTCAGTGAGGTGGAGATGTTGTCACCACCTGGGGGCGGCCCGTCAGAATGTCCAGGACCCAATTGCACAGGGTGGGGTTGAGACCCAGGGCCTACAGCTTGATGATGAGCTTGGAGGGTAATATGGTGTTGAATGCTGAGCTGTAGTCAGTGAACATCATTCTTACATAGGTATTCCACTTGTCCAGATGGGATGGGGTAGGGCTGTATGCAGTGTGATGGGGATTGCATATACTGTGGACCTGTTGGAGTGGTATGCAAACTGAAGTGGGTCTAGGTTGGCTGGTAAGGTGGAGGTGATATGATGATATGATCCTTGACTAGTCTCTCAAAGCACTTCATGACGACAGAAGTGAGTGCTGTGGAGAGATAGTAATTTAGTTCAGTTATCTTTGCTTTCTTGGGTACAGGATCAATGGTGGCCATCATGAAACATATGGGTACAGCAGACTGAGATAGGGAGCAATTGAATATGTCCGTAAACACACCAGCCAGCTGGTCTGCAAATGCTCTTAGGATGCGGCTAGGGATGCCATCAAAGCGGGCAAAGAAGGTGTTTTTATTTAACCTTAGTTTGTCTGGAAGCGTGATGTCGGTGTCCATGACATGGCTGGTTTTCTTTTTGTAGTCGGTGATTTCCTGTAGGTCCTGTCACATATGTCTCATTGAATTGAACCGTTGAATTGCAAGTCCACTTCGTCCCTGTAACGGAATTTCACGTGTCTGATTGTCTTGCGGAGGGAATAAGTACACTGTTTAAATTCAGCCATATTTCCAGACCTCTTTCCATCGATAAATGTGGTGGTTCGCGCTTTAAGTTTTGTGGCGTTGTGGTTGGATTTGCCAAAGAGAGATGGCTTTGTATGCATCGTGGTGCAGTCAATATGCTGATCTAACTTAGGTAGCCTTCTTCTCAAATTTGCTTTGTTAAAATCCCTAGCTATAATAAATGAAGCCTCAGGATATATGGTTTCCAGTTTACGTAGAGTCCAGTGAAGTTCGTTGAGGGTCGTCGTGCTCTCTGCTTGAAGGGGAATGACACCGCTGTGACGATAACTGATGAGAATTCTCTCTGGAGTTAATATAGCCGGAAGTTGATTATAAGTAATTCTAGGTCGGGTGAGCAGAATGACTTGAGTTCCTGTGTGTTGTTATGATTACACCATGAGTCGTCAATCATGAAGCATACACCCCCGCCCTTCCTCTCTATTGGCTCAATGCATGGAGAAGCCCGCGGCTGAACCGATTCCGACAACATATCCCAAGAGAGCCATGTTTCCATGAAACAGAGGATGTTACAATCTGTGATGTCTCTCTGGAAGGCAACCCTTTGTCGAATTTCATCTACCTTGTTGTAAAGTAACTGGACATTGGCAAGTAGTGTACTCGGGAGCGGTGGGCAATGTGCACGTCTACGGAGCCTGACCAGGAGGCCGCTCCGTCTGCCCCAACGTTGTTTTGGGTCGGCTTCTGGGATTAGATCCAATGTCCTGGGTTGTGGTCCGAACGAAGGATCCTCTTCGGGAAAGTCGTATTCCTGGTCGTAATGTTGGTAAGTTGACGTCGCTCTTATATCCAATAGTTATTCTCGGCTGTATGTAATAAGACTCGAAGTGAGGCGACTATCTCTGTCGGTGCCATCTTATTCTTCAAACCCTATCAGCAGTAAAGACTACAAGACAGCCTTGCCTTTTCAAAGTCTATAATTTAATAGAACAAATTTTCTTTACCATCTGAGTCTTAACCTTCTCAGCAACTACTGTACAACTACTGCAGAGAGGGTAACCTATCGCCCTTCTGTGAATTAAGGAATTTGTGTTTGAGCATGTATTTATATTTAGGCCATCATTGTAAATAAGAATTTGTTCTTAACTGACTTGCCTAATTAAATAAAGGTTAAAAAACAAACATTTTAAAGGACATTGTGTCCTTGAGATAGACTGAAGAAATTATCAAAGGTTGGTATTCAGGATAACCCTATGTCTTTGAATTCCTGTCATGGAATCCAAACTTAACACACAACGATGTAAGCTTATGGCTGCTGTGAGGGCAATGGAACAACACAGTATAAGGAACAATAGTGAGGGGGAATAAAGTAATACCCCATAAACGCTAGGCATCCCACAGAATTGATCATTAGAATGGACTCCAGAGTGCTAGAACCACCGTCACGCTCCGGAACCTTGGAATGACTGATAACCGTAATTACCCTCAGAGCATAAACAAACCCAACACTCTGAATTAAAACACTCAAAGGCAGGCAGGCGGCCGGAGGAAGGCAGTCAACGGGACTGGGCGTGGAAGCACAGAGCAGAAAGGACGCAAAGCAAAAGGGACATGCCTGTTGTAATATGTGTGATCAACAAGAACAGAATGTCAGGCTGTAATAGTGTGACATTTCACACATTTCCTTTCACATTTTGTTTGTGTTGAACACAGTTTAGCCAAGGAGCCACAGTCACAGACTGCTCTGCTCAGTTAAATTTTTTGCATGGCATTATATTGTGACGTAGCAGGTCAACGGCGGATTGACGGAGTCTAAAAAAGTAAACATTGTTGTGAATGCAGGTCAGAATGGTGTTTTGAATCAGGGACCTAGGGCACACACTAACAGACCTGTATATATTAATCAGCAACATCACAATAGCCCGAATAGACTTGGGACAGGGTTGAATTTCTGCATGGGCCGAGGAAGGCTTGAGTCATTTCCATCAAAACCAGAGGTAGATAATCCTTTTATGCATGTATGTCTCTAGAATATGAGATCAGTATTCTGCCAAACAGCCCTAAATGGAGATTATGCCACTGCAGCTGTAAATTGAATTACACACAACGGCACCCCTCCTCTCTCTTGTTCTCTCTTTCTCTCACTTCCTCTCTCTCACACTCACTTTTCTTTCTCTCTCTATCTATCTTAATCTCTCTACTCATTTGGCAACCCTTTTCCTGTCTTTGATGAAATCTAGATAATAATTACACAGCTCGCCATCACATTTGTATATTGGACTGTATTTCTTATCCTAAAGTTCAGCAGCATTCTGCTATCTCAGTCACAAAATAATTAATGTTGCCCTCTACATAGTAGTTTCTTTGAGTCAGAGCTTTCATCAGTGTGATGAATCTGTTTTGATAAATGTGTCTAAATCATTCAGTTGGGGAAGAGGGATTCACCACGCGTCAGTATGATTGAATAGTACTAGGAAATTACCTTTTGTATTGACGTGCATTAATTCATTACCAGGCCTAGATGGGTGTAATTGTCTACTGTTCTGATTCCAGACAGGATGGGTCCGTAATGTGTAATCAAATATATAATCTGGTCGTATGAGGGGTTGTGTGGCAGTGTGAAATTAATACTTCTCTTCTCTCCTGAGAGTACTAAATAAAGTCCTTAAAGAGGAGAGAAAGAAGCCCACGTTAAAATGGTACCCTATTCCTTATATTGTCCATTACATAGGGATCTGGTCACCTAAATTCCTTTTCAATTTAGGCACATATTTGTATTGCCTCATTAGCCTAAAGTACACATAAATCACTGACTTCCATATGCACAAGCATACATACCCTTGTCCTAACAACATATATTTCTGTATAACATTATATGACAAACATACAGTGCGAAATACGGAAAGTAATCATACCCCTTGACCTTACAGCCTATTCTAAATTGGATTCAATAGTTTTTGTCCCCCTCACCAATCTACACACAATTTTCCATAATAACAAAGCAAAAACAGGTTTTTAGAATTTTCAAATTAATAAAAAGTTAAAAACTGAAATATTACATTTACATAAGTACTCAGACCCTTTACTCAGTACTTTGTTGAAGCACCTTTGGCAGTGATTACAGACTTGAGTCATCTTGGGTATGATGCTACAAGCTTGACACCTGTATTTGGGAAGACATTTAGTACATTCAGAGACTTGTCCCAGAGCCATTCCTGCGTTGTCTTGGCTGTGTGCTTAGGGTTATTGTGCTGCTGGAAGGTGAACCTTTGTTCCAGTCTGAGGTCTTAAGAGATCTGGAGACGGTTTTCATCAAGGATGTCTCTGGACTTTGCTCCGTTCACGTTTCCCTCGATCCTGACTAGTCTCCCAATCCACGCCGCTGAAAAACATCCCCACAGCATGATGCTGCCACCACCATTCTTCACCGTAGGGATGGTGCCAGGTTTCCTCCAGGTGACGCTTGGCATTTTGGCCAAAGAGTTCAATCTTGGGTTCATCAGAACAGAGAATCTTATGGATTGGCTTACGTCTGGCCACTCTACCATAAATGCCTGATTGGTGGAGTGCTGCAGAGATGGTTGTCCTTCTGGAAGTTTCTCCCATCTCCACAGAGGAACTCTAGAGCTCTGTCAGTGACCATCAGGTTCTTGGTCACCTCCCTGACCAAAGCCCTTTGCCCCCCGATTGCTCAGTTTGGCCGTACAGAAGAGTCTGGGTGTGTCCACATTTCTTCCATTTAAGAATGACAGAGGCCACTGTGTTCTTGAGGACCTTCAATGCTGCAGAAATATTTTGGTTCCCTTCACCAGATCTGTGCCTCCACACATGCATGTCTCGGGGCTCTACAGACAATTCCTTCAACCTCATTGCTTAGTTTTTGCTGTGACATGCACTGTCAACTGTGGAACCTTATATAGATAGGTGTGTGCCTTTCGAAATCATGTCCAATCAATTAGATTTGCCACAGGCAAAAACATCTGACGGATAATCAATGGTTAAAAGGATTCAGCTGCGCTGAATTTTGAGTCTCATAGCAAAGGGTCTGAATATTTCTGTACTTTCTTTTTAAAAAACAGTTTTTGCTTTGTCATTAGGGGGTATTCTTTGTAAATTACTGAGGATGTTAATTTTAATCAATTTTAGAATAAGGCTGTAACGTAACTGTGGAAATGTGGAAAAAGTCAAGCGGTCTGAATACTTTCCATAAGCACTGTATACTGTACTTCCATTCTTGTTGGCGTCCTACAGCAAAATGGAGAACACCATCGTGTTCGTGATAGTGTTTCATCTTTCAATAGACTGGTCATGATAGTTTGTTGGCCAAACCTTTCGGAAGCTACAGACGTTTTCGTGAGGATGCCGATTTTCGGGATTTACTGACAAACACCGCTCTAGCTCTTCCACCTTTCACTGCAGATGCAAGGTCGATTTGAAAAATGAGCGAGAAAGATAACATCCGTCAGTGGATAGCTGGGTGTTCGCAGAGTTTTTCTTGCGCAACAGAGTGGGGCAGCCATTGTCTCTCCCTCTCCTATTGAAAAAGCGACAGTCCCGATTGATATATATCGATTATATATTTTAAAAACAACCTGAGGATTGATTATAAAAAAAGTTTGATATGTTTCTGTGGACATTACGGATACTATTTGGAATTTTCCTCTGCGATGTCGTGACTGCTCGAGCCTGTGGATTTCTGAACATAATGCACCAAACAAATGGAGTTATTTTGGATATTAAAATAATCTTTATAGAACAAAAGGAACATTTATTGTGTAACTGGGAGTCTTGTGAGTGCAAACATCCGAAGATCATCAAAGGTAAGCTATTATTCAATTGCTTTTCTGACTTTCGTGACCAATCTACTTGGCTGCTAGGTGTTTGTAATATTTTGTCTACTGAGAGAGATGTTCTTACATAAACGCTTGTTATGCTTTCGCCAAAAAGCTGTATTAAAATCTGACCCACCAGGTGGATTAACAACAAGCTAAGCTGTGTTTTGTTATATTGCACTTGTGATTTCATGAAAATTAAATATTTTTAGTAATTTAATTTGATTTTGGCGCGCTGCAATTCAGCGGGTGTTGATGAAAATGATTCCGCTAACAGGATGGGTGCGTCAAGAAGTTAACAAGAAGTTATCTTTCATTTGGTGTTTTGCACTTGTTAATGTATGAAAGTTACATAATTCTAAAAAATATTTTTGAATTTCGCACGCTGCCTTTTCAGCGGAATGTTGTCGAGGGGTGCCTCTTGCGGAACCTGTAGACATATCTCCACCCCAAACGATTGGTGGGTGAATAGCATTCTATTCAAGGTCAGAATATGCATAGAGAGAAAAGTGCATTTTAAAGAGAAATATTTTCCATTTACGTGCACTTAACTCGGGTCGAAATCAGGCCATAACAGTATACCCCATTTCAAACACAACATGGTTATGTTTCCTGTCGTCCTTTAATTAATTATACCACAAATATATAATCCTAAAGTATTATTTGCCATTTCTAATTCCTAAACATTTCCACTGGTTATTCTTTTCCTCAACACCAGAGATTACAATCGCCTGTACCAAGCTAGCCTACCTTCCATCCATGGCCCTGGCTACATTTTGTTTTACCGCTTTGAACTTTCATTGGATTCATTTGCATGAAAATTAACTTGCAAATGTATTCTTAATTCCTATTTTGGCATTGCACAACTCTAGTGTTTGTTCTGAATAACTTGGAGCTAAACCATTAGCAGACAGACTTATACGAGGTTTGCCTGTGAATGGGGTCCTTTTATAATGTTCTATTAAGTCCATTGAAATAAATTACTCCCATGTTGAAACAGAGGTCGACCCTTTGAATAATGTACAACCTTATCATCACAGGGACATAAAGCATGCATTGATTGCTTTTTTCGAAACAATAGCCCACAGTTGAGATAAAAGTCATGAGACTAAAAGCATTGTGGTTAAGTCCCAATAGATTGATGTTCAAATCGTAAACAATGAGGCTCTATATAAAGCCAACGGATTGCATATAGATTGCATACATTTGGCTCTTTAACAAAAATGTTTTTACTGTTTGTACATTTTCCTATTTGAGTTTGCTTTTGTCTATGTGTGCTTGCTCTGTTTCACTCATTGGCATTGTCTAAGTCATACTCAATCAAATAATCAGATACCTTATAAAAGGTTGTGGTAAATTCCACAAATTAGTATTTCCTATTCAGTGACCTCTCCCTAAAAATTACATCAGTTAATTTCACATTTCCAGCAGGTTTGGATAAATTCTCTAAATTCAATTTCAATGCAATTCATTCTCCCTAATTACATTCCATAAATTAAATTCAAAACTACTGAGTAGTTCTTCAATTGAGTCAATTCAACTTGAATTCCAATTCTAAGTCAAATCTAAACTAAAATTTCAAATGTAATATTCTGCCACAACAAATGTACATAATTCAATTACTTCTCTGGACTAATTCCCAGAATTGTTATTTCTTCACTTCTTTCAACTCAAGCCAATCTCAACTATTTCAACTTATAGCAGATTCCAAAGACCGACATTACCTCTTAGCGAAATATGAGGGAATATTCCTGCCTCAAAATATCCCCTGAATGCTGAAAACGTTCAGGAATTTGGGGAACTAGCTAAACATGTAAAATAGATCAAGTAAGATGCTTTTCAAAGTAAAACATACAATCATAAAGATGTACAACACTGTCCTAAATATAACCCAGCCATTTAACAAATTTCATTGATAAGTTGAAGTTGTTTAATAATGCTGAAAATGCAAAATACTCAATTCCACTCGGTGGTGACTACTATATTATTCATTATTATGTTATACAGTTGTTTTTCTCCAATCGGTATGGCACATTGTGGAAACAAAGCTCCATGCTCTGTATGTTGAAGGTTTGGGTTTTTCCATTTGTGTTTTGAGGTTGGACTTTAGCACTTATAGCTCGTTAGCACATAGGGCGCTCCGATTGGTGTCACCACGTTAGTCAGCATGTGTTACACCTGTGCTGGTTGCCATCTCGTTAGTGGGAAGGTGTTTCACCTGCTGGCCCAGGTGCTATTTAAGAGTGGCTGGCCCAGTGTTGCTGTTTTTTTTATTGTTGTTGATAGATGTCGCTCTCTATTTAGATTTTTAGCAAACAATCCTTTATCTGATTTCATTTTGCCCCACCTTGTTGGTATACCTCCTGTCTTTAAATTAAAGTAGATGGCCCAAGTTAGTGTAAAGATAGTACTAGACAACAACAGATAAAGACAAAAATGATACTATAGAATGGATACTTTCAATCTGATTCATCTGAAATAAATATTGTGTAGATGACAGATATGAAATACATTTTATTTTTCCCCACCTATGTTTAATTTATTGTCTGTTGCCCTCCATCTTTCCCCAGATGCACTGTGTTAACCTTGTGTTGAGGAACATGGTGACTGACCCCTGTTTTCTTTCTGTGGCAGCTATCATCTTTTCACTGCTTTTCCTACAGAGAGCTGCCAGGCCTAATATGAGCTTAGGTAGTGGCCACTGAACAATGGATGGAGAAGATGTGATTGTTTTCTGAGTGGCCAACACCACAACCCACTACTGCAAATGCCTCTCTCTGCACTTCCACCATTCAAGATCTCTCAAAAGGCACTGAAAACAAACACATTTTGAAGCAAACATATTGGCACATTGTGCTAATTAAAACTGAACAGCTGCCATGGAAATAGCTTTCATGCAAATGGTGTTATCTTCGTTGCCTGTATGATGCATTACTTGATTTTAAGTATTTATTCATATCAATTCATATGGAATACACTGTATATCGGTAGAGATAGCATATTTACTGTGTCCCGTCACTTCCCTCTCAGGAGTCAGCCTAGCCTAGGAGACTTCACACCTCATCAAGTCCAATGATGTCATCATTGGACTTGACAGCTTTGAAAAACAGTACTGAGCTCTATCTATTTGAACCCCAGTCCTCTTACAAAAACATCCCGTGGTAGTAGAATGAAAAATGGTACTATCATGTTTTTTGGGTTACGACCATGGCAGGAAAATACTATGGTACTGATGCAAATGCAACAGTATTTTCCTGCCATGGTAGTGACCAAAAAAAGCATAATGCCATGGAATTTTTTTCATTGTACTACCATGACAGGAAAACATTGTGGTATTTGCACTAGTAACATGGTGTTCTTCTGCTATGGTAGTGACTAAATAAATGTATATTACCATGGTACAGAAATGCACCATGGTACTGTAGTAGAATAAAAACAAATACCATGGTTTAGCAACAGCCGCATGTAGTGAAACATGAAAAGCATGGTAGTTGTTTATGATCTATTATAATGATGGTCCCACCATTTTTTGTGTAAAGTGACCAAAAACGTAGTAGTATGGTAGCTACATAATGCAACATTGACTACTCTGCAATGGCAAAGTGTAGGCCTAGTGTACCTTCTGAAGCCTATTTAGCTCATAGGGAACAACCACAACACACATGGTCTAGTAGTGTACTCTTTTAAACCTTGGGATGTGGATAAGGTGTGGTGAGAAGAATGAATAGTCTGACACCTTGAACATAAGATTTAAAATAATTAGTTCATCTGGTGCTTTTCTTTTCAATACAGTTTTTAGTTAGCTCTTTCATTCAACTGACTAAGCCACTCATATACGTTTATACATTTCCAATGAATGTTAAGAAAGTTGCAGATGATTTACTGCATTTCTATACAGTTAAACTCTAAAATGCTATTTGGAGAACAGCAAAAACAAGCAAAAAATGACCCCAGCCATTATCATTGGTTGCTTTAGCTTCATTCACCTCAGTCAATGTACAAATACATAGACTTATCTATACAATTAGCCGCTACACATTACCTCACGTTAACTCAGCACTGGGATATGTAAACAAATGACTTTGATTTGCAGAACCATTTCTTCAGTTTTACAGCAAATATTCTGCAAATCTACACATTTTACCATGGGTTGGGCAATTTTTTTGCAGTTTTAATTTGGACATGATTACTACAAGTTTAGATACTCAATTAAATTTGTCTAGATGGCTGACTGTCGGTGAGTGACATATAGGAAAACTGCTGATGTACAAGTTTTGAAATAGCACCTTGTGAATTCTACTATTCTAACTCTCAACACTAAGTTGAGACCCTGACTGAGTTCCAAATGAAATATATATATTTTGAGTTTATTTTTTGTATAATTACTTTTTCTTCCAAAAAAAAAAAAAAACATTCAAACCTGTTGTGGTGATTGAATTGTTTGCTCTTTAACCTTTTAGTTCATATGCCTTGCAATTGGAATATTTAGGCCAAAGGCCGGGACAATAAGAAAACACAGTGGCAGAATAAAATCAATCACACCTTCGTTTCATCACAAAACCGGAGAGCAACCTGTCCGGTGAAGTCTACAAAGCATATTGCATGCAACCAACAGTTACCAGTACATGACCTACAGCAAGGTCAAGAAAGGAGAAACCTCTACTGGATCGGTGTCCATAATCCGGGACAGTTGTAAACAACAACCAACTTTCCGGGGCATAAACATGTCTTATATGGTCAGAAAGGTTGAATTATTGTTTAAAAAAAAATGCCATGCTATTGTTTGAGGATAGTGCGCAACAACAAAACACTTTTATTGCTGCAACTGGTTTGATACATTCACCTCTGAAGGTAATGTATTTACATTCAGTAATCTTGCTCTGATGTGTCATCCTGAGGGTCGCAGAGATAAAATGTAATGTAGTTTTGGAAGAGAAAATACATTTTTATATTCAAATGTATGAACTGGGTTCTACAGTTTGACACTACTGCTGTCCCTGGCTCAACATCAACCCTGCCTGGCTATCTAGATGTGTGAATGTTATTGTATTTTCTGTAAGGAAGCAAATTATCCATCATGTATGACATTCCTGTGAGTGTGTAAACTAATTTGTTATTATTGAGATAGCATTTTTGCATGTTCTCTATAGTTATGTACTTGAATATGTATAAATTGACCAATTCAGCACATTTGGGCAAACTCCCGGCAGACTTGATACAAAATATTGTGTAGTGATATAATTCTTCACTGGATTAGTCTGAAACTTTGCACACACACTGTTGCCATATTGTGGACAACATCTATATTACACCTAGAATCCTAGATCACTCTTGCAATTCAAAGATGATCTGTTATCTTTTACCAGACCTAATGTGCTATATTCTCCATTTCCACAAACTTCAAAGTGTTTCCTTTCAAATGGTATCAAGACTATGCATATTCTTGCTTCATGTCCTGAGCTACAGGTAGTTAGATTGGGTATGTCGTTTTAAGCGGAAATTGAAAAAAGGGTCCAATCCTTTAACTTCTTATGACTGCAGGGGCAGTATTGAGTAGCTTGGATGAAAGGTGCCCAGAATAAATAGCCTGCTCATCAGTCCCAGTTGCTAATAAATGCATATTATTATTAGTATTGAATAGAAAAAACTCTGAAGTTTCTAAAACTGTTTGAATGATGTCTGTGAGTATAACAGAACTCATATGGCAGGCAAAAACCTGAGAAGAAATTCAAACAGGAAGTGAGAAATCTGAGGTTGGTCGATTTTCAACCCAGCCCCTATTGAATTCACAGTGGGATATGGATAGTTGCACTTCCTAGGGCTTCCACTAGATGTCAACCGTCTTTAGAAACTTGAATGAGGCTTCTACTGTGTTGTGGGGCTGAATAAGAGCTGAATGAGTCAGGTTACTGGCAGAGAGCCATTTCCTGGTCACACGCATTTCACATGATATCGGCCTGCGTTCCATGGCTTCTCTACACACAAAGCAATTCTCCCGGTGGAACGTTATTGAAGATTTATGATGAAAACATGACTGGAGACAGGCAGAGACAGGTAGATAGAGACAGGCAGAGCAACAAGCCTTGGCCACTGATACCTCTGGGTGAACTCTGAACCTGTCAGCTCCACACACACACTTCTCAGATGCTGATACCCACAGACACATGGGCTCTATCCTAAATTACACTCTATTCCCTACATAGAAGACAACTTCTGACCAAAACCCTATGGGCCATGGTGAAAATGTCTGCACTTTATAGAGAATAGGGTGCCATTTGGGATGCAGATGTACTTACTGCCACTTATCTTCCTCCTGCACAGCTGTTTGTGGTGTTGGGAAATAAAACGGCAATATGAAAAATTACATTCCAGATAACCGGGCAACGCAACGAACCTACAGTACATTTCCTATTCTGTTTAAGATAAAATAGATAATAAAGACAATGGAGAAAGGACAACATGAAAACACATTAAGCTATTAAGAAAGCATCATTCGGTAATACTTTACTTGACACCCAGCTTCATAACATGCTATGACACAGTCATAACCATGTTATAATATGTCATAACAGCTGACATCATTTGTCATAACCTGTTATAATATGCTCATAACACTGTCATGAAAGCTAAGGTAACTGAGCTAAATGACTACCGCCCTGTAGCACTCACCTCCGTCATCATGTCCTTGACTAGCATTGAGAGACGAGTCAAGGACCATATCACCTCCACCTTACCTGACACTCTAGACTCACTCCAATTTGCTTACGTCCAAATAGGTCAACAGACGACGCAATCGCCATCACACTGCACACTGCCCTAACCCACCCAAGAGGAATACCTATGTAAAAATGCTGGTCATCGATTACAGCTCAGCATTTAATATCATAGTACCCTCCCAACTCGTAATTTAGCTCGAGACCCTGAGTCTCGACCCCACCCTGTGCAACTGGGTCCTGGACTTCCTTATGGGCCGCCCCCAGGTGGTGAGGGTAGGTAACAACATCTCCACCCCACTGATCCTCAACACTGGGGCCCCACAAGGGTGCGTTCTCAGCCCTCTCCTGTATTCCCTGTTCACCCACGAGTGCGTGGCCATGCACACCTCCAACTCAATCATCAAGTTTGTAGAAGACACTACAGTGGTAGGCTTGATTAACAACAACGACGAGATGGCCTAAAGGGAAGAGGTGAGGGCCCTCGGAGTGTCGTGTCAGGAAAATAACCTCACACTCAATGTCAACAAAAAAAGAGAAATGATCGTGGACTTCAGGAAACAGAAGAGGGAGCAACCCCCTATCTACATTGACGGGACAGTAGTGGAGAGGGTGGAAAGTTTTAAGTTCCTCGGCGTACACATCACAGACAAACTGAAATGGTCCACCCACACAGACAGCGTGGTAAAGAAGGCGCAGCAGCGCCTCTTCAACCTCAGGAGGCTGAAGAAATGTGGCTTGTCACCAAAAACACTCAAAAACATTTACAGATGCACAATCGAGAGCATCCTGTCGGGCTGTATCACCACCTGGTTCGGCAACTGCTCCGCCCATAACCGCAAGGATCTCCAGAGGGTGGTGAGGTCTGCACAACGCATCACCGGGTGCAAACTACCTGCCCTCCAGGACACCTACACCACCTGATGTCACAGGAAGGCCAAAAAGATCATCAAGGACAACAACCACCCGAGCCACTGCCTGTTCATCCCGCTATCATCCAGAAGGCGAGGTCAGTACAGGTGCATCAAAGCGGGGACCGAGAGACTGAAAAACTAGCTCAAGGCCATCAGACTGTTAAACAGCCATCAATAACATTTGAGTGGCTACTGCCAACATACTGACTCAACTCTAGCCACTTTAATAATGGAAAAATTGATTTAATCAATTTATCACTAGCCACTTTATATAATGTTTATATACCCTACATTACTCATCGCATATGTATATACTGTACTCTATACCATCTACTGCATCTTGCCTATGCCGTTCGTGCATCACTCATTCATATATTTTTATGTACATATTCGTATTAATTCCTTTACGCTTGTGTGTATAATTACTTGTTAGATATTACTGCATGGTCGGAACTAGAAGCACAAGCATTTCGCTACACTCGCATTAACATCTGCTAACCATGTGTATGTGACGAATAAATTTGATTTGACTTATTTTACACCTGCTGTGACATATATTGTGTTATTTTCTGGCTGGTTATGACACCTAAGAGTTTGAAAGAGTATGAAAACCCACAACACAAGGAAAAACATTCCATTACACCATAGCCTGCATGTCAACAGTATGTTCATGTTGTATACATTTTTTAGAAGTGCACCATATTAAATGATTGTTGTAATTGTTTACACACTGATGTCAGACATACACCTCCCCCAATGCTCTGTTGCTGATTACTGGGATGAATGCCGGAGCAGATTTCAGGAGCAGGACAAGACGCCCACTTTTTGAATGATGACTGATATAAGGGCATTTACATGATATAAGGGCATTTACATGATAGGCCTATCTGGCTTACATCATTATGATGGTCATAAAGTGCTTTTTCAGGCTCCCCGAGTGGCAGTGGTCTAAGGAACTGCATCGCAGAGCTAGCTGTGCCACTAGAGATCCTGGTTCGAGTCCAGGCTCTGTCGCAGCCGGCCGGGACCGGGAGACCCATCGCACGGGTTAGGGGAGGGTTTGGCCAGTAGATATGTTATTGTCCCATCGCACACTAGCAACTCCTGTGGCGGGCCGGGTGCAATGCAAGCTGACATGGTCACCAGGTGTACTGTGCTTCCTTGGACATGTTGGTGCGGCTGGTTTCCGGGTTAAGCGGGCGTTGTCAATAAGCAGGGCGGCTTGACTGGGTTGTGTTTCGGAGGACTCGCGGCACTCGACCTTTGCCTCTCCTGTGTCCGTACGGGAGTTGCAGCGATGGGACAAAACTAGCTACCAATCGGATACCACGAGTTTGGGGAGAAAAAGGGGTAAATAAAAATAAATAAATATATTTAAAAAAATTGTATTTTCTTTGTTCAAGTAAAGTGACCCAGGATGGTCATAATGTATGTTCTACATGTTATTGAAAATAGGATAAACATTTTAACTTGACCGTAAATAAATCATTACAACAACAAAGAATTTAATGAACAAACTTTCAAATGAAAGGAAACTTGGGTTTGACACTCTTATACACACAACCAGTCATAAAATAACGCAATATACAGGTTATGAGAGTGATATGACCATATTATGAAGTATTATGACATGGTTATGACCGTGTCATAAAGTGTTACGACACTGGATGTCAAGTAAAGCCAGACTGGGAGTATTTTAATGCACACGCTGAGCTTTTCCAGAGGGGACAAACATTACATGCACTAAGGCCCAAGGGCTTTTAACTAGCTGCATTGTTTCATTTTACCCGTTTTCTATTTACATTTCTTTGTATATAGTATATCCATAGAAATGATGCCAGCTGATTCATGATTTCAATTGGCTGAGAATAGATGCTTGCCTGTCTGTCTCGTCCCGACTCCCAACACGTTCATTACTATGGGACAGCTGGAGATTGTTTCAATATTGAAATTCAATGTTGCAAATGTCGGAGAGACAGACAGCAAGTTAATACAAATCTCTGCTGTTGAAAACTAAATGTTAGTCCAAAAGAAGTGTGAGAATGTCTAGATGCTTTTTATGGTGGATATAAAGTTGATAAACTGCCTGGCTGGGCTGATGAGACTGTGGATTCCACAGTCAGATGGAACAGAGTAAAGGCATTTAAACATCATAGATTTAGCCGGTGGTAACTTGTGGAATAGACACTGTCTGGAATGTGGTTTTAACCATTCAGGATTAGACCTACCCGTTGTATAATTGGAAATGTTACATTGTTGCATGTTTCAAGCCTTACTCAGCAAAGGCTTGACTTCTGTGAAACAGCAGCAAAGGCAATGGCAGAGAGAGAAGTCTCATGGGTGACCCAGGTGTCAGTAGTCCTGTAAATTAGACCAGACAGATCTGATCTGTTACCTGTAAAAAGCCTGAGGTCCTGTAGTGGTACTAATTAGACATAGCAGAAACTGACTCCAGGCCTGGCATACAGTGACCCTGCTTACCTCCCTTATTAATCAGCATGTCTACACATGCCCAGAACTTGAAGGTCAATGCTGAAAATCAATGTGTGTATGCCCTTGAATTGAAGTAGTAGAAGTTAGATGAAATCACAGTCAGTCACACACAGTATCTAGTTAGTAGTGCTCAATAAATAATTAGCAAATGTCTTAAGTTCTACAGTATACCTCTAAAATTATTGACAAATTATATTGTTTCACTTTCACACTAATAACAGAGTGCAAAGATTTTCCAAGATGGCATAGCAGTGCAGATGTGTTTTGTTCGTCCTCTCGTGTAAATGTTTTTGTCCTTTTTTGTATATATTTCAATTTTATTTTCAATCTCTTCTCCATTTTAGTTCAATTATACCTTCTGGTAACCTGCCTCACCCAATGTGATATGAAACCGCTATTATTTGTCATTTTTAGACCTTATAGCAGGAACCACAGCCATCAGAAGCTAATCAGCCAATTAGCTACAAGCTATTTAGTCATTGTTAGCCACTGCTAGCGGCCTTTACATTCTGCACAGGTACCAGACCTCTTTTTAAATATATATTTTTTAGCCTGGATAATACTCGCCAGTCTACCAGTATCGGACTGTCTCTCCACTACAACGCCGGATTCCTGCCGTAATCCCTGGACCATTCTCCTGATCTTCACAGCTAGCTAGCACCCACCGAGTTACCCAGTACCGAAGATATCCCTGAGGCCCACCTCCCGGCCTACTCAATTGTTCATTCGGACTCCACCCAAACACGGCTAGAACACACTACTCCACCGGATCCATGCAGTAAGCTCTGGACCTTGGCACCGGATCAACGCTGCAACCGAGCGGCTAACGCCTCTGCCCTGAATCTAGCACCAGTTAGCCGTGAGCCTGTTGCTTAGTCGACACGGCGCCCCGCCGCACCACCACGACAGGTCAGCCGACGAATACTCCATCCGCTGTACCTTCAACCAGTCTCCGTCGGAGCAGACGCTTCTACTAGCCCCCAGTTCCACTCATTATACCTCTGATACCTCCTTTGTCTCACCTCCCACACATGCGGTGACCACACCCATTATAACCATCTTATCCAGAGATACAACCTCTCTTATCATCACTCAGTGCCTGGGCTTACCCCCGCTGTACCCGCACCCCACCATACCCCTGTCTGCACATTATGCCCTGAATCTATTCTACCACGCCCAGAAATCTGCTCCTTTCATTCTTTGTCCACAACACTCTAGGCGACCAGTTTTGATAGCCTTTAGCAGTACCCTCATCCTACTCCTCCTCTGTTCCTCGGGTGATGTGGAGGTAAACCCAGGCCCCGCGTATCCCCAGGCACCCTCATTTGTTGACTTCTGTGATCTAAAAAACCTTGGTTTCATGCATGTCAACATCAGAAGCCTCCTTCCTAAGCTTGTTTTGCTCACTGCTTTAGCACACTTCGCCAACCCGTGTCTGAATCCTGGCTTAGGAATGCCACCAACAATTCTGAGATTTCCATACCCAGCTACAACTGCCAAAAGGGGGGAGTTGCAATCTACTGCAGAGAGAGCCTGCAAAGTTCTGTCATACTTTCCAGGTCTATACCCAAACAGTTTGAACTTCTAATTTAAAAAATTAACCTCTCCAGAAATAAGTCTCTCACTGTTGCCATCTGCTATCGACCCCCTCTGCTCCCAGCTGTGGCCTGGACACCATTTGTGAATTGTTTGCCCCCCATCTAGCTTCAGAGTTTGTTCTGTTAGGTGACCTAAACTGGGATAACACCCCAGCGGTCCTACAATCTAAGCTAGATGCCCTCAATCTCACACAAATCATCAAGGAACCCACCAGGTACAACCCTAAATCCGTAAACATAGACATTATCCTGACCAACTTGCCCTCCAAATACACATCCGCTGTTTTCAATCAGGATCTCAGCGATCAATGCCTCATTGCCTGCATCCGCTATGGGTCCGCGGTCAAACGACTACCCCTCATCACTGTCAAAAGCTCCCTAAAACACTTCTGCGAGCAGGCCTTTCTAATCAACCTGACCCGGGTATCCTGGAAGGATATTGACATCATCCCATCAGTCAAGGATGCCTGGTCATTCTTTCAAAGTAATTTCCTCACCAACTTAGATAAGCATGCCCCGTTCAAAAAATGCAGAACTAAGAACAAATATAGCCCTTGGTTCACTCCAGACCTCACTGCCCGTGACCAGCACAAAAACATCCTGTGGCGGACAGCCATAGCATCGAACAGTCCCCACGATATGCAACTGTTCAGGGAAGTCAGGAACCAATACACGCAGTCAGTCAGGAAAGCAAAGTCAAGCTTTTTCAAGCAGAAATTCGCATCCTGTAGCTCTAACTCCAAAAGGTTTTGGGACACTGTAAAGTCCATGGAGAGCAAGAGCACCTCCCAGTTGTCCACTGCACTGAGGCTAGGTAACACGTCACCACTGATAAATTCATAATAATTTCAATTAGCATTTCTCTACGGCTGGCCATGCTTTCCTCCTGCCTCCCCCACCCTCCCCCCGCAGCTACTCGCCCGAGCCTCCCAGGCTTCTCCTTCACCCATATCCAGACAGCAGAGGTTCTGAAAGAGCTGCACAACCTGGACCAGTACAAATCAGCTGGGCTAGACAATCTGGATCTTCTCTTTCTAAAACTATCTGCCGCCATTATTGCAACCCCTATAATCAGCCGGTTCAACCTCTCTTTCGTGTCACCCGAGATTCCTAAAGATTGGAAAGCTGCCGCGGTCATCCCCCTCTTCTAAGGGGGTGACACCCTAGACCCAAACTGTTACAGACCTATATCCATCCTGCCCTGCCAATCTAAAGTCTTCAAAAGCCAAGTTAATAAACAGATCACTGACCATTTCGAATCCCACCGTACCTTCTCCGTTGTGCAATCCGGCTTCCGAGACGGTCACAGGTGCACCTCAGCCGCGCTCAAGGTACTAAGGTACTTTCCTTCCAGTTCTCTGCTGCCAGTGACTGGAATGAATTGCTTTTATTTCCCTCACCAACTTTAAACATCAACTATCTGAGCAGCTAACCGATCACTGCAGCTGTACATAGTCTGTCTGTAAATAGCCCACCCAATTTACCTACCTCATCCCCATACTATTTTTATTTTATTTACTTTTCTGCTCTTTTACACACCAGTATCTCTACTTGCACATCATCATCTGCTCATTTATCACTCCAGTGTTAATCTGCTAAATTGTAATTATTCGCTCCTATGGCCTATTTATTGCCTACCTCCTCATGCCTTTTGCACACACTGTATTTCAACTTTCTTTTCTCTACTGTGTCATTGACTTGTTTGTTATTGGCTTGTTTATTGTTTACTCCATGTGTAACTGTGTCACACTGCTTTGCTTTATCTTGGCCAGGTCGCAGTTGCAAATGAGAACTTGTTCTCAACTAGCCTACCTGGTTAAATAAAGTTGAAATAAATAATAATAAAAATATGAAATGTGTATTCATCACAAGTGCAGAAATACATCTCTAAAAGGATTACCACAAAAATAATATCAGACAGACAAAAGACTTTGTTTAACCCATTCTGCTATTTATAGATATGGCAGAATTGGAAGCCTAGCTGTGGCAGGTCTGTATCATCACAAAGACCATAAAACATGAAACCTCCACAGAAATATGATTGTAGGACCAATTCTAAGTAGATTTCTAGACATAGTTCATAGCAATACTATCGGAATGACATCTAGACTCAGTGTCTATCAAATGAGACATACCTTTTAAATATCCAGTGCACTTACCCAACATTCAGTCAAACCATGATTGCTTAACACTCTTTATTTCAGCAATTGAGATGCTTTCAATAAATGAACCAAATAGTGACGTTAACTTTGACTAAATGCAAGGTTCAGCATGTGTTCAATACATCAGGTCAATTGGTGGCCAACGCTGATCAGATGTAATATTGCTTCAATGTGCCGAGGGTTTCTCTAAGGGTTTGCTCTATTATTCTCAATATGCTGTTTAATCTCCTGCTTCAATAGGACTGTGAATACTGGATCATTTAAATCAGTTTGACCTGACAAAAGATTAACATAGATTAAACTTTGAAATTATATGGAAAAATATTTGCAATATCAAACGGCATGAAGTGGTGAGTCGTGGGAGGGGAGAAGGAGGTAGTGGGGGGTAACCAAGTCTCCCCAATAAAAAGCAATCGCTGCTCAATAAAGCGGCAGTAGTCACATCTTCAGTATCTGAGATAAATCTTCCCCCATCAGAAAGCTAGGAATAGTCCCCTCTCTTTAAGAATACTTCATAGAGCATGGAGTGGAAGAAGGAGACAGAAAAGTGAGAGAAGGACATTTTAAACATTGGCATTTTATTCATGAGGTAAATCCATCGTGTGCTGCTTAGAATATTTATTTGAAAGTAGATGAGCACTCAGAGTGGAGTGGTAGGCTGCTGGGTAGAGAGGAGGGGGAGGAAGAGGAGGAGGAGAGTCTGAAAAGGAAAGGACTGTCTCCTGGTCTGCAACTGTCTTCAAGGAGTAATTACTTATGTTTAATGAGGTGAGACAGCAGTGAGTCAGAGAGACACTCGAGACACTAGAGAATATTTTTTCCTTTCCCTTGTCAGAGATTGTCAGAGATATCCTCTGCTATTCCCTTTAATAATAATAGTTAATAATTACGCAAAGTTTCTCAAGAAACTTCCGTTCTGTTCGGTGACCTATTCTGGGATATGCTTAACACCCCGGCAGTCCTACAATCTAAGCTAGATGCCCTCAATCTCACACAAATCATCAAGGAACCCACCAGGTACAACCCTAATCCATAACCTTGGGAACCCTCATAGATTTTATCCTGACCAACTGGCCATCCAAATACACCTCTGCTGTTTTCAATCAGGATCTCAGCGATCAATGCATCATTGCCTGCATCCGCTATGGGTCCGTGGTCAAACGACCGCCCCTCATCACTGTCAAACGATCCCTAAAACATTTCTGCGAGCAGGCCTTTCTAAACAACCTGGCCCGGGTATCCTGGAAGGATATTGACCTCATTCCATCAGTCGAAGATGCCTGGTAGTTCTTTAAAAGTGCTTTCCTCACCATGTTAGATAAGCATGCCCCTTTCAAAAAATGGAGAACTAAGCCTGCCATTGACCAGCACAAAAACTTCCTCTGGCAGACTGCAATAGCACAGAATAGTCCCCGCGATAACTGTTCAGGGAAGTCAGGAACCAATACACGCTGTCAGTCAGGAAAGTAAAGAATAGCATATTCAAACAGAAACTTGCATCCTGTAGCTCTAACTCCAAGAAGTTCTGGGACACTGTAAAGTCCATGAAGAACAAGAGCACCTCCTCCCAGCTGCCCAATGCACTGAGGCTAGGTAACACTGTCACCACCGATAAATCCATGATAATTTCAATAAGCATTTCTCTACGGCTGGCCATGCTTTCCTCCTGCCTACCCAACCCCCGCAGCTACTTGCCCGAGCCTCCCCAGCATCTCCTTCACCCAAATCCATATAGCAGAGGTTCTGAAAGAGCTGCAAAAGCTGGACCCGTACAAATCAGCTGGGCTAGACAATCTGGACCCTCTCTTTCTAAAACCTTCCGCCGCCATTGTTGCAACCCCTACTCCAACTCTGTTCATCCTCTCTTTTGTATCACCCGAGATCCCTAAAGATTGAAAAGCTGCCGCGGTCATCCCCCTATTCAAGGGGGGTGACACTCTAGACCCAAACTATTATAGACCTATATCCATCCTGCCCTGCCTCTCAAGTCTTCGAAAGCCAAGTTAATAAACAGATCACTGACCATTTCAAATCCCACCGTACCTTCACCGCTGTGCAATCCGGTTTCCGAGCTGGTCACGGGTGCACCTCAGCCGTGCTCAAGGTACTAAATGATATCATAACCGCCATCGATAAAAGCCAGTACTGTGCAGCTGCCTTCATCGACCTGGCCAAGCCTTTGGACTCTGTCAGTCACCGTATTCTTATCGGCAGACTCAATAGCATTGGTTTATCAAATGACTGTCTCGCCTGGTTCACCAACTACTTTGCATACAGAGGTTCAGTGTTTCAAATTGGAGGGCCTGTTGTCCGGACCTCTGGCAGTCTCTATGGGGGTTCCACAGGGTTCAATTCTCGGGCCGACTCTTTTCTCTATATATATCAACGATGTCGCTCTTGCCACCTCTACGCAGACGACACCATTCTGTATACATCTGGCCCTTCATTGGACACTGTGTTAACTAACCTCCAGTCGAGCTTCAATGCCATACAACACTCCCTCCGTGGCCTCCAACTGCTCTTCAACGCTAGTAAAACCAAATGCATGCTTTTCAACCATTCGCTGCCCGCTCACCAGCCCGATTAGCATCATTACCCTGGACGGCTCTGACCTAGAATACGTGGACATTATAAATACCTAGGTGTCTGGCTAGACTGTAAACTCTCCTTTCAGACTCATATTAAACATCTCCAATCCAAAATAAAATCTAGAATCGGCTTTCTAATTCGCAACAAAGCCTCTTTCACTCATGCCGCCAAACTCAGTAAAAGTCAGTAAAACTGACTATCCTACCGATCCTCGACTTCGGCGATGTCATCTAAAAAATAGCTTCCAACACTCTACTCAGCAAACTGGCTGCAGTCTATCACAGTGCCATCCGTTTTGTTACCAAAGCCCCATATACCACCCACCACTGCAACCTGTATGCTCTAGTCGGCTGGCCCTCGCTACATATTCGTCGCCAGACCCACTGGCCCCAGGTCATCTATAAGTCTATGCTAGTTAAAGCTCCGCCTTATCTCAGCTCACGATAACAACAACCACTCATAGCATGCACTTCAGCAGGTATATCTCACTGGTCATCCCCAAAGCCAACACCTCTTTGGCCGCCTTTCCTTCCAGTTATCTGCTGCCAGTGACTGGAACAAATTGCAAAAATCGCTGAACCTGGAGACTTACAGTATATTTCCCTCACTAACTTTAAACATTAGCTATCTAAATAGCCCACCCAATCTACCTACCTCATCCCCATATTGTTTTTATTTACTTTTCTGCTATTTTGCAAACCAGTATCTCTACTTGCACGTCATCATCTGCTCATTTATCACTCCAGTGTTAATCTGCTAAATTGTAATTACTTCGCTACTATGGCCTATTTATTGCCTACCTCCTCACGCCATTTGCACACACTGTATACAGACTTTATTTTTTTCTATTGTGTTATTGACTGTACGCTTGTTTATTCCATGTGTACCTCTGTGTTGTTGTTTGTCGCACTGCTTTGCTTTATCTTAGCCGGGTCGCAGTTGTAAATAAGAACTTGTTCAACTAGCTTACCTGGTTAAATAAAGGTGAAATAAAAATAAAAAAATATATATTTTTAAAACAACAACTTCTACAGTGTACAGCGCATTAATGCAAGCTTCTTCTTGTAAACCTTTCTCTAAACATATCTCTCATTCACTTTACACAATGTCTTTGTTAAGTTTGGTACAGTAAACAACAGTTTAGATATAGTACTGTATGTGTGCTGCATGAACGTGTGAGAGAGCTAAAGGTGCAGTAGAGCAACATCACATGTTACTCTACCTTTAGTGTCAGGGACATTACTCTGCACAGAAGGGGTTTAAAGGGAGAACTAAGCCCATGCTGAGACCCAGTATAAGACCCATGCTGCCCTTCAATCATTCCTGCTGTACAGAGAAGAGTCAGTGGTTCAGAGAGGTTATACACTGATGACCAGGAACAAGAACACTGCCTCTGATTATAGCAGCAGCTCTCTCATGAAGTCCTGTAAGACATAGTAATTTCTTGCATTCATTCAAGTCTATATATCTTTCTGTGTGATAAGCTCTTAGTCATAAGGCCAAGTTCCCAAAGCTGTGATATTGATGATGATTAACCACTGTGGTCTGTCCTAATCATAAACGCTTGAGAGGTGAAAGGATCTACTGTGTGTGTGCCTGCCTGTGTGCTTGTGTGATAGAACTACTGTGGCTCCCAAAGGTAAGTGAGTGAAAAAAATCCACAACATTGTTTGAAGACAACGTTACACTGATCAACGCCGCCTTCTTCTTTGGGTTTTATGGTGAACTACAAGCAAAAATGCGTAATGTCACCACCAACTGGGCAGGATGAACATAAAATATCCCAAAAGACAATCTATGTGGCTAAAAATACTCATATTGACGGCCTGAAACTCAATCAACAACATGCTCCTTGGATCATCTGTTAAAAATCTGATCCATACACAGGCTCAGGAGCCTGGGAGGGTGGCACATCTTCTGTTGCCAATAACCCTTCTAAATCCGCTGTGAAGCCCTGGATACTTTCCTGCCGCAACCACAATGATGTCCAATCTCTTTGATTTCCTTTCTAATTGAGCAGGGCAGTTTATCACAGTTGCAACGAATGCCACAAAATCCACTTTCTTTACATACAGCATGTCTGGTTCTTTTGGTTCTCTTGGTCTATTCACTATGGGCACACCATCATTTCTTCAACATCACTTGCTCTCTCAGTTCTTTGGATTTCCTCTGCAAAACAGATCCGATGGACTGCCCTAACTTTTGCCACCTCAAGCACTCTGGGTCATGATCCCCACCACAATTGCAACTCGGCTGCTCTTCACTCCGATCTTCTGTATATTCTTCCCATCTGCACACACTTGAAACATGGCCAAATCCTTTAAAATGTTTACACTGTAATGGTTCGGAGTCAAACCCCATATACCCCAGCTTTTCATGTGTAGGGAGGTGCTCATCATAAAAAAAAAACAATGGAACCAACACATTTTCTTCCTTTCTTCCATCCACCATGCGAGTCAAGCGACAGGCACAAACCACACCTGGTATTCCTGTTGTGCGATTTTCCTCACATAACCTCCATCGAAACCCCGGAGGTGACTCCCTTAACAGGTGCCCCACTCGGAGTTCAAAGCACGATACTTCAGATGACTCAATTCTTGTGAGGCCCACTGCCCTCTTCCTCTGTTCCTCAGAAAACCAATTAATTAGCACAATCCCACTCCTGTTCACTCTGACTGAGTTAACTTTTCTCAACACACGATTCACACTCTTCGAGACCCCAAACAAATTTCCCAGATAAACATCCTCATTAAAAAAATTGCATCCCAAAATAAACACATCCACTTCAAATATCAAAACTGTTTTATTTTTCATTCTATTCTTTGACACTACTGTGGTCATTCCTCTTCTCCAACTCCACTCAACGCACTTCTCATTTCAAACTCGGCATTAACTTCCGCCATCAGTTTCTAGCTCTCCTGATCAACACCTCATGACAGGGAATCGTGTGCTATATTTCTCCTAATCCGCCAACCGAGCTGTTCCCTCCCTCCCTCCCTCTGACAGTAGACCAATAATAAGGCTGTCAGGTTGATTTAAAGGCTGGTCACTGTATTATGAGAGACGCCATCAGATTTACAATCATTCATAAATCTAAAGCAATAAAGGATAAATCAATGGAAGTGTGAGTATAAACAGTTTTTGCTTCCTCTTTTCTCTTAGTGTCAACACTCACAATTTAATGGTGGAAGAATTGCTCCTTTCCTTATTGAAGTGGGATGTTGACATTTAGCGGAACTTCTGAACAAAATTGAAGAGAAGAAGAAATTATCTATGGCTCCATCTGCAAAGACCTTCTTGATTGCTGGCTGTCAGTGTGTTCATCACTAATGCATTTATTCATCTCTTTCTGTTTGATTTGGTCTGAAAAGGTGAATGACTCAGACATCTCATCAGATGCGCTGCAGTCGTTCCTCCTCCTCCTCCCACCAAACCTCTGCTCTGTACATGCTAATGAGGACCCGTTGTCGGCTCTCAGAGCAGACTCCTGGTGTCAAACCACAGAGTCCTGGTCTCATACCACAGATTCCTGATCTCCTACCACAGACAGAAACCTCTAGCACACACAGATGGCTTAATTAAACCTGTGATAAAAATGTTGAGTGAAGTGTTTATTAAAAAGCATCAGGCCAAGCAATGGATCTAACAATTGTCTACAGTACTGTATAGATGTAGAATCTTAATTTGACCTTTACAGTACCAGTCAAAAGTTTGGACTCAACTACTCATTCCAGGATTTTTCTTTATTTGGACTATTTTCTACATTGTAGAATAATAGTGAAGACATGAAAACAATGAAATAGCACATGTGGTAACCAAAAAAGTGTTCAACAAATTAACATACATTTTTTTATTTGAGATTCTTTAAATAGCCACCCTTTGTTTTGATGATAGCTTTGCACACTCTTGGCATTATCTCAGCTTGCTCCGTGAGGTAGTCACCTGGAATGAATTTCAATTAACAGATGTGACTTGATAAGATAATTCATTTATTTCCTTCTTAATGCATTTGAGCCAATCAGTTGTGTTGTGACAAGGTGCAGTAGGGGTGGTATACAGAATATTGTAGTCCTATTTGGTAAAATACCAAGTCCATATTAAGCAAAGAACAGCACAAATAAGCTAAGAGAAATGAAATTCCAACATTTCTTTTAAGACATGAAGGTCAGTCAATCCGGAAAATTTCAAGAACATGGAACGTTTCTTCAAGTGCAGTCGCAAAAACCATCAGGCACCATGACGGAACTTGTTCTCATGACGACTGCCACAGGAAAGGAAGAACAAGAGTTAACTCTGCTGCACAGTATAAGTTAATTAGAGTTACCAGCCTCAGAAATAGCAGCCCAAATAAATACTTCAGAGTTCAAGTAACAGACACATCTCAACATCAACTGTTCAGAGGAGATTGCGTGAATCAGGCCTTCATGGTCGAATTGCTGCAAATAAACCATTACTAAAGGACAACGATAATAAGAAGAGTCTTGTTTGGCCAAGAAACATGAGCAATGGACATTTGACGGGTGAAAATCTGAGATTTTTGGTTCCAACCGTCTTGTCTTTGTGAGACGCAGAGTAGGTGAACTGATGGTCTCCGCATGTGTGCTTCCCACCGTGAAGCATGGAGAAGGTGTGATGGTGTGGGGGTGTTTTGCTGGTGACACGGTCAGGGATTTATTTTGTATTCAAGGCACACTTAACCAGCATGGCTACCACAGCATTCTGCAGCGTTACGCCATCCCATCTGGTTTGCGCTTAGTGGGACTATCATTTGTTTTCTCTTGGATATGTAGCTTCCCATCTGGCCAAAAGCCAGTGAAAATGCAGTGCGCCAAATTCAAATAAATTACTATAAAATCAAACTTACATGAAATCACACATGCAAGATACCAAATTAAAGCTACACTTGTTGTGAATCCAGCCAACATGTCAGATTTCAAAAAAGCTTCTCTGCGAAAGCAAACGATGCTATTATCTGAGGATGGCACCATAGTAAACAAAGAGAGAGAAGCATATTTCAACCCTGCAGGCGCGACACAAAACGTAGACATAAAAATATAATTAATTCCTCACCTTTGATGAGCTTCTTTTGTTGGCACTCCAATATGTCCCATAAACATCACAAATGGTCCGTCGATATATATCCATATATATATATCCAAAATGTCCATTGATTTGATCCAGAAAAACATCGGTTCCAACTTGCGCAACATGACCACCACAAAATATCTCAAAAGTTACCTGTAAATTTTGCCAAAACATTTCAAACTATTTTTGTAATACAACTTTAGGTATTTATTCACGTAAATAATCAATAAAATTGTAGACGGGATGATCTGTGTTCAATACAGGAGGAAAACAAACTGTTCTATCTAACCATACACTTCAAGTTACCCTCGTTCTGGATGGCCGTACCTTCATTACACAAAGGAAAAACCTAAACCAGTTTCTAAAGACTGTTGACATCCAGTGGAAGCGATAGGAACTGCAAGAAGGTCCCTTAGAAATCTGGATTCCCAATGAAAACACATTGAAAAGAGAGTGACCTCAAAAAATAGAAAATCTGAATGGTTTGTCCTCGGCGTTTCGCCTGCTAAATAAGTTGTTATACTCAGACATGATTCAAACAGTTTTAAAAATGTCAGTGTTTTCTATCAAAATATATTGATAATATGCATATCTTATCTTCTGGGGATGAGTAGCAGGCAGTTGAATTTGGGCATGCTTTTCATCCAAAATTCCTAATGCTGCCGCCTATCCTAGAGAAGTTTTAACAAATGACACCTCCAGGCTGTGTATGGGCTATTTGACCAAGAAGGAGAGTGATGGAGTCCTGCACCAGATCACCTGACCTTCACAATCATCTGACATCAACCCTGTCATCAAGGCAAAGGGTGGCTATTTTGAAGAATCTAAAATAAAAAAAAACCTTGAATGAGTAAGTGTGTCTAAACCTTTGACTGGTACTGTAAATTGTCACAGCAAAATAATCCTGCAACAACAGGATTTGAATGCTTAGTCCATAATGTTGCTTAATTGCTAGTTAGACTATTATCTGGCCAAAAGGGCCATGTGTTATAGGTAATTCGCATTTCCTGTTGTGCAGGACAATTCTCAGCAACAAAAGTGTGATCAAATTAAAAACCTACATTTGTACCTGTACCATATGCTCTTAATCTGTGGCGACATCCCAATTGGCACCCTACTCCCTATGGGCTCTGGTCAGAAGTAATATATAGACAATATAGGGAATAGGGTGGCATTTGTGACTAGATTGTGTAAATCAGCACTGTAGGCTTACCGGAGGAGGAGAGACGCCATAGAGAGATATTTACTGCTGGATGAGAAATAAGCAGAGACAAGGAGACGCTACTAAAAGAACACATCAAATGGCTTAAACACATGTTGACATTCATCACTTCCCCTAATGGAGAAAGTAGTGGGGAAATAGGACCACCGAGAGGAGGTAAAGTAAAATACAGATTTGATTACTTATTGCCAGCCTCTACTTTGGGAAAGAAAAATGCCCAACAAATACAACTTCATCTAAACCTCTTGTTTTACTGTTTATACATGTAATGGCTTGCAGGAGCTTCATTTGTTTGTTGGAGCTGGATTTCAAGTGAAATTAGTGATGTGTGAAAAATAACCATGTACTGTATATAATATATGGATGGTGCTCAGAAAAATTATATTTAAAAACTTTGTTTGTTGATGTCAAAACATTATAGAAATGGTTTGAGTAGGCTTTTCCTTAATTAACTTTAATTGGTAGGATCAGAGTTGAAACTGGCAACGTGTGGTGTGGTGAGGTTGCTGTCAGTATTTAAAACCCTCAAGTAAGCAGCAGATCTGTCTTCATATATTACTATCTCATGGTAATGGTGATATACTAGCTTCTCCTCTCTGGTCCAAATGGCATCCTATTCCCTTTATAGTGCACAAATTTTGACCAGGACCCATAGAGCTCTGGTCAAATGCAGTGCACTGTCTAGGGAAAAAGGTGAGATTTGGAACACACACTGTCCTTCTTGGAGGGACTATAACCCACTTCAGCCCTCAGCATTAGTGTTGCCCTTTTTCCTCCTGCATAAGGATGGCAAATAATGAGCAGCACACAATAGTGTTGTTCCATTTCTGTATGTACCGGATGAACAGTGTTTTATCAACCACAACACAAGCATGCACGCACCCACACACACACACCAGACCACCAACCCCACGCACCCACACACACACCAGACCACCAACCCCACGCACCCACACACACGCCAGACCACCAACCCCACACACCCACACACACACCAGACCACCAACCCCACGCACCCACACACACGCCAGACCACTAACCCCACGCACCCACACACATGCCAGACCACCAACCCCACGCACTCACACACACGCCAGACCACCAACCCCACGCACCCACACACATGCCAGACCACCAACCCCACGCACCCACACCAGACCACCAACCCCACGCACCCACACACACGCCAGACCACCAACCCCACGCACCCACACACACACCAGACCACCAACCCCACGCACCCACCCACACGCCAGACCACCAACCCCACGCACCCACACCAGACCACCAACCCCACGCACCCACACACATGCCAGACCACCCACCCATCCATGGAACAGTGCTTATTCCAGTAGAAGTATAGTAGTCGTTAATAAAGCATTGATACACATTTACAATGGTGTATAAATTAGACTTATTATAAAGTGTTATCTATCTAGCTTCTCCACTCTGTCCGACCATTTCTCTCTCCAACCCCTCCTTAGTCAGAGTGTGCCTGAACCTAGAGAGTGTCTCATTTTGTGAAAATTGCCTTTAGTTTATAGCAGTTTTCCATAATCATGGAGAGAGCTCTTTGAGCCGGTGTGTCTTTTGTTAAGTGCCCAGCAAATTTCTCCATTTTAAAAAAAAGTAATTTGTCCCACATTTTTGTTAAATCAACACTGAAAGGGTTGCCTCTATGGACTCATACAGACACTACCTTTTTGGGATAGGGGGCAGCATTTTCACTTTTGTATGAATAGCGTGCCCAGACTGAACTGCCCCCTACTCTGTCCCAGATGCTAATAGATGCATATTATTATTAGTATTGGATAGAAAACACTCTGAAGTTTCTAAAACTGTTTGAATGATGTATGTGAGTATAACAGAACTCATATGGCAGGCAAAAACCTGAGAAGAAATCCAAACAGGAAGTGAGAAATCGATTTTCAAAACAGTGCCTATTGAAATCACAGTCAGATATGGATGAGGTTGCACTTCCTAGGGCTTCCACTAGATGTTTGAGGATTCTACTATAAAGGAGGGGCTCATGAGAGCTCTGAGTGAGTGGTCTGGCAGAGAGCCTCCGTCTCATGACGCGCTCTCCCGACACAGTTTGCTCTCGTTCCAATGCTTTTCTTCAGACAATGAAATTCTCCGGTTGGAACATTATTGATGATTCATGTTAAAATCCTAAAGATTGATTGCATACATCATTTGACTTGTTTCTACGGACTCTAATGGAACTTTTCGAGTTTTTGTCTTGAGGAAGCGCCTCATGAAGACGTATTACTGGGCTGAACGCGCTAACAACAAGTGGCTAAATGATGGGCTTTATGGAACAAATCAGTCATTTATTGTCGAACTGGGATTCCTGGGAGTGCCTTCTGATAATCATCAAAGGTAAGTGAATATTTATAGTGTTTTTTCTAACTTATGTTGACTCCAATGACGGAATTTTATTTAGCTGGATTGGGTTCTGAGCGCTGAAATCTGACACAGCGGTTGCATAGAGGATAAGTCTATCTTTAATTCTGTGAATAACACTTGCATCTTTTATCAATGTTTATTATGAGTATTTCTGCAAAATCACTGGATTACTGCACGTAACGCGCCAATGTAAACTGTGAATTTTGGATAGAAATATGCACATTATCGAACAAAACACATGTATTGTGTAACATGATGCCTATGAGTGTCATCTGTAGAAGATCATCAAAGGTTAGTGAATAATTGAATCTATATTTCAGATTTTTGGGACTCCTCTCTTTGGCTGGAAAATGGCTGTGTGTTTTTGTGACTTGACTCTGACCTAACCATCATATGTTGTGCTTTTGCTGTAAAGCATTTTTGAAATCGGACATGATGGGTAGATTATCAAGATGTTTATCCTTCATTTGCTGTATTGGACTTGTTAATGTGTGAAAGTTACACATTTCTAAAAAATATTTTTGAATATTGCGCGTTGCCTTTTCAGCGGAATGTTGTCGAGGGGTTCCGCTAGCGCTAGAAATGTTAAATTAACACACTGCTTAGTATAAAGCCTTATTTGAAATATTTCCCTGAATGCCTTGCCTTTAGAGTGGGTTGTAGAGTTACCACCCATTAATGTATTTGTTAGTGAGAGAAACATGGATGTTACATTCATCTGCTTTTAATCCCATGGACTTCACCAAGTGACATTCTGAGGAAATATGTCATCATTAAAAATATATTTATAGGTCGTGAATGGTCATTCTGATAATTATTTTCTTACAACCAGGAAGTTTGAAAGACAGGCTGAGTGGGCGGGTGGCTTACATTCCTGACCTCGTCTAGACTGACATTCCTGACCTCGTCTAGACTGACAGCTCTTTGAAACGCCTTAGTTAATGCTGTAACTTCATAGTGAAAGAGATCAGTGAAGAATTCTGATTCTTCCTCCTTTCATGTATTTTCCTCTCTCGCTCTCTCTCTCTCTCTCATTTATTTGAGATTTCAGCAATCCTTACTTCTCAGATGACTTCAGAGAGAGCTGTAGACAGAAAACACTAGGGAGGCAGCAGCCCTTATGAGGGGGGACTTTTTCTCTGACTCTTAGTTTTGATATGTAGTTGAAGATCGTTGATTAATCATGACAAGCTGCTATAGAGTATCCATTGGGAGAGAATCATTTAAATTATTATTTTAAAGTGAAGTGTAATTAAGACTTCTATACAGACACAGACAACTATACTATCCTTTGGCTTATACTTTATGATATTTTTTGTTGTTGTTGACAAAAGTGTGTATAGTTTGCTATTATTTAAGGGCAAAAGTAGTTTCTAACTTTGACATTCCCAACCCTTTTCTGTGGTATTTCCATTTTCTTTACAAATATATGGGTATGTTCACAGCCATGGACATAAAAATTAAGTTTAAAGAAGAGTGATACCACTCTACAGTTTCCATATTCTCTGCAGGGAAATTGTGTGTTATGACTGTCATGTGAGGACCCAAATAGGTCAGATCAGGTTTACAATGAATGACTTCAACCAGACCCCCTCTCACCCGCAGGTGGGGGGAGGAGGGAACTGTGTGGATTAACAACTCATGCCCTGTTGTAAATCAAATGGAGAAGATTCAGGTCTCCATCTCCAAATTCACCCAAGAAATGTGCTTATTTTCAAGAATACCTTTTCACACCGAAACACTAACACGTTCAAAAGCAACTACTGAAACAATATTTCTAACATAGAACGTTGTCAGAGGCGATCTAAAGAAACCGAAACAGTTCTGTATGGTACAGATACGAAACAGAAAATAATCACCCACGAAACACAAGTGGGAAAAGGCTACCTAAGTATGATTCTCAATCAGAGACAACTAACGACACCTGCCTCTGATGGAGAACCATACCAGGCCAAATGCAAAACACAACATAGTAAAAGGAACATAGACAACCCACCCAACTCACGCCCTGACCATACTCAAACAAAGACATAACCAAAGAACTAAGGTCAGAACATGACAAAGAGTGGGTTGTGATTTGAGAAACTATGAGATTTGTTTTACATAAGCTTTCCACAGGGACCATTCACACCATTGAGTGAGGTCAGAGAGCATATCAGCCTGACAAACCCGCCCCTTTTGAACAAATTGTATAAATGGGTTAAGAATTAACATATCAGATCAGAGAGACGTAGAGCTGCAGCTTTACACTTAAAGTAGTTTGAACTCTGAATCTCAACATGAGGTAGAGACGATAAACTCACCTCCCAGACAATCACTGGTACGGCTGATTAGCTGTCCTAAGTAAAGTATCTAGAAAGCGAATTGAAGTGGGACTATTCTACTACTCTGCTCTAACTATCGTATTACGGTACTGTCATCCCCCCACTGCGAACCATCAACATGGCTGGTTAGCCTATCGTTAAAGAGGCAGATTCAGGAGTGAATGGAAGGAAATTCAACTCTTTAGTTCTGTTCAGGACTAAATGACATGTCACCAGATACCGGACAACTACAGAGAAGAACAACAGTAGAAGACTTGTTGGAACCATTGTGGGACAGTCATAGCCTTACAAGCGTGCTGTGAAAAGGCACTACCCCCTTTCCAAGGCCCTGTCCACCTAGAGAAACCAAGGCATTTCACGTAAATACATTCATGACGTGTTAATCCAAGCGGGTGGCAGTTTGTGTGCAAGCATAGGAGTACTATAAATGAGATTAGTTTCTAAATGTGATGTTAAGTGTTGCCCTTTCCATGTCTTTTGTAACAAGCAGCCATTTTGTTGTCAGTCTGCTTGGGACCTGTTTTACTGTATTACGTGTGTATGTTTATCCTGAGTTACCATTTAATTAGTTAGTAAATAAACAATTAAACCAATTTGTGTAGTACTGAATCATAAGTAAGTTTCGGGTTTTAGCAGATGCAAGGAGGTTATGACTGTTCAGAATGATGATATGACATGAGGTTATGATTAATACGTTGACGATTTATAGATGTGATAGGTAAATACCTTTTAGAGTGTAAATATGGGAAATGGTAAGTCTTAAAGAACCACTCTTGTGGTGCCCCAGATCCTAATGAGTTTTTTATTTTTATTTATTTTATTTCACCTTTATTTAACCAGGTAGGCAAGTTGAGAACAAGTTCTCAGTTACAATTGCGACCTGGCCAAGATAAAGCAAAGCAGTTCGACACATACAACGACACAGAGTTACACATGGAGTAAAACAAACATACAGTCAATAATACAGTATAAACAAGTCTATATACGATGTGAGCAAATGAGGTGAGATAAGGGAGGTAAAGGCAAAAAGGCCATGGTGGCAAAGTAGATACAATATAGCAAGTAAAACACTGGAATGGTAGATTTGCAATGGGAGAATGTGCAAAGTAGAAATAAAAATAATGGGGGTGCAAAGGAGCAAAATAAATTAATTAATTAAATACAGTAGGGAAAGAGGTAGTTGTTTGGGTTAAATTATAGGTGGGCTATGTACAGGTGCAGTAATCTGTGAGCTGCTCTGACAGTTGGTGCTTAAAGCTAGTGAGGGAGATAAGTGTTTCCAGTTTCAGAGATTTTTGTAGTTCATTCCAGTCATTGGCAGCAGAGAACTGGAAGGAGAGGCGGCCAAAGAAAGAATTGGTTTTGGGGGTGACTAGAGCGATATACCTGCTGGAGCGTGTGCTACAGGTGGGAGATGCAATGGTGACCAGCGAGCTGAGATAAGGGGGGACTTTACCTAGCAGGGTCTTGTAGATGACATGGAGCCAGTGGGTTTGGCGACGAGTATGAAGCGAGGGCCAGCCAACGAGAGCGTACAGGTCGCAATGGTGGGTAGTATATGGGGCTTTGGTGACAAAACGGATTGCACTGTGATAGACTGCATCCAATTTGTTGAGTAGGGTATTGGAGGCTATTTTGTAAATGACATCGCCAAAGTCGAGGATTGGTAGGATGGTCAGTTTTACAAGGGTATGTTTGGCAGCATGAGTGAAGGATGCTTTGTTGCGAAATAGGAAGCCAATTCTAGATTTAACTTTGGATTGGAGATGTTTGATATGGGTCTGGAAGGAGAGTTTACAGTCTAACCAGACACCTAAGTATTTGTAGTTGTCCACGTATTCTAAGTCAGAGCCGTCCAGAGTAGTAATGTTGGACAGGCGGGTAGGTACAGGTAGCGATCGGTTGAAGAGCATGCATTTAGTTTTACTTGTATTTAAGAGCAATTGGAGGCCACAGAAGGAGAGTTGTATGGCATTGAAGCTTGCCTGGAGGGTTGTTAACACAGTGTCCAAAGAAGGGCCAGAAGTATACAGAATGGTGTCGTCTGCGTAGAGGTGGATCAGAGACTCACCAGCAGCAAGAGCGACCTCATTGATGTATACAGAGAAGAGAGTCGGTCCAAGAATTGAACCCTGTGGCACCCCCATAGAGACTGCCAGAGGTCCGGACAGCAGACCCTCCGATTTGACACACTGAACTCTATCAGAGAAGTAGTTGGTGAACCAGGCGAGGCAATCATTTGAGAAACCAAGGCTGTCGAGTCTGCCAATAAGAATGTGGTGATTGACAGAGTCGAAAGCCTTGGCCAGATCAATGAATACGGCTGCACAGTAATGTTTCTTATCGATGGCGGTTAAGATATCATTTAGGACCTTGAGCGTGGCTGAGGTGCACCCATGACCAGCTCTGAAACCAGATTGCGTAGCAGAGAAGGTATGGTGAGATTCGAAATGGTCGGTAATCTGTTTGTTGACTTGGCTTTCGAAGACCTTAGAAAGGCATGGTAGGATAGATATAGGTCTGTAGCAGTTTGGGTCAAGAGTGTCACCCCCTTTGAAGAGGGGGATGACCGCAGCTGCTTTCCAATCTTTGGGAATCTCAGACGACACGAAAGAGAGGTTGAACAGGCTAGTAATAGGGGTGGCAACAATTTCGGCAGATAATTTTAGAAAGAAAGGGTCCAGATTGTCTAGCCCGGCTGATTTGTAGGGGTCCAGATTTTGCAGCTCATTCAGAACATCAGCTGAGCAGATTTGGGAGACGGAGAAATGGGGAAGGCTTGGGCGAGTTGTTGTGGGGGGTGCAGTGCTGTTGACCGGGGTAGGAGTAGCCAGGTGGAAAGCATGGCCAGCCGTAGAAAAATGCTTATTGAAATGTTCAATTATGGTGGATTTATCAGTGTTTCCTATCTTCAGTGCAGTGGGCAGCTGGGAGGAGGTGTTCTTATTCTCCATGGACTTTACAGTGTCCCAGAACTTTTTTGAGTTAGTGTTGCAAGAAGCAAATTTCTGCTTGAAAAAGCTAGCCTTGGCTTTTCTAACTACCTGTGTATAATGGTTTCTAGCTTCCCTGAACAGCTGCATATCACGGGGGCTGTTCGATGCTAATGCAGAACGCCATAGGATGTTTTTGTGTTGGTTAAGGGCAGTCAGGTCTGGGTAGAACCAAGGGCTATATCTGTTCCTGGTTCTAAATTTCTTGAATGGGGCATGTTTATTTAAGATGGTTAGGAAGGCATTTAAAAAAAATATCCAGGCATCCTCTACTGACGGGATGAGGTCAATATCCTTCCAGGATACCCCGGCCAGGTCGATTAGAAAGGCCTGCTCGCTGAAGTGTTTCAGGGAGCGTTTTACAGTGATGAGAGGAGGTCGTTTGACCGCTGACCCATTACGGATGCAGGCAATGAGGCAGTGATCGCTGAGATCTTGGTTGAAGCCAGCAGAGGTGTATTTAGAGGGCAAGTTGGTTAGGATTATATCTATGAGGGTGCCCGTGTTTAAGGCTTTGGGGAGGTACCTGGTAGGTTCATTGATAATTTGTGTGAGATTGAGGGCATCAAGTTTAGATTGTAGGATGGCTGGGGTGTTAAGCATGTTCCAGTTTATGTCGCCTAGCAGCACGAGCTCTGAAGATAGATGGGGGGCAATCAGTTCACATATGGTGTCCAGAGCACAGCTGGGGGCAGAGGGTGGTCTATAGCAGGCGGCAACGGTGAGAGACTTGTTTTTAGAGAGGTGGATTTTTAAAAGTAGAAGTTCAAATTGTTTGGGTACAGACCTGGATAGTAGGACAGAACTCTGCAGGCTATCTTTGCAGTAGATTGCAACACCGCCCCCTTTGGCAGTTCTATCTTGTCTGAAAATTGTAGCAAACTAGCATAGGAGCAAGCTAGCATAGGATGGAGGTCTGTTATTAGCCAACTCTTGCGTTCCGTCAGTAGATTAGTGGGTTTCCGTGTGGTAGAGGGGATGAATCCAAATCACACAAAAACAACAAAAATAAAAACAATAGATATAGTTATAGAGGCCCAAGAAGAAAAATAAATAAATAAAAATAAAATTGTCCGATTGTCTATTCAGATAGCAGCCGATAAGATAGCTAACGGCTAGCAGGCCGCAGATGGGCGCCCAGGCAACGTTGCGCCGGAGGAGCCAGCCGGACAGTTCCCTCGGGTAGACAACGTCGGCAGTCTAGCCGTGAAGGCTCGGTGGGGCTCCGCGTAGGCAGCAAAACGGGTCCGGATAGATGACTGCAGCCCAGGAGTGATTGATGGAACTCTTCAGCTGGCTAGCTCCGGAACAATTGATGTTAGCTCCGGAATCGACGAAAGCCGATAGTCACAGGGATAGCAGCTAGCTAGCTGCGAGATCCAGGCATGGACGTCCAGAGCCAGCGGCCGAAATCCAGGGACATGGAGGGAAAAATTGGTCCGATATGTTCCGCTCCGAGCCGCGCTGCACCGCGCCGTACAAAACTGGCGATAGATTCTCGAGCCAAAGGACAGCCGATGACCACAAACCGTGATTAGCTGAGTACCAACGATTAGCCAGTAAATAAGCTAACTAGCTTCTGAACTAGCCCCTGGACCAGCTTCAGAGTAGCTTCTGGACCAGCTTCTGGCTAGCTCCTGGCTAGCTTCTGGCTAATTTCTGGCTAGCCGCTCGGAGGATCACAGATCTGAGGTAAATAATACTTTTTTATAGAAAAATAAATTGGTGAAACGGATTGCAGGAGAGTGTTCTGAAGATGAGTTTTTGGAAAATTAAAAATGTATGTGAAAAAAAAGTTGTAAATATATATATATATACGGGACACGACAGGACGAGGACAAAAATACGTCTGAACTGCTATGCCATCTTGGGAGCACAGTAGTTAGTTAGTTAGTACAATAGTTAAATGTTACATGATTAATTTCATTGGGTAACAGTTAAACACATTTAGGTAATCAATTAAATAAGTATTCAGATTAATGTTAAAGTCAAGTCACGATATGTGCTTGATAAACATTTAATCTGCGAAACAGCTAAAGGGGTAAGAATGGAGGCCTGGCCAAACAGGGAGATTACCATTGCAAATCCTTCCCTCTCAGGTGCCATGATCCATTTCCTCATTGTGTCTGTCCCCTGCCTATCTCACACCAACACACACACAATATAGACTGTTAGCACCAGCCACAAACAACTTCATTATTAAGCTTGAGACCCTGGGTCTCAACTCTGGACTTCGTGACGGGCCGCGCACGGGTGAAATTTGGCTTGTCACCTAAAACCCTAACAAACTTTTACAGATGCACAATGGAGAGCATCCTGTTGGGCTGTTTCACTGCCTGGTACGGCAACTGCACCACCCACAACCGCAGGGCTCTCCAGAGGGTGGTACGGTCTGCACAACGCATCACCGGGGGCAAACTACCTGCCCTCCAGTTCACCTACAGCACCCGATTTCACAGGAAGGCCAAAAACCACCACTGCCTGTTCACCCCGCTACCGACCAGAAGGCGAGGTCAGTACAGGTGCATCAGAGCTGGAACCGAGAGACTGAAAAATAGCTTATATCTCAAGAGAATCAGACTGTTAAACAGCTATCACTACCTCAGAGAGGCTGCTGCCTACATACAGACTTGAAATCATTGGCCACTTTAACACATGAATCGCTAGTCACTTTAATGATGCCACTTTAATAACGTTTACATATCTTGAATTACTCATCTAATATGTATATACTGTATTTTATACCATCTATTACATCTTGTGTATGCCACTCGGTCATTGCTCATCCATATATTTATATGTATATATTAGATTTGTGTGTATTAGGTAGTAGTTGTGGAATTGTTAGATTACTTCTTAGATATTGCTGCACTGTCGGAACTAGAAGTTCAAGCATATCAATACACTCGCAATGACATCTGCAAACCATTTGTATGTGACCGATTTGATTTGACTCGCTCATGCCTCATCAGTTATGACTGAAAAACAAAAAACGAAGTCACTTTTCCATGATATCTATACACAATTTCCCAATCATATACAACAGTTACTGGTTTCCTTTCAATGTACGCTAGGATCATTTGTTGTTTTGTATTTGAATGGCTGTAGCCTACACTGGATTGTTTTTCTGCCATGAAGGGAAGTGAGACTTTGGAAGAGATTTGTAAGTCATGTGTATTATGATAATTAGCACCAACTATGTGATTATGAATGCTACGCTACATTGCATTCTCTGGTAATCACTGGAGTAGAGAAACCATCTTGCACCAACACTTTTGTTTCATGCTTGGCTGGATTTATTATTCTCAAGGTGCAATGGGATACTCTTATCAAACAAACAGACAATTGCTACACATGCTGATGAGAATCCACATTGCACAGATCCAATGCAGAAGATGAAACAACTCGCAACATCACTTGTTATGTTAAGCAGACTGTCTTCTGTGAATTGTTTTCTCTATTTGTTAGATAGGAGCATACATCCTTTCTGTCTTCTGTTTTTTTATGGAAAACTACAGAGCTGTAAACTGTTTGAATAAACAACACAATAACTGACAAAGTGACTTTGAAAGGTTAAATTGACTGTAATCGTTCAATATTAAACTAGTGACACAAAAGTTAACCTCTTGTTGTATTCATGACACAAATTCGTTTTGGGACTATGGCTTCCCCCGATAGGTAGAGTAGACGGTTTGTGAACATCGGAAGTCTTTACACTTGGTCTACAGAGATGTTTACCTACTTAAGGCAACCTGAGATGATGAGACATGATGTATTGCTCTTCCTACCCCTCTCTCATGATTCAACCAGCATCTCTAGGCTCGCCTGGCTCAAGTGATTTAAGGCGTAACGAGCAGCAGAGCACACTGGTAACCTGTTATGAGAAGGAGCATATCTCACATTAGCATAGAGACCAGAGGGCACTGTACTGAATAGCACAGTGAGCTGACTAATGATAGTTAAAAGGAGGATTATGAGTGAATTTTTAAGCTCTCTATCCATTTGCTCTGTAAATCAAGACGGAGAATAATTACATCCTTTACACCAGACAGAAATTATAATGCTCAGACATTTTACATTTTTAAATCATAATATTTGTATCATAATCTAGTGTATGTAAGTTATACATCATTTTGAGCAGATGTTCGTCATAATATATATCATATTATTGGATCATGGATTTATTTGTAACATTTTATAAGGCTAGCAGTATATGCTCACTATATGAGTGGTGCTATGACACGGTTATGTAGATTGGGATCAAAGACTTATCTGTTGGTTCCAGTGAGGGATGAGAAATTGAACGGAAAGGAAAACCTTTGAAAGGAGAAAGGGAGCAATTTTTTCTTATGATGATTGAAGGTCTTAGACTATTTAAGTAGCCACCATTGGCTGGCGGTGAATATTTCACATCATTGTGCCACCTCTCTGAGTGGGTCAATGATTGACTGGGATGCAGACTTCTGCAGAATGAGAAGACGTCAATCAACAGCAGACATTGAGTCAACCGGGCTGCCCAGCTGTGAAGGAATGAATGAGAACCAACCAGCCTGATTCTAGTCAAAGCCAGCTTAACTACTGTAATGTCTTTGATTGACCAGGAACACAATCATATGGTAGTATAGCTGTATGATGGCAGAAATAGTTACACAGTAGTTACATTTGTTTCCGTAATTTCAATAGTAGAATACTGTAGAATGCACAGTAAACTACCATAAATGTGTTTTACAGCACACTGAGACTTTTCTGTAATTTCAACAGTAAAATACCTTACCTGTGTTTTATAGAGTACCAGTCAAAAGTTTGGACACACCTACTCATTCCAGGGTTTTTTATTTTTTACTATCTTCTACACTGTAGAATAATAGTGAAGACATCAAAACTATGAAATAACACAAATGGAATCATGTTGTAACGAAAAAAGTGTTAAACGAATCAAACTATATTTTATATTTGATTTTTCGAGTAGTCACCCTTTGCCTTGATGACAGCTTTGCACACTCTTTCTCACTCTTTCTAAACCAGCTTCACCTGGGATGCTTTTCCAACAGTCTTGAAGGAGTTCCCACATATCCTGAGCACTTGTTGGCTGTTTTCCTTCACTCTGCAGTCCAACTCATCCCAAACCATCTTAATTGGGTTGACGTCGGGTGATTGTGGCTACTACTTTTAAAATATTTGAATACAGATCTTTTCAGAAACTATTGGATTGGCTGCTTTAAATTCATTTTATGATACCTGAAAATACTGGAGAGAAATTCAAAGCCATTTGTAAACAACAACTTGGAATGGCATCATCTACCTGGAGCAAACTCTGCAAATAGAAGTGATGTTACATTTGATACCAGAGCTCCGAGGCATGCATCGAAATCACTAAGCGCTAACTTTGAAGCAGTGTGCACTTTATCAGAAGTATTCATCAATGACGCCCGAAGTGTCATTTGATCACATGCTTTTCAAACCGTGTGTGTTGCAAAATGCGAGATCCCACTGATTTCGCCAAGGTTCCAGTGATTTCTTTGATTCCAAGATACTTTCAAACACTGACCTATACTGGACACCGTTCTAACCAATATATTTCAGTTTTTGCACAAAATGTTTCTCATAACCAGTAACATAGCAGGTGTAGTAGAGAACTATGGAATATTCAGGGACGTGATGCTATAACGTTGAGTCTCATTGAAGACACACTATTTTGAAAATTTTTTCTGGACTTTCTGCAATGTTGTTAAAATCATTTGATGCATTTATTATACTATAAGCTTCTGTCTTAGGCACCCTAAATAATGCCATAGATTCCGTTTTTGAAAAATAGTCAACTTGAGGGCAAAAAATGGAAGCATGATATAAGATGCAAACCTGGTATTCCAAATGATTATAGGCTACTAAAGGCAGAGACTTACCGCTTCGCCACAATGTTTTCTAAGTGATAATCATATACTACTATTTATTGCTAACCAGTAGATGTCACTATTGTGCATTGTGATCAAATAATGAAGCTTCGTGTAATGAATCGTCTTTCGGCACAATTCGATGAAAGCGCCGAAGCCTTCAGAAAGCCTCGGTTTCCCATCACTAGTAAATAGTAGTGATGTTAAGTTTAATATTGCTGTTCCGAAGTATGCGTCAAACACTAAGGAGTTTACTTCAAAGCAGTGTGCCGATGCTTGTGTCACTTTATCAGAAGCACGTATTCTTTGAAGTCAAAAGCTTTGTTTTGTCAAACAACCACCTGATTGGTTTGGTATTGGTTTCGGTTGAAGACAAAAGGTTACCCTGAACACACACTATGGCGTTAGTATTTATAATAATTTGGCTGCTCCTAATGATTTTGACCATGGGGTTCCGCTAGTGTACAACGTGTAGATCAATGCCTAGAGTAATTCACCGATTTTCAACACAATTGGCTGGACATGATCAATGCTTCAGGAAGCTTAATTTCCCCATCACTCATTTCAGGCCCCTGTATTCGGATACAACTACTGTAATTTCCCGACTATAAGCTGCTACTTTTTTCCCATGCTTTGAACCTCACGGTTTATACAATGACGCGGCTAATTTATGGATTTTTCCCGCTTTCACAAGATTCATGCGACCAAAAAACTGAGCACCGTCACATAAAGTGATGTAAATCGAGCGCGCTCAAACTTCCCATCATTCTGATTACGGTAGTCATTTTGTCACCCTCATCATAGCAAAGACACAGAGAAATGCATATGATGCAGCTTTCAAGTTGAAGGAGATTGATCTGGCTGTTGGAAAAGGAAATAGAGCTGCTGACAGCGTGGAGCATTGTCAAAAAATCCACTATCATCAACGGGTTTCGAAAGGCTGGACTGCTGCGTGTTGAAGAGGGCAGCGATCCAACATCGGATGAAGCAATTCTGAGTGCACAGGAGGAGGAAGATAGTGTCCAATGACTTTCTTGGTAGGCTACTGTTTAATTTTTGTTACAAGCCGTGTTTCGTTAAAGCCTATTTATTTTTGTTACAAGCCATGTTTCGTTTAAAGGCTGTGTAAAGTTCATTTGTTTCAATGTACCGGTAGGCACCTGCGGCTTATAGACGTGTGGCTTATTTATGTACAAAATACATATTTTTTAATAATTCAGTGGGTGCGGTTTATATTCAGGTGCGCTTAATAGTCCAGCAATTACGGTAGACCCTTTCATATGGTATTGTGTTAAAGAAATGTTGTTCTTGTGTTTTTATAACATACACGCTTAGTATTTCACTTGAAGTCCATAGGACTGAAAATAGATGAATGCAACAAGGATGTCTCTGTCACTAACAAATACAGTCATCAATGGTAACTCTACAATTTACTCAAAAGGCAAGGCACTCTGTGAAATATTTGAATAAATCTTTACACTATTCCAGTGTGGGTCCACAGGCTCCACACTTACAGTGTTGATTTAACATGACCTAGAGTCAATTTCAAGGCCCCGCGGAAATTAAATTAGCATTTTACAACCATTCCCATCAAAATCCGTCAATTTCAGGTAGAGATATTTACCATTAGATGCATCTCAATCCCACAGCATCAGCCGATGTCATACTTCCGCATCTGCGGTGAAAGGTGGCAGGCAGACCTCTAGCAGTGTTTGTCAGACCAGGAGACATCGCGAAAATCGCTCTCATCACTAAATCACATGTAGCGTCCGAACGGGTTGGCCTACAAAGTATTATTAAAGGTGAGACTCTTACGAACTCGTACATGTCGGTTGTTTTACTCAAGGATGCCCACAAGCCTCACAAGAATCGTCTGAAGGTCCCCCAGAACCAGCTTTGCTCCTAGTGTATGTGTCACTGTGGATTTTTGGTCATCATCCCAGATTAAGTAATTCTTGGGAATTACTGGCTATTTCATTCATGACTGAGACATGTAGAATGGCATGCTGTCCATCAAAATGTTTAAGGGGTGTCACACAGGGGACAAAAACGGAGAATGATCCTGTAACTATTGATTTAATACCCGACTGTGAGTCCTGTTTTGCACTTTTTACAGCTCGTTATCAAGGATGGAATTTCAATGTGTCGAACCTCACAGAAGGTTTTTGCCAAACAGGGGCTCTTGGCCCACAAGTCCACCATTGCAGTAGACCTTCTGGATGAAGAGAAGAAGATACAGCCTCCATCTGCTGTATGCTGGAACTCACAACTAAGAATGATCAAATCCATCCTGAGAGCAAATTAAAACAGCTGAATGCACCAGCCAAAAGGACATTCAATGAATTCAAGAACAGGTCACATCTGAGTTTGTCAATACAATTCAACAAAAAAGTATGGTATCGCAGTTTTGCTGTATATTTAATGTAGTATACTGTAAATCCTGGTGCATTGTGGGAGGGGAAATAATCACAGGATAATTAATAGGGGCGGCAGGTAGCCTAGTGGTTAGAGCGCTGGACTAGTAACCAACAGGTTGCAAGCTTGAATACCCGAGCTGACAAGGTAAAACTGTCTTTCTGCCCCAGAATAAGGCAGTTGACCCACTGTTCCTAGGATGTCATTGAAAATAAGAATTTGTTCTTAACTGACTTGCCTAGTTAAGTACAATATTTTAAGCCGTGCCTTGTAAGTGGCTATATTTGTGGCACCCGTTAGTGAGAGTCCTTTACCAATTTAAACTATATACTGTATGCGGTAGTATTTCCCTGACAATTAAATATCTATTGGGATCAAATTGGATTAGAAGTGTATTTTAAAAGTTTAATGATTAACTAGGTCCATATGATCTGTTTAGCCCTGTATTTAGTGATGGGAAACCGATGCTTCCTGAATGTTGTGGAGCTTTCACCAAATCGTGTCAAAAAACATTTCATTAGTCAAAGCTTCATTATTGGTTCACAATCCACATTACTGAGTCAGCAATAAGTAGAGTCATGTGATTATCTGATAGACGTTTTTTTTTACTATGGTAAGTCGTTGGCTTTAGTAGACTATAATCAGTTGGAATACTAGGTATGCATCTTACATCATGCTCCACTTTTTAGACTTCAAGTTTACACATTTCAAAAACTGAATCTATGGCATTATGTAGGATGCTTAAGACAGAAGCTTAAACTATTAAGTGATAATGCTTGAGGGCTTCGAGGGCATTAACAATTTTAGGCGGGTTACCAACATTCAAATAATGATTGACGTATTTTCATTAACTTTATTTGGATGAATCTATTCATACTATATGATCTTTCCTCAAGATATAGTCCCGACACAACTATTGGGTAGCTACCCATGCCGGCCGGTTGTTTGTTCTATTGGTTTCGGTGCCAAAGACATGACCCAGTCGTTCAGTCTTTTTGTTCTGTATCTATGGACGCAACCCAGTTGTTCGTTCTAAATGTTCTATTGCCATACTGGCTGGCAACATTCTTATCCCTTGCTTGCTAGCTAGTCATGCCAAAAGTCAAAAATAATAACAACATCAGCTGCATTTGCAATTGTTTAAGCTGTTTACTAGTGACATTTATTTGGATAAATCAATGACAATGAGCTAGTGAGGCACGATTTCCCCTGTCATAGAAAATATGCTTTCTCATCAGGACACTGTTGTTCACAGGAGCTAGCCCACAACACAGCAAAGACAATCACTTCAAACACTGAAGATCGTCGGCACTGAAAGAACTTCAATGGACTCTATGTAAACTGGAAACCATTCATCCTGAGGCTGCATTTATTGTAGCTTGGGATTTTAACAAAGCTAAGATCAATACTCCCTAAATTCTTTCAGCATAAAAAATGTGCGACACGAGTTTTCAGAATTCTGGATCATTGCTAATCGAATTTCCGCCATGCATACAAAGCCCTCCCATGCACTGCCTTTGGCAAATCTGACCATTGTTGCTAACAATCTATAGACAGAAACGAAAACAGGAAACGCCAGTGCTCAGATCAATACAACGCTGGATTCCAAGCTCCAAGATTGCTTCTATCACGTGGACTGGGATATGTTCCGGATAGTCTCAGACAACAACATTCATATATACGCTGACTCGGTGAGCGAGATTATTAGCAAGTGCATCGGAGATGTCGTACCCGCTGTGACTAATAAAACCTTCTCTAACCAGAAACTGTGGATTAATGGCAGCATTCGTGCAAAACTGAAAGCACGAACCACCGCTTTTAATCATTGCAAGGCGACAAGCAAAGCGTCAGTATAGAGACAAAGTAGAGTCGCAATTCAACGGCTCAAACACGAGACAATGTGGCAGGGTCTACAGTCAATCACAGATTTCAAAAAGAAAATGAGCCCTGTCGCGGACATTGATGTCTTGCTCCCAGACAAATTAAACAGGCTATTTGCTCGCTTTGAGGACAATACAGTGCCACTGACACAGCCTGCTACCAAAGCCTGTGGGCTCTCCTTCTCCGTGGCCAACGTGAGTAAAACATTTAAACGTGTTAACCCTCGCAAGTCTGCCGGCCCAGACAGCATCCCTAGCCACTTCCTCAGAGCATGCGCAGACCAGCTGGCTGGTGTGTTTACGGACATATTCAACCAATCCCTATCCCAGTCTGTTGTCCCCACATCCTTCAAGATGTCCACCATTGTTCCTGTTCCCAAGAAAGCTAAGATAACTGAACTGAAGGACTATCGCCACACTGCACTCACTTCTGTCATCATGAAGTGCTTTGAAGGACTAGTCAAGGATCATATCACCTCCACCCTACCTGATACCCTAGACCCACTCCAATGAGAGATGAGAGAGGCCTGTAATTTTCATCATAGGTACACTTCAATTATGACAGACAAAATGAGAAAAAAAATCCAGAAAATCACATTGTAACATTTTTTATTAATTTATTTGCAAATTATGGTGGAAAATAAGTATTTGGTCAATAACAAAAGTTTGTCTCAATACTTTGTTATATACCCTTTGTTGGCAATGACAGAGGTCAAACGTTTTCTGTAAGTCTTCACAAGGTTTTCACACACTGTTGCTGGTATTTTGGCCCATTCCTCCAATCATATCTCCTCTAGAGCAGTGATGTTTTGGGGCTGTTGCTGGGAAACACAGACTTTCAACTCCCTCCAAAGATTTTCTATGGGGTTGAGATCTGGAGACTGGCTAGGCCACTCCAGGACCTTGAAATGCTTCTTACGAAGCCACTCCTTTGTTGCCCGGGTGGTGTGTTTGGGATCATTGTCATGCTGAAAGAACCAGCCATAGTGAAGTTTGGAGTGTGACTGTTTGAGGTTGTGAACAGGTGTCTTTTATACAGATAACAAGTTCAAACAGGTGCCATTAATACAGGTAATGACTGGAGGACAGAGGAGCCTCTTAAAGAAGAAGTTACAGGTCTGTGAGAGCCAGAAATCTTGCTTGTTTGTAGGTGACCAAATACTTATTTTCCACCATAATTCATTAAAAATCATACAATGTGATTTCCGGATTTTTTTTCTAATTTTGTCTGTCATAGTTGAAGTGTACCTATGATGAAAATTACAGGCCTCTCTCATCTTTTTAAGTGGGAGAACTTGCACAATTGGTGGCTGACTAAATACTTTTTTGCCCCACTACAATTATCTGTCAGTAGTGAATATCAAACGCAGATTCAACCACAAAGACCAGTGATATTACCAAATGCCTCGCAAAGAAGTACACCTACTGGTAGATGGGTCAAAATAAACACAGACATTGAATATCCCTTTTAGCAGAGTGAAGATATTCATTACACTTTAAACTCTGTATAAATACACCCAGTCACTACAAATATACAGGCGTCCATCCTAACTGTTGCCAGAGAAAAAGGAAACCGCTCAGGGATTAGGACTTTAAAACAATTAGAGTTCAATGGAGAAATGAGAGAGGATAAAAAAAAACAATGTAGTTACTCCACAATACTAACCTAATTAACAGAGTGAAAAGAAGGAAGCCTGTAGATAATAAAATATTTGAAATTTTGCAACAGGGCACTAAAGTAATAACCCAAGAAATGTGGCAAAGCAATACAATTTTTGTACTGAATTCAGTGATATGTTCGGGGCAAATCCAATACAACACGTTACTAAGTACCACTCCGATTTTTAAGCATAGTGGTGGCTGTATCAGGAAGGGAGTTTTTCAGGATTAAAAAAATGAAGTCGAGCTAAACACAGGCAAAATCCTAGAGGAAACCTGGTTCAGTCTGCTTTCCACTAGACACTGGGAGATTAATTCACCTTTCAGCAGAACAATAACCTAAAACACAGATCAAATCTACACTGGAGTTGCCTAGTAAGAAGACAGTGAATGTTGCTGAGTGGTCGAGTTACAGTTTTAAAAAGAAAAGGAGAGCCGCACACTAGGAGCTCAGGTACAATAAATTATTAACCTAATATCCAACTTTTCGACAGACAAGCTGTCTACATCAGGGTATAATGACAAACACATAGTGTCAAATGACAAACAGAGGGGTCTGTAATCATTGCTGGGTGTGGCCTGATATCATTGGTTAATTCTTAGATATAAAAATGACATGAATGAGAGCATACGATCATAGATACAATTTAGCTACATAGGCTTACAAACATTTACAATGAATAGCAAAATCACAAGAATGGCCTCAGATCAAAGTCTATGTTGAGACCGAATGGAGCAAGGGTCTTTTAAATTAAAGATCCAGGCAGCCTCTCATTTTAGCAATAAATTGTCGAGGTCACCACTTCTCCAAGGAGGTGACATGTTCAATGCCGACATAACGTAGGAACGAAATCAAGTAGTTCACTTCCAAAAAGTGGGCTGCAACTGGGTAAGTCGAGTTCCTGCACTTAATGGCACTACGATTATCAGGAATCAAGGTAAGACCCAGATGCAGACACGTCAAATTGACAATGGTTTAATATTCCAACAGGGGCAGGCAACAGACATATCAAGGTAGGCAGGGTCAGTAAACTAGAGGTGGGGCAACGGTACCGGACGGCAGGCAGACTCAGGGGCAGGCAGACCGGTCAGGCAGACTGGTCAGGCAGGCGGGCTCAGAGTCAGGACAGGCAAGGGTCAAAACCAGGAGGGTGAGAAAATGAGAGATTAGGAAAAGCAGGAGCTGAGAACAAAAATGCTGGTTGACTTGACAAACAAGACGAGTTGGCAACGGAAAAACAGAGAACACAGGTATAAATACACACAGGAAGACGGGTGACACGTGGAGGGGGTGGAGAAAATCACAAAGAAAGGGGAAACAGATCATGGTGTGACAACGATGCTCCGAGATTCGCACTTTAAATTCACACGTTGTTTTACCCACATCATTTTTACCACAAGGTCAAGTTATAAGATAAATGACTGCCTTAGTGGAGCACGTGATAACACCTTTGATTGGGATCTGTTTCCCTGTTTGGGGCTGTTTGACGGATCTACATTTTTAAGTGCCATTGCATTGAGTGCAGCCAATACACTTGTAGTTTCCATCCAGTAGAGGCGTAAATACACATTTGTGATGCAATATTTGGTGGGGTAAATCAGAGTTTACCAATTGATCTCAGAGATTTCTGCCCTACGAGAACATGACCAAGGGAGGGTCCGAAAACACATTAGAGATACTGTCATTGGATTTTAGAATGTGCCAATGTTTGTGAACGATTCCCTTAATTTGTTCAGAGCACTTTGAAAAGCGAGTAGTTAGACCGCAATAATGCTTATTTTTGCGAGACTCCTTGAAAGATCATGTCTCGATTTTGTTTTGAATTTTCTCAATGGCAATATTAATCTGACCTTTTTTGTACTCCCTCTTAAGGCCAGGTAGTCCTGAGGCATGGTCCTAGAGCTCAGGTCGTCAGAGAGAGATCGAAGAATTAGAGGGAGCATACTTAATTTACACAGGACAGCAGATAAGACAGAAGAATTTCACCATACAGAACAGGCACATAGACTAGTGCAGCATAGATGCTGGAGTCTGAGACACTGTGGCCCAGTACGACAATACCCCCGGACAGGGCCAACCAGGCAGGTTGGCCCAACACCACCCACTTTGCCAAAGCACAGCCCCCCACACCCCTAGCGGGATCACAACAGACCAACTTACTACCTTAAGACAAGACTGAGTAGAGCCCACAAAGAGCTCCTCCACCGCACAAGCCTGAAGGGGAGCAAAACCAGACAGCAAGATCACATCAGTGACTCAACCCCCTCATGTTGAGTATAGCAAAAAAAAGCCCAGTAGAGAGAGGGGAGACGGCCAGGCAGAGACAGCAAGGGTGGTTCATCATTCCAGTGCCTTGCCATCCACCTTCACACCCCTGGGCCAGACTATACTCATTCAAAGGACCTACTGAAGAGATGAGTCTTCAGTAAACACTTAAAGGTCGAGACCAATTCTGAGTCTCTCACATGGATAAGAAGAAATTGACCTCTAAAGGAGAAAGCCCTGACTCCAGCTGTTTGCTTAGAAATTCTAGGGACCATGAGGCCTGCGTCTTCCGACCGTGGTGCATGTGTAGGTATGTACAGCAGGACCAAATTAGAGAGATAGGTAGGAGAAAGTCCATGTAATGCTGTATAGGATAGCAGTAAAACCTTGAAATCAGCCCTAGAATTAACAGGAAGCCAGTGTAGAGAGGTTTACACTGGAGTAAAATATTTTAGTTCTAGCAGCTGTATTTAGCACTAACTGAAGTGTATTTATTTATCTAGCTAGCTGAAGAGAAGAGCATTGCAGAGCATTGCAGAATTCTAATCTATGTGACAAGTGATTAGCTTTTCTGTATAATATTTTAAAATAAAGTTTCAGATTTTTTTCAATATTATTTAGGTGGAAAAAAGCTGCCCTAGAAATATTTTATATATATATATAAATTGAAATTTGCTGTTCAAAATGTTAGCAACACCTCCGCCTTTGTGGGATGCATGAGGGATATGGTCACTATTGTAACTTGGAGGAGAGACCTCATTTAACTAATTCACCAGGCTAAAGCCGTTTCAGTCAGGCCAATCACATCAAGGTTATGATCAGTAATTAGTTCATTGACTGTGACTGCCTTGGAAGTGAGGGATTTAAGATTAAGTAGTCCTATTCGGAGTTGTGAGGTATTATCACAGTCTCTTTCAAAAATGACATGGATTGAGGAGGTCTTCCAGTGAGATTGTTAAGGCAAACACCGCCATGTTTAGATTTTTCCCGACCAAGATCCAGGCGCAGACACTGTCTCAATGGGGAAAACTACACTGACTACACAGCCTGTTGCCTGGCTTGCACCCTACCTTATTGTGGAGCTAGAGGAGTTAGAATCCTGTCTATGTTGATAGATAAGATGAGAGGGGGCCAGAGACAATTACTCGATGCCGACACTTGAGCTTGGGGACCTCTGACTGTTTCATCCTAACACTGTTGCTACTGACGTAGATGACAATATCGATATACTCTCAGATTAGCCTTTACGTTGGTAGCCCTGCCCCCTGGTAAACAGTATGATCTCTGGATGATCATTTTTTGTCTTATATTGTGGGTAATGGAGTCACCAATGACTAGGGCTTTCAAATACTATTATCTGTACTTACTGGTGGCAGAGACACCATTTCATCCTTTCCTACACTTAAATTGCCCTTGCCTAATGATTGCATCTGAAGCTGGGCTTGCAACTCGGCTATCCTCACCATAAGGCAACATTTATCCTGTATATTTTGAGTACAGCAATTGCAATTAGATGGCAGAGTGTTAATGTTACTACTTAGCTTTTTCGGCTGGCGGGTTTCCTGCAGAACAATGTCCAGATAAAGCGTCCGGGCTGAGAAAGTTGAATGAAAAAAGTAGGGCAAGGACAAAACTAAGATGTTGGTAGATTTGTTAAATGCAGAGTTTTAACTAAACGATTATTAAAAGTAAAAAACAAAATGTTTGGCAGGTAGCAACAAACAGCACAACACTGAGACAACGCGGACATGTGACGTACATGATGACGTGTAGGATGATTTGTTATTTTCAGAACTCACTGTGGGATAATGATACATTATTTCACCAAATTGTTTCAAACACTGGAAATGAAATTGACCTTGCTAGACATTCTCACTTCAACACTGATCGGCCAGCAGTCACACGGCCACACAACACCAAGCCAGGGATAGACGCCCAGAGAAACTTTTCACTCCCAGGCATTTGCTTTGACATCAGATTACTTTGCAATTCCGATTTGTATGTAAATTAAATAAATGTTTAATAGTAAGGCATTGGGGTGGCATGAGATTAATGGTGGCTGGCAGTGCATTGCCTCATGAATTAGTATTGTATTCCCCCAGTCTCTGTCCTGCTCCTGTCTACCTAAAAGATGACAGGCCAAACCGCCAAACTTTACTCCACGGACAGAACCATCTCTGATGACGATGAAACAACATCTCCACACAGCCCATTAACATTATGGATTTATACATGCACTCATCTTTATAAGGCTGGTGGCAAATGGTGGCAAAACCATGAAAGTATCTTTAAACACCAAAACAACACACAGATGACTCCAGTCAGTCAATCCATTGCCATGAACTCATTTCCCAGGCCCAGTCTTTCCCACCAATAAGGTGAAAAAGGAAAACATTAATTAAAGCCCCTTACACAAAGCCTTATTTGTGTTATCATCCATCTAGAGTAGGAAATGAAAATGATATTCTGATACAGTATAATGCTCCTCACTCAAACCTTAAAGTGTGGAACAATAGCCATAGCGATCAAATGTGAACTAATTTCCTCTAGCTTTGTCTCCCCTTACATTAGAAGTCCCTTGTTTCATTACTATGCCATCTAACTCCTTCCTCAAGCCTTATAGAGATTAGCTAGTAATGAATAACGAACCAATTTATTTGGGATGACACATTTGCCTTTTTTTAAATAATATAAGTGATATTTCAGCCAGGAACGATTTGAATTGGGTTTATCGTGTGACCAATGTACATTACCCCCTGGAGTCGAGGTCCGCACCCCCACATAAATCTAATTTGCATAATAATTAAATCCCCAGAAAAATCTGTCCGTTTAAACTAGAGATATATGCGGTGAAAGGTGACGGAGCTTGCTATACGTCCACCACAAGCATCTTGGGACTCGTCTGAAGTCGATACAGCCGATATGCCAAGTTCTGTCTTTAGCGTCCGAACAGTCTGAGCTACACACTAATATGACCCCTGTGTGGAAAGGTGAGACTCTCATGAATACGTACATGTTTTGCCACAGGCATCACAAGACTCGTCGGAAGGTCCCCCAGTACCAGTTGAAAAAATGTATAGAAGTGTATATATGGAGACTGTTTAGTGCTAAAAATTAGGGGTTAACTACATGGAGAAATATATATATATATATATATATATGTAGATATTTATGTGTATATATATATATATATATATACACACATAAATATCTATCTTCTATCTCTAAGATATAGGACAGACACTTCAGAACAAACTTCCTTTTGATTTACATTTCAGGACTATCTGTTGTTCCATGTAGGTAATCTGTTATTCAATTAATTTGTTTGGGCTAATAGCATTAAGGCCAATAGTATTAAGCATAATAGCATTAAGCATTAATGTCACGCCCTGACCTTAGAGATCCTTTTTATGTCTCTATGTTGGTTTGGTCAGGGCGTGAGTTGGGGTGGGCATTCTATGTTTTGTTTTCTATTTCTGTGTGTTTGGCCGGTTGTGGTTCTCAATCAGAGGCAGCTGTCTATCGTTGTCTCTGATTGAGAACCATACTTAGGTAGCCTTTTCCCACCTGTGTTTTGTGGGTAGTTATTTTCTGTTTTGTGTGTCTGCACCAGACAGAACTGTTTAGTTTGTTTCCGCTTTGTTTTTTTTTATTTCTAGTGTTCAGTTTTATTAAAAATCATGAACACGTACCACGCTGCGCTTTGGTCCACTTCTTCATGCAATGATGATCGTTACAATTAAGGCCATTTGATGAAACATTGAATCAAATAATCAAAATATTTTTTTGTTTCTTCAAGGGGTCTTAAAATTCAAAATCAAATAGCAATATGATCATTGGTATGATATTCTTAAAACATTTCCATATAGCTTAGTAGACGCCCCCAGTGTAGACAGGGCTTAGACTGTAATGGGTTAATGCTACATATGTCATTACATATCCTACAAAACAATGACATGATTGAAAAAATATTTTAATTTAGATCAATCCGTGTCATGGCAGTTTGTTCATCCTAAATCAATTTAACACTGACTTTGCATGAACAACTTATTTCTTACACCTCAAATTCAAATGATATCCATGTGTGTCTCACGCAAAATTTGTGCCGTGTGTCTCTTATACTGAAGCTACACTTTAACTATCTCCCAGCATGTAATTGAAATATCACAGGAGAATTGCGTCAGTACAGAGACTGACGCTAAGCGTCAGTACAGAGACAAAGTAGAATCTCAATTCAATGGCTCAGACACGAGGCATGTGGCAGGGTCTACAGTCAATCACGGACTACAAGAAGAAATCCAGCCCAGTCACGGACCAGGATGTCCTGCTCCCAGGCAGACTAAATAACTTTTTTGCCCGCTTTGAGGACAATACAGTGCCACTGACACGGCCTGCAACGAAAACATGCGGACTCTCCTTCACTGCAGCCGAGGTGAGTAAGACATTTAAACGTGTTAACCCTTGCAAGGCTGCAGGCCCAGACGGCATCCCCAGCCGCGCCCTCAGAGCATGCGCAGACCAGCTGGACGGTGTGTTTACGGACATATTCAATCAATCCCTATACCAGTCTGCTGTTCCCACATGCTTCAAGAGGGCCACCATTGTTCCTGTTCCCAAGAAAGCTAAGGTAACTGAGCTAAACGACTACCGCCCCGTAGCACTCACTTCCGTCATCATGAAGTGCTTTGAGAGACTAGTCAAGGACCATGTCACCTCCACCCTACCCGACACCCTAGACCCACTCCAATTTGCTTACCACCCAAATAGGTCCAAAGACGATGCAATCTCAACCACACTGCACACTGCCCTAACCCATCTGGACAAGAGGAATACCTATGTGAGAATGCTGTTCATCGACTACAGCTCGGCATTCAACACCATAGTACCCTCCAAGCTCGTCATCAAGCTCGAGACCCTGGGTCTCGACCCCGCCCTGTGCAACTGGGTACTGGACTTCCTGACGGGCCGCCCCCAGGTGGTGAGGGTAGGCAACAACATCTCCACCCCGCTGATCCTCAACACTGGGGCCCCACAAGGGTGCGTTCTGAGCCCTCTCCTGTACTCCCTGTTCACCCACGACTGCATGGCCACGCACGCCTCCAACTCAATCATCAAGTTTGCGGACGACACAACAGTGGTAGGCTTGATTAGCAACAACGACGAGACGGCCTACAGGGAGGAGGTGAGGGCCCTTGGAGTGTGGTGTCAGGGAAATAACCTCACACTCAACGTCAACAAAACTAAGGAGATGATTGTGGACTTCAGGAAACAGCAGAGGGAACACCCCCCTATCCACATCGATGGAACAGTAGTGGAGAGGGTAGCAAGTTTTAAGTTCCTCGGCATACACATCACAGACAAACTGAATTGGTCCACTCACACAGACAGCATCGTGAAGAAGGCGCAGCAGCGCCTCTTCAACCTCAGGAGGCTGAAGAAATTCAGTTTGTCACCAAAAGCACTCACAAACTTCTACAGATGCACAATCGAGAGCATCCTGGCGGGCTGTATCACCGCCTGGTACAGCAACTGCTCCGCCCACAACCGTAAAGCTCTCCAGAGGGTAGTGAGGTCTGCACAACGCATCACCGGGGGCAAACTACCTGCCCTCCAGGACACCTACACCACCCGATGTTACAGGAAGGCCATAAAGATCATCAAGGACATCAACCACCCAAGCCACTGCCTGTTCACCCCGCTATCATCCAGAAGGCGAGGTCAGTACAGGTGCATCAAAGCTGGGACCGAAAGACTGAAAAACAGCTTCTATCTCAAGGCCATCAGACTGTTAAACAGCCACCACTAACATTGAGTGGCTGCTGCCAACACACTGTCACTGACACTGACTCAACTCCAGCCACTTTAATAATGGGAATTGATGGGAAATGATGTAAATATATCACTAGCCACTTTAAACAATGCTACCTTATATAATGTTACTTACCCTACATTATTCATCTCATATGCATACGTATATACTGTACTCTATATCATCGACTGCATCCTTATGTAATACATGTATCACTAGCCACTTTAACTATGCCACTTTGTTTACATACTCACCTCATGTATATACTGTACTCGATACCATCTACTGTATCCTGCCTATGCTGCTCTGTACCATCACTCATTCATATATCCTTATGTACATATTCTTTATCCCCTTACACTGTGTATAAGACAGTAGTTTTGGAATTGTTAGTTAGATTACTTGTTGGTTATTACTGCATTGTCGGAACTAGAAGCACAAGCATTTCGCTACACTCGCATTAACATCTGCTAACCATGTGTATGTGACAAATAACATTTGATTTGATTTGATTTTGATTTGATTTGTACCCATTGTATTATTTATGTTTTTTGGAGTTTGCCTGCAGAGACACCACCCTCACGTTTTACCAGCTGGTGGACCTGTCCATCCGGCTGGCCAACCTGCTGGCTACTCGCGGACATCCAGATCGGGGTCTGGTGGTTCCATCCTCCCGCACACCCTCTCCGATACCCATGAAGCTGGGAGGCATGGAGCGCAGGGAGACCATCTGTGGCCGCAGAGGTCACACTGCTGGTCGGTGCCGGTTTGGTTCCTCTGGGAATCGAGACAGCAGGCAGAGTGCTCTGGCGTCACCCCAGGTAAGCTGGCACCATTCTCACCCAGAGTCCTCTGTTGCACATATGTTTCTGTCTGTCACTTTTCCTGAGTTTTCCCCGCATTCCCAGCACAAGGCGCTCGTAGATTCAGGAGCGGCTGGGAATTTCATTGCTAGAGCGTTAGCTCATAGTTTAGGGATCACTATTGTTCCCTTGGATGTGCCCTTCCCCATTCACGCCTTAGATTGTTCCTTATTGGTTCCTTCCTTATTCCTTATTGACTCTCCTGCATTTCCTGTGATGCTGGGCCTACCTTGGTTAGCTTGTCATAACCCCACTGTTTCTTGGCCACAGAGGGCTCTCACGGGATGGTCACGAGAGTGCTCAGGTAGGTTTTTAGGGGTTTCCGTTGGTTCTACTATGGTGGAGAGTACAGACCAGGTCTCCACCGTGCGCATTCCCCCTGAACATGCCAATTGTGCGATAGATCTCCTGGTAGACGCTGCACTTCCCAGGAGTCACAAGTATCCCCTCTCACAGGCGGAGATGGAGGCTATGGAAACATGTCTCCGAATCCCTGCGTCAGGGGTACATTTGGTCCTCCACTTCAACCTTCTCCTCGAGTTTGCGGTCTGCGCCCGTGTATTGACTACCGGGGTCTATAGTGGTGTATATTGATGACATTTTGATATACTCCACTACACACGCTGAGCATGGGTCCCTGGTGCGCAAAGTGCTTGGTCGCCTGTTGGAGCATGACCTGTACGTCAAGGCTGAGAAATGCCTGTTCTTACAACAGTCCGTCTCCTTCCTAGGGTATCGCATTTCCACGTCAGGGGTGGAGATGGAGAGTGACCGCATTGCAGCCGTGCGTAATTGGCCGACTCCCACCACGGTAAAGGAGATGCAGCGATTCTTAGGGTTTGCCAACTATTACCAGAGGTTTATCTGGGGTTTTGGTCAGGTAGCAGCTCCCATTACTTCACTGCTGAAGGGGGGCCCAGGTTGCTTGCAGTGGACAGCTGAGGCGGACAGGGCTTTCAGTCACCTGAGGGCTCTGTTTACCTCGGCTCCAGTGCTGGCTCGTCCGGATCCCTTTTTAGTGTTCAAAGTGGAGGTGAACACGTCCGAGGCTGGGATAGGAGTTGTGCTCTCTCAGTGCTCGGGTCGCCACCGAAGCTCCGCCCTTTTGCCTTCTTCTCGAAGAAGCTCAGCCTATTGGAGCGAAAATAGGCTTTACAGCGAAAGATCCACAAGCGATTATGTTAGATCACCACCAAGCCACAGAAAAACCCAGCCAAAGAGGAGTCACAAAAAGCAGAAATATAGATACAATTAATCACTAACCTTTGATGATCTTCATCAGATGACACTCATAGGACTTAATGTTATACAATACATGTATGTTTTGTTCGATAAAGTGCATATTTATATTTAAAAAATCTCATTTTACATTGGCGCGTTACATGCGGTTATTGTGCAGAGAGCCACATGAATTCACAGAAATACTCAATATAAATGTTGATGAAAATTCAAGTGTTATGCATGGTACTTTAGACACAGCGGTTGCATTAAGGAGAAGTGTGTCAGATTTTTTTTTTTACTTTACGGAAAAAGCATAATCTGAGTACGGCGCTCAGAGCCCAAACCAGCCAAAATATATATCCGCCATGTTGCGCCAGTCGACATTAGTCAAAAATAGCATTATAAATATTAACTTACCTTTGATGATCTTCATCAGAATGCACTCCCAGGAATCGCAGTTCCACAATAAATGTTTGTTTTGTTCGATAATGTCCATCATTTATGTCCAAATAGCCTCTTTTGTTGGGGAGTTTGGTAAACAAATCCAAACGCGCGTTCAGGTCCAGTCGGACAAAAAGTTATATTACAGGTCGAAGAAACTTGTCAAACTAAGAATAGAATCAATCTTTAGGATGTTTTATCATAAATGTTCAATAATGTTGCAACCGGAGAATTCCATTGTCTGTAGAAAAGCAATGGAACAAGAGATACCTCTCATGTGAACACGCGTGACTTAGAACAAGGCTGCTGCCAGACCCCTTAGTCAAACAGCTCTCATTCGCTCCCACTTCCCAGTAGAAGTCTGAAACAACGGTCTAGAGATGGTTGACATCTAGTGGAAGCCTTGGGAAGTGCAACATAACCCATATCCCACTCTGTATTCGATAGGGGCTGAGTTCAAAAACTACAAACCTCAGATTTCTGGTTGGATTTTTTTCTCAGGTTTTTGCCTGCCATATGAGTTCTGTTATACTCACAGACATCATTCAGAGTGTTTTCTAAGCATATTTTAGCATCTGGGACTGAGTAGGAGGCAGTTTACTCTGGGCACGCTATTCATCCAAAAGTGAAAATGCTGCCCCCTATCCCAAAGAAGTTATTAAGGCAGAAGCATTCTCCCGGCTCTGTGACACAGAGGAGTGGCCCATGGATCCCACTCCCATACTCCCCGCCTCTTGCTTGGTGGCGCCGGTATTGTGGGAGCTGGCCACAGACATTGAGCGGGCGTCACGCGCAGAGCCCGCTCCCCCTTTGTGTCCAGATGGGCATCTCTACGTTCCGTCTGCTGTCCGCTACCGGCTGTTCTATTGGGCCCACACATCACACTCCTCTAGTCATCCTGGGATCGGTCGGACGGTGCGCTGCTTTAGCTAAGGACATTAGGGTTTATGTTGCTTCCTGGTCGGTGTGCGCTCAGTGCAAGGCTCCTAGACACCTGCCCAGAGGTAAGCTACAACCCTTACCCGTTCCACAACAGCCGTGGTCGCACCTGTCGGTGGATTTTTCCTAACCGATCTTCCACCTTCACAGGGTAACACCACAATCCTGGTCGTTGTGGATCGTTTTTCTAAGTCCTGTCATCTCCTCACTTTGCCCGGTCTCCCTACAGCCCTACAAACTGCGGAGGCCCTATTTAAACACGTCTAACGACACTACGGGGTGCCTGAGGATATAGTGTCTGATCGGGGTCCCCAGTTCACGTCAAGGGTCTGGAGGGCGTTCATGGAACGTCTTGGGGTCTCGGTCAGCCTTACTTCAGGTTTTCACCCCGAGAGTAACGGGCAGGTGGAAAGAGTTAACCAGGATGTGGATGGGTTTCTGAGGTCTTATTGCCAGGACCGGCCGGGGGAGTGGGCGGCGTTCGTGCCCTGGGCAGAGACGGCCCAGAACTCGCTCCGCCACTCCTACACTAACCTTTCTCCCTTCCGTGTGTCTTGGGGTATCAGCCAGTTCTGGCTCCTTGGCATCAGTCACTCCAAGGCTCCTGCGGTGGGCGACTGGTTCCGGTGCGCGGAGGAAACATGGGATGCCGCACATGTCCACCTTCAGCATGCCGTACTGCGCAGACCGTCACCGCAGTGAGGCCCCGGACAGGGTCAGGCTCTAGACCCGAAACCTACCCCTCCGCCTGCCCTGTCGGAAGTTGGGTCCGCGGTTTGTGGGGCCATTTAATGTCCTGAGGAGAGTGAACGAGGTATGTTAAAGGTTACAGCTCCCCCCCCCCCCGATTACCGCATTAACCCCTCGTTCCAAGTGTCTCTCCTCAGGCCGGTGGTGGCTGGCCAACTCCAGGAGTCTGAGGTGCGGGAGGTTCCTCCACTCCTCTGGACATCGAGGGGCCCCGGCGTACTCCGTTCGTTCCCTACTGGATTCGAGACGTCGGGCGAGGGGCCTTCAATACCTCGTCGACTGGGAGGGGTATGGTCCGGAGGAGAGATGCTGGGTTCTGGTGGAGGACGTATTGGATCCTTCAATGCTGTGAGATTTCCAGCGTCTCCACCCGGATCACCCTGCGTCTACCCTCCGGGGGGGGGGGGGTTACTGTCACGACTTCTACCGAGGGCGGTGTTCGGCGGTCGAAGTCACCGATCTTCTAGCCATCACTGATCCATTTTTCATTGGTTTTGTCTTGTCTTCCTTCACACCTGGTTCCAATCCCATCAATTACATGTTGTGTATTTAACCCTCTGTTTCCCCTCATGTCCTTGTTGGAGATTGTTTGATTGTATGTTAGTGCGCGATGGGTTTTGTACCCATTTGATTATTTTTGGTATATTTTGGTTTTTGGAGTTTGAGTTCTTATTATATGACTCTGTTTATACCAAGTTCTTTCTCCTGCACCTGACTGCCCTGCCGCCAACACGCACACCTTACACTTACAGAGTTCATTTAACACCTGAATCAACATTAAAAATTCAACACTCCTAATTTGCTGTACATGCACGTACACACACAAACTCCCCAAGCCTCTCTACACCTGTCATTAATGTAACCTATAATGTCATCTCTGTTCAGGGCTGTTAAACTTCTACTTACTTAAGTTTAGTTTCAAATGTATTTTATATAGTGTATTATGTATTTTTAATGAACACTTTGGAAATAAAACTCACTCGACTTTTGCAAGGTCATTGTCGCTGACTATTTGCATTTAAGGTTGTCTCTATCAGCTTTGATGGGAAAATACTATCTATTTATCAGCCATGCCTGTATTGATACTGTAGAGGGGAGTTCATGGGGAGCCCCTGACATTGGATGATAAGGAGCAGATATACTTCCATCTGTCCTCAGGGATAAAGGGAAGAATGACCATTTGAAGTGTTACGACAGATTTCTTTCCTAAGGTTATGTCCCAAATGGCACCCATAGGGCTCAAAAGTAGTGCCCTATGTTGGGTATAGTTTTACTCTACATTTGGAACAATGTCTGTCTGTCTGGTACTGTAGCTGGTTTTCACATGAAAACATCATGCCCAGCTTGTCAACCCCCTTAACACACATGAAACTCATACAGTATCTATCCTAATAATAATAATTTCAGACACCATTGCTATTACACATACAGAACCCTCCACTCTCTTCCAGTCTATCTCATGGGAGAAGAGTGGCGTTATTTGAAAAAGTCATTTGGTTTCTTAGGGGAAACATTCTAAAATGTCTGTTGGGACAAGAAGATGTCTGCTATGATTCCCGTTATGACCACAGTTGAGAGGTCCTCATAAGCTCAGCTCAGAAAACAAGAGGGGGCAAGGGATATTTTTTTCAGGAGAAACGGACTGGCCAAAGGGCAATTCTGGCAAATGCTAGATGAGCTGGGCCATCTTTAGCTCAGTGGGACGGTGTGAATTGGGGGCTTTGCACAGAATTATCATTATTTATCAAAAAATTGACAGGTTGATGTTTATTGAGATGAGTCTCGTCCTGGATGCAGAATTGAGTGATTTCCACTAGATCGGCCAACATGGACCTCTCAGGGAGTAAAATGGCCCAGTGTGGTTGTTGCTAGGGCAAAAATGAGCCAGTGTTGTAAATGCCCGGGATGATTACTGATCCCAGTCTGTCCCTGGCTGGCAACACTGTAGGACTTAACTGCTGTGAGCCTAGAAGAGAACAGCATCCTGTGTCCTCTCTCTGCCCAGTGCTGACTGCATGGCACTCTGGACACTCCTCTGAGAGGAGGGTTGGCATCCAAACAGCAGTAATCCTTTATGCTTTCGCCCCTGCTCTGCTAAGCTGGCATCCTGGAAAGAGGAAAACAGGAATAATAGATTGCAGTAAGATGGGAAGAAATTTAGTAACCAACAGAAACTGATTTTAGATGGAGGTTTATTGGTTAGGTACAGTATGAACTGCAATTCTGTTTTCACATGCATTTGTATGTGTTAATAAAAACAATCTATTCATGTAAGTTGTAATTTACTGTAACTGGGAATGTTTGAGGTCAGGTCTGATACCTTGTTGATTGATATCTAGTATTTTTGTTGCGCAGGAACCCTGACTGACCGTATCCATGTTAAGTCGATCCCTGAGAGTAAAGACTCCAGAGACCTTGGCTCAGTGTGAAAGCTCGCAGCAGCACCATTAATCACAATCAGCAGCTCTCCTCTCCCTACACTAAGCACTAAGCATACATTTCACCTGGAAATCACAGGCTTTTAACACAGGGTCTAAGGCTGCGTTTACACATGCAGCCCAATTCTGATCTTCTTTCCACTAGCTGGTCATTTGACCAATCGCATCAGATATTTTCGCACACTGATCTGATTGGTCAAAAGACAAATGAGTGAAAAAAATATCAGAATGGGCTGCCTGTGTAAACGCAGATCCACTTCTGCAGAGAAAAATTTGCTGGCTAACCAATATAGCCAGCTGATCACACAATACAAACAAATGCAATATTTCTCTAAACTAGCTCTGCTCTCACCCATTAGAGCTGCAGTGCTCCTGTCATTGGAAGCCAGTGGAGGCTGCTGAGGGGAGGATGGCTCATAATAATGGCTGGAATGGAGTTAATGGATATGTATCAAACACGTGGTTGATGCCATTCCATTGACTCCATTCCACCCATTATTATAAGCCATCCTCCCCTCAGCAGCCTCCACTGTTGGAGGCCCTTATATCCTCCTGCTTGGGACAGGTGCTCTACAAATTGCTTTCCCTAAATGATTAATGAGTTCAGCTTGGTATTATATTGGAGGTAGATGTGGGGCTTGCGCCTAAAGCCTGTGTTCCAAATGGCACCGTATTCTCTTTGTATATCAGTACTTTTGACCAGAACCCTTTCGTAAAGGATTTATAACATTTGCTTCAGGACCTATAACAGGAAGCTAGGATGAATACACATATGCACAATCTCTGGATTATCACGAAACACTTAGCAGTTATCTAAATCAGTCCTTGGGGGCCTGATTGGTGTCACATTTCTACCTAGATGTAGACTCCACCTCTGCCTCACCTTTAGGGTTCCTGTGTGGTGCAGCGGTTTAAGGCACTGCATCTCAGTGCTAGAGACGTCACAACAGACCCTGGCTCGATTCCAGGCTGTATCACAACTGGCCGTGAATGGTAGTCCCATAGGGCAGCGCACAATTGGCCCAGCGTCGTTAGGGTTTGGCCTGAGTAGGCCGTCATTGTAAATAAGAATTTGTTCTTAACTGACTTGCCAAGTTAAATGAAGGTTAAATAGAAAGATACACATGTAGGGTTTTAATTTCATCACCCTGTTGCAGGAGATGTATAAACTGTAGTGTATTTGAGGTTTAAAAGGCTTCTGACGTTTGTCATTTCCACTTTGCAATGTCAGACTAGATTTTCCCATATAAAAAATTTAGAAACCTCTACAAAGATGTCCATGAACTATAATTCCCATATTAATTCACATTTCCCATTGCTGTAGGATGATTTTCCTGCTGTAACAAACTGGCTCAATTAAGATCCAACATCTGAAACTCAGCAGGTCTACCATTCTCCAGCTTCACATTCCAGCTCAGGCTTCACCCGTACTATGACGGTAGATATTCTTTGTCCCCCTGCCACTAACTGTAGCAGGTTTGTAACTGTGTGTACATGTCGCACATGGCTGGTCGATCGCCAAACTATTAATTGAGACAATGCTGAACCGTCAATCAATGCGCGAGTTAGTGCCACTTTTTCATTTGTGCCGAAATCAAAATGAAAGAAATTGTATCTTGCAAATTCAGCAGGCCACAGTTTGAAAGAGGCTTTTAGAAATGCTGTCTTTATTTTATATCTTATTGTTAATGCCGTCTTTGGTGTGCATTGAAATGCACAAGCACCTTTCCCCACTCCATCAATCTTTTTTTTATTAAGTCATACAAATGTATCACATTGTGAGAAGTTTAAAATTAATTCTGTCATCACCAAATGTATAATTTTCGACGAAAATGACATACCCAAATCTAACTGCCTGTGCTCAGTATCTGAAGAAAGGATATGCATATCTTTGAATTTTGTGCAAATGTTAAATCAATGTAGGAGAATACAATACATTAGATCTGGTAAAAGATAATACAATGAAAAAAGCATGCAAGAGAAAGGCCATAATTTATTATTCCAGCCCAGGCACAATTTAGATGTTGGCCACTAGATGGCAGCAGTGGATGTGCAAGGTTTTAGACTGATCCAATGAAGCGTTGAATTTCTGTTCAGAATTTGTGTCATGACTCTCCAAATATGCCTAATTGGTTAATTAATACATTTTAAGTTCATAACTGTGCATTCTCCTCAAACAATAGCATGGTATTATTTCACTTCAATAGCTACTGTAAATTGGACATTTCAGTTAGAGTAACAATAATTTAAGCTTTCTGCCAATATCAGAGATGTCTATGTCCTGGGAAATGTTCTTGTTACTTACAACTTCATGCTAATCACATTAGCCTACATTAGCTCAACAGTCCCACGGGGGCGATCCTGTAGAGGTTCATACATTGCCTTCGGTAAGTTTTCAGACCCCTAGACTTTTTATCCATTTAGTTAGTTTACAGTCTTATTCTAAAATTGATTAAATCATTTTTTTTCTCATCAATCTACACACAGTAAACCGTAATGACAAAGCAAAAACATGTTTTTAGAAATGTTTGCTATTAAATGTAAATAACGGAAATATCAGATTTAAATAAGTATTCAGAACCTTTACTAAGTACTTTTTTGAAGCACCTTTGGCAGCGATTACAGTATTGAGTCTGATTGGGGGAGCGTTGCTGAACAGACATTTTCAGGTCTTCTTCAAGGATCTCTCTGTACTTTGCTCTGCTCATCTTTGCCTCGATCCTGACTAGTCTCCCTGCCACTGAAAATTATCCCCACATCATGATGCTGCCACCACCATGCTTCCCAATAGGGATGGTGCTAGGCTTCCTCCAGACGTGATGCATGGCATCATCAAACCAAGGAATCTTTAGATGCCTTTTGGAAACTCCAAGCGGGCTGTCATTTGCCTTTTACTGAGGAGTGGCTTCCATCTGGTCAACCTACCATAAAGTCCTGATTGGTGGAGTGCTGCAGAGATTGCTCCCATCTCCACAGAGGAGCTCAAAAGCTCACGTCAAGGATCGGTAGAATGGTCAGTTTTACAAGGGTATGTTTGGCAGCATGAGTGAAGGATGCTTTGTCGCAAAATAGGAAGCCAATTATAGATTTAACTTTTGGATTGGAGATGTTTGATGTGAGTATGGAAGGAGAGTTTACAGTCTAACCAGACACCTAGGGATTTGTAGTTGTCCACATATTCTAAGTCAGAACCGTCCAGAGTAGTGATGTTGGACGGGCGGGCGGGCAGGTGCAGGCATAGATAGGTTGAAGAGCATGCATTTAGTTTTACTTGTATTTAAGAGCAATTGGAGGCCATGGGAGGAGAGTTGTATGGCATTGAAGCTCGTCTGGAGGGTTGTTAACACAGTGTCCACAGAAGGGCCAGAAGTATACAGAATGGTGTCGTCTGCGTAGAGGTGGATCAGAGACTCACCAGCAGCAAGAGCAACATCATTGATGTATACAGAGAAGAGAGTCGGTCCAAGAATTGAACCCTGTGGCACCCCCATATAGACTGCCAGAGGCCCGGACATCAGGCCCTCTGATTTCACACACTGAACTCTATCAGAGAAGTAGTTGGTGAACCAGTCGAGGCAATCATTTGAGAAACCAAGGCTGTCGAGTCTGCCAATAAGAATGTGGTGATTGACAGAGTCAAAAGCCTTGGCCAGGTCAATGAATACGGCTGCACAGTGTTGTTTCTTATCGATGGCGGTTAAGATATCGTTTAGGACCTTGAGCGTGGCTGAGGTGCACCCATGACCACCTCTGAAACCAGATTGCATAGCGGAGAAGGTATGGTGGGATTCGAAATGGTCGGTAATCTGTTTGTTGACTTGGCTTTCGAAGAACTTAGAAAGGCAGGGTAGGATAGAAATAGGTCTGTAGCAGTTTGGGTCAAGAGTATCCGCCCCCTTTGAAGAGGGGGATGACCGCAACTGCTTTCTAATCTTTTGGAATCTCAGACGACATGAAAGAGAGGTTGAACAGGCTAGTAATAGGGGTATAGAAATAAAGGGTCCAGATTGTCTAGTCCGACTGATTTATAGAGGTCCAGATTTTGCAGAATATCAGCTGACTGGATTTGGGAGAAGGCGAAATTGGGAAGGCTTGGGTGAGTTGCTGTGGGGGGTGCAGTGCTGTTGATCAGGGTAGTGGTAGCCAGGTGGAAAGCATGGCCAGCCGTAGAAAAATGCTTATTGAAATTCTCAATTATAGTGGATTTATCAGTGGTGACAGTGTTTCCTATCCTCAGTGCAGTGGGCAGCTGGGAGGAGGTGTTCTTATTCTCCATGGACTTTACAGTGTCCCCGAACATTTTTGAGTTTGTGTTGCAGGAAGCAAATTTCTGCTTGAAAAAGCTAGCTTTAGCTTTTCTAACTGCCTGTGTATATTGGTTTCTAGCTTCCCTGAAAAGTTGAATATCACGGGGGCTTTTCGATGCTAATGCAAAACACCATAGGATGTTTTTGTGTTGGTTAAGGGCAGTCAGGTCTGGAGAGAACCAAGGGCTATATCTGTTCCTGGTTCTAAATTTCTTGAGTGGGGCATGCTTATTTAAGATGGTGAGGAAGGCATTTAAAAAAAAACAGGCATCCTCTACTGACGGGATGAGATCAATGTCCTTCCAGGATACCCCGGCCAGTTCGATTAGAAAGGGCTGCTCGCTGAAGTGTTTCAGGGAGCGTTTGACAGTGATGAGTGGAGGTCGTTTGACCGCTGTCCCATTACGGATGCAGGCAATGAGGCAGTGATCGCTGAGATTTTGGTTGAAAACAGCAGAGGTGTATTTAGAGGGCAGGTTGGTTAGGATTATATCTATGAGGGTGCCCGTGTTTACGGCTTTGGGGTGGTACCTGGTAGGTTCATTGATAATTTGTGTGAGATTGAGGGCATCAAGCTTAGATTGTAGGATGGCTGGGGTGTTAAGCATGTTCGAGTTTAGGTCGCCTAGCAGCACAAGCTCTGAAGATAGATGCGGGGCAATCAGTTCACATATGGTGTCCAGAGCACAGCTGGGGGCAGAGGGTGGTCTATAGCAGGCGGCAACGGTGAGGGACTTGTTTTTAGAAAGGTGGATTTTTAAGAGTAGAAGTTCAAATTGTTTGGGTACAGACCTGGATAGTAGGACAGAACTCTGCAGGCTATCTTTGCAGTAGATTGCAACACCGCCCCCTTTGGCCGTTCTATCTTGTCTGAAAAAGTTGTAGTAAGGTGGTCTTCCTACGCCAGGATTCAGACACAGCTAGAACCTCTGTGTTGGAGTGTGCTAAAGCAGTGAATAAAACAAACTAAGGGAGGAGGCTTCTAATGTTAACATGCATGAAACCAAGGCTATTACGGTTACAAAAGTCATCAAAAGAGAGCGCTGGGGAATAGGAGTGGAGCTAGGCACTGCAGTGCCTGGATTCACCTCTACATCACCAGAGGAACAGAGGAGGAGTAGGATAAGGGTACGGCTAAAACTATGAGAATTGGTTGTCTAGCATGTCTGGAACAGAGAGTAAAATGAGGTTTCTGAGGGCGATAAAATAGCTTCAAGGTATAATGTACAGACAAAGGTATGGTAGGATGTGAATACATTGGAGGTAAACCTAGGTATTGAGTGAGGATGAGAGAGATATTGTCTCTAGAAGCATCATTGAAACCAGGTGATTTCATCGCATGTGTGGGTGGTGGTACTGAAAGGTTGGATAAGGTATAATAAGCAGGGCTATAGGCTCTACAGTGAAATAAGCCAATAAACACTAACCAGAAAAGCAACGGACAAGGCATATTGGCAGTATTTTCATTTTTGGAAAAATAACATTCCCGTAGTAAACAAGATATTTTGTCAGGACAAGATGCTAGAATATGCATATAATTGACAGCTTAGGATAGAAAACACTTTAAAGTTTCCAAAACTGTAAAAATATTGTCTGTGAGTATAACAGAACTGATATTGCAGGCGAAAGCCTGAGAAAAATCCAAACAGGAAGGGACTCTTATTTAGAAGGCTCTGCGTTCCTATGCGTCCCTATTGAGCAGTGAATGAGCTATCAACCAGATTACTTTTTCTATGGCTTCCCTAATGTGTCTAGTGCACAATACATAGTTTCAGGCTTTTATTTTGAAAAATGAGCCTGAACGTCAACATCGTGTCAGTGGTCAGCTGAAGTCTCTCATAGTGTTTGGTGCGTAAGGGACAAATGAGGCCATTGTTTCTCTCTCTCCTACTAAGAAGCCACCAGTCCCGGTTGATATATTATCGAATAGATATTTGAAAAACACCTTGAGGATTGATTATAAACAACGTTTACCACGTTTCTGTCGATATTCTGGAGCTAATTTGGAATATTTTTAGCCGTTTTCGTGACTGCAATTTACAGGCGATGTCTCAGCCAAACGTGAAGAACAAACGAAGCTATTTCGCCCACAAAAATAATATTTTTGGAAAAAAGGAACATTTGCTATCTAACTGGGAGTCTCGTGAGTGAAAACATCCGAAGCTCATCAAAGGTAAATTATTTAGTTTGATTGTTTTTCTGATTTCCGTGACCAAGTTACCTGCTGCTAGCTGGACAAAATGCTATGCTAGGCTAACGATAAACTTACCCAAATGATTGTCTAGCTTTGGCTGTAAAGCATATTTTGAAAATCTGAGATGACAGGGTGATTAACAAAAGGCTAACCTGTGTCTCAGTATATTCATTTGTGATTTTCATGAATAGGAATATTTTCTAGGAATATTTATGTCCGTTGCGTTATGCTAATTAATGTCAGTCGATGATTACGCTCCCTCATGCGGGATGGGGAGTCACTAGAGGCATGCTTAGCCAAGTGATCATAAGGGTCCAGTGAGTGGTGAGGTTGGTTGGGGTAACGGCGATTCAGACAGCAAGCCGGGCCATGGGTAACAAGCTAGAAGAGGTTGGAGGTCTGTTTTAGCCACCTCGTGCATTTCTGTAAGTGGATTAGTGGGGTACCATGTGGTAGAGGGGATCAATCCAATTGGCAAAATAGATATAATTATAGTGATCCAAGAAAAAATGGTCTGATAGACCTATTCAGATAGCAGCCGATAAGACAGCTAACGATTAGCGGGCCGTAGATGGTTGTTCAGGTAATGTCACAACGGAGGGGCCAGTTGGATGACTCCCTCAGGGCGGGTAACGTCGGTAGTCCAGTCGTGAAGGCCTGGTGGGAGTCCGGATAGGTGATTGGAGCCCAGGAGTGGCTGATGGAACTCTTTAGCTGGCTAGCTCCAGAATAATTGATGTTTGCTCCGGGATCGACGTAAGCCAATAGTCACACTGATAGCAGCTAGCTATCTGCGAGATCCAGGTGTAAATGTCCAGAGCTTGTGGTAGAAATCCGGGGATATGGAGAGAAAAATAGGTCCGTTATGTTCTGGTCTGAGTCGCGTTGTACAAAACTGACGATAGCTTTTCGAGCTAAAGGATAGCTGATGACCACTAACGTTAGCCAGTAAACTGGCTAGCTTCTGGTTAGCTTCTGGCTAGCTTCTATTGTGGATTTCAGATTTGAGGTGAATAATACAATTTTTTTAATTGGTGAGGCGGGTTGCGTTTTGAAGTTGAGTTTTTGGAAAAGAAAATATGTAAAAGATATGCGAAGAAAGATGTAAATATACACGGGACAAGACAAAACGAGGACAAAGGATGTCTGACTGCTATGCCATCTTGGTAAAATATAACAACATTTGGAAAAAGTCAAGGAATACCTCCCGAGGGCACTGTAACTATTTTTTTTACACAAAAAACATTTGATTTATAAATATTGAATCGATCGTCTTCCTCAAATGAAGGTGATGATGGCACACTCTTTGCAAGTGGGAGTGATTCTGATTTCCTTGGTCCTCAACTCGCTGCTTAGTCATTTCATTCAGGGTAGGTGGAGTTACCTGTGAGTAAGCCTGTCCCAGAGCAGGTTGGTTCTGAAGGATTCGATGCCAAATGTACAGTGCCTTGCGAAAGTATTCGGCCCCCTTGAACTTTGCGACCTTTTGCCACATTTCAGGCTTCAAACATAAAGATATAAAACTGTATTTTTTTGTGAAGAATCAACAACAAGTGGGACACAATCATGAAGTGGAACGACATTTATTGGATATTTCAAACTTTTTTAACAAATCAAAAACTGAAAATTTGGGCGTGCAAAATTATTCAGCCCCTTTACTTTCAGTGCAGCAAACTCTCTCCAGAAATTCAGTGAGGATCTCTGAATGATCCAATGTTGACCTAAATGACTAATGATGATAAATACAATCCACCTGTATGTAATCAAGTCTCCGTATAAATGCACCTGCACTGTGATAGTCTCAGAGGTCCGTTAAAAGCGCAGAGAGCATCATGAAGAACAAGGAACACACCAGGCAGGTCCGAGATACTGTTGTGAAGAAGTTTAAAGCCGGATTTGGATACAAAAAGCTTTAAACATCACAAGGAGCACTGTGCAAGCGATAATATTGAAATGGAAGGAGTATCAGACCACTGCAAATCTACCAAGACCTGGCCGTCCCTCTAAACTTTCAGCTCATACAAGGAGAAGACTGATCAGAGATGCAGCCAAGAGGCCCATGATCACTCTGGATGAACTGCAGAGATCTACAGCTGAGGTGGGAGACTCTGTCCATAGGACAACAATCAGTCGTATATTGCACAAATCTGGCCTTTATGGAAGAGTGGCAAGAAGAAAGCCATTTCTTAAAGATATCCATAAAACGTGTCGTTTAAAGTTTGCCAAAAGCCACCTGGGAGACACACCAAACATGTGGAAGAAGGTGCTCTGGTCAGATGAAACCAAAATTGAACTTTTTGGCAACAATGCAAAACGTTATGTTTGGCGTAAAAGCAACACAGCTCATACCATCCCCACTGTCAAACATGGTGGTGACAGCATCATGGTTTGGGCCTGCTTTTCTTCAGCAGGGACAGGGAAGATGGTTAAAATTGATGGGAAGATTGATGGAGCCAAATACAGGACCATTCTGGAAGAAAACCTGATGGAGTCTGCAAAAGACCTGAGATTGGGACGGAGATTTGTCTTCCAACAAGACAATGATCCAAAACATAAAGCAAAATCTACAATGGAATGGTTCAAAAATAAACATATCCAGGTGTTAGAATGGCCAAGTCAAAGTCCAGACCTGAATCCAATCGAGAATCTGTGGAAAGAACTGAAAACTGCTGTTCACAAATGCTCTCCATTCAACCTCACTGAGCTCGAGCTGTTTTGCAAGGAGGAATGGGAAAAAATGTCAGTCTCTCGATGTGCAAAACTGATAGAGACATACCCCAAGCGACTTACAGCTGTAATCGCAGCAAAAGGTGGCGCTACAAAGTATTAACTTAAGGGGGCTGAATAATTTTGCACGCCCAATTTTTCAGTTTTTGATTTGTTAAAAAAGTTTGAAATATCCAATAAATGTCGTTCGACTTCATGATTGTGTCCCACTTGTTGTTGATTCTTCACAAAAAAAAACAGTTTTATATCTTTATGTTTGAAGCCTGAAATGTGGCAAAAGGTCGCAAAGTTCAAGGGGGCTGAATACTTTCGCAAGGCACTGTATCTTGCTAAAAGTTGAGGCACTTTCGTATGACAGGTTGTCCCGAGTTGAACTCAGAGTTGACCAAACCTGCTTCCTAGAATAACTCTTAGGGCTCTCCAACCCTGTTCCTGGAGAGCTACCGTCCTGTAGGTTTTATCTCCAACCCTGCTCTCGCGCCTGATTCTACTAATTAGCTGGTTGGTGAACTTAAAAATCTGTTATGGCGAGGAGTTCCCCTAGGGGAAGGGAAGAGGCGATGACTTAAAATTAGACACTCATTCAGAATTTCACTTCCTGTTTGGAAGATTGCCTGCCCTATGAGTTATGTTATACTCACAGACATAATTCAAACAGTTTTAGAAACTTCAGTGTTTTCTATCCAATAGTAATAATAATAGGACAGAGTAGGATGCAGTTCACTATGGGCACGCAATTCATCCAAAGTGAAAATACAGCCCCCTGTCCCCAACAAGTTTTAATCAGGTTAGTTACAACTGGGGTTGGGTTAAAAAAAAACTACAGGAGGGCAGCTCTACAGGAACAGGGTTGGAGAGCCCTGATAGGTATTCTATGAAGCAGGTTTGAGGAGTTAGCAAGGTAAGTTTGGTCTGAGTTCTGAGTTCAACTCGGGACAAAAACTGGATTAAAGCTACAGTATTTTGATTAATCAATCAAATTGTTAATGAATGGTGAATACAAATATTTAACATCTTCTGATGTAATAGAATTTAGAATTTAGAATACACATACTAAACAAGTATGAACTCACCAAGTCGTAAATTGCTCTGGATAACAGCATTTGCCAGTGGCATATAAGTGCTACGACATTTATCATTATATTAGTAGACTGAAAATACCCTGTATTTTCCTCATGAACCGCAACCACACACAGGCCCATCACCTGTTTATGAATGCAGCCGCATCAACAGCTCTGAGCTAGCTAGTGTCTGAACCACAACAAAGTCAGTGTGCCTTCCAAATGGCAGCCTATTCCCTACGTGTGCACTTGTTTTGACCAGCACTCAGGTCAGAAGTAGTATACTATACAGTAAATAGGGTGCCTTTTGGGAATGAGCCCGAGTTATAACATCCAACCCCCCCAACTGGCTCGCCAAATATGCTCAGAAAAAGACTACGCTACAGGGGTAAATATATGAATGTGTTGCTGATGTCAGATGTGTGTTTGGGAAGTGGGTCCTGTGGGGTCTGTGTGTGTTAGTGGGTAGTGAGGGTTATTTACCTTGTCCTTGGGCTGCTAATGAGACAGTAATGAGTAGCTACCGTGTCAGCTCTTATCTATCTGCTCCGGATAGAGCCTTGGGCAAGCTGAGAACAACCTAACTTACCTTTAAACAGGAGAGAAGTTTATTTTAGACACGCTTTGGTTTCCTCATTCAACAAACACAGAGATTAAACACATTTCTTCAATCCTCTCAGGCAGATTGTGTGTAGGGCATCTGAATGTACCTACATATTTCATTTAAAAAAAGCATCTTGGTTGCATGCAAGTAATCCCATAACAAGATCCTCTGTGGCTAATGTCCGAAACCTGGGATGCTCTGGCTCTTCAATGAAAAATCACATATAATAAAGTAATAGATGCATAGGGACAGGTAGGGGATTATTATAATGCTTCAATTTGCCAGTTTTGTAATCTAACCTGAGATTGAATTTCCCTCAGAGGCCTTTGAGATTCACCTAGCCTGCCTGGGAGTCATCTACCTCAAAGTTTGTTCTCACGATCTCTGCCAGGGCAGGAGGGCTGGGGGCTCCGAGCCTCTGAGAGCAGGGTTTGGTCTGGGTGTCTGGGAACATCAAAGGGTTATCTGGTCTAGTCTGGGACACAGTCTGCTGATCAACACTACAGAGACAGACAGACTGGAGGAACACAAAATGGGAGCCAGAGGCTGAGCCGCAGTGATCCAGCCTGTCAGTGGTGAGAGGAGAAGAGGCTTTGGTAAACAAACAAACAAGCAGGGAGACAGAGGGACAAGGGAACTCAGTAAAAGGCTCACTTATTTCTCTATAATTCCAGAGGCTAGGCTTATTAAAAAGTAATGCTGGCCTCTCTAATGCAATTCTAATGTGCAGCTGTGCTGTGGAGCCCATTATCGTTATAGCTAATACACTTTAATGGAATTGTTTTTAAAATCTAAATAAATAGGCCCCCACTGTTGGCTGTTGAAACTATTTTGATGGAAGGTTAGATTTGCATAGCCCCTAGAGGGAGGAAAAACAATGGGTAGAGAACAAAAGAGTGCGAGAGAAAGCTAAAAATTAGCTGAGAGAGCAATGTCAAAGATGAATTCATCCTCCCCTCCTGCTAGCTCATGAATCTCACACCTGGGGAGATGAAATCTAGAGAGTGGAGCAGGTTTATTAATGGCAGTTCACATTCAAAACATGACTTAATCCACACCAAGATATTTCTTAAAAATAAAGCAACATCTGGTCTTCATTTCAAGAAATAGCTGTGAAATGATGGTTTGGCTGCTGTTTAAAGGGTCAAAGTGGGATTCTAAAAACAACGGAGTAAAACAAGCTTATAGTGTTGGTCCTGATGGCGTACCACAAGCAAATTCTCCAGTGTTAAAATAAAAAGGACAAATGAACACTGAGTGTGTTGTCTGTGGACCCATAGGCTACATGTTAACTAATTTGTCTTTTGACCGATCAGATCAGCTCTGTTTCTCATAATTGGGCTGCCTGTGTAAATGCAGCCATAGAGAAACAGGAACCGTGTTAAATGTTGATGTTTTTTACCCTTTTTTCTCCCAAATTGTGTGGTATCTATTGGTAAAGCTGTTTTCAAATATTTCCAAGAGTGCATTGACTTGGGAAAATTGCAGTTGGCTCAGAACAGGGTAGCATGGCTGGCCCTTAAATGTACACAGAGAGCTAACATTATTGACATGCATGTCAATCTCTCATGGCTCAAAGTGGAAGAGAGATTAACATCAGTACATGTTTCCGTAAGAGAGGTTGACAAGCTGAAGGTACCGAGCTGTCTGTTTAAAATACTAGCACACAGCTCGGACACCCATGCATACCTTACAAGACCATGCCCCCAGAGGTCTCTCCACAGTCACCAAGACTGACAGACTATGGGTGGTGTGAAGTAACACAAACAGGCACAGACACATGCACTATACACACACATACACGTGGATTTTGTGTGGTAGTGGAGTATGGGCCTGAGGGCACACAGCTAGTGTGTTGTGAATTCTGTAATGAATGTATTGTAATGTTTTTAAAATTGTATAACTGCCTTAAATCTGCTGGACCCCAGGAAGAGTAGCTGCTGCCTTGACAACAGCTAATGGGGATCCATAATAACTACAAATGATGAAACTGGCTCTCATGAGGACCGCCACAGTAAAGGAAGACTCAGAGATACCTCTGCTGCAGGGAATAAGTTCATTACCTACACCTCAGATTGCAGCCCAAATACATGCTTCACAGGGTTCAAGTAACAGAGACGTCTCATCATCAACTGTTCAGAGGAGACTGCGTGAGTTAGACCTTCACGATCAAATTGCTGCAAAGAAAGCACTACTAAAGGACACAAATAAGAAGAGACTTGTTTGCGCCAAGAAACACAAGCAATGGACATTAGACCGGTGGAAATCTGTCCTTTGGTCTGATGAGTCCAAATTTGAATTTTTGTTTGCAGCCGCCGTGTCTTTGTGAGACACAGAGTAGGTGAACAGATTATCTCCGCCTGTGTGGTTCCCAACGTGAATTATAGAGGAGGAGGTGTGATGGTGTGGGGGTGCTTTTCTGGTGACACTGTCAGTGATTTATTTAGAATTCAAGGCACACTTAACCAGCATTAGAGCATTCTGGGGAATGGTTTTGGTTTAAATTGATGTGTATGAGGTCCCTGAATTAGGGTGAAACAAGGCCATCAAAATAAAGTCTTATAAAAAATGTATGTCAGTATTTATGTTTCCATAAATGTAAGCCCGGATGGGTACTACTAAGCTATATGGAATTGTTTTAATAAAGTTTATAGCAATGATCCTTTTGGTATTTGATTTAAAATCTGAAGACCCCTTGATTTATCCACAAATTATATTTAAAATATTGTGTGTTAAAGTGATGTCATCTTGCCCCCTTAATAATTCATTAAAGTGTTTGACATTGGGGTAGAGACCAGCAATGTTATGATCAAGATTTATCAATGTAGAAACAACAGTAATTTTTCCTCTTATTTTTTTATCAAACCATTGCCACCCCCCTCTTCAGAGGATACATATATATATATATATATATTTTACACCTTTTCTGCTATATATACAGTACATACATTTTTATATTTACAACTTTTGCATACATTTTACAAACATGGCTCTTTTATGTTTTTATTTGACCTTTATTTAACCAGGTAGGCTAGTTGAGAACAAGTTCTCATTTACAACTGCGACCTGGCCAAAGATAAAGCGTAGCAATTCGACACATACAACAACACAGTTACACATGGAATAAACAAAACACAGTCAATAATAAAGTAGAACAAAATAAAACAAAAAGTCTACATACAGTGAGTGCAAATTAGGTAAGTTAAGGAAATAAATAGGCCATAGTGGCGGAGTAATTACAATATAGCAATTAAACACTGGAATGGTAGATCGGCAGAAGATGAATGTGCAGGTAGAGATACTGGGGTGCAAAGGAACAAAATAAATAAATACCAGTATGGGGATGAGGTAGGTAGATAGATGGGCTGTTTATATGTGCAGGGATCTGTAAGCTGGGCTGACAGCTGATGCTTAAAGCTAGTGAGGGAGATGTGAGTCTCTAGCTTCAGAGATTTTTGCAATTCGTTCCAGTCATGGGCAGCAGAGAACTGGAAGGAAAGATGACCAAAGAAGGAATTTGCTTTTGGGGTGACCAGTGAGATATACCTGCTGGAGCGCATGCTATGAGTGGATGCTGCTATGGTGACCAGTGAGCTGAGATAAGGCTGGCTTTACCTAGCAGAGACTTGTAGATAACCTGTAGCCAGTGGGTTTGGCGACGAGTATGAAGCGAGGGTCAACCAACGAGAGCGTACAGGTCGCAATGGTGGGTAGTGTATGGGGCTTTGGTGACAAAACGGATGGCACTGTGATAGATTGCATCCAGTTTGTTGAGTAGAGTGTTGGAGGCTTTTTTATAGATGACATCACCGAAGTCGAGGATCGGTAGGATGGTCAGTTTTACGAGGGTATGTTTGGCAGCATGAGTGAAGGATGCTTTGTTGCGATATAGGAAGCCGATTCTAGATTTAATTTCGGATTGGAGATGCTTACTGTGAGTCTGGAAGGAGAGTTTGCTGGTTAGACTGTGTGGAATTGTTTGTTTGTAAGTGCTTATGCACTATGTTACTGGTGCTCGTTGGGTTTTGTACCCATGTAGGTTTTTTTTTTAATTGCAGTTGGTTTTGAAATTAAACTGCTCCGGCTATTACCTATTTCTGCTCTCCTGCATCTGACTTCACTGCCACCAGTTCCAGAACCCTTACAGAATTCCACACCGGGACATGGGGGGAACAGAGGGTTAAATACACAACACTTAATGAGGGAAATGGAAACCAGGTGTGTAGGAAAACAAAGACAAAACAAATGGAAAATGACAAGTGGATCGACGATGGCTAGAAGACCGGTGACGCCGACCGCCAAACACCGCCCGAACAAGGAGAGGAAACGACTTCGGTGGAAGTCGTGACAATGAGGGTGGTTAAGAGAATTAACCAAATAACATGTAAAATAAATAATACAAAATAATATAAATAATAACAGCACAATAATAACAGCACAATATTATAAAGTCCTAGCAAGGCTATAAGCAGCCTGCTCAGTTCATTGGATCCGATTGTAAAAAAAAAAAAAAGAGAAAACAACCTATAAATATCGCAAGACCAGTTCTTTATGTGCATTACATGCAATACATATTTCAAGTAGTCCTCATTATATCCTGTTTTATTCAGACAAAAAAGGAAGGAAAAAGGAACATAGATTCTAACGGCCATTAATAACTGCCAGTAAAAATGTCTCTTAGGCACCACACTACTCCTAAAGGAATACATACATTTAAATTACAATTGACCCTAACACAGCCATGGCACGATAGCCAAGAATACATGCAGTACTGACAATACAGAGCGAGTAAACCTGTAAAACCAACCCTCTCTCCACCAACACACATTTTATTTTTATTCCAGGGTCGTTGCTCTTTCACCTAACCTGATTTTAAGGTATAGTCCAACGTTCCATATTTCCTAAAAAAAAGGATAAGTTCATCATACCCATTTTGCACTAAGATGAATCCAACCTTATTTTAAGTCCACGGTTCCATACTGCATAACAAATTAAAAATAATCTATCATTTTTTTAAAAATGTACAAAACAAATGAATCCATAATTGTACTGTGTTATGTCGTGCGAATGTGTATCGGGAACGACTTCAGCAGAGGTAGCTATCACTAAATCTTAGAGTCGTTGAATATTTGATTGTTTCTGCTTCTCTGCTCGGAGCCTTTTGAATGTGGGGTGCAGGGCAAGTCGTCATCTCCACTATTTAATGGGAAATTGTTCATTAATAGAGAATGGGGTGTTTTTCAGTTCCCTACCCTGTTGTAACAAGGCAATTTTCATTTTGTCCGATCGTTAGCATAGCTACAATCGGACGGAGGCTTCCCTCCCCTCTGCCACCGAAACTGTGAGCCCTTTTAAAATCAATTGTTTCCACCTGTTTGTCCGTCATCTTGAGATTATGTTTCATGAACACCTTGACTTTTTCCTCCATTGACTGAGAGTTTTAGTTTTCATCCTCCTTTATTCCCATTATAACAATATTATTACTCATACTTCTGCACTGTTAGATCAAGTAATTTGTCTTTCATTGTTTTGTTATCATACCATAGCCACTCCGTAGTGTCTCTTAGGGAGTCCACGATAGTTTATTTTCCGCTCGTATTTCTTCCATTTTATTAGTGTAATCCATTCCTGTTTTGAAGCCTCAACCTCCCCCTGTAGCCCAGGCAATAGATCCAGCTTTTTAACTGCTCGCTCATGCTTGTAAGCAATGCTCTATCTTCTTAAGACATAGCTATAAAAACGTCCCCTTCCAATGTTACATTTAGATGGGGGCTTCCCTTCAGTTTCTCTCGCAGAGCACAAGTAGCAGTCTTCTCTTGTCCACTTCGATGTATCTGATTTTTTAGCATATCAAAATGCGGATCAATAAACAGTTCAAGGTTCTCTATATTATCCAGAATGTTTGTTTCACAGTTATCAGCTAATACTCAATTGTTATGAATAATTAATGGGACAAGCTGGGCCTACCATGTTGCCACCTGCCACGTCATCAAGCTACCTATTTTTCATACTTTGGTCATCATACTTTTATCTGGTTTCCTTTAAATATGATCAAATGTGATGAAAAATAAGAAACCCTGCCTTTGTCCTCTCTTTAATGTTACACTATCTGCTTGCTGAGCACAAGTGGCACCTGGTGAACTTCTGTTCAATATTGAGGCTGACAACCAATGACAAGATACTTGAGCTTCTCACAGCTCTGGTTTCTTGATCAGTGCTGTGGGCCAGCTCTGAGCTATGGGCCTTCCACTCTTGCATCAGCGCTGCTACTGCTTCTCAATCGGGCACGGCTTCACCCTCAAAATGATGTGCCCATTATCCTCTGTTACACTCAATTACAATTCTGAGAGTGTGGAGGCTACATGAGTTCCTGCAGTAATTGCTAATATGATCATGATTGTGTCTGCCACGTGGTCCAGCAGCTATGTTGCTCCTCTCTTTTGAATCGCAACCTGATGTAACACTGTTTTATAACTACAGGTGGTTGGCTGGCACCCGGTGTTGTATCTTTTGCACATGGTTGACTAGGCTCATAGGTAGAATATTCTCATGTACCAAGAAGACCGCTCATCTTGCCTCAGAGAGGGTACCCAGCAGGGTGTAACTATGGCAGGTGGATTCATACTACTTATGGTTGCCTAGTTAGATAGGAAGTAATTTCTCATGTACCAAGATGACCGCTCATCTTGATTCATTGAGGGTACACGCCATTGTGTCATATGTGACTTGTTTCAGGAAACTGGGCGTATGTCGCACACCATTATCCTTCCTCTCCCTTCCCCCTCTCACATTTTTCCCTCTGGTGGTTAATATGGCTGGTTGTGAGGAGAGCGGTCTTCTGCATCCCAAATTACACCCTATTCCCTATATGTGACTTGTTTCAATAAACTAGGCATATGTCGCACGTCACTACTTCACAGGAGAGGCATTTGAACGTAAACATAATTGTTTTAATCAAAATGTGTTTTTTGGCAGAAATGTCTCTTGGAACATGTGAACTTTCATGTGGCATGATAACAAACTTTTATTACAATTGTTAAATTACGAGCCTAGTTGGTTTAGCCATGGAAAAAGGCAGGAGCCTTCACACTAGCCATGATTGGCTGAGATAATGGAGGGGCTGGAAATGCCGGAAGACAACTTTGGATCGGTCTGTAAGGTAAGCTGTTCATTATGTATTGATAGTCCTTCCTTCCGCACCGTTTTTGAAAGATATAAAGTTAGCCTTCGAGAACTACGAAATGTTTGCTACTTTTCTCAACAACATTGATGGCCTGAATTTAGCTATCGACAGATTAGTTGGAAGAAGTGACAGGCTACTTCCTGCACACGCCACGGTCAGTGTGAACCGGAGTGACTTGACAACGCTGACTCCATGGATGATCAGGGTAGCTAGGTAGAAGGGCACTCTCAGGGGAAGAAAACCAAACATTAAAGCCAAGAATATGATGCTTGACTAGGTTTCCATACAACTGGCGATAGATTTTCATGCAAATATTAAAAAATATGCATTGTCCTACCAGTGGTGTGTTTCCACCAAACTGTCTTGTTGCTGATAAAAATCAGTGTGGGGTGTAGTAGAGCACACAACATTTTATTCTTCAAATAAGTTTTCATGTGCAGAATAAAAATCAAAATTCATTGAATTTAATCTGTAGCCTAATAAACTGCATGATTTCCCTAGTGGGAGAACCACACACCATATCATCGTGTGACTTCAAGTTTACTTCGATATGATGGCTATTATATCAATATTTGGGCATGAAGGTATTTCCACCGCCATTTCACACACAATTAATTTTATCGACACAAAAATATTATGTAGATATACATTGAATGACTAACTTGAGCATAACTTGATTAAGAAACATAGCTTTTGAACTCTGATAATGTGTTCAGAATAAACCAGAAGCATATTGTTGAAGATATTGCCATAATGCCATAATGCCATAATGCCTTGCATCGTTGTAACTTCTAAAACTGAATCCTATATTATGTTACACAAGTTGGCAGTTACTAAATTTATGACATTATTATTGCATACCCTCTCAAATAGCTGTACCTGCGTGTATACACAAGGGTTATTTGGGAAGGGTGACCCAAATAACCCTTTGAGCCCATCAATGGTTCTTTGCAGTTCAAAAAAGGGTTTCTTCTTTGATATCATGGCATTCCCACATTTTGTTTGTGCATGCCGCCACCTATTGTGCGGTAGTGTGCGGTCAATCAAATATAAAAAAAGGGATGGGGAAAAGGAAAGACTTGCACCACCCTATTTACCAATTTTTCATGAAAATAAAAATCACCACACTATTGCACTACTTTGACCCTAACTAAGCTGACTCCAGTAAAGCCTCGTATACCCAAGTACTTCTCTGCAGCTGCCACCACAACATCTATTTGCTTTGATTTACGTTACATTTCTGTGGTACATTTGATAACCATGGCAATGAATGCTAAGAAGCCAACCTTACTGAAGCACAAATGTATCTCACTCTTTATTGGCCTAGGCCCACTACTCACCCTTGACCCATCATCCTCTACTCTCTTCACTGCCTCAACATAGGACAACCTTCTAATCTACTCTGACCCTGGCACCCTGTCTCTCTCACACTGGGCACTTCTGATCCCAAATCTGTCCCGCCAGCAACATTATTTGGCCCCTCAAAGCCCCCCAAATTAAATAAAAACATCTCGGACCCCGAGATGCAAAAAGTCCCAATTGCAATGTCCCATGAAGGAAGTTACCCTGCCTAAATAATGCAAAAGTCACATTTTAACTTTATTCATGAGGAGAAAGAATGCAGGAGACAGTCAACTAATAAAGATGGCAGCGGACCACTTTGTGATGATGAAATGTAAAACTGCAACTTCAGCACAATCAATAGAAGGTGAACAGCGCCTGGTGCTGAAGACATAGCTAACTTGTTATGCAAGTGGCACACAGCAACAGATGGAGGAAAACTACACCAGTCGAGTAATTCATTTCGACAATAATCTTCACTTTAATTTCACTTTGCAAACAACAAGAGGGATTAATTTAAGCCTATTTCTTCAGAGCCTAGGCCTATATAAAATAATCACTAACATTGAGTGGCTGCTGCTAACATAGACTCATCTCTAGCCACTTTAATAATGAAAAATGTATGTAGCATTACTCATCTTATATGTACATACTGTACTCTATGCCATCTGCCATCTACTGCGTTCGGCCATCGCTCATTCATATATTTTTATGTACATATTCTTATTCATTCCTTTACACTTGTGTATATAAGGTAGTTGTGAAATTGTTAGATTACTTGTTAGACATTACTGCATGGTCGGAACTAGAGGCAAAAGTATTTCGCTACACTCGCATTAACATCTGCTAACCATGTGTATGTGACAAACAAAATTGATTTGATTTGTAAGCTGGTTCCTGTCGTTGGTCTATATTGCGTTTATAGAGGAAAAGAAGGACTCGTAGGTGTAAGTCGATCCAAACATTGTCAGCACGTAAAATGCAAGTTTCTTTACTGTGCAGGATTACTCTGAGCATGCTAACCAAAACACACACAAGGACTCGGCCCTCCTGAGCGCATCCCTAATTTGGCTCGATTCAATCAGCTCAGTTTGAATTGAGGCCTCTTCCAGCGAGGGTATCGTTGTCTTAGCAACAGTCCCCCTAGGAGGAGATCTCTCCACCTGGTGGGACTGTGAAATGATCACGTACAAATACATTGGTATCCTTGGGCATGCTGTAGTCTTCAAATCTGGTGGAGAAGTTTTCCCTCAGCTGCTTGATGAAATCTTCCATCACCTCTGTAACAGTGCTGCGGCCTGGTCCCTCTGTCTGTCATTTCTTCAATGTGCTGAAGTGCAGCAGCCTTCCAGTCCAAATCGAACAACTCAAGCTGCCTAGTAAAGGCCTCATGTTTTTCCAACATGTACACCTATTTTCTCTATTCCTTGTGAAGGCATATTCAACCCGTTTAAGTGTCAGAATATGTCAGCCAAAAAAGCTGTGTGTGTAGTTTGCAGTTAACACTTCAATTTCTGCATCGGACCTCTGTCTGGGGCGGGAAGGCCAGTTTGAAAGTTCCATGCTTAGATTCATAGTGACGTCGGCGATTTAATTCTTTGCAAACTGCAACATTTTCATTGCAAATAAGACACACATATCTCTCTGTCCATTCTTCCCTGAAACTTGGATTTTCATTTATCCACCTTGCTTTTGATACTTTTTGAGACAAATGTTCTCTTGCTAATTGTTCTAAAAAGTAGTGTAGCCTACAGTAGGCTATCTAGACCTGTTTTTCCCCATCAATCAATGCACAGAGAAATAGAAAAACAAATAATTTAATTAAGACATTGGTATTTTAGGAGCGTTATCAGATCGAAATGATTTTGTTTTTGTCACTGAATGTATTATATACGAATCAGATGGGTTAAAAATGTTCAATTTGTAGTGTAGGACAATTACTTGTGTGAATATTATGTACAAATTTTGTTCTGGCCCACCGACTATTAGCTCCGAAAAAATTTGGCCCAAGGTCAAACCTACAGTAGTTGACGGAACCTGCATTAGTGGGTTTGGCATATCCTAACATAACTTTATCATGTAAAGATTCTACTTCAAAAGAATAGACAGTGTCTTCTCAGTTTCTCCCTGCGCGCCACCGGGTCTGCGTCGCACCAAATGGCAGGCGTCACAGACACAGGGAATTTTCATTTTCAGTTGCTCCATTTCAAAACTTAAACCCACCCCTGTAATTACTCTTTTCAACAGTGCCCTGCTCTGGCGAGCAAAGCAAGTCACAGGTCTTGTCACGTGACTTGAAGTGCCTGCTCCCTCTGGATAGAAGAAACACAGAAAGTCCATTTCGAGCTACCTCCATCTATTTAACAGTACTCAACTTATTTTCTATCCAGCCCGAGACAACATGTGGATCAGCCAAAAGGCAGGGATACATATTCTCCAAAAATGTCATTCCCACTGAGCCCAAATCATCCTTTGCATGACCATCGGGGCGAGGCTCGGTCTAGGTCTTCACCACAGGTAATTTATCCTCACTCTTGTCAGATTCAACTTCTGAGCCATCAGAGACAGCAGAATACGCTTTGTACTTTGCCCAATCTTAATCAACACACATTTTCCCACTGTGCTCAACTCTTCTTCCTCGCTGTCCATAACTGTGTCTATCCATTAACCATGCTCATACCGTACCTTCATCCGCTGTATTGCTCGCAGAACACATACTGATGCCCTTCTTCTAATACCAACTTTCTGTCCTTAGTCCAATTTGTTAGTCTAGCTATCTCTGGCCTCTCCATGCCCCCAAAATGTGCCACAATTGTCATCCAAGTCTCCTCCTCGTCATTCATCTTCGCCCTCAAGTTCTTTTTTCTTTTAGCGATAGTTGAAATGTAGGAGCGGCGGTGCACTAGAATATTTTGGGGCGTGATTTGTTCACAGTTATTTTTGTCAACCGTGAGTTAGAGTGCCATTTCAGTTTATCTAATATGTTGTGTTATTCAACTAAATGTCACATAGGAATATGGTCAATTATGATTTTTTCTGTATGTCCAATGTATGGCCATGTGTCAGTTGAGAATGGTTGACTAAGTCAGTAGTTCTCAATTCTCTTCTCAGGGATCTCAGCTGCCCCAAAGCTAATGCATGATTCAACTTCCAAATAATCTCAATTATGAATTCTATGTACTTTGAACTATGAAATGGCTACTAAATAAAATCAAATGTTATTGGTCACATACACATGGTTAGCAGATGTAAATGCGAGTGTAGCGAAATACTTGTGTTTCTAGTTCCGACTATGCAGTAATATCTAACAAGTAATCTAACAATTCACAACAACTACCTTATACACACAAATACACACAAATGTAGAGGGATGAATAGAATATGTACATATAAATATATGGATGAGCGATGGCGTGCGGCATAGGCCAGATGCAGTAGAATACAGTATATACACATATGAGATGAGTAATGTTGGATATGTAAACATTATTAAAGCGGCGTTATTTAAAGTGACTAGTGATACCTTTATTAGGTCAATTTATTTAAGTGGCCAGATTTTTGAGTCTGTATGTTGGCAGCAGCCTATCTTTGTTAGTGATGGCTGTTTAACAGTCTGATGGCCTTGAGATAGAAGCTGTTTTCCAGTCTCTCGGTCCCAGCTTTGATGCACCTGTACTGACCTCGCCTTCTGGATGATAGCGGAGTGAACAGGCAGTGGCTTGGGTGGTTGTTGTCCTTGATGATCTTTTTGGGCTTCCTGTGATATTGGGTGCTGTAGGTGTCCTAGAGGGCAGGTAGTTTGCCCCCGGTGATGCTTTTGCAGACCACACTACCGTCTGGTGAGCCTTGCAGTTGAGGGCGGAGCAATTGCCGTACCAGGTGGTGATACAGGATGCTCTCAATTGTGCATCTCTAAAGGTTTGTGAGTGTTTTAGATGACAAGCCAAATTCTTTCATCCTCCAGATGTTGAAGAGGTACTGTTGTGCGTTCTTCACCACGCTGTCTGTGTGGGTGGACGAGTTCAGTTTGTCCGTGATGTGTACACAGAGAAACTTAACTTTCCACCTTCTCCACTACAGTCCCGTCGATGTGGATGTGAACCAGAATGAAAAACCCTGTATGGTTCTGCGAAGAACCTTTGAGATTGGTTCTATGAAGGGCCTTTCTCATTCTCCGTAAAGGTTCTATAAGAAAGTGCACAATACATTTTGTTTTTTTGTCTTGTAACCAATAGCGGAACCTTAGAAACGTTTTCTTTTTAGCACCATCATGTGACATTTAGAACTTTATAGAACCTCCAAAAAAGGCTCCATATACCACCTAAAAGGGTCCCGCTATGGTTTTAAGCCAAATAAGCCTTGGAACCATTTGTCTTTAGTGTGTAGTCAAGTCACAGGTAATAATGGAAGCTACATTCAAAGAATAAAGAAGTTCTTTGCATAGCTTAAAAATGCCTCATTCCACAGTGAATAGCGGCACGGGCTGATGTGATGTTAATCAGGAGTAGTTGTTTGCTGTGAACAGCCGTGGCTGAGATGAAAATGTGTTTCATTAATTCAAGCCAGATGGAACCTAAATCGATGTGTAATAGACCATGTGAGGTCACAGAGGAAGGCCCGTTTGGATTATTTAATTAGCTGAGGCTTGTGAGTCGAGCAGGTGACAGGTGGGTCTCTGCCTCTCTGGTGGAAAGTCCCATCAGGCCTTTTGTTTCAGCACACAGCAACACACTGAAGACATAGGTTTGCGTCCCAAACAGAACCCTTTTTCCCTCATAGTAGGACTATCCTATATAGGTAATAGGGTGGCAATTGGGATGCACACATGGAAATTACTGTAAAAAATACACAGCACCGCCACCGACTATAGCGAGTAATGTGTTTTTTTTTACTTCAAACAATTTAACAGAGGTGGTAGCTGCCTGGTACCCAAAGGTATGTAGGCAGGCCTATGTAGTAGAACTTGTTTAAAAGTATGGCAAAGAAACCAAGCTGAATAGCAAACCAATATGAATCACTAGGTAATTATTATGTAATTAACATTTTGCGATGCTAATTTCACTGCAATTATGATAAAACAACGACAAACAAACCAAAATTAAGTAATAGGTCATTAGTATGTAATTACCTTTTTACAAGATATCATTACACATACCATGTAAATAGTGAACAGTGAAATAAAGTACAACTAGTAAATCTAAAGCTTAGTAATGATTACCCACCTAAAATATATTCTGTGCATTATGGCCTAAGCATGAGTGAGATTGATGATTGACGCATGCAGTGTTGTAAAAAAATCACAGAGGAGATATGTAATGATGAATAATATGATGGATGAGCTGACATAACTGTAGTTCATTACAGTCTCCCATCTCTTCTGCTCTTTCTAAACTCAATCAGAAGACCAATTAACTGCTAACATTAATTTTAATTGCAGCCTCCTCCACTTGTCGAAGATATGTTAAGCACTGTGATATCACTCACAAAAACTGCAGTGAAATCATACTTTGTAACCTTTGATGGTTTATTATATACCGTTATCTTCAGGTTTTCCCTTTTGCTTTTCAGTGAAATACGAAAATAAATCACTCTGATATAGTGAGAGTGAAATCAGAATCCTGAATGTATCTGTCCTGTACTTTGGTATGTGAATTCAATCTCAAAGAGTATGTTATTTGTTATTACTGAGGCAGCAGGGCAGTTCAGACCACCTCATGTCCCCCACAATAGTATAACATTGGTTGAAGCGCATTGTTAAGGATATACAGACAGACAGACACATTACTACAAGACAAAATAGCTCGCTCAATCAAACATGATGGTTTGGTAAGTATAAAAGCAAAGCTTGCCTTCATATAGTTTAAAAAAAGCTTGAATGTGAAGTTGAATGGGGTTAGTGTGGTTTGTGAAGAATCCAATACTTGAACTTGTAAGCGGTACAAATCACATTATTGTGGGAGCACCTCCTCAAAGAGTATGAATTAGGCTGTTTGAGAAGGTTTGAATCATGCATACACACCTGCATACACATTGTTTGAAGTACGATAGAGTGTTGTGGAAATTCTACACATGGACAAGTCAATCTTTAATGAATCATTGTTTATTAATAACCTCTCTGGGAAATTCGGGACGGTAGCGTTCCCCCCGCCAACAGCCAGTGAAAGTGCAGGGCGCCAAATTCAAAACCACAAAAATCTCATCATTAAAATTCCTCAAGCATACAAGTATTTTACACCATTTTAAAGATAAAATTCTCGCTAATCCAGCCACAGTGGCTTTACAGCAAAAGCACCACAAACGATTATGTTAGGTCACCACCAAGCCACAGAAAAAAACAGCCATTTTTTCCAGCCAAAGAGAGGAGTCACAAAAAGCAGAAATATAGATACAATTAATCACTAACCTTTGATAATCTTCATCAGATGACACTCATAGTTATCATGTCACACAATACATGTATGTTTTGTTCGATAAAGTGCATATTTATATCCAAAAATCTCATTTTACATTGGCGTGTTACAGTGCCTTGCGAAAGTATTCGGCCCCCTTGAACTTTGCGACCTTTTGCCACATTTCAGGCTTCAAACATAAAGATATAAAACTATATTTTTTTGTGAAGAATCAACAGCAAGTGGGACACAATCATGAAGTGGAACGACATTTATTGGATATTTCAAACTTTTTTAACAAATCAAAAACTGAAAAATTGGGCGTGCAAAATTATTCAGCCCCTTTACTTTCAGTGCAGCAAACTCTCTCCAGAAGTTCAGTGAGGATCTCTGAATGATCCAATGTTGACCTAAATGACTAATGATGATAAATACAATCCACCTGTGTGTAATCAAGTCTCCGTAGAAATGCACCTGCACTGTGATAGTCTCAGAGGTCCGTTAAAAGCGCAGAGAGCATCATGAAGAACAAGGAACACACCAGGCAGGTCCGAGATACTGTTGTGAAGAAGTTTAAAGCCGGATTTGGATACAAAAAGATTTCCCAAGCTTTAAACATCCCAAGGAGCACTGTGCAAGCGATAATATTGAAATGGAAGGAGTATCAGATCACTGCAAATCTACCAAGACCTGGCCGTCCCTCTAAACGTTCAGCTCATACAAGGAGAAGACTGATCAGAGATGCAGCCAAGAGGCCCATGATCACTCTGGATGAACTGCAGAGATCTACAGCTGAGGTGGGAGACTCTGTCCATAGGACAACAATCAGTCGTATATTGCACAAATCTGGCCTTTATGGAAGAGTGGCAAGAAGAAAGCCATTTCTTAAAGATATCCATAGAAAGTGTTGTTTAAAGTTTGCCACAAGCCACCTGGGAGACACACCAAACATGTGGAAGAAGGTGCTCTGGTCAGATGAAACCAAAATGTAACTTTTTGCCAACAATGCAAAACGTTATGTTTGGCGTAAAAGCAACACAGCTGAACACACCATCCCCACTGTCAAACATGGTGGTGGCAGCATCATGGTTTGGGCCTGCTTTTCTTCAGCAGGGACAGGGAATATGGTTCAAATTGATGGGACGATGGATGGAGCCAAATACAGGACCATTCTGGAAGAAAACCTGATGGAGTCTGCAAAAGACCTGAGACTGGGACGGAGATTTGTCTTCCAACAAGACAATGATCCAAAACATAAAGCAAAATCTACAATGGAATGGTTCAAAAATAAACATATCCAGGTGTTAGAATGGCCAAGTCAAAGTCCAGACCTGAATCCAATCGAGAATCTGTGGAAGGAACTGAAAACTGCTGTTCACAAATGCTCTCCATCCAACCTCACTGAGCTCGAGCTGTTTTGCAAGGAGGAATGGGAAAAAATGTCAGTCTCTCGATGTGCAAAACTGATAGAGACATACCCCAAGCGACTTACAGCTGTAATCGCAGCAAAAGGTGGCGCTACAAAGTATTAACTTAAGGGGGCTGAATAATTTTGCACGCCCAATTTTTCAGTTTTTGATTTGTTAAAAAAGTTTGAAATATCCAATAAATGTCGTTCCACTTCATGATTGTGTCCCACTTGTTGTTGATTCTTCACAAAAAAATACAGTTTTATATCTTTGTTTGAAGCCTGAAATGTGGCAAAAGGTCGCAAAGTTCAAGGGGGCCGAATACTTTCGCAAGGCAATGTATGTTCAGTAGTTCCAAAACATGCTGTGATTTTGTAGAGAGCCACATCAATTTACAGAAATACTCACAACTCTTATACATAGAACTTTAGATAAACTTCTCCTTAATTAATGCAACCGCTGTGTCAGATTTAAAAAAAACGTTACTGAAAAAGCATACCATGCAATTATCTGAGTACGGTGCTTAGAGACCAAAACAGCCAAATTGATATCCGCCATGTTGTGGAGTCAACATTAGTCAGAAATAGCATTATAAATATTCACTTACCTTTGAAGATCTTCATCTGAATGCACTCCCAGGAATCCCAGTTCCACAATAAATGATTGATTTGTTCAATAATGTTCATAATTTATGTCCATATACCTCCTTTTGTTAGGGAGTTTGGTAAGCAAGTCTAGCCGAAAAGTCCAAAAAGTTATATTACAGGTCGTAGAAACATGTCAAACGAAGTATAGAATCAATCTTTAGGATGTTTTTATCATAAATCTTCCATAATGTTCCAACCCGGAGAATCCCTTAGTCTGTAGTAAAGCAATGGAACGCAAGCTAACTCTCACATGACCACGCATCACGAGTTCGTGGCAATCTGCCAGACATCTGGCTCAATCCCCTCTCATTCGGCCCCCCTCATTCGGCCCCCTTCACAGTAGAAGCATCAAACAAAGTTCTAAAGACTGTTGGCATCTAGTGGAAGCCTTAGGAAGTGCAATATGACCAATGTCCCACTGTATCTTTGATAGGGTATGAGTTGAAAACCTACAAACCTCAGATTTCCCACAGGTTTTCAAATGTGAGTTCTGTTATACTCACCGACATCATTCAAACAGTTTTAGAAACTCCAGAGAGTTTTCTATCTAAATATACTCATATGCATATTCTAGCTTTTATGGCTGAGTAGCAGGCAGTTTACTCTGGGCACCTTATTTTGCCTACACTAGTCACCAGTGTCTAAAACACAGCGAAGGCTGGACACCAGCGAAAACACAACGAAGACTGGTCTGATAGCACAACCAGTTAAACCATGCTGGTCAGAGCAGCTCCACCAGCATCCGACCAGCATGGATCAGCATAGACCAGCATGGTTCATCTTGAAATTGATGCTGGTATGTGCTGTTTTTTTTAAGCAGGGCATTCTATTGAATGGGTTATATACTGCCAAGTTATTATATTATTTCATAACCTAAGTAAAAAAACAAATGATTCACCCATCGTTGTACCATGTGAAGAGATGTAAACAGATAAATATGTCCTGATCAATGTATTGAAAGTACAATTGACCATGTAACATTTAACACGTTTGTTGGTTTCATTTTACTGTAGGTTTGACTGCACAATTGCAGAGATTATGAGAGATGGGATTTTCATCTATTCCAGCATCACAAGGCCAAACCAAGGGCAAAATATTAATTATGTTACCCTATCTGCTTGTGAACAACTCTCATTCCCTCACAAACAAAAGGCTCATTCGACAGTGTCTGGCTCCAGCGTAAAACTGAGGTGTAATGATCAATGTAATGAAAAGAAAAACTGCTTCATTTGAGATGGGTCACTTTTAAGAAATAGTGAATTCTCTAGTGTTAAAAAAAACTAAGTGAGTGTTAAATTAAAATAAAATAAATACAGTACCGTATCTTTGAGGTGCCAAAAGCCTTTTGACCACTAGTGGGTGCATGGTAGTCTTGTGTCTGGCTCATTAACATATCTTGAGGCATGCTTTGTAAGTGGCTATATTTGTTCCACCTGTAAGTGAGAATGCTGTACCAAATGAATTGATAATATTGTGGTCAGAGCACCCTATTAAGGTAATGTACCGAGGTGACAGATCAAAGTGGCAGCAAATCTTAAAAGCCCTGAACAATCATTCTAAAAAGTACTTTTTCTGTCATGGCTAGTTGCCAGAATGTTTGAAAAGACAGATAGGTTGGGTGGGCGGAGAGCATGTGATAGCAAACCACGGCTTTCCAAAGAATTAGGCGCTTTAAAACATAGTTCTGAAAAACGGTTCATAACGCACGTTAGTGACATCCGCAGTTCTGCAATAAATACCAGCAAGTAATTAGCAGCTAGACATTTTTTTCTCCATTGGTTTCATTAGAATTCCGTGGGTCAGTGGTAAGTAATTGGCTTTAGTAGCCTATAATTAGCTGGAATACCAGGTTTGCATCTTATATCATGCTTCCATTTTTTGCCTTCAAGTTGACTATTTTTTAAAAATTGAATCTATGGCATTATTTAGCAATACTAAATAAAAACAAATTATTTGAACAACAGTGCAGAAAGTGTGCCTTCAAAGGGATTCAACCTCATACTCTCACATCCCTGAATGTTCCCTAGGCTAATTATATTTGTATGTACGGTGACCAGTACAGGTGAATTGTTTGAAGCAGCTTGGAATCGAAGAAATTAGAGGAATCTCGCGGTTTGAAAAAGCACATGATTAAACGAAGATTCGGACGTCATTGATGACGTACTTCTGAGAAAGTGGTACACGCATCGCTACACCACTTCGAAGTTAGCTGCTTAGTGATTTTGGTGCATGCCTCTGAGCTAAGATATCAAACGTAACATCACTACAAAGAGCTTATATTCATGAGCTTTTCTTGACTGACTGCACTTTGAAATGCATATGTAAAGTACCTTGGATGAAGTGTTGCAGTAAAATCCTATCAAGCGAATTTGATAATACACAAAGCAACTCAAACAACATTAAAATTGCATCAACGATACAATGAATTTTAATATACATCTCCTGTTGGCATGTTTCTTGAGATGCGGTTCACAGCAAATCAAATGTATTTATATAGCCCTTCGTACATCAGCTGATATCTCAAAGTGCTGTACAGAAACCCAGCCTAAAACCCCAAACAGGAAGCAATGCAGGTATAGAAGCACGGTGGCTAGGAAAAACTCCCTAGAAAGGCCAAAACCTAGGAAGAAACCTAGAGAGGAACCAGGCTATGTGGGGTGGTCAGTCATCTTCTGGCTGTGACGGGTGGAGATTATAACAGAACATGGCCAAGATGTTCAAATGTTCATAAATGACCAGCATGGTCAAAAATAATAATCCCAGGCAGAACAGTTGAAACTGGAGCAGCAGCATGGCCAAGTGGACTGGGGACAGCAAGGAGTCATCATGCCAGGTAGTCCTGAGGCATGGTTCTAGGGCTCAGGTCCTCCGAGAGAGAGAAAGAAAGAGAGAATTAGAGAGAGCATACTTAAATTCACACAGGACACCGGATCGGACAGGAGAAGAACTCCAGATATAACAAACTGACCCTAGCCCCCCGACACAAACTACTGCAGCATAAATACTGGAGGCTGAGACAGGAGGGGTCAGGAGACACTGTGGCCCCATCCGATGATACCCCCGGACAGGGCCAAACAGGAAGGATATAACCCCACCCACTTTGCCAAAGCAAAGCCCGCACACCACTAGAGGGATATCGTCAACCACCAACTTACCATCCTGAGACAAGGCCGAGTATAGCCCACAAAGATCTCCTCCACGACACAACCCAAGGGGGTCGCCAACCCAGACAGGAAGATCACATCAGTGACTCAACCCACTCAAGTGACGCACCCTTCCTAGGGACGACATGAAAGAGCACCAGTAAGCCAGTGACTCAGCCCCTGTAATAGGGTTAGAGGCAGAGAATCCCAGTGGAAAGAGGGGAACCGGCCAGGCAGAGACAGCAAGGGCGGTTCGTTGCTCCAGAGCCTTTCCGTTCACCTTCACACTCCTGGGCCAGACGACACTCAATCATATGACCCACTGAAGAGATGAGTCTTCAGTAAAGACTTAAAGGTTGAGACCGAGTTTGCGTCTCTCACATGGGTAGGCAGACCATTCCATAAAAATTGAGCTCTATAGGAGAAAGCCCTGCCTCCAGCTGTTTGCTTAGAAATTCTAGGGACAATTAGGAGGCCTGCGTCTTGTGACCGTAGCGTACGTGTAAGTATGTACGGCAGGACCAAATCAGAGAAATAGGTAGGAGCAAGCCCATGTAATGCTTTGTAGGTTAGCAGTAAAACCTTGAAATCAGCCCTTGCCTTGACAGGAAGCCAGTGTAAGGAGGCTAGCACTTGAGTAATATGATCATATTTTTGTGTTCTAGTCAAGATTCTAGCAGCCGTATTTAGCACTAAAGTTTATTTAGTGTTTTATCCGGGTAGCGGGACAGTAGAGCATTGTAGTAGTCTAACCTAGAAGTAACAAAAGCATGGATTAATTTTTCTGCATCATTTTTGGACAGAAAGTTTCTGATTTTTGCAATGTTACGTAGATGGAAAAAAGCTGTCCTTGAAACAGTCTTGATATGTTCGTCAAAAGAGAGAACATGGTCCAGAGTAACGCCGAGGTCCTTCAGTTTTATTTGAGACGACTGTACAACCATTAAGATTAATTGTCAGATTCAACAGACTACCTATTTGTTTCTTGGGATCTAGAACAAGCATCTCTGTTTTGTCCGAGTTTAAAAGTAGAATGTTTGCAGCCAAACACTTCCTTATGTCTGAAACACAGGCTTCTAGCGAGGGCAATTTTGGGGATTCACCATGTTTCATTGAAATGTACAGCTGTGTGTCATCCGCATAGCAGTGAATGTTAACATTATGTTTTTGAATGACATCCCCAAGAGGTAAAATATATAGTGAAAACAATAGTGGTCCTAAAATGGAACCTTGAGGAACACCGAAATTTACAGTTGATTTGTCAGAGGACAAACCATTCACAGAGACAAACTGATATCTTTCCGACAGAAGATCTAAACCAGTCCAGCTCTTGTCCGTGTAGACCAATTTGGGTTTCCAATCTCTCCAAAAGAATGTGGTGAGCAATGGTATCAAAAGCAGCACTAAGGTCTAGGAACACAAGGAGAGATGCAGAGCCTCTGCCTGATGCCATTAAAAGGTAATTTACCACCTTCACAAGTGCAGTCTCAGTGCTATGATGGGGTCTAAGACCAGACTGAAGCATTTCGTATACATTGTTTGTCTTCAGGAAGGCAGTGAGTTGCAACAGCTTTTTATACAAATTTTGAGAAGAATGGAAGGTCCAATATAGGCCGATAGTTATTTATATTTTCTTGGTCAAGGTTTGGCTTTTTCAAGAGAGGCTTTATTACTGCCACTTTTAGTGATTTTGGTACACATCCGGTGGATAGAGAGCCGTTTATTATGTTCAACATAGGAGGGCCAAGCACAGGAAGCAGCTCTTTCAGTATTTTAGTTGGAATAGGGTCCAGTATGCAGCTTGAAGGTTTAGAGGCCATTATTATTTTCATCATTGTGTCAAGAGCTATAGTACTAAAACACTTGAGTGTCTCCCTTGATCCTAGGTCCTGGCAGAGTTGTGCAGACTCAGGACAACTGAGCTTTGAAGGAATACGCAGATTTAAAGAGGAGTCCATAATTTGCTTTCAAATAATCATGATCTTTTCCTCAAAGAAGTTCATGAATTTATTACTGCTGAAGTGAAAGCCATCCTCTCTTGGGGAATATTGCTTTTTAGTTAGCTTTGTGACAGTATCAAAAAGGAATTTTGGATTGTTCTTATTTTCCTCAATTAAGTTGGAAAAATAGGATGATCGAGCAGCAGTAAGGGCTCTTCGATACTGCACAGTACTGTCTTTCCAAGCTAGTCGGAAGACTTCCAGTTTGGTGTGGCACCATTTCCGTTCCAATTTTCTGGAAGCTTGCTTCAGAGCTTGCGTATTTTCTGTATACCAGGGAGCTAGTTTCTTATGAGAAATGTTTTTCGTTTTTAGGGGTGCAACTGCATCTAGGGTATTGCACAAGGTTAAATTGAGTTCCTCAGTTAGGTGGTTAACTGATTTTTGTCCTCTGACGTCCTTGGGTAGACAGAGGGAGTCTGGAAGGATATCAAGGAATCTTTGTGTTGTCTGTGAATTTATAGCACGACTTTTGATGTTCCTTGGTTGGGGTCTGAGCAGATTATTTGTTGCAATTGCAAACGTAATAAAATGGTGGTCCGATAGTCCAGGATTCTGAGGAAAAACATTAAAATCCACAACATTTATTCCATGGGACAAAACTAGGTCCAGAGTATGACTGTGACAGTGAGTAGGTCCAGAGACATGTTGGACAAAACCCACTGAGTTGATGATGGCTCCGAAAGCCTTTTGGAGTGGATCTGTGGACTTTTCCATGTGAATATTAAAGTCACCAAAGATTAGAATATTATCTGCTATGACTACAAGGTCTGATAGGAATTCAGGGAACTCAATGAGGAGGCCTGTAAACAGTAGCTATAAAAAGTGATTGAGTAGGCTAATAATTGCTCCCAGAGTTGATTTTATCAAACCAAGCTGCTTACCTATTGCAGATTCAGTCTTCCCTGCCTGGTGCAGGTCTACAATTTTGTTTCTGGTGTCCTTTGACAGCTCTTTGGTCTTGGCCATAGTGGAGTTTGGAGTGTGACTGTTTGAGGTTGTGGACAGGTGTCTTTTATACTGATAATAAGTTCAAACAGGTGCCATTAAAACAGGTAACGAGTGGAGGAGAGAGGAGCCTCTTAAAGAAGAAGTTACAGGTCTTTGGGAGCCAGACATCTTGCTTGTTTGTAGGTGACCAAATACTTATTTTCCACCACAATTTGCAAATAAATTAATTAAAAATCTTATGTGATTTTCTGGATTTTTTTTCTCATTTTATCTTTCATAGTTGAAGTGTACCTATGATGAAAATTACAGGGCTCTCATCTTTTTAAGTGGGAGAACTTGCACAATTGGTGTCTGACTAAATACTGTACTTTTTTTGCCCCACTGTAAGTATTCTGACCCTTTACTCAGTACTTTGTTGAAGCACCTTTGGCAGCGATTACAGCCTCAAGTCTTCTTGGCTATGACTACAAGCTTGGCGCCCCTGTATTTGGGGAGTTTTTCTCATTCATCTCTGCAGATCCTCTCAAGCTCTGTCAGGTTGGATGGGAGCATCGCTGCACAGTTATTTTCAGGTCTCTCCAGAGATGTTCATCTCCGGGCTCTGGCTGGGTCACTCAAGACATTGAGACTTGTCTCGAAGCCACTCCTGTGTTGTCTTAACTGTTTGCTTAGGGTCATTGTCCTGTTTGAAGGTGAACCTTTGTCCCAAGTCTGAAGTCCTGAGCTCTCTGGTGCAGGTTTTAATCAAGGATATCTCTGTACGTTGCTCCGTTCGATCTTTCTCTTGATCCTGACTAGTCTCCTAGTCCCTGCCACTGAAAAACATCAGGCCAAAGAGTACAATCTTGTTTCTCAAGATCTTAGTCCATTAGGTGCCTTTTGGTAAACTCCAAGTAGGCTGTCATGTGCCTTTTACTGAGGAGTGGCTTCCGTCTGGCCACTCCACCATTAAGGCTTGATTGGTGGAGTGCTGCAGAGATGGTTGTTCTTCTGGAAGGATCTCCCATCTTCACAGAGGAACTCTGGAGCTATGTCGAAGTGACCATCGGGTTCTTGCTCACCTCCCTGACCAAGGCCCTTCTCCCCCGATTGCTCAGCTTAGTTGTCGGCCAGCTCTAGGACTTTGTGGTTCCTAACTTCTTCCATTTAAGAATGATGGAGGCCACTGTGTTCTTGGGGACCTTCAATGCTGGGGTGGCAGATAGCCTAGTGGTTAGAGTGTTGGGCCAGTAACTGAAAAGTTGCAGGATTGAATCCCTGAGAGTGACAAGGTAAAAATCTGTTGTTCTGCCCCTGAAGAAGGCAGTTAACCCACTGTTCCTAGGCTGTCATTGTAAATAAGAATGTGTTCTTCACTGACTTGCCTAGTTAAATAAAACATTTTTTTTAATGCTTTAGATATTTTTTGGTACCCTTCCCCAGATCTGTTCCTTGAAACAATCCTGTCTCGGAGCTCTATGGACAATTCCTTAGACCTCATGCACTGTCAACTGTGGAACCTTACTGTATATAGACAGGTGTGTGCATTTCTAAATCATGTCCAATCAATAAAAAAAATCATTTCATTTATTTAACCTTTATTTTTTTGAAGTCAGTTTAAACGGGATTGCAGCCCAAAGAGGTTAACCGGATGGTATGACAACAGCCAGTGAAGGTGCAGGGAGCCAAATTCCAAAAAACAGAAATCTCATAATTAAAATTCCTCAAACATACATGTATTTTATACCGTTTTAAAGGTAGTCTTGTTGTTAATCCCAACACAGTATCCGATTTCAAATAGGCTTTACGGCGAAAGCACCACAAACAATTATGTTAGGTCACCACCAAACCACAATAAAAACAGACATTTTCAGCCAAAGTGAGGACTCACAAAAAGCACAAAAAGGGATACAATTAATCACTAACATTTGATGATCTTCATCAGATGACACTCATTAGGACTTCATGTTACACAATACATGTATGTTTTGTTTGATAAAGTTCATAGTTATATAAAAAAAATCTAAGTGTACATTGGCGCGTTACATTCACTAGTTCTAAAAACATCCAGTGATTTTGCATAGCCACATTGATTCAACAGAAATACAAGTTATACACATGGAATTACAGATATACCTGTCCTTAATGCAACCGCTGTGTCAGATTTTAAATGTTTTATCAGAAAATATTTCAGAAAAAGCAAACCATACAATAATCTGAGACGGCGCTCAGAACAATCAAGTCAAATTAGCCACAATGTTGTAGTCAACATAAACCATAAATGACATGCTACATATTCCCTTACCTTTGATGATCTTCATCAGAATGCACTCCCAGGAATCTCAGGTCCACAATAAATTCTTGATTTCTTCGATAATGTCCGTTATTTATTTCCAATTAGCTACTTTTGTTAACGTGTTTGGTACACCTATCCAAACGCTGGTGTTGTTCGACCATTTTTTCGGACAAAATCTTCAAAAAGTTATATTACAGGTCGAAGAAACATTTCAAACTAAGTACAGGATTAATCATTAGGATGTTTTTATCATAAATCTTCAATAAAGTTCCAACAGGAGAATTCCTTTGTGTCTTGAGGAGGAATAGGAAGGAAGAAATCATGCAGTATGCGTATGACCTGGCTCTCTGCCAGTAGTCTAACTCATTCCCCTCTCATTCAGTCCCACAACACAGTAGAAGCCTCATTCAAATTTCTATAGACGGTTGACATCTAGTGGAAGCCCTAGGAAGTGAATCTTCATTCATATCCCAAGGGGATTTCAATAGGGAATGGGTTGAATATATACCAACCTCAGTTTTCTCACTTCCTGTTTGGATTTGTTCTCAGGTTTTTGCCTGCCATATGAGTTCTGTTATGCTCACATACATCATTCAAACAGTTTTAGAAACTTCAGAGTGTTTTCTATCCAATATTAATAATAATATGCATATATTAGCAACTGAGACTGAGGAGCAGGCCGTTTACTCCGGGCACCTCTTGGCAAATTTCATCCAAGCTACTCAATAGTGCCCCTGCAGCCATAAGAAGTAAGAACAAATAGTTATTTTACAATGATGGACGACGTTGGGCCAATTGTGCACTGCCCTATGGGACTCCGGATCACAGCCAGATGTGATACAGCCCGGGAACAAACCAGGGTCTGTAGTGATGCCTCTAGCACTGAAATGCAATGCCTTACACCGCTGCGCCACTCGGGAGCCCAATTTACCACAGATGGACTCCAATCAAGTTGATGAAACAGCTCAAGGATGATCCATGGATACAGCATGCACCTGAGCTCAATTTCGAGTCTCATAGCAAAGGGTCTGAATACTCATGTAAATAAGGTATTTCTGTTTTTTTTTTATTTTTTTATACATTTGCAAAAATGTCAAAACAACTGTTTTTGCTTCAACAACCTAAGGTATTGTGTGTAGATTGAGGATTGTTTTATTCAATCCATTTTAGAATAAGGCTTTATTTAACTTAACAAAATGTGGAAAAAGGGAAGCGGTCTGAATACTTTCCGAATGCACTGTATAAATCACATTTCTATGTGATTTTGGTCAGGTCGCCCAAAAAGTTACATTTTGCAGCTTTAATTACAGAAATATCTTCTGGCGTGGTGTTTGGCAAGCATACATACAGTATATATTAATAAAATGTCTTTATTTATACCAAAACAAGCCATCTCTGCCTTTTTATCCGATGACTCCCTGTGAAGAGGAAGCTCTATCCAAGAGGCAAAGAGATACTGTATTAGGATCAGAATACAGGCACAGAGGTTTATAACAGATTGTGCATGCTCTACTGTGTTATTTGTGGATGCATTGTTCTGTATTATTATTGTCTATGTATTATTTATGTGTTTACCTCCAGCATGGCTTACAGCTCTGGGTCTCTACTAAAACACAGGTAGAATACAGTATCAAGATAGAATGCTTTTCCCTCATGGCAACTGGAAGGTAGTAAGCAAGAATAGTCAGTTAGATTCATCACAGAAAGACATCTATAAGCAGTGTTGAAATAAAGAACCCAACAAATTTTCCTATATTAATTAGATGCATAAGCCTTTGACAGAGAGATACAAATAGTGCTCTAGCATGAAATCTTGACTGAGATCTTGGATTAATTGTGCAATTATCTTCCCGCCTGGAGGAGTCTCCTAGGCATAATCACGGGAGCCATTCATTCTGCCTTCTGTCACTAGAGCTTGAGTCGTTTATAGCCTATCCTTTGTTGTTTTCCAACAAATTAGGATAACATATGGTTATTGTCGATCCTCAGTCCTGAAAAATGTTTTATACCATGGGGGAAGATGGAGGAGCATACTGTCAAACTTCCGTGAATTTGAATAAGGAGCAGTTGCAATGGATGAAAGATGAAAATTGCAAGACATTTGGCTGCCATTCATTAGATGGAAAACTTTGAGTATGACGACATGCTTTTAAAAAAATTAACGAAGCCCTATCCCACATACCTCCCGGCTGCCTTGTTTGGATTGTTGTTGATATTAAGCTAGAACCTGTGGATTTATAGCTCATCTCCCAACTTTGTTTTACCGTGACAGCAAGGATCAGGCTAAGCAAACAGCAAACCGAAACATCAGGGAGGTGTGCCTGTGGATTTGCTGTAAGCCATGTACAGTACCTTCTCATTAAGCCTCTCCTTCCTTTCATGCTCACAGTTTTGGGTCTCTCTTTTCCTCTCTCATCCTCCAGAACTCTGGGTCTGTCTTTCCCTCTCTCTCTGCCCTTGGGCACTCTCTAGGCATAGTGCTGAGTCTAGCCTTCCTTTGGAGGGAGAGACTCTACAGATCTCACTGAAGCTCTCCTAGCATCAACACCCATAGACACAAACACTGAGTCTGAGCAGGGATTACATGAGTAGAGAAAACAGGTGAGAAACATTGAACAGTCATATCGAAGTATTCCCATGTTTACAGGTTTGTCAATTTTGTTCATTCCAGGTTTGCCTAATATAGTACCGTGGTATGTAAAGGGTATAAAGTATCAGTTAAAAGGCTTAAAAGAAATACCTCCCTTGCACATAAATTATTCATTATTAACCATCATGATATTGTGGAATTAGATTGACAGTGCATTGTCATCTGTTGGAGCCAGCAGAAGTAGATGTATGTCATCTGTGAACACTAACAAGTGTAACCAATCTAATTCTCTAAGACCTCGGGCCGAGACATTCTCCACGGTTCCTAATGTCTTTCATTGGCAAGTATCACAAAGGCCAACTCTTTAGAGCATTATGAACATTACAGTTTACATGGGTCACAAAACTGTTACTAATTAGAACAAATAGCATGTTTATGTCACTCAGACCCTGACCATGACTGACACTGTGTTAATGGCAGACATGTCTTTATAAATTCCAATTCATGCATACTGTATGTTCATAATGTTCTGAGATGTTCAGTTCATGCATTTACATTCAATTTGTACGATATAGCAAATATATAAATAAAGGTTTGTTTCATTGGTTTATGTAATTGTAGCCTACACATTTACAGCTAATACTGAATTACAGATTAAGAGACAAAAGGTAAGCAGATTTAACAATTATGTAGATTAACCCACCGTAGTTGATGGTGATGCAGTTGGCTTGCTGGCCCTGATGTCATTCTCAGCTAAGCCTCTCTGTAGCATGGATGTCATACTCCTCCACAACTAACGTGTAGCACCCACTTGGGCGATGCCTCTGCAGCTGCTATGGTGCAAAAAAGCTCACCACACATCAGTCCAGAGCAATAGTCATCCTCACTGCCAGCTCTCTGCCATGTCTCATTGATCAAGACGCCGGTGCTGAGTGAAATGCATCTTTTAAATGCTAGCCAAACCAAACAAGCAGACTTGCTATCGGTCCTTAAATTTAATGGGTCGAAACTACCAGATATATTCAATCAACTCTCAATGACAAAAAAAGATGATAAAAAACAAACAAAAAACATGTAAAATTGTCTCAAATATGGACAAAACATACAGAGCTGTCTTATCGCGCCATGGCAACATGATGGGAGGAGAAATAGAAAAATGCCTTTCTATGTATGAAATGTCATGATTTACTGATTGGTGTGCAGAAAAGGATACATTGTCACTTTGGGAATACAACAAAAACGGAGCTGAACGTCCCTGGTTCAGTGAGAAACATGAATAGCTAAGAATATGCGATTAGCAGCTAGGCTGGTTTGAACCGACATATCAACGACCCCCCTCAGTCTGGCATGGATACCCAATTCACAACAATGTGACTGTCGCCGTAATTCAAAAGTTAAGGAAAGAGGGGCGCGACTAAGCTGCCCACCAGTGAATGGATACATGTGGTATGTGTTAGCTAGCTAGTTAGAATGTTTTAATGTACCCTGACAATATAACCGGTTATTTTGGCTTATATGTTTCCAGTACACAAAAGAGCCTAGGCGAGTGAACACCCTCGCAACAATGCAGCCAAAGCCTGCAAAGTAGCTGGCTCGTTGCAGATTTAAACAAACCACTGCCTCCGAACCATCATAATCCAGAAACTGTCGGATGCTAGACTAGAGGAACAAGAAATATTGTCTGTCAAAAGACACAGATTCGCAACCTCTTCAAAGTTACTGGAGGCCAAATATGGAAGCGGCGGAGCAATTTTTTCTTCCTGTACAATAAATTGCAACATCCAGATCAACGTTAATAAATATTTGGCATGTCTTAGTCACCCTAGAAGTGGAGCTAATGCTTGATTTTTGCATACATTTACTCTAGGCTTGCTAGCTAGCCTGTGTTTATGTTGCATAGCAACCAATCTACCAATGAGACTTTTGTCCGGACTACTTTTTCTGGAGGAATGTATTTAATTATTAAAGCAACGTTTTCATTTTAGATGTGTAGTTTCTTGCCTTACTGTGTTGGCAACCGATTTATAAAAGCAAAAAGGCACCTCAGGGGTTAGTGGTATATGGTCTATATAGCACAGCTAAGGGCTGTATCCAGGCACTCCGCGTTGCGTCATGCATTAAGAACAAACCTTAGCTGTAGTATATAGGCCATATAGCACACCCCCTCGGGCCTTGCTTAAAAATGTAATTCTCGAAGTTCAACAGGTCAGGTTCCCTCCATATTAAAAAATTAGTACCTACACGGTTATTATTCTATAGACTTTAATTAACTATTTAGTGTAGAAGATATCAGAAGACAGAAGTGTGAAATGCATTTTTAAACCGGTCAAAAATACATTTTGCTAAGGGAAGAGGGCTTTGCAAGCGAGTGAATACAGCAATGACCTTAAGCAATGTCAGAGAGTATGATCTTCTTTTCAGTGAGCATCTCAACAGATCCTCACAGTAAAATGTGGTGTTTGTGCACTTTTCACAACAATGACCATCTATTTTTATGTTTGTAACTGTTAAACAGCTAATATGAAAAGCTAAAACCTCTAAAGACGTATGTGTAGTTAGCGCCACAAATGCCCATCTAACTCTCTATAGATAGCGACCTTTAACTCAAAGTTGTCATCTGGCCTTCACTAATCAGCTGCTGTGATTGACGTTCAGTTTCTAATGGCATGTTTCACTCTTCTCTGTCCTGACAAGGTCGGTGGCATTTCCTTGAATATCTTGGGAGCTACTTTGGCATTTTAGAGAGAGGCCACTTCTAACTCAATCAGAACAGCTACTGCCCCTGACAAGCTGAATCTCAGACGATGCATCCCAAATGGCACCATAGTTCCTATGTAGTGCGCTACTTTTGACCAGGACCCATAGGGGACACATGGTGCCAATAGGGACACAGTCCAGCCATCTTCTGGCTGCATTGATGAAAATCTCTCTAGTAGTCAACTGCTTCACAAACTGAGGTGAAGTGAGGAGCTATCAGGGCTGAACAGTCAAGGTCTGTGCATAATGAAATATTTTTTAAGACAGTGTGCACTAGACATACGATATTCATTTATGGAAATATTAGCTACATCGGGGCGTTATCAAATACGTGTTTAAAATTGCTCTAAGATATTCCACCATTGTTTGTAAAAAATGAGCTTCGGTTTTCTGCAGTAACTGGTGAGGTAGGGTTGTCTTATTGATAGTACCATTCCACTAATGTTTTGCCATGATGGTCGGACATTCCTTTCTACCTGTAGCAGAATAATCAATGTGATATCTCTATCCAATTTAAAAATCAACATTATTCATAGGGTTTTGGTAATAATTAATTGTAAATGTTACTGGCTGCATTCAAGTTTCAATATCCACTAATATATGCAATTATATTTATTTATTGGCAACCGGTAGGATTTTTTTTTTTTCAGCAGCTGCAGTTATTTAAAACCTGCTGCTCTGAGGGACCAAATAGATGTCAAAAGAATTTCATTCAAGCTAAAGCCCCTGCATTGATAAGGGAAGCCCTTTCATCAGAATTACCGTTGAATAATTCACCTTTGGGTTGTTTATGGTGCTCTAAAAGGTCATCAACAGTCATTTTGATTAGCCTTTTGAGTCACAAAGTATCACCCATGATATTTTTGGGGGATAGAAATGCAAAAAATTAAGAAAATTACTTTTTCTCTCATGGCTAACTACCAGGAGGTTTGAAAAGACAGGGTGAGCGGGCAGGTAACTTATATTCATGAGTTTGCCTTGACTGACTGCTCTATGTATAGAAACTTGGATGCAGAAAGAAAGAACAGATATTTTTCCACCAATGGTTTGTTGCCACCAAATGGACTTGTTGCTGATAAAAATCAGTTTGTGATGACGTAGTGCACACAAAAAGTCATTTCTCCCTTATGTTTGCATGTACCAAATATAAATCTGAAGTTCAATGTGTTTCCATCGCATTTTCCACTCTACCGACAACCTACTCAGGTCTTGGAACATGCGTTCTAGACAACAATAGATACAAGTGTGGGTAGGCCAGTCTCCATGAGATTATTATGGATAAGAGCGAAAATATTTATATTTGTCAAACAGCAGTCAAGCATTGATACTAATGTCACTAGAATAATACCATCAATATATGAAAGGAGCATCAAGTTCAACACCCTGTGAAGGTCAAATTTTGCCAGCAGTAGAGTAGTAAACTAGCTATACTATATATACAAAAGTACGTGGACCAGTTGCTGACAGGTGTATAAAATCGAGCACACAGTCATGCAATCTCCACAGACAAACATTGGCAGTAGAATGGGCTTACTGAAGAGCTCTGTGACTTTCAATGTGGCACCGTGATAGGATGCCAACATGTCAGTTCTCAAATTTGACCGGTGCTGCCCAGGTCAACTGTAAGTGCTATTATTGTGAAGTGGGAACATCTAGGAGCCGTGTTGTGGTCAGCCACACAAGCTCACAGAACGGGACCGCTGAGTGCTGAAGCACGTGGTGCGTCGAAATTGTCTGTCCTCGGTTGCAACATTGAGTTCCAAACTGCCTCTGGAAGCAACATCAGCACAATAACTGTTTGTCGGGAGCTTCATGAAATGGGTTTCCATGGCCGAACAGCCACACACCAGCCTAAGATCACCATGCATAATGCCAAGTGTCGCTTGGAGTGGTGTAAAGCTCGCCGCCATTGGACTCTAGAGCAGTGGAAATGCGTTCTCTAGAGTGATGAATCATTCTTCACCATCTGGTAGTCCGACTGAAGAATCCGCGGTTTGGTGGATGCCAGGAGAATGCTACCTGCTCCAATCAGACAGAGTATGTGAGCGGAGTTGACATCCTGCTCATCGCTTCATTCCTTAATATCACAATTTAATCAACACCCACCTATTTTTGTGACTACCTGGACCGACCATTTGGTTTTGAAGTATTGAAACCAAACCATATGATTTGAATGGAAAGTATTTGAATAAACATGTAAACGATTATGTAAAAAGTGCACATCATTTCAAATAGGCTACATGTCATATTACATTACATGTCATATTAAACAGCATATAAACACTATAACTAGGTCAGGAGCCAGACAGGGAGCCTAAGAAAGAACACAAATGAATTACAAAGAAATACATTGTGAAGCATTTGCGACTGCATTGCAACAACATTGTGTTGTATTGAATCATTATAGTCTATACATTTCACATATAGGCTGTGACCTATTTGAAATGAAATATAAATTGAACTAAAAATTATTTATTCGTGCCTTTGAATACATTTTAGAAATACGAGATTGGACAGTCTGTGGCTTCAGGCTCATGTGGTTGTGCCTGGACAGCAGGCTAGCAGTCTTAAATATCCTCTCCATTCTTGCAGAGCCACTGGTGATGCTAAACATCCTTTGGACAGGCTGGGCAGAGATGCAGAATTGTTTTTTTAAATTTTTCTATAGGTAGGCCTAAAGGTTTTTAGGCAAAATAACCCAATCAAAACGGAAAGCTTCTTCAATGTGGGAATATGCCAGGCCTATTGGGCCAAAATCAATTATGGCCTACTGTCACACCCTGACCATAGTTTACTTTGTATATTTCTATGTTTTGGTTGGTCAGGGTGTGATCTGAGTGGGCATTCTATGTTACATGTCTAGTTTGTCCAGTTCTATGTTCGGCCTGATATGGTTCTCAATCAGAGGCAGGTGTTCGTCATTGTCTCTGATTGGGAACCATATTTAGGTAGCCTGGGTTTCACTGTGTGTTTGTGGGTGATTGTTCCTGTTTATGTGTTTTCACCAGATAGGGCTGTTTAGGTTTTCGTTACGTTCATCACGTTCTTTATTTTGTAGTGTTTGTATTGATTCGTGTTTTATATTTGTTCATTAAAACATGGATCGAAATCTACACGCTGCATTTTGGTCCGACTCTCCTTCTCATACAGAAAACCGTTACAGAATCACCCACCACCAACGGACCAAGCAGCGTGTCAACAGGCAGCAACAGCAGCGTAAAGAGGAATGAACATGGGAGGACGTTTTGGATGGCAAGGGCTGTTACACTTGGGAGGAGATACTGGCTGGAAGAGATCGCCTCCCAAGGGAACAGGTGGAGGCACATAGGAGAGCAGAGGCAGCCGGAGAGAGGAGCCGGCGATATGAGGGAACACGACTGGCAAGGAAGCCCGAGAGGCAGCCCCAAAAATGTATTGGGGGGGGGGGGCTAACAGGGAGTATGGCTACGCCAGGTAGGAGACCTGCGCCCGGTGCGGTATATTCCAGCTCCGCGTGTCGGCCGGGCTAGATTGAGCGTCGAGCCTAATGCCATGAAGCCGGCTCTACGCAGCTGGTCCCCAGTGCGTCTCCTTGGGCCGGCTTACATGGCACCAGCCTTGCGCTCGGTGTCTCCGGTTCGCCTGCATAGCCCAGTGCGGGCTATTCCACCTCGCCGCACTGGCAGGGCGACCGTGAGCATTCAACCAGATAAGGTTGGGCAGGCTCGGTGCTCAAGAGCTCCAGTGCGCCTGCACGGTCCGGTTTTTCCAGTACCACCTCCACACCCCAGCCCTCCGGTAGCAGCTCCCCGCACCAGGCTTCCTGTGCGTGTCCTTGGCCCAGTACCACCAGTGCCAGCACCACGCATCAGGCCTACAGTGCGCCTCGCCTGTCCAGCGCTGCCGGAGTCCTCCTCCTCTTCAGCGCTGTCGGAGTCTCCCGCCTGTTTAGCGCTGTCAGAGCTTTCCGCCTCTACAGCGCTGCCGGAGTCTCCCGCCTGTTCTGAACTGCCAGTCTGCAAGGAGCCGCCAGTCTGCAAGGAGCTGCCAGTCTGCATAGAGCTGCCAGTCTGCAAGGAGCTGCCAGTCTGCAAGGAGCCGCCAGAGCTGCCAGTCTGCAGGATGCCGCCAAAGCTGCCAGTTTGCAAGGAGCCGCCAGAGCTGCCAGTCTGCAAGGAGCCGCCAGAGCTGCCAGTTAGCATGGAGCAGCCAGAGCCGCCAGTCAGCATGGAGCAGCCAGGGCCGCCAGTCAGCATGGAGCAGCCAGGGCCGCCAGTCAGCATGGAGCAGCCAGGGCCGCCAGTCAGCATGGGGCAGCCAGTCAGCATGGAGCAGCCAGAGCTGCCAGTCAGCATGGAGCAGCCAGAGCTGTCAGTCAGTATGGAGCAGCCAGTCAGCATGGAGCAGCCAGAGCTGCCAGTCAGCATGGGGCAGCCAGTCAGCATGGAGCAGCCAGAGCTGCCAGTCAACCAGACTCTTCCAGATCTGCCAGTCGACCAGACTCTTCCAGATCTGCCAGTCGACCAGACTCTTCCAGATCTGCCAGTCGACCAGACTCTTCCAGATCTGCCAGTCGACCAGACTCTTCCAGATCTGCCAGTCGACCAGACTCTTCCAGATCTGCCAGTCGACCAGGATCTGCTAGATCCAACTACCTGCCTGGGCTTCCTCTCAGTGCTGAGCTTCCTCTCAGTGCTGAGCTACCCATCAGTCCCGAGCTACTTCTGTCCCGAGCTGCCCCTCTGTCCCGAGCTGTCATTTAGGAGGGTAACCTATCTAGGGACGCTAAGGAGGTGGACTAAAACTATTATGGAGTGGGGTCCACGTCCAGCGCCAGAGCCGCCACCGCGGACAGATGCCCACCCAGACCCTCCCCTATAGGTTCAGGTTTTGCGGTCGGAGTCCGCACCTTGGGGGGGGGGGGGTACTGTCACACCCTGACCATAGTTTACTTTGTATATTTCTATGTTTTGGTTGGTCAGGGTGTGATCTGAGTGGGCATTCTATGTTACATGTCTAGTTTGTCCAGTTCTATGTTCGGCCTGATATGGTTCTCAATCAGAGGCAGGTGTTCGTCATTGTCTCTGATTGGGAACCATATTTAGGTAGCCTGGGTTTCACTGTGTGTTTGTGGGTGATTGTTCCTGTCTATGTGTTTTCACCAGATAGGGCTGTTTAGGTTTTCGTTACGTTCATCACGTTCTTTATTTTGTAGTGTTTGTATTGATTCGTGTTTTATGTTTGTTCATTAAAACATGGATCGAAATCTACACGCTGCATTTTGGTCCGACTCTCCTTCTCATACAGAAAACCGTTACACCTACTCTATAGATAATAAAATACAAATTAACGAAACGTTTTAGAGTAGATTTTTTGTTTATAAATATTTTGCTAAAATAACACACTTAGTTTTCCTCCCACCTCATTCATTTCTTTTAGCATGTGCATGTAGTAAGTACACCATCATGCTTTTGGGATATGTGTCTTTTCAGATTCCACAATGATTCTTTAGTTGTGGACACTACATCACCGCACTCCCTCTCTTGCTCTTGGTCCTCATCTTTGTAAGTCACTGACAAAACACCCAGGTGCAAAATCAAGGAATCTTTATGAAAATATTTATCGAACTCCATGACAGGGGCTATAGCAGCACACAAGAAGACCACAAATGCATGCTGGGCTGGGCATGCCCTGAGCTCATGAAGTGAGCACTACTGGAGAGAAATTGCAGTGGGCGAGAAGACCGACGCTCCAGCCTTTGCAAATCTTGCTCCGCGATCCAGTCCAACTGGGCTCGCTCAACTCCGCTCACATATTCTAGCCCCAATGCAAACTGCCAACTGTTAAGTTTGGAGGAGGAATAATTGTCTGGGGCTGTTTTTCATGGTTTGGGCTAGGCCACTTAGTTTCAGTGAGGGGAAATTGTAATGCTACAGCATACAATTACATTCTAGATGGTTCTGTGCTTCCAACTTTGTTTCTGCAGTTTGGGGAAGGCTCTTTCCTGGTTGGGCATGACAATGCCCCCATGCATAAAGCGTGGTCCATGCAGGAATGGTTTTTCGAGATTGGTGTGGACGAACTTGACTGGAATGCACAGAGCCCTGAACTAAACCTCATCGAACACCTTTGAGATAAATTGGAACGCCAACTGCGAGACAGGCCTAATTGCCTAACATCAGTGCCCAACCTCACTAATGCTCTTGTGGCTGAATGGAAGCAAGTCCCCGCAGCACTGTTCCAAGATCTAGTGGAAAGCCTTCCCAGCAAAGGGGATAACAACTCCATATTAATTACCATGGGCAAACACACCTTTTCCAATGCTGGTTAAAAGGTGGTATTTATTTAAATTAGGTAAGATAATATTGCCATTGGTATATTAAAATAAGAGATAGGGTGATAAAGTTTGATTATAAAGTTACTAGTCCCCTCCCCCATGTCAAACACTTGGATTTGGGAGACGAGACTAGTAACTTTACAATAAAACTTTTTCAATGTAGAAACAACAAAAATGTGTCATACTTTGGCCATCATATTTTGATCTGGTATCAAGACAAATATCATCACATTTTATGAAAAACTGTTTATGACGTTTTAAAGTCATCAGTCTACCACAACCTCCGGTTCATCCATTCCACTGGGCGGCAGGCACACAGCACTCCGTCTATCAGCCAAGAAATAGCTTATTTATCAGGGGACGCAATAGGCTGTTATAGACAGTTAGGGACGCATCAGGCAGTTAGAAGAGGTTAAACAACATTCCTGCATTAAATAATAAGCATGCCCCATTTAAAAAAAATATATAACTAGAAATAGATATAGATATATGGCTTTCGACTCTGTCAATCACCACATTCTTATTGGCAGACTCGACAGCCTTGGTTTCTCAAATGATTGCCTCGCCTGGTTTACCAACTACTTTTCAGACAAAGTTCAGTGTGTCAAATCGGAGGGCCTGTTGTCCAGACCTCTGGCAGTCTCTATGGGGGTGCCACAGAGTTCATTCCTCGGGCCAACTCTCTTCTCTGTATACATCAATGATGTTGCTCTTGCTGCTGGTGATTCTCTGATACACCTCTAAGCAAACGACACCGTTCTGTATACTTCTGGCCCCTCTTTGGACACTGTGTTAACTAACCTCCAGACAAGCTTCAATGCCAGACAACTCTCCTTCCGTGGCTTCCAACTGCTGTTAAATGCAAGTAAAAGTAAATGCATCCTATTCAACCGATCACTGCCCGCACCTGCTCGCCCGTCCAGCATCACTACTCTGGACGGCTCTGGCTTAGAATACGTGGACAACTACAAACACCTAGGTGTCTGAAAACCCTCCCTCCAGACTCACATTAAGCATCCGAAATTAAATCTAGAATTGGCTTCCTATATCGCAATAAAGCATCCTTCACTCATGCTGCCAAACATACCCTCGTAAAACTGACCATCCTACCGATCCTCGACTTCAATGATGTCATCTATAAAATAACCTCCAACACTCTACTCAAAAAACTGGATGCAGTCTATCACAGTGCCATCCGTTTTGTTACCAAAGCCCCATATACTACCCACCATTGCGGCCTGTACGCTCTCGTTGGTTGTCCCTCGCTTCATACTCATCGCCAAACCCACTGGCTACAGGTTATCTATAGTCTCTGCTAGGTAAAGCCTGCCTTATCTCAGCTCACTGGTCACCAGAGCAGCACCCACTCGTAGCACGCACTCCAGCAGGTATATCTCACTGGTCACCCCCAAAGCCAATTCCTCATTTGGTTGTCTTTCCTTCCAGTTCTCTGCTGCCAATGACTGGAACGAACTGCAAAAATCTCTGAAGACTCTTATCTCCCTCACTAGCTTTAAGCGCCAGCTGTCAGAGCAGCTCACAGATCACTGCACCTGTACACAGCCCATCTATCTACCAACCTCATCCCCATACTGTATTTATTTATTTATCTTGCTCCAATGCACCTCAATATCTACTTGCACATTCATCTTCTGCACATCTACCATTCCAGTGTTTAATTGCTATGATCATAATCTTGATGTGATTGGCCTGACTGAAACATGGCTTAAGCCTGATGAATTTACTGTGTTAAATCAAATCAAATCAAATTTTATTTGTCACATACACATGGTTAGCAGATGTTAATGCGAGTGTAGCGAAATGCTTGTGCTTCTAGTTCCGACAATGCAGTAATAACCAACAAGTAATCTAGCTAACAATTCCAAAACTACTACCTTATAGACACAAGTGTAAGGGGATAAAGAATATGTACATAAAATATATGAATGAGTGATGGTACAGAGCGGCATAGGCAAGATACAGTAGATGGTATTGAGTGCAGTATATACTGTACATATGAGATGAGTATGTAAACAAAGTGGCATAGTTAAAGTGGCTAGTGATACATGTATTACATAAAGATGCAGTAGATGATATAAAGTACAGTATATACATATACATATGAGATTAATAATGTAGGGTATGTAAACATTATATTAGGTAGCATTTTTTCAAGTGGCTAGTGATTTATTTTACATAATTTCCCATCAATTCCCATTATTAAAGTGGCTGGAGTTGAGTCAGTGTGTTGGCAGCAGCCACTCAATGTTAGTGGTGGCTGTTTAACAGTCTGATGGCCTCGAGATAGAAGCTGTTTTTCAGTCTCTCGGTCCCAGCATTGATGCACCTGTACTGACCTCGCCTTCTGGAATAGCGGGGTGAACAGGCAGTGGCTCGGGTGGTTGTTGTCCTTGATGATCTTTATGGCCTTCCTGTGACATCGGGTGGTGTAGGTGTCCTGTAGGGCAGGTAGTTTTTCCCCGGTGATGCGTTGTGCAGACCTCACTACCCTCTGGAGAGCCTTACGGTTGTGGGCGGAGCAGTTGCCGTACCAGGAGGTGATACAGCCCGACAGGATGCTCTCGATTGTGCATCTGTAGAAGTTTGTGAGTGCTTTTGGTGACAAGCCAAATTTCTTCAGCCTCCTGAGGTTGAAGAGGTGCTGCTGCGCCTTCACCACGATGCTGTCTGTGTGGGTGGACAAATTCCGTTTGTCTGTGATGTGTACGCCGAGGAACTTAAAACTTACTACCCTCTCCACTACTGTTCCATCGATGTGGATAGGGGCCTCACCTCCTGGCTACACTAGTGACCATATACCCCGTGCATCCCGCAAAGGCAGAGGTGTTGCTAACAGCAAATTTCAATTTACAAAAAATAAAATATTACGTTTTCGTCTTTTGAGCTTCTAGTCATGGAATCTATGCAGCCTACTCAATCACTTTTTATAGCTATTGTTTACAGGCCTCCTGGGCCATGTACAGCGTTCCTCATTGAGTTCCCTGAATTCCTATCAAACCTTGTAGTCATAGCAGATAATATTCTAATCTTTGGTGACTTTAATATTCACATGGAAAAGTCCACAGACCCACTCCAAAAGCTTTCGGAGCCATCATCAACTCAGTGGGTTTTGTCCAACATGTCTCTGGACCTAGTTTAGTCCCATGGAATAAATGTTGTGGATCTTAATGTTTTTCCTCATAATCCTGGACTATCGGACCACCATTTTATTACGTTTGCAATTGTAACAAATAATCTGCTCAGACCCCAACCAAGGAACATCAAAAGTCATGCTATAAATTCAGACAACACAAAGATTCTGTCTACCCAAGGACGCCAGAGGCCAAAAATCTATTAACCACCTAACTGAGGAATTCAATTTAATCTTGCGCAATACCCTAGATGCAGTTGCACCCCTAAAAACTAAAAACATTTCTCATAAGAAACTAGCTCCCTGGTACACAGAAAATACCCAAGCTCTGAAGCAAGATTCCAGAAAATTGGAACGGAAATGGCGCCACACCAAACTGGAAGTCTTCTGACTAGCTTGGAAAGACAGTACCGTGCAGTGTCGAAGAGCCCTTACTGCTGCTCGATCATCCTATTTTTCCAACTTAATTGAGGAAAATAAGAACAATCCGAAATTCCTTTTGACACTGTCTCAAAGCTAACTGAAAAGCAGCATTCCCCAAGAGAGGATGGCTTTCACTTCAGCAGTGATAAATTCATGAACTTCTTTGAGGAAAATATCATGATTATTAGAAAGCAAATTATGGACTCCTCTTCCTTCAAAGCTCAGTTGTCCTGAGTCTGCACAACTCTGCCAGGACCTAGGATCAAGGGAGACGCTCAAGTGTTTTAGTACTATATCTCTTGACACAATGATGAAAATAATCATGGCCTCTAAACCTTCAAGCTGCATACTGGACCATATTCCAACTAAACTACTGAAAGAGCTGCTTCCTGTGCTTGGCCCTCCTATGTTGAACATAATAAAGGGCTCTCTATCCACCGGATGTGTACCAAACTCAATAAAAGTGGCAGTAATAAAGCCTCTCTTGAAAAAGCCAAACCTTGATCCAGAAAATATAAAAAACTATCGGCCTATATCAAATCTTCCATTCCTCTCAAAAATTTTAGAAAAGGCTGTTGCGCAGCAACTCACTGCCTTCCTGAAGACAAACAATGTATACGAAATGCTTCAGTCTGGTTTTAGACCCCATCATAGCACTGAGACTGTACTTGTGAAGGTGGTAAATTACCTTTTAATGGCATCAGGCAGAGGCTCTGCGTCTGTCCTCGTGCTCCTAGACCTTAGTGCTGCTTTTGATACCATTGATCACCACATTCTTTTGGAGAGATTGGAAACTCAAATTGGTCTACACGGACAAGTTCTGGCCTGGTTTAGATCTTATCTGTCGGAAAGATATGAGTTTGTCTCTGTGAATGGTTTGTCCTCTGACAAATCAACTGTAAATTTCGGTGTTCCTCAAGGTTCCGTTTCAGGACCACCATTATTTTCACTATATATTTTACCTCTTGGGGATGTCATTCGAAAACATAATGTTAACTTTCACTGCTATGCGGATGACACACAGCTGTACATTTCAATGAAACATGGTGAAGCCCCAAAATTGCCCTCGCTAGAAGCATGTGTTTCAGACATAATGAAGTGGATGGCTGCAAACTTTCTACTTTTAAACTTGGACAAAACAGAGATGCTTGTTCTAGATCCCAAGAAACAAATAGGTATTCTGTTGAATCTGACAATTCATCTTAATGGTTGTACAGCCCTTGCTGTCTCTGCCTGGCCGGTTCCCCTCTTTCCACTGGGATTCTCTGCCTCTAACCTTATTACAGTGGCTGAGTCACTGGCTTACTAGGGCTCTTCCATACAGTCCCTAGGAGGGGTGTGTCACTTGAGTGGGTTGAGTCACTGATCTTCCTGTCTGGGTTGGCGCCCCCCCTTGGGTTATGCCGTGGCGGAGATCTTTGTGGGCTATACCCGGCCTTGTCTCAAGATGGTAAGTTGGTGGTTGAAGATATCCCTCTCGTGGTGTGGGGGCTGTGCTTTGGCAAAGTGGGTGGGGTTATATCCTTCCTGTTTGGCCCTGTCCGGGGGTGTCCTCGGATGGGGCCACAGTGTCTCCTGACCCCTCCTGTCTCAGCCTCCAGTATTTATGCTGCAGTAGTTTGTGTCGGGGGGCTAGGGTTAGTTTGTTATATCTGGAGTACTTCTCCTGTCCTATCCGGTGTCCTGTGTGAATTTAAGTATGTTCTCTCTAATTCTCTCTTTCTTTCTCTTTCTCGGAGGACCTGAGCCCTAGGACCATGCCTCAGGACTACCTGACATGATGACTCCTTGCTGTCTCCAGTCCACCTGGCCTTGCTGCTGCTCCAGTTTCAACTGTTCTGCCTGTGATTATTATTATTTGACCATGCTGGTAATTTATGAACATTTGAACATCTTGGCCATGTTCTGTTATAATCTCCACCCGGCACAGTCAGAAGAGGACTGGCCACCCCACATAGCCTGGTTCCTCTCTAGGTTTCTTCCTAGGTTTTGGCCTTTCTAGGGAGTTTTTCCTTGCCACCGTGCTTCTACACCTGCATTGCTTGCTGTTTGGGGTTTTAGGCTGGGTTTCTGTACAGCACTTTGAGATATCAGTTGATGTACGAAGGGCTATATAAATACATTTGATTTGATTTGATTTATATTGTAATTACTTCGCCACCATGGCCTTTTTATTGCCATACCTCAATTGCACTCACTCTATATATACTTTTTTCTCTTTTGTTCTACTGTATTATTGACTGTATGTTTGTTTATTCCATGTGTAACTCTGTGTTGTTGTCTGTGTGACACTGCTTTGCTTTATCTTGGCCAGGTCGCAGTTGCAAATGAGAACTTGTTCTCAAATAGCCTACCTGGTTAAATAAAGGTGAAATAAAAACAAAAGTTATAGTCTATACATTTCACATTTAGGCTGTGATCTACATGAAATTAAATACAAATTAAATGAAAAATGACTTATTCATGCCTTTGAGCTTGGACAGTCTGTGGCTTCAGGTTCATGCGATTGTGCCTGGACAGCAGGCCAGCAGTCTAAAATATCCTCTCCATACTTGCATAGCCACTGGTTACGCTACAATTCCTTTGGACAGGCTGGGCAGAGATGCAAACGAGAGACAGAAGCCGGGGAGAAAACTGCTGGTAGGCTTGACGAAAGAAAACTAACTGGCAACAGACAAACAGAGAACACAGGTATAAATACACAGCGGATAATGGGGAAGATGGGTGACACCTGGAGAGGGGTGGAGAGAAGCACAAAGACAGTTGAAACAGATTAGGGTGTGACACCTTCCCTCTAGTTGGGTGGAATCATCTGGAAGCTTTGGGATGGATCTGGGATTTGTCTTTGGGTATATGGAATTATAAATATAATATTTATGGTGACAATATGATAAATATACATCCTGGATAGATCATGTTAGTTGATGGGTTGTTTCCACTGTCTGAATTGTAAGTCATCAACAGGAGATTTGTGTGATTTTGTGATATTTGTTTTGTGATTCAGGAGTAATTGTATAGTATTGTGAATTTCATTCACTTAAATAAATCATATTCATCAATGAGTAGCAATTATGACAAATTCCCCAGTGTTAATACAAAATGTAATTAACACTGAGAGTGTTCAATCAACACTGACAACAATTGAAGATCGCAATGCTCAACATTTTATAAAAAGTACTTTTTCTTCCTTTGCTAAGTACCAGGAAATTTGAAAGACAGGCTGAATAGGCGTGGAGCTTTAATTTGTGAGCTCAAGTTAATCAGAATGACTGTTTAGGACATTTAAATGCTTCTAAACTGACAGAGACTACAGCACAAAACAGATAAAAGGACATGGCTAGCCACTCAACCATTAAAGGTCAATGTATTTGGTTGTTCCAAAATGTTAACAAAAAATGTTGAATCAATTTATTTCACATAATACACAATTCAAACAATAAGTTATCAATCCAACTTAATCTAATCAAAAGAAATACAAACAACTAATGTATTCAATCAAAACACAAGTGGCAATAAATCGATTTGAGACTTGCTGCCACTCTGATCTGTTCTCTATACACATACTGTACTTGGTAGAGAAACACTACCACATAACACTTAAATTGGAACAGTACTCTCACTAAAGGGTGCAACAATTATAGCCTTTTACAAGACTTGCCTAAAAGTATGTTAAATAGTTATTAACAACAATACCATGCACCCACTAGTGTTCAAAATATTTTGGGGTATGTAAAAACATGAAATTGTGCTGTATTCTGAATTACAGTAAATGAATGGCAGTAATAGGCCAATAAGTTACTGTTGAGTTTCAGGACAAGGTTTGTAGAATTCATAAAATATAGTATATTACCATATTCTGTGGGGGTACAGTATTTGAACGCACAAGTGCAACTGATATAGCTTCTTGCAAGGCACGCCTTAAAACCATTGACTCTTTCCCCGCTCACAACATTTTTTTGCACGGCACCATAATTAATCATGTAAAACACATTTAAGGTGTATTACTGTTGAAATTACAATACATTCTTAGTGTGCTATTAAAATAAATTAACAATATTTAATTGTGCATTCTACGGTAATCTACTGTATTCAGTTTATACAGTATCAGAAAGGTACAAATACCTACAGAAAGGTACAAATAAAATTACAAACACTGCTAACAGTGTAATACACCTTAAGATGTTTCGGTAATTTTAACATTAAAACACTTTAGAATGCCCCAGATCTGGGATAACAATAGTTTTACATTTGCTTTGTGGAAAGTAACTGCTTTTTTGGCAGAACAAAAAGTTACGTTGGAGGGGACTGCAACTTCTTTGAAAACAGACCTGAAAAAAAGTAATACTTTTGAATACAGATCTGAGAAATCAACTGCTTTTTATATTTGAAGTGTTAAATGAATAATAAACAATTAAATCAATAAATCCGATCAAATCAACATCAGTAAACTTCAGCAAGATCTACAGAATATTTTTTACAGCTTGTTATTTTTATATATATATTTTTGTATAGCATGTTGAGAAAAGGATCTTGCCTGTGTTGGGGTTGATGGTTGGTCTAGTAGAGTGGTTCGTGGGCTTGTGTTGGGGGAGGGATGGTGTTATGGCAGTGGCGGGTTGGAGGTGGCAGTCGTGGTGGCCACTGCTGTATACAGGGTTGGCAAAGGGGTTGGTGTTGTGGAACTGGGGCCAGGATACAGGAACTAGGAACTGGTGCAGGTGATGGGTCAGGACATGGGTCTGTAGAAAAGAACAAGGACAGCGCAAGCAGACACTCAAGGAAGCCATAGACCAAGAGGTCAGTGGTGGCACTCTCGCTCTGGGTAAATGTCTGATGGTTGTTCCCTCCTCTGTGCCTCGTCTGATGCTGGAAGCCAGGTATTGGGTTGGTGCTTGGTCGTGTGCTGGATCTGCATAGAGGAGGAAGGAAAACCTGAGGAGCAAGCAGACATATCTGGAAGCCCAAGACCCTGAGGTCAATAATGGTTCCCTGCTTTGGCCTGCTCACTCCATGCGTAGGTCTACATTTTTGATGAATGGTTCCTGGTTTTGATCCGCTTCTTTGAGAGGGAAGAGGGATAAGTGTAGACGGAGGAAGGGAAAGAGGGCTGGAAAAGGGGGGTGGAGATTGGAGAGTATATTGATGCTGGAGGAGCGAACATTGGCAAGGCTGGATGCTCAAGGCTGGAAGACAGATGGAACAGACATGGCCTAGAGCTGCTTGGCCACAGAGAACTCATGAAACAGTTGGTAGGTATGTTTGAAACGAGTGCATCCATGTGTGCAGTTTTTTGCACGTACCTTGTGCTGTCTATGGAGAGCTGGGAAGGGGAGGCAGCCATGGACCGTTCTCCAAGTTCTGTCTTCCTGTGGTCTGTCTTCTGGGGGCAGTAAGAGGCAGGGTGGAAGGGTCAGGGTTGGTTAAAGAGTGGATGAGAGGGAGTAGTATGGGGAAAGGTTTTGGAGGGGGAGACAGTTCCTCTGGGGGGGTGGGGGACTTCGGAGGGCCTGTGTGCTGGCTTTGGGGTTGTGGTTTTGATTCTGTTTTTTTGTTGTTGTGTGGTCTCTTGCTGGTGTGTTGTTTTGTCTTCCTTTTCCATTTTTTTATCTGTTGTTTAAATGTTGTGTGTTCTGGCCCTTGTGGGTATTCTTCTTGATTGTCAGGGCACCAGGAGTTGGTGGGGGGGGGTCTTTTGGTGGGTGGGCTTCCTAATCGGCTCTTTAAGGGGGTGGAGGTGGCCAGGAAGGGGGAGGGACCGGAAGGGGTTGAGTTGTTGCCGAGGCATATTGGGTGGTGATGAGTGATGTTTCTGGAGCGTCTTGGGTGGGAGCCATTTATGGGACATCGTGGGTGGTAGGTTGGACAGTTCCTGATAAATGTTCTGGCTCTGGTTGTGGTTCTGGGTCTTTGTTGTTGTCTGGGGGTGGGGGTTCAGTGTTGTTGGCATTGGCTGTTGCCCTTCCGGCGAAGGAATTGGGGCAGGTTTTAAAGAAGTTGCCCCCTTTCCCACACAGGTTCCAAGGTCGTGTGGACTACCGTCCGAGGTGGGATGCTCCCCTTTACAAATTCTGCAAATAATGGCTGTGCAGGCTACAGTCAGATGGCCCAGTTGGCCGCAGTTCCTGCACAGTTTGGCCAACTGTAATAGAAGACGAAGCCGCTGTTGTTCCCCAGCATGATGGTACTGTGGAGGTGTTGGATTGCACCCTCTCATGTTGGGTCTGGTCTTAACTGTACCAGCCATTTTTTGTGTCCCAATCCAGTTGTTGTCTTCTTCCAGGACCCCCCTAGCCCCTGACTTGAGGGTGGCAAAATTATGTAACCAAGCTTCTATGTCCTACTCTTGGATGCTTTTGCTGTGGAATTGGACTAACTACTTTCGATTCTGTGTCTGAGAGTGAAATGACTGTGAACCTGATCTTTACAATTTCTGTATTTTAACCAAAACTGTTCTAGTCACTGGGGGGGGGGGGGGGATTCTGGAAGCTGGCTTCAAATTATTCCTGTGGTCCTGGGGGTTGAATTCCAGGCAGGACATGGTTTCTGGTCTAGTGGTTGTTGTTGCTGCTGCTCCTGCTGCTCCCTGGTGATTGGTGACTCTTGTGCTTGGAAGAATCCTCTATGGGTATTAGCGTCAGCCTCAACACATCACTCCTGGGTTCATCCCGGTCATCTTGTTTAGGTCCAGTGGGGGGATTTGGAGAAGGAGGTGGTTGGTTCTGGTCTCAGTGGTGACTTGGTGTTGTCTGTTCTGATCATTGGTCTGCTCCACTCCTGCAGGGGGAGGAAGGCAAACCTCAGTGTGAGCAGACACACCTTGATCCCAGATGCATTGGATTGAGACGCATCCAATGCAAAAAACTAGATAACTCTAGCTTTAACTGATGGATTTTGATGTGATTTTTTTATTATGCTAATTGTATTTATGCTGGGCCATGGAAATTGCCTCTATGGGGTTAAATCCATATACGGATCTAGGATATTATCCATAATGGGACTGTTTCTACATGCATCCAATCCGGAATTCAGAAATCTCTCTGCTACCGTATGAGTCCAGGGAGATATCTGGGATGAGATACATTCAAGACATGCACATGATGCACGTGCCCCTGCTTACGTATTTGTAGACTATACTAACTTTGGAAAGGGTATCTGTCAACATGATGTACATACGTGTATATGGGCGAATTTCAACGTGTAGGTGACGATCGCCACACTGGAAGGATGAATTTTGACTATACCAGCCAGAATACAGCATGAGCTTATAGTAAGGCAACTTGGTGTGAACTTTGAACTCTTATTAACTAAAGAAGTGATACATCCTAAACGTTGAGTTATCAGCAGCAGCCTAGGAAAGGACAAATAATCTCTTCAGAATGACAGGGCACTACAACGTAACCGTTCTACCACACACTACAACCCAGAAATATTATTCAAAGGACAAGGGAGATCTCTGTTGGGCAACCCAGCTTTCCATCTTCGACCAATCTATTGACGCACAGCTCAGAGTAAATACAGTGCCTTGCGAAAGTATTCGGCCCCCTTGAACTTTGCGACCTTTTGCCACATTTCAGGCTTCAAACATAAAGATATAACACTGTATTTTTTTGTGAAGAATCAACAACAAATGGGACACAATCATGAAGTGGAACGACATTTATTGGATATTTCAAACTTTTTAAACAAATCAAAAACTGAAAAATTGGGCGTGCAAAATTATTCAGCCCCCTTAAGTTAATACTTTGTAGCGCCACCTTTTGCTGCGATTACAGCTGTAAGTCGCTTGGGGTATGTCTCTATCAGTTTTGCACATCGAGAGACTGAAATTTTTTCCCATTCCTCCTTGCAAAACAGCTCGAGCTCAGTGAGGTTGGATGGAGAGCATTTGTGAACAGCAGTTTTCAGTTCTTTCCACAGATTCTCGATTGGATTCAGGTCTGGACTTTGACTTGGCCATTCTAACACCTGGATATGTTTATTTTTGAACCATTCCATTGTAGATTTTGCTTTATGTTTTGGATCATTGTCTTGTTGGAAGACAAATCTCCGTCCCAGTCTCAGGTCTTTTGCAGACTCCATCAGGTTTTCTTCCAGAATGTATTTGGCTCCATCCATCTTCCCATCAATTTTAACCATCTTCCCTGTCCCTGCTGAAGAAAAGCAGGCCCAAACCATGATGCTGCCACCACCATGTTTGACAGTGGGGATGGTGTGTTCAGGGTGATGAGCTGTGTTGCTTTTAGCCAAGCATTGTTGCCAAAAAGTTACATTTTGGTTTCAACTGACCAGAGCACCTTGTTCCACGTGTTTGGTGTGTCTCCCAGGTGGCTTGTGGCAAACTTTAAACAACACTTTTTATGGATATCTTTAAGAAATGGCTTTCTTCTTGCCACTCTTCCATAAAGGCCAGATTTGTGCAATATACGACTGATTGTTGTCCTATGGACAGAGTCTCCCACCTCAGCTGTAGATCTCTGCAGTTCATCCAGAGTGATCATGGGCCTCTTGGCTGCATCTCTGATCAGTCTTCTCCTTGATTGAGCTGAAAGTTTAGAGGGACGGCCAGGTCTTGGTAGATTTGCAGTGGTCTGATACTCCTTCCATTTCAATATTATCGCTTGCATAGTGCTCCTTGGGATGTTTAAAGGTTGGGAAATCTTTTTGTATCCAAATCCGGCTTTAAACTTCTTCACAACAGTATCTCGGACCTGCCTGGTGTGTTCCTTGTTCTTCATGATGCTCTCTGCGCTTTTAACGGACCTCTGAGACTATCACAGTGCAGGTGCATTTATACGGAGACTTGATTACACACAGGTGGATTGTATTTATCGTCATTAGTCATTTAGGTCAACATTGGATCATTCAGAGATCCTCACTGAACTTCTGGATAGAGTTTGCTGCACTGAAAGTAAAGGGGCTGAATAATTTTGCACGCCCAATTTTTCAGTTTTTGATTTGTTAAAAAAGTTTGAAATATCCAATAAATGTCGTTCCACTTCATGATTGTGTCCCACTTGTTGTTGATTCTTCACAAAAAAATACAGTTTTATATCTTTGTTTGAAGCCTGAAATGTGGCAAAAGGTCGCAAAGTTCAAGGGGGCCGAATACTTTCGCAAGGCACTGTATATTTATTGCATTTTCCTTTTTGAAGTGGGCGGTTATTTAGAATGCATAAGATTCTGTATTTACGATAGCATAGCTAGCATTCATATTGCATTCATATTGTCCGATAGACACCCAATCCTTTTGCTCCTCAGTCTTCCGGCACTTTCATTCAAACCCAACCCCCTTTCTTTGTGTAACCAGCCGTCATATGAGTTTAGTCAGCTAGGGACGTTTTCTTTTATGACATAATTAGTAATCAATGTATGATCCATCCTGTGTATATGCAATTCTGTGTGATTATTTAGGTTTTTAGTAAATAGATAATTAATCCAAATGTTGTATTGATGATTCAACTTGTTAGCCAGGGTTCATGAAGATAACCAATCATTTTACAACGTTCAGATGAGACTGAATAAAGTGACAATTAATAACTGACTGCTATTGATATACAAGATTACCAGGTCTTTAAGGGTTGATTCGGAAGACAATAGCTCTATAAACATTCTGCCGTGGTGCCCCGACTTCCTAGTTAATTACATGTACATGATTAGTTTAATCAGGTATTATTATTTACAGAGAATTGATTTGATAAAATAGCATGTCATGTCACTTAATCCATTGTAAAGACACGACAACAGTCAGTATTTGTCAACATCAAAAGAGAAAATTGGATGTCACAGAAAATGTGCTGAGATGGCAAGATGGTGCCGACAGAGATGGTCGCCTCTCTTTGAGTCCTTAGGAAGCGATGCAGTATTTGTTTTTTTCATGTATTATTTCTTAAATTGTTAGCCAAGAGCGACGTCAACTTACCAACATTATGACCCCAGGAATATGACTTTCCCGAAGCGGATCCTTTGTTCAAACCAGCACATTGGATCTAATCCCTGAGGCCGACCCAAAACAACGTTGCTGCAGAAGAGGTAGACGAGAGGCCTCCTGGTTAGACTTCGAAGGTTTGCATACCACCCACCGATTCAGAGTATATTACTCGCCAATGTCCTGTCTCTATACAACAAGGTGGACAACATTAGGGCAAGGATTGCATTCCAGAGAGACATCAGAGATTGTAACATTCCCATTAGTTCTGTTGTTATGTCTTTGTTTTAGTATGGTCAGGGAGTGAGTTGGGTGGGTTGTCTATGTTCCTTTTTCTATGTTTTGGGATTTCTGTGTTTGGCCTGGTATGGTTCTCAATCAGAGGCAGCTGTCAATCGTTGTCCCTGATTGAGAACCATATTTAGGTAGCCTGTTTTCTATTGTGTTTTGTGGGTGATTGTTTCCTGTTGGATGTTTGTTTCACATTTCAGGACTGTTTCGGTGTTCGTTTGTATCAGTCACTTTGTTTTTTTGTATTCTTTAGTGTTCAGTTTTAATAAACTAAAATGGACACTTACTACACTGCACATTGGTCCGACATCTCTTACTCCTCGTCTGAAGAAGAGGAGAACCGTTACACAAATGCTGACCATATTATATCACGAGAATTCTCGTCAGTTATCCTCAAAGGTATGTATATCCCCCTCAAGCCGATACCACGACGGCCCTCAAGGTACTTCACTGGACTCTGTGTAAACGGAACACCATTTATCCTGCATTTATAGTAGCTGGGGATTTCAACAAAGCAAATTTGAGGAAAGTCTACCTAAATTCTATTAACATGTCGATTGAAGCACTTGTGCGAAAAATACACCGTACCACTGCTACTCTAAATTCCATGATGCATTCAAGGGCCTCCTCCGCCCTCCCTTCGGCAAATCCGACCATTTTGCTCCTGCTGTCCTATAGGCAGAAATTCAAACAGGATGTACCGTTGACAAGAGCCATTCATCGCTGGATTGTTTTGATCACATGGCCTGTGAATTGTTCGGGGCAGCCTCAGAGAATAACATTGATTTTTCCCCTGACTCGGTGAGTGAGTTTATAAGGAAGTGCATTGGAGATGTACACACTGTGAATATTGAAACCTACCCTAACCAGAAACCGTGGATAGATGGCGACATTTGCGGAAAACTGAAAGCGCAAACCACCGCATTTAACCATGTATATATGACTGGGAATATGGATGAATATAAACAGTGTAGTTATTTCCTCCGCAAGGCAGTCAAATAAGCGAAATGTTGATATAGGGACAACGTGGAGTTGCAATTCATCGGCTCAGACATGAGATGTATGTGGCAGGGTCTACAGGTAATTACGGACTACAAAAAGAAAACTAGCCACGTCACGGTCACCGTCGTCTTGCTTCCAGACAAACTAAACACCTTCTTTACCCACTTTGAGGATAATACAGTGCCACCAACACGTCCCGCTACCAAGGACTGCAGGCCCACCCTCTCCTTCTCCGTGGCCAACGTGAGTAAGACGTGTTAACCCTTGCAAGGCTGCTGTCCTGCTGTCCGACATCCCTAGCCGCATCCTCAGAGCATGCGCAGACCAGCTGGCTGGTGTGTTAACAGACATATCCAAATGCTTAAAGATGGCCACCATTGTCCCTGTACCCAAGAAAGCAAAGATAACTGAACTAAATGACTATCGCCCCGTGGCACTACCTTCTGTCACAATGAAGTGCTTTGAGAGACTAGTCAAGGATCATATCACCTCCACCTTACCTGCCACCCTAGACCCACTTCAGTTTGCATACCGCCCCAACAGGTCCACAGATGATGCAATCGCCATCACACTGCCCTATCCCATCTGGACAAGAGGAATACCTATGTAGTGTGGTGAAGAGGGCTGTTGCACCTTCTTCACCACACTGTCTGTGTGGGTGGACCATTTCAGTTTGTCTGTGATGTGTACGCTGAGGAACTTAACTTTCCACCTTCTCCACTACTGTCCTGTTGATGTGGATAGGGGGTTGCTCCCTCTGCTGTTTCCTGAAGTCCACGATCATCTTCTTTGTATTGTTGACATTGACTGAGAGGTTGTTTTCGTGACACCACACTCCGAGTGTCTTCACCTCCTCCCTGTCTCTTAGTTGTCCCAGTGTTGAGGCTGAAAGTATTAGGCTTGTCACCTAAAAACCTGACAAACTTTTTCAGATGCACAATTGAGAGCATCCTGTCGGGCTGTATCACAGCCTGGTACGGCAACTGCCCCGCCCTCAATCGCAAGGCTCCCCAGAGGCTGGTGCGGTCTGGACAACACATCACCGGGGGCAAACTACATGCCCTCCAGGACACCTACAGCACCCGATGTCACAGGAAGGCCAAAAAGATCATCAAGGACATCAACCACCCGAGCCACTGCCTGTCCACCCCACTACCACCCAGAAGGCGCAGTCTGTACAGGTGCATCAAAGCTGGGACCGAGAGATTGAAAATCAGCTTCTATCTCATTTCCATCAAACTGTTAAACAGCCATCATTAACTCAGAGAGGCTGCTGTCTACAGTACATACAGACTCAAATCAATAGGCACTTTAACAATGTTTACATATCTTACATTACTCATCTCATATGTATGTACCATCTATTGCATCTTGCCTATGCCGCTCGGCCATCGCACATCCATATATTTGTATGTACTTATTCCATCCCTTTAGATTTGTTTGTATTAGGTAGTTGTGGAATTGTTAGATTTCTTGTTAGATATTGCTGCACTGAAGGAGTGGCTTCGTAAGAAGCATTTCAAGGTCCTGGAGTGGCCTAGAAGCAGAAGCATTTCTCTACACTAGCATTAACATCTGCTAACCTTGTGTATGTGACCATTAACAGTTGATTTGATTTGCGATATCTCAAGATATAGAATGTCCATATCCAGCCATTGGAAATGTCCATGTTTGATATTTGGAGTAATCCCAATATCATATACAGTGGGGCAAAAAAGTATTTAGTCAGCCACCAATTGTGCAAGTTCTCCCACTTAAAAATATGAGAGAGGCCTGTAATGTTCATCATAGGTACTCTTCAACTATGAAAGACAAAATGAGAAAAACAATCCAGAAAATCACATTGTAGGATTTGTAATGAATTTATTTGCAAATATGGTGGAAAATTTACAGAGGCGTATCATAAAAAACAACAGAGGTTTCCCCTCCTGTGTTTCCTCCCATCCTTTGTTAATGTTCTATCATCTTGCCAATAGTTGCTGCTGCATGCCATTACTGTCTTGCTAAGACTCCTCTTTAACTGCAGTAACTTCAAAACAGTCCACAGAGAGAGTGTGAGAGAGAGAGAGAGAGAGAGAGAGCAAGAAAGAGCAAGCACGAGAGCTGAGGCTACAGTACTTGGGGCTGAGTTATCTGCATTACTGAGTTATCACACAGTAGTAGAAAGCTACTGTGCACCGAACAAACCTCTGATGGTATGTCACTTTGAACTCAGAGGCTGCCAGCGCTCATATTAAAGTTTAAACAGACAAAAACATGTATTTCCAAGTGTATAGTAATTTAGACGGCAGCATTTGTGAAGTTAACACAATATTAACGTACGCACACAACAAAACTGGGGTGAGCGAGATTAACATTGGATGTGAATAATGTCATCCACAAATTAATTCATCAATTGATCAAAAGTATGCCATAGGTTTTGATATGGTGAGGTATAGAATGGCTTACATTCATCAGAGAACCAATTAAATTCAACTAATGGAGTTGGAGCCATTCAGTGCAGATTTGTGGGGAAACATATGGCACCCCATTCATTACACAAGGCACTACTTTTGACCAGAGCCCTATGGGCCCTGGTCCATAGTAGTCCATAGTAGTGCACTATGAAGGGAGTAGGGTGCCATTTGGAATACAGACATTTGACCTTGACTAGCCTCCATCCTCCCGTTGTGCCTCAAGTGTGTCACCACTAGTGTTTTATTACTGGACTGGGTGGTTCTTTATCAGCCACGGTGACATCATATTTACGTATGTGAACCAATCTCATTAGGCTGCTATTGCTGTAAGGAGTAAACTCTGACCAAGAGATGTGTGTGCGTGTAAGCACAGTGCAGGCCACAAAGAACATTCAGTCCAATATAATTTATGAAAGGTATGCTTAAAAATGTATTATAACATCACAACCTTCAAATTAAGTATAGCAGTATATTTTCAAGAGGAGGAGAGCAAAGGGAGAAAGGTGGAAATATAGTATTTTATTATCATAGAGCAACTATAGTTACATTTAGTGCATTTTACTTTGCCTCAAATACTTTGAACAATTGCATTTAGTCGTATGTACCTTGTCTGCATTAGAAATAATCTACTTTAGTCTGTATGTCTTGATCTGTATATCCTTTGGGCTTACAGTAGTAATTCACCAACCATCTACCTATTTTAATGACACAGCAGTGCAGGCAAGCAGGCAGGCAGACAGACAGACAGATGCTCTACGACCTTTACAAGTGTCGCAGGACTTGTCTGAAATTAGACAGTAACCAAAAAAGTGTTAAACAAAAAATATATATATTTTTTATTCTTCAAAGTATCCACCCTTTGCCTTGATGACAGCTTTGCACAATCTTGGCATTCTCTCAATCACCTTCATGAGGAATGCTTATCCAACGGTCTTAAAAGAGTTCCCACATGATGAGCACTTGTTGGCTGCTTTTCCTTCACTCTGCTGCACAACTCATCCCATCTCATCCCATCTCAATTGGGTTGAGGTTGGGTAATTGTGGAGGCCAGGTCATCTGGTGCAGCACCATCACTCTCCTTCTTGGTCAAATAGCCCTTACACAGCCTGGAGGTGTGTTTTTGGTCATTGTCCTGTTGAAAAACAAATTATAGTCCCACTGAGCGCAAACGAGATGGGGTTGCGTATTGCTGCAGAATGCTGTGGTAGCCATTTTGGTTAAGTGCGCCTTGAATTCTATTTACATCACAGACAGTGTCACCAGCAAAGCACCCCCACACCACCTCCTCCATGCTTCACAGTGGGAAACACACATGCTTAGATCATCCGTTCACCTACTCTGCATCTGGAATGATTAGTTGTGTCCAAACGTTTGAATGGTACTGTATATATATTTCCTGAATCTCCTACATGTATCACAGACAATTCAAAACCTTGTTTCTTGTGATTTATTTTTTTACTGTCCTTTTTGACATTCATGAATGTGTTATTCAATGCATTTCTATGGGCTATAGTAAAGGCCAACAACAATATTTATCAAATTATTTTTGTATATATTTTTTATACCTAAAGGGGTCCTTAGGAATCAAATAGCAAAAGGATCCAAAGTATCAAATCAAAAACATTGTCACATGCAGATGTTAATGCGAGTGTAGCGAAATGTTTGTGCTTCTAGTTCTGACAGTGCAGTAATATCTAACAAGTAATCTGACAATTCCACAACAATTACCTAATACACACAAATCTAAAGGGGTGAATGAGAACATGTACATGTAAGTATATGGATGAGCGATGGCGGAGCAGCAAGGTGCAATAGATGGTGAAAAATACAGTATATTCATGTAATATGAGTAATGTAAGATATGTAAACATTACTAAAACCTCCCTAGGGTATGTGGGACGCTAGCGTCCCACCTGGCCAACATCCACTGAGATTGCAGATCGCCAAATTAAAATACAGAAATACTCATTATAAAAATTCAGAAAACAAAACATATTTTACATAGGTTTAAAGATTAACTTCTTGTAAATCCAACCACGGTGTCAGATTTTTAAAAATGCTTTATGGCGAAAGCATACCTTGCGATTATTTGAGAACATAGCCCAGCAGACAAATCATTACAAACAGTAACCAGCCAAGTAGAAGAGTTACACAAGTCAGAAATAGAGATAAAATTGATGATCGTCATATGGTGGCACTCAGAAGACATTAATTTACTCAATAAATGTTCCTTTTTTTCGATAAAGTCTCTTTATATCCAAAAATGTCAGTTTTGTTTGTGCGTTTTCTTCAGTAATCCACAGGCTCAAACGCAGTCAAAACAGACAGACAAAAAAATCCAAATTGTATCTGCAAAGTTCATAGAAACATGTCAAACGATGTTTAGATTTAATACTCAGCTTATTTTTAGCCTAAATTATCTATAATATTTCAATCGGACAATAACGTTGTCAATATAGAAGGTAAACAAGAAAGGCACTCTCTCGGGTTTGCGCATGAAAAAGCTCTGTGACACGTCAGGGTCAACTCATTCAGACTGGTCTTACTCCCTCATTTATAAGAATACAAGCCTGAAACAATTTCTAAAGACTGTTGACATCTAGTGGAAGGCATAGCAACTGCAAATTGAGTCCTAAGTCAATAGATACTGTTTTGGCATTGAATAGAAAACTACAAAATCAACTACAACAAAAATACTTCCTGAATGGATTTTTCTCAGGTTTTTGCCTGACAAATCAGTTGGGTTATACTCACAGACACTATTTAAATGGTTTTGGAACCTTTAGAGTGTTCTCTATCCTAATCTACCAGTTATATGCATATCATATCTTCTGGGCCCGAGTAGCAGGCCGTTTAATTTGGGCATGCTTTTCATCCAAAATTCAAAATTCCTACCCAAGAGAAGTTAAAGTGCCATTACTTAGAGTGCATTGTATAAAGTGACTAGTGATCCATTTATTAAAGTGGCCTGTGATTGGTTCTAAATGTAGGCAGCAGCCTCTGAGTTAATGATTGCTGTTTAGCAGTCTGATGGCCTTGAGATTGAGGCTGTTTTTCAGTGTCTCATTCCTTGCTTTGATGCACCTTGCCTTCTGGATGGTAGTATTGTGACCAGGCAGTGGCTCAGGTGGTTGATGTCCTTGATGACCTTTTTGTCTTTCCTGTGACATCGGGTGCTGTAGGTGTCATGGAGGGCAGGTAGTTTGCCCCCGGTGATGTGTTGTGCAGACCGCACCACCCTCTGGAGAGCCTTGTGGTTGAGGGCGAAGCCATTGTAGTACCAGACAGGATGCTCTCAATTGTGCATCTGTAAAATTGTCAGGATTTTGCGTGACAAGCCAAATTTCTTCAGCCTCTTGAGGTTAAAGAGGCACTGTTGCCCCTTCTTCACCACACTGTCAATGTGAGTGAACCTTTTTTTTGCATGACCATCTTACAAAAATTCCATATGTCAGCTCTACGAAGTGTTACAGGACTTGTCTGAAGGTAACTGGTACTGGTTTAAAAAAAAAACATTGGCTGTATGAAGGATGTTTTGAAACTACCCAAAATAAGGAGTTAAATACGTGTAATATATATATATATATATATATATATATATATATATATATATATATATATATATATATATATATATATATTTTTTTTTTTTTTTTTTTTTTTTTTTTTTTCCTGAACTTTATTATATCTCCTACATTTAAGACAGACACTTCAAAACCTTGTTCCCTAAGAGTTATTTTTTGACTGTCCTTTTTGCCATTCATGAATGTGTTATTCAATGCCTTTCTATGGGCTATTTATTTTACCTTTATTTAACTAGCCAAGTCAGTCAAATTCTTATTTTCAATGACGGCCTAGGAACAGTGGGTTAACTGCCTGTTCAGGGGCAGAACAACAGATTTGTACCTTGTCAGCTCGGGGATTTGAACTTGGTTACTAGTCCAACACTCTAACCACTAGGCTACCCTGCCGCTATTGGTTAAAGGCCAAAATCTATATATATATATTTGTACCTCAAGGGGTCCTGAAATTCCAAATCAAATAGCTAAATTATCCGTAGTATGACCATCTTACAACAATTCCATATGTCAGCTTAGGAACCCCTCCCTTCCCTCACCATCTTACACAGAACCCAAACCGGCTGCGTGCGTGCGCCATCGTGCATATATTTATTTTGTCCCCCTACACCAAATGCGATCACGACACGCAGGTTAAAATATCAAAACAAACTCTTAACCAATTACATTAATTTGGGAACAGGTCAAAAATCATTAAACATTTTTGACAATTATCTAGTTAGCTGGCACTAGCTAGCTAATTTGTCCTGGGATATAAACATTGAGTTGTTATTTTACCTGAAATGCACAAGGTCCTGTACTCTGACAATTAATCCACACATAAAACGGTCAACCGAATTGTTTCTAGTCATCTCTCCCCCTTCCAGGCCTTTCATATGTTGATTGGCATCTAAGCTTTCATAGTATTACTACACCAACCGGCAACACAGTTCGTCTTTCAATCACCCACGTGGGTATAACCAATGAGGAGATGGCACCTGCTTCTATAAACCAATGAGGAGATGGGAGAGGCAGGACGAGCAGTGTGGGTGCAATAATTGAATAACATAGATTTCTAAATGTATTTTTCAACGCGAGCAGCGTGGTCAGCCTATTAGACTCTAAATAATTAATAAATTGTTTAAAAAATAATAATCTGTCGAGTGATCCCCTGCGCAACCTCCAATTTAAAAAACCCTGCATTACAGTAAAGGATTTCTTAGTCACTGTACTTCTCTAACAGAGACTCAAAAAAGGTATTTCCTTGAACAGAATTTCTCTCAAACTCTGCCTAGGAAGGGTTAGTAAAGTGTAGGGTTGTTGTATGACAGCTTTAATAAGGAGGCTTGGCGCTTTTCTCCCTGTGAAGAATAGATAAAAGGATAGAAAGTATTCTAAACACTTTGGGTTAATTGTGTTTGACAGACAAGTCCATCCTTGCCTTCTGTGTTCCCCTCTGAGGGTGCTCTCAGTAAGACAGAACAAAGAGGAGGGATTCACAGCCCTCTCTACTCTTCAGTGGAGAGGGCGTTGTAGGGAGAGAGAATGTCCTACTTTGATCCTTATGATCTTATGCTGACTCCCTCTTCTCTTTTGTCTCTGAGGGAATGTAAAAGGCTGGGAGAAATGTAAAAGGCTGGGAGAAAATTTGAATTCAACACGAAATAACACATTGGATCCTAAAAGCAATGTTATTTGTATACTGTATGTTTGAGGATGTATTCCATAATATTTACCATACATGGCAATCATTAATCTAGTCAGCTAAAAAAGTATCACGCCCCGATCTGTTTCACCTGTCTTTGTGATTGTTTACACCCCCCTCCGGGTGTCGCCCATCTTCCCCATTATCCCCTGTGCATGTGTACCTGTGTTTGCTGTCTGTCTGTTGCCAGTTCATCTTGTTTGTTCAAGGCTACCAGCGTTTTGTCTCAGCTCCTACTTTCCAGTTTCTCTTTTCTCGTCCCCCTGGTTTTTGACCCTTGCCTGTCCTGACCCTGTATCCGCCCGCCTGCTCACTCTGCCTGACCCTGAGTCTGCCTGCTGTCCTGTACCTTTGTTCCACCTCTGGATCACCGACCTCTCCCTGACCTGAACCTGTGCCTGTGCCTGTCGTCCTGTACCTGGGCCTCTACTCTGGATTATTGACCCCTGCCTGCGTTGACCTGTTGTGTCAAGTTGGCTGGATGTTCTTTCGGTAGTGGACCATTCTTGATACATACAGGAAACTGTTGTGTTAAAAAACCCATCAGTGGTGCTTTTCTTTACACATGCAAATTGGTGCGCCTGGCACCTACTACCATACCCGATTATAGTGTAAATATATACAGTATATATGCATATTCAGTATATACAGTATTTACACTATAAACAGAAATGCATGGGGGGGGGGAAAAAATGTATTTTCTCAAAAAGGTGTATTTTCATCCAGATTTCAGGATGAACAGTAAGAGACAAAACAAATACAGTAGAATATAAACAAATAGTCTTGTTACTGTAAAGAAAAAAACAATTAGGGTGCATCTGGCCACAGCACCTCATCAACATCGCAATCGATTTTCTCTCTGGCTAAACAGCGGGGGAAGTAGCGTCTGGAGTGGCATATCCAGCCATGGCATGCCCCCTCATCTAGGTCACCACAGGCCTCCTCCTTGTCCTCGTTCTTGTACCCCTCTTACTCTCACTCCTCTTCCTCTAACGCTCTCTCCAAAATTGGCCTCCATCGTTGTCCAAACAAAGAAAGCCAACCTGAAGCCTATTTATAGTGCTCAAGCTCTGATTTCTAAGAGAAGAAATGAGCTGTGTGTTTTCACATGTGAGCACTGGGTGTAGGTAATCGGTAAATTAGAGTGGCATTTTGAATGGCAGTGTTTTCCAAACAAAACACAAGACCTGTTAGTTTTGAATGATGTGTCTAATGTAGAGATCTGTGTTAAGTGTTTTGCAAAAAGTGTGTTGTACAATTGCAAACAGAGTTTAAAGCAGATAATGTGCTTGTAGTTTTGCAGACTTGGTCTGAAGATTAGGTACATGAGTTAATGGTTTCACTGAGTGTGCCTCAAGTACCACTTTTAGTGTGTAAGCGATTGTAAAAAAAAAACTGCAATGTAAAGGAAACACCCATTAAAGGCCTTGTTCATCTCGTTAGCATGCAAGCAGCTGAACACCTGAGAGATGAGAAGGGCATGAGTCACATCATAAACAGGGTTGGGACAAAAATTACAAAATATCATACATACTTGTATTTTGAATTTTAAAATACAAAAATATATTTGCAAGTAGCCAGCCCAAACACCAAAATACATTTTCAGTAACGGTTCTAGAAACTGTTTTACTTGCACTAGACACGTTTCCATCCAACCATTTCATGCGGATGAAATACCTGATGCATGATAAAAGTCACGACTGGGATGGAAACATGGAAAGCTTGAACAATTTTATAAATGCCGACAGACATTTGGTTCGTTTGACATGGTGGGATATTTTTGTGTTGTTAAAAAAAAATATGTGAGAAATGGCGGCGGAAACGTTTTTATGTACAAATACTGATATAATAACCATCATATTGAAGTAAACTTGGCGTCACGCAATGATATGTTGTGTGGTCCTCCTACTACAACGTGGGAAACCATGCAGTTTATTAGGTTACAGGTGAAATAAGTTGTGATGAACTTCACAAGGTGGGGAATGTGCAAGGTGATGAGCTTGATGCTCCTTTCCAATAAAGTCAGTGTAGATGAAGGGGAGGAGACCGGTTAAAGAAGCATTTTTAAGCCTTGAGACAATTGAGACATGGATTGTGTGTGACAAGACAAAAGATTTAAGTGCATTTTAATTGGGTATGGTAGTAGGTGCCAGGCGCACCGATTTGCATGTGTAAAGAAAAGCACCACTGATTGGTTTTTTAACACAAAAGTTTCCTGTATGTATCAAGAATGGTCCACTACCGAAAGAACATCCAGCCAACTTGACACAACTGTGTGAATCATTGGAGTCAACATAAGCCAGCATCCCTGTGGAACGCCTTCGACACCTTGTAGAGTCCATGCCCCAACGAATTGAGGCTGGTCTGAGTGCAAAGGGGGGCACAGCTCAATATTAGGAAGGTGTTCCTAATGTTTTGTACACTCAGTGTATATGGACATACCAAAATGAACTGCAAAGCACACTGGGTATTAGTATTAGCCTATTTTCGGGCGAGCTCATCAGAATAATACTCAGGATGCTTTACAATTGTTCATTTTTACATTATATTTACGTATATTAAGTTCATTTAGCAGACAGACTTATCACATCATAGTGCCATCCAACTTCTGGTACCAATGCAGGGTGAAAGGGGGTCACAAAATTGTGAACCTCTTTAATATTTCAAATACATGTAAGATCAATACTGCCCATCTGCCTATGACTAGAGCACATTGAGTTGAATTGAGCATGGGAAATCCCGCTGATCGCTCATGGAGAGGAGCTGGCTCACCACTCTGGTGCTTCACATCCTTTCCAACTACTCCACTAAAAACCGCTCCAAGCTCAAAGGAAAAAAAACTGCTGCTCCAAATTCTCTCCATTACTTAAAATCACAATTTAATCAACACCCATCTATTTTTGTGACTACCTGGACCTACCATTTGGTTTTGAAGTATTGAAACCAAACCATATGATTTGAATGAAAAGTATTTTAATAAATATGAAAATGTGATTGTAAGAAGTGCACATAATTTCAAATAGGCTACATGCATTTAAACAGCATTTAAACACTCCAAATTGGTCAGGAGCCAGACAGGGAGCCTCACGAAAATGAATTATTTAGGCTATATTATTTCAAAGCTATAGCCTACAATGAAGTACATAGTGAGTATTTGCGGGTGAGACACAATAGGCTGGTAGAGTCATAAAGCACTCTGAATTTAAGGAACATTTTGTTGTATGAAATCATTATAGTCTATAAATTGTGCATATAGGCTGTGACTTAGAAACACGATATTGGCCAGTCTGTGGCTTCAGGCTCATGCAATTGTGCCTGGAGAGCTTGCAGATAATATCCTCTCCACACCTGCAGAGCCACTGAGGATGCGAAACACCCTTTTGGCCACTGTTGCCAGGCTGTGCAGAGATACAGAGGTTTACATTTATTTTTAGATATAGCTACACCTAAAGATTTTTAAGCAAAATAACCCAACCAAAATAGAAAGCTCCTTGAATGTGGGAATATGCCAGGACTATTGGGCAAACATTTAATTATGGCCTATTGTATGGAAAATATAACAAAAGTGAACTAAACGTTTTAGAGAGATTATTTTTTGTTTATAAATACTTTGCTACAATTACCCATCTCGTTCCTCTATTTTAGCATGTGAACGTAGTTAGTAGACTTTCAGGATATGTGTCACGACTTCCTCCGAAGTCGGTCCCTCACCTTGTTCGGGCGGTGTTCGGCGTTTGACGTCACCGACCTTCAAGCCATCACTGATCCATTTTTCATTTTCCATTGGTTTTGTCTTCCATCACACCTGGTTCCAATCCCATCAATTGCATGCTGTGTATTTAGCCCTCAGTTTCCCCTCATGTCCTTGTGGGTGATTGTTTGTTGTATGTATTGGTGCAAATTTGTTCTGGTGTGCAACGGGTTTTGCACCCTCTTATTTTATTTTGTATATTTTGGTTTCAGAGTTTTTTTAATATTTATTAAACTGCTCCGTTTACACCAAGTTCACTCTCCTGCGCCTGACTTACCTGCCACCAGATTTCACAATGATTCTTTAGTTGTGGTCACTACATCACTGCACTCCCTCTCTTACTCTTCGTCCTCATCTTTGTAAATCACCTTGATTTTGAAACTGTGTGTTTTAACAGTTTCTTTATGAAAATATCTAGCGAACTTCATGATAGTAGCTAAAGCAAGGGGCTATAGCAGCACACAAGTCAACTACAAATGCATGCTGGGCCGGGCATGCCCTGAGCTCCTGAATTCATTATTAGTTTATTTTCACAAAATGTATTTGCTTTCTTTTCTTATAATCGACAATAAATATTTAATCATCAGATCGGCAGTTACTAACCTCAATTCCGACTTTGACTCATCTTCCCTGAGCTCTTTACATTATTCCGACCCAATTTTTGGGGTATCCAAAAGAAAGTGTTGGGAATAGAGAGGCAAGAGAGATGGAGTCCTGGTGAGATCAATGCAAAAGGAAAACTGGCCTCCTTTTACTTCTATTCTATTGGCCAATTGTCACTTCATATGGAGTGACAATTGGATGATCTCCAATTGCGGATTTGCTACCAATGTGACTCACATCAACAACAACTGGTGGTGTTGACTCTAGCATAGTGGAAGACTCATTGTTCAGCCGTCTTGGAATACTTGATGGTCAACCACTTTTAACTCCCGAGGGAGTTTTCAGCTGTTATTGTGACTGTTGTATACATTCCTCCTCAAGACAGGAAATATAACACGTGTAACAGTATAGCTTCCATCCCTCTCCTCGCCCCAACCTGGGCTTGAACCATGGACCCTCTGCACACATCAACAACGAAGCATTGTTACCCATCGCTCCACGGCCCTTGCAGAGCAAGGGGAACCACTATTTCAAGGTCTCAAAGTGAGTGACGTCGCCAATTGAAACACTATTAGCGCGCACCACCGCTAACTAGCTAGCCAATTCACATCGGTTACACTCACCCCCCTTTTCGCAGCAACCAGTGATCCGGGTCAACAGCATCAATCTAACAGTGTATAGCTTCCGTCCATCTCCTCGCCCCAACCTGGGCTTGAACCAGGGACTCTCTGCACACATCAACCACAGTCACTCACGAAGCATCGTTACCCATCCCTCCACAAAAGCCACGGCCCTTGCATAGCAAGGGGAACAACTACTTCTAGGTCTCAGAGCGAGTGAAGTCACCGACTGAAACACTATTAGCGCGCACCACCGCTAACTAGCTAGCCATTTCACATCAGACACACAAGCTGGCACTTAAAGAGTTGTACGAGGCTGTAAACAAGCAGGAAACCTTGCACCCGTAGGCTGCTTTTTGGCTATTTTAGTTCTGCTTCATTAACCCTTTCACACGTATGATCACACGGGTGTGATCGTTCTACAGTGGTCCCTGAAGCGTACGATCACACCCATGTGATTAGAACGCTCATTTAGAATGGCCAGTTTCGAATGACACCACAATCAGCATTTGAGCTGGCCACACTTTTTTCAGAAACTATTTACACGAACACAGTCCTTACAAAGTTATGTCCAGAATGTGAGCAGTTTAATTTTGGATGCAATGTTCAGATATTCACAGAATTATCTATAGGCTACATTTGCCCTCACGCTAACTGAGGAAAGATTTTTTATTTTACCTTTATTTAACCAGGTAAGTCAGTTAAGAACAAATTCTTATTTTCAATGACACCCTAGGAACAGTGGGTTAACTGCCTGTTCAGGGGCAGAATGACAGAGTTGTACCTTGTCAGCTCGGGGGTTTGAACTTGCAACCTTCCGGTTACAAGTCCGCCGCTCTAACCACTAGGCTACCCTGCCGATTGACACAACAGGTCATATTTTGTAACTCTCGGCTGACAAACTACAATATGAATTAGCTAATAGCAATTACTATTTATAATTAATTACATCACGGGTGAGCTCACCGTTGATCAAAATTATTAAGTAAAACACTTTCTAGAAATCGAAAGTAATCCGACGATTAGTTTCAGCGTGCAGCCATGCTTTTTTTCAGCACAAAAACCAAAGACAATAAGAGAAGACAAGATGAGTTTGGTCTGTTAATAGTATGCATGTTGAAGGGGTGTGTCGTCTACCATCGTTCACATCCCACCATACACTTCCTGAAGATCTCAAAAAATTAGTGAACCCTTACTCACCTCATTTTGTTATAGCATCTTTGGTCCGACAGACAATCACGTGAAACCCAGAATGCATTGTATGTCAACAAACATGGCGCAACACACATAGCTGGAATTAGCTTAGCTCATCATAATCAGTACAACCTTAAAAAATGTATTTTACACATACTATCTGCACATTAAAATCTATGCAAAAATCGGAATGCATGATTCATCACCGGTAATTGAATAACGTTAATAAATTAGTAAATCTATCAATAATAACACACAAAACATTTTCTGATAGTGATTTATTGACACAAATGGCACGTGCAGACAGTCAATCACGTAACCTCTCACTCCCACTCTGAACCATTGTGTTGTTGTTTATGTATGTAGCTAATGAGCTGTAGCATTAGCAATGTCTTTCAAAAGGAGACAACTCACAAATGCGGAAATTCTGAGTCTGAAAGTCAGGAATCAGATTCTGACAGTGACAGTGAGGAGCTGCCCCCAGCCTTAGAGAACCCTGAATCTGAGGACCCCCTTGTCCACTGACAGTCCTAGTTCCATTTGAAGATGCTGGTGGTGATGGAGGCAGACCGATAGTGGATGAAGTACAGGAGTTCTGAGGTAGCTGGAAGGCTGCCAGCCGTTTCACTCCTCAAGGTCCTGCTATTTGCGTTGATGAGTCCCAGTCTGGAGTGCAAAGCCCCTTGTCATTACCTCCCGAGGCAGAGTGTTTCAAGCTATTTCTAACAGAGGAGCTGTTGGGAGACATAGCAGAGACCAATCACTATGCCTTGGCGGTACAGGAGAAGAGAGAGCCAGGAGTTGGGGGGACAACCACAATTAGTGAAATGTATACCTTCCTGGTGACAGTCCTTCTCATGGAGATAGTAAAGAATAACTGGAGAATACTGGAGCAGAGATCCTATGTTTGCAAATCCCTTCTTTGCCAGCCTCTCTTCCAAGGACTGATTCCTAGTTCTACTGCTATGACTGCATTTCATCAACAAAGTTGTTTTCTGTGTTCATTTATTTCTCTTGTTCTTCTGTATTCTGTGTTCAGTTTAATAAATATATTATGGACACTTACCACTCTGCGCATTGGTCCGATATTTCATACTCCTCGTCAGAGGAAGAAGATCATTTTTACAGAACTACCCACCAAAAAAGGACCAAGCAGCAGGGTAACCTGGAGCAGACTCCTGGACTTGGGAGGAGATACTGGAAGGGTGGGGAATATTGCCGCCCCAAGGAAGAACTGGCTGCAGCGAGAGCTGAGAGGCGGCGATATGAGGTAAGGCAGCGCAACAGATTTCTGGCTCTCACAGACCTGTAACTTCTTTAAGAGGCTCCTCTGTCCTCCACTCATTACCTGTATTAATGGCACCTGTTTGAATTGTTATCAGTATAAAAGACACCTGTCCACAACCTCAAACAGTCACACTCCAAACTCCACTATGGCCAAGACCAAAGAGCTGTCAAAGGACACCAGAAAAAAAATTGTAGACCTGCACCAGCCTGGGAAGACTGAATCTGCAATAGGTAAGCAGCTTGGTTTGAAGAAATCAACTGTGGGAGCAATTATTAGGAAATGGAAAACATACAAGACCACTGATAATCTCCCTCGATCTGGGGCTCCACGCAAGATCTCACCCCGTGGGGTCAAAATTATCACAAGAACGGTGAGCAAAAATCCCAGAACCACACGGGGGGACCTAGTGAATGACCTGCAGAGAGCTGGGACCAAAGTAACAAAGCCTACCATCAGAAACACACTACGCTGCCAGGGACTCAAATCCTGCAGCGCCAGACGTGTCCCCCTGCTTAAACCAGTACATGTCCAGGCCCGTCTGAAGTTTGCTAGAGAGCATTTGGATGATCCAGAAGAAGATTGGGAGAATGTCATATGGTCAGATGAAACCAAAATATAACTTTTTGGTAAAAACTCAACTCGTCATGTTTGGAGGACAAAGAATGCTGAGTTGCATGCAAAGAACACCATACCTACTGTGAAGCATGGGGGTGGAAACATCATGCTTTGGGGCTGTTTTTCTGCAAAGGGAACAGGATGACTGATCCGTGTAAAGGAAAGAATGAATGGGGCCATGTATCGTGATATTTTGAGTGAAAACCTCCTTCCATCAGCAAGGGCATTGAAGATTAAACGTGGCTGGGTCTTTCAGCAAGACAATGATCCCAACAATGATCCCAAACACACCACCCGGGCAACGAAGGAGTGGCTTCGTAAGAAGCATTTCAAGGTCCTGGAGTGGCCTAGCCAGTTTCCAGATCTCAACCCCATACAAAATCTTTGGAGGGAGTTGAAAGTCCGTGTTGCCCAGCAACAGCCCCAAAACATCACTGCTCTAGAGGAGATCTGCATGGAGGAATGGGCCAAAATACCAGCAACAGTGTGTGAAAACCTTGTGAAGACTTACAGAAAATGTTTGACCTCTTTCATTGCCAACAAAGGGTATATAACAAAGTATTGAGAAACTTTTGTTATTGACCAAATACTTATTTTCCACCATAATTTGCAAATAAATTCATTAAAAATCCTACAATGTGATTTTCTGGATTTTTTTTCTCTGTAATAGTTGAAGTGTACCTATGATGAAAATTACAGGCCTCTCACATCTTTTTAAGTGGGAGAACTTGCACAATTGGCGGCTGACTAAATACTTTTTGCCCCACTGTACCTATATAGACATACATACTTTTTTAAAGAATATACCTACCACCGATCCCCCAATTGGAGTAAACTAATAAACACTTCAGCTTTTAACTTCAATTTATACACCTTATACACATTTTACATACAGTCTATTTTACAATAGTTATTCTTTGTTTGTTTTTAGTCCTTCCTCTATTTCTGATGTCATGCCAGTTCTATTTGTAAAATATATACATTTTACAGACCCCATATGTTTTATCTTGATATTAGTCCCACTCTTCAGCTCCATTCAACATCTAGCTCTCAACATCATCCATTTTGGATTTCTATTTGCTGTATTTTTTCAACTGTGCTGTGATGCTTCACAAGCAAATTGAACCTTACTATTATCATAGCTTCTGCAGATTGTAAATTAAAAATAAACATTTTTGCTAAAATAATTATTATATTATTGATTTATTGACTATGGCTTTTCAAATCACCCAGTATTGCTATCTGCAGCATTAGTTCTAGGCAAATGTTGCATTTATTCAGCCATTCCTGGACCTGTGACCAAAAACGAGCTACATATGGACAATACCAAAATAAATGATCTAATGACTGCCTCCTCACAGCAGAATCTGCAGAGCTGGTAAGATTGTACATATACCGTGGGGAGAACAAGTATTTGATACACTGCCGATTTTGCAGGTTTTCCTACTTACAAAGCAAGTAGAGGTCTGTAATTTTTATCATAGGTACACTTCAACTGTGAGAGACGAAAAAAATCCAGAAAATCACATTGTATGAATTTTAAGTAATTCATTTCAATTTTATTGCATGACATAAGTATTTTATACATCAGAAAAGCAGAACTTAATATTTGGGACAGAAGCCTTTGTTTGCAATTACAGAGATTATACATTTCCTGTAGTTCTTGACCAGGTTTGCACACACTGCAGCAGGGATTTTGCCCCACTCCTCCATACAGACCTTCTCCAGATCCTTCAGGTTTCGGGGCTGTCGCTGGGCAATACAGACTTTCAGCTCCCTCCAAAGATTTTATTTTGGGTTCAGGTCTGGAGACTGGCTAGGCCACTCCAGGACCTTGACATGCTTCTTACGGAGCCACTCCTTAGTTGCCCTGGCTGTGTGTTTTGGGTCATTGTCATGCTGGAAGACCCAGCCACGACCCATCTTCAATGCTCTCACTGAGGGACGGAGGTTGTTGGCCAAGATCTCGCGATACATGGCCCGTCCATCCTCCCCTCAATACGGTACAGTCGTCCTTTCCCCTTTGCAGAAAAGCATCCCCAAAGAATGATGTTTCCACCTCCATGCTTCACGGTTGTGATGGTGTTCTTGGTGTTGTACTCATCCTTCTACTTCATTAAAAAATTGCGAGTGGAGTTTAGACCAAAAAGCTCTATTTTTGTCTCATCAGACCACATGACCTTCTCCCATTCCTCCTCTGGATCGTCCAGATGGTCATTGGAAAACTTCAGATGGGCCTGGAAATGCGCTGGCTTGAGCAGGGGGACCTTGCGTGCGCTGCAGGATTTTAATCCATGACAGCGTAATATGTTACTCATGGTTTTCTTTGAGACTGTGGTCCCAGATCTCTTCAGGTCATTGACCACGTCCTGACGTGTAGTTCTGGGCTGATCCGTTACCTTTCTCATGATCATTGATGCCCCATGAGGTGAGATCTTGCATGGAGCCCCAGCCCGAGGGTGATTGACCGTCATCTTGAACTTCTTCAATTTTCTAATAATTGCATCAACAGTTGTTGCCTTCTCACCAAGCTGCTTGCCTATTGTCCTGTATCCCATCCCAGCCTTGCTCAGGTCTACAATTTTACCCCTGATGTCTTTACACAGCTCTCTGGTCTTGGCCATTGTGGAGAGGTTGGAGTCTGTTTGATTGAGTGTGTGGACAGGTGTCTTTTATACAGGTAATGAGTTCAAACAGGTGCAGTTAATACAAGTAATGAGTGGAGAACAGGAGGACTTCTTAAATTAAAAACGAACAGGTCTGTGAGAGCCGGAATTCTTACTGGTTGGTAGGTGATCAAATACTTATGTCATGCAATAAAATGCAAATTAATTACTTAAAAATCATACAATGTGATTTTCTGGATTTTTGTTTTAGATTCCATCTCTCACAGTTGAGGTGTACCTATGATAAAAGACGAATACATGCTTTGTAAGTAGGAAAACCTGCAGAATCGGCAGTGTATCAAATACTTGTTCTCCCAACTGTATCTAAAATTCTATTAGTTGCAAGAATTTTGTATAGTAATTTAAATTGAAAAATGTGAAGTTTTGCATCAGGTGTTGTTTTGCGTATCAATTCATAAACCATGTGCCATGGAATGGGTACATCGCAAATCTCTTCCTAACTATTTTGCGATTTATATGGCACAGCTGTCAGTTTTTTAGTCCTTAAATGAAATTGGTATATGTTTTTATTTACCACACTTTTCTTTAACCATTTATGTTCTTTAATACAGGGCTAACCTTTTTCCCCTTCTTCTTGCCTCTTCCATTTTTGTGGTAATGCTGCAATTAATTTGTTGTAATTTTGGGTAGGTCAGACATTTCCATATGTCTGTGTTAGCTGCATGTGTGACATAACTCCACCAGTCCTATTTATGATATCATTCACAAAAATTATACCTTTTTAAAAATGTATTAAAAAAATACAGTTTTTTCATCAATTAGTATATTTGAATTTAACCACAATATTTGTTCTGTCTTTTCAAGTGGATTAAACTGAAATTGCAACCAACTTTCTAAGGCTTGTTTAAAAAATAAAGATATTTTGGAGATTATTTCCTTTTCAAACAATCGAAAGTGGGCCGGTGTAATCTGAATAAAGGGAAAAAGGGCCTTCTTGAACATCTGATGAGATATTCGTACCAATTTACTAGAGAACGAGTTTGGATTTAAGTATAACTTTTGTATGACTGATGCCTTTAGTGAGAGGTCTAATGCTTTAATATTTAATCATTCTCCCCTCCGAATTCATATTTGTTATATAAATAGGCCCTTTTAATTTTATCTGGCTTGATGTTCCAAATAAAATTGAATATTTTATGTTCAAATCATTTAAAAAGCAGGTCACTAGGGGTAGGCAAAACCATAAGCAAATAGGTAAACTCTGATATGACTAAAGAGTTAATCAGGATGATTTTTCCACAAATAGACAGGTATTTTCCTTCCATGGTATCAAGATCTTATCTATTTTTGCAGTCTATGGCAGTAATAAATAGATATGCCGATAGTGGACAACCTTGTTTTACTCCTCTAGAGAGTTTAAAACTTTCTCAGAAATAGCCATTATTTACTATTTTACACCTAGGGTTACTATACATAACTTTAACCGATCATAACTTTCAGAGATTCCCCAAAATTGAAATATTCTAGGCATTTATATACAAACTCCAGTCGTACTTTATCAAAAGCCTTTTTAAAATCAGCTATGAAAACCAGGCCTGGTGTCCCGATATTTCATAGTATTCTATTGTTTCTAGTACTTGTCTTATATTATCTCCAATGTATCATCCATGTAAAAAAAAAAAAAAACCTGTCTGATTAGGATGAATAATATCTGACAATACTTTTTTAATTCTATGTCTCAAGAATTTTGCATCACAACACTGAAGTGTAAGATGTCTCCAATTTTTTTAATGGACTGGATCTTTATATATACCACTTGGGTCCTGTTTCAGTAATAATGATATCAGACCTTCTTGTTGCGTGTCTGATAATCTACCATTTATAAAGGAGTGGTTAAAACATGATAATAATGGTCATTTGAGTATATCTAAAAAAGTTTTGTTTACTTCCACTGGTATGCCATCCAGCCCTGGAGTTGTCCCATCCGTAAAGGCCCCAACTGCACCAAGCAGTAATCCTCTGTAATTTGGCCTTCACATGAGTCTTTCTGTACAGATGTTAATTTTACAATATTGTTAGGAAAATAATCCATACAATTAGTTTCAGTTAGTGGAGATGGAGGAGCCTGAAACAAAAACATATTCTTAAAGTACTTCCTCTTTCAAAATATAATCTGGTGAATCATGCATGACTCCATCATTTGTAACAAGTTTTAATACATTTTTTTTGGTAGCATTTCTATATTGAAGATTGAAAAATAATTTGGTACATTTCTCCCCATATTCCATCCAGTTCTCTTTATTTTATAATCCATTACACTGGATCTTTCTTGGATAAGTTCCTCCATTTCTTTTTGTTTTTCCTCTAACTTATTCTGTGCCTCTATGGTACCGTTTTTATTGCTATCTAACTGTACTGTTAGTCCTTCAATTTCCTTTGTAAATATGGACTCTTTTGATCTAAATTGCTTTTGTTTTATTGATGAGTACTGAATTGCATGGCCTCTAAAGGCACACTTAAAAGTGTCTCATACAATAAGGGGATCTGCTGTACCTATGTTATGTCTGAAAAAGTTTGTTATAAATTATTTTGTCCTAGATCTAAACAATTTATCATCTAGTAGGCTTTGATTAAATTTCCAATATCCTCGCCCACGTGGAAATTCTGCAAGAGTAATATATATGCCAATTATGTGATGATCCGACCACATTCTGTCCCCTATCAACACTTTTAAAACTTTTGGTGCCAGAAAGAATGGCATAAGAAAGTAGTCAAGACAACTAGCTTGATTAAGCCTCCGCCATATATATCTCACTAGATCAGGGTATTTAAGTCTCCATATATCCACTAATTCCAATATATCCATGACATTCATGATTTCCTGAGGGTGATAGTTTGTAGTGTGATTTGCTTTCCGGTCCATAGAGGTATTTAAGACCGAATTAAAATCACCCACCATAATAATATAGTCTAGTGTTGCTTGTAGAGTTGATACATTCTTATATAAATTTTCAAAGAAGCTTGGATCATCATTATTCAGACCGTATAGGCCATATCTGTTTATTGTCCAATAACATATTTAAAATAATCCATCTACCTTGATAATCTGTTTGGACAATTTGCACATTTGGATCAAAATTACTGCCAATTAGCTAATTAATTAATTAGCTCCTAGCCAACTTTGCAGAGGAGGGTTATTTCTTACATTATTTTGCTCAGAATGTTTCTTGTATTACCTGCAGCTGGAAATAACTTTTGATTATTAGAGGGTCACTCACCAGAAATTTTACCAGAAATTAGACTTCCCTGACCTGGATCCTTTGTTTGAACTTCCCTATGCATCACTATGCATCCCAGGGGCAGTAGCAAAATGCAGATGCCTGAAAAGAGGTAGACGGAGTGAGGCCCTAGTCAGACTCAGGCGGCGTGCATACCATCCAACTCTTCAAGGTATATTACTCACTAACAGTAATTGTAACTGTATCAGGGACTGTAACACACTCTGTTTTATGGAATCATGGCTCTCCCCTGATTTATTGGCCATACAGCCAGTGGGGTTCTCCATCCATCCCCCAGACTTGAGGAAAGAACTTTCTGGGGAAAAGAAAGGCATAGGGGTTGGTTTTAAGACTAACAACTCATTGTGTGATTGTGGTAACATACAGGAACTCAAGTCCTTTTGTTCTCCCTCATCATCAAATGGCAACCACATTACCTCCTGAAATGATTTTCCTTGGTCATCATCACTGATGTGTATATTATCTCCCAAAGTTCCCCCCCGAAGTTGACAGCTCTCAAGGAACTGCACTGGACTTTGTGCAAACTGGAAACGGCATATCCTGAGGCCACATTTATTGTAGCTGGTGACTTTAATAAATGAAATCTGAGGAAAGGGCTACTGGAATCCTATCAACACATCTCCTGTGCCACATGAGCAGCACAGGCCCTGGATCATTGCCACTCTCCCTTCCGGTATGGTTACAAGGCTCTCCACCGCCCTCCCTTTGGCAAATCAGGTCAAACCTCCAATCTGCACCTCCCCACCTATAGACCGAAACATAAATATGAAGCTCCCGTGGTAAGGACTGTTCAACATTGGTTTGACCAATCGAAATCTATGCTCAAAGATTGTTACATCATGCGAACTGGGTAATGTTCCTGGGACACTTCTGAGAATAGAATCAACGTATACACTGCCTCATTGGCGGGGATCATCCTGTAGTGCATATAGGATGTCCTTCCTACTGGGAAGACTTATCCAAACCAAAAAACTGTTGATATATGGCAGCATTCACACAAAACTGAAAGCGCAAACCAACGCATTTAACCATGGCAAGGTGACTGGGAATATGGACCTGTACAAACAGGCCTGCTGTGATCTTAGTAAAGCAATCAGAAAAGGAAAAAACGATAGTACAGGGACAAAGTGGATTTGCAATTCAATGGCTAAGACAAGAGACATATGTGGCAGAGACTCCAGACAACCATGGATTATAAAGGGAAAGCCAGCCACGAAAACAACATTGTTCTTGTACCCGAGAAAGCGAAGGTAACTGCACTAAATTACTATTGCACCATAGCACTCACTTTTAGAGGCTAGTTAAGGACCATATCACCTTTCCCAACACCCTAGACCCACTACAATTTGCGTATCTCCCCAACAAATCCAAGGACAAATCCTATCCCACCTGGACAAAAGAAATACGTTCATTGACTACAGATCAGCCTTCAACACCATAGTGCCCTCCAGGCTCATCACTAAGCTCAGGGCCCTGGGTCTGAACCCCTCCCTCTGAAACTGTGGTGAAGGTAGGCAACAAACACCTCTGCTACTCTGATCCTCAACATGGGGGCTCCACAGGGGAGTGAGCTCAGCCCCCTCCTGTACTACCTGTTCAACGATGACTGCGTGGCCATGCACGTCTCCAACTCAATCATCAAGTTTGTGGACAATATAACAGTGGTAGGTCTGATTACCAACAATGATGAGACAGCCTACAGGGAAGGAGGTGAGAGCCTTTGTGGAGTGATGCCAGGAAAATAAACTCTCCCTCAATGTCAGTAAGAACAAGAAGCTGATCATTGTCAACAGGAATAGGGGGGTGAGCAGATCCCCGTACACATCGACAGGGCTGCAGTGGAGAGTGTCAAGCGCTTCAAGTTTTTGGTGTCCAAAACATTAAGGACTTAACATGGTCCACACAAATGCAAGCAGTTGTTAAGAAGGCGCAAAAGCACCTCTTCCCCTTCAGGAGGTTGAAAAGATTTGTTATCAAATCCTCACAAAAGTTATACAGTTGCACCATTGAGAGCATCTTGACTGGCTACATCACTGCTTGGTATGGCAAATGCACTGCCTTCGATCGCAAGGTGCTACAGAGGGTGGTGCGGACAGCCCAGCACATGACTGGGGCCAAGCGTCTTGCAATACAGGACCTCTATATCAGGTTGTGTGAAAGGAAGGCCCGGAAAATTGTTCATCCACCCAATCATAGACTGTTCTCTCTGCTTCCGCATGGCAAGCGATACCGGTGCATGAAGTCTGACACCAACAGGCTCCTGAACAGCTTCTCTCTCCAAGCCATAACACTACTAAATAGCTAACAAAATGTCTCTACGCACACTCACAGGAATTTACACACTCGCTCACGCACACTGATACTCCAACACATACACACATACAATCATCATATACACTGCTACTACTGTTTATCATATATTCTGATGCCTAGTCACCTTACCCTTATAAATATCTACCTCTATCTCTCCAGTATCCCTGCACATTGTAAATATGGTATTGGAGCTGACCCTGTATATTGTTTACTTACTTTCTCATGTTCTTCTTGCTTTATTTTATAGTACTACATTGATATTGATTACTGCATGGTTGGGATAAGAGCTTGCAAGAAAGGCATTTCACTGTACTTGTGCACGTGACATTTGAAACTTCTGGTCAAAAGTAGTCCGCTAGGTAGGTAATAGGGTGCCATTCGGGACACATTATGTAGTCACACGAGAAGAACAGAAATTCATGATTCCTCTCCGTGCCTTCTCTTTAATTCAATACCTGAACCCTGGTAGTTTTTTTACCCTCAACCCAACCCAAAGTAAAGTAAGGCCTCACTAAATAAATAAAATGTCCCTTGGTTTAGGAATGGTAAATATACTGTATATCCCAATGTTCTTCCTTTGACAGCTTTTATTCTTCCTATTTGTGTATGTGTTTCATTTTTCTATTTTTATTTTTCTTTCAAATAACATTTTGGTGTGGATACATGTCCATTGAGAGTACTGGCAGATGTTGTTGGGCAGTTGGACTGTGTCATTACCAAGACACCCTCCCTGTTCCTGTCCGATACCCATAATACCTCCTGTTTGCTCTGAATAATTTTCAGACAGAATTATAAAGGGTCCCTGAAGCTAGACACACACGAGCGCTGACTTTAAATGAACCAAGGCTTTGTTCATTTATGTCTGTGGACCACAGGACAGAAATACTAACTATCCTAGAGGTTGTCTAGTTGTTGTTATTTCATTTATATAGAGGAAGTGGTGGCTATTATTATTCCTCTCACTTGCTCAGTCAGTTACATCCGTACTATTGCTTTATGGTGCTTTAATAACATGGTATCGCCTCTCTTAGGTGTAGCTCTGCATTTGTTTACCTTGCTTTAGGTTAGTCATCAGACCATCTGGTCCCCATGTCTGTCGGTTCCTCTCTGTCAACTAATCCCCCACGTCGCATTAGACTAGTGTTTGTGCCCACTCGTGTGTGCACGTGCCTATCAACTCAGTCATCTGTATTCATCAATACATCCTTGCCTTGTTTGGGTGCTCTGGCAAACTAGGCAGGCAGGGAGAGCGTTCAGTGACATAAAGCCCTGTCAGTACCTGTATTAAAGAAAATAGAACTTCATTAAGAATACAGGTCCCCAAATTCTTCAGTTATCCTCAAGCAACCCTGTATATTTCATAGACATATGCATAGATTTGATTTGATTTAGAAAACAAAGAAGTTCCAGACACCTGTTGATTGCATAATTGTTTTGTCATGATGTTGATTTGAACTGAAGGAGAATCTACACCCCTACTGTGCAGTGCTATCTTTCCTCTACAGCCATATCGCCTATTTAGGCTTCATCCAAAATGTCACTTTATTCCGCGCTACTTTTGATCAAGGCCCATAGGCTTGGGTTGCATCCCCCCTATCTCCTATTCAAGTTTGTCTCCCTTCCCTTGACATAAAATAATGTCAGTGTGATCCATCAGGGAAGGAAGACAGAGAATGACAGCACATCACATCCTGTCAGTCAGCCCGAGGCAACAGGGAGATATGTGCCAGTCAACTCTGGGAGACCAGGTCTTGGGGACACACACACAAGGGAACGGGTCCACTCTGACAGAAGGAGACACTGATCAGGTAGGCTGCTGACCTACCGTCTGGTCTTTTTCTTCTTCTTAAAGTCAATATTAAAACACTATATTATAAGTTGAATTTTCAGCTTGTACTTCGTTTTGGAGAACCCAGGTCTCATAAATTCTGTCTTTCTTCAATTTTGGTTCATACATAGAACATTAATATAGAGTGTCATTAACCTTACAGTGATCAACATCTTCATTAGCACCACTAAATGCTTCCATAATTTCAGGCTTTCCAGAGTAAAGCAGGCTGTGTGAGTATCAGTCTGCTGATTTATCGATTAGAGAATTAGAGCCATAAAGCACAGTCATTTTTAACTCCCTGTAGATCCCTATGAGAAATACAACAATATTTTCAGAAGGTTCTCATAGCTGCTTTGTGCCACTATAGTGGGAGTGTGAAAGCATTCTGGTGGGACTTTAGAACAGAGTCCCAAATGGCACCCTTTTCCCTACATAGCGCACTATTTTTGACCAGGTCCCTGTGTATGGGCCCTGGAGCCCTATGTGTCCTGGTCAAAAGTAGTGCACTGTATGGAAAATAGGATGCCATTTGGGACACAAAGGCTCTATTAAATGGGTCTAGCTGGTGTTTGGGGATCAGACAGATGTCAGTCTATCAGGCAGATGTTTAGTGTTGTCAGGTCTAAGCAAGCAGCTGTTTTGTTTCCACCCACATCCAGAACAGAACATTTCAATGCCTAGATTTTTGTCATTTTACATTTACATTTTAGTCATTTAACAGACACTCTTAGCCAGAGTTACTTACAGTTAGTGCATTCATCTTAAGATACCTATGTGGGACAACCACATAAGCAGTAATAGTAAATACAGTTTTCCTCAATAAAGTAGCTGTCAGCAAAGTCAGTGATAGAAAAGGCAATCTGTATTTTTTTATTTTTGCAAATAAAAAACATTGGGGGGCAGGGGATGCGAGGGGGGTAGAGATTCAGATGTTTTCGGAAATGGGCAAGGACTCTACTGTCCTAGCTTCAGGGGGAGCTGGTTCCAATGTTGGGGTGACAGGACAGAGAAGAACTTTGATTGGGCTGAACGGGAGCTGCCCTCCGGAAGGGTTGGGACGGTCAAGAGACCAGAGGTTGCAGAATAGAGTACTCAGATTCGGGTGTAGGGTTTGAGTATGGCTCCTGAGTGGTCTAAGGTACTGCATCTCAGTGCAAGAGTCATCACTACAGTCCCTGGTTCAAATCCAGGCTGTATCACATACGGCAGTGATTGGGAGTACCGTAAGGGTGGTGCATAATTGGTCTGCGGTAGGCCGTCATTGTGAATAAGAATTTGTCTTAACTGACTAGATAAATAAAGGTTTAATAAAAACTATTTTTTTAAAGTAGCCTGGAGGTAGTTCCTCTTGCTGCTCCTTAGGCAAGTAACATGGTCGTGTAGTGGATATGAGGTTCGACTGGAAGCCACACTGTAAACCCCTAGACATTTTTAACTCAAATACCTCTAGTAAGTTGTACTCAAAAAAGTAAATGAAAAGTATTTATTACTTCAAATGTTTATATGGTACTGACTCAAAACTTAATGAGAAGTAACACCATTATGCTATACTGCAGTTATGTTTTTTGGAATATGAATATAAAACCCTCACAAACTTTTACAGCTGCACAATTGCTCAAATCCTGTCAGGCTGTATCACCACCTGGTACTGCAACTGCACCGTCCTCAATAGCAAGGGTGGTGATGTCTGCACAACATATCACCGGGGGCAAACTACCTGCCCTCCATGACACCTACAGCACCCGTTGTCACAGGAAGGCCAAAAAGATCATCAAGGACAACAACCACCTGAGCCACTGCTTGTTCACCCTGTTACCATCCAGAAGGCGAGGTCAGTACAGGTGCATCAAAGCTGGGACTGAGAGACTGAAAAAACATTTCTGTCTTCCATCACTAACACAGTGAGGCTGACTCAAATCACTGGCCACTTTAATAAACGGATCACTAGTCACTTTAAATAATGCCACTTTAATAATAATAATATATTACATTACTCATCTCATATGTATATACTGTATTTTATACCATCTATCAAATCAAGACACATTTTATTTGTCACATGCACCGAATACAACAGTGAAATGCTTATTTACAAGCCCTTAACCAACAATGCAGTTTTAAGAAAAATACCAAAAAAAAAGTAAGAGATAAGAAAAATAATATTTAAGGAGCAGCAGTAAATAACAATAGAGGGGCTATATAAGGGGGTGCCAGTTCAGAGGTACCCCCTCTATTGCATCTTGCCTATACCGCTCGGCCATCGCTCATCCATATATTTATATGTACATATTCCTATTCCATCCCTTTACACTTGTAGTGTAAAGGTAGTTGTGGTGAAACTGTTAGGTTACTTGTTAGATATTACTACACTCGCATTTAATATATGTGTTTTTGCATCTACATTGAGTGATTGATTGATTGATTAAATGTTATTCTACAGACAGATACTAATCCAATCATTGAATTTTTGCACCAGTTTAAATGGCTTAGGTATTCTTAACCCTGGCATTACTTATGAATCCAGGTTGTGGGTGAATACAGATTTCAACATTCGGCTAGATCACAATAGGAATTGCACATCACTTTGCAAATCAGCATAATGTGGGTTACAAAATTCTAGTCAATTTCCCAGGTCTTCCAAAAATCCTGTTTGGAAGATTATTGGAATTTTGGGAGGGAAGTTTGTTGAATTTTTAACCCTGATGTGGCCTGTAAACTATGTGTTTCAGATCACTGTATTTGTCACATACACATGGTTAGCAGATGTTAATGCGAGTGTAGCGAAATGCTTGTGCTTCTAGTTCCGACAATGCAGTAATAACCAACGAGTAATCTAACCTAACAATTCCACAACTACTACCTTATACACACAAGTGTAAAGGGATAAAGAATATGTACATAAAGATATATGAATTAGTGATGGTACAGAACGGCATAGGCAAGATACAGTAGATGGTATAGAGTACAGTATATACATAAGAGATGAGTAATGTAGGGTATATAAACATAAAGTGGCATAGTTTAAAGTGGCTAGTGATACATGTATTACATAAAGATAGCAAGATGCAGTAGATGATAAAGAGTACAGTATATACATATACTTGTGAGATGAGTAATGTAGGGTATGTAAACATTACATTAAGTGGCATTGTTTAAAGTGGCTAGTGATACATTTTTACATCAATTTCCATTATTAAAGTGGCTGGAGTTGAGTCAGTATGTTGGCGGCAGCCACTCAATGTTAGTGGTAGCTGTTTAACAGTCTGATGGCCTTGAGATAGAAGCTGTTTTTCAGTCTCTCGGTCCCTGCTGTGATGCACCTGTACTGACCTCGCCTTCTGGATGATAGCGGGGTGAACAGACAGTGGCTCGGGTGGTTGTTGTCCTTGATGATCTTTATGGCCTTCCTGTGACATCGGGTGGTGTAGGTGTCCTGGAGGGCAGGTGATGCGTTGTGCAGACCTCACTACCCTCTGGAGAGCCTTACAGTTGTGGGCGGAGAAGTTACCGTAACAGGCTGAAAGTAAAGGGGCCTGAATAATTTTGCACGCCCAATTTTTCAGTTTTTGATTTGTTAAAAAAGTTTGAAATATCCAATAAATGTCGTTCCACTTCATGATTGTGTCCCACTTGTTGTTGATTCTTCAAACTTCTTAAGGCTAGGGGGCACTATTTTCACTTCCGGATGAAAAGTTTGCCCAAAGTAAACTGCCTGGACAGGGAAGATGGTTAAAATTGATGGGAAGATGGATGGAGCCAAATACAGGACCATTCTGGAAGAATCTGATGGAGTCTGCAAAAGACCTGAGACTGGGACGGAGATTTGTCTTCCAACAAGACAATGATCCAAAACATAAAGCAAAATCTACAATGGAATGGTTCAAAAATAAACATATCCAGGTGTTAGAATGGCCAAGTCAAAGTCCAGACCTGAATCCAATCGAGAATCTGTGGAAAGAACTGAAAACTGCTGTTCACAAATGCTCTCTATCCAACCTCACTGAGCTCGAGCTGTTTTGCAAGGAGGAATGGGAAAAAATGTCAGTCTCTCGATGTGCAAAACTGATAGAGACATACCCCAAGCGACTTACAGCTGTTATCGCAGCAAAAGGTGGCGCTACAAAGTATTAACTTAAGGGGGCTGAATAATTTTGCACGCCCAATTTTTCAGTTTTTGATATGTTAAAAAAGTTTGAAATATCCAATAAATGTCATTCCACTTCATGATTGTGTCCCACTTGTTGTTGATTCTTCACAAAAAAATACAGTTTTATATCTTTATGTTTGAAGCCTGAAATGTGGCAAAAGGTCGCAAAGCACTGTATTTGTAGTTGTCCACATCTTCTAAGTCGGAACCGTCCAGATTAGTTATGCTAGACGGGCGGGCAGGTGCGGGCGGAAATCGGTTAAAGAGCATGCATTTAGTTTTACTAGCCTTTAAGAGCAGTTGGAGGCCAAGTTATCAAAACACTTCATTTAGAATATCTACATAAATTCAGCAACTGCATTCTTCTCATATTACTCTGTGGGCTATAAGCTTCCTCATGAATCTCACCATACATCTGGCAGTACTTGAACTCAACCTGCAGGAGGTTTGTTTGTTTTGATTGAGTGGGGGTAAACAGCTGCGGCCCTTCTGACAGAAGGGTGTGTCTTGATGGTGGCAAGGACAGACCCATTAAACACACACATTAAACCACACCTCCAAGCCAACTCACATTTGGCTTCTGTCATGTCCGCCAGAATTTCTTGAGGAGCAAGCCAAACAAACTAAGACAAATCAGTGGGTGTAGTTCCCCTTTTATCAAGTTTGACGTGTAAATAATCAGCTTCAAGTTATGAGCAGTCAGCAGTTCCCACACCAAGTAGGCTATTAGGTAAACAGACAGCACTTAAAGTAGATAGCCCTAGGGAGCAAAAAGACAGTACTAGACAACAACAGACTAAGACAAGGATTCTAAATATAAGAGGTTCTCTAGCTGTAGATTGAAGCACATAGAAATGGAGCCTGAGAAGCTGATTATGTACTCTGAAAAGAAGTGAAACCACTCCCCCTCCAATATAGCCACTGATTATCAAAACAACAATAACAACAAAAAATCACAAATTGCGCTGCCCGTTAATCCTGGTTGATGTGTCAACAATCAGCTGCAAGTTATGAGCAGTCAAAAGTTCACATACCAAGTAGTCTCCCGGGAAGACAGACAGCACTTAAAGTCGATGTCCCTAGCTAGCAAAAGACAGTGCTAGACCACAACAGGTTGAGACAAAGATTCTACTTCAGGAACAATCTAGCTAAAGATTGCTATAGATTGCCGTCATTGTTTGCCTCCCAAACAGCACTCTATTCCCTATTTAGTGCACCGGTGCCCATAGGGCTCAGAATGAGAAAGTAAGTTATTATTGCCTCCAGATATGCCTTCTAGTATGCCAATGACAAATGTAGTGGTATACCATACCACTTTCACTAAAAGGCATATAACAGCAGTATAAATCACATGGTGACTGCAATATTGGTCAACATAATGAGCCTCATCAGCTCATAGGTACAATGTGTGTCTGTATCTGTAAAAGTGGAGATGTGCTGCATGTTTCTCTGATGGGTACAGTTCCTGGTGACAGAAAACGAATCACTGGACACCCACAGCAAATTCTCCATTGTAGAAAAAAAGAGTGAGACTGTTGAATAAATACTGAAAGTGTTGAGTCTGTGGACCCATATAGACACCAGAACAGCTTAAATTTAAGGTCCAAAACAATAAATCATATTTTATTTTATTTGACACATGCGCCAAAAACAACAGGAAAAACACACACAAAAAACAACTTACAGTGAAATGCTTAATTACAAGCTCTTAACCAACGATGCAGTTTTAAGAAAATAGCTAAAAAGTAACAGATAAGAAAAATAAATAATTAAAGAGCAGCAGTGAATTACAATAGCGGAGCTATATACAGGGGGTACTGGTACAGAGTCAACGCGTCAATGTGACCCAGTGTCGAGGTAATTGAGGTAATTGTGTACGTGCAGGTAGGGTTGTTAAAGTGGCTATATATAGATAAAAACAGAGAGTAACAGAGAGTAGTAGCAGCGTGAGGTGGGGAGCAAACAGTCTGGGTAGCTGTCTGTGATTATTTTAGAATTCAAGGCACACTTAACCAGCAAGGCTACCACAGCATTCTGCGGTGGCGATACGCCATCCCATCTGGTTTGTGCTTAGTGGGACTGTCATTTGTTTTTCAACAGGACAATGATCCAACACATCTCTAGGTTGTGTAAGTGCTATTTGATCAGAAGGAGAGTGATGGAGTACTGCATCAGATTACCTTTTCTACACAATCACGATGGTTTGGGATGAGTTGGACCACAGAGTGAAGGAAAAGCAGCCAACAAGTGCTCAGCATATGTGGGAACTCCTTCAAGACGGTTGGAAAAGCATTCCAGGTGAAGCTAGTTGAGCGAATGCCAAGAGCGTGCAAAGCTGTCATCATGTCAAAGGGTGGCTACTTTGAATACACTTTTGCGTATATCATGATTCCATATGTGTTATTTCATAGGTTTGATGTCTTCACTATTATTATACAATGTCTGAAATAGGGAAAATAAATAAAAAGCTTTGAATGAGAAGGTGTGTCCAAACTTTTGACTGGTACTGTATATATTTATTATTGTTGTTGTGGGGGGGGCTGCTTCGGGGGCTCTTGGTGATGTTTGTGGCGGGGCAGATGGGATGGCGTCAGACACCTGAAAATCATGTTGGTGTTATGTGCCGTTCCGCTGGACCCGTTCTCCCAATTAGGTTCACACCAGCCTCCTGTGGTATTTATGTATGTATGTGTGTCCATCATTTTTTTATTATAATTTTATTTAGTTTAGATTTTTCTATTTCATATTTTACATATATATAATGGGGGAGTACGCTTAATTTAGTAAGGTCCAATCTCCCAACCCACAATACGTAAATGTACTGCTGCCTATATCGGTTGCTGATGGTTTATGTTTAGACCTGCATTACTCAGCAATATAACCTTGAGCTGTTTTAACTTGCTTATCTCATGGGTCGATCCAGGATGGCGCTTAAGTGCGTAATACGTTTACGTTGCAACTTATTCTGTTTTTTTTTTTTTAGATGCTAATTGAAAACTTGATTTGCAGGAGCCTCCTTAGTTCATATGTTAGTAGAAGTTCTAGGATAGTGAGAGGTGAACGTATATTTGGGATTTTATTTCGGTTTTACCTCTTGTTCGAGGCCGTGCTGTATATTTTTGGCATTGACCAGACAGTGTGTTTTGTTATGATTTTGTTTATGCTAGTTAAAGGTTGGTTGAATGGGAGGGTAAATGTTGGGGAAGGTTGGGGGGGAAGGTTGGGGGGTAAGGGTGCTTGCTGCGGGGCAGTGGTCGGTTGGATACTGCTCTAGTGTAAGTGCTACTTATGCTGCTCTTGATGGTTTGGTGCGCTTTCATACCTTTTTATTGAGTTATACGTTATGCAGGTGCGCTTGCATACCGTTTTATTGAGTTATACGTTATGCAGGTGCGCTTGCATACCGTTTTATTGAGTTATACGTTATGCAGGTGCGCTTGCATACCGTTTTATTGAGTTATACGTTATGCAGGTGCGCTTGCATACCGTTTTATTGAGTTATACGTTATGCAGGTGCGCTTGCATACCGTTTTATTGAGTTGCACATTATGCAGGCCACCATAGGAACTACAAACGAGAGGAGGGTGGGGCTTACATGTACTTCCTGGAAGGTAAAGGGGTTTAGAAAAACTATCAAGAGGCAAGGTCCTAGCCCACTTGAAATTACTCTCGTCTGATATTATATTTTTTCAAGAAACCCATCTGAAAAACAATAGCATAGCAGACTTAAATGTAGGTGGATCAAATGTATCCTTCTCAGTCAAAACGAGAGGCACAGAGATTCTGGTACGGAAAATAATTCCCTTTCCTCATAAAACCACTACTGTGGATTAAGAGGGTCGCTATGTGATCGTAATAAGAGAGGTCCATTCTACTTCTGTAACTCAACTGAGTATCTCTGGGCAAACATTGTTAACAGAAATGAAAATGCCGCACACTTCTGCTCATGCTACCAGGTGATATTTATTAAGAACAATTCGACCCTTAGGTCTTCATCAGGCGTCCATATCTCAGGTGGGGGTGGAAGGTCCAATATATAGGTGCAGTACTCAGTGACATCACTTCCTGAAACAAGAGGAAAAAATGTATAACATAGTTTCACAATATTAACATTCAATGTATCAAAATATTTGATAATACACAGGGAATGTGATCAATATTTACTGTAATATACATACAATATTCAATTAGTTTCCTCTCAATGTCCCCTCCCCTGCGTGACATCTTGACCATTTATATTCCAACATATCTCAGAGAGCTAATGGAATGTCCAGCTTGTACAAAATGAGTAGCAACCGGATTTTTTGTCTCACCTGTCCATATTGCTGCGGTGCTCACTGATCCATGTCTTAAGCCTACTACAGGTTTTCCCTATGTAAGACAGACCACAAGGACATTTCAACATGTAAATAACATTGGTGGACATGCAGGTAATCAGGTCCTTGATGTTAAATCTTTGTCCTATGCGGGGGTGGGTAAATGAGTTGCATTTGTACGTAAAGCTGCATCGAGCACGTTGGCCACATTTGTAATTACCCTCTGGAACCTTGTCCAAAAATGTTTTCCTTTTCTCTGGTGGGTAATCAGATTTAACCACAATATATCTCATGTTTGGGGGTCTTTTAAAAACCATACGTGGGGGATATTTAAAAATGGGTTTCAATTATGGGTCAGTATCAATAATGCACCAGTGTTTTCTGATAATATCCTTAAATGCCTTCGCCAGTGGTGAATATTGGGTAAAGCATGATGGGACATGTTCTGTTTTTTCTTTGACTTTTGGTTGAAGGCTTTCCAACTGTGTTTGACCTTCAAAACGATCCATTGGCATGTTTTACCCAATTGTCTTTGTACCCCCTTTCCTTAAATCTTTGTGTGAGGTCCGTGGTCTGGTCCTGATAAGAACCATCAGAGCTGCATATTCTTCTGACACGACTGAATTTACTTATAGGGAGACTTTTAATAAGTGTACGTGGATGACAGCTGTCACCTCTAAGAGGGCATTCCTGTCCATTGGTTTCCTATAGATATCTGTAGAGAGGGAGGTTTTGTCCCTAATAACCATCACATCAAGAAAACTGATTTCTGATAGGTCATAAAGTGAAGGTGTTCATTCATAGAGTTTAGGTAAGCATGGAATTCCAAAAGTTATTCCTGGGTGCCTGTATAGATCGCGAAAATATAATCCAAATATCTCCAAAATAGGAGAATTGTCACGTTCTGAACTTAGTTCTTTTATTATGTCTTTGTTTTAGCATGGTCAGGGCGTGAGTTCGGTGCGTTTGTCTATGTTCCATTTTGCGTTTGGCCTAGTATGGTTCTCAATCAGAGGCAGGTGTCGTTAGTTGTCTCTGATTGAGAATCATACTTAGGTAAGCCTTTTCCCACTTGTGTTTCGTGGGTGTTTATTTTCTGTTCTGTGTTTTATGTATGCACCGTACAGGACTGTTTTGGTTTCATTTCGTTCTCTTTGTTGTTTTATTATTTAGTGTTCTGAGTTATAAATAAATATAATGAACACTTACCACGCTGCACATTGGTCCTCCGATCCTTCTTACTACTCCTCCTCAGAAGAGGACGACGACGACCGTTACAAGAATGTTGGAGAGAAAAGGGTTAAGGTCTGGATTCAGCACTACCTGTTTTTCAAACATTCCTAGATATAGGTTAGCATAATTTGGAGCCATAGTGCTCCCCATCGCTGTCCCTTTGGTTTGGAGGAAAAAGACTCCTCTGAAGAAAAAATAGTTGGAGGTTAGTACCAGTTGAGCCAAGTCCACAAGCATTAGGGGGACGCTCATTGAGGTAGAACTTGAGGGCCTCTAGGCCGCTCTGATGGGGGATGTTAGTACATAGACTGGTAACATCAAAGTACACATAATAGAATTTTCTACAAAAGGTATAGATATTCTCTGTCAGAGATCCATTACTACTCACAATGAGCCTGCCTGCTATAAGTGGTGTCATGCTCTTGTGAATTTGGGCTATAACGTATATGATAGGTGTGGTTGGGTAGTCAACATTCATAAACTCATATTCGGTCTTTGTAATTTCCCCTTCATTCAAAAATGTAGACAATTTATCATGGATCAGAGACTTGAATTGATTGGTAGGGTCCTTTGGGAGTCTTTTGTAAAATTCATCATCACAAAGTCTCCTTTTCATAGTCTGCTGCATTTCATAGTCTGCTGTTGCACCTCCTTTGTCGGTATAATGATACTGGAGTCATTTTTCAGTTCCATAAGAGATTCTTTCTCTGCCTTGGACATATTGTGGAATACCTTGTATTCTTTTTTCTTAGCCAGGAGATTATGTTCATCTTTCTCAACTAGGCGGCAATATTTTTCAAGAGAGGGATTTCTTTTAGGTGGTAGAAATGTGCTTTTCCTCTTAAAATATGTATTTTCCCTTGTCATTTCCTCAGGGCAGAATCAGGTTCATTGTCATTCAGGTTATCAATGGGAAAAACATTACCGCTGTTTCCTGTCCGGTTACTAAATATTGTTCAATAGATTAACATTGGCAGGTGCATAGGGAGCAAGCCCATACCCAAAAAACTCAGTCAATCTCAAACCACTGAAACATTTTTGAAAGTCTATAACTGTATCACAGTCCTTGGCCTGTGATGTTGGGACAAATAATAGTCCCTTACCTAGGGCAGATGAAAATGCGACAGGTTTATTATCTTGTCTTGCTCCGTGTGTGGGGCGGGGATTTTAGGTGTTGCCGTCTTCGTACATAGTCCTCTCCTGCATTTCTTGCGGGGACGCAAGGTGGGCGGTGGTCATGATGACGGCCTATTTGATGACATCGTCCAACGCGATTCTCCAAAAAAGAAGATGCTCCAGCCCTGGATTGGTCACTGGAGTCAGATGTGAGGGAGTTGATTGATCCCCACATTAGTGGCCCTCGTTTACCCTTCCAACTTGCTCGTGGGTAGTGCCAATTGGCTGTCTCCGGCCATTCCTCCAGAAATATATCTTCTGCTGCTTGTAGTCCGCAGTATCACGCTCAAACTTTTTCCACTTGTTTGTCTTTGTCTCCTCCACAAGTTTGTCAGGAATGTTTTCCACATTGGTCAGATGTTCTCTCTTTTGTCCTTATCAGTGATCTCGGTTTCTAGATCAACATTTAACTGTGTCACTTGATCTCTGGTCGCGCTCAATTGTTCTGTCACTTATTGTATGGTAAGAATCAAAAGAGCCTTCATTAAGAATCTCGCACCATCGGTCACAGAAAGAGTTGATGGAACCAAGAGCAGATGCTTCTCTATCCGTAATCCTTGTGGAATTCATTTTTACCCTATCGTTAAGGAATACTCCTTTCACTCTCATGTTCACAATGTTTATGCTAAATTACTCCCTTATTACTATAATGTGAGATATCATGACATTATAATCTCTGACCACAGTCCACTCACTTTTTCCCTGAGATTGGGTGACATTGTATTAAGAGAGAGGGTCTGGAGGTTTAATCCTCAGCTCCTCACAGAACTGACATTCTGAGAACATCTTAAAACCAAATTACATACTGAAGGCTTATTTGAGAAGCTGTATCATCTCATTTCAGGCTGCCAGGAGAAGGCAAAGCCGAAAAAAATGTGTAGAACTGGTGGGAAAAATTCACTTACTGGATAGGGAGGATGCTAGTCATGCTAGTCAAATACAGTGCCTTGCGAAAGTATTCGGCCCCCTTGAACTTTGCGACCTTTTGCCACATTTCAGGCTTCAAACATAAAGATATAAAACTGTATTTTTTTGTGAAGAATCAACAACAAGTGGGACACAATCATGAAGTGGAACGACATTTATTGGATATTTCAAACTTTTTTAACAAATCAAAAACTGAAAAATTGGGCGTGCAAAATTATTCAGCCCCTTTACTTTCAGTGCAGCAAACTCTCTCCAGAAGTTCAGTGAGGATCTCTGAATGATCCAATGTTGACCTAAATGACTAATGATGATAGATACAATCCACCTGTGTGTAATCAAGTCTCCGTATAAATGCACCTGCACTGTGATAGTCTCAGAGGTCCGTTAAAAGCGCAGAGAGCATCATGAAGAACAAGGAACACACCAGGCAGGTCCGAGATACTGTTGTGAAGAAGTTTAAAGCCGGATTTGGATACAAAAAGATTTCCCAAGCTTTAAACATCCCAAGGAGCACTGTGCAAGCGATAATATTGAAATGGAAGGAGTATCAGACCACTGCAAATCTACCAAGACCTGGCCGTCCCTCTAAACTTTCAGCTCATACAAGGATAAGACTGATCAGAGATGCAGCCAAGAGGCCCATGATCACTCTGGATGAACTGCAGAGATCTACAGCTGAGGTGGGAGACTCTGTCCATAGGACAACAATCAGTCGTATATTGCACAAATCTGGCCTTTATGGAAGAGTGGCAAGAAGAAAGCCATTTCTTAAAGATATCCATAAAAAGTGTTGTTTAAAGTTTGCCACAAGCCACCTGGGAGACACACCAAACATGTGGAAGAAGGTGCTCTGGTCAGATGAAACCAAAATTGAACTTTTTGGCAACAATGCAAAACGTTATGTTTGGCGTAAAAGCAACACAGCTGAACACACCATCCCCACTGTCAAACATGGTGGTGGCAGCATCATGGTTTGGGCCTGCTTTTCTTCAGCAGGGACAGGGAAGATGGTTAAAATTGATGGGAAGATGGATGGAGCCAAATACAGGACCATTCTGGAAGAAAACCTGATGGAGTCTGCAAAAGACCTGAGACTGGGACGGAGATTTGTCTTCCAACAAGACAATGATCCAAAACATAAAGCAAAATCTACAATGGAATGGTTCAAAAATAAACATATCCAGGTGTTAGAATGGCCAAGTCAAAGTCCAGACCTGAATCCAATCGAGAATCTGTGGAAAGAACTGAAAACTGCTGTTCACAAATGCTCTCCATCCAACCTCACTGAGCTCGAGCTGTTTTGCAGGGAGGAATGGGAAAAAAATTCAGTCTCTCGATGTGCAAAACTGATAGAGACATACCCCAAGCGACTTACAGCTGTAATCGCAGCAAAAGGTGGCGCTACAAAGTATTAACTTAAGGGGGCTGAATAATTTTGCACGCCCAATTTTTCAGTTTTTGATTTGTTAAAAAAGTTTGAAATATCCAATAAATGTCGTTCCACTTCATGATTGTGTCCCACTTGTTGTTGATTCTTCACAAAAAAATACAGTTTTATATCTTTATGTTTGAAGCCTGAAATGTGGCAAATGGTCGCAAAGTTCAAGGGGGCCGAATACTTTCGCAAGGCACTGTATATACAGGACACGACAAGACGAGGACAAAAGACGTCTGAACTGCTATGCGATCTTGGAGTGAATATGACAGGGCTCATATGTTTCACATATGAGCCCTGTATCAACATGTATAATAAACAGAAATATATAGAGTACAGGGAACATAAGGTTGAATATACAGTATTATTATAGACCTGCTAGATCTACTGTCTCATTTATATTATGACAGACCAGCTAGATCTGCTGTCTCCATTTCACTTTGGCCATTGATGTGGGCCTGCCCTCCCCTCAACATCCTCAAATAGGCTATTTAAGTTCACAAATAATAGTTTATATTGTTAATTTCAAACAACGGCATTAGCATGAGAAGAACTTACCAGTCCAAAACGATGTCCTTTCCGTTCAAAAAATATTCCTCCATTTGGGAATCGCTAAATGAATCGTCCTCAATCAATTTCTTCTAAAATTGTGTGTACATATGTATATCTAGACTTAGATTTAGCTTTCCCTGACTTAGTCGCCATACTGATTAATATAGAAACAGCTGAATATGCGCTTTACCAAAACAATGCTGTGCGTAACATGGGTTGCTCCTTCCGGTATGAATCGCCAATGGCGAATGAACCTTTTTACGCCAGAGTTTACTACATGGGTTGGTCTTCCAACACATAAACATTACATATTGCCGTTTACCTCAGCTCATTGGCTATCTACCCAGATAGATTTCAAGACGATCAGTGGTCATTGGGTTAAAATACAGTCAATCAACAAAACAGAGCTTATCATTGGTGCACAATGATGTCATTACTTGTTGTCTTCAAAACGGTTTCTTTCAGTCAATACGCCCCGCGAAATGACCCATCATGTTTGGTTGTTTTACAAACAAACCAGTTGATGAAACCAAACATGACTGGAAAAGTCACGTTTTGTGTGTGTATTTACCTCGAATGTGTCGTCGAAAATGTAATGAGACGGAATTCACGACACAAGCGGTTCACAAAATGTTTTGTGTTAGGCTATAAAAATTGATTTTATCAAACAAAAGACCATTCATTGTGTAACAATGAGCATTGGGATTGCAAAGAGAGGAAGATCGTCAAAGGTAAACTATTTATTTTATTGCAGTTTGTGATTTTGTTACGCCTGTGCTGGTTGAAATAGTTGTTTTTTATGGGGCTCTATGCTCAGATAATCGCATCGTATTCTTTTGCAGTAAATCCTTTTTTAAAAGGACGCAGTTGGATTAGCAAGATTCTAGGCTTTCGATACATGTGAGACACTTGTATTTTCATGAATGTTTAATATGACTATTTGTGTAGCGATCATTGTATGTTGTCGAATTTCATCCCGCTAACGGGTTCTGTGCGCAGAGAGGTTTAACAGGCCCACAAGAATGGAATAGTCTACCGTATCAAAAGCTTTCGTCAAGTCAATAAAAATAGCAGCACAATATTGCTTAGGATCTTTTAGGCTGCAGTGACACATCCAATACCTGAGCGGAAACCAGATTGCACACTCGAGAGAATACTATAGATATCAAGAAGGCCAGGAAAACATCAGTTGATTATTGACAAGTTTTTCCAACACTTTTGATAAAGAATGCAAAATGGAAATAGGCCTATAACAGGATCAGCTTGATCTCCCCCTTTAAAAAAACAACGAATTGTAGCTGCCTTCCAAGCAATGGGAACCTTCCCAAAATGGAGAGAAAGGTTAAAAGGTTGGAGATTGGCTTTGCAATGATAGGGGCAGCAACCTTAATGAAGAAAGGGTCTAAACCATCTGACCCAGATGTTTTTTTAGGGTCAAGTTTAAGGAGCTCCTTTATCATCTTGGACTCAGTGACTGTCTGCAGGGAGAAACTTTGTGGTGGGGTAGGGGAAAAAGAGGGAAAAGCCTCGGGAATAGTCACATTAGAAGGGGTGGGAGATGAGGAAATGTTGGACGGGCAAGGAGGCATGGCTGAGTCAAATAGGAATCCTGACGTAATGAAGTGGTGATTGAAGAGCTCAGCAAGGAGGCTTCTTGTCAGTAACAACCACATCATCAACATTAAGGGACATGGGACATTCTCCAGGACTTCTTGGGGTTAGACCCACAGAGAGAGAACTGCTCCTTAAAATAACTAGCTTTGGCCTTAGTTGTGAAATATCTTGAGTCAAATATTTGCACAGATACCAGAACTTGTGAATTCAATTTAGACTTTATTACAAACGTAACACAGCCGAGCCCTTCCATGGAAAATACTAAATTCTCATATCACAGTATTCTGTCTTTGCATAACGTATAGAGTCCCATCCCTCTATATGAAAATAGCTTCCCTTGACCTTTCTCCACCATTATCTTTCCATCTCAGTTCTTGCTTGTTAATGCCCACATCTAACAGTTGTATTGGTTATAATGGTAGCGGGGACCTGGTCCTATGTTCCATTCCTTATATAGCCATTCTGTCTCAACACTTCACAGTGGACAGTCCAGATGCTGCTAATAATGTAATCATAGTCATGAGTTTTGCTCCCACACCTTCCGGATAGGCTGATTGCACTTATTTCTCGTCAGCCTGAGTATGAGCCTTTCGCCAAATGCAATTCTTGAGGTGGAGTAACGCTGCAAGATCACGGTCGAACCAGGGGCTGAACCTGTTTAAGTATTGATTAATTAAAAGTATTTATGGATATCTTTAAGAAATGTCTTTCTTCTTGCCACTCTTCCATAAAGGCCAGATTTGTGCAATATACGACTGATTGTTGTCCTATGGACAGAGTCTCCCACCTCAGCTGTAGATCTCTGCAGTTCATCCAGAGTGATCATGGGCCTCTTGGCTGCATCTCTGATCAGTCTTCTCCTTGTATGAGCTGAAAGTTTAGAGGGACGGCCAGGTCTTGGTAGATTTGCAGTGGTCTGATACTCCTTCCATTTCAATATTATCGCTTGCACAGTGCTCCTTGGGATGTTTAAAGCTTGGGAAATCTTTTTGTATCCAAATCCGGCTTTAAACTTCTTCACAACAGTATCTCGGTGTGTTCCTTGTTCTTCATGATGCTCTCTGCGCTTTTAACGGACCTCTGAGACTATCACAGTGCAGGTGCATTTATACGGAGACTTGATTACACACAGGTGGATTGTATTTATCATCATTAGTCATTTAGGTCAACATTGGATCATTCAGAGATCCTCACTGAACTTCTGGAGAGAGTTTGCTGCACTGAAAGTAAAGGGGCTGAATAATTTTGCACGCCCAATTTTTCAGTTTTTGATTTGTTAAAAAAGTTTGAAATATCCAATAAATGTCGTTCCACTTCATGATTGTGTCCCACTTGTTGTTGATTCTTCACAAAAAAATACAGTTTTCTATCTTTATGTTTGAAGCCTGAAATGTGGCAAAAGGTCGCAAAGTTCAAGGGGGCCGAATACTTTCGCAAGGCACTGTATATGTATTTACAACTTTTTTCACATTCATTTTATTTTTATTTTCCATCAACTCATCTTCAAAACACTCTCCTGCAACCCGCTTCACCAATTTATATTTATAAAAAAGTATTATTTACCTCAGATCTGTAATCCTCCAAGAAGCTAGCCAGAAACTAGCCAGAAGCTAGCCAGGAGCTAATTAGAAGCTAGTTAGCTTCTTTACTGGCAAATCGTTAGTATTCAGCTAACCACGGTTTGCGGTCATCAGCTATCTTTTAGCTCGAAAATCTATCGCCAGTTTTGTAAGGCGGAGCGCGGCTCGGAACGGAACATACCGGACCAATTTTTCTCTCCATGTCTCTGGATTTCATCTGCTCTCTGGACATTCATACCCGGATCTCGCAGCTAGCTAGCTGCTATCCGTGTGACAATCGGCTTTCGTCGATTCCGGAGCAAACATCAATTATTCCGGTGCTAGCCAGCTCCGTCAATCACTCCTGAGTTCCATCATTCACTCCTGGGCTGCAGTCACCTATCCGGACCCGTTTTACTGCCTACGCGGAGCCCCACCGGGCCTTCACAACTGGACTGCCGACGTTATCTACCTGAAGGAGATCCAGCTGGCTCCTCCGTCGCGACGTTACCTGAACGCCCATCTGCGGCCCGCTAACCGTTAGCTGTCTTACCGGCTGCTATCTGAATAGACAATCGGACAATTGATTTATTTTTATTATTATTATGTTTTCTTCTCGGGCCTCTATAACTATATCTATTGTTCTTATTTTTGTTGTTGTTGTGTGATTTGGATTAATCCCCTCTACCACACGGAACCCCACTAATCTACTGACTGAACGCAAGAGGTGGCTAACATCCTATGCTAGCTTGCTACCGATGGCCTGGTTAGCTGTCTAAATCGCTGTGAACCTCAACCAACCTCTCCACTCACTGGACCCTTTTGATCACTCGACTAAGCATGCCTCTCCTTAATGTCAATATGTCTTGTCCATTGCTGTTCTGGTTAGTGTTTATTGGCTTATTTCACTGTAGAGCCTCTAGTCCTGCTCACTATACCTTATCCAACCTATTAGTTCCACCACCCACACATGCAATGACATCTCCTGGTTTCAATTATGTTTCTAGAGACAATATCTCTCTCTTCATCACTCAATACCTAGGTTTACCTCCACTGTATTCACATCCTACCTTACCTTTGTCTGTACATTATACCTTGATGCTATTTTATCGCCCCCAGAAACCTCCTTGTACTCTCTGTTCCAGACATTCTAGACGACCAATTCTTATTGCTTTTAGCCGCACCCTTATTCTACACCTCCTATGTTCCTCTGGCAATGTAGAGGTGAATCCAGGCCCTGCAGTGCCTAGCTCCACTCCTATTCCCCAGGCGCTCTCTTTTGACGACTTCTGTAACCGTAATAGCCTTGGGTTCATGCATGTTAACATTAGAAGCCTCCTCCCTAAGTTTGTTCTATTCACTGCTTTAGCACACTCTGCCAACCCGGATGTTCTAGCTGTGTCTGAATCCTGGCTTAGGAAGACCACCAAAAATTCAGACATTTTAATTCCAAACTACAACATTTTCAGACAGGATAGAACTGCCAAAGGGGGCGGTGTTGCAATCTACTGCAAAGATAGCCTGCAGAGTTCTGTCCTACTATCCAGGTCTGTACCCAAACAATTTGAACTTCTACTTTTAAAAATCCACCTCTCTAAAAACAAGTCTCTCACCGTTGCCGCCTGCTATAGACCACCCTCTGCCCCCAGCTGTGCTCTGGACACCATATGTGAACTGATTGCCCCCCATCTATCTTCAGAGCTCGTGCTGCTAGGCGACATAAACTGGAACATGCTTAACACCCCAGCCATCCTACAATCTAAACTTGATGCCCTCAATCTCACACAAATTATCAATGAACCTACCAGGTAACTCCCCAAACCCTTAAACACGGGCACCCTCATAGATATAATCCTAACCAACTTGCCCTCTAAATACACCTCTGCTGTCTTCAACCAAGATCTCAGCGATCACTGCCTCATTGCCTGCATCCGTAATGGGTCAGAGGTCAAACGACCTCCTCTCATCACTGTAAAACGCTCCCTGAAACACTTCAGCGAGCAGGCCTTTCTAATCGACCTGGAAGGATATTGACCTCATCCCATCAGTAGAGGATGCCTGGATATTTTTTTTAAATGCCTTCCTAACCATCTTAAATAAACATGCCCCATTCAAGAAATTTAGAACCAGGAACAGATATAGCCCTTGGTTCTCCCCAGACCTGACTGCCCTTAACCAACACAAAAACATCCTATGGCGTTCTGCATTAGCATCGAACAGCCCCCGTGATATGCAGCTGTTCAGGGAAGCTAGAAACCATTATACACAGGCAGTTAGAAAAGCCAAGGCTAGCTTTTTCAAGCAGAAATTTGCTTCTTGCAACACTAACTCAAAAAAGTTCTGGGACACTGTAAAGTCCATGGAGAATAAGAACACCTCCTCCCAGCTGCCCACTGCACTGAAGATAGGAAACACTGTCACCACTGATAAATCCACCATAATTGAACATTTCAATAAGCATTTTTCTACGGCTGGCCATGCTTTCCACCTGGCTACTCCTACCCCTGTCAACAGCACTGCACCCCCAACAGCAACTCGCCCAAGCCTTCCCCATTTCTCCTTCTCCCAAATCCATTCAGCTGATGTTCTGAAAGAGCTGCAAAATCTGGACCCCTAAAAATCAGCCGTGCTAGACAATCTGGACCCTTTCTTTCTAAAATTATCTGCTGAAATTGTTGCCACCCCTATTACTAGCCTGTTCAACCTCTCTTTCGTGTCGTCTGAGATTCCCAAAGATTGGAAAGCAGCTGCGGTCATCCCCCTCTTCAAAGGGGGGGACACTCTTGACCCAAACTGCTACAGACCTATATCTATCCTATATCCTATCCTCTAAGGTCTTCGAAATCCAAGTCAACAAACAGATTACCGACAATTTCGAATCTCACCATACCTTCTCTGCTATGCAATCTGGTTTCAGAGCTGGTCATGGGTGCACCTCAGCCAAGCTCAAGGTCCTAAACGAAATCTTAACCGCCATCGATAAGAAACATTACTGTGCAGCCGTATTCATTGATCTGGCCAAGGCTTGACCACATCCTCATCGGCAGACTCAACAGCCTTGGTTTCTCAAATGATTGCCTCACCTGGTTCACCAACTACTTCTCTGATAGAGTTCAGTGTGTTAAATCGGAGGGCCTGTTGTCCGGACCTCTGGCAGTCTCTATGGGGGTGCCACAGGGTTCAATTCTTGGACCGACTCTCTTCTCTGTATACATCAATGAGGTCGCTCTTGCTGCTGGTGAGTCTCTGATCCACCTCTACGCAGACGACACCATTCTGTATACTTCCGGCCCTTCTTTGGACACTGTGTTAACAACCCTCCAGGCAAGCTTCAATGCCATACAACTCTCCTTCCGTGGCCTCCAATTGCTCTTAAATACAAGTAAAACTAAATGCATGCTCTTCAACCGATCGCTACCTGCACCTACCCGCCTGTCCAACATCACTACTCTGTACGGCTCTGACTTAGAATGCGTGGACAACTACAAATACTTAGGTGTCTGGTTAGACTGTAAACTCTCCTTCCAGACCCATATCAAACATCTCCAATCCAAAGTTAAATCTAGAATTGGCTTCCTATTTCGCAACAAAGCATCCTTCACTCATGCTGCCAAACATACCCTTGTAAAACTGACCATCCTACCAATCCTCGACTTTGGCGATGTCAATTACAAAATAGCCTCCAATACCCTACTCAACAAATTGGATGCAGTCTATCACAGTGCAATCCGTTTTGTCACCAAAGCCCCATATACTACCCACCATTGCGACCTGTACGATCTCGTTGGCTGGCCCTCGCTTCATACTCGTCGCCAAACCCACTGGCTCCATGTCATCTACAAGACCCTGCTAGGTAAAGTCCCCCCTTATCTCAGCTCACTGGTCACCATAGCATCTCCCACCTGTAGCACACGCTCCAGCAGGTATATCTCTCTAGTCACCCCCAAAACCAATTCTTTCTTTGGCTGCCTCTCTTTCCAGTTCTCTGCTGCCAATGACTGGAACGAACTACAAAAATCTCTGAAACTGGAAACACTTATCTCCCTCACTAGCTTTAAGCACCAACTGTCAGAGCAGCTCACAGATTACTGCACCTGTACATAGCCCACCTATAATTTAGCCCAAACAACTACCTCTTTCCCAACTGTATTTAATTTATTTATTTATTTTGCTCCTTTGCACCCCATTATTTTTATTTCTACTTTGCACATTCTCCCATTGCAAAACTACCATTCCAGTGTTTTACTTGCTATATTGTATTTACCTTGCCACCATGGCCTTTTTTGCCTTTACCTCCCTTCTCACCTCATTTGCTCACATTGTATATAGACTTGTTTATACTGCATTATTTACTGTATGTTTGTTTTACTCCATGTGTAACTCTGCAAAACTCATGTGAACTGCATCACAGGCGACATGCCAAACTAAAGATATACAGTGCATTCGGAAGGTATTCAGATTGTTAAGCGGAGCAGCACCAGGGAACCCAAGAGCAGACTCAGACCAGCAAACAGGGATGAATGAACAAATATATTTATTGTAACACAGGGAGAGACGAAGTGCAGATCCAGGGAAGCTCGGATGAGTTGTAGGAAACCAGATGTGGAGGCTGAGGTAGGAGTGAGCTGGGTTGAGATGGGGTAAACAGGTCCGGAGGGGAATCCAAGGTGAGTGATGATGAGTTGAATCCAGAACAGAGGAGCGAGATTTGGAACAGGAGACAGGAAGTCAGAGCGGCAAAACTGCAGTGAGAGGAGAAACAGCGTCAGGCACAGCAGGATACAGGATCTTAAATAACAACAAATAGCTAGAAGCATGACTGACTGAATGGAGATTACGATCCGGCAGAGTGGAAGTGGCAGGACTATTTGTAGAGGTCTTGATTATGGAACGGTTTGCAGCTGGTGAGAATCCGCTCTGACTCCAGCACATCTGTCTCCAACCACACAATCACACACAAACAGCAAGGGAGGGTGAGAGAGAGAGTGTACTGGAGGAGTGACTGCAGGTCAAGGAGACACCAGATGTCCACTAGGGGTGTGGCAGAAGCAGATGTGACACAGACCCCTTGTCTTTTTTACACATTTTGTTACATTACAGCCTTATTCTAAAATGGATTCAATTATTTTCCCCCCTCGTCAATCTACACACAATACCCCATAAAGACAAAGAAAAAACAGATTTTTTTTATATTTTTGCACATTTATTAAACATTTTAAACTGATATGACTTTTACTCAGTACTTTGTTGAAGAACCTTTGGCAGCGATTACAGCCTCGAGGCTTCTTGGGTATGACGCTACAAGCTTGGCACACCTTTATTTGGGGAGTTTTCCCATTCTTCTCTGCAGATCCTCTCAAGCTCATTCAGGTTGGATCGGGAGCATCGCTGCACAGCTATTTTCAGATTTCTTCAGAGATGTTTGATCTGGTTCAAGTCCGGGCTCTGGCTAGACCACTCAAGGACATTCAGAGACTTGTCCCGAAGCCACTCCTGCGTTGTCTAGGCTGTGTGCTTTGGGTCGTTGTCCTGTTGGAAGGTAAACCTTCACCCAGTCTGAAGTCCTGAGCACTCTAGAGCAGGTTTCATCAAGGATTTCTCCGTACTTTGCTCCGTTCCAACTTCCCTCGATCCTGACCAGTCTCCCAGTCCCTGCCGCTGAACAAAATCCCCACAGCATGATGCTGCCTTCACCATAGGAATGTTGCCAGGTTTCCTCAGACCAGAGAATCTTATTTATCATGGTCTGAGAGTCTTTTAGGTGCCTTTTGGCAAACTACAACGTGCTGTCATATGCCTTTTACTGAGGAGTTGCTTCCGTCTGACCACTCTACCATAAAGGCCTGATTGGTGGAGTGCTGCAGAGAAGGTTGTCATTCTGGAAGGTTCTCCCACCTCCACAGAGGACCTCCGGAGCTCTGTCAGAGTGACCATCAGGTTCTTGGTCACCTCCCTGACAAGGCTCTTCTCTCCCGATTTCTCAGTTTGGCAGAGCAGCCAGCTAAGTGAAGAGTCTTGGTGGTTCCAAACTTCTTCCATTGAAGAATGATGGAGGCCACTGTGTTCATGGGGACCTTCAATGCTGCAGACATTTTTTGGTACCCTTCCCCAGATCTATTCCTCTACACAATCCTGTCTCAGAGCTCTATGGACAATTCCTTCAACCTCATGGCTTGATTTTTGCTCTGACATACACTGTCAACTGTGGGACCTTATATAGACAGGTGTGTGCCTTTCCAAATCATGTCTAATCAATTGAATTTACCACAGGTGGACTCCAATCAAGTTGTAGAAACATCTCAAGGATGATCAATGGAAACAGGATGTACCTGAGCTCAATTTCATGCCTCAGAGCAAAGGGTCTGAATACTTATGTAAATAAGGTATTTCTGTTTTTATTTGTAGTAAATTAGCAAAAAGTCTGAAAAAACCTGTTTTCGCTTTATATTGTAGGGTATTGTGTGTAGATTGACGAGAGAAAAAAAATGTAATACATTTTATAATAAGGCTGTAAAGTACATTTATTTTGGGGGGGGAATTCTAGGGTTCTAAATACTCAAAATGCGCTGCAGATGTGACTGTTCCAGTGTATATGGGGGGATGATGATGGCGGGTGGTGCCGTGGTGGACAGATGAGTGCTCAAAGGTGGTGTGGGAAAGTGTTATAGCTTTACGGGTACTTGGCTTGACAGAAAGGAATCTCATTGAAGAGAGTGATGGTGAGAAAAACGATTAAGGCAACAGAAAGGGAGGCATGCTGGGAATTTTACTCCACTATTGCTAGACGGACTGAAATTGGTGCGGTTTGGAAACTGTTTTAAAAAATGATTGGGAAGGGTCAAACTGATGGAATTCCAGTGTTGGTAGAAGGAAACGTCACCGCTGTATCAAGTAAAGAAAAGGTAAATGTCCTAGGTGGTGCGTTTGCAGCGGTTCATAGATGTGAGCACCTGTGTGATGAGAGCAAGACGCGACAAAGGTAAAAATGAAAGGAGCATGGAGATGTCTTAAAGAGAAAAGGGGAGTCAGAAGAAGCTATTGATGCAGAGTTCTCTATATTTGATATGACAAGGGCGTTGGGAGACTGCAGGCAGACTGCTCCTGTTGGAGGGAAGGGTTGTTGATCATGTTGAGTGCATTGGGCATTAGGGTAAGTCTGTATAACTGGATCATGGACTCCCTGTTTGATTGAGTCATAAGGGTGAATTGGGGTTTGAAGTGGACAGTGGTACTCCTCAGGGAAGTGTGGGAAGTCCAACGTTGTTCACCCTGATGATAGATTACATATTTAAGGAAGTGGGACAGGGAGTGGGTGTGGCCTTGTATGATGCTGATGGAGCTGTATGGATGAGAGATGTAATGGTGAATTATGGGATGAGGAGATGCAAGAAGCTGTGGGAGTTGTGGATGATTGGTCACTAACATGGGGGTTTAGGATGTCTGTGGCAAAGTCCTGCTTTATGGTGTATTCTAGGAGGAATCTTACAGATTTTAGGCTGCAAATATACGCCCAGGATATAGGTAATGTGTCTGAGTTGAAGTATTTAGGTATATGGTTTGATTTTTTAAATTAGATTTTATTTCACCTTTATTTAACCAGGTAGGTTAGTTGAGAACAAGTTCTCATTTACAACTGTGACCTGCCAAGATAAAGCAAAGCAGTTTGACACATACAACAACACAGAGTTACACATGGAATAAACAAACATACAGTCAATAAAGAAAAAGTATATATACAGTGTGTGCAAATGACTTAAGTAAGGAAGGTAAAGGCAAAAAATAGACCATTGTGGCGAAGTAATTACAATATACAGTGCCTTGCGAAAGTATTGGGCCCCCTTGAACTTTGCGACCTCTTGCCACATTTCAGGCTTCAAACATAAAGATATAAAACTGTATTTTTTTGTGAAGAATCAACAACAAGTGGGACACAATCATGAAGTGGAACGACATTTATTGGATATTTCAAACTTTTTTAACAAATCAAAAACTGAAAAATTGGGCGTGCAAAATTATTCAGCCCCCTTAAGTTAATACTTTGTAGCGCCACCTTTTGCTGCGATTACAGCTGTAAGTCGCTTGGGGTATGTCTCTATCAGTTTTGCACATCGAGAGACTAACATTTTTTCCCATTCCTCCTTGCAAAACAGCTCGAGCTCAGTGAGGTTGGATGGAGAGCATTTGTGAACAGCAGTTTTCAGTTCTTTCCACAGATTCTCGATTGGATTCAGGTCTGGACTTTGACTTGGCCATTCTAACACCTGGATATGTTTATTTTTGAACCATTCCATTGTAGATTTTGCTTTATGTTTTGGATCATTGTCTTGTTGGAAGACAAATCTCCGTCCCAGTCTCAGGTCTTTTGCAGACTCCATCAGGTTTTCTTCCAGAATGGTCCTGTATTTGGCTCCATCCATCTTCCCATCAATTTTAACCATCTTCCCTGTCCCTGCTGAAGAAAAGCAGGCCCAAACCATGATGCTGCCACCACCATGTTTGACAGTGGGTATGGTGTGTTCAGGGTGATGAGCTGTGTTGCTTTTATGCCAAACATAACGTTTTGCATTGTTGCCAAAAAGTTCAATTTTGGTTTCATCTGACCAGAGCACCTTCTTCCACATGTTTGGTGTGTCTCCCAGGTGGCTTGTGGCAAACTTTAAACAACACTTTTTATGGATATCTTTAAGAAATGGCTTTCTTCTTGCCACTCTTTCATAAAGGCCAGATTTGTGCAATATACGACTGATTGTTGTCCTATGGACAGAGTCTCCCACCTCAGCTGTAGATCTCTGCAGTTCATCCAGAGTGATCATGGGCCTCTTGGCTGCATCTCTGATCAGTCTTCTTCTTGTATGAGCTGAAAGTTTAGAGGGACGGCCAGGTCTTGGTAGATTTGCAGTGGTCTGATACTCCTTCAATTTCAATATTATCGCTTGCACAGTGCTCCTTGGGATGTTTAAAGCTTGGGAAATCTTTTTGTATCCAAATCCGGCTTTAAACTTCTTCACAACAGTATCTCTGACCTGCCTGGTGTGTTCCTTGTTCTTCATGATGCTCTCTGCGCTTTTAACGGACCTCTGAGACTATCACAGTGCAGGTGCATTTATACGGATACTTGATTACACACAGGTGGATTGTATTTATCATCATTAGTCATTTAGGTCAACATTGGATCATTCAGAGATCCTCACTGAACTTCTGGAGAGAGTTTGCTGCACTGAAAGTAAAGGGGCTGAATAATTTTGCACGCCCAATTTTTCAGTTTTTGATTTGTTAAAAAAGTTTGAAATATCCATTAAATGTCGTTCCACTTCATGATTGTGTCCCACTTGTTGATTCTTCACAAAAAAATACAGTTTTATATCTTTATGTTTGAAGCCTGAAATGTGGCAAAAGGTCGCAAAGTTCAAGGGGGCCGAATACTTTCGCAAGGCACTGTAGCAATTAAACACTGGAATGGTAGATGTGCAGAAGATGAATGTGCAAGTAGAAATACTGGGGTGCAAAGGAGTAAGATAAATAAATAGATATAGTATGGGGAAGAGGTAGTTGGATGTGCAATTTACAGATGGGCTACGTACAGGTGCAGTGCTCTGACAGCTGGTGCTTAAAGCTAGTGAGGGAGATACAGTGGGGCAAAAAAGTATTTAGTCAGCCACCAATTGTGCAAGTTCTCCCACTCAAAAAGATGAGAGGCCTGTAGTTTTCATCATAGGTCCTCTTCAACTATGACAGACAAAATGAGAAAAAAAATCCAGAATTTTTATTTTTATTTTTTATTTTTTTTATTTCACCTTTATTTAACCAGGTAGGCTAGTTGAGAACAAGTTCTCATTTGCAACTGCGACCTGGCCAAGATAAGGCATAGCAGTGTGAACAGACAACACAGAGTTACACATGGAGTAAACAATTAACAAGTCAATAACACAGTAGAAAAAAGGGGAGTCTATATATACATTGTGTGCAAAAGGCATGAGAAGGTAGGCAAATAATTACAATTATGCAGATTAACACTAGAGTGATAAATGATCAGATGGTTATGTAAAGGTAGAGATAGAGATATTGGTGTGCAAAAGAGCAGAAAAATAAATAAATAAAAACAGTATGGGGATGAGGTAGGTGAAAATGGGTGGGCTATTTACCAATAGACTATGTACAGCTGCAGCAATCGGTTAGCTGCTCAGATAGCAGATGTTTGAAGTTGGTGAGGGAGATAAAAGTCTCCAACTTCAGCGATTTTTGCAATTCGTTCCAATCACAGGCAGCAGAGAACTGGAACGAAAGGCGGCCAAATGAGGTGTTGGCTTTAGGGATGATCAGTGAGATACACCTGCTGGAGCGCGTGCTACGGATGGGTGTTGCCATCGTAACCAGTGTACTGAGATAAGGCGGAGCTTTACCTAGCATGGACTTGTAGATGACCTGGAGCCAGTGGGTCTGGCGACGAATATGTAGCGAGGGCCAGCCGACTAGAGCATACAAGTCGCAGTGGTGGGTGGTATAAGGTGCTTTAGTGACAAAACGGATGGCACTGTGATAAACTGCATCCAGTTTGCTGAGTAGAGTGTTGGAAGCAATTTTGTAGATGACATCGCCGAAGTCGAGGATCGGTAGGATAGTCAGTTTTACTAGGGTAAGTTTGGCGGCGTGAGTGAAGGAGGCTTTGTTGCGGAATAGAAAGCCGACTCTTGATTTGATTTTCGATTGGAGATGTTTGATATGGGTCTGGAAGGAGAGTTTAGAGTCTAGCCAGACACCTAGGTACTTATAGATGTCCACATATTCAAGGTCGGAACCATCCAGGGTGGTGATGCTGGTCAGGCGTGCGGGTGCAGGCAGCGAACGGTTGAAAAGCATGCATTTGGTTTTACTAGCGTTTAAGAGCAGTTGGAGGCCACGGAAGGAGTGCTGTATGGCATTGAAGCTCGTTTGGAGGTTAGATAGCACAGTGTCCAAGGACGGGCCGGAAGTATATAGAATGGTGTCGTCTGCGTAGAGGTGGATCAGGGAATCGCCCGCAGCATGAGAAACATCATTGATATATACAGAGAAAAGAGTCGGCCCGAGAATTGAACCCTGTGGCACCCCCATAGAGACTGCCAGAGGACCGGACAGCATGCCCTCCGATTTGACACACTGAACTCTGTCTGCAAAGTAATTGGTGAACCAGGCAAGGCAGTCATCCGAAAAACCGAGGCTACTGAGTCTGCCGATAAGAATACGGTGATTGACAGAGTCGAAAGCCTTGGCAAGGTCTATGAAGACGGCTGCACAGTACTGTCTTTTATCGATGGCGGTTATGATATCGTTTAGTACCTTGAGCGTGGCTGAGGTACACCCGTGACCGGCTCAGAAACCAGATTGCACAGCGGAGAAGGTACGGTGGGATTCAAGATGGTCAGTGATCTGTTTGTTGACTTGGCTTTCGAAGACCTTAGATAGGCAGGGCAGGATGGATATTGGTCTGTAACAGTTTGGGTCCAGGGTGTCGCCCCCTTTGAAGAGGGGGATCACTGCGGCAGCTTTCCAATCCTTGGGGATCTCAGACGATATGAAAGAGAGGTTGAACAGGCTGGTAATAGGGGTTGCGACAATGGCGGCGGATAGTTTCAGGAATAGAGGGTCCAGATTGTCAAGCCCAGCTGATTTGTACGGGTCCAGGTTTTGCAGCTCTTTCAGAACATCTGCTATCTGGATTTGGGTAAAGGAGAACCTGGAGAGGCTTGGGCGAGTAGCTGCGGGGGGGGGAGCTGTTGGACGAGGTTGGAGTAGCCAGGCGGAAGGCATGGCCAGCCGTTGAGAAATGCTTGTTGAAGTTTTCGATAATCATGGATTTATCGGTGGTGACCGTGTTACCTAGCCTCAGTGCAGTGGGCAGCTGGGAGGAGGTGCTCTTGTTCTCCATGGACTTCACAGTGTCCCAGAACTTTTTGGAGTTGGAGCTACAAGATGCAAACTTCTGCCTGAAGAAGTTGGCTTTAGCTTTCCTGACTGACTGTGTGTATTGGTTCCTGACTTCCCTGAACAGTTGCATATCGCGGGGACTGTTCGATGTTAGTGCAGTCCGCCACAGGATGTTTTTGTGCTGGTCGAGGGCAGTCAGGTCTGGAGTGAACCAGGGGCTATATCTGTTCTTAGTTCTGCATTTTTTGAACGGAGCATGCTTATCTAAAATGGTGAGGAAGTTACTTTTAAAGAAAGACCAGGCATCCTCAACTGACGGGATGAGGTCAATGTCCTTCCAGGATACCCGGGCCAGGTCACAGAAGTGTTTTAGGGAGCGTTTGACAGTGATGAGGGGTGGTCGTTTGACTGCGGCTCCATAGCGGATACAGGCAATGAGGCAGTGATCGCTGAGATCCTGGTTGAAGACAGCGGAGGTGTATTTGGAGGGCCAGTTGGTCAGGATGACGTCAATGAGGGTGCCCTTGTTTACAGAGTTAGGGTTGTACCTGGTGGGTTCCTTGATGATTTGAGTGAGATTGAGGGCATCTAGCTTAGATTGTAGGACTGCCGGGGTGTTAAGCATATCCCAGTTTAGGTCACCTAACAGAACAAACTCTGAAGCTAGATGGGGGGCGATCAATTCACAAATGGTGTCCAGGGCACAGCTGGGAGCTGAGGGGGGTCGGTAGCAGGCGGCAACAGTGAGAGACTTATTTCTGGAGAGAGTAATTTTCAAAATTAGTAGTTCGAACTGTTTGGGTATGGACCTGGAAAGTATGACATTACTTTGCAGGCTATCTCTGCAGTAGACTGCAACTCCTCCTCCTTTGGCAGTTCTATCTTGACGGAAGATGTTATAGTTGGGTATGGAAATCTCAGAATTTTTGGTGGCCTTCCTGAGCCAGGATTCAGACACGGCAAGGACATCAGGGTTAGCAGAGTGTGCTAGAGCAGTGAGTAAGACAAACTTAGGGAGGAGGCTTCTGATGTTGACATGCATGAAACCAAGGCTTTTTCGATCACAGAAGTCAACAAATGAGGGTGCCTGGGGACATGCAGGGCCTGGGTTTACCTCCACATCACCCGCGGAACAGAGAAGGAGTAGTATGAGGGTGCGGCTGAAGGCTATCAAAACTGGTCGCCTAGGGCGTTGGGGACAGAGAATAAGAGGAGCAGGTTTCTGGGCATGGTAGAATATATTCAGGGCATAATGCGCAAACAGGGGTATGGTGGGGTGCGGGTACAGCGGAGGTAAGCCCAGGCACTGGGTGATGATGAGAGAGGTTGTATCTCTGGACATGCTGGTTGTAATGGGTGAGGTCACCGCATGTGTGGGGGGTGGGACAAAGGAGGTAACAGGGGTATAAAGAGTGGAACTAGGGGCTCCATTGTAAACTAAAACAATGATAACTAACCTGCACAACAGTATACAAGGCATATTGACATTTGAGAAAGACATACAGCGAGGCATACAGTAATCACAGGTGTTGAATTGGGAGAGCTAGCTAAAACAGTAGGTGAGACAACAGCTAATCAGCTAGCACAACAACAGCAGGTAGAATGGCGATTGATTAGGCAGAGAGGGTCGGATTAACTACACACAGAGCCTAAGTGCGGCTAGGGCCGACAGATAAAACATAAACAAGCAGAATGGATTACCGTGATTAATGGACAGTCCAGCATGCATCAGCTATGTAGCCAAGTGATCAGTGTCCAAGGGGCAGCGGTGGATGGGGCAGGGAAGCTGGACTGGCGAGTGTTATCCAGGTTAGAAAACTAACAATGACCAAATAGCTTGTAGCCAGTTAGCTGGTTAGCTTCTGGAGGTTCTTGAGTGTGTTCTAAAAATGTAAAGATAATAGCGGTTCCGTATCACATTGGGTGAGGCAGGTTACCGGAAGGTATAAGCAAATTAAAAATCGAAAAGGGATAGAAAGTAAATATGGGTTCAGTGAGTGTTTGGGACGCGGCGATTCAGACGGTTAGTAGACGGTGCTAAACACGGTAGCAGTTAGCGGACCGGGCTAAACAAGCTAGCAGTTAGCAGGCCGAATTTGCAAGCAAGGAGATAGCAAGGGCTAGAGAGTTAGCCTTTGGGGACGTCGCGATGGGGGTATCTGTTTATTCCTCTTCATGCAGTGACATCGATGGACCGGTCGTGGGTCTGGATATTGTAGCCCAGGAGCTCAAAATGTTCCGTTTGCGATGGGAATCCGGGGATGAAAAATAAAATAAAATAATAAATAGGTCCGTTATGCTCTGGTTAGAGTCGCGTTGTTCGAACTGGCGAGAGCTTTCCGAGCTAAAGGTTAGCTGATGACCGGTTAGCTGAAGACCGCTAGCAATGTTTTGCTGAAGCTGGTAGTTCGTTGGCTAGCTTCAGTTGAGGGGTTCCAAGGTCCGAAGTAAATATAAATACTTTAGGAAAAATAGCTACGTTGGGTGAGGCGGGTTGCAGGAGAGTATTTAGAAGAAGTTGAGGTTCAGCAAAAAGTTTTAAAGATATGTGAAGAAAAAAAAACGAAAACAAACGATATATACAAGGGACACAACACGACAATACGTCCTACTGCTACGCCGTCTTGGATCTACTAGAGAGCATTTGGATGATCCAGAAGAAGATTGTAGGATTTTTTTTTTATTTTTATGAATTTATTTGCAAATTATGGTGGAAAATAAGTATTTGGTCAATAACAAAACTTTATCTCAATACTTTGTTATATACCCTTTGTTGGCAATGACAGAGGTGAAACGTTTTCTGTAAGTCTTCACAAGGTTTTCACACACTGTTGCTGGTATTTTGGCCCATTCCTCCATGCAGATCTCCTCTAGAGCAGTGATGTTTTGGGGCTGTTGCTGGGCAACACAGACTTTCAACTCCCTCTAAAGATTTTGTATGGGGTTGAGATCTGGAGACTGGCTAGGCCACTCCAGGACCTTGAAATGCTTCTTACAAAGCCACTCCTTCGTTGCCCGGGCGGTGTGTTTGGGATCATTGTCATGCTGAAATACCCAGCCACGTTTCATCTTCAATGCTCTTGCTGATGGAAGGAGGTTTTCACTCAAAATCTCACGATACATTGCCCCATTCATTCTTTCCTTTACACGGATCAGTCGTCATGGTCCCTTTGCAGAAAAACAGCTCCAAAGCATGATGTTTCCACCCCCATGCTTCACAGTAGGTATGGTGTTCTTTAGATGCAACTCAGCATTCTTTGTCCTCCAAACACGACGAGTTGAGTTTTTACCAAAAAGTTATATTTTGGTTTCATCTGACCATATGACATTCTCCCAATCTTCTTCTGGATCATCCAAATGCTCTCTAGCAAACTTCAGATGGGCCTGGACATGTACTGGCTTAAGCAGGGGGACACGTCTGGCACTGCAGGATTTGAGGCACTGGCGGCGCAGTGTGTTACTGATGGTAGGCTTTGTTACTTTGGTCCCAGCTCTCTGCAGGTCATTCACTAGGTCCCCCCGTGTGGTTCTGTGATTTTTGCTCGCCATTCTTGTGATAATTTTGACCCCACGGGGTGAGATCTTGAGTGGAGTGGACCTATTCAGCTAACAGGCGATATGCTCTAGTCAGCTAGTGGGCTAGAAGATTGGCATTCAGGGGACATCGCGACAGAGGGGCCAGTTGAATAACCCCCTCAGGCAGATTACGTCGGTTGTCCAGTCGTGAAGGACCGGCGGGGCTCTGCACCGGCAGTAAAATAAGTCCATGCCAATTGGCCCAGGAGTGCCGGGAGATGGGCCTAGCATGGGCTAGCTCCAGGCTAGTTGGTGCTTGCTTCAGGACAGAGACGTTAGCCGGGAGTAGACACTCGGATTGCTAGCTAGCTGCAATGATTCAGGTGAAAAGGTTCAGAGCTTGCGGTGGGAATCCGGGGATATGGAGAGAAAATAGGTCCGGTATGCTCTGGTTAGAATCACGTTGTGAAAACTGGCGAGAGTTTTCCAAGCTAAAGGTTAGCTGATGACCGGGTTACGTGAAAAGACATGTTGAGCATATTGAAATTAAGTGTAGGAAGGTGCTGAACCTCATGAGGGCAGTGGCAGGATATGATTGGGGGTCGTTTAGACAAAGACTATTTTACAGGCATTGATCAGGTAATTATTTTGGTTTTGGGAGCTTTGTATTTTGATCGGCAGCCAAAATGGTACGACAGCACCTGGATAGGATACAGTCAAGGGCCCTGAGATTGTGTGTGGGAGCCTTCAGGACGACACCTGTTGAGACATTGCAGATGGATAGTGGGGAACTACCACTGAGGATAAGGCGAGACAAACTTGCATTAGCGCACTGGGCGAGGTTGAAAAGGAGTTCCTGAAACATATCCTGCGGTCATGGCAACTGGGGAATGCTGGGAGCGAGGAATTGGTAAGCAGAAGGCGTGTGGGTGGATAATTGGGCAGAAGGTGGTCGAATATGGACTGGGGGAGCGAGAGATAGGGCCGGTAATTGCATTGGGGAATGTTCCTCCGTGGCTATTTCCTGAAACCAAGTGTAGATGTGGACATGATTGAGGGCAGGAGAGAATGGGGTGAAGACGTGAGACAGCGTGTGGAGAGAGTATAGATAATCGGTTTTATTCGTTTTCAAAGATATAGGATCCAGTCAGTGGTAGGGTGGGACCAGGGGTGTATATCTCAGAATTGAATGTTAGAGTATGTAAGCGGTTAACTGATTATGCGGCCGAGTTGATGGCCATGATTATAGGTTTAAGTTCGGTGGAGGAGGTGAAACCACTCAGAGTGGTGATCTACTCTGATTCGGCTGCAGTGTTGAGTAGTGTGAAGGCGGCAGGTTGGTTAGGGGAGACATGTTTGTGGAGAAGATGGTGCTGTTAATAGGATTGGAGTGGTGGTAAGCTTTTGCTGGGTCCCCTCCTATGTGGGTGTGGAGGGTAATGAGAAGGCAGATGTGGTGGCTTAGAGTGCTATGAGAAAAGAGTGGGTAGATATTCAGGTCCCGCTGGGCTGCAGAGAAGTGATCCGGGAAAAAGGGCTTTATCTTTGTGGAATGCTAGTAGTAAGGGGAGGCAATTTTATTGGTCAGGAAAGGAAGAGGTTGGGAGTATGGGATGTAGGAGAGAGGAAGTTGTGTGGAGTAGACTACGGTTTGAATGCCACGTTGTGGATGATAGGGAAACAGGTCTGTGTGATGAGTGTTTAGTGGAGGAAACGGTAGAGCATGTGTTGATATTTTGTGAAGTGTATGACGTAGCTAGGGAGAGATCGTGTGAAAGGGTTATAAGCGGCTGGACTGGGTTGGGGTTTGAGTGGTGTAGTGGGGGGGGGGGGGAGTCATATCTAGGGCTATATTTCACTTTCTTAGAGGAAGAGATTTTAATGTAGGTAGGCCGTGATTGGCCTCACTCTACCGTACAGTAGATGATGGTATATGCACCTTAAAAGTTGGATGCGATCCACTAACCCGATCCCGAAGAAGAAAATGTATAAAAATATATTATGAAATTTGTTTGAGTTGCTTTGTGTATCACCAAATTTGTGTATCACCACATCCAAGTTTCTTGACATACAGTTAAAGTTGGAAGTTGTCACAATTCCTGACATTTGATCTAAGTAAAAATTCCCTGCCTTAGGTCAGTCACCACTTTATTTTAATAATGTGAAATGTCAGAATAATAGTAGAGAGAATTATTTATTTCAGCTTTTATTTCTTTCATCACATTCCCAGTGGGTCAGAAGTTTAAATACACTCAATTAGTATTTGGTAGCATTGCCTTTAAATTGATTAAATTGGCTCAAACGTTTTGGGTAGCCTTACACAAGCTTCCCACAATAAATTGGGTGTATTTTGGCCCATTTCTCCTGACAGAGCTGGTGTAACTGAGTCAGGTTTGTATGCCTCCTTCCTCGCACACGCTTTTTCAGTTCAGCCCACAGGATTGAGGTCAGGGCTTTTGATGGCCACTCCAAGACCTTGACTTTGTTGTACTTAAGCCATTTTAAGCCACTTAAGCCACAACTTTGGAAGTATGCTTGCGGTCATTGTTCATTTGGAAGACCCATTTGCGACAAAGCTTTAACTTCCTGACAAATGTCTTGAGATGTGGCTTCAATATATATACATACTTTTCCTGCCTCATGATGCCATCTATTTTGTGAAGTGCACCAGTCCCTCCTGCAGCAAAGCACCCCACAACACAATGCATGCTTCACGTTTGGGATGATGTTCTTCGGCTTGCAAGCCTCCCCCTTTTTCCTCCAAATATAACGATGGTCATTATGGCCAAACAGTTCTATTTTTGTTTCATCAGACCAGATCTTTGTCCCCATGTGCAGTTGCAAACCGTATACTTTTTTATGGAGTTTCTTTTATGGAGGTTTTGGACCAGTGGCTTCTTCCTTGCTGAGTGGTCGATATAGGACTTGTTTAACTGTGGATATAGATACTTTTGTACCTGTTTCCTCCAGCATCTCACAAGGTCAATATCTATGTCTGTGCATGTACATTGATTAATTTTATGCTACACAAAGATAAATAACATACATAACTCCATAACTAATTATAAAGCAATTTCCAAACTCACATGTAACAACTATGTTGCTATAGTAATAATCACAAAGTTACTACACATGTCAGGTGTTACTGTATTCCCTTATTATGAAAATATATGTGTTACTGCGTTTTGAAGCTGCAAAAATGGGCCACTGTAATGTTGAGGTGATTCCATGTCCCTGGTATTTAATTCTAGCTATAGGCTATATTAAGATTAATATCTAAGAGCCCTCCAAAACATGTTCATATATTTAGACTTATTCAACTAATATTTGCAGTTTTTGGTTCTTTATTAAGTATTTGGCAGCCATTGACACAGCCGTTAAAAGAAGAGAACCAAGATGCAGCGTGGTGAGCATACATTTTACTTTTATTTGGAAAATGACACCAAACAAAATAAACACTCCAAAAACAAACCATAAGGCTATGTGCCCTAAACAAAGTCAACTTCCCACAAAGACAGGTGGAAAAAAGGATCCCTAAGTATGGTTCTCAATCAGAGACAACGATAGACAGCTGTCCCTGATTGAGAACCCTACCCTGCCAAAACATAGAAATACAAATAATAGAGTATAGAATACCCACCCCAACTCACATCCTGACCAAACCAAAATAGAGACATAAACAGGATCTCTAAGGTCAGGGCGTGACAGCCATCAACTAAATATGTTTTGGTTTTCAAATAACTTGCATATATTCAAATATCTTGACATATGATTTGGGTTTCTGAGAGGTATTCAAAATACTGGACTTTCAAATGTTATTTGTTTTTCTAAGATCCGTATTTCAAATCAAATCCAATCAAATGTATTTATATAGCCCTTCATACATCAGCTGATATCTCAAAGTGCTGTACAGAAACCCAGCCTAAAACCCCAAACAGCAAGCAATGCAGGTGTAGAAGCACGGTGGCTAGGAAAAACTCCCTAGAAAGGCCAAAACCTAGGAAGAAACCTAGAGAGGAACCAGGCTATGTGGGGTGGCCAGTCCTCTTCTGGCTGTGCCGGGTGGAGATTATAACAGGCCAAGATGTTCAAATGTTCATAAATGACCAGCATGGTCAAATAATAATAATCACAGGCAGAACAGTTGAAACTGGAGCAGCAGCACAGCCAGGTGGACTGGGGACAGCAAGGAGTCATCATGTCAGGTAGTCCTGAGGCATGGTCCTAGGGCTCAGGTCCTCCGAGAGAGAGAAAGAGAGAATTAGAGAGAGCATACTTAAATTCACACAGGACACCGGATAGGACAGGATAAGTACTCCAGATATAACAAACTGACCCTAGCCCCCCGACACATAAACTACTGCAGCAGAAATACTGGAGGCTGAGACAGGAGGGGTCAGGAGACACTGTGGCCACATCCGATGACACCCCCGGACAGGGCCAAACAGGAAGGATATAACCCCACCCACTTTGCCAAAGCACAGCCCCCACACCACGAGAGGGATATCTTTAACCACCAACTTGCCATCCTGAGACAAGGTCGAGCATAGCCCACAAAGTTCTCCGCCACGCACTACCCAAGGGGGGGGCGTCAAGAAATCAATTGCCTTTTCGTTGAAACTCTATATCAAATATGTTCGACTACCTTGAGTTTTTGAAATACATACAGTATATTTTCTGCCAAAGTCTGCGTCATATGCTCACTATCATTTAAATATCTGTCAGGGGTGGATGGTAGTTCTTCTTCAGTCTTGCCTTTTACATTATGCTACATACTGACTCGTACTTGTGACAGAGATGCATGCTCGGGACAGCACGTACCAAAATAAGTAGACAGAGTGTACTGTAACAAGTCAATCCATTGCAAACTAAAACAGATGGTTTATGGTTAAAACACTGATAGGATAGAAAGGGCTGGGTGTTTCCTTTTGCTAAGTCCCAAATGGCACCCTTTTACCTACATAGGTTGCCTTTTGGGACTTAACATTGCCTCAACCTAATACAGAAAAAGGCTAAGATAAACGTGTGTTAGGTGAAGCTGAGAGTATTTAAATGATTTTAAAGGATGTCTTACTTCAACCTGAGTCCAGAATGGGAGCTGTGTCCTGGTCCCACCCCTCGGTAAGTTCACTTTTCATGCATCCAACAGTTATTGATGACTCTGGCACTTCCCTGACTTCATTATAGTGCTTATGTCCCAAATGGCACCCTATTCCCTACATAGTGCACTACTTTTGGTAAAATTATAGTGCGCTATTGGGAATAGGGTGCCATTTGGAACACATCCAGTATATTTTTAAGACTCAGGCCCAATTTAAGACTCAGGACCAAATTATCCACATTAGCAAGGATATTTCAGTCATTTAAAAAGTAGTCTAACACGGTTCTCCTGCCAATGCATTGAACAATATACTGTACCTGGGCCTGTAGTCAGTTAATACCGGTAATCTGGTTTTGTAAGAGATAATAGACTAATTCAGCTTGTGCCGTAAGCCGATCATGTTTGAATCATTACGGAGTTGGGTTTCTTTTTCTTTTCTTTCACAAAGTTATCATTGTTTTATTACATAAAGCCATACATACGTTCTCACAGCTCAATAATATATATTTTTTGTCTTATCTTGAAAAACTAGTTTAATGATAGGATACTCTCAGGCCCATCCTTAAATTCAGCATATATCTCACCAATGTCTTGTTATTAAATTAATTATCATGGCCTATGCACAAAAATAATAGTTTATTCTAAGTGGCATATCTTTCCAGTACTCTAGTCTACAGAATGGTGGTGCTCTCCTCTTCGGTATTGCAGAGCCTTGTGAATTGGAGCCTGTGGAGAAATACACAATCCCAGCTAGCACTGGTTCCATGCCAAATGGCACCATATTCCCTATACAGTGCACTACTCAATGGACACTGGTCAAAAGTAGTGCACTACAGTATGTAGCAAATAGGGTGCTATTTAGAGATGCAGATACTGTGTTCTCTATTGAAGGCTTCCAGGGGAACAAAAGGAAACTGCCGCAATGAAACGTAACCCATGGAAAACTGAGAACCAATAAATTGGAAAATCAACATAGTAGACTTTCCAGATTGCACCACCATTTTCTTTCTCTTCATGTTGCTAGAACCCTATTCCCTCAGTTGGTCATTATGACAGATACCTAAAACCAGTTTCAAATGATAATAAGCAGGAAGTAATAGGAGGGAGTAAAACACAATTGTAAAATAATTTTTATTAAATCATGAATGGAAATAGGATTGCCTATGTCCAAAATGGTACCCTATGGGCCCTGGTCAAAAGTACTGCACTAAATAGGTAATCTGTGTGAGATGAGGGTATACTTATGGAAAACCAAGAGACCAACCAAGTTCTTGAGAAAATTGCTGAAGAACCAACCAACTTTATTCCAGTAATTCAAGGTCAAAGGTGAGGTCCGACTGATCCAGTAGTTTGCAGTAATTCTATTTCTATGGTTACAACATTAAATCATAGAATCCAGTGAATTACATTAATTCCTTAACCTCCTCAGTATTCTATTCCATGCGGAGAGGAAGGCAGAGAGAACAACAGACAGTATGAGCGATGGGGCTATGACACAGTAAGAGATATGGATATAGATCGGACCAATAAATACTAGTCCAGAGACAGGGAGGGGACAGATGCATTAGTTTAATCCACTTTCAGAAAGGCTGCGAGCAAGGGAGGCTGGCTGTGCCAGTAGACTCCTATAGGATCCTCCTTGAAGAGTCTTGAGGGGATGTAGAGCTGGATATATATATGTGGGCTGGTTTAACGTAAACAACTCATGACTAAAATATGTCAGGGCCTGTGTTCATAAAGCATTGCAGAGTAGGAGTGTTGACCTAGAATCAGTTTCCACCTGTCCATACAATCTTATGCATTATGATCTTCAAAGACATTATGATCGAAAATGCAAAACGGATCCCAGATCAGCACTCCTGGTTTGAGGCGCTTAGTGAATACGATTTATATTCTTACTACAATGAATAGAACCAGAGCATACCTACTAGGCACAGACATCATTTCAATGTCTAGTAAGTAGTTTTGATATACATTTGGTTGCCAACTAAAGTGAATTCAACATGAAATCAACAATTTTAGGTTAAAAGTTGGGTGAAAAAAATATATCCTTTACATTGTACACTTAGGGTGATACATGATTACTGCCCTGAAAACAACCACTTAACAGAATGATTTAAAACACAAAGCAAGTCACAGAACATGGATTATTCAACACATTACCCACAAAGCTAGGGAGAAAAGCAATCAACCATTTTCTTCTGTCAATACATTTGAGTTTGTCTGTTGGATGGAGAGCAGTTGTCAGAGGGAGAAAAATAACAGAAAAGTGTAACGTCCTTTGTTCAACATTGTGATTGATGAGTCGACCCTGAGAGAAAGTAAATATGTCTTCCGTCTGAGTACACAGTCCTCTATAAATCTGTTGGGATGAGGATTGGATGCATGCAGAGATGGGAGGAATAACATTTGCTCATCCACAACAAAGGCCCTGTTACCGTTTCTTCTGATTCAGTGTGCATGGCCAATGCAATAGCAGGGCTAAAAACCATCTATCAAACTGGTCCATTCAGTTTGAACATATATCCTAGGCCACAGCAATAGCTATTGGTTTCAGAAGCTGTGCTTTTTTCTTTGTTTCCTTATAGACTCATTTTGAATGTGGATTAATATTTGTCATTTCACAAAAAAAAGCCATTTGTATTTCTTCCTTTTGGAGATTTCCATGCATAAAATATAGATTTGATCACTGTTTATTGGATGTGAACTTTATCCTATGCATGGTGTGTGCTTGCATTATTTTCCTTTGCATGTGTGTATAATGAAGGTTTGAATATTGTCTGCTGTGCTGATTGCTTGGGCAAGCACAAGAAGTGAACATGACTTTACTGTCTATCGGGACTGGTATGCACAGAGAAAGAAGCAGGTAAAGGAAGTGAGTTTCTTGAAGTTGGAGTAAAAATATGTTTAAACATGTTTTTATTTTTTATTTTACCTTTATTTAATTAGGCAAGTCAGTTAAAAAAAAATCTTATTTTCAATGACGGCCTAGGAACAGTGGGTTAACTGCCTTGTTCAGGGGCAGAACAACAAAGGTTTGTTTTCGATATATCAGTTATTAGTGACTTGGCAGTTGTACTAGTGGCAAGTTACTGAGATAAGCATGCTGACTACCTGCCCAGAAGTAAAACTTCTAACTATCATTTCCAATACATTTTAAATGTCATTTAGATGGAACCAGATCCCAGATGCCGTTTCAATGGGAACATGTGGCCTTTTCAGTGTTCATTCCTCTGCTACACTTGGGCACTAATGCCTTCCCTAGGCTCTGAAATGGCTGGATAAGTCAGAGGAACAGCTGACAAGACATGCTTGGCAGATGTGTCCTGTAAATCTGGGCACAATCGAGCAGACTGAGGCCTTTTCAGTGGCACAGATGGGAGGACATGGAGGCAGGAAACAGGATGCAATACAACAGCATCTCTAATGCAGGACATTCTGTAAATACAAAATGACTGCCCATTTTGTACAAACAACATTCTGTTTGGATTCTGCCCAACTTTGAATAGGTTTAGCACCGTCCATCTGCATTGGGGAAAAAGAAGGGAAGGGATGTTCTCAAAAAAAAACATTCTACAAACCCAGAAGGAGAGAGAGAGAGATGGGAGAATTGGAGGGAGCATACTTAAGTTCACACAGGACACCAGATAACCAGTGCAATGTTACAGTAAATGATGTGACTACCCAAATAGCATCCTATTTGCTATAAAGTGCACTACTTTTGACTACAGCACTATATATGGAATAGGGTGCCATTTGAGACGTAAGCATTAGATGCTATTTCCCTCTCCTATCCCATCCTTGGAATGATTTTATAAGCTACCAGATATATCAGAATCCCTGGTCTTTGTTGATAAGAGTTTAGTTCTATTTGAGCTGGGAGGAGGGAGTGGGGATTTGAATGGCATTTAAACTCTACTAGTGAGCATTCCTTATGGAGCATAGATATAAACAGTTGTAGATTTCAAGGAGACATTTAAATCCCATTAAGGGGCCGTAATAAACCATTTATAAGGCATTTATTAACCAAATTATACACACTAAGCTCACCATTTATTAATCATGACTCCCACATTTGTAAATGTTGGTAAGGAAACTATAGTTATTCACACATGTATGTATATTTCACTAAACATCCAGTGTTGTGTGTATAGTCTTTTACCAGGTACTGCTGGAACGTCTACCAATGGCATGCCCATGTTTTTGTGAGAAATTACACTGGTCACTCAAAACATTTTCAGGTCTCTGGCAGTGCTCCTCCTGCTCCTCCTTGCACAAAGGAGGAGGTAGCGGTCCTGCTACTGGGTTGTTGCCCTCCTACGGCCTCCTCCACGTCTCCTGATGTACTGGCCTTTCTCCTGGTAGAGCCTCCATGCTCTGGACACTATGCTGACAGACACAGCAAACATTCTTGCCACAGCTCGCATTGATGTGCCATCCTGGATGAGCTGCACTACCTGAGCCACTTGTGTGGGTTGTAGACTCCGTCTCATGCTACCACTAGAGTGAAAGCAGGAAGCATAGGAACTGAGAAGTGGTCTGTGGTCACCACCTGCAGAACCACTCCTTTATTGGGGGTGTCTTGCTAATTGCCTATAATTTCCACCTGTTGTCTATTCCATTTGCACAAGAACATGTGAACTTTATTGTCAATCAGTGTTGCTTCCTAAGTGGACAGTTTGATTTCACAGAAGTGTGATTGACTTGGAGTTACATTGTGTTGTTTAAGTGTTCCCTTTATTTTTTTGAGCAGTGTATATCAGCCACTCAGTGTTATTTGCCTCTAAGTGAGCATAGAAGTAATTTAGCTCGTCTGGAAGGCTTGTGTCACTGTGCAGCTCTCGGCTGTGCTTCCCTTTGTAGTCTGTAATGGTTTGCAAGCCCTGCCACGTCCGACGAGCATCAGAGCCGGTGCAGTACATTTCGATCTTAGTCCTGTATTGACCCTTTGCCTGTTTGATGGTTCATCGGAGAACTGATTTCTTATAAGCTTCCAGGTTACAGTCCCTCTCCTTGAAAGCAGCAGCTCTAGTCTTTAGCTCAGTGCGGAGGTTGCTGGTAATCCATGGCTTCTGGTTGAGGTATGTACGTTCAGTCACTGTGGGGACTACGTCATCGATGCACTTATTGATGAAGCCATTGACTGATGTGGTGTACTCCTCAATGCCGTCGGCGGAATCCCGGAACATGTTCCTGTCTGTGCCACTTTTTTATTGATCGATTCACTGGTGCTTCCTGCTTTAATTTTTGCTTGTAAGCAGGACTCAGGATAATAAAACGATGGTCAGATTTGCCAAATGGAGGGTGAGGGAGAGCTTTGCATGTGTCTCTGTGTGTGGAGTAAAGGTGGTGCAGAGTTATTTTCCCTCTGGTTGCACATTTAACATGCTGATAGAAATTTGGTAGGATGAATTTAAGTTTCACTGCATTAAAGTCCCGGCCACTTGGAGCGTCGCCTCTGGGTGAGCGTTTTCCTGTTTGCTTATGGCGGAATACAGCTCATTGAGAGCGGTTTTAGTGCCAGCATCACTCTGTGGTGGTATGTAGACAGCTCCGAAAAATGAATGAAAAAACAGATGAAAACTCTCTAGGTATATAGTGTGGTTGACATCTTATCATGAGATACTCTACCTCAGGCAAGCAAAACCTCGTGACTTCCTAAGATATCGTGCACCAGCTGTTATTTACAAAAATACATAGTCCGCCGCAACTTGTCTTACCAGACGTGTTGTTCTATCTTGCCGATACAGCGTATAACCAGTCAGCTGTATATTGATAATGTCGTCGTTCAGCCACAACTCTGTGAAGCACAAGATATTACTGTTTTGAATGTCCTGTTGGTAGTGTAATCTTCTGCATAGGTCATCGATTTTATTTTCCAAAGATTGCACGTTTGTTAGCAGAATGGAAGGAAGTTGGGGTTTATTGGATCGCCTACGAAATCTCAGAAGGCAGCCCACCCTGTGGCCCCTTTTTCTCCGCCTTCTCTTCACGAAAAAGACGGGGGATCTGGGCCTGTTCCCGGGAAAGCTGTATGTCATTCAAGTCGGGCTTGTCGGACTCGTTAAAGAAAAAAAAGGATTCTGCCAGTTCGAGGTGATTAATCTCAGTTCTGATGTCTAGGTCACCTGCCTAAATGACTACCGACCCATAGCACACACGTCTGTAGCCATGAAGTGCTTTGAAAGGTTGGTCATGGCTCACATCAACCCCGTTATCCCTGAAACCCTAGACACAACTCAATTTACATAATTCCCTAATAGATCCACAGATGATGCAATCTCTGTTGCACTCCTCACTTCCCTTTCCCACCTGGACAAAAGGAACACCTATGTGAGAATGCTATTCATTGACTACAGCTCAGCGTTCAACACCATAGTGCCCTCAAAGCTCATCAATAAGCTAAGGACTCTGGGACTAAATACCTCCCTCTGCATCTGGACCCTGGACTTCCTGACGGGCCACCCCAGGTGGTGAGGGTAGGTAACAACACATCCGCCATGCTGATCCTCAACACAGAGGACCCTCAGGGGTAGTGCTCAGTCCCTCCTGTTCTCCCTATTCACTCATGACTGCACGGCCAGGCACGACTCCAACAACATCATTAAGTTTGCCGATGACACAACAGTGGTAGGCCTGATCACCGACAGCGACGAGACAGCCTACAGGGAGGAGGTCAGAGACCTGGCCATGTGGTGCCAGGACAACAACCTCTCCCTCAATGTGATCAAGACAAAGGAGATGATTGTGGACTGCAGGAAAAAGAGGACCACGCACACGCCCATTCTCATCGATGGGGCTGTAGTGGAGCAGGTTGAGAGCTTCAAGTTCCTTGGTGTCCACATCACTAACAAACTAACATGGTCCAAGCACACCAAGACAGTCATGAATAGGGCACGACAAAACCTATTCCCCCTCAGGAGACTGAAAATATTTAGCATGGGTCCTCAGATCCTCAAAAGATTCTACAGTTGCACCATCGAGAGCATCGTTGCATCACTGACAGGTTTGGTGTCTGCTCAGCCTCCGACCACAAGGCACTACAGAGGGCGGTGCGTATGGCCCAGTACATCACTGGTGCCAAGATTCCTGCCATCCAGGACGTCTATACCAGGCGGTGTCAGAGGAAGACCCTAAAAATTGCCAAAGACTCCAGTCACCCTAGTCATACACTGTTCTCTCTGCTACCGCACAGCAAGAGGTACCGAAGCGCCAGGTCTAGGTCCAAGAGGCTTCTAAACAGCTTCTATCACCAAGTCATAAGACTCCTGAACGTCTAAGCAAATGGCTACCCAGACTATTTGCATTGCCCCCCCTCTTTTACACCGCTGCTACTCTCCGTTGTTATCATCTATGCATAGTCACTTTAATAACTCTACCTACATGCACATGTTACCACAATTGCCTCAACTAATCGTTGCCCCCACACATTGACTCTGTACTGGTACCCCTTGTATATGGTCTCGCTATTGTTATTTTACTGCTGCTCTTTAATTACTTGTGACTTTTATTTCTTATTCATATTTTTGGGGGACTGCATTGTTGGTTAGGGGCTCATGTAAACACATCACTGTAAGGTCTACAGCTGTTGTATTCGGCACATGTGACTAACACAATTTGATTTGATATATACATTCTAAAAGCAACTAATCTTAAAACATCTACCTTTTTTTCTATCATCAACCAAGCAAACGAGTGCCGCCACACCTGTTGTGACGATGGAAAGAGAATGATGAAATCCAGCAATCTGGACATGTAAATATCAATATTTATACAGTGTTTAACTCTCCATTGGTCTCAGTACACAGCCTATGATGCTAACAGTACGCTCCAGATGATATGACACATATCATTGGGCTTGCATCAGTCCCCACTGTTGCTCATAAATCTCGACTTAGTGTGAATTTATAAAACATCCCCATGGTGTTAGCGGTGCTGATCTCTACGGGAATACAGACTGTAATTAAACAGTGTGCAGATGGCTGCAAATGGCCACACCAATGGGGAGACAGATCAGAATGACATTAAGCAAAACATTTACACAGAATGTGCTTGTATGAGTGTGTGGGAGGGTTTCTTAGGCTTGAGTCACATTGCTGTGTCTAGTAACCCAAAGTTGCAATCGACTGAGCAATGGATCTGCCATAGTAGAGATCTACCCAGTAACCCAGAGTCACAATCTACAATGGATCTATAGAGACAGCCCCCTAACCTTCTCAGTGGTTTCTCTAGTTCATCTACTGCAGTAGTTCACAGTACGCCTCTTCCCTTGGGTGCTTTTCTATTGTGTCATATCCAGTGTAAACTGTTTATAAGATGTTTATCTTGAACACTTACTAAAATGTTAATTTCACACATTTAAAGGACTATTTGGGAACAAGACAAAAGCTGGGTTATGTGAGAGAAAATATATAATCAAACATTTCACTCTGAATCTGAGATTAAAATATTTATGATGAAAAGGCATGATTTAATCATGGTTTTTAACTTCTATGTTTAAAAACCAAACATAAAACAACTCTCCCTCAATTTGGTTGAGGTAACTTTCATCTTCTTCTTCAAAGCTGTTCCATGGCTTACAGCAAGTATTCTATTTTCCCTTCCTTTTTTTCTGGTATGTTTCAACAACACACACTTTCCCCAGATGGATAACATTTAAGAAAATATTTGAAGCCTTGTTAGAAAAGTCTTTCATAATTCGGACACTTAGGGGAAAATAACACGTCATTGACCATTCATGATAACAGTCCTTAGTTAATGGAAGAAAGGAGAGGAAAAATGGAATCAAACTGACATTTTCATGACTTCTCAGTCACATCCATTCATGAGCAAAAGTGGATTGTTGAATTATATTTTCCAATTCCTACCAATTATGAGATTCATTTTTGCATCTGTTTTTTGTTTTGCACTTTCAAAGAAGAGGACCCCTTGGCTTCTAAGACTCTTGTTGCTCATACATCATAGACTGCTTTAACTGTGACTACTATTTGCGAGTGTAGGAGTCTAAACAACAGATAGTCATATTTCTACCATGGAGAAATAAAAACAGACAAACCATACTGTAGCTATTGCTGAGAGAACCTGATCAGGAGCTGTTTACTGTGTGTCATCCACGCCCTCATCCCTTCTCCTCCTTTAAAAGGTGTTGTTTACCTCAGTCTGTCTGTCTCACTCGCTCTCTTTACCAATCACTGATTCTGTCAGGCAAGATTTCAGATGATCTCTATGTCTACTGGGGTTCAACTCTGCTTGCGTGCTGAAATATATTTAATTTGATTTACCCTGCAGTAGTATTTTCTGCCACCCATTGATATTGAAAGAAGAGTTTTTGCGTTTTATCATGTAAGACAGAATCAAGAACGTTCAAATGTTTATCGAATCACAGCACAGTTTGGCACCAACAGGGTACATCAGATCAACTGAGTCGCTGGTTGGAAACAATGTTCTATTCCTTCATGATCAGGAAAGGGTTAGACATAGCTCTTAACCACCTCTGTACCAGAGACACTCATTCATACCCTTTGATATAGTATGGAGAAGAGTGCTCCTCTGAAGTCAGGTTTAATTTGCCTGTGGCGACCCAGGGTTTGAGAAAGCCTGCTGTGACTGAGTGACTGGCTAAGGGCAGGAGGAGGATAAGTGAAGTTGCCTTGTATTTTAATGGAGGTCATAAATGTAAAGGAGCTCATGTCTTCCTATCCTCCATAAAATGAAATTCTACATAATGTTACCCTTCTGAAGGAAGGGCATGAAATGCAAAAATGTACTGCATAGGATGGAATTTTTAAAGCAGAAATATAAAACTTCAATGAAAATCACAATATTTTGTGTCTTGTAATAATGCCTTTTAATGGTTATGATGATTACAATTTATGCTACCATTTAGCCTACAGTAATGATAATTTAATAGCGGTATAAACAAAATAGGATTCAGCAATATCAAATAGGTTGTTATTAAAATGAAGTATTACCACTGAACTTGTTGCCAATGATCTAAACTACACTTTTGTGCTTTATTACATTCAATCCAGCGTCCGTGATAGAAAAGCAACTCTTGATAGTGTGCCAGTACAGATCTGCAGGACACTTTGAAACTAGTGTAGCAGATATAAAGTACATGCAACACCTAGTAAGCATACAGTCAATAAAGGGGGTATTACCATCCCTCTCTTGAGCACAGTGTATAGGAGATGTTGTACCCACTGTGACTATTAAAACCTACCCTAACCAGAAACCGTGGATAGATGGCAGCATTCATGCAAAACTGAAAGCGCGAACCATCATATTTGACCTGGAAATATGGCCGAATACAAAGTGTAGTTATTCCATCTGTAAGGCAATCAAACATGCAAAACGTCAGTATAAAGACAAAGTGGAGTCGTAACTCAACGGCTCAGACACGAGACATACGTATGTTCTCCAGAGGGTAGTGCGGTCTGCCCAACGCATCATCGGGGGCAAACTATCTGCCCCCCAGGACTGAAAAACAGCTTCTATCTCAAGGCCATCTGACTGTTAAATAGCCATCACTAGCACATTAGAGGCTGCTGCATAGACTTGAAATCACTGACCACTTTAATAATGTTTACATATTTTGCATTACTCATCTCATATGTATATACTGTATTCTGTCCTATTCTACTGTATCTTAGTCTATGCTGCTCTGACAGTACCCTGTCCAAACATTTAAATATTCTTAATTCCATTCCTTTACTTTAGATTGGGTGTATTGTTAGATATTAATTGTTAGATATTACTGTACTGTTGGAGCTAGAAACACAAGCATTTCGCTACACCCGCAATACCATCTGCTAAACACGTATGTGACAAATAAAAATGAATTTGATTTGATTTGAGTAATGACCAAGCATGGACAGTATTTCACTGATAGGGTTTAGGTCTAACAACTAAAAAGTGCATAAATGAAATCAAAGTTAGCTTTACTTGTAAAGTAATGACTGCCCATAACCATGAAGCATGTTTGGCAAGTAAAAATACTAGTTTTATAAATCTATTGAGCTTGCAAATAGCTGTGTCATGTTATTGACCGCTAGTTTGCTTGCCTAACTAGTTTAGCGCTAGTTTTGAGCAAACATGAAGGCTTTGAGGAGAACATGTTAGAAACTCACAAGCCCAAAGGCTGGCAGATGGTGATATTGAGACGTTTTATCTTTCCAAAGGGAATTAATACAGCCAGCTATACGCTTGTATCCCTGTAGACCGACTTGTACATTAAACATTCTCCATTTGGGCTGCAAAGGCGTCAATTTCCTCCTTAACTCGATTTGGGAAAATATGCATACTTTATTTATGAAACAATCTGATTGACTGAACATGATACACAATGTCCGGGACTAGTATTAGCTACTCTAGAATGGTTGTAGAAAATGGTGTTTCATAAAGAAAGTTCTGTATGAATATTTTTTTCTGCCTTCTCGCCATTAAACCGTCAAGTGACTTGCTTAGTCGGGCATGTAAGCCCCAGGGTTAAGTTCAGTATATCCAACAGTGGTGGAAAAATTACCCCATTGTCATACTTGAGTAAAAGTAAAGAAACCTTATTAGTATAAGTGAAAAACACCCATTAACATCCTACTTGAGTAAAATTATTTGTTTTTAAATATGCTTAAGCATCAAACGTACATTTAATTTAAAAAATATACTTAAGTATCAAAAGTAAAAGTATAAATAATTTCAAATTCTTTATATAAAGGGAAAATTGTCACATGAAATGTATGAAGTTAAATATACATACATTTCTTTTGGAAAGTAGTGAAGTAAAAGTAAAAGTTTAAAAATATATATGAATAGTAAAGAAAAGTACAGATATTCCTAAGTATTTTCAAGTATTTTTACTTAAGTACTTCATACCACTGCCAAACATTGTCAAACGTTGCAGATAGAAATATGAATGGAGCCAACATTATTCCTTATTCTACATGTTCTATCTGAACATGTAGAATAATGTCCTGGTGCTCAACGCGCACCACGACTGGCCTGGAGGGCCGGACCAAATCCGAGGGTTGACTCGGTTGTTCAACAACTTATTTCATCAACTTTCAAACCTTGCAGACTATAATGTCTGCCTATAATAAAGCATCTCTATAGCATGTCGTGTAAGCATGATTAAAAAGTATAGGCCTAAATACGAGTGAATACAAAGGTATTGCAGCTCATTGTCAGCTTTTCAGATAACCCTGACCATGATCCCTGACCTCTTCATTGTGAGCTACGCTGCTTACGGTACAATTTTCACCACAGAACTCCTCTGCATGATTTATTTCTTCTGATTCCAGTGATGACTTCACTCTCTGTGCAAACCTTTCACACATTGGAATTGTGTTATTCATATCTCCCTCTTCATTACAGACTGAAATTTCCTTATTATTGCTGGTGAATAGGAGAGCCACAGAGATATGACCTTAGTCTACCTCAGAGTATTAACACATTATCATGGTTTGACGCTCGGGGAAAACATATTATCCATCATCCATCTCTTTGTATTTTGATACATAATCTTGGACCTTGAATGAACCATTGATTAGCTCCTTTACATGTTGTAGAAGGGAATACAAACAACCATTATTAACAGTGCACCCATCAATAAATCAAATCAAGTCAAATGTTGCACCATATACAAAACCTTACAGTTAAATGCTTACTTACAAGCCCTCAACCAAAACCTTATTTTTTTAAATAAGAGTTAAGAAAATTATTTACTAAATAAACTAAAGTAAAAAATAAAAGAGCAACAATAAAATAACATTGGGGCTGTATACAGGGGGTGGAACCAAGTCAATGTGCGGGGGTACAGGTTAGTCAAAGTAATTGAGGTAATATCTACATGTAGGTAAGGGTAAAGTGACTATGCATAGATAATAAACAGTGAGTAACAGCAGACTAAAAGGATGGCGGGGGGTCAAAGCAAATAGTCTGGGTAGCCATTTGATTAGCTGTTCAGCAGTCTTATGGCTTGGGGGTAGAAGCTGTTAAGAAGCCTTTTGGACCCAAACTTGGCGCTTCGGTGCCACTTGCCATGCGGTAGCACAGAGAACAGTCTATGACTAGGGTGGGTAGAGTCTTTGGCAGTTTTTAGGGCCTTCCTCTGACACCGCCTGGTATAGAGGTCCTGCATGGCAGGAAGTTTGACCCCAGGGATATACTCGGCCGTACGCACTACCCTCTGTAGAGCCTTGCGACCGGTGTCCGAGCAGTTGCCATACTGGACGGTGATGCAACCAGGATGCTCTCAATGGTGCAGCTGTATAACCTTTTGAGGATCTGAGGACCATTGCCAAATATTTTCAGTCTCCTGAGGGGAATATGTGTTGTCATGCCCTCTTCACGACTGTCTTGGTGTGTTTGGACCATGATAGTTTGTTGTTGATGTAGACACCAAGCAACTTGAAGCTCTCAACCTGCCCCACTACAGTCCCGTCAATGAGAATGGGGGCATGCTCGGCCTGTAGTCCACGATCATCTCCTTTGTCTTGATCACGATGAGGGAGAGGTTGTTGTCCTGGCATCACACTTCCAGGTCTCATCGTTGTCGGTGATCAGGCCTACCACCGTGTCATCTGAAAACATGAGGGGACTAAGCACGCACCCCTGAGGGGCCTCAGTGTTGAGGATCAGCATGGCAGATATGTTGTTACCTACCATTACTACCGTATTTAATTTAAACCTACAGTGTCAGAACAATCTTAATTATAAAGTTATTATCAATCAGTACAGATGTGTTGAATACCAAGTGACATTGATTGATTCAAAAGGCAGAGCTATAAATGGAATATGAGGCAAAACGTTTAGTTGTGTTCTTTTACCAAGAGGTATAAGTGAATGCTAAATGAAAGACATATGTAATTCATTGACTCATGAGATGTTTATCATAGTTACTTCTCTGTGTATTTCTAATGCGAGTACAAAAAGACTGGCATCATTACTCTATCTCGAAATTGCCCACACCATGCAGTTTTGGTTCTAGCTGAACTGTACAGCTTCGCAAATGGCAGCCTATTCCCTACACACTGCACTACTTTTGACCAGGGCCCATATGTATTTTGTCAAACGTATTGCACTATATAGGAAGTAGGGTACCATTTGGAAAGCAGACTAATTTTGATGAATAGTTTAAGAAAGTTGGCCCAAAAAAAGCCCACAGCTACATTTAATTCGTCTCTCTCCCTCTTTCTCACACCAGGGCAGAGGTGTACCAGGGCTGTAACTTTTCACATTCTAGAATGGTGAATTATTGATGTTTCCTTCCAGGCCATTCCATCAGTCTTCTGGTTGGCTACAACTGATTACATCTGCCTTCCTGCCTGTAAGTTAAACTTTACAGACTACAAAATGTTCCCTGTTAAACATAGTCGAGCTCTTCCCATTTACCCACTATATCGTGCAAGTACTGTAGACACCTCTGGCTAATGTCAACCACCACTGTACTAAGTATTTAACACTGTACATTCTGGCAAATATAAGAATCTAAATATATAACTAGCAGCTGTGATAAAAAATAAAATAAAAACATGTGCCAGGGTTATGGACATGTTTCTAAACACTTTAATTGTGATGCTAAAAACTGAAAAAGAGGACATTTTGCAGTTGCCATCAATGTACATATTCATATAGTGTCTCAGAGCAGGAGCAGGAGTGCTGATCTCGGATCAGGTACCCCTCCTATTCATTAGGATTTAATATGTAAAACTGATCCTAGACTAGCACTCATATTCTGAGATTATTTTATGGACCCAGTTCTCTGAATCCAAATGACAAGTTGATCAATGGATAAATTAGAGGTAGGGATTGTGCTAAAAGGGTGCTAAAAGCTGCCACTTAGTAGGCTGAAGGACCATGGCCCTCAAGAGAACCCCAAAATCCAATTATTTTGGTTAACAGGCTGACCTTCGCACGTCTAATGCCAGCGTGTCCTTTAGATTATTTTCCTTGAGGCTAGCAGCCACTCCAGGGCCTCAGCAAACCTCTAAATATTGCTGTGATTGCACTCAGAAGTAATGTCCATCTTCATCAAACACTAGAACTGCGTCCCAAATAGCACCCTATTCCTTATATAGTGCACTACTTTCGACCAGGGTCATTTGGGAATAGGGAATATGGTGCCATTTGGAAGTCTGCGCTTGGAGGAATGTTGATGGAATGGAGCTGTTGGAGACTTTGATTCCGTGCCAAAATTTCAGGACAAAACTAATTTTTTGTTTAATTATATATTCTTATAGATGATGTATGAGTCTGATCTAATGTTATTTTACATTGGTCACAATGTGGCCTCTAAAGACAATAACTTTAAATATGTCATATAAACAATCTGGGATGATATTAACTCTCCGAGAACAAAAGTAGCAAATAAATGGATTCTGTTTTGGGAAATTCCTTTACATACCAAAGCTTCAAATTGACTTTGATGAATGTAGTCTTAGCTGAGTGATTTGGCAGGTTATGAGGTGTAAACTATGCATGCATAAATACAGGGATATTTTCGCCTTTGATAGATATATGGCAAACCTCTGTAATAAAGACGCTCTCTATTCACTCTCATCTGGTGCCAACGTGCCCCTCCAAAGTGGCAACCATTAGCATAACATTGCGTAATTCGCCCTGCTAGGAAAAATTGCAATTAGAAAGGAAAAACGTATCAGCCTGGAGCATCCCGGCCCTTGACTTCCCAGCTCTGCATGCAGGAAGTTGTGCCAAAAGCTTTTCTGGGGATAAACAAGAGGAATTATTTAGCTTTTTAGAGTGTGATGAGGCTTTGAAAGCCCTCTAAATCTCTCTCTCTCTCTATCCCCCTCTCTGTCTCGCTCACTCCCTGTCTCTCTCCATCTCCCTCTCTTTTAAACAACACCCAACTGTTGATTCGCATTAATTGAAACATATTTTCCACACTGAACAAAAATATAAACGCAACATGTAAAGTGTTGATCCCATGTTTCATGAGCTGAAACAAAAAATCCCAGAAATGTTCCACATGCACAAAAAACATATTTCTCAAACATTTTGTGCACAAATTTGTTTACATCCCTAGGGAATATTTCTCCTTTGCCAAGATAATCCATCCACCTGAAAGGTGTGGCATGTCAAGCAGCTGTTATCCATAGATAGACAGGCTATACTATTTTTTTGTTGCACACAACAATCGTCCATTCCCCCTGTCACAACAGGATTTATGGCTGATTTAAAAATAAACCCTCAACCCTGTTACGGTCACACCTGTTACGGTCACACCTGTTACTTTACTTGGCACTTTATAGGTACTTACTATGGTATTTGTTTTAGATGGGAAAACATGTATTTCATTAAGTTGAAAATGTGCTCTTTATGACAGAATGTTATAATTAAGTGAAATCCAAAGTTACACTTCTCAAAATGCACGGAATTGGTGGAACGGCCCAATAATTGTATTGTAAGCCACATAGAATACAATACAATCAGTCTTTTGACAAACAGATTTTTATATCATACATAAAAACAAATGACAAACTGAGCCACTACGTCACTTTGGTACTTTATTAGTATGTATAGTATGACAGCTTTCGCAGTGAGATTACTATTTGTTTGTCCGATTCAAGCTGTGAAGCTGAACAGGTGCTGTGCAGAATTGCGGCGGGCAGAATGGCAGTGGCATGAAAATGATTGTTTTACCTGTATTGTTGATTTGCAAAGACACTGCCTGGAGCTCTACAACCGCATGTCCTACTATTCTCATCACTCCCCTCCAGGTGAGGGGGGGGGGGGGGGGGGGGGGTGGAGGGAGGGATGAAATGGAGGGCTGAAAGGACACTAGAGAGAAGTAGAGATGTTGGTTCCTGGGTGTAAACAGTCCCTGGAGAGGTCTCCCTCTCACTCTCTCAGAGTGCACCATTAACACACTAATTGATTATCAACCAAACAGGGAACAACCAGATGTTCAGCATCCAATCCACATCCTGTTCAGCATCCAGTCCACATAATATCAAGCATTAGCATGAAGAATGATAACCTGCCACTTCCAAACAGAACAACATTAATTTCAATTGATGGGTGATAGTGCTAAACATGTTTTTCATTTGGATAATGTTTGGTGATTTTTAATTTTGGGGTAATATATTCTATGTAAGATGAAACAAAATGGACTATTTCCATCTTTAATTCAGAGTAACGGCCACGTCTAAAAGCAGTCATAGTTGATTGGAGCTTTTTGTATTCATGTTTTGTGTTGGACTGTATACATCATTTCAAATTCCAAATTTAACTCTGCAATTCAAGCAGGAAGTGGAGGGTTTACTTGGAATTGAATATGAATTAGATTTGTGGAATTGACCCAAACCATGGTATGCATTCTACATTTCAATAGATTTTCTCCAGTGGCATGAGAAAACACTGGTACAGTGGGACCAGTGTCATTAAATGGGGAAACAGATTAGAAAAGGATGGGTAGGTGATAATGTATTGATTAATACCATTGAAGTCTAGCTGTCCTGCCAGCTAATCGATTAGACCTCAACCTGAACGGTTCCTCCCTAATTACTGTGAAGAAAAAATGAAGGAATTTTTTTGGGGGGGTCTGATATACCTTTATTGGACTTACCTACAGATGCAATCACACAATTTTGCACCTTCATATGAATCATTGGAGTTGCTAATGTGCATTTGGTCATTGTACATTGTATCAACCCATAATCATTGAGCAGCATCACCATCGTTACCAAGGTAGTATCGTTACCCAGCAGTCACATTTTCCTGCCGTCTGATATTTTGTCTGCATCAAAAATGCCACCCTGTTGCCCCATGGGGCCCTAGTCAAAAGTAGTGCACTACATAGGGGAAAGGGTGCCATTTGGGACACAGACTTTTCCTCAGTGACAGGTTTTAATGAGGTCGTCAAGTCCCCCTCAGTATGCTAAACACTGTTTCATTTCACCCTCCTACTCACCCATTCATTCCACTACCAAATCAAATCCCCACTCAGAGCCACAGAGCCACAAGATTATCCTCTAGCAAACCTGCCCCATTAGGTTTGGGGGGAGGGAGGGAGTGAGGGAGGGAGGGAGGGGGGAAAGGGGGTCTATGATTACCAAGGAGCCAGTCGATGATCATCGCCATCCTGATGCATTATGGAAACCAACGGTTAGATGTGGAATTTTACATTTTTCCCTACTGACAGGGGCCCATTGAGACTAAAACTCCGTCCCAAATGGCACCCTATTCCCTATATAGTGTACTACTTATCAGGGGCGCAATTTGGTTTTAGAGGTGGGGGGGACATCATCATTTTTATATATATTTTATCCAGTTGAATAAACACTCCAAACAGCCTACCCGACCGCTCAGAGGGGTCCGCATGGTCCTAAACCACACCGTTTCCTCGTTGTATGTAATTCCAGTGAAACTTGCACCCATGCTACTTATGACCAGACCCCGATGGACCTTGGTCAAAATAAGTGCACACTATAGGGAATAGGGTGCCATTTGGGACCAGATTAAAGCTTACAATGCATATAAACGGAATAAACTTGTTTTTCCTCTGAATGTTCCTTCAAGGTGGTATAACACAGTGGTAGGAGACGCACAGAGAGAGATTTTGAATAACACAAAACATGCTTGAAAAAATTCAGTGACAAATGTGTTGCAATCATGCACCAGCATAATTTTTCTGTGATGGATTCATTGGAGTTATTTGCATAGCCCTTCCCGTAGTTCTCATCAGAGTAAATGGGTGGACACTGAGCGCATTGATTTAATCCACAGAAAGCGAACACCAAAATATTCAACATTTTCCTAAAACAATCAATGCAGCTGATCGGAAGTCGAAACCCTCCATTTTCTATCCATTTTGCAAATGTAACAGAAGTGATCTGGGGCTACGCTCATCTGAAGAGTAACAGTGCTGATACCTAAACAATTGTGTTAGTTCCCTAAGTTAATGACTAGGCTTTAGCTCAGCAAGCTAACAGTCTAATGGCGTGGGCTCGAACCCCAGTCTGCCACACAATCCATTTACGTTGAATGATAAATGGGTGGCAGGTAGCCTAGCGGTTAAGAGTGTTGGGACAGTAATGGAAAAGTTGCTGGTTTGAATCCACTAGCCAACTAGGTGAAAAATCTGTTTATTTGCACTTGAGCAAGGCACTTAACCCTAATTGCTCCTGTAAGTCACTCTGGATAAGAGCGTCTGCTAATTGACATAAAAATGTAACACTGAGATAGATGCAAGTAATGCAACCCGCTCTCTCATTATATCAAGTTAGCTTGTTGTGGAAACATTAGAAGCCTGCTGGAGCCTGCTATATCAAAGTCAGGAAAGGATATGGGCTCTCTATCCTCAGGGGTGGCATAATTGATGCTGATTACATCAAATATATGACACCCATAACGGACTACCTTTGACCCTGCATGTGGTCATAATCAATCCGATTGACCCCTGGCTGCCTGTGCAGAGCAGTAGCACACAGCACACTCCCCCCTCCCACGCCTCGCGCCGCTGTAAGGTTATCCTTTGGGGATCTTCCTTCCTTCCCTAATAACACAAAACATGCTAAATAAAGTTAAATAAAGGTTAAGTAAAATATATAAATAAATACATTTCCTTCCTCACTTTTTCCTTGCTTCTTTCTCCCTGCTTGCCTGCCTTGTCAAGCAGCTAAAGACTTGAACAAAAATGCCTATAGAGAATCAATCCAGGTCAATCAGATACGTTAATATCAGTTGCGTGAGTCTATACAGTACTGTATCGGCACAAAACCAGGAAGAGTTCATTACTATGTACGACAATACTCCAGGGTATGTATTCACAAAGGCCCCTCCTGCCCATGTCATATTAGTCATTATCATCTGAAAGGTCCTAGATCAGCAGTCCTACTCTGGGACTTTTTGAATACAGCCTCAGGTATTTAAAACAGAGGATTCATTAAAAGCAATGAACAGTGACATGAACTCACTCAACAGCCTCTCTTTGTCTCCTAATAGCAGTGTGTGAAGTGCTGAATCAGTCTTTGGAGACAGATCAGCAAACCCAGGATCAAATAATACACTGAACAAAAATATAAATGCAACAATTTCAAAGATTTTACTGAGTATAAGGAAATTAGTCAATGGAAATAAATTCAATAGGCCCTAATTTGGGAATCAAATCAAATCGAATTTTATTGGTCACATACACATGGTTAGCAGATGTGTGTGTAGTTAATGTGAGTGTAGCGAAATGCTTGTGCTTCTTGTTCCGACCATGCATTAATATCTAACAAGTAATCTAACAATTTCACAACAACTACCTTACACCCAAGTGTAAAGGAATGAATATGAATATGTACATGAGCAATGGCCGAACGGCATAGGCAGGATCTAGTAGATAAGATATGAGATGAGTAATGTAGGGTAGGTAAACATTATATAAAGTGGCATTGTTTATAGTGACTAGTGATACATTTATTACATCAAATTATTAATTATTAATGTGGCTAGAGGTTTGAGTCAGTATGTTGGCAGCAGCCTATCTTTGTTAGTGATGGCTGTTTAACAGTCTGATGGCCTTGAGATAGAAGCTGTTTTTCAGTCTCTCGGTCCCAGCTTTGATGCACCTGTACTGACCTCGCCTTCTGGATGATAGAGGGGTGAACAGGCCGTGGCTCGGTGGTTGTTGTCATTGATGATCTTTTTGGCCTTCCTGTGACATCGGGTGGTGAAGATGTCTTGGAGGGCAGGTAGTTTGCCCCCGGTGATGCGTTGTGCAGACCTCACTACCCTCTGGAGAGCCTTACAGTTGTTGGCGGAGCAGTTTCCGTACCAGCCGGGGATGCAGCCTGACAGGATGCTCTCGATTGTGCATCTGTAAAAGTTTGAGTGTTTTTGGTGACAAGGCAAATTTCTTCAGCCTCCTGAATTGAAGAGGCGCTGTTGCACCTTCTTCACCCGGCTGTCTGTATGGGTGGACCATTTCAGTTTGTCCGTGATGTGTACGCCGAGGAACTTAAAACTTTCCACCTTCTCCACTACTGTCCCGTCAATGAGATTAGGGGGGTGCTCCCTCTGCTGTTTCTTGAAGTCCACAATCATCTCCTTTGTTTTGTTGATGTTGAGTGAGAGATTATTTTCCTGACACCACACTCCGAGGGCCCTCACCTCCTCCCTGTAGGCCATCTCGTTGTTGTTGGTAATCAAGCCTACCACTGTTGTGTCGTCTGCAAACTTGATGATTGAGTTGGAGGCATGGGTGAACAGGGTGTACGGGAGAGGGCTGAGAACGCACCCTTGTGGGGCCCCAGTGTTGAGGATCAGCAGGGTGGAGATGTTGTTACCTACCCTCACCACCTGGGGGCGGCCCGTCAGAGAGTCCAGGACCCAGTTGCACAGGGCAGGGTTGAGACCCAGGGTCTCGAGCACAATGACGAGTTTGGAAGGCATTATGGTGTTAAATGCTGAGCTGTAGTCGATGAACAGCGTTCTTACATAGGTATTCCTCTTGTCCAGATGGGTTAGGGCAGTATGCAGTGTGATTGCAATTGCGTCGTCTGTGGACCTATTGGGGCAGTAAGCAAATTGGAGTGAGTCTAGGGTGTCAGGTAGGGTAGAGGTGATATGATCCTTTAGTCTCTCAAAGCACTTCATGATGACAGAAGGGCCAACAGCCTTGCGAGGGTTAACACTTTTAAATGTTTTATTCACGTTGGCTGCGTGGAAGGAGAGTCTGCAGGTTTTGGTAGCGGGCCATGTCAGTGGCACTGTATTGTCCTCAAAGCGAGCTAAAAAGTTGTTTAGTTTGCCTGGGAGGAAGACATTGGGGTCCGCGACGGGGCTGGTTTTCTTTTTGTAGTCCGTGGTTGACTGTAGACCTTGCCACATTCCTCACGTGTCTGAGCCGTTGAATTGTGACTCTACTTTATCTCTATACTGACATTGCTTGTTTGTTTGACTTGCGGAGGGAATAGCTACATTGTTTTTATTCGGTCATGTTTCCGGTCGCCTTGCCCTGATAAAAGCAGTGGTTCACTCTTTCAGTTTTGTGCGAATGCTGCCATCAATCCACGGTTTCTGGTTGGGGAAGGTTTTAATAGTCGCTGTTGTTGGAACATCACCGATGCACTTGCTAATAAACTCGCTCACGAAATCAGCGTATACATCAATGTTGTTGTTCAACGCTATCCGGAACATATACCAGTGCACGTGATCGAAGCAATCTTTAAGCGTGGAATCAGATTAGTCGGACCAGTGTTGAACAGACCTGAGCACGGGTGTTTCCTGTTTTAGTTTCTGTCTATAAGCTGGGAGCAACAAAATGAAGTCATGGTCAGATATGCCAAAAGAAGGGCGAGGGATGGCTTCGTATGCATCACGGAAGTTAGAGTAACAATGATACAGAATTTCCCCAGCCCGGGTCGCACATTCGATATGCTGATAACATTTTGTTTTCAGATTAGCCTTGTTAAAATCAATACAGATATGGATCTGTTGGTAACAGTTACCATAAAAAAAGGTAGGGGTCGTGGATGAGAAAACCAGTGAGTATCTAGTGTGACCATTATTTGCCTCATCTCCTTCGCATAGAGTTGATCAGGCTGTTGAATGTTTTCCCGCTTCTCTTCAATGGCAGTGTGAAGTTGCTGGATATTGGCGGGAACTGGAACATGCTGTCATGCACATTAATCCAGAGCATCCCAAATATGCTCAATGGGAGATATGTCTGGTGAGTATGCAGACCATGGAATAAATGGGAAATGTTTAGCTTCCAGGAATTGTATACAGATCCTTGCGATATGGGGCTGTGCATTATCATGCTGAAACATGAGGTGAAGGCAGTGGATGAATGGCACGACAATGGGCCTCAGGATCTCGTAACGGTATCTCTGTGCATTCAAATTGCCATCGAGAAAATGCAATTGTGTTAATTGTCCGTAGCTTATACCTGCCCATAACATAACCCCACTGCAACCATGGGGCACTCTGTTCACAACGTTGACATAGGCAAACCGCTCACACACACGACGTCACATAAGCTATCTTAAGCTATCGGTACAGATGAAACCGACATTCATTCGTGAAGACCACACTTCTCCAGCGTGCCAGTGGCCATCGAAGTTGAGCATTTGCCCACTGATGTAAGTTACAACGTTGAACTGTAGTCAGGTCAAGACCCTGGTGACGACACAGATGAGCTTCCCTGAAACAGTTTCTGACAGTTTGTGCAGAACTTCTTCAGTTGTGCAAACCCACAGTTTCATCAGTTGTCTGGGTGGCTGGTCTCAGACGAACCCGCAGGAGAAGAAGCCTGATGTGGAGGTCCTGAGTTGGCAGGTTACACTGCCAAATTCTCTAAAACGACATTGAAGGCGCCTTATGTTAGAAAAATGTACATTAATGTCTCTGGCAACAGCTCTGGTGGACATTCCTGCAGTCAACATGCCAATTGCACACTCCATGCCAATTGCAAACTTGAGACATCTGTGGCATTGTGTTGTGTGACAAAACTGCACATTTTAGAGTGCCTTTTTATTGTCACCGGCACAATGTGCACCTGTGTAATGATCATGCTGTTTAATCAACTTCTTGATATGCCACACTTGTCGGGTGGATGGATTATCTTTGCAAACCAGAAATGTTCACGAATAGGGATGTAAACACATTTGTGCACAGAAATAATCTTATTGTGCATATGGAACATTTCTGGGATCTTTTATTTCAGCTTATGAAACATGGGACCAACACTTTACATGTTGCATTTATATTTTTGTTCAGTGGCTTTGAAATCTTTCAAATACTGTACTTTTAGCGTTTGCTTTAGCCTAACTGGAGTTTTAGATGGTTATGGTTTGTACTCTGCCTTGTGCGAGACAGGCTAAATTAAGCACAGCTGTATTTGACACTTTTTCAAGCAGCATTTGAAGCCAGGTCTGATGGAGCAGTGCATCAATCTTCAGAGATTGAGCAGAGCCGAAGATTACTAGCCACAGCTCTTTGGGAGAAGGAGGGAGGATACGGAACGAACAGAGCAAACCCCGAAGATTACCACAGCTCTTTGCGAGAAGGAGGGAGTTACGGAACGAAAAGAGCAAACAGAGGACTGCCACAACTCTTTGCGAGAAGGAGGGAGTTACGGAATGAAAAGAGCAAACAGAGGACTGCCACAACTCTTTGAGAGAAGGAGGGAGGTACAGAACAAACAGAGAAAAACAAAGGATTGAAACAGCTCTTTGGGATATAAGGAGGCAGAAGGAATAAGAGCTCCTAGCCCAACTCAGTTGGAAATGCCATCACCCACAGGGGGCCGTTACACATAGTTTAGTCTTACTAATAAGTATTAAAGAGAGGGAGGCTCTGATCCCCTACAGCTGAGCACACCTACACACACTCCCTCCCTCCCCCACACACACACACACACACACACATTATTGTATAACTTACCCTATGGGGACACACAATTCAGTGCCACTCAAAATCCTATTTTCGCTAACACCTAAACCTAACCTTAACCCTAACCCTAAACCTAACCCTAGCTTCTAACCCTAACTCTAAAACTAATCCTAGCTCCTATCTCTAACCCCAAACCAAATTCTAACCTTAACCCTAAATTGCATTTAAAACCTTGTGGGGAGAAACAAAATGTCCGCATTTGGTCAAATGTTTGTTTAATAAACACGTCTATACACACACACACACACACACTACACTGGAGCTGAGTCATCCCAAATCCTGTTCATTCTCTGTCTGTGTCCCAAATGGCACCGTATTCCCTATATAGTGCACAGCTTTTGACCAGTGCACTATGTAGGGAATAGGGTGCTATTTGGGAAGCAGGCTATACCATGCCATGCCACTTCCCCTCTTGCTAGAGAGCAGCTCTTTAATTGCTGACTCAGTCTCCCATTTAATATGTCTGCAACAGCAGGACCATAGGAAAATGGATAGGGGGGAGAGGGGATGGGTTGTTTTAATGTAGCAGGCTATGGGAGACAGGGGTTAGGTTGAGTTACTCTTCTAATTCAGAACCATCCATGATTGTTTAATTTATTCAAATGGAATATCTTTCATATATGATCATTCATAAATGGCCAGGTCTATATGATTGCAGTAATATTGAAATTAAAGTCACTTATCACAAAGTACACTCGTCATTTACTGAATACAATAATGATAATCAATTGCATTACTATGCAGCATAAAGACATGACAAGACATTGTACGCTAAGTTATTGAACAGTTGGGTTAATTCCATGCATTGCTTCTGCAGCTAAGCAGGGTTGGTCCTGGTCAGTCCCTGGATAGGAGACCAGATGCTGCTGGAAGTGGTGTTGGAGGGCCAGTAGGAGGCACTCTTTCCTCTGGTCTAAAAAATATCCCAATGCCCCAGGGCAGTGATTGGGGACACTGCCCTGTGTCGGGCGCCATCTTTCGGCTGGGACGTTAAATGGGTGTCCTGACTCTCTGCAGTCATTAAAGATCCCATGGCACTTATCGTAAGAGTAGGGGTGTTAACCCTGGTGTACTGGCTAAATTCCAAATCTGACCATCAAACCATCACAGTCACCAAATAATCCCCAGTTTACAATTGGTTCATTCATCCCCCTCCTCTCCCCTGTAACTATTCCCCAGGTCGTTGCTGCAAATGATAATGTGTTCTCAGTCAACTTACCTGGTTAAATAAATAAATCAAATGCATTAATAATGTGTACACATTATTTTATTTACCACCACAGATGGACGCTGGCACTAAGACTGCACTCAGTCATCTGTGTAAGGAAATAAGCAAATGCTCTCCGTAGCCGATGCGAGGAAGATCTTTAAACAGGTCAACATTCACAAGGCCGAAGGGCCAGACAGGACATGTGCTCCGGGCATGTGCTGACCAACTGGCAGGTGTCTTCACTGATATTTTCAACATGTCCCTGATTGAGTCTGTAATACCAACATGTTTCAAGCAGACCACCATAGTCCCTGTGCCCAAGAACGCTAAGGTAACCTGCCTAAATGACTACAGACCCGTAGCCCTCACGTCCGTAGCCATGAAGTGTTTTGAAAGGCTGGTAAGGGCTCACATCAACACCATTATCCCTGAAACCCTAAATCCACTCCAATTTGCTTAACGCCCAAACAGATCCACAGATGATACAATCTCTATTGCGCTCCACCGTGCCCTTTCCCACCTGGACAAAAGGAACACCTACGTGAGAATGCTATTCATGAAATACAGTGTTCAAAATCATGTACCCTCAAAGCTCATCACTAAGCTAAGGATCCTGGGACTAAACACCTCCCTCTGCAACTGTATCCTGGACTTCCTGACGAGCCACCACCAGGTGGTGAGGGTAATTAGAAACACATCTGCCACGTTGATCCTCAACACTGGAGCGTGCTCAGTCCCCTCCTGTACTCCCTGTTTACCCACGACTGCGTGGCCAGGCACGACTCCAACACCATCATTAAGTTTGCAGACAACACAACAGTGGTATCCTGATCACCGACAACGACGAGACAACCTATCAGGAGGAGGTCAGAGACCTGGCCGGATGGTGCCAGAAAAACAACCTATCCCTCAACGTAAGCAAGACTAAGGAGATGATTGTGGACTACGGGAAAAGGAGGACCGAGCACACCCCCATTCTCATCGATGGGGCTGTAGTGGAGCAGGTTGAGAGCTTCAAGTTCCTTGGTGTCCACATCACCAACAAACTAGAATGGTCCAAACACACCAAGACAGTCATGAAGACGGCACGACAAGTCTATTCCCCCTCAGGAAACAAAAAATATTTGGCATGGTTCCTCAAATCCTCAAAAGGTTTAACAGCTGCACCATCGAGAGCCTGGTTTCATCACTGGTTGCATCACTGCCTGGTACGGCAACGGCTCGGCCTCCGACCCAACACGACTTTTACGCTGCTGCTATTCTCTGTTTATCATATATGCATAGTCACTTTAATCATATCTACATGTACATACTACCTCCATTAGCAAGACTAACCGGTGTCTGTATGTACCTTGCTACTGTTATAGCCTTGCTACTGTATATAGCCTCTACTGTATATAGCCTCACTACTGTATACAGCCTCGCTATTGTTATTATTCACTGTCTTTTTACTGTTGCTTTTTATTTCCTTATATATTGTTCACCTAATACCTATTCTTTACTTAAAGATTGCACTGTTGGTTATGGCCTGTAAGTAAGCATTTCACTGTAAGGTATTCAGCTTACGTGACAAATACACTTTGATTTGATTTGACATTGATATATTTACCATAATGAGGTTGCTTAATTGACAGCATTTTTTTTAAAATCTGAAATATTTGGATAATCTATAGAGAGATTCATTTATTTTTGCTCAGCTTTTCTTAACAGCAAGGGGGTTCCAGCAGCTCTGCCAAGGAGTAGATTTGTCACGGTGAAATTATGCTAGGATCAATTGAAGTCCAAGGGAAGATTACAACGACGTCAAGAATGACAGCCTATTGGCAAGAGTATAAAGGCAAAAATATGACACAGTCTACTGTACTGGAAGGGAAGGATAATGACACAGTCTACTGTAATGGAAAGAAAGGTAATATGACACTGTCTACTATACTGGAAGGGAAGGTAATATGACCAGTCTACTATACTAGAAGGGAAGAATATGACACAGTCTACTATACTGGAAGGGAAGGATAATGACACAGTCTACTGTAATGGAAAGAAAGGTAATATGACACAGTCTACTATACTGGAAGGGAAGGTAATATGACCAGTCTACTATACTAGAAGGGAAGGATAATGACACAGTCTACTGTACTGGAAGGGAAGGATATAATACAGTCTACTATACTGGAAGGGAAGGATATGACACAGTCTACTGTACTGGAAGGGAAGGATAATGACACAGTCTACTGTACTGGAAGGGAAGGATATAATACAGTCTACTATACTGAAAGGGAAGGATATAATACAGTCTACTATACTGGAAGGGAAGGATATGACACAGTCTACTGTACTGGAAGGGAAGGATAATGACACAGTCTACTGTACTGGAAGGGAAGGATATAATACAGTCTACTATACTGGAAGGGAAGGATATGACACAGTCTACTATACTGGAAGGGGAGGATACTGACACAGTCTACAATACTGGAAGGGAAGGTAATATGACATAGTCTACTGTACTAGATGGGAAGGATAATGACAGTCTACTATACTGGAAGGGAAGGATAATGACACAGTCTACTATACTGGAAGGGAAGGTAATATGACCAGTCTACTATACTGGAGGGGAAGGATATGACACAGTCTACTATACTGGAAGGGAAGGATATGACACAGTCTACTATACTGGAAGGGGAGGATACTGACACAGTCTACAATACTGGAAGGGAAGGTAATATGACATAGTCTACTGTACTAGATGGGAAGGATAATGACAGTCTACTATACTGGAAGGGAAGGATAATGACACAGTCTACTATACTGGAAGGGAAGGTAATATGACCAGTCTACTATACTGGAGGGGAAGGATATGACACAGTCTACTATACTAGAAGGGAAGGATATGACACAGTCTACTATACTAGAAGGGAAGGATAATGACACAGTCTACCATACTAGAAGGGAAGGATAATGACACAGTCTACTATACTAGAAGGGAAGGATAATGACACAGTCTACTATACTAGAAGGGAAGGATAATGACACAGTCTACTGTACTAGATGGGAAGGATATGACACAGTCTACTATACTGGAAGGGAAGGATAATGACACAGTCTACTATACTGGAAGGGAAGGTAATATGACCAGTCTACTGTACTAGAAAGGAAGGATAATGGCACAGTCTACTATACTAGAAGGGAAGGATAATGACACAGTCTACCATACTAGAAGGGAAGGATAATGACACAGTCTACTATACTAGAAGGGAAGGATAATGACACAGTCTACTATACTAGAAGGGAAGGATAATGACACAGTCTACTGTACTAGATGGGAAGGATATGACACAGTCTACTATACTGGAAGGGAAGGATAATGACACAGTCTACTATACTGGAAGGGAAGGTAATATGACCAGTCTACTGTACTAGAAAGGAAGGATAATGGCACAGTCTACTGTACTAGATGGGAAGGATAATGACACAGTCTACAATACTGGAAGGGAAGGATAATGACAGTCTACTATACTGGAAGGGAAGGTAATATAAACAGTCTACTATACTGGAAGGGAAGGTAATATGACCAGTCTACTATACAGGAAGGGAAGGATATGCCACAGTCTACTATACTAGAAGGTAAGGATATGACACAGTCTACTATACTGGAAGGGAAGGATATGACACAGTCTACTATACTGGAAGGGAAGGTAATATGACACAGTCTACTGTACTGTAAGGGAAGGATAATGACACAGTCTACTGTACTGGAAGGATATGACAGTCTACTATATTGGAATGTCAAATTTTTTGATGTTCCAAATTAATTAAGTTTAGGCATTAATTCTTCATTTTTAATTAAGGTTAGGGTTAGATTCAGGCATGAAATAAAAATGATTAATTAAGGTTAGGCATTAACTTTGAAATGTTAAGGTAAGGGTTGAGGCATGGGAAAATGACTTTTTCATCGCTGGATTTGTACATGGAACCTTTGGAATTAGAGGCAGATGCTTACACCCATCTACAACAGCCTAGCAAAACGAAACCTACTTGAAGGTAACAGCGCTCACTCTTGCCCCTAGATGCCGGTTTCTATGTCATCTCCCAACATCCTTAGAAATGGATTGACATCAAATTGTTATTTTATTTGTATTTAACCTTTATTTAACCAGGAAGGACTCATTGAGATTTGAAATCTCTTCTTCAATAGCGTCCTGGCCAAGATAGGCAGCACCAATTCATTACACAAGTACAGACCCTCAACATGAAAAACTACAAGTCATCTAGTAAAAACCATAAATCACAGGAGTACGAAATCATAAAACAGTAAATTAAAACATTTCAGGTCAAGGAATCAGTCTCTAAATCCTTCATCAATTATTTAAAAGGACAAGTTCTTCCAGTTTAAGTATTTTGTAAAGTGTTCCAAGCCGATGGTGCAGAGTACATAAAAGCCATTTTTCCAATTTCAGTTTGGCCATTTGGAAAAGTTAGCAGGATCAAGTCTTGCAGACGAAGAGAGTACCCACCACATTTCTGAAGAATAAAAATGCCTAAATAAATTGTAATGCTTGTCGTCTGGGGAAGGAGAGGAGGACCAAGATGCAGCGTCGTAAGTGTTCATATTATTTAATGAAATATGCAACACTAGACAAAACAACAAACACGACAAACAAACAGTTCTGAAAGGTGAAACAAAAACACTAAACAGGAAACAACCACCCACAAAACACAATGGAAAACAGGCTACCTAAATATGGTTCTCAATCAGGGACAACGATTGACAGCTGCCTCTGATTGAGAACCATACCAGGCCAAACACAGAAATAGAAAATCATAGACAAACTAATATAGACAACCCACCCAACTCACGCCCTGACCATACTAAAACAAAAGACAAAACAAAGGAACTAAGGTCAGAACGTGACAAAAATGGCTTTGTAAATAAAAGTATACCAGTGACTGAGCTTGCGAGTGACTAGAGAAGGTCAGCCAACCCTGGTATATAAAGTGCAGTGGTGCGTAAGGGTTTTGCAGTTTAAAATAAATCTCAATGCTCCATGGTAAAGGGTGTCAATTGACCTTAAACACTGAGCAGAAGCATTCATACAGTATATATATGAAATGTCACCATAGTCTAGTATAGGTATCAATTTAGCTGATACTAGCCTCCTTCTGGCTTCAAAATAAAAATTCCTAAAATTCCTAAAATAAAATCTTCAGCTTCCATTTTTTTGTATATGCAATTTTAAAGAGAGGCTGTCATCAATTGAAATGTTTATGTGCGGTTACAACCTCAATCTCATTACCCTGACAGGTCATAATAGGTGAAAGGTTCAGAGGTCTATTTCTTGCTTTAGAAAACACCATTAGTGTAGTTTTGTCAGCATTAAGGATAAGCTTCAATTGACACAAGGTATGTTGAACAGTATAAAAAGCAGTTTGCAAGTTCTGGAAAGCTTTTGTAAGAGACGAGGCACAACAGTAAATAACAGTATCATCAGCATAAAAGTGAAGTTGCGCATTTTGCAAATTTTTGTCAAAATTATTTTTATAAACACTAAATAAGGGGACCAAGAAAAGAGTCCTGGGGCACACCATTACATGTAGACAATTTAGCAGACATGAGCCCATCAAATTGAGTGGTATCAGATAGATAGTTAGCAAACCATGCAACTGCAAGCTCCAAAAGACCTACGCTCAACAATCTCTGCCTCAGTATAGCATGATCAACTGTATCAAAAGCCTTAGAGAGACCAAAAAAAGTGAGACACTGCTGTTTTTGTCAAGCACATCAGTGATATCATTTAAAACATTCATGGCTGCTGTAATTGTGCTATGCTTCTTCCTGAAAGCCTGATTGGTATATAGATAAAATAGTTAGTATATAAAAACTATTGTAGCTTTTTACTAGCAAAGGTTTCAAGTATTTTTGCAAGGGGTGACAGCTTTGAGATTGGCCTATAATTATTTAAAAGAGTTGGATCTCCCCTTTTAATAGGGGTAGGACAAATGCTGATTTCTAGATCTTTGGAATTTCGTTACATTCCAGGGATTGATTGAACAGATATGTACAGTGCCTTGCGAAAGTATTCGGCCCACTTGAACTTTGCGACCTTTTGCCACATTTCAGGCTTCAAACATAAAGATATAAAACTGTCTTTTTTTGTGAAGAATCAACAACAAGTGGGACACAATCATGAAGTGGAAAGACATTTATTGGATATTTCAAACTTTTTTAACTAATCAAAAACTGAAAAATTGGGCGTGCAAAATTATTCAGCCCCCTTAAGTTAATACTTTGTAGCGCCACCTTTTGCTGCGATTACAGCTGTAAGTCGCTTGGGGTATGTCTCTATCAGTTTTGCACATCGAGAGACTAACATTTTTTCCCATTCCTCCTTGCAAAACAGCTCGAGCTCAGTGAGGTTGGATGGAGAGCATTTGTGAACAGCAGTTTTCAGTTATTTCCACAGATTCTCGATTGGATTCAGGTCTGGACTTTGACTTGGCCATTCTAACACCTGGATATGTTTATTTTTGAACCATTCCATTGTAGATTTTGCTTTATGTTTTGGATCATTGTCTTGTTGGAAGACAAATCTCCGTCCCAGTCTCAGGTCTTTTGCAGACTCCATCAGGTTTTCTTCCAGAATGGTCCTGTATTTGGCTCCATCCATCTTCCCATCAATTTTAACCATCTTCCCTGTCCCTGCTGAAGAAAAGCAGGCCCAAACCATGATGCTGCCACCACCATGTTTGACAGTGGGGATGGTGTGTTCAGCTGTGTTGCTTTTACGCCAAACATAACGTTTTGCATTGTTGCCAAAAAGTTCAATTTTGGTTTCATCTGACCAGAGCACCTTCTTCCACATGTTTGGTGTGTCTCCCAGGTGGCTTGTGGCAAACTTTAAACGACACTTTTTATGGATATCTTTAAGAAATGGCTTTCTTCTTGCCACTCTTCCATAAAGGCCAGATTTGTGCAATATACGACTGATTGTTGTCCTATGGACAGAGTCTCCCACCTCAGCTGTAGATTTCTGCAGTTCATCCAGAGTGATCATAGGCCTCTTGGCTGCATCTCTGATCAGTCTTCTCCTTGTATGAGCTGAAAGTTTAGAGGGACGGCCAGGTCTTGGTAGATTTGCAGTGGTCTGATACTCCTTCCATTTCAATATTATCGCTTGCACAGTGCTCCTTGGGATGTTTAAAGCTTGGGAAATCTTTTTGTATCCAAATCCGGCTTTAAACTTCTTCACAACAGTATCTCCGACCTGCCTGGTGTGTTCCTTGTTCATCATGATGCTCTCTGCGCTTTTAACGGACCTCTGAGACTATCACAGTGCAGGTGCATTTATACGGAGACTTGATTACACACAGGTGGATTGTATTTATCATCATTAGTAATTTAGGTCAACATTGGATCATTCAGAGATCCTCACTGAACTTCTGGAGAGAGTTTGCTGCACTGAAAGTAAAGGGGCTGAATAATTTTGCACGCCCAATTTTTCAGTTTTTGATTTGTTAAAAAAGTTTGAAATATCCAATAAATGTCGTTCCACTTCATGATTGTGTCCCACTTGTTGTTGATTCTTCACAAAAAAATACAGTTTTATATCTTTATGTTTGAAGCCTGAAATGTGGCAAAAGGTCGCAAAGTTCAAGGGGGCCGAATACTTTCGCAAGGCACTGTAAGTGGTTCAGCTATGAAATCAGCTGCTAGTTTAAAAAGCAGGGATCAAGAAGATCAGAACCTGCAGGCTTTCTCTGATCTAAGGAGGTCAGGGCTTTATATACCTCCTGCACTGAGTTTGTCAAAAAGCTAAAAGTTTGACCAGCTCTCAACAGTTCATCCACACAGGGTTGTACAGAGACAGAGGATACTGAATCAAACAGCCTACCAGATGATGCAAAGTGCTCATTGAAACAATTCAGCATTTCAGTTTTGTCATATACAGCAACAGTCCTTCAATGGACATAACGGTAATTCGTTAACATTACTTTTACCAGACATAGACTTAATCTTCTTCCAAAACTGTCTAGGGTCATTCAGGTTATCAGTGTTGACTTTTTGGGAAAAAAACATAATGAAATCATTTCCAGGCAGTTTCCACATCAGGAATGAGCTCAATCTTGCTCCAGTCAAAATAAAACAAATCATGAAAGAAAGCCTGCTTATTAAAACACTTAACATTTCTCTTACGAATAAAGCGTGGGTTTGTCTTAGGAACCTTAGTATTTCTACCAGCAACAACAGCACAATGGTCACTTAAATCATTACAGAAAACACCAACCGCAGAATATTTGTGTAGAACATTTGTCAATATCAAATCAATCAGGGTAGATTTCTCTGGACATTTGAGAGTTGGGCGGGTGGGTGAGTTAATCAACTGGGTAAGATTCATAGAATTACAATACATTTTAAAATCTTTCACACACCGGCTTTAACCAACACCAGTTGAGATCACCAATCAAGATCATTTCGCTGTAAACATAAGGTGCATAAGAGAAGAAAATGCATCACCGAGAGCAAAGGGGGGTCTATAACAGCCAATCACGTACTGACTTGTATCACGGATGACCTGGCTGGGAACCCAATAGGAATTAGACATCACTTTGCAAGCCAGCATAATGTGACTTGCAGTCCTGAAAACCAAGAGGTTCCTAAAACCACTGTGATTGGGTAAAACTAGATCAACAAAGTAAGACCTTTTGAGATCTGTATTGTATTATCTTAGCATTACATTTTTATGATGGTATTGAACTAAGTATTCACTTGGCCACAAGCCCATATATTATAGATTTCAATAACTATGTGTCTGTCACTAACAAATACAGTCATGCGTGGTAACTCTACAATTCACTCAAAAAGAGAAGGCCCCATGGGAAATATGCACATTTGGCTTTGCGCAACGCGCACAAAGGATCTACTGTAATAATACAGGTGTTCATTTCTTACACTGAGAAAGTGTAAGAGTTTCATGACTAAGCAAAGTAAATCCAGTTCACTCTAAATCAAGTGTTATGTTTTACACTGTAGGTGTTGCATATTACACCAGAGCAGAGCTATGCAAACACAACAATCAAGTTATTTTGAACACTTTAAGAGTTGAATGGGGAACACTGCAACAGAGTTAAATCTTTAACACTTTATTTAAGTTATTTTAACACCAATTCTGTGGGAATCATATGTTCACTGAAAATAATGTACATTTAACACTTTTAGAGTTAAAAGTAGTCCATTGATTTTGCTGTGTAAAGTACACCTGTCCGCAAGAAAGACTTACAGTTGAAGTCGGAAGTTAACATACACCTTAGCCAAATACATTTAAACTCAGTTTTTCACAATTCCTGACATTTAATCAGAGTAAAAATTCCCTGTCTTAGGTCAGTTAGGATCACCACTTTATTTTAAGAATGTAAAATGTCAGAATAATAGTAGAGATAATGATTTATTTAAGCTTTTTATGTATTTCATCACATTCCCAGTGGGTCAGAAGTTTACATTACACTCAATTAGTATTTGGTAGCATTGCCTTTAAAATGTTTAACTTGGGGCAAACATTTTTGGTGGCCTTCCTCAAGCTTCCCACAATAAGTTGGGTGAATTTTGGCCCGTTCCTCCTGACAGAGCTGGTGTAACTGAGTCATGTTTATAGGCCTCCTTGCTCGCACACGCTTCTTCAGTTCTGCCCACAAATGTTCTATAGGATTGAGGTCAGGGCTTTGTGATGGCCTCTCCAATACTTGGATTTTGCCACAACTTTGGAAGTATGCTTCCAAATTGTCCATTTGGAAGACCCATTTGTGACCAAGCTTTAACTTCCTGACTGGTGTCTTGAGATGTTGCTTCAATATATCCACATAACTTTCCCTGCCTCATGAAGCCATCTATTTTGTAAAGTGCACCAGTCCCTCCTGCAGCAAAGCACCTCCACAACATGATGCTGCCACCCCTGTGCCTTACGGTTGGGATGGTGTGCTTCGACTTGCAAGCCTCCCCCTTTTTCCTCCAAACATAACGATGGTCATGGTGGCCAAACAGTTCTATTTTTGTTTCATCAGACAAGAGGACATTTCTGCAAAAAGTAATTGCAGTTGCAAAGCGGAGTCTGGCTTTTTTATGGCGATTTTGGAGCAGTGGCTTCTTCCTTGCTGAGCGGCCTTTCAGGTTATGTCGATATAGGACTCGTTTTACTGTGGATATTGATACTTTTGTACCTGTTTCCTCCGTCATCTTCACAAGGTCCTTCGCTGTTGTTCTGGGATTGATTTGCATTTTTTACACGTTCATCTCTAGGAGACAGAACGCGCCTCCCTCCTGAGCGGTATGACGGCTGTGTGGTCCCATGGTGTTTATACTTGTGTACTACTGTCTGTACAGATGAATGTGGTACCTTCAGACATTTGGAAATTGCACCCAAGGATGAACCAGACTTGTGGAGGTCTACAATTTTTTACGAGGTCTCAGTTGATTTCTTTTGATTTTCTCATGATGTCAAGCAAAGAGGCACTGAGTTTGAAGGTAGGCCTTGAAATACATCCACAGGTACAGCTCAAATTGACTCAAATTATGTCGATTAGCCTATTCTGGAATTTTCCAAGCTGTTTAAAGGCACAGTCAACTTGGTGTATGTAAACTTCTGACCCACTGGAATTGTGATACAGCGAATTATTAGTGAAATAATCTGGCTGTAAACAATTGTTGGAAAAATGACTTGTGTCATGCACAAAGTAGATGTCTTAACCGACTTGCCAAAACTATAGTTTGTTTACAAGAAATTTGTGAAGTGGTTGAAAAATGAGTTGTAATGACTCCAACCTAAGTGTATGTAAACTTCCGACTTCAACTGTACATACAGCTCTTTGGCTGTCATGTCATGCAAGAGAACATCTTTGTACAGTGACTGACATAATGGATACCTCAAGGCTGTAGAGGCAGAACTTACCTCGGGCCTTTACTGCCACTCTGGCATTGAGTTTATTAGGCCAGCGTGAACAGCCGTGACCGAATATAATACTGAGAAAATCTGATAGCAGTCTATAAATGTAACCCTAATGGCTAAACCATTATAACATTGTTACAGTCCCTGCCTGGTTGCAGTTTGTGAATGAAGCCCTGGGAATGGAAAAGGAGGAGGAGGATGCATGCTGCTTCTTCCATTAGCTAATTGAATTTGAATCGCTCCTACAGATCTCTTAATTTGATCACTCTTTTGTTGCTGAGAATTTTTATGCACAGTAGCAAATGCAAACGTTACTGTATTCAAGGTTTAAAAAGGCTTCTAAAGTTTGTAATTTCCACTTCAAAATTGCAGGCTTGATATGCCATAACAAAGAATTATCAACCCCTACATCAGTATACTGACGTCTGTGTTTTTCTCATCTTTTGTTTTTCACAGTATGTCAAGCAAGTGCAGCTTTAGGAGCAGTAAATAATTACACTTTTGGAAGTAGCTAGAGAAAGGAAAAGTCAGCAGTGAGAAAATAAATGCTAAACTGTGAGATGGAGCTATTTTAGGTACTATTTCACTTGTTTCTGCTCGGCTGTAAACAACAGTATGATCCGTTGCATGGTTTCCACAAGCCAAAGTGAAGGGCTAATGGACCAAGGCTTGCTGTAGTAGTGGTTAGTTGTCTGTACCTAGCCGACCTTATAACCCTATAAGGACCAGTGTGCAGCAGTGTCACTAAATAATTGATCCAGCTCTGGCTTGATGCCATGATGCCTTCCCAATTGGAGTCCTTCCTTAATAAATGTGAAATCTGGGAATCTGTTCAATGGTCAATTAAAAATGAAAGTGATAGGAAAGATATACAAAACCTTGCAAGCAAAGAGCATATCCAACTGACAATCTCTTAGAAGAAAATATAAACTATTGGAACCAAGACTTAAAAATAACTGATGTTGGCACAAGATGGAAGGAAAGTTGGAGCATGACTAATGAATGAATAGAAATGTAAACTTTTGTATAAACAAATATATATAATTTATTATACAATTCACAAATTCTACAGTACAACAGCAGAGTCATGTTTTAAGTGTAAAACAAACAATGATTCAATAAGCCATGCTTTCTGGGAATGCTATAAAGTCCAAAAGTTATGGGCAGAGCTAGAACATTGGCTGTCAGAAGTATTACTAGAACTTACTTTAAATTTGTCTGTCTGCATATTTCAAGACATGGCATATGGGGGTGTAGTGAGATACCCAACTGACTGGATGATTCTCTTCTCATCACTCATCTTGAAAAAAATGTATACTAAAACTTTCAAATCAATTAATCTGCCATCAATAACGCAATGGAAAAATATAATGAATTGTTATTGAAATACTGAATTAGCATGGCGACTGAGAAAAAAAATTGGTACAATTTAAGGCCATGTGGTAAACAATAATGCAGGCTCTAGGGATGGAGGTGTCAGCATGTGGATCTGGTCAGAGGAGATGTGTAAGTTTGTGTGTGTCTGTAAGTTGTTGTTCGTATGTGTATGTTTGTATTTGGTGTGAAAAAATACATAACAAAAATAAAAAGGAAAGTGACTTGGCTACTATGGAGCTGAATTGTTTTTCTCCAGATTGAAACCATCAGTGTTTCTAGGCTTCATACAATCATACAACCAGATCACAGACAAGCATATACTGTAGTGTTAGATGGGAGATGATGTGATTCATAGCTAAGAACTAAGCATGGCACAGCCTGTGACTGTGGCTGCACATCTAGCCCCTGCCCATGGTCATGAGGAGCAAGCTCTCATTCCGAAGTCACACGAGCCAGTCTCGTTAACATCTTCAGACGCTTACACAGACTCAAAAAGGCACGAGGAAGGTAAGTAAGGTAAGGTAACTTAGGGCAGGTTTCCCAGTAGACTAAAGAGGGATTTTCAGTAGAGATTATCCATTCAACTTTTTATGATCAGAATTAGGCTTAATAAACTGTGTCCGGTACACAGATCCATAAGCTTTGCGGGTGTAGACAAATATGAAGACATGAGGGATAGCATCAATATGCATGAAGAAGAATATGATAATATTGCCAACGATGTATTTTAGTGAGAGACAGGGTCAGCACATTTCATACTGTACATTCAGGATAGATAATTGTTCTTATCATCAGTGCAAGTGCAACCTTGTCCTTGCTTGTTAACGTTGCAGATGAAACTGTAATATAATATAGATGCATGTCACATCACACACGATGGCGTCAAACACCCACTTCGCCAAGCGGCCACAGCTTCCCATTGGACTGCATCTGGATCTCACTAATCATTCAATACGAGAAATTACCCATGTAGAATTTCAGCAGTAGCGCCTTAGCTCAGAGTGTGTGTGTGTGTGTGCGTGTGCGTGTGCGTGTGTGTGTGTGTGTGTGTGTGTGTGTGTGTTTCTCTGAGGCTGCTGATTGTCTTATGGAACATGCTGTGCCTATGATACTCCAGTACTGTGAAGGGTGACCTATCTATATGTTGCTATAGTGAAACCTTTCAAAGTCTGTGTTGGTCTGTATACCTGTGTGTGTTCATGTCTGTGTGTGCATACATGCATTTGTAAGTTTGTGCCTGTGTATGCTGTGTGCATGTGTGTGAGCGTACGTGAATGTTTTTGTGCCTGTGTGCCTGCCTATATATGTGTGTGTGCATGTTTGTGTGATGGGTGTTGTGGGTGCGTGAGGAGCCAATTAGAGAGTACATTGCGTCGGTGATCTAACAGGGAGACAGCTAACACGTTGCTATTAAAAATGTGAGAAATCATGCTTCAATTACTAAGGAGCAGGGATATGACATTAGTGATGGTTATTCCGAGTCTTTTCGGTGAGCCAGATCTTTTGGCTCAGCTCACCTAAATGAGGCGTTAATTTGTCTCCCAAACGGCTCTTGGTCAAGTGGTGCTTAAAATGCGATGAAAAGCAATGAAAAATAGCACATTTCTAATGTAAAGCCTAAAGGGTTGCCTACCATTATGTCAGATCATGAAATTTGAGTCCAAATGCTACATTTCACCTGACAACATTTTGTGTGGACCAGAATGTGGCTCTCTCCCCACTACCTATTGTTCCTGCAGTGAGGAATTACCATCTCCAGATAATGTTTTTATAATGTTTCTATAGATCATCATTTTCTGGTGCTCAAAAATCAGTAGCAGTAGTATACAAATCGGGTACTCAATTGAACGGCTCTCTCTCTCGATTCGGTTCCCTATGTTCTCCAAAAGATATCTGGTCAAAAAGAGCTGTTTGTTCGCGAATGAATCATCACTGGAAGACGTCATCCAGGGCTCTGACACAATTCATCCTGATTATCTCTGATAGGTGTTGTTTATGCTCCATTTAAAGAAGCATAACACTGACTCTGACAGAGAGGATGGAGACAAGGCTAAGCACACACAGAGACATTATACCACACGCAGGCAAGCATACGCACACACACAGATGGACTCTCTCTCTCACACACACACCGATGCATGGTACTCTCACACACATAGACACACATGGACTTACTCACATACTTTCTCACACACACACACACACAAACACCGATGCATGGTACTCTCACACACACACACACACACACACACACACACACACACACACACACACACACACACACACACACACACACACACACACGCACAACATTTTACAGTAGTGTACATGCTACATGTCTCTGCATGGCTACTTGTCAAGTGAAGTATTATGAGTATGTTTTCACTCAGAGATTAATCCACCCTTGACATTTTACACCATGTTAGCCAGAGATCCCCAGGGACAGCCTGAGAAGAGAGCTTTAGTTATATCCATTATAGACATGAACCATACCGTACTGTACAAGCAAATGCCTTGGGAGCTGAGCTCTGTAGTTTCTTATTTCTTCCCTCCACTCGAAAATGTGGCACCTCTGTAGGTTCTCTGTAGAGCAGATACGGTATAATGTGGAATTGTGTTCATCTTCAATCCTGGGAAATTACTGTGTAGTCTATTCTGAAATGAACATAACGCCACATTGTACATCATCTCTTCTCTAAGTCTATTTCAGTTATTTGCTGCAAGAATGGTAAAGTGTGTGTGATCTAGCTCATTGGCTACAGTAGCATAAATAACGTCTGCGCACAGAGAAACTGTGCTATCTGTTTATGAAGCTTTCAATAAAAAGTGCTCCACGTGATTTTTAAGAGAGCAAACCCCATCCATCTATTTCGATTGATTCAGTGCATTTTTGAGCGGATATCGATATAATAAAATGCCACTTCAAGTTCTTTGAAGGGTGATCTAGCTGCGCCAAACCATTCGCTTTTTCCTTGCTGGTCTGGGGAGCAACACAAGATGGGAAAGCTCTCCAATCTCCGCGTGCTCAGCGGGACGCTCGACTGAACAGCGACAGTGCTGAAGATAGCGCTGTCTGCCGCTGTGCCCTCTGCCACTGTCCGTGGTCCTGAAGTCAAATGCGTCCCCTCTCACTCACAAGGGCGATGTAAAGCGCCGCTGTTCTGCACGCTCCTCTTCACAAAATTGGCGGTATAGGCAGAGGACTTGAATCGGGGCTTTTTCGCTTCAGCTTATTCAACTAACGAGAATCAAGCTATGATTGGTAGGCTACCATATTCTCTGCTTCTTCCCGGAGAGTGCGCACGGAAAAGTGTGGACAAATAAAATATCTTTAGTAGGCTAAACATTTAACTTTTACTGGAGATGCTGGGTTTAAACTTATTTTCTTTTAGTTAATTTTTCTCTTCTTAAAGGTGTATCTTCCAGAGTTTGGGTCTATTATTCAAATTGCACTCGCTGCTGGATGTATGTTACAATGCATAATTATGTTTTTGATCTACCTGCAGCATTTGGAAGTTGATTGAAATGACTCTCACTGCCGTGGACGACTATGAGTAGCCTATTGGCAAAAATAGAAGGCAATATAATTTCGTACAATTTTTTTCAAGGCTTCTTTTTCACACATCAGCTACCTATTGTTATCTTTATCTACGGGAAATACGGGATCCTCTGAGTCATGTATCAGATTGATTTGTGTGTGCATATCACATCGCTCGCGCTGCTCCGAAGTCATCCGTACCGAAAATGGTCTCGTTTCTAACTGCTTTTACGCGCAACAACAGCAATTGAAGGGGGATTATATTTTTTATCTGGAGCCTGTTGGTTTAATCCAATGGTCAATCTGGAAGTTATTGGATCCTGTGTTTAATCCATTCTACTGGGTTTGGATCTCTGTTGATCCTGACTCCAACTAGTGGAACCGAACATTTCAACGCGGTGAGTCTATAATGCCCAATGTATCCACCTTCCCATTCACTGTAAAACTCATCCTAAAACCTCATGTATTTTTTTCATTGTAAACACATCTTGTTTTTATTGGGGGGGGGGGGGGGGGGTGTTATCTTACTTAAAATACTGACATTCTGCAATGTATGTAAGAAATGTAATAATAGACAGAACATTATTCAGTGTTAAATCAACACTAGTCCATTGTCTATATGGGTCCATACTTTTCAGTGTTAAATTAACAGTGTGTTAAACATTATTTGCATATTTCCCAGAGTGCCTTGCCTTTCAGTGAATTGTAAAGCTACAAACCTTAACTGTATTTGTTAATGACAGAGACATGATTGTTGCATTCATCAAATAAAACTTACTGGCCATCGAATGAGATCCCATGCAAATATGTTATCATAAGATGTAATTAACACACTGAAACACTTCTATAATAAGATCTTATTTTGAGGGCTGCATTTTTACCTAATACAGTGGCCTGAAATTCATGGCTTTCATGCTACATCAGGCCTGCAAATCACATTATGCTGGCTTGGAAAGTGATGTGTAATTCCTATTGGAATACAGCCAGAGTGGGGATATTCAACATTTTGAATCTTTATTCACCCACAACCTGCATTTAGAAAGACTGCCAGGGTTGGGAAGACTAAGATAGGAGACCACACAATGGGTTTCAAACATACGGTCCAATCCGGCCCATTTTTAAAATGACTCAAATCAAAACTGTGTATAAAGTATAATGGACCTACATTCATACAGTTTCAGTGGGGCCCTATGGACCTCATTGAAGATCAAATGCAGCACCCAGGGAAAAATGTATTTGATACCCCTGAGCTAAACCATTTAAACTGGAACAACCATTTCAGTAACGGGTAACATATTTTTTCTCTGCCCCATGGCAAAAACTGTGGAATTGCAGGAAATTAGCTTTAAAAAACTTCAACATTTTCTCTTAGCCTCATGACAAAAAGTGTAGAAATGCAAATTTTTCTCTCTGCACCCTGGCAAAATGTATTGAAATGCAGTAAGTTAGCTTATTTCCCCAAAAAAACGGTGGGTGGGCCCCTGGAGGCCGGTGCGCTGGGGCCCCAAATGTGGTAATCCGGCCCTATAGTGCAATAAGTCCAGCTCATGGATTGGATTAGATTAGAAAAATGTTTGTTATTTATTTTTGAGTAGCATAATATTAATTAACCAATCAATGTACATGCACAAACATAGATATTGAAACAAACAATTCTAAAAAGCCACCTGCAATAGAGCATACTGGGAAATATGATAAAGATATTAACACCAACACTGGGGTTATTTTACATCAGTGAGTGTTAAATGAATTATGTTAGTGTTAAATTAACACCTGGATCAACACACTGGACCTGTGTTAAATTTAACACTAAGTGTTGAATTAACACTTGAGAATTTGCTGTGTTAGATTGTAAATCTTTTCTGGGATTGTGTCCGTTGCTGTGGATACTTCTAATTGAATATATACCATTATATTTGCATGATATCATCAGCATGTTAATTTGGCCTTCGTGCTGCACAGACTGGGAATGGAATGGGCAAAGTAAATGCAACTTCGACCCTTTCCTTGACTGCAATAGGAATACCGCGGCGAAGGATGGGCCCTCTCTTTCCAACACCCTGCATTGTCCTCCTCGTCCTCCACGCCACCTTGTCACCAGCCTCCCTCAGTCCCGAGGATTACGCCGCGGACGAGGCAGAGCGAACTGCCAACAGCGACAACATAATTTTCGACGATTACCGTGGGAAAGTTTGCGTGGACGACAGTGGCTTTGTTTACAAACTGGGGGAGCGTTTCTTCCCAGGACACTCTAACTGCCCATGCGTGTGCACTGAGGATGGGCCAGTGTGCGACCAGCCGGAGTGCCCCAAGATACACCCTAAGTGCACAAAAGTGGAGCACAATGGATGCTGTCCTGAATGCAAGGAGGTTAAAAACTTTTGTGAATACAGGGGGAAAACTTACAAGATCCTGGAGGAATTTAAGGTAGGGATGTTTGGTGTTTATTGTTTTAATTTGCATGGTCTATTGATCAGTCATTTGTAATCATTTTAAATGTTCAATTCTCATTTGGATGCAATTGCATTTGTACCACAATACACACTATAAGCAGTGTTGCTTATTTAGGTAGGCCGAATGAGCTAAGTGTGACAATTGTATGTGATCAAAACAATGCAGCAGTGTTGACTGGATAGCCATTCCACTCAAAACATAATGATTTTGTTTTCCCCCAATGTTCTCTGCTCGTAGAGAATCGACACAGCAAATTCTCCATTGTTAAAGAAAGTCTAAATTAACAGTGTTCAATCAACCATGAAAGGATTGAGTCTGTGGACCTATATAGACACCGCGACAGTGTTAAATTTACACACTCCGTAGTGTAAAGCCTTATTCAAATATTTCCCAGAGTACCATGCCTTTCGAGTAAATTGTAGAGTTACTGTATTTATTAGTGACAGATACATATTTGTTGCATTCATCCATTTCCAGTCCTATGGACTTCACCAAGTGACATCCTAAGTGGATATGTTCTCTTTCAACATATATATTTAACACAACACCATACGTTTTTTTCTTAAGACCTTATTTTGAGGGCCTAGCTTCACCCTAGTACAATGGCCTGAAAGTCATACACAGCTCATTATCATATTACCCAGCATTCAATATTGCAAACGTTTATAAAAAACAAAATCATTTCATTAGCCTTGAAACCATGTCTCTGTAACTAATAAATTCAGTCATGGGTGGTAACTCTACAATTTACTCGAAAGGCAAGGCACTCTGGGAAATATTTAAATAAGACTGTACACTAAGCAGAGTTAACATTTAACACTGTTTCGGTGTAAACATGGGTCCACAGAGACTCAACATTTTAATTGTTGATTCAACACTCTTAGTCTTAATTCATTATATTACACTGTAAAAAAAACACAACTTGTTTTAATGGTAAATTACTGACAAACAGTTACCTGTAAGTTACTGTAAAAAGAAGTACAGCATGTTACTGTACATTATTGTAAAAGTGCCTTCTTTACAGTAATGTAGAGTTAAACCAAAGTTTATTGGAATTTACAGTAACATAAGTTACCTTAAAAACAAGTAAAACATTTTTACAGTGTATAATACTGATAATAATGGCGCCGGAGGGGATGGCTGCCGTTTTACGGCCTCCTAAATAACTGTGCTATTTTATTTTGCATTGTTTGTAACTCATTTTGTACATAATGTTGCTGCTACCATCTCTTATGACCTAAAAAAGCAATTACTAACCTAGAACTGGACAAAGAGTTCTTCTTTAATGAGTCCAATGCAAAATATATACTGCTTTGTCAAGACAAGGCCCAAATCCCACCTTTACTCCACACACATACAAAGCATACAAAGCTCTCCCTCACCCTTCATTTTTGCAAATCTGATAATTAATAATTATAATAATTATATCATCCTGATTACTGTTTACAAGCAAATACTAAAGCAGGAAGTACAAGTGACTCACGCAATATGGAAGTGGTCAGATGATGCGGATGCTTCATCAATAAGTGCATTGACGACATCGTCCCCACAGTGACCGTATGTACATTTCCCAACCAGAAGCCATGGATTACAGGCAACATCCTCACTGAGCTAAAGGAGCGAACCATCAAACAGGCAAAGCATCAATACAGGACTAAGATTGAATCCTACTACACCGGCTCTGATGCTTGTCAGATGTGGCAGGACTTGAAAAATATTACGCACTACAAAGGGAAACCCAGACACGAGCTGCCCAGTGAAACAAGCCTACCAGACTTGCTAAATGCTTTTTATGCTCGCTTCGAGGCAATCAACACTGAAGCATGCATGAGAGCACCGGCTGTTCTGGCTGACCGTGTGATCACGCTCCCCGGAGTGGATGTGAGTAAGACCTTTAAACAGTTCAACATTCACAAAGCCGCAGGGCCAGATGGATTACCAGGACCATCAGAGATCAAGATAAGACCCAGATGCAGACTGTCAAAGTAACACTGTTTTTTGTAGCAACAGGGGCAGGCAAAGACAAGTCAAGGCAGGCAGGGGTCGAAAATCCAGGGTAAGGCAAAGGTACAGGACTGCCGGCAGACTCAGAATCAGGGACAGGCAGAGAGGTCAGGCGGGCGAGTACAGGGTCATAACAGGCAAAGGTCAAAACCGGGAGGACTAGCAAAGAAAGGCTGGTAAACGATAGGCGCTGACAGGAAAAACGCTGGTAAGCTTGAACGAACAAGACAAAGAGCACAGGGGATAATTGGGAAGATGGGTGACACCTGGATGGGGTGGAGACAAGCACAAGGACAGGTGAAACAGATCAGGGTATGACATTTCGACCCCCGAGTCGATGAGTACCTGGAGAGACTTGGACTGGTCGCCCCATAGCAGGGTGGCATAGAGAGGGGGGCGAGTAAGGGGAGAATAAGAATTATCTTTCAGACCCACCAGTGTACTCCAACGAATAAGCTAGCTCTCTTGAAGGGACAAGTAGACACAAAATGACCGGCAGTACCATAATACAGACAACTCTGGGTGTCAAGTCTGCGTACACGTTTGGCTGGAGACAGCCCAGCCCTGCATCGGCTTGGGAAGAGGTGAGTTTATCAGCTACAAGGTGGGATCCCTGAGTGAGCGATTGGGACTGCATTCGAACCTCTTCTCCCTCCTACGTTCCCGTAGCCGACCATCGATCTGGATGGTTAAAGCGATGAGTGAGTCGAGATCCGTCGGTAGTTATCGGGCTGCCAGCTCATCCTTTACCTCCTCCGATAATCCATGCAGGAACGTGTCGAACAGCGCTTCTGGGTTCCAGGTACCCTCTGCTGCTAGCGTGCGGAACTCCACCACATAGTCTGTCGCACTGAAGGTGTCCTGCCGAAGCTGGAGTAACTTCCAGGCAGTCTCTCTCCCGGACACTGGAGCCTTCAACACCTTTCTCACCTCTGCCACGAATACCTGAGGCAGACGGCGGATTGTTGCTCCCATACCGCCGTGGCCCAGGCGAGTGCCTTCCCGGACATCAGCGTGATAATATACGCTATATTCGAGCGGTCAGAGGAGAATGAAGAAGGCTGCAGCTCAAAAACGAGGGAGCACTGGAAGAGAAAGGCCCGGCAGGTTCTGGAATCTCCATCATTTCACTCCGGTGGAGGTAAGCGGGGTTCTCGGGATACCGGGGTGATGGCGCTGCTACCAGCCGGGTTACAGAGAGGCTGGGAGGGTACCGTCGTGGTCGGCTGCCTAGTAGGCAACCCACGGACTTGCTCCCGCAAAATGTCCAATGCTTGGTCGTGACGATCGGCCGTGGCCTGGAACCCCTCCATCATGCCGCAAAGCAACTCCTCATGCATACCAATGGTGGCTTCTTGAGAGGAGATGGAGTAGCGGAGCTGGTCCAAGACTGCTGGGTCAGTCATGGCCAGTTCGTACTGTCAGGGATCAAGGTAAGACCCAGATGCAGACTGTCGAAGTAACACTGTTCATTGTAGCAACAGGGGCAGGCAAAGACAGGTCAAGGCAGGCAGGGGTCGAAAATCCAGGGTAAGGCAAAGGTAAAGGACGACAGCCGGGTACATGGTCAGGACAGGCAAAGGTAAAAACCGGGAGGACTAGCAAAGAGAGGCTGGGAAACGATAGGAGCTGACAGGAAAAACGCTGGTAAGCTTGAACGAACAAGACGAACTGGCAACAAACAGAGACCAACTGGCAAGTGTCTTCATTGACATTTTCAACCTGTCCCTGACCGAGTCTGTAATACCTACATGTTTCAAACATGTGCCCAAGAAAGCGAAAGTAACCTGCCTAAATGATTACCGCCCCATAACACTCACGTCGGTAGCCATGAAATGCTTTAAAAGGCTTGTCATGGCTCACATCAACACCCTCCTGCCGGAAACCCTAGACCTACTCCAATTCGCATACCGCCCCAACAGATCCACAGATGACACAATCGCACTCCACAATGCACTTTCCCATCTGGACAAAAGGAACACCTACGTGAGAATGCTACTCATTGACTACAGCATTCAACACCATAGTGTTGCTGTTAATTGACTGTGTCCACATCACCAACAAACTTTCATGGTCCAAACACACCAAGAGAGTCGTGAAGAGGGCACGACAGATCCTATTCCCCCTCAGAAGTCTGAAAAGATTTAGCATGGGTCCCCAGATCCTCAAAATGTTCTGCAGCTGCACCATCAAGAGCATCCTGACCGGTTGCATCACCGCCTGGTATAGCAACTGCTCGGCATCTGGCCGTAAGGCGCTACAGAGGGTAGTGCGTACGGCCTAGGACATCACTGGGGCCAAGCTTCCTGACATCCAGGACCTACAGTGGGGCAAAAAAGTATTTAGTCAGACACCATTTGTGCAAGTTCTCCAACTTAAAAGATGAGAGAGGCCTGTAATTTTCATCATAGGTACACTTCAACTATGACAGACAAAATGAGAAAAAAAAATCCAGAAAATCACATTGTAGGATTTTTAACGCATTTGCAAATTATGGTGGAAAATAAGTATTTGGTCACCTACAAACAAGCAAGATTTCTGGCTCTCACAGACATGTAACTTCTTCTTTAAGAGGCTCATCTGTCCTCCACTCGTTACCTGTATTAATGTATTACCTGTATTACCTGTCCACAACCTCAAACAGTCAAACAGTCACACTCCAAACTCCACTATGGCCAAGACCAAAGAGCTGTCAAAGGACACCAGAAACAAAATTGTAGACCTGCACCAGGCTGGGAAGACTGAATCTGCAATAGGTAAGCAGCTTGGTTTGAAGAAATCAACTGTGGGAGCAATTATTAGAAAATGGAAGACATACAAGACCACTGATAATCTCCCTCGATCTGGGGCTCCACGCAAGATCTCACCCCGTGGGGTCAAAATGATCACAAGAACGGTGAACAAAAATCCCAGAAGCACACGGGGGGACCTAGTGAATGACCTGCAGAGAGCTGGGACCAAAGTAACAAAGCCTACCATCAGTAACACACTACGCCGCCAGGGACTCAAATCCTGCAGTGCCAGACATGTCCCCCTGCTTAAGCCAGTACATGTCCAGGACCGTCTGAAGTTTGCTAGAGAGCATTTGGATGATCCAGAAGAAGATTGGGAGAATGTCATATGGTCAGATGAAACCAAAATATAACTTTTTTGGTAAAAACTCAACTCGTCGTGTTTGGAGGACAAAGAATGCTGAGTTGCATCCAAAGAACACCATACCTACTGTGAAGCATGGGGGTGGAAACATCATGCTTTGGGGCTGTTTTTCTGCAAAGGGACCAGGACGACTGATCCGTGTAAAGGAAAGAATGAATGGGGCCATGTATCGTGAGATTTTGAGTGAAAATCTCCTTCCATCAGCAAGGGCATTGAAGATGAAACATGGCTGGGTCTTTCAGCATGACAATGATCCCAAACACACCGCCCAGGCAACGAAGGAGTGGCTTCGTAAGAAGCATTTCAAGGTCCTGGAGTGGCATAGCCAGTCTCCAGATCTCAACCCCATAGAAAATCTTTGGAGGGAGTTGAAAGTCCATGTTGCCCAGCAACACCCCAAAACATCACTGCTCTAGAGGAGATCTGCATGGAAGAATGGGCCAAAATACCAGCAACAGTGTGTGAAAACCTTGTGAAGACTTACAGAAAACGTTTGACCTCTGTCATTGGCAACAAAGGGTATATAACAAAGTATTGAGATAAACTTTTGTTATTGACCAAATAGTTATTTTCCACCATCATTTGTAAATAAATTCATAAAAAATCCTACAATGTGATTTTCTGGATTTTTTTTCCTCATTTTCTTCTGTCATAGTTGAAGTGTACCTACGATGAAAATTACTGGCCTCTCTCATCTTTTTAAGTGGGAGAACTTGCACAATTGGTGGCTGACTAAATACTTTTTGTATATACTAGGTGTTGTCAGAGGAAGACCCCCAAAATGGTCAAAGACTCCAGTCACCCAAGTCATAGATTGTTCTCTCCTCTACCGCATGGCAAGCGATACCGGAGTGCCAAGTCTAGGACCAAAAGGCTCCTTACCAGCTTCTACCCCCAAGCCATAAGACTGCTGAACAATTAGAAATAGCCACCCGGACAATTTCCATTGACCACCCTGTTTGTTTTTACACTGCTGCTACTTGCTGTCTATTATTTATGCATAGTCACTTTACAATTACTTGTACCCCTGACTCGGTACCGATACCCCCTGTATATAACCTCGTTATTGTTTTGTAATTTTCTTGTCTTACTTTTTATTTTTATTCTACTTTAGTTTATTTAGTAAATATTTTTTTTAAACTCTGCATTGTTGGTTAAGGGCTTGTAGTAAGTAAGCATTTCACTGTAAGGTCTACCTACACCTGTTGTATTCGGTGCATGTGACAAATACATTTTGATTTGATTTGATAGTCACAGTGCAACATGAACTCATTAACTTATTGCATTATTTGACATCTGTCCTATTTACCTAACACACCAGATTTTGACTTCACCAGAAACTTTATTTTCCACTCAAAATGATGCCATAAAATCCCCAAACTCAGGGGCGGCAGGGTAGCCTAGTGGTTAGAGCCTTGGACTAGTAACCGGAAGGTTGTGAGTTCAAACCCCCGAGCTGACAAGGTCTGTCGTTCTGCCCCTGAACAGGCAGTTAACCCACTGTTCCCAGGCCGTCATTGAAAATAAGAATTTGTTCTTAACTGACTTGCCTGGTTAAATAAAGGTAAAATAAAAAATAAATAAATAAACATAGCAATAACCTTGAAATGTTAAGGTTAGGTAAGAACCCTGAAAAGGTTAAGGTCCTTTAATTTGGTTTTTCAAAATTCAAAATGATAAATAATTATAACAATAAGCTATCAAGTCAAATTAGGCAAACCAAATGGTCATCTAATCAAGGAAAAGCAAAAACAAAAGCAATCTGTCCATCAGTCAGTCCACAATGTGTCTGTGTCTTTGTGTTGTGGGTGGGGTCTGGGCTGGCAGTTGTGGTTTGTCAGTGCTGTGTCCAGGGTTGTTGCTGGTGTTGGGGCCAAGACTGAAGTCATGTTGGTGCTGGGACCAGGGTGGAAAACTGGAGACCAGGAAAAAACAGGAACCGGGAACAAGAAACTGGGGCTGGTTCAGGTGCTGGATTGAAATCTGGGTCTGTAGAGGGGAGGAAGGACAGCCTGACGAGCAATCAAACACACAAAGGTGCCTTAGACCCACAGGCCCATGGTGTTACTTTCCTGTGGCCTGATCCCCAGGTGAAGGTTTGATCTTTGGTCCCTCCTCTGCACTTCGTCTGGTGGTCTGGCGCTGGGACTGGTGCTGGAAGCCGGGTACTGGGATGAGGCTGTAACTGGACCTGCAGAGGGGAGAAAGGACAACCTGAGGAGGAAGCAGACACACACGGGAGCCCTAGACCCGGATATCAATGGTGGCACTCCCCTGGTCTGCTCGTTCCGGGTGAAGGTTGGATGTTGGGTCCCTCCTCTTCACCTCCTCTCTGCACCTCTTCCAGTATTCTGGTGCTGTAACTCGTTCTGGTGCTGGAACTGGGTCTGGTGCTGGAACTGGTGTTGAATCTGCAGAGGGGAGGTTAAGGTTGGGGTTAAGGTTAGAGGAGAGGCTGGGCCTGAACCTGGTGGCAGAGAGAAAGTTGTAAATGTGCACGTCTTATGACACAGCAAATCATGGTATCTTGTATTCAGGCCTACGCCTACTCTGTGGATTAGAAATGGACAAAATTAGATTATATTAGATAATCTGGTCGGCGTCTAGCCTATGTATTTATCCATCCTCCAGGCTAAGATTCTCAAGCGTCTCAAGCATCTTTGCTGTGACAGTGGGGGGCGTAACGAATATGGCTGATTAGTAATGACACTGTGCTGCACAACTACAGGCACCTCACACTTTATCAATGGGCTTGGAGATTCCCCAAGCACATTCATCAATGGCAAACTGAATGCTTTGAGCCATGGTTGGAGCTGTACCACGCTTGAGGTAGGCTGGCCTACTATACTGTCCTATTATACTGGATAAAATATACGCATACCCAGGCCTACCCTAAGGCCTGAACTGGCCTGATATATTTATATGATGATTAATCATGGCAATTAGTCATGTTGGTTGGACATTACATGATGGAAGAGGCTGAAGCACATTATCAGTGTTGGAGGGCTATGTGTCAGTCGGGTGAGAGCAAGAGAAGATGGCAGAGTCATATATTTATTGTTCTGTAGTTGCCATGGCACCAGCCTAAACAGAGAGCTTAAACAGAGAACTCCTGTAAATGTGTACATATTTAATTATTTGTTATTTGTTTTTTATCAGCTGTTTTGTTTTTGATAACATTGAGTTTTAGTGCATATTTCTGGTGTTTTTTTACCCACAGATTTGCAGATATACTGGCAGGTCAACTATTTTTGGCTTGTTAGCTAGCCAATTGTTTTTGTTTGAATGAGGCATCTGGACACTGTACCAGCTTTTTTGTTTCACCTGGCTGCTGGTTCCTGATCTTTTGAAAACATCAATTTAAGAGTCACCTGAAGCCTGAGAAGAATGGGAGATGCAGTAAATTAATGCAGTGCTGAGGCAGAGGGCTTGTGGTTGGGGACGACTGGCTAGTACTCTAAACTGTGTGTGGTGAGCTTTCTGGCACCAAGAGCTGCTAATGCGTCACCCAACTGGATGCCATACATTGTGAAGGAGGATAAGTCCAGTAGCTACACGACTCATGCTAGTTCCCAGAGTAGCCTTCTACATGATTGTCACCAGACTCTTCATCAACCATTTCCCTGACTATACTACCTCTGATCAAGCCATGAACTTCCCATCTCTATCTTTGGATGATGCATGGACTCAAAGACATGGCCTATTGGTTACCTAACTATAGCTAAACTACTCATGATGATGTATTGCTTGTTTATTTTTTGCTTTTGAATCGCATTAAGATTGTTATGAAAAGTGCTGTAGAAATGTGATAAATTATTAAAGTCGATTTTCACTTGCATAGATAGACCCATTTTTCACTCACACACTGTTGCCTATATCCCCCAACAGTGTTTAATAGAACTCTGCCGGATAATGCAGCAATCATTCTAAGCATGAGAAGGAATTGTACCAACTTTTATCTCAGAACATATCTTAGACCTGTGACAGGAGGAGCACCTGGGGGGGATACACAATGAGCTGAATACAGTACAGTAGCTCTGACATGACAAACATGAACTAAATCATTCAGAGATATGCCCTAAATAGTAATGCATATTGAGACTGTAATGCCTTTTTTACTGATGTGAAATAGGAAATGTTATATTAGAAAAAGTAGGCTAGCTAGATGAGCAGCTTAATTCCATGGTGCCTCCCTAATCTGCTGTTAGAGCATTGTTTTTCTCTCCCTGTCAATCCAAAACCATATACACTATTTACAGGGTTCATATTTGTTATTATAAACTGGGTGGTTTGAGGCTTGAATGCTGATTGGCTGACAGCCGTGGTATATCAGACCCTATAACATTGGTATGACAAAACATGTGTTTTTACTGCTCTAATTACATTGGTAACCAGTCTATAATAGCAATAAGGCACCTCAGGAGGTTGTGGTATATGGTCCTATATACCACAGCTAAGGGTTGCGTTGTACATAAGAACAGCCCTTAGCCCTGGTATATTGGTCTTATACCACACCCCCTCAAGACTTATTTCTTAATTATAGTGTCAAGAAACATACCAACGCTTATGCAGTATCATATCATTCCTAGTATATCTTGTGTAAATTCCTCCAGTGAAGATGTGTATAGATCAAATCCAATTTTATTTTTCACATGCGCCGAATACAACAGGTGTAGACCTTTCCGTGAAATGCTCACTTACAAGCCTGTAACCAACAATGCAGTTTTAAGAAAATAATGAGGCTATATACAGGGGGTACTGGTACTGAGTCAATGTGTGAGCTTACAGGTTAGACGAGGTAAAATTACTATGCATAGATAATAAACAGCCAGTAGAGATGTATAAACAAAGAGAGGGGGTGTCAATGCAAATAGTGCAAGTGGCCATTTGATTAATTGTTCAGCGGTCTTATTGTTTGGGGTTAGATGCTGTTAAGGAGCCTTTTGGACCTAGACTTGGCACTCAGGTACCACTTGCCGTGCGGCAGCAGAGAGAACGGTCTATGACTTGGGTGACTGGCCTCCCTCTGACAACACGTAGTATATAGGTCCTGGATGATGAACTAGGCCGTACGCACTACCCTCTGCAGCGCCAAGCAGTTGCCATACCAGGTGGTGATGCAACCGGTCAGGATGCTGTCAAGGGTGTAGCTGTAGAACTTTTTGAGGATCTGAGTACCCATGCCAAATCTTTACAGTCTCCTGAGGGGGGAAATGTGTTGTTGCGGCCTCTTCACGACTTTCTTGGTGTGTTTGGACCATGATAGTTTGGTGGTGATGTGGAAACCAAGGAACTTGAAACTCCCGCCCTGCTCCACCTCAGCTCCATCGATGTGAATGGGAGAATGTTCAGCCTTCCTTTTCCTGTAGTCCACGATAATCTACTTTGTCTTACTCACGTTGAGGAAGAGGTTGTTGTTGTGGCACCACACTGCCAGGTCTCTGACCTCCTCCCTATAGGCTGTCCAGGGTTGGGTAGGTTACTTTCTAAATGTAATCCATTACAGTTACCTGTCCAAAATTGTAATCAGTAACGTAACTTTCAGATTACCCAAACTCAGTAACGTAATCTGATTACATTCAGTTACTTTTAGATTACTTTCCCCTTGAGGCATTAGAAGAAGACAGCAATGTATGTTACCAATTGAAGAACATCTTTTGCAAGATACACTGTAAATCTATGTTAAAGTTTATATTGCTGGCCATATATATTTTTTATTTAACCTTTATTTAACTAGGCAAGTCTTACTGTAAATTGGTCAGTGTAGTTAGATGAACAAGAATTTAAGCTTTTGCCCATATCAAACATGTCTATGTCCCGGGGATTTTTTTGTTTGTTTCTTACAACCTCATGCTAATCAAATTAGCCTACGTTTGCTCAACTCTCCCGTGGGGGACACACCGATCCTTTAAGAACATATTCTTATTTACAATGACGGCCTACCACGGCCAAACCCTGGCCTGGACGACGCTAGACCAATTGTGCACCGCCCTATGGGACTCCCAATCACGGCTGGTTGTGATACAGCCTGGAATCAAACCATGGTCTGTAGTGATGCCTCTAGCAGTGAGATGCAATGCCTTAAACCACTGAGGGAGCCCAACATATATGGACGTTACATTTTTCTTTATGGTTTGGTTATGTAGGCTTCTTCTAACCCATCACTACACTAGGCTACCCTGGGGCGGCAGGGTAGCCTAGTGGTTAGAGTGTTGGACTAGTAACCGGAAGGTTGCAAGTTCAAATCCCTGAGCTGACAATCTGTCGTTCTGCCCCTGAACAGGCAGTTAACCCACTGTTCCTAGGCCGTCATTGAAAATAAGAATTTGTTCTTAACTGACAGGTTTTGTTTATATATACGATACGACTTTACTTGCATAAAAACTGTGAATGGAAACGTCGTTAGTGGGCACCTAACTTTGTAATTTTTGTTTGTAAGAAATCTCATCTCTCGAATAGCTCAGTTAATTGATTTGATTTTCCTATTGTCCATGTTCCACCTTTGTCCTTGATCACATTCTTCAACTCAATTCAATTCAATCACAATGTGACTGCTCACCCCAGTGAAACACCTGCCACTAATTTTAGACTCCATGGCATTAGCTAATTAGTATGGGGGACTTACGTAAAGCAGTGTGTTGCTAATAAGGTTGTGAGAGATCAGCCCTTTAAACCCGTGTACTTAATCCATTGTGATCAGTGACTGGGGGCGCGTCCCATGGCACCTTATTCCCTTTATAGTGCATTACTTTTGACCAGGGCCCTTAGGGTAGTGCACTATAAAGGGAATGGCGTGACATTTGGAACTCAGCCTGGCTGGATCGGTGTTGAGCGGACAAAGCCTCTTAGGCCTGTATTGGGATGCAGATCCATGCTCCCCTCAGGGAGAGAGTGAGGCCTGTAAGTAAAGCCTGCTGGTTTGATGTGAGATCAAGTCCATCAATAGTGCAGCTCACCCTCACATCCCCACTAACCTTGAGTGGCAGGGCCCGGCGAGAGGGAAGGACATTTCACACCTCTTGAAAAACCATTCATTTGTTCCTATAGATTTTCTCACCTGAACAGAGAAATTACAGGGGGAGGCAGAACACAGAGGGGAAACTGTGGGTGGTCAATGAAAATCGCCATTTTCAGATAGTTTAGATAAATAATTGATATAGCAAAGAATTCCCATTGACCACAGCTTTGAAGCTTTGGTCAGATCACTGTTGTGGGGTTGTTGATCCGTGACAGGCATCTGATGACTTGAGGAAGCTAAAGTCATAATCACCATGCTTGTGCCAGAATGAAAGTGCCTATTTATGAAAGTATTAAAGACATGAAAGTATAATTTCTCTTTGAATTACTGTATAAAACGATGACTGCATGGTGTCCAGCGGAGTAAACAAAAAATTGAAGGGTGTTGGTAGCTTCTGATCAAAGCCCCAATTAAGAGGATGCTGACAGGGCTGGCTGGTTAACCTTTGGCGTGGGCTGCGGTGGCATTTCCTTGGCCGTCGTCCTGGCTCTTTATGCATAGCTCCGCATTTACTGAACACAGCAGGCGGGGAAGGAGTCCAACAGAGATCTATATCTTTAAGACCCACAAGGCAGGTTCGATCTCTTTAAGGTTGGAGATCTCTCTGATATCTCTTCTAAACAAAGAGGCATGCAGACATAGGGACCATGAGAGAAACACTGGGGTTTTGGAACACAAGCAGTGTATCTAAGACCAACAAGGCAGGTTTCATCTCTGTAAGGTTGGAGATATCTCTGAGGGTTGATTCACACTACTGTGCCAAGTGCCAGGCCGAGCTGAGCCATGATGCACTGGCTTGGTTAGGCATTCAACATAGCTGCTGGAACCGTGCTGGAAAGGACAATGTAGGAAGGATGTATAGGAGCCAGGATGTGAAAATGGTATTATATTTATCCTAAACACAGGCCAAGAGAGAAACACTAAAGTTTTAATCTCACAGATCAGACTGTATCATCACCTTGTCCAACATTTTGTGTCTCATAGTAACTAATTCACTGACCATGGAATAGGGAATGTGATCAATCTTTTGTGCAAGTGTCTCAGGGTTACATTCTGTATAGATGTAGGATCTTCATTTGATCACTATTTTGTTAATGTGCACAGCAGGAAATGTAAAGCAGCAGGAAATGTAAACTTTTAGTGTATTCAAGGTTTAAAAAGGCTTTTAAAGTTTGTAATTTCCACTTTAAAATGTCATACTTAATTTGCCCTAACGTAAAATGTATCATCTCCTACAAAAAATGTCCATTAATTATAATCCACATAATAATTCACATTTACGGTTGCTGTATTATTTTCCTGCTGGAGAAAACTGGCTCAAATTAAGATACTACATCTGTAGATACCTTGTCAGTAATAAAACCCTTTGATAAGTAAGGACTCTCTAACCATTGATTGATCACGGACGATGCCCTGTAATCTGTTAAGAAATATGATCCAGCCTTAAAGACCTCATTCATCAGAAAGTGAATCTTTCCACAGAATGCTGAGTCAGTCTCTATTGGGCAGTGGATGTAATGTAGTTGATGTGGAGCTACTTTCTTAGCCTGATGGACAGTTATGTGGTTTGGTGATGGGGACGGTAGAGTGAAAACAATAGTAGTTCCATAGAAAAATAGTCATATTTGTGAGTTAGTCTGTAGAAATAGAATCACATAACTATGGGTGGGTCTTTGCTGCTGTGTTGTATTCAGTACTATAGCACATTAAGTACAGTTTCATTTCAGATGCATGTAATGTAGAATATAACACAGATATATATAAATATATATATATACAGTATATTTCTAAGATAGAGAGATAGTATACAGTATGTATATAAGACAGTATGAGAGAGTTGTGCCACTCAACCTCGGTAGGTGTTTCACCTACAGGGTTCCCCGTCCGACGAGGAAGGGACCAGTCCGCCCGCCGTCGCGCCCGTACTACCCCCGGTCCTACCCCCGGTCCTACCCCCAGCCTCTGCAGCGCAGCTCCAATCAAGAACCAGGAAATATAGGGTGAGTTCAGATCCCAGGCCACAGATATAAAACAACTGTTCTATATCTATGTCCCAGGTGAGAAGAACAGGACTCGACAGGCTGTAGGGCTGAAATCCGATCAATCCCCATCCCATCCGTGCTCCTGACTGAGATCTCTAGGGGAGAGGGGTGAGAGATGGGCTGAGAAGGACCGTAAAGACATATGTTGTTGGGTCCCCATCCATTCAAAAATGACACAAAAAGCAACTGTAGTCTTACAAGCTACACTGATTTATTTTGTTTTTACATAACGTTAATCCTCTTAAATATATTCTGAGTGTAAAAAACATTATGAACACCTGCTCTTTCCATGACATAGACTGACCAGCTAAATCCAGGTGAAAGCTATGATCCCTTATTGATGTAAATAGTTAAATCCACTTCAATCCATGTAGATAAAAGGGAGGCAGGTTAAACGAGACAGGTTAAATAGGGTGAATGGGCAAGACACAAGATTTATGTGCCTTTGAATGGGGTATGTTAGTAGGGGACAGGCGGGACGGTTTGTGTCAAGGACTGCAACGCTGTTGGGTTTTTGACGCTCAACAATTTTCCGTCTGTATCAAGAATGGACCATCACCAAAAGGACATCCAGCCAACTTGACACAGCTATGGGAAGCATTGGAGTCAACATGGGCCAGCATCCCTGTGGAATGCTTTCGTCACCTTGTAGAGTCCATGCCCCGATGAATTAAGGCTGTTCTAAGGGCAAAAGGGTGGGGGTGGGTACAACTCATCAGCTAACATCACTTCTCGTGAATTTTTAAGCATTTATGTCATAAAAAAAGCACATAAAGCACATCAAGGCTTTATTCTTAATGTTAAATGACTGATATCATCTCATAGAACAAAACGTATTAGATCTCCTAAACCTGTGTTAACCTCAGACCATATTTTTGCCATTTATCCCAAAACCCTGTTCTTTCCCCACTATTTTTCCCATAGGAATGGCTGAACAAACCAGAGGGAACTCATTTCCGTTTTTTAGGAATACAAGCTGGCGAGCTCTATTACCCACATTGTTACAAGAGACAGATTGGACACAGTTGAATAACATGGGAACCCAAGAGATCCAGCTCTGAATCTACTGAATATTAAAGCACTCATCAGAATCATAACAGAAGTGACTGTAGTGGAAGTTTCTAAATAAAATGCAGTTATTAGTAAATAACACTTTTGGACAAAATGTCAAGGTTTAGGTTAAATTCTGAGGGTTTTATAACTCTCAGCTCTCTCAACTGCCCAGTCTGACATTGCAGCAGCTTTTTAAACACTGATCAGGCTCATAAGAGTAGTGTCTGACTGCAGTAAAAGTTCTGCAACAAAAAACTATTTACAAAGTAATGAACCAATATATCACCCTTTGCACAGCAGAAAATTATAGAATGGAGGACAGAACACACACTTTTACACACACACTTTTACACACACGTGTGCATACACACTGCACATCCTACACTAATTAGTTACTGTGCTCTTCAGCACTGACACCTATGAAAGGAAACCTATGAAAAACATCTAAAATGAGTTGCTCAAATTCATTTTCCTATCCAATTTGCCTGAAGAAAAAAGCATTGTTTTAATTTGAGAAGCTGATTAAGAGAAGCAAACAAGTAGGCCAGAGATAACTGGAGCGTTGAACTAGTTTGAGCAAGTTCCCCGCATAACTTACTTTAAATGAGTTAACTGAGTGAGGTAAATGAAAGCTAAAAAAGATTGCCTTGTGTCTTTATCTGACTTTGGATACCCCTTATACCCCCCCATCCCTTCCTCTCCCATCTCTACCTCTCCTCTCCTCTCCCATCCCTTCATCTCCCATCTCTACCTCTCCTCTCCCATCCCTTCATCTCCCATCTCTACCTCTCCTCTCCTCTCCCATCCCTTCATCTCCCATCTCTACCTCTCCTCTCCCATCCCTTCATCTCCCATCTCTACCTCTCCTCTCCTCTCCCATCCCTTCATCTCCCATCTCTACCTCTCCTCTCCCATCCCTTCATCTCCCATCTCTACCTCTCCTCTCCTCTCCCATCCCTTCATCTCCCATCTCTACCTCTCCTCTCCCATCCCTTCATCTCCCATCTCTACCTCTCCCATCCCTTCATCTCCCATCTCTACCTCTCCCATCCCTTCATCTCCCATCTCCAACTCTCCTCTCCCATCTTTCATCTCTCCCATCCACCCCCCATCCCTTCATCTCCCATCTCTACCTATCCTATCCTCTCCCATCCCTTCATCTCCCATCTCTACCTCCCCTCCCCTCTCCCATACCTTCATCTCCCATCTCCAACTCTCCATTCCCATCTGTTCATCTCCCATCTCCTCTCTCATTCCTTCATCTCCCATCTTTTATCTCTCCCATCCAACTCCCCTCTCCCATACCTTCATCTCCCATCTCCACCTCTCCTCTCCGATTCCTTTATCTCCCATCCCTCATCTCCCATATTTCATCTCTACCTCACCTCTCCCATCCAACTCCCATCTCCACCTCTCCTCTCCCATTCCTTCATCTCCCATCTCATCTCTCATTCTTTCATCTCCACCTCCTCTCTCATCCCTTAATCTCCAATCTCCAACACCTCTCCTCTCCCATTCCTTCATATCCCATCGCCACCTCCCCTCTTCCATCCCTTCATCTCCCATCTACACTCCACCTCTCCCATCCCTTCATCTCCAATCCACCTCTCCCAATCCTTCATCTCCCATTTCAACTCCACCTCTCCTCTCCCATCCCTTCATCTCCCATCTCCACTCCACCTCTCCTCTCCCAATCCTTCATCTCCCATCTCCAATCCACCTCTCCTCTCCCAATCCTTCATCTCCCATTTCAACTCCACCTCTCCTCTTCCATCCCTTCATCTCCCATCTACACTCCACCTTCGTTCTGGTAATGTAAGATGTTGTTTTGATGTAACTTAGAATTACATAGAATAGTCTCAGAGTACAACCACTACAGTCTCTAATGCAGCTTTGACAGTCAGTTCACTCTTATGTGAACCTGAATGGGCTCACAAATCACCATATAGTTTGATCCACAAACTCACTAACACACCCTTCGGCATGGCAAAACATGGTCTTGGTGTTTTTCTTTTTTTTTGTGAGTTACTGTCGTACTTACAGACCGTGGCATGATTAATCCACTTCAACGAACGGTAAATCTCACACAAAAGGTTGCATAAAGCACTCTAGCACTGTTACAGTAAATACATTGATGGACGCATGCACTAGACTGCAATGTATTATTGAGATGCAGGAAGTACAGTATACAGTGGATACTTCCCGTTCATTTTAAATATACTTTCATTTCAGATGTATCAAATGTATAACAATGCATCCAGTCAAGAAATTGCATTCAATGTGTTTTTCTTGTCATGATTACAGAGAAATATGTAATTATTCCTGTGATCATGTCAAATAAATTAATCTTACAGTCTTTGTAAGAGACACTGTGACAGCACATGAACATGTACCGTAGAGACGTAACACAACTTATACAAATGAAATAAATAATAGCTTCAGTTGAATTCAACAATCCATATCTAATGTATCCCTCGATGAGTAGTGTGCAATTTCTTATTTTGTTTCATCTTCTATCTATGCCATGAAGAAGCAAATGTTTGTTATATGTAAATATAGAGTGCAGTAAAGGCTTGTCAGTGTTTTAACTTCATCACCTTCCCCATAGATTTGGCAGTGGCACCAGATCAAGCAAATTCAGCGAGATATATCCGTCCATTTACATCTACAAGAAAACTGGAGGCAGTTTACTGTACATCTAGTGCTGAAAATATTTGTTCAAGGTCTCTTACTAATTCAAGTATTTTAATGACTATTGAGTGCTGGTAAAAAAATATTCCAAAGGAAAGGGGATAAAGAAAGTTACAGGTATGTTGGAAGATCAGTTGCAGGAAAATATGTAAATTAGATAGATTGATATCAAGTAGATATCACAGTTTGAGGAGTTTTGTGTTGTCTGAAAAACAGAGGAAGCTCTGAAAATGACAGGTTTCATGAAAGTCTGTATCATGAAATTGCATGTTACTAGTTACAACCTGAGGATGCTTGAGTTGTCTGACAGTTCACTTTTACTAAAGGTTCAATAAGACCATTATCCCAGAGCTGCAGTTTTATAACGATACCATAGACCTTTAAATGCCTTCATAAAAATGTTACTGCCAGTCTGTGTATAATAAAGTGTTTTTTAAATGATTTATGACAATAAATTACATATATGATAAGGCATTTCTTTGAGGGCCTAGTTATGTCTAGTGATGTTTGATACTGGAGCTCTGAGGCATGCATCGAAATCTCTACGCAGTATACTTCAAAGCAGTGTGCTGATGCCTGTATCACTTTATCAGAAGCATGTGATCAATGATGTCTGAAGTTTAGTTTCATCGAACAACCACCTGATTGGTTTGGAATTGGTTTGGTAGAAGACAAAAAGGCTGTTGCGCACGCGATACGGGGTGTGGGACGTCATCTATAATAATTTGGCAACTGTAAATTATTTTTACCAGCAGGTGCCACTAATGTACACTGTGTTAATCAATGCCTCAAGTAATTGTTTCAAGACTATTGGAAAACCACAATGCTTAATCAAGCTTTGTTTCACTATCACTAATTTAACACAGTGTTAAGAATCTCCTGGTTTACAGGTCACATCAAGCCTGCAAGTCACATGCTGGCTTACAAAGTGACGTGTAACTCCTATTAGGATATCCAACAAGTGGCATTGTTAATCACCTGCATTCAGACTGACTGCCAGAGTAAGGCAACTTGAATACTGAGACTGTCAGTCATCCAAACTGGAACAACCATCTCAGTAACGGGTGCAATACATCCAATAGATTGGATTAGTTTAGAAAACTGTATGTTCTTTATTTTTGTGTTGCATAAAATGAATCAACCAAATAATGCACATGCAAAATAACAGACATGCTAGGAAATATTATATATGGTTCTATGTAGAACCCTTCTTGCCTTCCAAAGAATAATCAAATAACCCTTTCTTCCAAAAATAGTTCTTAAGATGTTAACGTTCTAGGTAGAACCCTTTGCCTTACAAAGAACCCACTTTTAACCCTGTACAGTTGAAGATGGAAGTTTACGTACACCTTAGTCAAATACATTTAAACTCCATTTTTCACAATTCACAACATTTAATCAGAGTAAAAAATCCCTGTCTTACATCAGTTAGGATCACCACTTTATTTTAAGAATATGAAATGTCAGAATAATAGTAAAGATAATTATTTATTTCAGCTTTTATTTCCTTTATCACATTCCCAGTGGGTCAGAAGTTTACATACACTCAATTAGTATTTGGGAGCATTGCCTTTAAATTGTTAACTTGGGTCAAACTTTTCGGGTAGCCTTCCACAAGCTTCCCACAAGAAGTTGGGTAAATTCTGGCCCATTCCTCCTGACAGAGCTGGTGTAATTATAGGATTGAGGGCAGGGTTTTGTGATGGCCACTCCAATACCTTGACCTTGTGGTCCTTAATTAAGCCATTTTGCCACAACTTTGAAATTATGCTTGGGGTCACTGTCCATTTGGAAGACCAATTTGCGACCAAGCTGTAACTTCCTGACTGATGTCTTGAGATATTGCCTCAATAAATCCACGTAACTGTCCCTCCTCATAATGCCATCTATTTTGTGAAGAGCACCAGTCACTCCTGCAGAAAAGCACACCCACAACATGATGCTGCCACCCCTGTGCTTCACCGTTGGGATGGTGTTCTACGGCTTGCAAGCATCCCTCTTTTTCCTCCAAACATAACGATGGTCATTATGGCCAAACAGTTCTATTTTTGTTTCATCAGACCAGAGGACATTTCTCCAAAAAGTATGATCTTTGTCCCCATGTGCAGTTGCAAACCGTAGTCTGGCTTTTTTATGGCGGTTTTGGAGCAGTGGCTTCTTCCTTGCTGAGCAGCCTTTCAGGTTATGTTGATATAGGACGCATTTTACCATGGATATAGATAATTTTGTACCCGTTTCCTCCAGCATCTTCACAAGGTCCTTTGCTGTTGTTCTGGGATTGATTTGCACTTTTCGCACCAAAGTATGTCCATCTCTAGGAGACAGAATGCGTCTCTTTCCTGAGTGGTATAGCGGCTGCGTGGTCCCATGGTGTTTATACTTGCGTACAATTATTTGTACAGATGAACGTGGTACCTTCAGGCGTTTGGAAATTGCTCCCAATGATGAACCAGAGTTTGAAGAGCACTGAGTTTGAAGGTAGGCCTTGAAATACATCCACAGGTGCACCTCAAATTGACTCAAATTATGTCAATTAGCCTATCAGAAGCTTCTAAAGCCATGACATAATTGTCTGGAATTTTCCAAGCTGTTTAAAGGCACAGTCAACTTAGTATATGTATATTTCTGACCCACTGGAATTGTGATACAGTGAATTATTAGTGAAATAATCTGTCTGTAAACAATTGTTGGTAAAATGACTTGTGTCATGCACAAAGTAGATGTCCTAACCAACTTGCCAAAACTATAGTTTGTTAACAAGACATTTGTGGAGTGTTTGAAAAACTAGTTTTAATGACTCCGACCTAAGTGTATGTAAACTTCCGACTTCAACTGCATCACTAACTGTGAGGTTTCACAGTAAAAGTCATGCAGTTTCAGTCGAAAAGACTGCCATTTCACCCTCAGGCACAAACTTGTTTGTTTGTTCTTGTTTACCATTGAGCTCAGTACAATTAGGGAGCGTTTCCATGGATAAGAGCCCTTGGCTCTGAGGCCAAACAGTGTTATTGAAGGCATAGACAGGGGATCTGTCTCAGTCTCAGTTTGGCAATTACCTATGTACAAAGTTTAAACACCTTGGCTACTGAGAGGGCTCAGGCTTCTCCTCTGTCTCTCATCACCCTATTGACACACACACACACACACACACACACACACACACACACACACACACACGGAGGCACCGCTCCAAATGTATGAGTCAACATCCTTCTGGCTTTGTCTCAAATGGCTCCCCACTCCCTTTATAGTGCATTATTTTTGACCGGGGCCCATATGCCTCTGGTCAAAAGTAGAAGACTATATAGGAAATAGGGTGACATTGTTAAGTTGGGGCAGAGAAAAGGCCATTGGGGCTGCAGGGACTTTTAACATTGCTAAAAGGATACCCTTTGCAGTGGGTGAATGTGAAAATGAAAGATAGTGGTTTTGTCATTCTCTAGAGGCAGTGACTTGCTTTCACTGTAGCTTACAACATGATGGCATACATTCTATACTACAAAAGGCATGTAGTACACTCTTAGGAAAAATAAGTGCTATCTAGAACCTTAAAGGGTTCTTTGGCGGTCCCCATAGGATTACACTTTGAATAATCCTTTTTGGTTGCCGGTTGAACCCTTTTGGTTCCAGGTAGAATCCTTTTGGATTCCATTTAGAATCCTTTCCACAGAGGGTTCTACCTGGAACCAAAAAGGGTTCTCCAAAAAGGGTTTTCCTATGGGGACAGCCAAATAACCCTTTTTTTTAAAGAGTGTACAAACTATAATCGAAATGTGGTCAGTGGGTAAACTAAAGGTTTCTGCTTATGCAGACATGGCATGCCAACAACTGTTGGAGTTCATTCTGTTTCAATTGGGTTGAGTTCTCCCACGCAGTATATTCTCTACGTGAGCTTATATTTACCTTTTGCTACAGACAGACGTTTTTCTCTTTTATTTTACCTTGGACTTACTCTAAGTCCCATGGACATACAGTAACTTTTTTCCAATAGGAGACCTGTCCATGACATTAGGTACCAGTTGGATCTCAGTAGGTAGAGGGACAGACGGAAACATACCCAGGTTGATGTGGCGTGATTGAGATGTTCCAATTCAATCACTCTGTTTCCAGCATGGCCCCCAAGGATGAGTAGGCTAATCACTGTTGCTTAGGAACACTGCTAAATAATATCATAGTTGTCAGTTTACAAGTGAAGTTTCAGTGTATTTCCTAATGTGTTGTAAAGAGTAACCCTACACACTTAGAAAAAATGTGTTATCTAGAACCTAAAAGGGTTCTTCAGCTGTCTCCATAGCAGAACCCTTTGGTTTCAGATATAACCTTTTTGGATTCAATGTAGAACCCTTTCTTACATGGGGTTCTACCTCAAACCCCAAAGGTTTCTAAGTGGAACCAAAGAACACTTTTGGGACCATTTTTTCTAAGAGTGTGCAGACATCCTACTGTGACCATGAGTTGATCTTTTAAATGTTCAGTCAAATTAACCCCATTTTTTCAAGGCTTATAACTTGATATTAACAGTAATCTTGCCACCATGTTGTTACAATAGTTATATGATTGGTATTCAAATGCAATTAAAATCTTCCCCCCTCTCTCTGCCTCTCCTTCTCCCTCCCTCCCCTCGGTCTCGCTTTCTCCCTCACTCTCTCTCTCTCTCCATTTTCTCCCTCCCCCTCTCTCCCTTCAGCCTTCGCCTTGTGAGTGGTGTCGCTGTGAACCAAATAACGAGGTGCACTGTGTGGTCTCTGACTGTGCCGTCCCAGAGTGTGTCAACCCAGTCTACGAGCCAGAACAGTGCTGTCCCGTCTGTAAAAACGGTAAGGGCACTTACTGTCGTGTGTTTCTGACACGCACGCACATAGGTTTTACTGAAATACTTTATGTATATCAACCTTACGATTGCATTGCTGGTTGTTGTGTACATGTACCCTGGTAAGCCAGACTGATGCTGTGCTCACCATTGTTTCACAAAACAGAATGATGAACATAGCTATTTGTCTGGTTAACCAGGCTAGTATGTTTGTATATTTATTGCTGATCTTATTGTGAGCACACTGGAGAGTTACATTTCTAAAGTAGTCATTACAAATTTGTTACACAAATAAACTTGAAATGTAACTGTTTGAACCTCAACCCACACACACACACAAACCCACTACAAAATAATGACACTTTTATCACATCGAAACCAACCAAAAGATTCTCTTTCTCTACGTCTATATTTTCATGATTCGAGTCTTCAGTCTCTTCAATTGAGGACGTGCATCTTTTATGTTTTACTGTATATTAAACTGTTACTTTGGGGGGGTTGCCCGAGCACTAATGAGGACACAACAAACTGCTTTAATTAAATACAACACACTAAGCAGCATTAACACTGCAAATGTGTATGAGTCTCAGGCCCATGTATTTGTGTAAAACTAGGCCCTCAAAACAAGGCTTAATGAAATATGTATGATATTTAGTGATGTTACGTTTGATACAGGAACTCCAAGGCATGTGCAGAAATCGCTAAGCAGTGTACTTCGAAGCAGTGTGCCTATGTCTGTATCACTTTATCAGAAGCACATGATCAATGACGTCTGAAGCTTTGTTTTGTCAAACAACCATCTGATTGGTTTGGTATTGGTTTGGTAGGAAACAAAAAGGCTATACTGCAAACGCGATATGGGGTGTGGGACGTCGTCTATAATAATTTGGCAGCTCTAGATTATTTTGACCAGCAGGGGCCACCAATGTACACTGTGTTGATCAAAGCTTCAAGTAATGAACCTATTTTCGATGCAATTGGCTAGGAAACATCAATGCTTCAGGAAGCTCAGTTTCCCCATCACTAATGGTATTGTGTTAAATAATAAAACATTTTAATTATAACATATGACGGAAAATGGATGAATTCAAAGAACATTGTCTCTGTCACTAACAAATACAGTCATGGGTGGTAACTCTACTAAGTCCTGTGTTAATTTAATATGGATCATGTGTATATATTGGTCCACAGACTCAACATTTTCAGTGTTTAATAGATTAAAACATTTACACTGAAGAATTTGCCTTGTAGCTCAGGGCATCCATACCTGAGCCAAATAGCCACTATGCGGGTATAGTCTTGCAGGTCAGACGTCATGATGATGATTTTGCCGTTGTATAGGCTAACTCTCTCAATGGAAAATGCAAAAGGGACTAAACTGACTGTTGATTAAACTAGCTCCACGTAAACAATGAAGAACAAACTAATGAAGGGTTTCTCACATGCAAGAGACAGGAAAGGACATTTCAGTGCATCCTTAAGGAAAAGGACAAGAGCATCCACTTGGGATATGGCTCATAGCAGTGTATATATAAGGAATAAAGAATAAATAAATGTCCCAATTTAGACTTCAATCAAACTCCTATGTTCATTAAAATGACTGTATCTTCGTTTGTAGCGCAGTTTGTCCTATTTAGGCTAACCTCTCTGAAAGAGGGTACTGGAGCTGTAAGGTGTACAAGGAAGATGCTTGTACACACAGACACACACTTCCGCAGGCGTGCGCGCACACACACGTTGGGCCTGCAGCTGGAGGAAGCACTAATCCACACAGACAGGATACAGTGACACCCTCGTGGTGGTGGCATTTCAGGGAGCCTGTCTGCCATCTCCAGCCCCATAGGGAACCAAAGCCAGCTCTGGCAAGATTCATCTCTGTTGTAGAGCAAGAGAGAGAGAGAGTGTGTGTGTGTGTGTGTGTGTGTGTGTGTGTGTGTGTGTGTGTGTGTGTGTGTGTGTGTGTGTGTGTTTGATTTTGTGTGTGCTTTTTCTTTGCAACTGACTAGAAGGCCAGCATCCCGGAGTTGCCTCTTCACTGTTGATGTTGAGAATGGTTTTTGCGGGTACTATTTAATGAAGCTGCCAGTTGAGGACTTGTGAGGCGTCTGCTTCTCAAACTAGACACTAATGTACTTGTCCTCTTGCTCAGTTGTGCACCGGGACCTCCCACCCCTCTTTCTATTCTGGTTAGAGCCACTGCTCTTTCTATTCTGGTTAGTGCCAGTTTGCGCTGTTCTGTGAAGGGAGTAGTTCACAGCGTTGCATGAGATCTTCAGTTTCTTGGCAATTTCTCGCATGGAATAGCTTTCATTTCTCAGAACAAGAATAGATGGACGAGTTTCAGAAGGAAATTCTTTGTTTCTAGCCATTTTGAGCCTGTAATCAAACCCACAAATGCTGATGCTCCAGATACTCAACTAGTCTAAAGAAGGCCAGTTTTATTGCTTAATTAATCAGGACCACAGTTTTCAGCTGTGCTAACGTAATTTCAAAAGGGTTTTCTAATGATCAATTAGCCTTTGAAAATGATAAACTTAAAACGTGCCATTGGAACACAGGAGTGATGGATGCTATTAACGGGCCTCTGTACGCCTATGTAGATATTCCATAAAAAATCTGCCGTTTCCAGTTACAATAGTCATTTCCAACATTAACAATATCTACACTGTATTTCTGATCAATTTGATGTTATTTTAATGAGCAAAAAAAAATGCTTTTCTTTCAAAAACAATGATATTTCTAAGTGACCCCAAACTTTTGAATGGTAGTGTAGCTCTGACCATATCTGGATAGTGCCAATACTGAGATATTCAAGGTAACTTGATGCCAGAGAAATTAAACACAGTAAACGTGACTATTAAACTGTAAGAAAATTATTTCTACAGTATTTTACTGTAATTACAAGGGATTAGACCAAGCAGGTTGGCTCTATGTATTTACATATTACAGCATAAATGTAAATACTAGGTGTTTTATATCAGTTGCACTTTAGGCCTTAACAAAGGCTTCTAAACTGACAGAAACGGATCAAAAGCACATGGCTAGTCACGCAACCATTAAAGGTCCATTTAAATGATTATGCCAAAATTCAATACATGCTAAAATTTCAAAACAAATTTTGTTCAATTCCAAAAAGAATAAACAATTCAAACAATAAATAATCAATTCAGCTTACAATAATCAAATCAAACAATTACACCCCCCCCCCCCCCCCCCCCCAATTGCATCTGTTATAATAACATGTAACAATCATCAGTCCATCAGGCACCCGGCCCACAAAGGGTCGTTCAAGCACAATGAGCAAAGTAAAGCGCCACCAGCTAAACCCTCCCCTAACCCAGACGTTGCTGCGCCAATTGTGAACCATTCAATATCTCTCACGGCCAAGGCCGACCATGTCACAGCCCAGGAATGTACCCGGGGTGATTTAGCCGTAGACTGTTGCACCATTGGAGTAGCTTATATTACCGTATTCTGTGGAGGTACAGCATTCTCACTCACTCACGGGTGCAACAAATGTAGTCTCTTACATATTTTATACCTTCAAATATGTTAATGAGTCAGAGACTCTTTCCCCGCCCATAACATTTCTCTCCAATGCACCATAATTAATACAGTAAAACACATTTACGTTATTTTACTCTGCATTTCACAGTGTTTTACTGTTGAAATTACGGTGTACTGTAAAATAAATGTTCAGTATTTTACTGTGCATCCTACGGTAATTTACTATATTCAGTTTACACAGTATCCTACTGTTGATTAATACAGTAAATTACTGATAAAATTACAAAAACGGCTAACATTGCAGGGCCCATCGGGTGACATATGGGACACTCACATAGCATCAGCAGATACACATACTTTGACTAAAGTACTCTGACTTGCAGAGGGCTTCATCAGGCTTTCTTCAAGGTTTCCTTAGGCAAATTAAGCTGAGGATCCCTAAGGACTATGCAAATGTAACAACCTAGCTCTATCCTAAAGGGATATAAATTAACTTATGAATTTGATTTAAATAAGAATTTACTTTATGTAAGATACATTTAAATTATTCACAAGTAAATGTAGCTTACATAAAGTTATTTTACAGTTTTGCAGGGAAAATACACATGGGAACTAGTCTTTTCAGTGTCTATCTATTCCTTTTCATCTGACCTGTCAGTCACTGTATTCCTGATAGACAGTCATGTGACAACACAGAGAAACAGGTAACATGTATCTCTGTTGACAGTACTAACAGACAAGCACTGGCTTTGAATGGAGAAATGTCCCAAGGTCTCAGAGCCTTGTCTTTTCTATCTTCTGCAGTGACAGGCAGTAGTGACAGGCAGTGGTGACAGGCAGTGGATACTGTGTCCTTGCATGTGACTGCATCACAAATGGAACCGTATTCTCTTTACAGTGCCGTTATCGGGAGCCCCATAGGGCGTCGCACAATTGGCCCAGCGTAGTGCGGGTTAGGTGGTGGTTTGGCCAGGGAGGGCTTTGCTCTAGCGAATCCTTGTGGCAGTTGAATGGTGTTTTCTCCGACACATTGGAGTGGCTGGCGTCTCGGTTAAGTGGGCGGGTGTTAAGAAGTGCGGTTTGGCGGGTCATGTTTCGGAGGACGCATGACTCCACCTTCGCCTCCCGAGCCTGTTGGGGAGTTGCAGTGATGAGACAAGATCGAAATTGGGGAGAAAAGGTACTGCACTGCAAAGGGAATAGGGTGCCATTTGGGACCCATATTGTGCCTTTCTCCTGATGTGACTCAGAAGTGTCATTTCCCATCGTAAACACCCACACTTGGCAGGGCTGCTTGATGCCCACTTTTCTTATCAACCTCTGCCCAGTTTGTCTATGACTTGTGCCAGCTGTACTGAAGCTGTACTGAAGGTGGGTGGTGGATCAATGAGAATTAGGACTTGGCATCAGGCCTCTCACGATTTCTCCATTGAGGTACAGGTTGATTGATGGGCTTTTATCATATCTTAGTAGACTGCGAGAGGAGAATCGACCCGGGCACGGAAGAGAGGGGTATGGGTAGCCCAAGGTGCCGGAAGGAGGTAGTGCTAGGCTAGATAGTGTTTGATGTATTATAAGGTATACTTGATGCCATTAGATCTATTTGGTTCAGAGCAGTCTTGCACTGCTACACTGCTAGTGTGTTCACTCAGCTATTAGCAAGAAATCCGGAAACCGAAGTTTGTTCCAGAGCAGCTGAGGGGTGTTTCCAAATGCCTGGGTGTCTGTTAAAACACTAAACTCCTGGATGGAGTCAGTAGTATACCTTGAGGAAGAGGAGTAAGAGACAGTACTGCAGATCATTGAGGACTGCTTTACTGTAGGCCTTGAGACAAGCTATTTTAATGCAATAAAATCAGAAAGAAAACTGATATTGATTGCATATTTTAGATTCTGCTGTGGGGATGTGGGCAGTGTCTTATTATTATGAGGTGTAGCTAGTGGTCTATTATTACTATAGTTAGAGATGTTTTTACATATGATTATTCCTGACATGATATTCCCCTATGTGGGTTAAACAGACAAGGGTGAGTTAAATATGTGTCTGAAATGGCACCCTATTCCCTATATAATTCTGACTACAATCCTAAAGAAAATATGTACTTTTACTCCCATACATTTTCCCTGACACCAAAAAGTTACACTTCGAATGCTCAGGCAGGACATAATTATGGTCCAATTCAAGCATCTATTAATATACCGCTGTAATGAATACTCAGGGAGAAAAAGGTGTAGATTCATGCGCAGAGCGCGGCAGGTGTTAATTTCACCTTCTTAGAAGGCAGGAATCGTGGTCACAGGCAGGCAGTGGTCATACACAGGTAGGCAAACAGGCAGGTGAATCAAAACTAGGACTGAAGGCTGTAACTGGTTCTCACAAATGAGCTAGGAAAAGGCTTAGTAGAGTCAAAACGAACAATACCTAAAACTGAACTAAATAAGGAGCAGATGAGACCAGGTGAGTAACTAACACAGGAGAAATCAATTAACATAAATGAAAGACAGGGCTACGTTCAAGAACACAGAGAAACAGGGCTACGTACAAGAACACAACGAAACAGAACACAAGGTTGACTAAGAAAATAAATACAGAACCTTACAACCATGTTGTCATCCCTAATGCCTCTGATCTGAAGCACTTACTAAACGCAAGTGCTGTGTTTGTAAATTATGTCTGAGTGTTGGAGTCGGACCCTATCAGTCAGTAAATAAAATAAACAAGAAAATCATGCCGTCTGGTTTTCTTAATATTAATCAAATGTTATTTGTCACATGCTTCATAAACAACAGGTGTAGACTAACAGTGAAAAGCTTACTTACGGGCCCTTCCCAACAATCCAGAGAGGAACATTTTTAGAAAGTGTAAAAATAACCAAGCAGTGATGCAGTCAGTCAAGATGCTCTCAATGGTGCAGCTGAAGAACCTTTTGAGGATCTGAGGGCCCATGCCAAATCTTTTCAGCCTCCTGAGGTGGAAGAGGCATTGTCATGCCCTTTTCCCGACGTGCTGATGTGTGTGAACCATGATAGTCCCTTAGTGATGTGGACAAGCTCTCCACCTGTTCCCTGTCGATGTGGATTGGGGCGTGCTCGGCCCGCGTTTCCTGTAATCCACAATCAGCTCCTTTGTCTTGCTGACATTGAGGGAGGGGTTGTGTTCTTGGTACCACACTGGTCTCTATCCTGGCAGGTGTCAAACTCATTCCACGGAGGGCTACAGGTGTCAAACTCGTTCCACGGAGTGCCAAGTGTCTGCGGGTTTTTGTACATAATTGATTAATTAAGGTCACTAATTAGTAAGGAATTCCCCTCAGCTGGTTGTCGAGGGCTTAATTGAAAGAGAAAAGCAAAAACATGCAGACACTAGACCCTCCGTGGAATGAGTTTGACACCCCTGCTGTAGGCTGTCTAATCATCGTCGGTGATCAGTCCTACCACCGTTGTGTCATTAGCAAACTTAATTATCTTGTTGGAGTTGTGCATGGCCGCACAGTCGTGGGTGAACAGGGAGTACAGGAGGGGACTAAGCACGCACCACTAAGGGGCCCCTACTGTATGTTGAGGGTCAGCATGGAAGATGTGTTGTTGCCTACTCTCATCACCTGGGGACGGACCGTCACCAAGTCCAGGATCCAGTGAGAAGGAGGTGTTTAATCCCAGGGTCCTTAGTGATGAACTTGGAGTGCACAATGGTGTTGAACGCTGAGCTGTAGTCAATGAACAGCATTCTCACATAGGTGTTCCTTTTGCCCAGGTGGGAAAGGGCAGAGTAGATTGCAATATAGATTGCGTCATCTGTGAATATTTTGGGGCGGTATGCAAATTGGAGTGGGTCCAGGGTGTCTGATGATGGTGTTGACGTGAGCCATGATCAACCTTTCAAAGCATTTCATGGCTACAGATATTAGTGCTACGAGGCGGTAGTCAGTTAGACAGGTTACCTTGGCATTTGTAGGCACAGGGACTATGGTGGTCTGCTTGAAACATTTAGGTATTACAGACTGGGTCAGGGAGAGGTTGAAAATGTCAGTGAAGACACTTACCAGCTGGTCAACAGTATGCTCTCAGTACGCTTTATGGTAATCCGCCTTGTGAATGTTAACCTATTTAAAAGGTCTTACTCACATCGGCTATGGAGAGCGTGATCACACAGTCGCCCAGAACAGCTGATGCTCTCATGCATAGTTCAATGTTGCTAGACTCGAAGGGCGCATAGAAGGTATTTATCTTGTTTGGTAGGCTTACATCACTGGAAAGCTCGTGGCTGGTTTTCCTTTTGTAATTTGTGATAGTTTGCAAACCCTGCCACATCCTAAGCGTCAGAGCCGGTGTAGTAGGATTCAATATTGATCCTATATTGATGCTTTGCCTGTTTGATGTAGGGCATTTACTTTGACTTTTTACTGAAGTATAATTTAGGCCATGCAATAGACTTGTGTCCTGTCCAGGACGTGTACTTGTACAGCAAGCTACCTCGCGCTTCAGAAACAGGAGATAGGCTCCTGCCCTATGGGCCATTCCAGTTCAGACAAGGCTAGCTACTTACTTTACATTACTTTTGAATCAAGATCATATGCAGCCAGGGAGCAGGGACACAATCTGGACATGATTATCTTTTCCAAAGAAATTAAATAGGCTACTAGGCTTTCCTAATCTCAGCACCCAGAACCAAATCTCACATGCATGCTGGGAAACATTCATTGTTAAGTCTTGTAGGAAGATAATGTAATACATTTTTCAAAGCGACTTACTGTCCTGTGTGCATTTCACATATGGGTGGTCATGGGAATCAAACCCACTATCTTGCGCGCTGCTAGCGCAATGATCGACCAAATAAACTTTCTACAGAGGCTGAGGAGGCCTTTCCATGCAGACTAGGAATCAAGGAGTGACTTTCTCTCTCTCTGTGTGTTGGTGTGCATTTGTTTTTGTGTGTGCGGGAGTACATGTGTACATGTGTGCATTTGCGTGTGTGTTTGTATTCCAGCCCTCTCTGTGCTGTCAAGCCCTCTCCTTCCTCTTCTCTCCTCCTCTCTGCTTGCTGCACATTGAAATGCAAAGCATTCTATGTCGAGGGAGAGCCAGGCTAAGAAAAGCGCTTTAATGTTGCAAAAACAAGCCCATCTGTGCATGCCCGTGAAAGGATCTGTGTGTCTGTCCTGACTTCAAAACTCCCCAAGCAGGCATCACTCTGCCATCCTCTTCTTACAGAACCTCCCGAGAAAACAACCACCACACTCATTTCTCCTTTTCTCTCCCCTCCTTCCCTCTCTGTCTCTCTTCCTTCTGTCTTTCTCTCTTCACTCTCTTCCTCTGCTCCCATGAGGCAGGTCCAAATTGCTTTGCCGGAACGACGATCATCCCAGCCGGTATTGAAGTGAAGGTGGATGACTGCACCATTTGCCGCTGTCACAATGGGGACTGGTGGAAGCCAGCACAGTGCCTGCGCCGGGAGTGCCTCAATGGCCAGACGTTGTCATAGAAACCCCGGCGGGGACGGTGTCGGTGACGTGCAGCCAGGGAGCGGTCCTGCCTGCTGCAAAGGCAAACAAACAAACAAAACGCTCATCTTGTATGATTGATAGGATGGACAGGAGAGGAGCACAATTCCTTGGCAACATTGACTAGGAGACTGCATAACAAGCTGAAATTAAAAGCTCTCGTACACAGTACCTACACACCACAACTTTAACCACAGAGGAGCGGAGAGAGCAGGAGGAACTTTTCTTGAGACTGTTTTTTTGTCTTCTGTTTTGACTGTGTGACTATTTATATTTTCTGATAACTACTTACTGCTTATGCTGCTTATAAACATAATGTTTATATATTTCATGAAGTCATTTCCACCCAATCATTAGCACTGTTAAACATGGTCAGATGTGTTCTGTCATCTGCTTACTGTAGCTCTCTCTCTCTCTGAGATGTCTTCACCACACCGCTTCGCTATGGGAATTACAATGGTCACAAAAACATATCACTCACAGCTGTTGGCTTCCCACTAAATGCACAATCCTTCTATGAGTCAATAGCAAGAGTTCACTTCTGGTGTTGGGGTCAATTAAATTTATTATTGACATAAAATGTCAGCATTCTGATGTGCTGTTAGTTACACTAATCTGGGTTGACAAAAGATGCATGGCCACAAACAGATCCCCTCAGTTACTGTTTTTACTACACACAATATGCTTGATGAGACTGTCTTCGAGGTGCTCTTCTCTGCATGGAGAGATTGGAGGCCAGTTTTATCTAATATACAGTACCTGTCAAAAGTTTGGACACATCTACTCATTCAAGGGTTTTTCTTTATTTTGATTATTTTCTACATTGTAAAATAATAGTAAAGACATCAAAACTATGAAATAACACATGGACTCATGTAGTAATTAAAAAAGTGTTAAACTAATCTAAATGTATTTTAGATTCTTCAAAGTAGACACCCTTTGCCTTTATGACATCTTTACACACTTTTGGCATTCTCTCAACCAGCTTCACCTGGAATGATTTTCTTGAAGAAGTTCCCATATATGCTGAGCACTTGTTTATTGCTTTTCCTTCACTCTGCAGTCCAACTCATCCCCAACCATCTCAATTGGGTGGAGGCCAGGTCATCTGATGCAGCACTCCCTCACTCTCCTTCTTGGTCAAATAGCCCTTACAAAGCCTGCAGAGGTAACTGGGTCTTACTTTCCATTCGCAGTCCTCATGACAGGCAGTTTCATCATAGCGCTTGATGGTTTTTGCGACGGCACTTGAAGAAACTTTTAAAGTTCTTGAAATTTTCCAGATTGACTGGCCTTCATGTATTAAAGTAATGACGGACTGTCGTTTCTCTTTGCTTATTTGAGCTAGAGTATTCTGGCCATAATAAGGACTTGGTCTAGGAAATTAATTCCACAAATGGACTTTTAACAAGGCACACCTGTTAATTGAAATGCATTCCAGGTGACTACCTCATGAAGCTGGTTGAGAGAATACCAAGAGTGTGCAAAGTTGTCATCGAGGCAAAGGGAGGCTACTTTGAATAATCTCAAGTATAAAATATATTTTGATTAACACTTTTTTGGTTACAGCATGATTCCACGTGTTATTTCATAGTTTGGATGTCTTCACTATTATTCTACAATGTAGAAAACCTTTGACTGGTACTGTATAGCCAACCGATACATTAGTAAGTGATAAGTTACTGGAAACAGTAGAAAAAGGAACCAACTTTACTTATTTTAGTTGTTGAAACAACTACTTAAGTTAGAAGCCATGTAACCCATAACAGAGGGGGCAAAAAATGAATATGCTCCAGCATTCATACACTACCGGGGCCATTCCTCTTGGCTTAATTGCCTTTGTTGTTTTTCCCCATAGCCCAAACCAACAAAAATTGTCCTCAGTGTGAACAGCTTGAACTTGTTATCTAAGAAATTAGCGGGGCAAGCAGTGGCCTGCTTTAATTTCCATTAAGCAAAGGGTATTCTGTGATAAATCATCTGGCCGGGCCTCTCTGCGCTCAACACTACGCCACCTGGCTGCCGTCTGCAAGCATCAGCCAAGCACCAAGTACACTCGGCAAGAACTCAGAGAGAGACAAAGGGGATATCTGCATAAGCAAACAAACGCACAGGTGAACACGTATGCATGTGCCTACACACAAGCATGTGCGGGCACACACACCCTTTCATCCTCTAAGGCCCATACCTACAGCTTGCACATGAATTCATTTTCAGCTTAAAAAACGTTGATCCACTGCACCCCAAGAAGAAGCACTTAAGCCAATAAAGCTCTCACTGAGATACACAGCTTCTCTCCTCCCCTCCCCTCTATAGATTACACAATAGATTTTCTGTTTTCTAGCCTCCTCCATATATCTGCATAGCTCCGCTACAGCACCCCACAGTATGGCCAGGGTTATAACTTAGCTTGATTTAATGCATTGCTTTGCCTATAGATTCCTTCCTATATGTTTCAGGGTCACACTCCAAGCAACCAACCCCACCCAACCTCCTTTTCTTTTTGAAATGATAAAAACTATTCATTAATTCAAAGGCAGATTTCCTGCTAAGCCCATGCAATTCATCACTGATACTTTAGATTTGTGTGTTCCACTGAGAATCCATTCCTGTTCACCTTTTAGAAGCTATTCGTCCTGTGTGATAGATTAACTACTTAATAACGGCTTCCAGCGTCTGGTAATGAGACGGAAATGAACACAGGAGTGAGACCCCTGACTAAAGAGGTGGAAGAATAGAAAATGACATAGACTGTGTCCCAAATGGCACCCCTATTCACAATGTAGTGAGTGCACTACATTTGACCAGGGCCCAAAGGGCTCTGGATAAAAGTATTGCACTATATATGGAGCAGGGTCCCATTTGGGACATTCCCAAAAATATACATGACCTAATAAGCATCTCCTCCCAAACCCATCTATGTCTGTCTGCAGCCACTGTACTGTAGACTAGCTCATTCTGTTATACTCAGCTGCCTGTAGTTGTATCATTATTGATTCAGGAATTCAGAAGATGAACAAATGAGGGTAGGGGACTTCAATCCTGGGTGCATCATTATGGTCAAAGTTGCTCAGGTCATTTTTATCATTACCTTGTCTCGTGATGAATTAGTCCTTTGTAATGAGAAGAGAGACGCAATTTGTCAAGCCAGAATACTTACTCATACAGTACCTAGAGAAGAGAGTAGAGTGTTGCTTTATTAATCCCAACTTGGGAAGTTGTTTTATCACAGCATACATCATCAATAACTCACAAGGACACATAACAACGACAGACATAGAATTAAAAAACGACACATATTAAGATGCATGAAGGCACATGCACCTTAAGATATACATCACTCTACAGGTCCATACATTGTATGAGACTCCATGACACCTTTATCACTCATCTCTTTTAATTAGGTCTATCATAGTCCTGATATCTGAGATTTTCTCTTTAGTGTGTTATAGATTTTTAGTACTGGATATAGATTATCTCTTGCTACCATGGTAATAATTGAGAGACAGAAAGAGAGGTGGAGAGAGAGGGAGACAGAAAAATTGAGAAAGACAGTATTCCAGATGAACAAGACAGAAGTTGCTCTGGAACCCTTACAGGAACCGTCCATGGTCCGCAGCTGCAAACCAACCAGCTGAGACCTCCTCAAGTGCTATGTATATCCATTATCTGCCTCAATTTAGTTAAACATACTCTACATGCATAGCCAAGAGGTAGTGGATATGTAGCTCCCCATACATTCAGCATAGCCAAGAGCTAGTGGAGTCACCTCGAACCTGCATAGCTCCTCCGTGACCAGTGGCCAGCTGGGTTCAGTGTACAGTGGGATAAGGCAGAGCCATATATAATGTATAACATTGCATATATAGTATATAGCGCTGGGGATAGGGAAGGGGTCCTCCAGGGATTGTGTGGGTAGCAGTACAGCTGAACTCAGACTAACCTGTTCTGGATAGGTGGTTAACCTCTCCCTCAGGAATTGCTAACTTCCTGCAATTCTACACGTTTTGCCATGGGGCAGAGAGAAAATGTTGCTGTTTTAAAAGTAATTCAAGCTCAAATATAGGTGTGTTGACTGTGATAAAGGCACTGGATTATGAGCTGTCTTGCTTGTTGAACGAACAAATGATGTAGGCAGTGGCATGGTGCATATAGCCATAGAAGCACAGTGACATATCCATCAATGCAGTCATATTCATGGCTTTGTTGGGATGTGGCTTTCAGTTAGTTGTTTTTGGCCACCCATCCCATGGAATTGAATTTCATTCCAGTGCACTGCTTGCTGTGAATTTTTCTGGTGGTGTTTGCATGTTCAGGTAAAAAGGCTAAATAATGTCCCATTTAGAACACTGACAAGTAGAGAGCCATAGAGATTATATTAAATTAATAGAGGGGCTATGTCATAAACCCTCAATGTTCCAGAATAGGGTGAAAATAGCAGTCATATTGGTCAGGGAGAAACCCAAACCAGTCTAATTGGAATTAATGGCAGTAGAGGCATTTAATTATGCAGGGGGGGGAAAGTAAGATGTGATATATAAAAAAAAAAGTGGTAATATAATTATTTTCAACACAACTTAAAAAGGTTTTATACCGTATTTCTGTAAAATAGCCTCTAGAATATATGCAAAGACCATAAATATCAACACTTTTGTCTTCTTGGAAAGCTGTGAGTGCTATTACATGAGACAATATCAGTACTTGTTGCATTTACAACTTGTGTAAGTCCTATCATCAACTGATTTCAGCCAGTGTATTGACTGCATTGTTTGAATGGAATGTTGGCCTATTGGCAGTTAGAAATATTTATGGAATCATTCCTCTAAAACTGTCTGGACAGCTAGCTAACAAGCGTACAGTGCAGATCAATTATTAAAATTCATTATTTTACACAATATCTTATCACAGCAATGGCAAACAATGGTGGACCAACTCCCTGACCAAAATGGCTGACCTTTATCCCATAATAAGAAGCTTCTACTCCATTCTAGTATTGTAATTCCTAATTCTATGTAGGGAGCATAATATTGAAATAACCCCTCTCCCATTAATATTGCTAACCCCTATCTCTTTATTGACAATCATATTCCAGGTATTTGTTTCATGAACAGTTGTACAACGAAAGGACGGAAAGTCTTATTTGAATAATACAGAGGGAAATTATTCAAGTACAAAAGGTTAAGGCGGCAGTCATAATTGTGTTCACCACCAGCTACCTTTCAATGTACTGAAACTGTTCAGTGAACTTGCAGTAGATTTGGAATCCAACTGTGAGACCCCAGCTGCAGTGAAGAATTATTGACTGAGTAATAGAGTTTGAAAATGTATCAAAAGATAGTCGGAGGGAGCAGTCGATATCCCTGTTCATTTTCTGCTCATGAAATAGTCTGGTCTTTTGTGTGTCTGGCCATGAAAGTCTAGCCTACTACTCACAAAGCACTCTCCAACCCATTCAACTTGACACTGCTCATTTGCTGTAAAGGTATACCATACAATTTCTCTTTGCACCGACTTACTGTAGCTGGAAGCTATGAAAGATTGTTCTATTACTTCTTTTTTTTATATATATATAAAAAAATATGTTACATAAAGTGTGCCTGAAAAAAACAAGAGTACTATCTAGTATTGAGAGAAAAACACTTAAACAATCAAATTGCATTATTATACAGGCTCAGGGGGGTTACTCCTAAAGATTCTATTAATATTAACTCCTGTTATCAATTAATGTTATATTGAATTAGAGCCAGAAATGTTCATAATAAAAACAAAAGAGATGGTTTGGTTGGAAATACCAAGACACACTAACCTCTAGAGTCTAGAGACCATACATAGCTTATAACACATAGTGGGTACATACATCTAACCAAACACTCCCGATTTTTGTTCCAATTGAAATAAAACCCTCGGTGCCAATTATGGTGTATAGTAAGTTGTAAATACCTTCAAATCGTATGTGTATTCTGAAAATCAGAGTTGAAGAAAAAAAATGTGTCATATTTATGGAGACAAACTATTTTGTTAAATAGAGTGAAAAATAAGTGTTATTATACAGCAAGGGTGTGTGTGTCAATTTATTTATTTATTTCATTTCCACTTCTATTGTCCAGGCAGAAACACAATCCTACATGCGTGCAACTCTTCACCACTTTATTGTAGGAAAGGTCACTCCTTATTCACAATATAACCTCTGCATGAAACTTAGGGGCAGTAATTCACTGCACCAGAAATGAGATAAATATGGTGGTGAGTTAACATTTTACTTCCAATTCTTCACCATTGACACCGACAGTATTTCATATGACTTACACCTGAAGCATCATGCTTCTTCCCATCCCGGTGTAGCTGGGAGTGAGAACACCAGTCAAACAAACCATGCAGAGATCAGAAAAATAACTATTTTGGGAATAGTGCCTGGGCCATAGCCTACCACTATAGAAAACCAGGAAAGGGAGGATACTTGTTTCAGGGGTAGGTCAACTTTAATGATGCACAGATAGAGGATATAAATGTCAAAGAAGTGGGAATTCCTGATTGATCAGGAATAATCATATCCCCGAGGTCTACTAGAGGAAGCAACCCAGGGCTTTCCTCTGTCTTTCTCACAAATGGCACCCTATTCCCTATATAGTGCACTACATTTGACCGGGTCCTATATGGCTCTAGTCAACAGTAGCGCACTATGCAGGAAATAGGATGCAATTTGGGATACGCAGCATCTGCTTAAACACACCATCTGCTTAAACACTCTGGTTCTATTCCACATTCCTATTAATTATGAGGCTGAGCTGAGGTTCTGTTTGTCTGCACCATTAATTGCCCCCCTACACCTCCCGCAAGAACAGGAAGGGGTAATTTAATGTGGCACGCTGCAATCAATAGCAATTAGACCTATCCCTGACTAATGCTATTGAGAAGGAGAGGGGCATCCTGGGATATGGAAGAGAGAATGGCTGTGTCCTACTTCAAAGGCTGGCAGATGGAAATATTGAGTCATTTCATCTTACTGTCCAAAGGCATTGTATGCAGCCAGCTATACACTTGTATCCCCGTGGACCGGTTCGTATATAAAAATAATAATAAATTAAAACAACAAAAATAAATAAAAACATTCTCAATTCAGGTTGCAAAGGCGTTTCTTTCCTCCTTAACTCGGTTTAATGGAGAGAAGGCGGGAAAAAAATGGGAATATAAATATATACTTTATGAAACACAATTTTCCACCATTATGGCTAATGCTACTTTCTGATGTTACACCCCAACGTTCAGCCAGGGACTGCTGCAACCTGATTGGTTGAATACGATACCCAACATCCAGGACTAGCATTCCTATGCATTAGCCACTATGTCCACCTTCTAGCCATACAATTCCTAATATTGAGTTGCACCCCCCTTTGCCCTCAGAACAGCCTCAATTCGTCAGGGCATAGACTACATTGGGTCGAAAGCGTTCCACAGGGATGCTGGCCCATGTTGACTCCAATGCTTTCCACAGTTGTGTCAAGTTGGCTGGATGTCCTTTGGGTGGTGGACCACTCGGGAAACTGTTGAATGTGGAAAAACCCAGCAGCGTTGCTGTTCTTGACACAAACGCACTGGTTGGAGTGTGTCAAGAACTGCAACGCTACTGGGTTTCACATTCAACAGTTTCCCGTGTTTATCAAGAATGGCACCTACTACCATACCCCATTCAAATATTTTGTCTTGCCCATTCATCTCAAAGCATAAAAAAAAAAACTTTAGCCTGTCTCCTCCCCTTCATCTACACTGATTGAAGTGGATTTAACAAGTGACATCAATAAGGGATCATAGCGTTCAACTGGATTCACCTGGTCAGTCTCATGGAAAGAGCAGATGTTCTTAATGTTTTGGACACTCAGTGTATATAATTAAGATGCATATGAGTCAGTAATTGTGTTGCTGCAACAACGTTTATTTTGTAGAATACCATTCGTTCTCAAAAGCCCAAACAGAAAACTGTGTGCAGCAGCAGGAGGTGACGTTGGTATTAATAAAAGGCAGTGTTTCATAATTTTTCTTTTTTAAGTCATACAAATGGAGAAGAGGCAGTCACAATTCAGTTGCAAAGAAAAGGGCATTCTCAAAAGCACAGACGTTATAAAGAGTCTCAGTAGGAGAAAACAGTTTGATTTTTCACTCCTTCATTCAAAATAGTGAAAAGCTAACATTTTTATAATCTTCTATCGTCATTGAGCGGGGATAAAATTAAACACTTCCCTAGCTTATCTTTGAGCTACAGGTACAAGGCGTGGATATATTTAAGGCCAAATCCAGAGACATCAGAGATTGGGGACTGACTGTGGCTGTACAATCTCTATTATGTCAAGGTTATAGTTTTACAACCACAGCTGTCTGTGTTCTGATTAGACCTTGATATTCAGGTGGGAGACGGAAAGACCATGGGCCTGTTAAAGAGGGTGCAAGGTTACGGAACATTTACATAGAAACATAGTGTAGAACAGATATGATTGTCTGTCGTGTAGAATAGGCAATCATGACAACACTATTTATTACATTTCTATCGGAAATGTTGCGAATGTTTCACCTCACTGATTACACACCAGCTGTGTCTGTGATTCAAGCTCAGGCACTGGCAGTAGCTGGAAGGCCGATATACAGTTTACAACCCATGTAGATGGAGCTGACCACACCTTTCCTAACCTCACCCTGGGTGGCCTGTAAGAGCCCTGGGGATCATAGATGATGTACTGGGTACACAGGGCCTGGTCTGAGCCCAGAGAGGCGTGGTAGGCTGCAGCAGACAGGGTCTGGGTCACATCACTGTCTGGTTTGGGCTGTCGGGTAAGAATCTGGCCCCCTGCCTCTCTCACCAGCTGGAGGAGCTCGTCCCTGGGGGGCTTCCTGAAGGAGCCCATGAGGTAGAAGAAACAACCGTCCAACAGCGGGGGCAGCTGGGGTAGAGTAGAGATGAGTGGAGTATTGAAGAATAAAGTCAAATACAGTAGTCAAAAAGAGTATAGTTAAACAGAGTAGAGTCAAATAGGAAGAGGGGACAGAAATGAGATAAGGCTTGTTAAGACAAAAACACGTGTGGACTGCAAGGAGAACTAAACAAATCATTTGTTGTCCTCTAACAAGGAAAAGTGAGGATGTTTCATGAATTTTGTAAATTACGGTAGACAAGCCCTTACAAATTCATCAAAGCCGTGCACATACAGAGGGAGAAAAAAAGAGAACAGAGAATGTATCTTCTTCCTTGATCCTAAACGATGCTAACCACTCTAGTGCCTCGGGATAAAATCAAGTCCCACTAAGAATAGCCGAGTGTCTGGACAAAGTGTCCAGACAACAGAGATTGTTCTGTAGTTAATGAGTTGAAATGCTGCTGAATCACTGCTACATCACAGCCACAACATTTCAGTTCTTACATAACCGCAGCCTCTACTCCACTCCTAATAAAATACCAAATACTCCACTCCTAATAAAATACCAAATACTCCGCTCCTAATAAAATACCAAATACTCCACTCCAGGGTTGGGTGATATGGACTAAAACTCATACCTTGATTATTTCAAACTTATGGGCGATTTATGATATACATCTCAATTTATTTTATTTTCTCTAAATAAGCTTTGTTGCACAATTAAAAAGTTCAAACACACCACATTTTTTAAAAACAGTCAGCAATAATCTATTGATTTCAAAGCTTGTGTAATGATACCGAGGCTGAATACATACATTCCACAACCATAAGACCCACTAATCATTTCATCAAAATAGTTGTACCTGCTTTTTTTTTTTGCAATAATCACTGATCTGGATTTCAGGTCTGTCTATAAAAATGTCATATTGTTACAAATTGAATCACCAGAACCATTCTTAATGCACATTCACTAATAATGTAGCAGGCATTATAGAAAATTAAAACTGGTCTCAAACAATTGCTCAAGCACAAGCCCACGTGCTAGTGAGTAGCCAGCTAATACTTATATTTCAAGTTTAGCCAACTTGGCATTAATAATTTCATAAGCTCTGAATTCAGCTAACAAGGCAGAACAGTTGAATTGTTATGAACACAGCTTTCTGTCCATCTCCAACTGTTTGAACAGCATGCTTGCCAGATGTTGAAATCAAGTGGCCTACCTTATTTCTCAGAATGAGGAGATGTCAAATCCTTATTTGTTTTACGCTTATTGCACATTTATAAAAACAGAGACTAAACAGCTAGTATAACAATCCTTATTTGACAAATGCTGCTAGCGATACATGGTACCGTAATGTGCACGAAAAAAACTGAGCCTACATTTTCCAGAATGAATGTTCATTGGTACATCCGTTTTAGTAGTGTCTACTCAAAAAGATCAAACATAAACAGGGTATGGTTCAAAGGTTAACTTCAGTGTCACAGTAAAATAACGTCTCCATGTGTTTCGGTGTCCACATGACCAATTCTGTTGGACCAAACATCAAAATGCAAATAGCCGTTGAAACCATTTATAAGAGAAGAATAAGGGATCTCTCATCTTTGTTGTTGTGAGTGGTAGGGGGAGGGGTGTAGGAGAAAGTGGCGAAGCGAGAGGTTTTACTCCCGCCAAAATCTGTCCGAAATCAGCCCAATGCCTTTCTACGAGCTTATTTTGAACCTTAGCTGGTCGCCTGCCTACCTGCCTTTGGGACAACGACTCCCATTGTTAGGGCGGAGACAGGAGCATCTCAGAAGGAGCAAATGAGACAAGACCAAAAAGACATGAGTACAAGCGGACATAAACACTCAAAAACTATTCTGCAATTCTGGTATCTGGAATATCACGCAAAAACATGCATTTGAATTAATCAAATTAATTCCATAGATCAGCCCTATTGCATTGTACTCCTGTATTGTATTCCTCTATTGCATTCTATTCCATTCCATTGCATTCTATTCCATTGGGATTGCATTGTAATGACGTTGCTTTCCAACCCAAGAGCCAGACTCCATTGTAGCTTTTTTTTTTTTTTAAACAAAACTCTTATCAGTTTAGTGGCTGTGTATTCGGGTGCCAGAAGGCCCCTCCACTGAATGCATCAATGCACTCAATTGTTTCCTGCTGTAAACTGGTACTCTCCAGAGTTTTAGAGAAAGCCGGTTCATTGCCTCCATTTTGTTTTGTTTCTTGTTTGCAGGGGTGTGTGTTACCTACCAGGCTGTGTCTGTTAATGCGGCTGCGTTGCGGTCCTGCTCCTGCTTCATGGTCACTCTCGGAGATCCAGCTATCTGCCTGCAGGCACGCCTCTACCCCTGTATGAGGAGAGAAAGAGACAGGGACAAGAAGGGGACAGCAGAAGCTTAGATGAGAGGAGAGAACTTGAAAACCTATTTTATAGCTAGATGAGAAGATCCCTGCGGTCAAATGAAGTAGAGGTCGACCGATTAATCGGAATGGCCGATTAACTTGAAATCGGCCCTAATTTTCATAACATTCGGAAATCTGTATTTTTTTATATATATTTTTTTTTGTACACCTTTATTTAACAAGGCAAGTCAGTTAAGAACACATTCTTATTTTCAATGACAGCCTAGGAACAGTGGATTAACTGCCTTGTTCAGGGGCAGAACAACCGATTTTTACCTTGTCAGCTCGGGGATTCAATCTTGCAACCTTACAGTTTATGGTTAGGTACACGTTGCATATAATCGATGCGGTGCGCATTCGCGGAAAAAGGACTGTCGTTGCTCCAACGTGTACCTAACCATAAACATCAATGCCTTTCTTAAAATCAATACACAAGTATATATTTTTAAAATCTGCGTATTTAGTTAATATTGCCTGCTAACATGAATTTCTTTGGGGTAGGGTGCAGTATTTTCACGTACGGATGAAAAGCATGCCCAGAGTAAACGGCCTGCTACAAAGCCATAAAAGCTAGAATATGCATATTATTATTAGTAGATTTGGATAGAAAACACTCTGAAGTTTCTAAAACTGTTTGAATGATGTCTGAGTATAACAGAACTCATATGGCAGGCAAAAAGCTGAGAAAAAAAATCCAACCAGGAAGTGGGAAATCTGAGGTTGGTCGATTTTCAACTCCGCTCATATTGAAGATACAGCGGGATATTGGTAATGTTGCTAAGGCTTCCACTAGATGTCAACAGTCTTTAGAACCTTGTCTGATGCTTCTACTGTGAAGTGGGGCCGAAGGAGAAGGGAATGAGTAAGGTCTGCCATGAGCTGACCATGCGCGTTCACATGAGAGGGAGCTCTGTTACATCGCACTTTTGAAGACAATGGAATTCTCCGGTTGGAACATTATTGAAGATTTATGTTAAAAACATCCTAAAGATTGATTCAAAATATTGTTTGACATGTTTCTACTGACTGTTACGGAACCTTTTGACATTTCGTCTGCTTTTAGTGAACGCGCTTCGTGACTTTGGATTTGTTAACCAAACGCGCTAACAAAAGTAACTATTTGAACATAAATGATGGACATTACCGAACAAAACAAACATTTCTTGTGGAAGTGGGAGTCCTGGGAGTGCATTCCAACGAAGATCAGCAAAGTGAAGATTAAAAATGCTATTTATGACTTTTGTTGACTGCATAATATGGCGGATATAGTGCCTTGATTGGGCTCTGAGCGCCGACTCAGATTATTGCATGGTTTGCTTTTTCCGTAAAGCTTTTTTGAAATCTGACACAGCGGTTGCATTAAGGAGAAGTATCTTGTATCTTTTAGCAATGTTTAGCAATGAGTATTCCTGTAAATTGATGTGGCTCTCTGCAAAATCACCAGATTTTTTGGAACTACTTAACATAACGCGCCAATGTAAACTCAGATGTTTGGATATAAATATGAACTTTACCGAACAAAACATACATGTATTGTGTACCATGAAGTCCTATGAGTGTCATCTCAAGATAATCAAAGGTAAGTGATTCATTTTATCTATACATCTATACTTTGGCTGGAAAAATGGCTGTGTTATTCTGTGAATAGGCACAGAATAAAGCCTTTTTGAAATCGAACACTGTGGCTGGATTTACAACAAGTGTATCTTTAAAATGGTGTAAAATACATGTATGTTTGAGGAATTTTAATTATGGGATATCTGTTGTTTTGAATTTGGCGCCCTGCAGTTTCACTGGCTGTTGAAGAGGTGGGACGCAACAGTCTCACGTACCCTAGAGAGGTTAACTAGGTAAATTATGTCACTTCTCTTGCAACAGAGTCAGGGTATATGCAGCAGTTTGGGCCGCCTGGCTCGTTGCAAACTGTGTGAAGACTATTTCTTCCTAACAAAGACAGCCAACTTCGCCAAACGGGCGATGATTTAACAAAAGCGCATTTGCGAAAAAAGCACAATCGTTGCACAACTGTACCTAACCATAAACATCAATGCCTTTCTTAAAATCAATACACAGAAGTATATATTTTTAAACCTGCATATTTAGCGAAAAGAAATCCAGGTTAGCAGGCAATATTAAACAGGTGAAATTGTGTCACTTCTCTTGCGTTCATTGCACGCTGAGTCAGGGTATATGCAACACAGTTTGGGCCGCCTGGCTCGCCGTGAACCAATTTGCCAGAATTTTACGTAATTATGTCATAACATTGAAGGTTGTACAATGTAACAGCAATATTTAGACTTAGGGATGCCACCCGTTAGATAAAATACGGAACGGTTCCGTATTTCATTGAAATAAACGTTTTGTTTTCGAAATGATGGTTTCCGGATTTGACCATATTAATGAACAAAAGGCTTGTATTTCTGTGTGTTATTATGTTATAATTAAGTCTATGATTTTATATTTGATAGAGCAGTCTGACTGATCGATGGTAGGCAGCAGCAGGTTCGTAAGCATTTATTCAAACAGCACTTTCGTGCATTTTGCCAGCAGCTCTTCGCAATGCTTCAAGCATTGAGTTGTTTATGACTTCAAGCCTATCAACTCCCGAGATTAGGCTGGTGTAACCGATGTGAAATGGCTAGCTAGTTAGCAGGGTGCGTGCTAATAGCGTTTCAAACATCACTCGCTCTGAGACTTGGAGTAGTTGTTCCCCTTGCTCTGCAAGGGCAGCGGATTTTGTGGAGCGATGGGTAACGATGCCCTCGAGGGTGGCTGTTGTCGACGTGTTCCTGGTCGCCCATGTAGAGGCGAGGAGAGGGACGGAAGCTATACTGTTACACTGGCAATAGTGCCTATAAGAACATCCAATAGTCAAAGGTTAATGAAATACAAATGGTATAGAGAGAAATAGTCCTATAAATACTATATTAACTACAACCTAAAAACCTCTTAGCTTGGAATATTGAAGACTCTTGTTAAAATGAACCACCAACTTTCATATGTTCTCATGTTCTGAGCAAGGAACTTAAACGTTAGCTTTTTTACATGGCGCATATTGCACTTTTACTTTCTTCTCCAACACTTTGTTTTTGCATTATTTAAACCAAATTGAACATGTTTCATTATTTATTTGAGGCTAAATGAATTTTTATTGATGTATTATATTAAGTTCAAATAAGTGTTCATTCAGTATTGTTGTAATAGTCATTATTACAAATTAATAGATAAATAAAAATCGTCCGATTGATCGGTATCGGCTTTTTTTGGTCCTCCCAAAAAATCGGTATCGCCGTTGAAAAATCATAATCGGTCGAGCTCTAAAATGAACCCACGAAATTGGCTGTTAGTACCACACACTAGGGTTGTGAACATATACAAACAAAATTGGGATCCTTCAAGTTAAGAAAAATACCTAACTAAAAAACATTTTAATCAGTGTAGTTATCACAAAATATTTGTGTTATAGCCTAATTAGAAAAATAAATGTGTAATTTGAATGTAGACTTGGTTATATGAAGCAGATACACAGAAAGTAAACGGCAGTGGGTCAATTTCCACAAAAAATAAAGAGCTCTGAAGCGCAAAGCTCTGGTGCCCTAGCTACCACGCTGTAGATAGAGTGAAGCGAACCTGTGCACATGTGCCAATAATCTGTGAGCCAAGTGTTGAATTTAGCTCATCTCAATAATCTAGCCTATTCATTGATGATGGCATGGCCCCTGCTTTACTGAAGTTGCGAGACATTGCAAGCCAATCATTGCAGATAGATAATCCTAGTGGACCATTCAGGCTATCTGCCAGGTGGCCGACCTGCCTATGCTGTGCCCCTCCTCTCTCGCTCTGTCCCTTGCTAGCTCGCTATGAAAAATTTGAGTTTTTGTGTTCTCGAAAGTACGGCAACTAATCAGTCTCCTCCGGTCCAACAATACTGAATCAAATCTTGACACTCAGAAATGGGAGTAGACGTGCAAGGAGTCAAGGAATCAATTATTTTGGAGTAGACGCTACACCACTACATCATCGTCATTAAGAGTTGGAAAAATGGCAGAGAAAGGCAAGTGAATGCAGCAAAGTCCTGTGTGGCAATACTTTCAGAAGGAAATGCAAACTTTGCGGGGTAGAATTGAGGTAAAGTAATGGTAGTATAGGTGCAATGCTTAACCATCTGAAAGGGACGCACTGAGACCCAAACTGTTGCCGGCAGCAGCACAGCTGCATTGTGAATTCATATGGAATTTTATGAAATCCTTATCGTTTTAATGGAAAACTGATTTCCATTTGTCAAATCCCTACCATACACTTACAGATCATAGCTACAGTATATAACCATGAAAATGTCCTATGTACCCGCATTTAACCATGGAAAGGTGACTGGGAACATGGCAGAACACAGAGTAGTCATTCCCTCCGCAAGGCAATCAAACAGGCAAAACGTCAGTATAGAGACAAAGTGGAGTTGCAATTCAACGGCTCAGACAATCACGGACTACAAAAGGAAAACCATCCACGTCGTGGACACCGACGTCTTGCTTCCGGAAAGGAACATGTTCTTTGCCCACTTTGAGGATAACACAGTGCCCCTGCTGCCGGCCCAGACGGAATCCCTAGCCACGTCCTCAGAGCATGTGCAGACCAGCTGGCTGGTGTGTTTAAGGACATATTCAATGAATCCCTATACCAATCTTCTGTCCCCACATATTTCAAGATGGCCACCATTGTTCCTGTACCCAAGAAAGCAAAGGTAACTGAACTAAATTATTATCGCCCCATTGCACTCACTTCTGTCATCATGTAGTGCTTTGAGAGACTAGTCAAGGATCATATCACCTCCACCTTACCTGCCACCCTAGACCCACTTCAGTTTGCTTACCGTCCCAATAGAGCCACAGACGATGCAATCGCCATCACACTGCACACGGCCATATCCCATCTGGACACATATGTAAGAATGCTGTTCATTGACTATAGCTCAGCATTCAACACCACAGTACCCTCCAAGCTATCATTAAGCTTGAGGCCCTGGGTCTGAAGCCCGCGCTGTGCAGGCCGCCCCCAGGTGGTGAATGTGGGAAACAACACCAGTTAGGTGATCCTTGACACTGGTGCCCCACAAGGGAGTGTGCTCAGCCCCCTCCTGTACTCCCTGTTCACCTATGACTGCGTGGCCAAGCACGCCTCCAACTCAATCATCAAGTTTGCAGACGACACAACAGTGGTATGCTTGATTACCAACAATGACGAGACAATCTACAGGGAGGAGGTGAGGGCTCTGGGAGTGTGGTGTTAGGAAAACAACCTCTCAATTAACGTCAACAAAACAAAGGAGATGATCGTGGAAACAGCAGAGGGAGCACCCCCCCTATCCACATCGACGGGACAGCAGTGAAGGTGTAAAATTAAGTTCCTCGGCATACGCATCACAGACAAACTGAAATGGTCCACCCACACAGACAGTGCTGTCCCGTCGATGTGAAATGGTCCACCCACACAGACAACAGCGCCTCTTCAACCTCAGCAGGCTGAAGAAATTTGGCTTGTCACCGAAAATCCAAAAACTTTTACAGATGCACAATCAAGAGCATCCTGTCGGGCTGTATCGCTGCCTGGTACGCCAACTGCATCGCCCACAACCGCAGGGCTCTCCAGAGGGTGGGGCGGTCTGCACAATGCATCAACGGGGGCAAAATACCTACCCTCCAGGATACCTACAGCACCCGATGTAATAGGAATGCCAAAAAGATAATCAAGGACAACAACCACTGCCTATTCACCCCACTACCATCCAGAAGGCTTGGTCAGTACAGCTGCATCAAAGCTGGGAACGAGAGACTGAAAAACAGCTTCAATCGCAAGGCCATCAGACTGTTAAATAGCCATCACTAGCACAGAGAGGCTGCTGCCTTTATAGACTTGAAATAATTGCCCACTATAATAGTGTCACTTTAATAATGTTTACATATCTTGCATTACTTATCTCATATGTCTATACTGTATTCTATACTATTCTACTGCATCTTAGTCTATGCCGCTCTAATATTGCTCATACATATATTTTTTATTCTTCATTCCAATCCTTTACATAGATTTGTGTCTATTGGGTATGTTTTGAAATTGTTAGATTTTAGTGTTAGATATTGCTGCACTGTCGGAACTAGAAGCACACACATTTCGTTACACCCGCAATAACATCTGCTAAACACATGTGACCAACAAAATTTGATTTGAAGAAACCATTTGAAAAATTAAAGTGTGATGAAGAGTAGAATGCCCTCAACACACTTGCCCTATAGGCGAATGATGCAACACAGAATGAAATACGGCAAGCTTTAGCGTAGTATCTCCTTCTCTCCACGTGTAAGAAATTAACTGTTTACAAAAAGCAGTGATTTTTCCCCACATAGCACTTGAATAAATTGAGTACCAGGATCTGGTCTAGTCGTGCTTCTAACCACTGACGACATATGGCCCCCAGTGGCAGGAGTTCAATACACACATCCACCATAATCCTCTCTTCACTTCACTCTAATCTAGCGCCCCCTTTCATTTCTTAATATAATATCACAATTGTTTTTAAAAAACGGGAGAAGTTGCATAGAGATGAAAAGGCCCTAGGATTGATCCCAAATGGCACCCTATTCCCTACATAGTGCACTTATTTTGACTGTAGGATCCTGGGAAAAAATACTGCACTATATGCAGTAGGTTATAGGGTGCCATTTGGGAAGCAGACGTTTTCCCCCTCCATGTGGTGCTCTCCCTGTGGTGCCACAGACAAGAGGAAGGTTTTCTCCAACGGTACCAGACAACAGAACTTTAATAATACTGTCTGGGACTAGGTAAATGCTCCATTATTACATTATCGATTGTAAAAACAAAAACAATATTTGGGTTGTTGTGTTGCTCAGCACTGGGAGACCTCTTCGTGCCGAGAGAGGTTCGGATGACAGATGAACAGCAGTCATGGCTAAAATAAGAAGCATTTCAAGGGGATGGGAGTGAGGGTTGCTTTAAACTTTTCCATTGGCTGCATCCGAAATGGCACTCTATCCCCTACATATCGCACTATATAAAATACAATTTCAGACAACCCTTACTCCAGTAAAATAAGGCTTTCAAGGTGATGGAGGGTTGCATTACACTTTTCTGTTAGTTGGGGTAATTTATGGACATTAGTTACTACATGCAAATAACATGGCCTAAAGCTTAATGACAATCTGCAAGGTAACCAAGTGTTTTCCAGTTGAATGTATCATGATGCCATTGTGCTTGGCATGATGATATATGCTATCAATACAACAGTGTCATGTTGATCACTGCCTAACCGCGGCAGTGGCAGCTACAATGTATTTTCTCATGAGGGCACTTCCCATGTGACCACACTACACAGTCACACAACACTGTCTGACACACACAAACAGTGTCCAAAGCAGTCATCAAGCATAATTACATTTACTAATCCCCCTTAATTGCAGCTTTCATTTCGAGAGACCCTGCGAGGCCTTGGCGGGGGGGAAAGAGATACCGGGGTTAATCCAGGCTCCCACTCCACTCTGCTTCAGAAGATAGGGCCAGCTAGTTAGCCTCACCACCAGAGACTGGGGTTCATGGAAAGAGGGACAGACAGAGGGATGGAGCGTGGCACACTTGTTGTTGAGGGTAGACAGGCTGTGTCAAGTGTTCATCCTCCGTGGAGGAGAGAGAGGTGTTGGGAATAATAAAAAAATTCTCAATCCTAAAAAGACAAGACACACACACATACCCCAAGGCATCAGACACCTTGATGACAGTCACCTTTTTCCTTTTTGAGGTAGACTGCCTGTGAATATCTAGTATATTTTATGGTTGCCGCTAGGAATAGATGGCAAAAAAAAAAAAAAAACTGCATGGAAATTGTAAAGTTTCCACTTATAAATTCACCTCTGTAGGAAACAAACACAAGAGAAGAGAGTTTCTTTCTTTGATTTCTACCAATTTTGACATCTAGGTCCACTGACAATTCTCAAACCCCCCTATTTCAATCCACTGTATTTGCCTGTATGCCCGACACGTAATATCTACAATATCCTGTTGAACAAACGCTTCATGCCTCTCAGGACACTGCATGACATAGAATAAAGAAGATAAAAGACAAAGTACAAAAGCAAATGCATTTCTTCCAAAAGCAAGGAAACAGCAGATAATGCAAGGGAAGATGAATAAAAAGTAGGCATATTTCTCCATCTAGATTGTTATGGAGTATAAATCCATACTGCTTTAAAGCATACTTGAAACAGAGGGTAGAGGATAACTCTGAATGCCTGACATCGATCATGTAAAAATGTAAGGGTTTGAAATTATATATTATTAATGCCCAATGTATCCATGTACAGGTTATTACACAATATATGGACAGTTTTACAGTATAACTATATTTCTCATTCGAATACATTAACCATACATAAGACACACATTTGAAAGAAGCAGTACAGAACCACGGTCAAAGTTAATGTATGAGGGAAAAGAGTGCCATTTGGGATGCAGCCTGTATAAGAATAATAAGATACTTAGACATAAGTTCATAGAGGCTGAAGGTATGGTAAGAGGCAGAGTTGTAGGCCAGGCTACTGTAGGCCTAGGAGGCAGAGGTGAACGTTTCTTACAGCTAAAGTTGAGGACCCAGCAGCCGTTCAGGAGGCCAAGGAGAGTGGACAGGGTGGTGGGCATCGGCCCGTCTGGTACCACCACATGAGTGACTAGAGGAATGGGAGAAGAAAAACGGGAGGTCATCCAAAGATGTATTTTAGTGCATGGGTAGTGATGGATACAGCACATATCAACTAATGTCTGCCACTTCATGGGTTGGGTTAGTACACATCAAATGCATGCCAGTGCATTCAATTGGTTTCGTATCTGTTTAAAACAGTTACAATCTGATAATTAGGCCTAGTTATGAAAATGTAATATCAATGTAGGCCTACTAAATAAATAGACAGTTGAATACAATTTTAATAGAATAGCCTTCTCCAAAATATTATTTGAATAAAATAATGGCAATGTCTTTGTTGTGAGTGATTGCAACACCGGCATGGGTAGAATCTGCCTCATTCACACCAGGCTTAGACAATGAGACTTTTTACATATATTCGTGTTGTCTCTGCAGTCAACAAGGCTCTGTGGCTGACAGGCTGCAAAATGACCTTAATTGTATCTCGGGGCTAAACTCTGTGGTTTACATGCTGTGGAGCTTTGCTCTGCCTTCACTTTAAATAATATGAGACACTGAAGTCTTTACTACCCAAAGCCCTGTAAGTCTAACGCTCATCACAACAGAAGTCACAAACAGCTTATGAGAAATTTCTTCACTTACTTTCTAGCCCTGTCCTCGGTTCCAACTACCATTACCAAAGAACTAACAAACTGCCTTCCCTGTTACTCTGTATCACTAAGATTTGCAAAGCTCCAAAAAGGTAGCTACTTGTATGTAATAAGTGATGTTGCAACCCTTTCACAATACAACAAATGTGAGTCTTCTGTTTCTTAATCAAACCTAGAGTGGTTGGGAGTAACCAGGAATTAAGTCCCAAAATGTGCCTGGACCCAAATCTCTTTGTGCTGCATTGCCAACTCCTATTTGGTCGTTGACATGCCAAACAAATGTTTGCCATAGGATTTGGCACGACAGAACTAACAGATCTGGGAGCAGGCTAGTATCAAATATGTTGTAGCAGGTGGCAGTGTACGGGTAGATGGGTACAGGTATAGTGGACAGGTAAGTTACCAGAGCAGGAGAAGGCGTCTGCCCTCTTTCCTCCCAGGAGATGTCCCAGTTTGGCCAGCCGGGTCTGTTGGGACTGGGACAGTTTACTGCCCAGTACAACTACCTGTTCCTCCAGTCTCACACCTTCACTGGCCTGTAACAGAACATAGACACACACCATGGGTTTTAAATGACAGATTTTATATGTTGTTGCCCTCTTGCAACTTACTGTATATAATAAATAAAAAAAGGTATAAAATAAAACAACCTCCTGCTCTTTCCATAGTCGTATAATTTGGAATAAGTTAACGTAGAGCTAGAAGGTAATGGTTGATGTAACATTGCTTTTGTGTGAGAACAATGATGGACTGATGGGCATACCTTATTGAGGCTGGGTGAAGGACTGAGAGGTGAGTTGACTGGGTGGGGTCCTTCAGAGGCTGCCAGAAGGATTGCCTGCATCTCTGGGCTCACGGCATAGTCCACAGGGCGAAGGCCAAACATATTCCTGTTAGATAGAGATACAGACTGTCTCCGTCACAAACCTGAACCATGTCAAAACTGTCTGGGTATCCGGATACACAAACTAGTACCATCTAGCAGCCGGACAGCAATGCATCATTCTGGGTGCTAAGATTAGGGTTATACAGACATGGATGGTAACAAAGTCACTCATCGGTGACAATATGATACAATATATTAGTGCATGGATTGACATAGGGCTATGAGGATCCAGTGAACAGCAATACAGCGCGAGACACTGAGACACAGAAGACAAAGTGAAACAGCAAATTCCTGGAAGAGGGGAAGGAAGGGATGAGAAAAAGGAGGGGAAGAGGGAGGAGAAGCAGAACAGGTTGGTGCATAAAGATTAGGCGTCAGCAAAGATAACACCTGGGGGACAATTAATAGGTCCACTGGTCCATAAAATATTTCAATTGGATTCATAACACCCCCCCCCCCCACCCCCCCACACAGATAGACACACAAATACTGCAGACGCGAACATGTACAAAAACACACACACACACACACACATTCCCAGTGAAAGGATATGAAAAGCATGGAAAATTGCTTTGGGTAGGTGGTGTAGTGTGTGTATCTAAGGGGTGTGGGTAACCACTGAAACCAAGCCTTTCATACTGATAAGGGAAAATGCATTAATGTATCCATTCAGATCTGAATGCAGAGTACAGTAGTTGCACAGTGTTTTGTCCAATGTTTTTTTTTTTACATAAAAATGAATTCTCAAACTTCCTCCATCTACATACGACAAACCTTGCTATAAATGAATAGGCCAGGTGTTTTGTCAGTTGTTATATCTGTAAGTAAATACCCCATTGAGATCATATTTTATTGATCATGATACATATATGATGTGTGAGGATCCAAGCCAAGACGATGACATACAGAAGAGGAACCAGAAACACCCGATGCATGGCTCTGTGCAGTTCTCAGTGCAGCTGGGGAAGCGAAGCGATCAGCTGTGAAAGCCCAAAAACACCTTGTGTCTGGGAGTGCCTTGTTTCTCTTGTTTCTTACATTTTTCTACACCAAAAAAATATACATCTCTCGTGTTTTTGTTTTGTTTTAGTTATATATTTTTATATTGAATACTGCCCTGCTGCAAGTTAAACCCAGAATGCAATCAAAAACTAAAAGCAATGTATTTGGGACAAACCATTCACTAAACCCTAAACCTCAACTAAATCTCGTAATGAATAATATGGAAATTGAGCAAGTTGAGGTGACTAAACTTCTTGGAGAATCCCTGGATTGTAAACTGTCATGGTCAAAACAAATTGATACAACATTAGCTAAGATTGGGAGAAGTTTGTCCATAAGAAACCGCTTCTCTGCCTTCTTAACGCTATCAACAAGGCAGGTCATACAGGCCCTAGTTTCTACCTTCTTAACAACACTATCAACAAGGCAGGTCATACAGGCCCTAGTTTCTACCTTCTTAACAACACTATCAACAAGGCAGGTCATACAGGCCCTAGTTTCTACCTTCTTAACAACACTATCAACAAGGCAGGTCATACAGGCCCTAGTTTCTACCTTCTTAACAACACTAACAAGGCAGGTCATACAGGCTCTAGTTTTGACGCACCTGGACTACTGTTCAGTCATGATGTACGGTGCCACAAAGAGGGATTTAGGAAAATTATAATTGGCTCAGAGCAGGGCAGCACGGCTGGCCATTAAAAGTATACCGGAAGCTAACAATGATAAGCATGTCAATCTCTCATAGCTCAAAGTAAGAGAGAGATTGACTTAATCACGACTTGTTTTTGTAAGAAGAATTGACAAGCTGAATGTTTCGAGCGGTCTGTTTAACCTTTCCTTTGGTCTGATGAGTCCAAATTTGAGATTTTTGGTTCCAACCGCCACGTCTTTGTGAGACAGAGTTGGTGAACGGATGATCTCTGCATGTGTGGTTCCCACCATGAAGCATGGAGGTAGTGTGATGGTGCTTTGCGGGTGAAATTGTCAGTGATCTATTTAGAAATCAAGGCACACTTAACCAGCATGGCAACCACAACATTATGCAGCGATATGCCATCCCATCTGGTTTGTGCTTAGTGGGAGTATCATTTGTTTGTCAACGGGACAATGACCCAGAACACACCTCCAGGCTGTGTAAGGGCTATTTGACCAAGGAGAGTGAGGGAGTGCTGCATCAAAAGACCTGACCTCAACCCAATTGAGATGGTTTGGGAGGAGTTGGAGCGCAGAGTGAAGGAAAAGCAGTGCTCAGCATATGGGAGAACTCATTCAAGACTATTGTTAAAACATTCCTCATGAAGCTGGTTGAGAGAATGCCAAGAGTGTGCAAAGCTGTCATCAAGGCAAAGAGTGGCTACTTTAAAGAATCTCAAATATATTTGTTTAACACTTAATTGGTTACTATATGATTCCGTATGTGTTATTTCATGGTTTTGATGTCTTCACTATTATTCCAAAATAGTAAAAATAAAGAAAAACTCTTGAATGAGAAGGTGTCCCCAAATGTTTCACTGGTAATGTATGCATGTAAACTCATAAAACAAATTATTAAATCCCCTTTTCAATGAACCATAAACAATTAATGAACATGTACCTGTGGAACGGTCGTTAAGACACTAACAGCTTACAGAGGCAATTAAGGTCACAGTTATGAAAACTTAGGACAATAAAGAGGCCTTTCCACTGATTCTGAAAAACACCAAAAGAAAGATGCCCAGGGTCCCTGCTCATCTGTGTGAATGTGCCTTAGGCATGCTGCAAGGAGGCATGAGGACTGCAGATGTGGCCAGGGCAATAAATTGCAATGTCCGTACTGTGAGACAGGACAGACAGCTGATTGTCCTCGCAGTGGCAGACCACGTGTAACAACACCTGCACAGGATCAGGTACATCCGAACATCACACCTGCGGGACAGGTACAAGACGGCAACAACAATTGCCAGAGTTACACCAGGAACGCAAAATCCCCCCGCCAGTGCTCAGACTGTCCTCAATAGGCTGAGAAAGGCTATTACACCAGCAACAACATTGTCTATGGGCACAAACCCACCGTCACTGGACCAGACAGGACTGTCAAAAAGTGCTCTTCACTGACGAGTCGCGGTTTTTGTTGAAGGAATGAGCGTTACACCGAGGCCTGTAGTCTGGAGAGGGATCGATTTGGAGGTGGAGGGGCCGTCACAGCATCATCGGACTGAGTTTGCTGTCATTGCAGGCAATCTCAACGCTGTGCGTTACAGGGAAGACATCCTAATCCCTCATGTGGTACCCTTCCTGCAGGCTCATCCTTACATGACAATGCCACCATCCATACTGCTCGTTCTGTGCGTGATTTCCTGCAAGACAGGAATGTCTGTTCTGCCATGGCCAGCAAAGAGCCTGGATCTCAAACCCACTGAGCACGTCTGGGACCTGTTGGATTGGCAGGGATGAGGGCTAGAAAACATTTGGTTGAGGTTATTGTTGCCAAAAGGAGGGTGAACCAGTTATAAATCCAAGGACTCACATACTTTTTCCACCCTGCACTGTGAATGTTTACAGGGTGTGTCCAATAAAGACATGAAAACGTAATTGTTTGTGTTTTATTAGATTAAGCAGAATGTGTTTGTCTGTTGTTGTGACCTAGATGAATATCTGATCAAATTTGATGACCAATTTATGCAGAAATATTCCAAAGGGTTCAAATACTTAACTATTAACTAGTTAAATAACTATTTCATCCAATTCCCAGTGGGTCAGAAGTTTACATACACTCAATTAGTATTTGGTAGCATTGGCTTTAAATTGTTTAACCTGGGTCAAACGTTTCAGGTAGCCTTCCACAAGCTTCCCACAATGAGTTGGCTGAATTTTGGCCCATTCCTCCTGACATAGCTGGTGTAACTGAGTCAGGTTTGTTGGCCTCCTTGCTCGCACATACTTTATCAGTTCTGCCCACACATTTTCTATAGGATTGAGGTCAGGGCTTTGTGATGGCCTCTCCAATACTTGGACTTTGTTGTCCTTAAGCCATTTCGCCACCACTTTGTAAGGATGCTTGGGGTCATTGTCCATTTGGAAGACCCATTTGCAATCAAGCTTGAACTGATGTATTGAGATGTTGCTTCAATATATCCACATAATTTTACTTCCTCATGCAGCCATATATTTTGTGAAGAGCACCAGTCCCTCCTGCAGCAAAGCACCCCCACAGCATGATGCTGCCACCCCTGTGCTTCACGGCTGGGATGCTGTTCTTCGGCTTCCAAGCCTCCCCATTTTTCCTCCAAACATAAACGATGATCATTATGGCCAAACAGTTCTGTTTGTTTCATCAGACCAGAGGACATTTCTCCAAAAAGTACGATCTTTGTCCCCATGTGCAGTTGCAAACTGTAGTCTGGCTTTTTTTATGGCGGTTTTGGAGCAGTGGCTTCTTCCTTGCTGAGAGGCCTTTCAGGTTATGTCGATATAAGACTTATTTCCTTGGTCATCTTCACAAGGTCCTTTGCTGTTGTTCTGGGATTGATTTGCACTTTTCACACCAAAGTACGTTCATCTCTAGGAGACAGAATGCGTCTCCTTCCTGAGCCGTATGACGGCTGCGTGGTCCCATGGTGTTTATACTTGCGTACTGTTGTTTGTACAGATGAATGTGGTACCTTCAGGCGTTTGGAAATTGCTCCCAAGGATGAACCAGACTTGTGGAGGTCTACAATTGTTTTTCCTGAGGTCTTGGCTGATTTCCCAATGATGTCAAGCAGAGACACTGAGTTTGAAGGAAGGCCTTGAAATACATCCACAAGTACACCTCCAATTGACTCAAATTATCTCATTTAGCCTATCAGAAGCTTCTAACGCCATGACATCATTTTCTGGAATTTTCCAAGCTGTTTAAAGGCACAGTCAACTTAGTGTATGTAAACTTCTGACTCATTGGAATTGGGATACAGTGAATTATAAGTGAAATCATCTGTCTGTAAACAATTGTTGGGAAAATGACCTGTGTCATGCACAAAGTAGATGTCCAAACCGACTTGCCAAAACGAGTTTGTTAACAATACATTTGTGGAGTGTTGAAAAACGAGCTTTAATGACTCCAATCTAAGTGTATGTAAACTTCCGACTTCAACTGTATGCATCTCTGCCTGTCTACACTATGAGGTTGGAATAATACTGTGAAATGGTGAAATATTAGGATAATACCATTTTAGTGTAATGGCAGTTTGAAATAACTGCCTAACATTACTGCCTGTTTGAGTTGAGTGGTGACATCACCAGGTGGTAAATTAGTTAGACCAATAAGAAAGAGTTCCCAAACCTCTGCCCATAATGGCTAGTTTTCTGTTTTCCCCTCCCCACTCAGACAGTCCTAACAAAATTCTAGCTTGAGAAATTGCTCTTCGCTAAGAAGCTATTTTTGTTAATTTTTGACCATTTTAATTGAAAACTATGACAGTAAGGTACTTAATTGTCACACAGAAAATATTTGATATTGAGATAAAAAAAAAAGGCTGCATGAGACCTTTAAGCATTTCACTGTGCTACTGCATGTGACAAATAAAACTTTCACTTGAAACACAAACACTTCTTTAGTCTAAATACACAAACAAAAAAGACAATCTGTCCAATGTTGCAGAAGCAGAGCTGGGTTGAGGCTATCGAGATGGATGATTTCAGTGGACATGGCCACAGAGAAATCCTCTTTCTTTCTCTCACCGTGCAGCTCTGTGTGCCAATCAATCCATTAGGGATGGCACTGGCTCTCTGACTCCGGCACAGCCTTCAGGGAAATTATTTTGGACTTGGAGGACCAGGGTGTCTTTGTGTTTGTGTGTGTGTTTGTTTGTGGACGTGTTTAACTATACTTGTGGGGACCAGAAGTAAATTAACAAAAATTGGACTAACTGGGGATATTTTGTTAGTCCCCACAAGGTCAAATTCCTTTTCTATGGATTTAGGGTAGAATTTGGTTTTGGGGTTAATGATAGAGTTAGGGCAATGGTTAGGGAAAATAGGATTTTGAGTGGGACTGAATTGTGTGTCAGTCCCCAAAAGATTAGTTATACAAGACTGAGGCAGCGTGTGATCATCCCTGTGTGTGTTTGTGTAGACTAAATTCATTGATAGTGTGTGGCGGGGAAGGGTTGCACTTGTCTTGTGGCATCATGACAGATTGTCTCTTTTGCCTTGCAGACGACTAGCAGGCAGGCAGGGGAAACTTGCGTAAATCTGCTGTTGCTAACCTCTGTCTCCAAGGCCCCGGGCGCCACCCACTACAGCACATCAACATGCTGAGCAGTGGGGAAGCGAGAAGGGAAGGTGAGAGAGAAAAGACAGAAGGGGAAAATAAATGAAAGGAGAGAGAAGATAGAAGGGGAGAATATATAGGTAATTGTTCCTTCAGCGCTCAGTTAACGACCGCCACCTTATCAGCATCAAATAATATGCGAGTGTCCTCACACACACAAGCCCCTTCCCACCCCACTGGCTGATGTATTCTAAGCCAACCTGCCCAATGAGGTCAAACCACTTGACCATCAAACAACCAATCAGTGTCCGGGTGTCCAACTAGAATTGTGACTCCGGCTGTCCGCTACCACACATCATGCAAAATTAACTCATGGTATTTGTGACTGGTAAATAGGGTTGCAAAGGGTCAGGAAAGGGTCAGGAAGTTAAGCTGGAATTTGGGAATTTTGCTTAAATTCATCAAAAAGTTTAGCTTATAACAGAGAACCTTTTTTTGTGGGATATACATAAGGCAATTCTAAGTATTGCGGCATATTTAGGCTACACTATCCCCAATTCAATGGAATTGCAACCCTCTGCATGCACAGTGCATTCTTCCATCATATGTACAGCTGATTCTCCAGGACTTGCACACTAATGAGATACTAGAGCCCACACTACTACATGGACTGCGCAAAGGAGTACATGCTTTCTGGTAAGTTTTTATTACAATACCGGGTGGGGTGAATATATTTTACATGACATGCATCATTTTTTTTTGTTAACTAGTAAATAGTAGCCTACAGCAAAGTTAAATAATTTCAAACTTTTATCAATTTCTGATCAATTTTCTTGCTACCATGTGGATTTTAGCTTGCTTGAGCCTGCTAACTGAGGAGTGTTAATTCTCCTGTTTCCATACATGGTTCATTTTAAAACATGTATCTTACAAAGGAGTTGTTTAATCTAACTGCTTAACTATTTATATGTTCATGGAATTGTATTTGTTTTACTCATTTTTAAAAATCTTAACAGGAAAATGCCAAGGGCACTGATGTATGGAAAGATTTCACTGCAGCTTATGTAGAAGGAAAAGCTGTGTACATTTGCAAATAATGTTCAAAATAACATGTGAAGAATGCAACAAAGATGCAGAATCATCTGGCCAAGTGCATAAAGTTCCCTCATGGCTCACAACAAGCAACCTCTGGACAAAAGTCCCTCTACTTCTATTCGAAGTGAAAATGATGAATCGAACACCTTATCGATAGCAACAGCTCATGGTCCTTCTGGAATCAGAAGTTTTTTTGACTCAATGGAGGAACGTAGTCAGAGAAATGCTGATGAATGTATGCAAATGGTTCACCTCTGATGCTCACAGGCAATGTGTATTGGAAGAGATTTCTGAATGTTCTTTGCCCAGCATACACCCCTCCAACCAGACATGCTTTATCTACTAATTTGCTGGATGTAGAGTTCAACAGAGTTCAAGTGAAGGTGTAGCAAATCATAGAGAAAGCAGACTGTATTGCAATCATCTCTGATGGGTGGTCTAATGTTCGTGGGCAAGGAATAATTAACTACATCATCTCCACCTCTCAACCAGTATTCTACAAGAGCACAGACACAAGGGACAACAGACACACCGGTCTCTACATTGCAGATGAGCTGAAGGCAGTCATCAATGACCTTGGACCACAGAAGGTATTTGCACTGGTGACAGACAATGCTGTGAACATGAAGGCTGCTTGGTCTAAAGTGGAGGAGTCCTATCCTTACATCACACCCATTGGCTGTGCTGCTCATGCATTGAATCTGCTCCTTAAGTACATCATGCCAATGAAAACAATGGATACACTCTACAAGAGAGCCAAGGAAATTATTAAGTATGTGAAGGGTCATCAATTTATAGCACTACCTCACCAAGCAAAGTGAGAAAAATAAGAGCACCACATTGAAGCTGCCCAGCAACACCCATTGGGGTGGTGTTGTCAACATGTTTGACAGTCTCCTGGAGGGGAGGGAGTCTCTCTAAGAAATGGCCATATCACAGTCTGACCCATCAAGATGATCCTGGATGATGTATTTTGGGAGAGTGGTAAGCAGCCTGAAACTCCTGAAACCTATAGCAGTACCCATTGCACGGATTGAAGGAGACAATGCCATCCTGTCTGATGTTAAGACTAGAGGTCGACCGATTATGATTTATCAACGCCGATACCGATTATTGGAGGACCAAAAAAAGCCGATACCGATTAAATCGGACTATTTTTATTTATTTATTTGTAATAATGACAATTACAACAATACTGAATGAACACATTTTAACTTAATATAATACATCAATAAAAATCAATTTAGCCTCAAATAAATAATGAAACATGTTCAATTTAGTTTAAATAATGCAAAAACAAAGTGTTAGAGAAGTAAAGGTACAATATGCGCCATGTAAAAAAGCTAACGTTTAAGTTCCTTGCTCAGAACATGAGAACATATGAAAGTTGGTGGTTCCTTTTAACATGAGATGCTTGTTCTAGGACCCAAGAAACAAAGAGATCTTCTGTTGAATCTGACAATTAATCTTAATGGTTGTACAGTCGTCTCAAATAAAACTGTGAAGGACCTCGGCGTTACTCTGGACCCTGCTCTCTCTTTTGAAGAACATATCAAGACTGTTTCAAGGACAGTTTTTTTCCATCTACGTAACATTGCAAAAATCTGAAACGTTCTGTCCAAAAATGATGCAGAAAAATGAATCCATGCTTTTGTCACTTCTAGATTAGACTACTGCAATGCTCTACTTTCTGGCTACCTGGATAAAGTACTAAATAAACTTCAGTTAGTGTTAAATATGGCTGCTCGAATCCTGACTAGAACCAAAAAAATTGATTATATTACTCCAGTGCTAGCCTCCCTACACTGGCTTCCTGTCAAGGAAAGGGCTGATTTCAAGGTTTTACTGCTAACCTACAAAGCATTACATGGGCTTGCTCCTACCCATCGCTCTGATTTGGTCCTGCCGTACATACCTACACGTACGCTACAGTCACAAGACGCAGGCCTCCTAATTGTCTCTAGAATTTCTAAGCAAACAGCTGTAGGCAGGGCTATCTCCTATAGAGCTCCATTTTTATGGAATGGTCTGCCTACCCATGTGAGAGACGCAAACTCGGTCTCAACCTTTAAGTCTTTACTGAAGACTCTTCTCTTCAGTGGGTCATATGATTGAGTGTAGTCTGGCCCATGAGTGTGAAGGTGAACGGAAAGGCTCTGGAGCAACGAACCACCCTTGCTGTCTCTGCCTGGCCGGTTCCCCTCTTTCCACTGGGATTCTCTGCCTCTAACCCTATTACAGGGGCTGAGTCACTGGCTTACTAGGGCTCTTTCATACCGTCCCTAGGAGGGGTGCATCGCTTGAGTGGGTTGAGTCACTGATGTGATCTTCCTGTCTGGGTTGGCGCCCCCCCTTGGGTTGTGCCGTGGAGGAGATCTATGTGGGCTATACTCGGCCTTGTCTCAGGATGGTAAGTTGGTGGTTGAATATATCCCTCTAGTGGTGTGGGAGCTGTGCTTTGGCAAAGTGGGTGGGGTTATATCCTTCCTGTTTGGCCCTGTCCGGGGGTGTCCTTGGATGGGGCCACAGTGTCTCCTGACCCCTCCTGTCTCAGCCTCCAGTATTTATGCTGCAGTAGTTTGTGTCGGGGGGCTAGGGTCAGTTTGTTATATCTGGAGTACTTCTCCTGTCCGGTGTCCTGTGTGAATTTAAGTATGCTCTCTCTAATTCTCTCTCTCTTTCTCTCGGAGGACCTGATCCCTAGGACCATGCCTCAGGACTACCTGACATGATGACTCCTTGCTGTCCCCAGTCCACCTGGCCGTGCTGCTGCTCCAGTTTCAACTGTTCTGCCTGTGATTATTATTATTTGACCATGCTGGTCATTTATGAACATTTGAACATCTTGGCCATGTTCTGTTATAATCTCCACCCGGCACAGCCAGAAGAGGACTGGCCTGGTTCCTCTCTAGGTTTCTTCCTAGGTTTTGGCCTTTCTAGGGAGTTTTTCCTAGCCACCGTGCTTCAACACCTGCATTGCTTGCTGTTTGGGGTTTTAGGCTGGGTTTCTGTAAAGCACTTTGAGATATCAGCTGATGTACGAAGGGCTATAAATAAATTTGATGAGAATTCAATATTCCAAGGTAAGAGGTTTTAGGTTGTTGTTAATATAGTATTTATAGGACTATTTCTCTCTATGCCATTTGTATTTCATATACCTTTGACTATTGGATGTTCTTATAGGCACTATAGTATTGCCAGTGTAACAGTATAGCTTCCGTCCCTCACCTCGTCCCTACCTGGGCTCAAACCAGGAACACATCGACAACAGCCACACTCGAAGCAGCGTTATCCATCGCTCCACAAAAGCTGCGTTATCCATCGCTCCACAAAAGCCGCGGCCTTTGCAGAGCAAGGGGAATAACTACTCCAAGTCTCAGAGCGAGTGAAGTTTGAAACGCTATTAGCGCGCACCTCGCTAACTAGCTAGCCATTTCACATCGGTTACACCAGCCATTAGGCTGATAGGCTTGAAGTCATAAACAGCGCTGTGCTTGCGAGCTGCTGGCAAAACGCACAAATGTGCTGTTTGACTGAATGCTTACAAGCCTGCTGCTGCCTACCATCGCTCAGTCAGACTGCTCTAACAAATCATAGACTTAACATAATAACACAGAAATACGAGCCTTTGGTCATTAATATGGTCGAATCCGGAAACTATCATTTCGAAAACAAAACGTTTATTATTTCAGCGAAATACGGAACTGTTCCGTATTTTATCTAACGGGTGGCATCCCTAAGTCTAAATATTCTTGTTACCTTAAATTTTATGTCATAATTACATACAATTTTGGCAAATTAGTTCGCAATGAGCCAGCCTGCCCAAACTGTTGCATATACCCTGACTCTGCATGCAATGAACGCAAGAGAAGTGACACAATTTCACCTGGTTAATATTGCCTGCTAACCTGGATTTCTTTTAGCTAAATATGCAGGTTTAAAAATATATACTTCTGTGTATTGATTTTAAGAAAGGCATTGGTGTTTATGGTTAGGTACAGTCACAGTCGTCTCCCTGCGTTGCATCGATTATATGCAACGCAGGACACGCTAGATAAACTAGTAATATCATCAACCATGTGTTGTTTTTTTTTTACCTTTATTTAACTAGGCAAGTCAGTTAAGAACAAATTCTTATTTAATATGACGGCCTAGGAACAGTGGGTTAACTGCCTGTTCAGGGGCAGAACGACAGATTTGTACCTTGTCAACTTGGGGATTTGAACTTGCAACCTTCCGGTTACTAGTCCAACGCTCTAACCACTAGGCTACCCTGCCACCCGTGTAGTTAACTAGTGATTATGATTGATTGTTTTTTATAAGATAAGTTCAATGCTAGCTAGCAACTTACCTTGGCTTCTATTGCATTCGCGTAACAGGCAGTCTCCTCGTGGAGTGAAATGAGAGGCAGGTGGTTAGAGCGTTGTACTAGTTAACTGTAAGGTTGCAAGATTGGATCCCCCGAGCTGAGAAGGTGAAAATCTGTAGTTCTGCCCCTGAACAAGGCAGTTAACCCACCGTTCCTAGGCCGTCATAGAAAATAAGTATGTGTTCTTAACTGACTTGCCTAGTTAAATAAAGGTATATAAAAAAAATAATAAAATTAAATGTTTAAAAATAAAATAGGCACCCAAAAATGAAAACTTGAAATCGGCCCTAATTAATCATCCATTCCGATTAATCGGTCGACCTCTAGTTCAGACTCTGCTTGCAGATGTAAGAGAAGAAATCCGTACTTCCCTGCCCACTTCACTGTTGCTCCATGCAGAGGAATCTGCAGTTCTGAAATACATCAAAAAGTGTGAAGACTTCTGCCTGAAGCCCATACATACCACAGCGTACATGTTGGACTCCAAATATGCTGGCAAGAGCATCCTGTCTGGTGCAGAGAACAACAAGGCCTATGGTGTCATCACTACGGTATCTCCCCACCTTGGCCTGGATGAGGGCAAGGTTCTTAGCAGTCAGACAAAGTACACTTCCAACTAAGGAAGCAAGGGCTTTGGGATGGAGATACAATATGGCAGTCGTGACAGCACATCTCATCAGCCACCTGGTGGAAGGGACTTTGTGGATCTGAGGCTCTTTCCCCTGTTGCCTCAATCATCCTCCAAATCCCACCAACATCAGCAACCTCAGAGCGTAACTCGTCCTTGTTTGTGAACACACACACCAAAGCACGCAACAGGCTGACCAATACAAGGGTTGAAATATTGGTGGCCCTCCAGGCAAATTTGAGCCTGGCAACGAGCCATCCCCAACAAGGTTGGAAAGTGAGTGAAGAGGAGGCCTCAGAATCTGATGTTCAAGAGGTAGATATTGAGGAGGTCCAGGGAGAAGACATGGAAGCCTGAGAGGAAGACAACCAAACCTTTAGTTTCTAGACTATCATTTTACAGATGCATGTTGAAAACATTTTTAGGAGATGCAATGGATCATTGGGGATCATTCAATATTCCCTTTCTTTTGTTGTTCAGTGAAATCATCCCATGTGAAGAGTCAACTCATTTAATTAAAGTTCAATTCATAACTAAATTGTTTTTGTTTTTTTTCTATTAGAAGGATTTAATCATTTGCAATTATGTCTACTAATGATAAACTTTTTACAATATGGGCCACTTCTGCTATCCATGAGATTAAGTGTCTTTTTTGCCAAGCAGAGGGCATAGAATATGGTGAAAACTAGAGACAATTATGGAAGACCAGACTATGTACGATGGATAAGTGACTAAGGTTTGGTTCACTCGCTATGGTGTCAGATAATGGGGATCCAAATAAAGACTATCATAAATACTCATGTGTCCAGATCTCTGATGAGGCTTGTCAAATGTATGCTTATTTTTTACATTTAAAAAAAGTAAAGACTCAGAGCTTGAAAATGGTATCTCGTACACTGTAGTTGGAGGACGCACAAGACAGTTATGCTGCTTTAAAAGTTTATATACTTGTTATCCCACTTAAAAGACAAGTTGGAGAAAAATGCCGTTTGAAAGATTCACACTTCCTAGAGAACACTTCTTTGTTCACACATCATTCCATCTTAAGCCTCACCCACACATGTAAATGCATGAGTCCGTATGAAAATGTCCTCCAGAAAGTCATCACGCTACTTAAACCCAGCCAAATTCAGGGCAGGAAAGTTTGAGAGCTGTAGCAACCCTTTTGCAGTTGTCCATAGATAGATCTTTTCATAAATCTGCAGTAGCAAAGATGATCTATATACTGACCAGGGAAGAGCCCATTCTGGTATAGACAGAAGCCTGAGACATGCAGCCCAATCAGGACTAATCTCTAGGCATGTCCAACCACTCCATTATCTCAACCAATCATAACTAGAGAAGGATCCTGTCTTTCTCCCTGTATAGCTCAGTGCTTTCTCCTTGGCTCAACTAATTTAAAATGTTTATTCATATTTACACATCCCACACCAGTTTGTAATTAAGGCACATAAAAGTTGCCATGTTCAAGAAGGCACTTCTACAAAAACAAATTATTACTTTCTTAAATTAATAACATCAAACAATATATTTATTCAGGGAAACCCCATTGAGACCAGGGTCTCATTCCCAAGTGTGCCCTGATCTCAGCAATACAACAACCAATAGAATGTAAAACAAAACAGCAATCAATACAAAACATCAAATTTAAGAAGAACAGTTCGATTCCTCAGCAACTAGGTCCTCAATCAACACCATAAACTACCCGAGCAGCAACAGAACATCCAATTGTAAGGAGTTCTGCAAATTGTTCCAGCAGTGAGGTGCATTAAAACTAAAAACGGAATTACCTAATTCAGTGGAGACCTGAGGAACATCAAGAGTTAACCAACCCTGTGAATGGGTTTGGTAAATCATGTTTTTATACTTCAACAACGAAGTCGGAAGCTTTTATAGTAGAGCTTAGTAAACAAAAAGAGAATAGTGAAGTGATCTACTGGACTTTAAAGAGGACCAGCCAACCTTTTGATGCAGGATGCAGTGATGAGTATTAAAAATGTCCAACTGTGGTAAAGCGAAGGGTGCTTTGACAGACGGCATCCAAAGGTTTAAGAGTATTAGCTGCTGCATTCTGATAAATTGTGTCACCATAGTCAAGAACTAGCAGAAAAGTTGACTGTATAATCTGTTTCCTGCTGTTCAGGGAGAGGCAAGATCTATTTCTAAAAAAAAGCCCACTTTAAATCTTAGTTTTTTAACTAAAGTACTATAGCTCACCAGCATGTTTTTTTAATCGACAATCCAAAAGCCCAGATATTTATAGGCGGGAAACTCATCGTTGGGAATATCAATCGATTCATAAATATGTAGACCATCTCTATTTTAGAGAACATATATTTAGTGTTCCTGACATTAAGTATAAGTTTGAAACTACCAATTTTTGTAAGGCAACAAAAACAGATTGCAGCTCTAAAAACACCTGGTCTACAGTTGGGGCAATGGCATCTGACGCGACAAATGCCTCAGATCCTGTAACCAGTCACATACAGTGGGGCAAAAAACTATTTAGTCAGCCACCAATTTCCCACTTAAAAAGATGAGATAGGTACCATTTCAACTATGACAGACAAAATGAGAAAAAAAATCCAGAAAATCACATTGTAGGATTTTTTATTTATTTATTTGCAAATTATGGTGGAAAATAAGTATTTGGTCACCTACAAACAAGCAAGATTTCTGGCTCTCACAGACCTGTAACTTCTTTAATTGGCTCCTCTGTCCTCCACTTGTAACCTGTATTAAAGGCACTTGTTTGAACTTGTTATCTGTATAAAAGACACCTGTCCACAACCTCAAACAGTCACACTCCAAACTCCACTATGGCAAAGTCCAAAGAGCTGTCAAAGGACACCAGAAACTAAATTGTAGACCTGCACCAGGCTGGGAAGACTGAATCTGCAATAGGTAAGCAGCTTGGTTTGAAGAAATCAACTGTGGGAGCAATTATTAGGAAATGGAAGACATACAAGACCACTGATAAGCTCCCTCGATCTGGGGCTCCACGCAAGATCTCACCCCTGTGGGGTCAAAATGATCACAAGAACGGTGAACAAAAATCCCAGAACCACACGGGGGACCTAATGAATGACCTGCAGAGAGCTGGGACCAAAGTAACAAAGCCTACCATCAGTAACGCACTACGCCACCAGGGACTCAAATCCTGCAGTGCCAGTACATGTCCAGGCCCGTCTGAAGTATGCTAGAGAGCATTTGTCATATGGTCAGATGAAACCAAAATATAACAACTTTTTTGGTAAAAACTCAACTCGTCGCGTTTGGAGGACAAAGAATGCTGAGTTGCATCCAAAGAACACCATACCTACTGTGAAGCATTGGGGTGGAAACATCATGCTTTGGGGCTGTTTTTCTACAAAGGGACTGATACGTGTAAAGGAAAGAATGAATGGGGCCATGTATCGTGAGATTTTGAGTGAAAATCTCCTTCCATCAGCAAGGGCATTGAAGATGAAACGTGGCTGGTTCTTTGAGCATGACAATGATCCCAAACACACCGCCCGGGCAACGAAGGAGTGGCTTCGTAAGAAGCATTTCAAGGTCCTGGAGTGGCGTAGCCAGTCTCCAGATCTCAACCCCATAGAAAATCTTTGGAGGGAGTTGAAAGTCCGTGTTGCCCAGCAACACCCCAAAACATCACTGCTCTAGAGGAGATCTGCATGGAGGAATGGGCCAAAATACCAGCAGTGTGTGAAAACCTTGTGAAGACTTACAGAAAACGTTTGACCTCTGTCATTGCCAACAAGGGGTATATAACAAAGTATTGAGATAAACTTTTGTTATTGACCAAATACTTATTTTCCACCATAATTTGCAAATAAATTCATTAAAAATCCTACAATGTGATTTTCTGAATTTTTTCTCTCTCATTTTGTCCGTCATAGTTGAAATGTACCTATGATGAAAATTACAGGCCTCTCTCATCTTTTTAAGTGAGAGAACTTGCACAATTGGTGGCTGACTAAATACTTTTTTGACCCACTGTATGTGACTAAGGGTTTCGCTGCGGATATCAGTGTGCATTCTTCCATACTCACAATATGCTCTACCATATTAATGTGTATAATGCCATGTGGGATGGGCCACAAGAGTGGCTAAAAAAATATATAAATATATATAAATTCAATCATACTCACAAGACGCTCTGTGAAGCCCCGTGCTGCAGCAGTAGCATGGCGATGCCAGTATGTCCGTTCCTGACAGCGTCGTGTAGAGGAGAATCGTTCTTGTAGCCTGGTGTGTTCAACAGCACGCCTCCCCTCTCCACCAACACCTCCACTACACCCAGGTGGCCCAGGTTACATGCCTCGTGCTGTAACACAGGAGCACCGTTATTACATACATTATACAGTGACGGCATCCTTCCTCTTGCATACGCTCTTCTATTACTATGTAATACATACTAGCACTGATGACATTGAATATTCAATGAGGCTGTTAAAGGGATACTTCTGAATTTTGAGTCAGTGGAACTCGTGGATACCAATTCTGTGTCTCTGCGTGCAGTTTGAAGGAAGTTGCTAACTAGCACTAGCGCAATAAGATACCCATAGACTTCATCATTACGCTAACTCTAGTTAGCATTGGCTCACGAAACTACCTCTAACTTCCTTCAAATTGAACACAGAAAAACAAAAATAGTTTCCACAAGTTGATTGGACTCTGGAAAAGTAGATAATTGGGCAATTTGCAAAAATTTCTAAGTATCCCTTTAAAAATTCCAAAAGTCATAGATTTGTAATACTGTATGCATACGTATAACAGCGCTTCTATCGGGCAGGGCAAAGTTAAAGACTGGCATGCTATACCAACATGTAAATCAGGGGTGTCAAACATGAAGCCCGTATGAAGGGGTCTAATCGGCCGAGGGTAGTTTGAGTAAAGATTTGTACAAAAGGTGTTGGGGAGGAACGAACACAATATACTTTAAAATGACTAAAACTGTGTAGAGATGACAATGGACCTACATTCATAAAGTTTGTGTCAAGCCCGCTAAAAATCACTGAAATGAAAGTTAGATAGTCAGGGAGCATCGGAAATTTCAAAATCAAATTTTGACGGCAAGGAAATACAACCAGTTTTCAATGAGGCCTTCCGGACCGAATGCAGCCCCCGGGACAAAATGAGTTTGACACCCCTGCCCTGTATTCCTATCTGTCCCTTAATGTATATGATTGGATGTATTTGCTGTCTAGACAAGGAGAGACTGAGGAGACAAGGCTTCACTCACCAGCGGTGTCCATCCAGCATTGTCTTTCAAGTTGGGGTCAGCCCCTTGGTCTAGGAGCTCCTTCACTGTCTCCACATCACCCTGCAGGGGTGACAGAGAAAGGAGGCAGGCCACAGGTTTAGGGTCAGTTGTAAAAGATATGAACATGCCATTCAAACACATTGGCTGATCCAAAATCATCTTAGACCAGCTGCTATTATCAATCAATTACTCTGTGAGGTTCACAAAGATGCATCTGGCCACATGTCTAGGGTCAGGTGTTGGAGACATGTCAACATGTACTCCAAACACAGCATCTGATCCTACACAGGCATCATGGGGCCTGCAGCGATCATCAATCAGGTTCACAGGTACAGAGTCAGTTACTAGAGACATGAGAAGATGCACTTCACACAACCAGCGTGTGTCCCAAATGGCAACCTAAGCCCTATATAGTGCAGTACTTTTACATAGGTATAGGGTGCAATTTGGGAAACAGACAGTAATACAATAAAATAGATAGTCTCCCCAGGTTGTTACTATTGTAGTTTAAGGTTATGTTACTATTGTAGTTTAAGGTTATGTTCCTATTGTAGTTTAAGGTTTTCTGGGTGCCTTGTTGTGAATCTAGCTTAAATCTGAATTTCTAAATCTACCTGGTTGTGCGGTGTGGTTCTCTCATGGCCCAGAGCACTACTCTTTACTGATCAGACAAGCATTCCCTTCCCAGCCCTGGGAGAATAGCAAGGAGCTTAACATAAGCCCTGTAAACACTGCTGTAATCCCTGCCTGGATCCTCCCGAGGTAATCAATGTCCCAACGCTGTGAATGATTGATAATAGCAGCAGGTCTGGGATCAGCTGCTACAATTTGACATGTCTCTAACAACTGACCCTGAGCCTGTGACCCAAGTCATGTTTATCTCACCTTTATTGCTGCCAGGTGTAGGGGTGTCTCTCCCTTGTGGTTTCTCTTCACTACCGCTGGGCTGTTCTGTGACAGTCTGCCCGGGGATCTCTTCCCCAGGGGGGCGGGGGAACACGGACTACTGCCCCACTGCTGCTCTACTCTGGATATCCTGGTGCTGGTGGAGGTTCCACCCTGTCTGGGGCTGGCAGCGGGGGAGGGCGAGGTATGTATGGCTGGGAGTGCAACCCTGTCCACTGCCGGACGTCTACCCTGGCCAGGAGATGCCTTGGGTTTCTTTGGGGTACACTGTGAGATGTTTTTATCTTCCACACAGAATCTTTTGGGAGTGCGCTTAGGAGGGGAGGGCAGGTCAGGCTTTTTAGTCATTTCTTCATTTGGTTTGGAGTGCTGCTTTGCAGATATCTTATCCAGCTGAGAAGGGGTGGTGTGTGGGCTTGGACTGTCCTGGTCCTCAGAGAGTGGGACGTTCTCTCCTGGCTGAACCACCTTCAGGATGCTTCTGCTGGGGCTGAGGATTATGGTGTTCCCCTGAGGGAGATCCTCCTTCTGAGGCTCCGCAGTGGCAGGCAAGGTGGCTGGGCTTTGGAAGGAAACTCTTTTACTAGACCTGTGCTCTCCTTCCTCTGCAGTGACCTGCTCTTCTTCCTCTCCGACATCTCCTTCTCTCGCTCCGCCAAAGCCCCACTGCTGGTTGATTGCCTCCAGCCTCTGTGTCTTGACATTCTGCTTGGTTTCTTCATGCTTGGTTGGTTTCTGCCCACCCACAGCTGCAGGCTTCCTGACACCACCACCATTTCTCGTCTTCTTAGTCGCTTTCTTCTTTTCATAGTTAGTCGCCCTTTGAGGAGAGGAGGAGCCAGAGTCTTGGGAGGAGGAGTTGAAGTTGAAGACAGACAGGTCTTTGCCTTTAGACTCAGGTAGTGTCTCAGGATGTCTTGGAGCAGATTTCACGGTCCCACTCCCAACCTCCGGTAGAGGCACCGCCGCAGGCTTCTCTACCCGGCAGCGCACCTTGCGGCTGCGGGGACTAAACCAGATCTTGAAGTTCTTCTTGTGCTTTAAGACAGATTTATCTGACTGTGCTGGTGGTGTAATGGGAAGGGCATCTGAAAATAGTACAGGAAAGAGAAAAATACTGGTAGGACAAACTGAAACCACACATCAAAACGTCTCACCTAAGCTAAGGACAGAGTCTATAATGGCATATGTGAAAGCAAGCGGTAAGGTAGCACTATAATTGTTTCTTTCCTTGTCACGGCACAATTTGTATTCCACTAGATTCACCCGTGGTTGTGTTTGGTTGTCTGCGCTGCATTCATTCACGCGACCTTGCTTGTCACACATCCAGCCTGTTCTGCCTAGCAAGCTAGCTAGTATCTAATTTGGTGACCCAGAGGGGCATGTAGCTGCCAGTCAGTGTTCCTCTACCACTGCGGCAACATGAACATCACCCGTTTGTTAGAGCTCAAGTATAGAAGCTAAACACCACCATACATAATGGCATTGCATCATTACTGTCATTAACAGGGATTATGATGGGAGGGAGAAAAAAAAAAAAGAGGGAATACATGGTAATACTTCCATTTGTGCTTAATGCTAAGGGATACAGGCCTACCTTTGTTAAAGAATAATATCACAGGTGAGATGAGGGCAGTGGAAAGGTAGGCCCCTAAATGGCAGGTTATAAAAAGGAATATATTTACAAAGGAATACATATGGGAGCAGTCAGAATTGTACACAACCCGTTGCAGTTGTGCATCCTGGCGTACAATTCTGACTGCTCCTGTATGTATTATTTTGTAAACACTGTATATTTTGTTAATAGTTTACTAAAGTGTATTGCACCACACTGGCCGCCTATTTATTTATTTAACTAGCCAAGTCAGTTAAGAACAAATTATTATTTTCAATGGCAGCCTAGGAACTGTGGGTTAACTGCTTGGTTCAGGGGCAGAACAACAGATATTTACCTGGGGATTCGATCTTGCAACCTTTTGGTTACAAGTCCAACGCTCTAACCACTAGGCTACATGCCGCCTACTCGTCTTCTTCAAGGAATACTATAATTAATATCCTACAAGTTGTACCTACCTACAGGGGAAACAAAGTGAAAGCATAGTCATAACTATCATGTTGAGTGAACAGTCACAGACGTTCAGGGGAATAAACAGTGAATCTAGGTTGTGGAAGAGTTCAGTGCTGTCTGTAATTCCTTTATCTTAAGGCTTGTGCATGAAATTGGTCAGCACTCTTTCACAAATTACAGCCTGCACTCTGTTCAGAGGTTATAAGTACTCTCGGCCAGCAAACACTAGCGGTGTGTCCGTATCCTAATTATCATGGTCAGTGACAGGCACAGTCGTTATAATATAATAATCTGGGGGTGTTGGGAAAAGCAGTAGAAACATTTCCATTCTAACCAATGGACAATACAGTTGTTTTTATTTTCTAATAATAACATACCGGAGTAATCGGAGCCAGTGGGATTGAGCAGTGAGTCTAGGTTGCCATAGAGTTCTGTGATATTGCTGAGTTGTCTGTTGATCCGAATGTCTTTCACCCAGGCAGGACTGTGACACACCACACATCCCTCTCCAGCCTGAGGACCAGCACACGACCTAGTAGTTAGTACAAAGAATCACAAGTCATTGATAACCTCAGGATAGTAAAATAACAAGCCAAGTAAAGTACAACAATCTGCTTCTACCAAGTTAGCCACTCCCGAGAGGGACAGCATCCACTCACCTGCAAAGCATATGTTCACAAACCCCGAGGCACACAGGTTCGTTCATCAGTTTTGAACTGGAATGACAAAGTATATCAAAGACATGACCATAATCATGTAAATTAGATCTCGCTATTATTATAAATGACCTCAACTAGTTAGCAACAAGCAGCCAAGCATGCCCAGTTTCATAATAAATAAGTCAAGTTAAATGTAGCGTGTTTACCATTTTGAGCACAGCAGAAGTTTTCGAAAATGCGCGACAGCCTCCTTCGTTTTCGTCCAGCCTTCGTCGGTGCAAAGATCAGGATCCATTTAACGAAATGTAGCTACGTTTTCCACTATTTCGAAATTATATTCGTACACGTTTGAAATCTTGAAATGACGCTAAAGCTGAGTGTTGATGCGGTAGCTTCACTTCTTCGTTTTTTTCGCTTCTCCCGCCAAAGCGTCAGGGACAAGGGCCTGCCTGTGATGTAACTGCGTATACCTCCCTCCCGCCCTCTTTTTCTTCTTCTTTGAATTTCACAACCGAGAAGGGTGTATTGCTGCCACCAACTGGACCGGTTGAAACCAAAACCAGGTTAAAAGAAAATCCATACGTAATAGGGAAACTAACTTAATCCACCCAAATAAAAATAGTACATTGACAAAACAAAAATCCCAGTTCTCAGGCTGTACAAATCCAGGCTGTAGGGCCTGAGATGGTGGTACGACTTGTGACAACTCCTTCGCCAAGAAATCTTTCAGCCCCAGGAACCTCTTTGCAGCATCCACAACGATTTCTATCTTCCTGGTCCTTCTCTCCACCTTGACAGTGCCATTTATCCCCATAGATATAAAGGCCACGAAGTCCAACTTCTTAATTGCAAGATGGCGCAGCAGTAAGACATGTTTGTTTTTGTCCCATGTAAATATTGTATTTTTTTTTTTTTATTCTGTAACCTGCAACCTGCCTCACCCAATGTGGTACAGATCTGCTATTTTTAGAGCTTATAACTGGAACATCCATCAGAAGCTAGCCAGCTAATTATCTACTAGCTATTTAGTCATTGTTAGCCACTGCTAGCGGTCTTTACCTTTAGCTCGGATTCCAGCCGCTTTAGCCCGGACAGGCCGGATAATACCTGCAGTAATATTCATATGTGTAAACATACTGAATTGTAATTGGATGCATTTTACCGCCATATCATACTGTGCTATGGTTGGTTAAGACCACCCAAATGGTTAGGTCATGGTCGTTTTGAACCTGGTTGGCGATACGTGAACATGCCAGTTATAGCTAGCTAATAAAGAGCTACGTTAAGAAATACCTGTAGTACTGCATTTTATTATTTTGTACAAAGTGTGCAAAACAAGACATGGTGTCAGAGTAAAAGGTTTTTCTGGAGTTCCTTCACCTCGAATGGACTGGGAGTCTACAAACTTACCCGATGCATGGCGTAAGTACAAACAGCATGTGGAGCCAATGTTCACGGGTCCTCTGAAGGACAGAGGAGAAGAGGAAAAATGCGGCTACCTGCTCTTCTGGATCGGTGAAAAAGGGAGAGATAATTTACTACACATGGACACTTACCGAGGCTGAATCAAAGGTACTGAAAACATACTAAGGTCGTTTTGAAGCATATGTTGCGCCGAAGACCAATACGATTTTCGCTAGGTACAAATTCCATGAGAAAGTACAGGGAGCTAGCGAGTCTTTTGAACAGTTTGTGACAAAGCTGTGTCTGCTTGTGAAAGACTGTGATTATGCTAACAAGGATGAGATGGTCAGGGACCGTATTGTATTTGGAATACACTCACCGCGAGTGAGAGAGAAACTTTTAAATGTTGGGTCTGAGCTAATGCTGGACAAAGCTATCGACATAGCCAGATCTCACGAGCGAGCACAGGCTCAGATGAAAACCATTTCGCACGGCAGCAAGAGCGCAGTGCATGCAGTCAGGCAGACATCAAAGCACACCTCCGGTGCACAGAGTGTGGATATTGTGGATACAAAGTGCATGGCGAACAAGGAAAACGCCCAGCTAAAAGGCAAACAGTGTACTAAATGTGGTAAATGGAATCACTTTGCAAAAGTATGCAGAGCTTACGATGGAAAAACAGTACACACAGTGAGTGAAGATGAAATGTCAATCAAAGAGTCAAACGCTGATGAACTGTTTATTGATTCAATGACACAGAAAAGTAAAATATCAGAGACAGAGCAAGCCTTTGCTGACATTGAGATACAAACACAATACACAGAGCTAAAGTTCAAACTAGACACTGGTGCACAAGAAAACATTATTCCTCTGAATAAGTGAGTGCGAGCTACAGCCCACCATGCACAGACTGACTAGTTATGGTGGTGAACAGCTCCCAGTAAAAGGCACATGTACTTTCAAATGCAAATACAAAGAAAGTGACATGATGTTTGACTTTTATGTTGTTGACACTAGAGCACCTACAGTGCTAGGTCTTAAAGCATGTTTAGACATGGACCTCATCAAGCTAGTTTTATCAGTGACAGCACCAGTAGAGACAGACAATGTACTGGAGGAGTTTGCTGATGTTTTTACAGGGATAGGATTATTCCCAGGAGAATGTACTATTCACCTTGACCCAGACACAATCCCTGTGGTCTACCCACGAGAAAGATTCCCCTTGCTCTCCGTGCCCGTCTGAAGAAAGAGTTGGAAAGCATGGAGCAATGTGACATAGCCACCAAGGTTACAGAACCGACTGACTGGGTAAATGCGTTAGTGGTGGTGGAGAAACCACGCACAGGCAAGCTCCGAGTATGTCTCGACCCAAGAGACTTGAATAAGGCTATCAAACGCCCCCATTATCCTTTACCGACGCATAGCATCACACACAAGCTAGCGGGAGCACACTACTTCAGTGTCATGGACGCTAGATCAGGCTACTGGGCTATAAAGCTCACAGAAGAGTCATCTAAGCTCACAACATTCAACACAACATTTGGACGCTACAGGTTCCGTCGCCTGCCTTTTGGGATTATCTCAGCCCAAGACGAGTTTCAGCGAAAGATCGACGAAGTGTATGAAGGCCTAGACAGAGTTGTGGCAGTTGTGGACGACATCCTTGTCAATGGTCAAACCGAAGAGGAGCACGACCGAAACCTCCTCTCGATGCTGCAAAGGTCCCACGAGAGAGGAGTCCGGCTCAACCCTGAGAATAGCGCAGTCGGCGCTACAGAGGTCAGCTACTTCGGACATCTTCTCACAGCGACTGGAATCAAGCCAGATCCACAGAAGATCTTAGACATAAAAGAAATGGAGCCACCAAAGAACCGTGCAGAGCTGGAAACAGTGCTTGGCATGGTCAACTACTTAGCCAAGTTCGCACCCAGCCTCTCCAATGCTAATGCACCCCTGCGTCAACTGCTAAAGCAGTCCAGTGAGTTTCTTTGGGACAAGCAATATGACAATGCTTTCCAGAATGTGAAAGACTTGATCACGAGAGAACAAGGATCAATCCTTGCCTACTACAACCCCGACAAAGAGCTCAGACTCAGACCGAGCTCTCTCTCAGACCGAGAGACTGAAAAACAGCTTCTATCTCAAGGCCATCAGACTGTTAAACAGCCACCACTAACATTGAGTGGCTGCTGCCAACACACTGACACTGACTCAACTCCAGCCACTTTAATAATGGGAATTGATGGGAAATGATGTAAATATATCACTAGCCACTTTAAACAATGCTACCTTATATAATGTTACTTACCCTACATTATTCATCTCATATGCATACGTATATACTGTACTCTATATCATCGACTGTATCCTTATGTAATACATGTATCACTAGCCACTTTAAACTATGCCACTTTGTTTACATACTCATCTCATTTGTACATACTGTACTCGATACCATCTACTGTATCTTGCCTATGCTGCTCTGTACCATCACTCATTCATATATCCTTATGTACATATTCTTTATCCCCTTACACTGTGTACAAGACAGTAGTTTTGGAATTGTTAGTTAGATTACTTGTTGGTTATTACTGCATTGTCGGAACTAGAAGCACAAGCATTTCGCTACACTCGCATTAACATCTGCTAACCATGTGTATGTGACAAATAACATTTGATTTGATTTGATTTGACTCCAAGTGGACGCGTCGAAGTATGGACTAGGTGCAGTGCTACTGCAAGAAGGAAAGCCCATCGGCTACACTTCCAAAACTCTCACAGACTGTGAAATCAACTACGCTCAAATCGAAAAAGAGCTCTACTCCATTCTGTTCGGATGTAAACGTTTCCATCAGTACATATATGGACGACAAGTCATTGTAGAATCCGACCACAAGCCCCTTGAGTCAATTATGAGGAAACCACTAGCCGCAGCCCCGCCAAGGCTACAGAGAATGATCCTTCAACTACAAAAATACGACTTCACAATCACTCACCGTCCAGGCAAAGACATCCCTGTCGCAGACACACTCTCCAGGAAGTTTCTTACCTATAAGGACAGCAGCCTTAGTGAAGGCATGGACATGCAAGTGCACACTGTGTACAGTAACTTACCAGTTAGTGACACAAAACTGAAGGATATCCACGCAGAAACAGAACAGGACACAACTCACACAGCTGAGGAAAGTCATACCGGATGGATTATCTGAGGAGAGGACAAAATGTCCTCAGAGCGTCTCAGAATTCTGGAACCATCGTGATGAACTATCACAGATCAAAGGAATCATTTTCAAAGGAGAGAAAATAATTATTCATACCAGTCTCAGAGAAGAGATTTTGACAATGATCCATGCTGGACACATGGGCATGGAAAAGTGCAAACAGAGAGCATGGGACATTTTGTTTTGGCCTGGAATGTTCAAACATTGTTGGTAAATGCACCATATGTCTTGAACGACGCCCCTCAAACACCAAAGAGCCAATGTTACCTCACTGTATCCCAGACCGACCCTGGCAGGTCGTGGCAACCGATCTGTTCACCTGGAACAGCGAGGACTACATTGTAACAGTGGACTACTACAGCAGATACTTTGAACTTGACAAGCTTCACAGCACCACATCTGCAGCTGTGATACACAAGCTGAAAGCAGCCTTTGCCAGGCATGGCATTGTATAGACTTTAATATCTGACAATGGGTCCTGTTACAAATCAAATGAGTTTGAATCCTTCACAAATTCATGGGAGTTTACACATGTCACCACAAGCCCACATTACCTTCAAAGTAATGGCCTTGCTGAAAAATATGTGCAGATTGCTAAATCACTCATGGATAAAGCAAAAGCAGACAAGAGAGACCCCTACCTCAGTCTCCTTGAATACCGCAACACTCCAGTTCAAATCACCAGCCCAGCTGTTGATGAGCTGCAGACTTCGCTCAATCCTTCCCAGCACCAACCAGCAGCTGCAACCTGAGGTCGTCAGCTACAAGGAAATGCATGGAAAATGTGCATAGAGACAACAACAACAAAAGCAATACTACGACAAGTCAGCTAGACCACTGCCACCACTGATTGACAGAGTCAGTTAAAATCCAGGAGCATGGCCTCTGGAAGCCAGCAGTCGTCATCCAGCCAGCTGACACTGAACGTTCATATCACGTCCGCGCCACAGAAGGAGCGGTGTACCGCCGCAATCGTCGTCACCTACGGACACAAAAGAACAACACCCCGATGGGATGAACTGTTCCTCTGAAAGAGAACGTGATGGACTAAACACACACACAGCACAACATACACCATACTCACCTGCAACACCACAAGAACTGTTGTCTGACACAGAAGCATGCTCAGCATCATATCGCACAAGGTCAGGAAGAGAGGTCAAGCCCAGAGCTGTCCTAGACTTGTGAAATGTCAAAGGGTGTAGGCGGATCGCTGTCCTAAAAGAGTTCCAGACTGTAAATGTGTTATTGAAAGTTCACTTGAAATGCTTTGGTATTGTATTTGTTTGAAATGTTAAGATGTTATTTCTACAGTGAAAGCTGAGTTGGTGAGAATCCCTTGTTTGAAAAGTAACAGTATGTTGGATTATTGTTTCAGAGTCTATGTTGATTCAGTTGGTGTAGTATGCATTATAAATGGTTACTTACCTTGAGTTCAAACTACAGAGCATGTATTCAAAAGAAACCCTTAGAATATGAAAACATTTATTTTGTTTTAAAAGAAGGGGGGGATGTAATATGCATATGTGTAAACATACTGAATTGTAATTGGATGCATTTTACCGCCATATGATACTGTGCTATGATTGGTTAGGTCATGGTCATTTTGATCCTGATGGCGATACGTGAACATGCCAGTTATAGCTAGCTAATAATGAGCTACGTTAAGAAATACCTGTAGTACTGCATTTTATTATTTTGTACTAAGTGTGCAAAACAAGACACTTGCCAGTCTGCACAGCGCGATATCAGCCCTGAGCATATCAGATAGATTTTTTTCCCACTACATCACCGGATTCATGCTGCAAGCGCTGAACCATTACACCAAATCTTTTCAGCTAGCTAGTTGCTACCGAGTGGCTATTGTGGCTAACGCCCTTGTCCAGAAACATGCACCAGTTAGCCTCGAGCAAGGCCCATCTCTCAGCTAGCAAACGAAGTACACCAACTACAATACGTCTCTTGCCAATTGGCCTGGACCCTTTGTCGACACGGAGCCCCGCCGATCCATCACTGCTGGTTTGCTGACATAATTTGGCCGATGTGCTCTCAACGTCATGGATGTTGGTGATGATCCATCTGCTATCCCCGGCCCACTAGCTTCGTGAACGCTGTGTCTCCCGCTCGACTAGTGTAGTAATTGACTACTGAACAGCTCCCTGTTTCATCTATTGCTGCTCATTGGACCCTATGATCACTCAGTTACACAGCTGATGCCTGCTGGACTGTTCATTAACACTGTACTTCATTTTGTTTATCTGTCGGCCCCAGCCTCGAACTCTGCCCATTCATCACCATTTACCCATTGTTGTCCTAGCTGTTTACCCGTTGTTGTCTCACCCGTTGTTGTCTTAGCTCTCCCAATCAACACCTGTGATTGCTTTATGCCTTTCTCTAGTATCAATATACCTTGTATACTGTTGTTTAGGTCAGCTCTAATTGTTTTATTTTACTGTGGAGCCCCTAGTCCTGCTCAACATGCCTCAGATAGCCCCTTTGTCCCACCCCACACACATGCGGAGACCGCACCTAGCTTAACTGGGTCCTCCAGAGGTGCAACCTCTCTCATCTTCACTCAATGCCTAGGTTTCCCCCCACTGTACTCGCACCCTACCGTGCCCGTGTCTGTACATTATACCCTGAATCTATCCTACCACGCCCAGAAATCTGCTCCTTTTATTCTCTGTTCCCAAAGCACTAGACGACCAGTTCTTACAGCCTTTAGCCATACCCTCATCCTACTCCTCCTCTGTTCCTCTGGTGATGTAGAGGCTAAGCCAGGCCCTGTGTGTCCCCAGGCGTTCTCATTTGTTGACTTCAGCAACCGTAAAAGCCTTGCGTTCATGCATGTTAACTTCAGAAGCCTCCTCCCTAAATTTGCTTTATTCACTGCTTTAGCACACTCTGCCAACTCTGATGTCCTAGCTATGTCTGAATCCTGGCTTAGGAAGGCCACCAAAAATTCTGAAATTTCCATCCCCAATTACAACATTTTCTGTCAAGACAGAACTGCTAAAGGGAGTGAAATTGCAATCTACTGTAAAAATAGCCTGCAGAGTTCTGTCATACTATCCACGTCTACTATTAAGATCCATCTCTCCAGAAATAAGTCCCTCACTGTTGCCGCTTGTTATAGACCCCCCTCAGCTCCTAGCTGTGCCCTGGACACCATATGTGAATTGATTGCCCCCCATCTATCGTCAGGGTTCGTACTGCTAGGTGACCTAAATTGGGATATGCTTAACACCCCGGCCATCCTACATTCTAAGCTAGAAGCCCTCAATCTCACACCAATTATCAAGGAACCTACCAGGTACAACCCCAAATCCGTAAACATGGGCACCGTCATAGATATCATCCTGACCAACTTGCCCTCTAAATACACCTCTGCTGTTTTCAACCAGGATCTCAGCGATCACTGCCTCATTACCTGCGTCCGTTATGGGTCCGCGGTCAAACGACCACACCTCATCACTGTCAAACAATCCCTAAAACACTCCTGCAAGCAGGCCTTTCTAATCGACCTGGCCCGGGTATCCTGGAAGGATTTTGACCTCATCCTGTCAGTAGAGGATGCCTGGCTGTTCTTTAAAAGTGCTTTCCTCACCATCTTAAATAAGCATGCTCCTTTTAAAAAATGTAGAACTAAGAACAGATATATCCCGTGGTTAACGCCATACTTGACTGCCCTTGACCAGCACAAAAACACCCTGTGGCATACTACACGAGCTTTGAATATTCCCCGCGATATGCAACTTTTCAGGGAAGTCAGGAACCAATACACACAGTCAGTTAGGAAAACAAAGGCTAGCTTTTTCAAACAGAAATTTGCATCATGCAGCACTAATTCCACAATGTTTTGGGCCACTGTTAAGTACATGGAGAATAAAAGTACCTCCTCCCAGCTGCCCACTGCACTGAGACAAGGAAACACTGTCACCACTGATAAATCCACGATAATCAAACATTTCAATAAGCATTTGGCTGGCCAACAATGGCTGGCCATGCTTTCCACCTGGCTACCCCAACCCCGGCCAACAGCTCTGCACCCCCCTCCCCAGCAACTGGTCTAAGCCCCCCCCCCCCCCCCCCCCCCCAATTTCCCCTTCACCCAAATCCAGACAGCTGCAAAATCTGGACCCGTAAAAATCAGCTGGGCTAGACAATCTGGACCCTCTCTTCATAAAATCTGTTACATCATGTCATAATTACCTTTCAGGGTGGAATTTGTTTAGTCATTACCTTTCAGCATATAATTCCCTTATCAGTGGACAACTACAAATACCTAGGTGTTTGTCTAAACTGTAAACTCTCATTCCAGACTCACATTAAGCATCTCCAATCCAAAGTTACATCTAGAATCGGCTTCCTATTTCGCATCAAGGCCTGTCATTTACAAAATAGCATCCAACACTCTACTCAGCAAATTGGATGTAGTCTATCACAGTGCCATACCTTTTGTCACCAAAGCCCCATATACTACCCAGCACTGCAACCTGTATGCTCTTGTTGGCTGGTCCTCGCTACATATTCGTCGCCAAACCCACTGGCTCCAGGTTATCTTTGCCAGGTAAAGCTCCAACTTATCTCGGCTCACTGGTCACCATAGCAACACCCACCCGTAGCACACGCTCCAGCAGGTATATTTCACTGGTCTTCCCCATAGCCAACCCCTCCTTTGGCCGCCTTTTTTCCAGTTCTCTGCTGCCAATAAATGGAACGAATTGCAAAAATCACTGAAGTTGGAGACTCATATCTCCCTCACTAACTTTAAGCGGCAGCTGTCAGAGCAGCTTACTGATCGCTGCAGCTGTACACAGCCCATCTGTAAATAGCCCATCCAACCAACTACCTACCTCATCCCCATATTTGTTTTTGATTTTCTGCTCTTTTGATCACCAGTATCCCTACTTGCACATCCTCATCTGCACATATATCACTCCAGTGTAAATTGACAAATTGTAATTACTTCGCCACTATTGGCCTATTTATTGCCTTACCACCTTACTTAATTTGGACACACTGTATACAGATTTTTCTAATGTGTTATTGACTGTAAGTTTGTTTATCCCATGTGTAACTCTGTGTTGTTGTTTTTTGTTGCACTACTTTGCTTTATCTTGGCCAGATCGCAGTTGTAAATGAGGACTTGTTCTCAACTGGCCTACCTGGTTAAAAAAAAGGTGAAATAATAATGAATAAATAAAATTTAAACACCCGAGCCATTGCCTGTTCACCACACTACGATCCAGAAGGCAAGGATCAGTGCAGGTGCATCAAAGCTGGGACCGAGAGACTGAAAAACAGCTTCTATCTCAAGGCCATCAGACTGTTAAACAGTCATCTCTAACACAGATAGGCTGCTGCCTACATATAGACTTGAAATCATTGGCCACTTTAGTAAATGGAACATTAGTAACTTTAATAATGCCAGTTATCTTGCATTACTCATCTCATATGTACTGCATATACTGTATTCTACACCATCTATTGCATTTTCGCTTATGCCGCTCTATCATTGCTCATCCATATATTTATATATTTTTATTCCATTCCTTTACTTAGATTTGTGTCTATTAGGTATTTTTGTGGAATTGTTAGATATTACTTGCTAGATATTGCTGCACTGTCAATAACATCTGCTAACCATGTGTATGTGACCAATAAAATTTGATTTGATTTGAAATGTCTGTCAGTGAAGGCCTTTCCACCACCATGGATTCTTCAGGTGCACCATTCCAACCCTCAACCCTTTTAACAGCTGCTGCATATGAAATGCTCTGGACAGCCCTGACTTTGGCCACCTCATTCTCTTTCACTCTTGTGGGGCATTCGAAAGCTGGGGCTTCATGGTTCCCACCACAATTGCAACGTTTCACATTTTCATCACCTTTATAACACATGATATGATATTTTCCACAACATGGACATCTTGGCTTCTCCCTTCTGCAAACACTTGAAACATGACCAAAACTTTACAATGGTCACACTACATTGGTCTTGGGATAAATGCTCTAACTTTGTAGTTTATATACCCCTACTGCACTTGAGTAGGGAGAGACTCTATATCAAAAAACAAAAGAACAGATAGACTTCACTTTTTCACCACACGATTCATCCGACGTGCTTCAATCACTCCAGAAATATTTTTCAACTCTTCAAAATCTACTTCCCACAAGATGCCAGATATAACCCCCTTGAGGTGTGCCCTGTTCCAAAGAGACACACATGACACTTCAAACTTATAAAATCGGTTAAGACACAACGCACGTTCCTTCTGATCCGCAGAAGCACAAAAAATCTTAACAATCTTCACAGCCTTCACTTTGCCCAGCACTCTTGCCATCAGTTTGGATAACTCAAATGGTTTCTTCAAGATTGGTACTCTGCTCAGCTGTTCCTCATTAACAAAACATACTCCTACTTGATACAAAGGGTCATTCTTATCACTGTACGCTACTTTGCTCCGTTTTCCATTATTTTGGACAATACTCAAATTCTCCTTGATTCTCCCGTAATTGTATTCAGAATCCACTTCATCATCTGCTTCCACCATCTTTTTTTCTGCTGATGAAGCAGACACCTTTCGAACCTCTGCTAGTCGCCGCTCATAGCTGGGCCTCGTATCCCCTCCTTCCCTTCCTCCCTCCCTTTTCAGCTCCATCGAAAGCAGCCTTCTTCTTCTTTGGTGGGGTTTATTGGCGTTTGGCATCCAAAGTTATGGTGCATTACCACCACCTACTGTATTGGAGTATGGGCCAGAGACATTGAGAAACTAACCGGCCAGCCCCGTTGCCAACCGCCGATAAACCTCACCAAAGAAGAAGGCTACTCAATATAATCTTTAAACAAATTTGCTGTACCCCCTTTTCCCTCATACTCTCAGCCTCTCTCTTTCTCTCTACTGCCCACACTGTATCAATGCATGGTCCGTGGTCTCTGTTTCCTGATGAAAATCCCACTTTCTTGTTAGATGCTTTTCAACCGGCTGTGTCCCACCCTTAATCTTGCGAAAATAGCCTACTCTCTTCTGTCCCTTCCTGCCACCCTCCCGTCCCCGACTTTCCTCTTTACTTGAAATAAATGCCTACTCTTAGTTTATCTATTTCACTGCTCCTGCCATCTCTGCACCATTGGTGTTTATATCAGGCTTTTTGCCTCTGACTTGCTCATTGAAACCACAACATCAACATCCCCACTACTATGTGTTGTTTAGCCAGTACATCAACTGCCTCGTTCCCCTCCACCCCCACATGTGCTGGGACCCAAGTAAATCTTATCTGCATACCCATCTGTCTAATCCTGCCATGGGTTTGTAGCGCGGGTCTTGCAGGTCTTGTCTGCTACATGAGCTAAAGGACTGCAGACTCACAACACTGCATATGAATAAGAGCAAATAACCACTCTGTCTGGTTTGTCTCCCCCACCCATTGCAAGGCCAACAGTATGGCCATCAGCTCCGCCGTATATACAGCCAGATGATCTGTAATACATTTCCTGACTGCCACCCAACATTCCTTCACTACAAATGCTGACCCAATACATCCTGTCCTTGGATCTTTTGAACCATCTGTGTAAATGGCCACAAAATCCTGATACACAGTATCCAGACATCTTTCTGTAGTCTCTCCAACACTTCTAGATCAACTTCTTGAGGCAGGAGTAGCCATGGTGGATTTACAGGAATAGCTCCCGTTTTACTAAACTCCCTTCCATACAGTCCCATCTCTTTCGCCTGGGTATTACCCACCCACCCAAAGTTTGTGTTCTGTCCTCACTCATGTTCCCAGCATGCCTTTAAAATCCCTTTCACAGGATGAGACCCCCGCATGTCCCTGTAGGTTGACCCAATAATTAATTGGCAGCTGCTGTCTCCTATTCTGCAATGGCATATCCCCCATCTCCACCTGTAGTGCAGCCACTAGTGAGGTCTGAAACGCCCCACTACATATTCTGAGTCCTTTCCCCAGTGTGACATCTAGCCTGTCCAATGAGGTTCGGGCTGCCAAACCATACCCTATACTGGCCATAGTTTATTACAGATCGGATCAATGTAACATACATGGTCCTCAATGAGGAACGCCCAGCCACCCCACTCCTTCCCCGTCAGACAGCGCATCACATGTAGCACCTTCTTACACTTTCCCATGACTCTCTCTCTCTCAGGTCAGTCTAGTGTCAAAATATACCCCAAGGAACCTGAAAGCCTCACCCTCTCCAAGTTTCTCCCATATAACCTCAAGTGTACCTCATCGCTCACCTTCCTGGTAAAGAACACTGTCTGAGTTTTCTCTACAGAGAACCTGAATCCCCACATTAATGCCCACTGCTCTACCTCATCAATTGCTTCCTGTGCCTTCCTGACTGTGTATGGCACATTTCTTCCCCTCTTCCATAAACGAAAAAAGCCTTAACAAGTAGATACTGTATCTACCATCTCAACGTTATACTCATTCATTATGCATTGAATATATTTAGAATTATAATGAAAATGACGGTAGCTAGCAACGATCTTTAATCATACTGGAATGGAGGAAGGTCATTTGCATGCACATGGTGAAATGCAATAGATAAGCCTAATGGACAAAGTAATGTTTTATGACACATTGTTGTAATAAGGAACCAACACTTGCTATCATATAATGAGCACACCACACAGCAACAAATGCTTTGAAAAATAGTGTTATTAAATATACAAAAATAAGTTCAGTGCATTCATGTTTATGTGGAACTGTGCTTAAAGGGGCAATATACAGTAGCTACATAAATTATTGCACTTATAAATGAATAACATATTCCCATTGATTCTTGAAGAATATAACTTATGAGTTTAGTTCAACTGTTAAACCCCATCAGAACTAAAAATATAAGCTTGTTTTACCACAATGTTTGTAAACATTAAATGTAAACAAACACTATAGCCTCAAAACATGATTAAAACTATAATTTTGATATTAAGGATGGTCAGCCCTTGCACCCATAGCTATGTCTATGAATTTGAGAGTGGTTAAATTTCTCCTGCCCCATACCTCAGCTTTCTAGAGAAACGGTGGCGGGGAGAACGATTTGTCAACTGCTGATTGCCGCTTTAAAGCATTTGGAGGTGCCAATAAAATATTTAGATATGCCCTCAGAGGAAGTCGTAAGGAGAAACGAAGAGATATTGAGAACATTTGTATCTCTGGGTGGCAAAACGTTTTTTTCTATTGACTTACATCTATCTCAGAAGCTTTGATGATATTATCATCACCATAAGTACAGTCTCTGCACATATAGTAGGTCGTACATTTTCAAGTATTTTTCAGATCTTTTTTTGCTTAACCATTGGGCCAAATAAATAACATTTAATCAACAAAATATAAGAGTTTCACCATTGGAATGCAGAGAATGGTTAAACATGGGGAATACTGATTTCTCTAAGGTTATAACTGTTGTTGAAGAGCAGTGCTTCCACCACAGTACTTCGATTTGGAATGATAATAACATGACAATACCATTTATTTGCTCTTAGATGTGATTGTAATTGTAAATATGTAATTGTACTTTTGTTAATTGGTTATAGCCTACAGGTGAGCAAGGATGGCCATTACATTTTTAGGACTTCAACCCATATTTGTGAAGAAACATGATAGAAGCATGTTAACATCTCTTTGATTCTCATTACATGATGAACCATCAATAGAGCAAACCGGTTCAATTTAACAGTCCAAAGTGGCCACAAAGTGACTTCATAAGTTATCCTTTATAAGGTATATGTGATACAGTGATTTGATAAACAGATTACAGTACCAAAAGCAAAATTATACAATTAAAATAAAGTGAATTAATTACAAGAATAATTAATTTAATATTTGTATTATTATTAAACGTACATGCAGATCCATTTATTCATTTCCAACCCAGATTGAATGTTGCTCTTCTTCCTTCACAGTGGGTGTCAGACACATTGTATTGTGAACAAGATAGCCGCAAAAGCTATGTATCTGAAGCCTCAATGTATTGGCTTATGCTGTGTGCTTGGGATTGTCTCCATGCCAACCTTTCCCATGGCAAAGTTCATGAAGACCTGGAAGGATGAGTGACTGGGTTTGTTATTCAGACTGCTTTACATACTGTAGGGTTATGCCCCAAATGGCACCCTATTCCATAGTGCACTACTTTTGACCTATAAAGGGAATAGGGTGCCATTTTGGGATGCAGCATAGGTAGGATTCAAAACATATTTTGCACCTTGATTTTTGAAGCGTGAAGACATAATTGCCTTTTAAGTCTCTGCCAGACTCCCCCCACCATTTCTGTCTGTCTCTCTTTTCTCACACCCCATATCTCACTTTCTCCATCTCCCTTCCTCTCCCTGTCTCTCTCGCTCACCTCATCCAGGGTAGTCTGGCTGACAGAGAAGTGCTTGATCTGCAAAGTGGCTTTGTTGGACTCCAGCTGGTCAAAGATGTCGACCATACCTCCAGGTGCCACAGGAACATGATACTCCACAATGAAAGAGTGTTGGTCCTGTGAGGAGACAGGAGGGCACATGTCAATCAATCAATCAGGTGCCATACATCATAAACTGTGTGAATGTGCTTTGGGAACGTGCTGGGAGAAATGTGGGGAAGTGGTGTTGAATGAAGTTGGTAATAAACTCCACCTCACAGGAAGACACTGCCAGATACGTCTTCACTGTGAAGCCACTGCCAAAGCTGAGAGACACACACTCAACCACAAAGGAATTTCTATATTTTATTACCAATCAGAGTCAATGTTATTATCTGTCAGAAGGGGGAATATTAGGTTATAGCCATAGCGTACAGTTAGCCTGGTCCCAGATATTTTTGTGTTGTCATGGTGCAATAGCTGGCTATACAACACAAATAGATCTGGGAACAAGCTAGCTTAGGGCACAGGAAACAAACATCAAATCAGTCTGGGCACAGTAGGAATTGCCTGGTCCTAGATCTGTTTGCGCTGCCTATGGCCGTTGTCACGAGAAACAATGACCATATGAGTTGGCAAGGCAGCACAAAATACATATATGGGAGAATGCTACACAGCAAAATCTTCAGTGTAAAAAAAAACATTAAATTAACACAGTGTTAATTCAGCACGTAAAGTATTGAGTCTGTGGACCCATAAAGACACTGGAATATTGTTAAATTACCACACTGCTTAGTGTAAAGCCATATTCATATATTTTCCAGAGTTCCTTGCCTTTCCAGAAAGTTCCTTGCCTTTCCATGACATGTTGCATTGTTGCGTTCATCTATTTTTTGGTCCTATGGACTTCAAGTGAGATCCTAAGTGAATATATTTTATTATTAAAAGTATCAATTATTTAACACAATACAACATGTATTTCATAAAGCCTTATTTTGAGGGCCTAGTTTTACCCTAATACAAAGCCCAGAAACGCAAACCAAAACCATGCCCATCATTATCATATTTCCCAGCAGGCTATATTTCAGGTTGTTTCAATATCTGCTTGTGCATGTACATTGATTGATTGATTCATTCATTAATTTTGTGCAACTAAAACCCGGACACTTATAAGAAATCCTGCTATGTCCTGCGACGAACAAGCAAACAGTCAAAGCATCAATACAGGGATAAGATTGAATCATACTACACCGGCTCCGACGCTCGTCTTATGTGGCAGGGCTCGCAAACTATTACAGACTATGAAGGGAAACACAGCAGCAAGCTGCCCAGTGACACGAGCCTACCAGACGAGCTAAATCACTTCTATGATCGTTTCGAGGCAAGCAACACTGAGGCATGCATGAGAGCATCAGCTGTACCGGAAGACTGTGTGATCGCGCTCTTCGTAGCCGACGTGAGTAAGACCTTTAAACAGGTCAACTTTCAAAAGGCTGCGGGGCCAGATGGATTACCAGGACGTGTGCTCTGGGCATGTGATGACCATCTGGCAGGTGTCTTCACTGACATTTTCAACATGTCCCTGATTGAGTCTGTAAAACCAACATGTTTCAAGCAGACCAGCATAGTCCCTGTGCCCAAGAACACGAAGGCAACCTGTCTAACTGACTACAGACCCGTAGCACTCAAGTCTGTAGCCGTGAAGTGCTTTGAAAGGCTGGTAATGGGTCACATCAACACCATTATCCCAGAAACCCTAGACCCACTCCAATTTGCATACTGCCCAAACAGATCCACAGATGATGCAATCAATATTGCACTTCACACTGCCCTTTCCCACCTGGACAAAAGGAACACCTATGTGAGAATTCTATTCTTTGACTACAGCTCAGTGTTCAACACCATAGTGCCCGCAAAGCTCCTCACTAAGCTAAGGATCCTGGGACTAAACATCTCCCTCTGCAACTGGATCCTGGACTTCCTGACGGGCCACCTCCAGGTGGTGAGGGTAGGTAGCAAGACATCTGCCACGCTGATCCTCAACACTGGAGCCCCCCAGGGTTGCGTGCTCAGTCCCCTCCTGTACTCCCTGTTCACCCATGAATGCATGGCCAGGCACGACTCCATCACCATCATTAAGTTTGCAGATGACACAACAGTGGTGTGCATGATCACCGACAATGACAAGACAGCCTATAGGGAGGAGGTCAGAGACCTGGCCGGGTGGTGCCAGAATAACAACATATCCCTCAATGTAACCAAGACAAAAGGAGATGATTGTGGACTACAGGAAAAAGAGGACCGAGCACGCCGCCATTCTCATCGACGAGGCTGTATTGGAGCAGGTTGAGAGTTTCAAATTCCTTAGTGTCCACATCACCAACAAACTAGAATGGTCCAAACACACCAAGACAGTCGTGAAGAGGGCACGACAAAGCCTATTCCTCCTCAGGAAAATAAAAAGATTTGGCATGGGTCCTGAGATCCTCAAAAGGTCCTCAAAAGGTTCTCAAAAGGCTGCAACATTGAGAGCATCCTGACTGGTTGCATCACTGCCTGTTACGGCAATTGCTCGGCCTCCGACCACAAGGCACTACAGAGTACGGCCCAGTGCATCACTGGGGCTAAGCTGCCTGCCATCCAGGACCTCTACACCAGGCGGTGTCAGAGAAAGGCCATAAAAAGTGTCAAAGATCCCAGCCACCCCAGTCATAGACTGTTCTCTCTACTACCGCATGGCAAGCGGTACCAGAGTGCAAAGTATAGGACAAAAAGGCTTCTGAACAGTTTTTACCCCCAAGCTATACATTCTATACATTCATGTACATACTACCTCATTTGGCCCGACCAACCAGTTCTCCCGCACATTGGCTAACCGGGCTATCTGAATTGAGTCCCGCCACCCGCCACTCGCCAACCTCTCTTTTACACCACTGCTACTCTCTGTTCATCATATATGCATAGTCACTTTAACCTTATCTGCATACTATCTCAATCAGCCCGACTAACCGGTGTCTGTACGTAGCATCGCTACTTTTATAGCCTCGCTACTGTTATTTTTCACTGTCTTTTTACTGTTGTTGTAATGCTCGTCGTTGCATGAAAAAGGAGTGGACCAAAGCGCAGCGTGGTACGTGTTCATGATAATTTATTTAAACTGAACACTGAGACAAAATAACAAAATGGAACAAAACTAAACCGTTCTGTCTGGTGCAGACGCAAAACAGAAAACAACTACCCACAAAACACAGGTGGGAAAAAGTATGATTCTCAATCAGAGACAATGATAGACAGCTGCGTCTGATTGAGAACCACACCCGGCCAAACAGAAAGAAATAGAAAACATATAAATAAATAAACTAGAATGCCCACCCTAGTCACACCCTGGCCTAACCAAAATAGAGAATAAAACCCTCTCTATGGCCAGGTCGTGACAGTTGTTTTTATTTCTTTACTTGCCTATTCTTCACCTAATACCTTTTTTGCACTATTGGTTAGAGCCTGTAAGTAATCATTTCACTGTAAGGTCGGCGCATGTGACAAATAAACTTTGATTTGATTAGATTATTATTATTAATTTTTTTACTAATCCATTATGCTACTTGGACTTATTCTACCAATAAACCTGAACAACCATTTCATTAAGATTTTTAGGTAGTCTCATAGCTTAGTCTTCCCAACCCTGGCATTCATTCTGAATACAGGTTGCGGGTGATAAAAAAAAAGCCTAAAGTTGGCTTTCCCCAAACTGGCTGGATTCCAATACGAATTACACATCATCTTGCATGCCAGCATAATGTGACTTGCAGGCCTGATATTGCCTATAAACTGTGAGTTCCAGGCCAGTGTATTATGCTCTCAGAAAAAAAGGTTTAGATTTGTTCATAAAGTGGTACAAATATTTGACACTATAGTGGTACCTCGTGATGTTACGTTTTATACCAGAGCTCCGATGCATGCGTTGAAATGGCTGAGCAGTTTATTCCAAAGCAGTGTGCCGATACATGTATCAATTTCCTTTTTCTGTTTCCAGGAAACTTCCAACCAAGCTTCCTGGAAAAACTGGAAATTTTACCAAAATTATGCAACTCTACCTGCAAATCACATTAAACTGGCTTATAAAGTGACATTAATTCCTTTTGGAATCCGGCCAGAGTTAGGATACCCAACTGTTAGAATCTTTGTATCACTTGCAACCTGCATACAGAACAGTACAATAATCTCAATAAAATGTTGTGATACTCAAAGCAACTCAAACATTGAAATTCCATCAACTTTCATCAATTTACATAAACCCTTTCAAATCAAATCAAATTGTATTGGTCACATACACATGGTTTGCAGATGACAAGCATTTCTCTACACTCGCAATAACATCTGCTAGCCATGTGTATGTGACCAATACAATTTGATTTGATCTTTATTTTATTTTTATACCTCCCATTTGGCATGTCTTGTGCAGCGGGTCACAGCAGCACTGACAGATGTGTTAACTTGACAACTGCTTCTGAGATTTGAACGACCTCCCCACCCACCCTTTTGTTCCATGCTGGCTGAAGACCTAGCTAGCCAGTAACTAACACCAGACACAGATGAAAGGGGAAACATACAGGGTTGGGTAGGTTACTTTCTAAATGTAATCCGTTACAGTTACCTGTCCAAAATTGTAATCAGGAATGTACATTTTGTTTGACCTAAACCCAGTAACGTAATCTGATTACATTCAGTTACTTTTAGATTACTTCTCCTCAAGAGGCAAAAATGTGTGTTACCAATTGAACCACATCTATTGCAGGATAAATCAATGTTAAAGTTTACATAGCTGGCCAAATATGGATGATACATTTTACTTTAAGCTTTCTACTACATATAATAAATAATAAAATAAAATGTTATCTTTACATTAAAATCCAGTCTATCAGAATTCCAGTCATTACAATAAACGTTATACCCCTTGATCTTCAAGAATAGGACTTGGAAATATAGTTTAACCTGAGCATGACCTCAAAACGAAGGACTTATTAGCCAGCACTACTCTGTTGTTTATGATTTTGTTGTCATGGAGGACTGATTGGGCTCATTGAATCGAGTTGAAAAATAAATGCTGCGCTCATGGAATGGCATGCTTTGAGCACCACTGAAAAGTGCTATTTACATGTGAAAAATGAATGCCATATGCTGCATTTGCAATAGGCCTATTGTTTACTTTTTTGTTGGTGACACTTTGATATCTTGATAATATGCAGCAGTTTAACAGGCAAATAGACAGATGAAACAATAACAAAATGGTTGCCCCACCTCTGTTTTGGTAAAGGGAAAGGGGGATACCTAGGCAGTTGTACAACTGACTGCCTTCAACTGAAATGTGTCTTCCGCATTTAACCCAACCCCCGAATCAGAGAGTTGCAGGGGGCTGCCTTAATCAAAAACTGAGGAATGGGTCTAGAGAAATGTAGCCACTCTCAGATTAATAGAAAGAGCTATGGATGAAGGACTGACCATCCATGATATCAAAACGATTGTTTTAACCATTTGCATTTACAATGTTTACAAACATTGGATAAAAATAATCTTATATTTTGGGTTCTCATGGAGTGTGACAGTAAGGCATGTATTATTCATATTCTTCAAGAATCAATGTGCCAGTAAAAAATGTAAACACCACCTTCTACATTGTAGAATAATTGTGGAGACATCACAACTAATAAATAACACATATGGAATCAAGTAGTTAGCCAAAAAGTGTTAAACAAATCAAAATATATTTTACATTTGAGATTCTTCAAAGTAGCCACCCTTTGCCTTGATGACAAATTTGCACACATTTTGCATTCTATCAACCAGCTTCATGAGGTAGTCACCTGGAATGCAAATATGGAAAATGTCAAGAACTTTTAAAGTTTCTTTGAGTGCAGTCGCAAAAACCATCAAGCGCTATGATGAAACTGGCTCTCATAAGGACCCCCACAGGAAAGGAAGACCCAGTGTTACCTCTGCTGCAGAGGATACATTCATTAGAGTTACCAGCCTCATAAATGGCAGCCCAAATAAATTCTTCACAGACACATCTCAATATCAACTGTTCAGAGGACACTGTGTGAATCAAGCCGTCATGGTCAAATTGCTGCAAAGAAACCACAACTAAAGGACACCAACAAGAAGAAGAGAGTTGCTTGGGCCAAGAACACGAGCTAAGGACATTGGACTGGTGGAAATCTGTCCTTTGGTCTGAAGAGTCCAAATTGGAGATTTTTGGTTCCAACCGCTGTGACTGATCTCTGCATGTGTGGTTCCCACAGTGAAGCACGGAGGAGGAGGTGTGATGGAGTGGGGGTGATTTGCAGGTGACTCTGTGTGTTATTTAGAATTCAAGGCACACTTAACCAGCATGGCTACATCAACATTCTTCAGCAATACGCCATCCCATCTGGTTTGCGCTTAGTGGGACTATCATTTGTTTTTCAACAGGACAATGACCCAACACACCTCCAGGCTGTGTAAGGGTTATTTGACCAAGAAGGAGAGTGATGGAGTGCTGCATCAGATGATGTGGCCTCTATAATCACGCGGCCACAAACAAATTGAAATGGTTTGGGAAAAGCAGGCTACAATTGCTCAGCATATGTGGGAACTCCTTCAAGACTATGTGGAAAGCATTCCAGGTGAAGCTGGGTGCGAGTATGCCAAGAGAGTGCAAAGCTGTCATCAAGGCAAAGGGTGGCTACTTTTAAGAATCTCAAATATAACATATATTTTGAATTGCTTAACACTTTTTTGGATACTACATGATTCCATATGTGTAATTTCATAGTTTTGATGTCTTCACTATTATTATACAATGTAGAAAATAGTAAAATAAAGAAAAACCCTTGAATGAGTAGATGTGTCCAAACGTTTGAGTCATACTGGACACAGTTGAAGTCGGAAGTTTTTCACAATTCCTGACATTTAATCCTAGTAAAAATTCCCTGTCCTGTCTTAGGTCAGTTAGGATCACCACTTTATTTTAAGAATGTGAAATGTCAGAATAATAGTAGAGAGAATGATTTATTTGAGCTTTTATTTCTTTCATCACATTCCCAGTGGGTCATAATTTTACATACACTCAATTAGTATTTGGTGGTATTGCCTTTAACATTGTTTAACTTGGGTCAAACGTTTTGGGTAGCCTTCCACAAGCTTCCCACAAGAAGTTGGGTGAATTTTGGCCCATTCCTCCTGACAGAGGAGTTCAAATACACATTTACACTTGTGAACAGCCATCCACAACAACCACAGTGTGATTCACAACAATGCGCTATGTAGATATCAACAATAAGTGATATCCATATCGCCGTAGACTACACCACTGCGATCATCCTTACCTCCAAGCGTTTATTCAAGTTGGATAATCGTTGGATGTCGACAGCAGTCAAACCATTGGAAGACATAGTTTGGACTGTAGTTTTACAAGCATTTCGCTACACCCACATTAACATCTGCTAAACACTTGTATGTAACCAATAAAATTAGATTTGATGATTTGAGTCTATGAAAGCCTATTCCTGTTGTTTTAGAGATCATAGTGATCTCTGACTTATGGTCAGACAAACTTAAACTTGAGCTTTTTTTAAATGCTGATTTGAATGTCATTGAGAAAACAGAGAAGTGTCAAAGTTTTTCTTTTCGCAAACATTCTTTCTGAATCTAAATGTAATCCTCGAAGTGATCATCTATTCTGATTCCAATATTTTTGCTGGTAACAATACTGGAAACATATAAGTATCTTTGCAATAGATAAAGTAGAGTAGCTATCTAGCTATATTAACCACGCCCCTCTGCAAACACACAATTTCTCCAAAGTTGGTTACAAGGCGGTACTTATTTAAATCAGGCAAGAGAATATCACGTCACCATTGGTGTATTAAAATGAGAGTTAAAGTGATGTCACCTTGTCCCCTTAATACGGAATCCAAGTGCTTGACATTATGACCAAACTTTATCAATGTAGACGCCACAGTCATTTGTCATACTTTAATCATCATACCTTGATCTGGTGTCCTTCAAACATCATCCCATTTCATGAAAAACATGATTTTAACTGTTCAGAAACTTTAAATATATTTTCCTCTTTCACAATGACACATTCACTTAAGATCTCAGTGACTTACAATGAATGAACGCAACAACCATGTCAAAGTCACTAGCAAATTCAGTCATCGGTGGTAACTCTAAAATTTACTGCCAAGGCATTCTGGGAAATTGACCAACGTACATATTTTCAAATACATGCAACTTAAAAGTTTTTTATTACGAAATGTTTTTTTGAAATGTTTTGGACATCAGAGCAATCTTCAGGGAATCCTATTTGAGTCAGGAAAGGATATTCATATTCCTTTCTAGTAAACCTTGCAGAGAGCCTATCTAAGAAAAAAAGATAAACTATTGGATCCAAGACCTAAAAATAACTGATATTGGCACAAGATGGAGGGAATGTTGGAACAAAAGCAACAAAATTACAGTTAATGAAAATGTACACTTAATCCAGTATAAACAAATGTATATAATTTAATATACAAGAGACAAAATTCACAAATTCTACAGCACAACGGCAGAGTCATGTCTTAAGTCTAAAACTAACAATGACTCAATAATGCATGCTCTCTGGGAATGTTGCAAAGTCCTAAAGTTTTGGAGCAGAGTTAGAAAGTTGCCGGTCAGAAGTATTACAATGTGCATTTCTGTACATTTATCTGCCTGCATATTTCAGGACATGGCAAGTGAGGGTACAGTGAGATATCCTATGGGTCTCGTCAATCATCGTACAAAAACGTATACTTATTAAAAACTGGAAATCAACCAATCATCCGTCATCAAATCAAATGCTATTGGTCACATACACATGGTTAGCAGATGTTAATGCGAATACTGCATATTTTCCTTAGAACGTGAAGCGAGGAGACCATCTCTATATGCAACCTTTTTTACACATCTTTATCATTTTACACGTCTGCACTCATCAGCACAATGGAAAGGTAAGATTCTTTATTATCTCTCCATGGGCGACGGAGAGAAACAAAAGGGTGCAGTTTTAGGCCAAGTGGTGAAGAGTGACGCGGCGCTGGAGATGGGGGTGTGAGCACGTAGGTCTGGGCAGGTATGAAGTAGTTGATGTTTGTGTGATGATGTTGTTGTTCTCTGTATGTTATATATTGTTAAAAAAACAAAATACAAATAAAATGGATGACAGCAACAACCATGTCTCTATCACTAACAAATTCAGTCATGGGTGGTCACTCTTCAATTTACACTGAACAAAAATATAGGCAACATGTAACGTGTTGGTCCCATGTTTCATGAGCTGAAATAAAAGATCCCTGAAATTTCTTATTCACACAAAAAGCTAATTTCTCTCCAATTTTGGCCATAAATTTGTTGACATCTCTGTTAGTGAGCATTTCTCCTTTGCCAAGACAATCCATCCACCTGACAGGTGTGGCATAGCAAGAAGCTGATTAAACAGCATGGTAATTACACAGGTGCACCTTGTGCTGGGGACAATCAAATGTGCCGTTTTGTCACACAACACAATGCCACAGATGTCGCAAGTTTTGAGGGAGCGTGCAATTAGCATGATGACTGCAGGAATGTCCACCAGAGCAGTTGCCAGATAATTTATTTTAATTTCTCTACCAAAAGCCGTCTCCAGAATCTGCCAGTATGTCCAACCAGCCACACAATTGCAGACCATGTGTATGGTGTCATGTGGGTGAGTGGTTTGCTGATGTAAACATTGTAAACAGAGTGTCCCATGGTGAAGGTGATTATGGTATGGGCAGGCAAAAGCTATGAACAACAAACACAATTGCATTTTCTCAATGGCAATTTGAATGCACAGAGATACCGTGATGAGATACTGAGGCCATTGTCGTGCAATACATCCACTGCCATCACCTCATGTTTCAGTATGATAATGCCCACCCCATAGAAAATCTTTGGAGGGAGTTGAAAGTCCGTGTTGCCCAGCAACAGCCCCAAAACATCACTGCTCTAGAGGAGATCTGCATGGAGGAATGGGCCAAAATACCAGCAACAGTGTGTGAAAACCTTGTGAAGACTTACAGAAAATGTTTGACCTCTGTCATTGCCAACAAAGGGTATATAACAAAGTATTGAGATAAACTTTTGTTATTGACCAAATACTTATTTTCCACCATAATTTGCAAATAAATTCATAAAAAATCCTACAATGTGATTTTCTGGATATTTTTTCTCATTTTGTATGTCATAGTTGAAGTGTACCTATGATGAAAATTACAGGCCTCTCATCTTTTTAAGTGGGAGAACTTGCACAATTGGTGGCTGACTAAATACTTTTTTGCCCCACTGTATCTGAAAAACGCTTTACACTACGCATTGTGTTAATTTAACACTGTTCCGGTGTATAATATGATATAAAACTCTGTTCATTTTTAAAATGTTATTAACACTGGAGAATTTTATGTGAAGGTGAGTCAGAGAACAATATAAATAGTCTGGTTTCAGATCTCATTTGGCCATTGTCATGCCAAACAACAACCATCATAGGATTTGGCAAAGCAGCACAAACAAATCTTCAAGCAGCCCAGACTGACTAATGACTAGCTGAAAGGGAATGAGAGTGGGAGGGGAAGGAGATGGTGAGGGGAATGGGAGTGCGAGGAGAGGGGGGGAGGTGGGAGAAGTCACTGACAGGTTCTTGATGTGCTGCAGGGAGCCCAGACACCTGAACTAGCCCTTCGCCGTGATGACCAGAGTGTACACTCGGCCTTGCCGAAGAGCCCAGTGACTTTCAACGTGGCACCGTCATAGGATGCCACTGTGCTGAAGCGTGTAAAAATCATCTGTCCTCACTTGCAAAACTGCCTCTGGAAGCAATGTTAGCACAATAACTGTTTGTCGGGAGCTTCATGAAATGGGTTTCCATGGCCGAACAGCCGCACACAAGCCTAATATCACCATTCGCAATAACACGCTTTCTCTGGAGTGATGAATCAAGCTTCACCATCTGGCAGCCCGAAGAACTAATCTGGGTTTGGCGGATACCAGGAGAACAATACCTGCCCCAATGCATAGTACCAACTGTAAAGTTTGATAGAGGATAAATAAGTCTGGAGCTGTTTTTCATGGTTAGGTCTAGGCCCCTTAGTTCCAGTGAAGGGAAATCTTAACGCTACGGCATACGATAACATTGGAGATGATTCTGTGCTTTCAAATTTGTGGCAACAGTTTGGGGAAGGTACTTTCCTGTTTCAGCGCTACAAGCAAGGTCCATACAGGAATGGTTTGTCGAGATCGGTGTGGAAGAACTTAAGCCCTGACTTCAACCCCATCAAACTTCTTTGGGATGAAGGGGAAAAGCCAACTGTGAGCCAGGCCTAGTCGCCCAACATCAGAGCCCGATCTCACTAATGCTCTTGTGGCTGAATGGAAGGAAGTGCCTGCAGCAATGTTCCAACATATAGTGGAAAGCCTTCCCAGAAGAGTGGTGGCTGTTATAGCAGCAAAGGGAGACCAATTTCATATTAATGCGCATGATTTTGGAATGTTTGATGAGCAGGTTTCCACAAACTTTTGGTAATGTAGTGTAAGTGTATAGAGAATTCTTATATTTTTTCAAAGCTTTCTTCTATCTGTCAGACATACTTCCTTTTGATTACATTTTTGACTGTCTGTTTTTACATGTATAAATATGTTATTAAAAGCATTTCTATGGCTTAATATCAGTAAGGCCAAATTCAATGTTTCATCCCCCCAAAAAATGTATGTGTTTTTTGAGAGAGAGAAAGAGAGGGGTCAGCACTTCATGCAGGAGTTTAAATATCTACAGTATGTCTCAATCCATGGGATGTCAACTAGGTAAACAACGAAATAGTTTCATTATTGAGCAATATTGAAAGGAAGTTGCCTTTCAAAACCCTTCTTTGTTTACCTAAGAAGTGCAATGTTTATCAAGCCTAAAGAGTAATGGAATCAGAAACCTCTTCAATATGCAAAGACAATCAGAACAACAGTCGGAACAACATATATTTTCAGGGGAAATATCTTTTGAACATGGTTTCAGTTAACATTTACATTTTATTTATTTAACAGACACTCTTATCCAGAGTGACTTACAGGAGCAATTAGGGTTATGTGCCATGCTCAATTTTCATAGTTCTGTCATTGACTGTATAAAGGAGGTGCAGGATGAGCAACGTAGAAATCCTCCTGGCTATCAATTTTTGGACAATGTAGCAAAGCTAGAGGAAATGTATTGTATCAGCTAACTGTACATGATGTGTTGGCGTAGTCCTACCATGTCGTTGAATAAGTTGATAGCTCAGTGGAAGGGTTCTCCTATCCTAGATATGTGCTGTTGTATCTTGATGCCGCTGTGGTGCTCATGGACCTCGTAGATCACGAAGCTAGCCGTCATAATAGAGTAACTAGTCAGGACACACAGAGCCACCAGAATATGGTCCATACCTCAAAGGTGGAGACACTCTAGAACCAAACTGCTACAGACCTATATCCATCCTACCCTGTCTTTCTACGGTCTTCGAAAGCCAAGTTAACAAACAGATCAATGACCATTTTGAATCCCACCGTACCTTCTCCGCTATGCAATCTGGTTTCCGAGCCGGTCATGGGTGCACCTCAGCCACGCTCAAGGTCCTAAACGATATCATAACCGCCATCAATAAGAGACAATACTGTGCAGCTGTATTCATCGGCCTGGGCAAGGCTTTCGACTCTGTCAATCACCACATTCTTATTGGCAGCCTCAACAGCCTTGGTTTCTCAAATGACTGCCTCACCAGGTTCACCAACTACTTCTCAAACAGAGTTCAGTGTGTCAAACCGGAGGGTGTGTTGTCCGGACCTCTGGCAGTCTCTATGGGGGTGCCACAGGGTTCAATTCTCGGGCCGACTCTTTTCTCTGTATATCAATAATGATGTTGCTTTCACTGCTTGGGATTCTCTGATCCACCTCTACGCAGACGACACCATTCTGTATACTTCTGGCCCTTCTTTGGACACTGTGTTAAGGAAGCAATAAAACTGGCCTTGTTTAGAATAGGTGAGTGTCTGGAGCATCAGCATTTGTGGGTTCGATTACAGGCTCAAAATGGCCAGAAACAAATAACTTTCTTCTGAAACTCATCAGTCTATTCTTGTTCTGAGAAATTAAGGCTATTCCATGCGAGAAATTACCAAGAAACTTAAGACCTCGTACAACGCTGTGTACTGCTCCCTTCAGAGAACAGTGCAAACTGGCCCTAACCAGAATAGAAAGAGGAGTGGGAGGCCCTGGTGCACAACTGAGCAAGAATACAAGTACATTAGAGTGTCTAGTTTGAGAAACAGACGCCTCACAAGTCCTCAACTGGCAGCTTCATTAAATAGTACCTGCAAAACACCAGTCTCAACGTCAACAGTGAAGAGGCGACTCCGGGATGCTGGCCTTCTAGGCAGAGTTCCTCTGTCCAGTGTCATTGCTCTTTTTCCCATCTTCATATTTTATTTTTATTGGCCAGTCTGAGATATGGCTTTTTCTTTGCAACTCTGCCTAGAAGGCCAGCATCCCGGAGTTTTATTTAAAAAACAAGGACATTTGTAAGTGACCCCAAACTTTATCACTACATTTACATTACAATTTAGCCATTCAGCAGCATCCAGCGTGACCCACAGCTAGTGCATTCATCTTAAGATAGTCAGGCGAGACAACCGCATAGCACAGTCGTATCCCAACCTCGTATCTCATACATAATACAATACATAATACAATGCAAAATACAATACAACACGTCTGTGTGTCTCTTCACAGTCCCCGTCGTGCAGTAAAGTGTTTTTTTATATGTTTTGTTTATATCTGGTTATATTTCTAGCTTGAGTTACATGGGGTGGCAGAGAGTTCCATTTAGGGGGAAGAATGGAGAGAGAGCGCTAGGGAGGGATGGAGGGAGGGACCTCCCCCTTCTGCTTGCTCTTTGGGGTCTACTAAAAAAAAAAAAAATAATCACTTTGTGACAACTGGTGGTGTAAAAATGGCTTAATAAATACATTTGATTGATTGATTAACTGATCACAAAGTCAAATGTCCCATGTTTATTAGTCCTGCTCCAAACTGTCCTGTGTCCTTATTTGACAGGCCTGGAGACAATGTTGGTTTTCCATGCCAGCAGAGCCAGTAATTACTCTGAATGGTTCAGCGGAGAAACCCACAACAAACAGCATTTCATTCATAATAAATGATCTCTCGCAAACAAAAACGTTCCAACTCCAGATGTTCCAACTTCCAGCACCACGAAGAAGCAATTACTGTTTGCCAACACCCCCTGCCAGAGCTCTCCTTACAATTTATGAATCAAACCAGCTGCTTCCTGTTATTGAAACGTCTCAGTGATGAATAAATATTGTTCGAGGGATTGTTGAGAAGCATCATGGGGTTGTCAGACAGATTCATAGTTACTAGCTGGAGTCCTTTAAGATTATCGCCTACTGTGTATTTGGTGCCTCCTCATTAATTTTTAGCATTGTTTAGACCAATTAATGTAATGATAGTAGACATAACAAATATTAGTGATTTTGAGTTCTCGTCTGAGGGAAAAGTTAAAAGTCAACTTTTTAAAAAACACAGCATTTGAGACTCACATCATAGGCAGAACAAAACTAGAACTGTGTGTGTGTGTGTGTGTGTGTGTGTGAGTGGTCGGGAGACTTCCACACTGCATAGCTTACTCAATTAAGGCAAATTGGCAACAGTAGACACAGCAAATATCAACTACTGATTCAGATTTCTCATCTGAGGTAAGAGCAAGTTAAGATTTCATAAAAACTCAAGAGATCTTTAAAAATTATGATGATGATGAAAGAACTGGGGAACATCTTGCTCTAAACAGGGTTCTCCTCTCTGCTCTGTCAGTTCCTCTTAGTTCCAAATAACCAAAGCTAGCTCAGGTTGTGGGTGGGGGAATCCTGCTGCACTTCATATGTCGTAGTGGGAGGACCACACAAAATGTAATCACGGAACTCCAAGTTTACTTCGATGTGATGATTATTATATCAATATTTGTCCATAAAAGCGTTTCCACCAACATTTCTCGCATAATGAACACAAAAAATTCCACCAATGAATTTCATCAACACAAAATATGTCGAAAAAACGAATTACCTGTCACCGTTTATAAAATTGTACCAAAATGTCCTGTTTCCATCATATATTTTTTTTATATACAGTGTGACTTTACACATAGAACCTGTGGGTGAAAACATGGTTACAAATGTATATATTTTTATATACAGCTCCTGTTTGGCACGTCTCTTGCGATGCAATTCGTAGCAGCACTGATGAATGTGTTGACATGACAACTGGTTTGAACGACCATTCCCCCACTTTTGCTCCATGCTGGCTGAAGACCTAACTAGCCAGTAACTATTTAACACCAGACACATGTGAAAGTGGAGACATTCAATGCATTTGAAAGTATTCACACCACTTGACTACGTTACAGCCTTACTAGAAAATGTATAATATTTTTTTTCCCGTCATAATGGAAAAAATAACGACAAAGCAAAAACAGGCTTTTAGAATTTTTTGCAAATTTAAAATGCAAAAAAATTGATTGTTGGGTATGACATTACAAGCTTGGGCTCCAGAGTGGCGCAGCGGTCTAAGGCACTGCTGTCATCGTAAATAAGAATTTGCTCTTAACTGACTTGCCTAGTTAAATTGAAAAAAATATATAATAACAACAACAACAAAAAAGCTTGGCACACCTGTATTTGGGGAGTTTCTAAAAAACTGTTTTCGCTTTGTCATTATGGGGTATTGTGTGTACAGTAGATTGAGGCAAAAAAAAAAAAAAATCCATTTTAGAATAAGGCTGTAACATAACAAAATGTGGAAAAAGGGAAGGGGTCTGAATACTTTCAGAATGCTCTGTATAAGTATCTTTGCCATAAATGAATAGTATAAACTTTTAATTAGTGTTGAAGTCAGAACTTTACATACACTTAGGTTGGAGTCAATTAAAAAAACTATAGTTTTGGCAAGTCGGTTAGGACATCTACTTTGTGCATGACACAAGTAATTTTTCCAACCATTGTTTACAGACAGATTATTTCACTTCTAATTCACTGTTTCACAGTTCCAATGGGTCAGAAGTTTACCCACACTAAGTTGACTGTGCTTTTAAACAGCTTGGAAAATTCCATAAAATGACTTTATGGCTTTAGAAGCTTCTGATAGGCTAACTGACATAATTTGAGTTAATTGGAGGTGTACCTGTGGATGTATTTCAGGGCCTACCTTCAAACTCAGCGACTTTTTGTTTGACATTATGGGAAAATCAAAGGAAATCAGCCAAGACCTCGGAGAAAAAAAAATGTGGACCTCCACAAGTCTGGTTCATCCTTGGGAGTAATTTCCAAACGCCTGATGGTGCCACGTTCATCTGTACAAACAATAGTACGCAAGTATAAACACCATGGGAACATGCAGCCGTCATACCACTCAGGAAGGAGATGCGTTCTGTCTCCTAGAGATGAACGCACTTTGGTGTGAAAAGTGCAAATCAATCTCAGAACAACAACAAAGGATCTCGTGAAGATGCTGGGGGAAACAGGTACAAAAATATCTATATCCACAGTAAAACGAGTCATACATCGACATAACCTGAAAGGCAGCTCAGCAAGGAAGAAGCCACTGCTCCAAAACCGCCATATAAAAGCCAGACTACGGTTTGCAACTGCACATGGGGACAAAGAAATGTCCTCTGGTTTGAAAAAAAAAATAAAAAAAATAACTGTTTGGTCATAATGACCATTGTTATGTTCGGAGGCTTGCAAGCCGAAGAACACCATCCCAACCATGAAACAAGGGGGTGGCAGCATCATGTTGTGGTGGTGCTTTGTCGTGTATTTGGCTCCATCCATCTTCCCATCAATTTTAACCATCTTCCCTGTCCCTGCTGAAGAAAAGCAGGCCCAAACCATGATGCTGCCACCACCATGTTTGACAGTGGGGATGGTGTGTTCAGCTGTGTTGCTTTTACGCCAAACATAACATTTTGCATTGTTGCCAAAAAGTTCAATTTTGGTTTCATCTGACCAGAGCGCCTTCTTCCACATGTTTGGTGTGTCTCCCAGGTGGCTTGTGGCAAACTTTAAACGACACTTTTTATGGATATCTTTAAGAAATGGCTTTCTTCTTGCCACTCTTCCATAAAGGCCAGATTTGTGCAATATACGACTGATTGTTGTCCTATGGACAGAGTCTCCCACCTCAGCTGTAGATCTCTGCAGTTCATCCAGAGTGATCATGGGCCTCTTGGCTGCATCTCTGATCAGTCTTCTCCTTGTATGAGCTGAAAGTTTAGAGGGACGGCCAGGTCTTGGTAGATTTGCAGTGGTCTGATACTCCTTCCATTTCAATATTATCGCTTCCACAGTGCTCCTTGGGATGTTTAAAGCTTGGGAAATCTTTTTGTATCCAAATCTGGCTTTAAACTTCTTCACAACAGTATCTTGGACCTGCCTGGTGTGTTCGTTGTTCTTCATGATGCTCTCTGCGCTTTTAACGGACCTCTGAGACTATCACAGTGCAGGTGCATTTATACGGAGACTTGATTACACACAGGTGGATTGTATTTATCATCATTAGTCATTTAGGTCAACATTGGATCATTCAGAGATCCTCACTGAACTTCTGGAGAGAGTTTGCTGCACTGAAAGTAAAGGGGCTGAATAATTTTGCACACCCAATTTTTCAGTTTTTGATTTGTTAAAAAAGTTTGAAATATCCAATAAATGTCGTTCCACTTCATGATTGTGTCCCACTTGTTGTTGATTCTTCACAAAAAAAGACAGTTTTATATCTTTATGTTTGAAGCCTGAAATGTGGCAAAAGGTCGCAAAGTTCAAGGGGGCCGAATACTTTCGCAAGGCACTGTATATATATATATACACACAGTATATCACAAAAGTGAGTACACCTCTCACATTTTTGTAAATATTTGAGTATATCTTTTCATGTGACAACACTGAAGAAATGACACTTTGCTACAATGTAAAGTAGTGAGTGTACAGCTTGTATAACAGTGTAAATTTGCATAATTTTATATATATATATATATATATATATATATATATTATATATATTTAAATAAATGTTCACTGTGCGTGTGGGGGGGTTGTTTTAAAACCAAATTTATAATTGCTCCAGAAATGCAATCAGGAGGCTCCATATGGAGGGTTTGACACAGTTGAGGAGCCTTCGGAGGCCAAATCAGAACAAAGCATTTTATTTTACCCTTAGTTTACCAGGTAAGTTGACTGAGAACGCATTCTCATTTACATCAACAACCTGGGGAATAGTTACAGGGGAGAGGAGGGGGGATGAATGAGTCAATTGGAAGCTGTGTACAATCAGCTGGCCATGATGGTACAAGGGCCAGATTGGGAATTTATTGAGGCCTTTGTGTTTTTCCGATTGCATGGTCACACTAGCAGCGAGTGGATCTAGCGGATGGGTCTCCCGCTTGCCTTGCGTAGTAGCGACTACCGAACTGCTCCCGGACTCATCTATTGCTGCTCATTGGACCCTATGATCACTCGGCTACACAGATGATGCCTGCTGGACTATTCACTAACGTGGTACTTCTTTTTGTTTATCTGTCGCCCACAGCCTCGACCTCAGGTCCTGTGCATACCTGACTGACCATCTCATCTTATGCCTCTCTCTAATGTCAGTATGCCATCACGGTTAGTATATGTTGTTTTATTTCACTGTAGAGCCCCCAGTCATGCTCAACATGTCTTTGATAGCTCTTTTGTCCCACCACCCACACATGCGGAGACCTCACCTGTCTTAACTGGTGCCTCCAGAGATGCAATCTCTCTCATCATCACTCAATGCCTAGGTTTACCTCCACTGTACACACATCCCACCATACCCTTGCCTGTACACTATGCCTTGAATTTATTGTACCACACCCAGAAATCTGCTCCTTTTATTCTGTTCCCAGCGCACCAAAAGGCCAGTTCTTATAGCCTTTAGTCGTACCCTTATTCTGGTGATGTAGAGGTTAACCGAAGCCCTGTAATCCCCAGTACCACACCTATTCCCCAGGTGCTCTCATTTGTTGACTTCTGTAACCGTAAAAGCCTTGGTTTCATGCATGTTAACATCAGCAGCCTCCTCCCTAAGATTGTTTTATTCACTGCTTTAACACACTCTGCCAACCCTGATGTCCTAGCTGTATCTGAATCCTGGCTTAGGAAGGCCACCAAAAATTCATAAATGTCCATCCCCAACTACAACATTTTCCATCAAGATAGAACTGCCAAAGGGGGCAGAGTTGAAATCTACTGCAGAGATAGCCTGCAGAGTTCTGCCATACTATCCAGGTCTGTGCCCAAACAGTTTGAGCTTCTACTTTTAAAAATCCACCTTTCCAGAAATAAGTCTCTCACTGTTGCCGCTTGTTATAGACACCCCTCAGCCCCCAGCTGTGCCCTGGACACCATATAAATGATTGCTCCCATTTATCTTCAGAGTTCGTACTGTTAGGTGACCTAAACTGGGATATGCTTAACACACTGGCTGTCCTACAAGATGCCCACTGCACTGAGGCTAGGAAACAGGGAACACTGTCACCACCGATACATTTACGATAATTGAGAGTTTCAATAAGCATTTTTCTACGGCTGGCCATGTTTTCCACCTGGCTACTCCGGCCAACAGCTCTGCATCCCCTGCAGCATCTTGCCCAAGGCACCCCCCTCCACTTCCTCTTCACCCAAATCCAGATAGCTGATGTTCTGAAAGAGCTGCAAAATCTGGACCACTACAAATCAGGTGGGCTAGACAATCTGGATCCTCTCTTTCTAAAATTAGTTGCAACCCCTAATACTAGCCTGTTCAAACTCTCTTTCGTATCATCTGAGATCCCTAAAGATTGGAAAACAGCTACCCTCTTCAAAGGGGGAGACACTCTAGACCCAAACTGTTACAGACATATATCTATCCCGCACTGCCTTTCTAAAGTCTTCAAAAGCCAAGTTAACAAACAGACCACCGACCATTTTGAATCCCACAGTACCTTCTCCGCTATGCAATCTGGTTTCCGAGCTGGTCATGGGTGCACCTCAGCCACGCTCAAGGTCCTAAACGATATTATAACCTCCATCGATAAAAGACAGTACTGTGCAGCTGTCTTCATCGACCTGGCCAAGACTTTCGACTCTGTCAATCACTGCATTCTTATCGGCAGACTCAACAGCCTTGGTTTCTCAAATGTATACTGCATTCTCTATTCTTCTGGCCCTTCTTTGGACACTGTGTTAACAAACCACCAAACAAGCTTCAATGCCATACAACACTCCTTCCTTGGCCTCCAACTGCTCTTAAATGCTAGTAAAACTAAATGCATACTCTTCAACCGATCGCTGCCCACACCTGCCCGCCCGACTAGCATCACTACTCTGGACGGTTCTGACTTGGAATATGTGGACAACTACAAATACCTAGGTGTCTGGCTAGACTATAAACTATCTCCAATCCAAAATTAAATCTAGTATTGGCTTCCTATTTTGCAACAAAGCCTCCTTCACTCATGCTGCTAAACATACCCTCGTAAAACTGACTATCCTACCGATCCTTGACTTTGGCAATGTCATTTACAAAATAGCCTCCAACACTCTACTCAGCAAATTGGATGCAGTCTATCACAGTGCCATCCGTTTTGTCACCAAAGCCCCATATACTACCCATCACTGTGACCTGTATGCTTTCGTTGGCTGTTCCTCGCTTCAACCACTGGTCATCTATAAGTATTTGCTAGGTAAAGCAACACCCACCCGTAGCACGCACTCCAGCAGGTATATTTCACTGGTCATTCCCAAAGTCAACACTTCCTTTGGCCGCCTATCCTTCCAGTTCTCTGCTGCAAATGACTGAAACAAATTGCAAATCACTGAAGCTGGAGACTTATATCTCCCTCACTAACTTTAAGCATCAGCTATCTGAGCAGCTTACCGATCACTGCACCTGTACACAGCCCATCTATAAATAGCCACCTAACTACCTCATCCCCATATTGTTATTTACTTTTGCTCTTTTGCAGCCCAGTATCCCTACTTGCACATCATCATCTGCACATCTATCACTCCAGTGGTAATGCTAAATTGTAATTATTTTGCCACTATGGCCTATTTATTGCCTTACCACCCTAATCTTACTACATTTGCACACACTGTATATATATTTTTCTACTGTGTTATTGACTGTATGTTTGTTTATCGCATGTGTAACTCTGGGTTGTTGTTTTGATGAACTGCTTTGCTTTATCTTGGCCTGGTCGCAGTTGTAAATGAGAACTTGTTCTCAAACGGCCTACCTGGTTAAATAAAGGTGAAATAAAAAAAATCTTTGCCCTTTGGCCCCAACCCCACTTTTGATCTGAAATCACCATCACCCACTAATTAATTTGTCATTTTTGCAGATTAAAAGTGTTAGAGCTAGTAATGTATCAATATTTATTTTGAAAAATGTGCTATGACATAGCCAATCAATATATAGCACAATTTTGGATTTCACCCCCCTCTCATAATCGAATGGTTTAGATCTTTTGGAAGTGAGTGAGCTTCTCTTCTCCAGCTTTGACCATGCAGTAATGGCAGGTTGAGGTTTATTGTCATGAGTCTTGTCCTTGTCCTAGCAAAAGTAATTGCTGCCCTCGTTATGAAATGATCAACTTTACATCTAAAAATGTCTTTACATCTAACCATATGTATACTGATTGTTTCAAGCAAAACTACCAAAACTATTGCTGATTGTGAACCTGAACAATCAAACCCAAATCTAATGTAAGCCCCAATCAGCACGTATAGACTGATTTACCTAAATATTGAGATTTTAAACACATAGTAGGGAATAGCATGCCATTTTAGACACATTATATTGGGCCTGCTGTCTGTCAAATCATGCCAGCTTAGGAAAATCAATCTATCAAATAAAAAATGGGTAAATACATAGTCAGTCTCCACATAATCCTTGTTATCTCAGGCTAGAGCTAGACTGGTTTCCTTTTGGAGATATCAACTCAGGTTAATGAAAGTAATAAACATTGAGGTATCTTTAAGTATGCCAGGCAGAGACAGGAACATCAGGCTTTGGTTTTGATGCCCAACCAAGATAGAAGCAATCTCACGAATGCCAATGAAAGTTAGAATTCTCTCTTTTTTATTTACAGGCATTGTAACTCCTTTTAGCAACAAGATATACTGTATGCTTTTTAGAGAGAACCAAGAGAAAAATAAACTATATTTAGTCTCCAATGTTTATTGAAAATATAAATACATTTGCACAATGAGCACTTGTTGTCTCTCAAATACATTGTTACAATTGTTGGTTAGTTAGCTAGCATTTTTTTTGCCATATTAGCATAGACGTGACATCAGTCAAAAAAAAACACCTCAGAACAAGACATAATATCAAGAACCACATAAAACTAGCTTAAACGAGCCACCTACGATTCCCCACATGTCAACTTCTTGTCATTGAGGTTAGCTTCTGGCCATCCAGAAACACACGGACTTCTGACTCATTGAAGTGTGCGCATCAATTTTGTGAGGTTGTCAGCTAACACATCTATAGAGACAAAATCAAACAGAATCACTTTAGCAACATTCAAAAGATGAAAACATGACACTGAACAGACTGAGCCAACGATAAAACAACAGTCAGCCAGGGTAGCAGGGTAACATTAGGCTACCCCCCCACCCCAAATAACCAACTCATCATCAAGCTCTGATGATTTGAATCAGCTGTGCAGTGCTAGGGCAAAAACCAACAAGTGCACCCAGGGGGGCACCAGGACTGAGTTTGGGAAACCCTGCCCTATATAGTGCACTACTTTTGACCAGAGCCCTATAAAAGTAGTGCACTATAAAGGGAATAGGGTACTATTTGGGTCACAGCCACAGGCTACACTGCTGGTGCTGATATAAGGATGAAACTTCAGTCTGCCTGCCTCAATCCCTGAGTACACCTCTCAACACTACTGATTGGTATTCAGCCGGCATAGTGATAGGAGACTGATGAGGAGACACTACTGCCCCCTGGCTTTAAACAATAGAGCTAAAAGGGTGGAGAATTGGGATGCAGCCCATGCCTTTCAGACTACAGGATGCAAATGGTTGCCCTGTGAGAACATTCACAAAAAAAAATGCTGGGTTAATAACAACCCAGCGCTGGTAGGTGGTGGCTCGAAGCTGAAAAACGTGAAGTTCATCGATCCCCATCACGGGAGGAGCGGATTTTCTGTAAATGACAGTAAAACATTCTTATGATGACACACACACACACACAACATTTGCTAATTTGCAACTGTTATGTCCTTTAATTAACTCACCTGTTCATGTTGGGTGCATTTGCAAGACTCAGACGGTACTGAACTGTCTCCTTTGGTTTCCCAGCTGTCAGACTTGGTGCTTCAGGTGCAGACCAATGAAACAAAAATACATGCACAATGTAAACCACAGGCTTGTTCATAAACATAGATTAGTAACAAGTCATTGCCCAAAGGAGATTTAGGGCCAGTTTCCATGACCCCGATTAAGGTAGTGTTTTATTGTGAAGACCAATCAAAAAAAATAAAGATATTCACAAGGTGAACCACAGGCCCGTTTAAAATGGTAAGATGACTGCATTGTGCATACGTGTACAGATTCACAACGAAACTATCCAAACCATTCCAATAACACTTGTACATACACACAAATGCATAAACATATAGCGGGAACATCGTACAGGTAAATCCTAACAGACAATGCTCTCCATCAGGAAATAAATACAAATGAAAATCCACACAACAAATTTAAGATCTCGCCACCTCGTCATTGAACATATTTGCTTGTGGCATGTCACAATTATGCCAGTTATTCAATGTTGATTGTTTTGTTAGGTTTGAAAAAATTACAATATTTTGGAGATTATTGTTTTCAAATAACCTCAAGTGAGTGAGAAAAAGGCCATTTTTGAACATGGGGTGAGACATTGTTACTAATTTGTAACTAATTTAGAATGATATATTTCTGTTTTTAGAGGGAGAGAAACCAAAAGCCTACCGTCACCTCATGGGTCTCCTGGTCGCGGCCAGCACGGGTATCAAACCAGCATCTGTAGCAACACAGTTTGCACTGCGATGCAGTGTCTTAGACCGCTGAGCCACTCAGGCAATGTACAACATCACTTGTCGGGAGTAGGCTGTAGTACTACAGTAAAAGCTAAATAATCCTAACATTTCCACACCTTAATTCTAGTCTAAGTTTGCAGGACAGAGGAATAGCAATTCTTAGACTATTGTTCTAAATTCAATCACCTTCATCCTCATCATTCAGTTCATTGAAATTTTGAAGTCGTGCACAATTATAACTTTCTATTTGGTTTATGTCGCCCATTCATTGTCAGTTAGAGACACAGTTGTGCCTTGGGACCCAAAAGCATAATCAGTCCTCTAACTCCCCTTGTGCTGGTCTGGAGCAATGAAGTAGTGGTGCAGGGTACCGTACCAAACAACAAATTACCTCTTAAATCCCGCAGCATAATCTCAAAACTTTTAGTTGAGCAACCACTGTACCATGTCACAACACAACTGATTGGCTCAAACGCATTAAGGAAAGAAATTGCACACATTTTAAAAAGACACACCTGTTAATTGAAATATATTTCAGGTGACTACTTCATGAAGCTGGTTGAGAGAATGCCAAGAGTGTGTGTGCAAAGCTGTCGTCAAGGCAAAGCGTGGCTTCTTTGAAGAATATAAAATATATTTAGATTTGTTTAACACTTTTTTGGTTACTACATGATTCCATACGTGGTATTTCATGGTTTCGATGTCTTCACTATTATTCTACAATGGAGAACATAATAAAAATAAAGAAATGAGTAGGTGTGTCCAAACTTTTGACTGGTACACACACATATATATATATATATTTTGCAGTTCACCTTAGAACATATCGGCAGGTGACCGCTTTGTGTCAGTCTGTCATTTTGTTGTAAGAAAAAGATTTATGTAATCATCGAAAATATGGTATGTGCTCTGATTGATACTCCTGAAAATAATTTATAATTAAATAATTTCCAAAATAACAGTCATACAAGTGGAATGATTAAAATAAAAGTCCCAAAATTATCATAATTTTATCTGTAAAAAAAATATTACTGTAACTGTAATCATTGAAAATAAGTTGTTTATATCTGATCATAAAATATAGATCATATTCTATACCATAATTACCTGGTCAATCAATGTTCACTATATGGCTTTGAACTTACCTTAACCAGGTCATGCGGGGGAAAAAAAATGGATCAACAACATACTATATTTAACCACATATCCGTTTTTCTCTGTTCGAAGACGGAAATGTCAACCAAGCAACACAGTTTCAATCATAGGCTAGTCACAAAGGAAAACAAAACAAAAACAGGTTCCTCAATCTCACAAAATATCGTACACCATAATGCAACACAAGGTAGACTCACAACCGAATACAGTATGAATTGGTCATAGAAGACACTGCACTTTCAATGCATGTTACATGACCAAAAAATAATTCCCTTATAAAAATCGCACAGCAATTGAAATACCATTGATTGCAGCCAGATTTGATCATTCTCACACATAACACTAAAAAAGGCCAATATCATACCTAGAAAGTGATTAGAAAGGTGCAATGAGTGTAAACAGGTCAAATTAAAGTGGTGATTTTTAAATAATCTGACTGCCCAGACCATTTTAGCATCACATTCAGTCAGTGGTCAATGGACCCCAGTTTGCACAATTCTCAAAACAATACAAACATAGCACAAAAAAAAAAACTTTAATAAAAAGTAAGACACGTTATATATATACACACACACTACCGTTAAAAAGTTTGGGGTCCCTTAGATATGACTTTGTTATTGAAAGTAAAGCTATTTTTTTGTCCATTAAAATAACATCAAATTGATCAGAAATACAGCGTAGACATTGTTAATGTTGTAAATGACTATTGTAGCTGGAAACGGTTGATTTATGTAATATCTAAACTCAGCAAAAAAAAGAAACGTCCCTTTTTCAGGACCCTGTCTTTCAAAGATAATTCGTAAAAATCTGAATTACTTCACAGATCCTCATTTTAAAGGGTTTTGACACTGTCTCCCACGCTTGTTCAATGAACCATAAACAATTAATGAACCTGCACCTGCGGAACAGCCGTTAAGACACTAACAGCTTACAGACGATAGGCAATTAAGGTCACAGTTATGAAAACTTAGGACACTAATAAGGCCTTTCTACTGACTCTGAAAAACACCAAAAGAAAGACACCCAGGGTCCCTGCTCATCTCTGTGAAAGTGCCTTAGGCATGCTGCAAGGAGGCATGAGGACTGCAGAGGTGGCCAGGGCAATAAATTGCAATGTCCATACTGTGAGACGCCTAAGACAGCGCTACAGGAAGACAGGACGGACAGCTGATCGTCCTCACAGTGGCAGACCACGTGTAACAACACCTGCACAGGTTCGGTACATCCGAACATCACACCTGCGGGACAAGTACAGGATGGCAACAACCACTGCCTGAGTTACACCAGAAACGCACAATCCCTCCATCAGTGCTCAGACTGTCCACAATAGGCTGAGAGAGGCTGGACAGAGGGCTTGTAGGCCTGTTATAATGCAGGTTCTCACCAGACATCACCGGCAACAATGTCACCTATGGGCACAAACCCACCGTTGCTGGACTAGACAGGACTGGCAAAAAGTGCTCTTCACGGACGAGTCGCGGTTTTGTCTCACCAGGGGTGATGGTTGGATTCACATTTATCGTCAAAGGAATGAGCGTTACATCGAGGCTGGAGCGGAATCGATTTGGAGGTAGAGGGTCCGTCATGGTCTGAGGCAGTGTGTCACAGCATCATCGGACTGAGCTTGTTGTCACTGCAGGCAAACTTGTCTTCTTGCTCAGTTGTGCACCAGGGCCTCCCACTCCTCTTTCTATTCTGGTTAGGGCCAGTTTGCGCTGTTCTGTGAAGGGAGTAGTACATATCATTGTACGAGATCTTCAGAACAAGAATAGACTGACGAGTTTCAGAAGAAAGTTCTTTGTTTCTGGCCATTTTGAGCCTGTAATCGAACCCACAAATGCTGATGCTCCAGACACTCAACTAGTCTAAAGAAGGCCAGTTTTATTGCTTCTTTAATCAGGACAACAGTTTTCAGCTGTGCTAACATACTTGCAAAAGGGTTTTCTAATGATCAATTACCTAATCCAAGTTTATCATTTTAAAAGGCTAACAGAACGTGCCATTGTAACACAGGAGTGATGGTTGCTGATAATGGGCCTCGGTACGCCTATGTAGATATTCCATAAAAAAATCTGCCGTTTCCAGCTACAATAGTCATTTACAACATTAACAATATCTACACTGTAAATCTGATCAATTTGATGTCATTTTAAATGGACAAAAAAAATAAGGTTCTCTTTTAAAAACAAGGACATTTCTAAGTGACGCCAAACTTAACGGTAGCGTATATATAAAAGAATGAAAAAACTATCAACTTCAACACTGCTTTTGGCATGTTTTAAAGAGGTCTTGAGTGGGGTTTTGCATTGATGAGTCAGTAGACTATTTTCCAGTGTGTGGGCTGTTCACACTCTTTCTCACTGTCCCCACAGAAGCGGTTGTAGGTGGTTTTGGGTTCAAATCCCAATATCTCTCTCTCCTCGTGGATACGGAAGGAGAAGGTCGACACGGATGTTCCGATAAAATACCTGGGAAATGGAAGGGAGATGGAGGGAATTCAATTCAATACAACATTATTAATCCATCCAAGAGCAACTAAGAAAGAAAGACAAGTCACTTTTACAAGTATCAAACCAACAAGAAATATTCAACAAATACAATATAACAAGACTTCACCTTCCCAAATACAATACATCATCCCATACATCGTAGATCTTATTTAGCATTTACTTCACCCCTATTCTAGTATTGGTTGTATTTGCCCAACACCCCTTATTTTCTCATTAGTGGAACCTACAAGTCACCCCACTTCTATCAGTCAATCACCGTCTGCCATTCCCCATGCACCTCAACTGATTGCAGTTACATGCACACAATTAATTGTGGATAGTCGGATTAATATATTAGTTTGATTAAAATGTTTACATGCCTTGCAAGAAGAACGATTTCCCTAATAATCCTGTATAACTGCAGAAGATTGGCAATCAAAATAAACGTGTTTACATGTCCTAATAATCCTAAATATTTCTCAGAAAACCAGGTGTTTTTAATCGGAGTATGCTTACTTTGATTTTGACCTTACACCGATTAAGATAAGCAGAGTAACGTGTTTACATGACTATTGCATAATCTGCCAAATTATTACTGTGCACACGTGTTACAGGGTTTGGTTTTTCCAGTTATGTTTTGAGGTTGGACGTATAGCACATTAGCAAGTAGGGCGCACCGATTGGTGTCACTTCGATAGTCAGTGTGTGTTACAACTGTGCTGGTTGCCATCTCATTGGTGGGAAGGTGTTTCACCTGTGCTGGCCCAGGTTCTATTTAAGACTGTCTGGCCAAGTGCTTCAGTTGTCTTGAGCGATGTGGCGTGTCAACACCTTTAGTTGGCGATCGCCATTTTAAATTCTAGACAAACAATCCTTTTATCTGATCTTCCCTGTTTTCATTTTGCTAAACTTTTGGTTTGGTGTGGGTTTTTCTTTTGTTTGCCTCTTCTTGGGCAAATTTAGTGGGTTTCTTTGAGATTCTAGTTGTTGTTGCTAGTCAACTTTCAGTGGACACCCCCATGATTGTCTTTTAGAACCCATGCTAAAACCCCACCTGTTTCGTTTTGGTTGTTGTCAGTGACACTTTGTTAGTTCCCCCTTCAGTTTGAGCGACATATTTGGTTTTCTTGCTGGGGAACATAACAGTATGTAAACGTAGTCTCTGAACCCCGCTCCTGTCTTCAGAGTGAGATCGTGGTCAGAAGAGGATGGACTAGTTGGACTGTTCCTCACCAATCTGTATTTGACCTGTGTTTTAGTGTGTGCATCTAATAGTAAGTACTATCTGACATGTCATTACTTTAGTTGAGTGTTGCTAGTTCATATATACCATATCTATGTGGTATTTTTCTTTCATGTGTGTCATGCTACTGCTATCCAGCTAAGCCAAGATGTTAGGTAGTAATGCTAGCTCCTTAGGCCTGGTGTAGCTCACCTATCATTTCAGGGGTAATATTATCAGTTTCATATTGACTGTTTATGCATAGCCTTGTTTATGGACATTTAGAACATTTATGTAGCTTCATGCTACTGTACACTGTATTTAGCCTTATTTATGCATGTAGCCTAATTTAGCCTGTGACTTCCACGTGGCGTAGTTACTATCCCACGGTTGGCTTGTGCACAGAGCCTGGTTTCATTACGGTCACGTTTCTGTTATGTGTTTACCAGTAATTGGGCCTTTATTCTGTAAGTGTTTTTGGTTTTACGACTTATGTTATATTATGCCGTAGCAGTATACTCTTAGGGATTAACATGTGCACTTCAACAAAAGGGAAGCACAAGAATGTCTGCATAATTTGTACTCATTACAGCTCCCTCCCTACAGTATGCACACATTGTGCAACACTTTCAACTGAATGGTGGAATATATACTGTAAGCACGCAGTGTAAGCTGGGAGCTGTACCTGGCATGTGCGCAGATCCATTGGTCGATGATAGCCACGCCCCCGTCTTTGAGTAGTTCCAGGTCGTCCCAGGTGGGCTCAAAGCGTGTCATCTCTGGTAACATCATCTTCAGCTCTGCCAGCTCTGCACAGGACAGACATATGCCTCATTAGGAACACACTGGTCCTATTATCTAGGTCTAGGACAGACTCTGTCAAGTAGGGTACAGACAGCATAAACCTGCCAAGCCTCGATGTAGGTATTCTCTCAACTGGGTAATAGGGTTGGGGTCAATTCCATTTAAGAGTCTAAGCCCTGTCTAAGTCAGGGGAGGGGTCCTACTAAGCTAAATGGAATTGTTTTAAGAAGGTCATACCAAGGATCATTTTGCTATTCGATTTAGAATTTTATGAACCCTTGAAATATTTAAATATAAACAATTATTTGATAAAAATATTTTTGGCCTCACTGCAATTAGCCCATTCAAACACATTGAATAACAGATTCACCACATTGAACAACAGATAGTGTCTGTCCTATATCTGTGAGATACAAGAAAGATCAGGAAACATTTGTTATGCATTTAACCCTTTATTGTATTTAACCCCTTATTTTTGGCACTAATGAGTCTTGAGGTCTGTGGGCATCCTAGAGCAAAACATGTTCGTGAGTGTCTCCTTTCTATAGAGGGGTCATAATAGTTTCTAGGCTAAACCGTTTGGACGCTACAGACGATTTTGTGAGAAGAGCGACTTTCGGGGATGTCTCATGGTCAGACAAACACCGCTCCAGCCCTGACATCTTTCCCTGCAGATGCGGGAGTGCGACAGGCAGATTTCTATGCAGATTTTTTATTTTGCTATTTAGATTTCCACAGGGGTGCAGACATCGACTGTGGGCATTCCAACTCCTTACAACATTATTAGTATGTTATTTTCTTTGAGCTGCAAATATGAATTGCTTTATTATCAACTCAGTCATCTAAATTCAACATCAATCTATCTCAATTGCACCAAAGTAAAACAGTACCTTCATCATCTGCATCTGTGGCCACAAAGACTCTGTCTAGTTTGGTTTTCTTCATGAGGCTCATGATCTTCTTCACAGCTCCTTTGAGGCTGGGCACATCTTCTCTGTGACCCCAGATAAAGTCCTTCCTTCTCAGGTGGACACCCAGGTATGGCCCCCCTCTGGCAGAACCCAGCTTATTCTGAGTTTACACACAGAAATTAATAACACATCAAACCACTCATGCCCAATCCAAATTAACCACCAACAGCAAATCATAGCTATCCATACGTTAACATGTCCCCTCCATTAATTGTAAAGGTTAAGTAGATACAGTAGACCTACATGCTGCTAGTGCAGGAAGTAATCAATGTGAATGGATATATAAATATAATCTAAATGTGCAAATATTTGATCTATGTGAAGAGGTCTGAAAACCTTAATGAGAGTCCAGTCCTCGTTGTATACGGTCTGGTCCTGCTCGTCTGTGGAGTTCAGGTACTTTGCTCGGAACTCGTCCCCTAGGAGACGCAGGTGTTTGGCGAAGACCATGCTGCGGCGAGTCTAGAGAGAAGGCACGAAAAGACAATTAACAAAACTGTTAAACCAAACAGGTAAGGACAATTCATTAAATTAGTGGTAATAAGGTACAATTGTGATGACAGAACAATTAAATAGCAAAAGGTTGAGGCATTGAAATGCCCAATTTAGTTAATCATCTTGTTACTACAGTATCTTATCTACACTGAACAAAAATATAAATGCAGCATGTAAAATGTTGGTCCCATGTTTGAGCTGAAATAAAAGATCCCAGAAATGTTCCATATGCACAAAAAGCTTACTTCTCTTAAATGTTATGAACAAATGTGTTTACATCTCTGTTAGCGAGCGTTTCTCCTTTGCCAAGATAATCCATTCACCTAGCAGGTGTGGCATATCAAGAAGCTGATTAAACATCATGATCATTACAGGTGCAGCATGATAATGCACAGCCCCATATCGCAAGGGTCTGTACACAATTCCTGGAAGCTAAAAATTTTCCAGTTCTTCCATGGCCTGTATACTCAGACATGTCACCCATTGAGCATGTTTTCTTTGGATCGACGTAGACGACAGTGTGTTGTAGTTCCCACTAATATCCAGTAACTTCGCACAGCCATTGAAGAGGAGTGGGACAACATTGTCACACTGCATGAGGCAACTAATGGTCACACCAGATACTGACTGGTTTTCTGATCCACCCTCGTACCTTTCTTTAAAGTATCTGGAACCAACAGATGCATATCTGTGTGCCCAGTCATGAGAAATCCATAGATTAGGGCCTAATGAATTTACTTCAATTCACTGATTTCTTTATATGAACTGTAACTCACTAAAATCTTTAAAATTGTTGCATTTATATTTATGTTCGGTGCATGATTGTAGGCTATCAACCATTACCAAACTTAAGCTACATTCTTTACAACATAACATCAGACTAACATTCCAGTAGTCCTTTCCAGCATAGTGATCATGGAGGACAGTCTCTGCTCTATCCAACATCACTGACCTGCAGGGATATGAAAGGAAATATAAGTGAACATGTGCACATCTCATACAGTACATTCAGAAAATCCAATAAAGACTATGCATCTAACTCTAGAATGTTTTTTGTTGTTGTTTTGGTTTAAATTGGAAATCCACAGCACATGTCATATGGTTATATTATTAGTATTTGATTTGCCTAAGACAAGAAGATTTGGCCTAAATCAAGCATTCATAAGGGCTGGTTCCATATGAAATTATTTTATCTACCATGGCCAAACACAGACTTCTATTGACTCACGTTGATGTGATGTTGTTCTGCAGGAGGGGTGCCAGCATGGAGGCGTGGCCCTGAGCTGAAAGACAAGTGACGTTCACACACCTGGTTTCCTCATAGCCCCAGAACCAACCTCTATAGAGAGGGAGAGAGAAAGAGAGGAAAGGTTGTAAGGCCTCCATTAAAACACAGGGATATTTCTTTGACTGCAACTACCCCATACTCACTACCCCACTATACTACTACTAACACATTTGCTTCCACTCCCATAACAAAACCTTTAGTAGCAAGTATTTACCTTTTCTAGTTCAACTTTGCGAGACATAGAGATAGGTAAGCACAGATGACAGACTGTTAGTTTCCTCAGTGCCATAGTCCTTTGTGTCTTTGGAATGCATTGTGCTTTGTTTCTTGTGTTGCTATCCATCTCTGAACCTGGTTACTGTACCTGTAATAGCCCTGTTTGTCTTTGGAGTACATTAACCGCTCAACGCAGGGTCTCTCATCCACTTTCTCCTCCCATTTTCCATCCGTCCACCCTTCAGCGTAGTTCTGTAGCACCAGCACCTGTTCAATAAATGGACCTCCAGACTCTGGAGCCAAAAACATGGAAATATAAAATGTTACTTTAAGCCTGCAGGTACAATGTTTTATAACTTGTTATACGTTTGTATGAGCCTTTATATCCAGGAATCATAATGCATTCTTATACCCATGCAACAATCATTAACAGACGGAAATGGAAAGGAGCCAGGCATCAGGGGAAGTCAACCAACCACAGCAACATGTAAATGTACTCAAATGTCTGAGGGGTGGTTCACACTGTGGTGTTGACTAGGGTGTTACTGTGCTGCCTCTGAAATTTGCCTTCCACAATATCCTTTCCAGCTCGATCCCAGTAACTATGGTGGATGTATAACCAGGCCAGCACAGTACAGCTCACTTCAGCTCAGCTGCACTCACCGGCTATAAACTCCTCATATTCTATGACTGGCACATTGCCCTGAAGGCTGGTGAGGCTGAAGAACTCTCCCCAGAGGATTCTTGTCTGGTGGATGTCTGGGCTCTGCCAGTGGTAGAGACGCCCCCAGGGGGGCAGCACCAGCACCCAGTCACCGTGTCTCCTCAGGGTCTTCACCAGGGATGCCATGCGGATGTAGACATCCCGACGCAGGTTGAAGCCCTCTGGCGGGTTGACATCGTAGAGAAGATACCTGGCAGCATAAAGTTATAGAGATAGAACATTATAGTATAATACTGTTGTGTTATATTGATGTGCCCGGCAGCCTGATAAACATGAGTTGTGTCAGACCTAGAGTTACAGCTCCCAGGAACCCAGGGAGGCGTTTCACTCAGAGGTGGTGAGGCAGACAACGGTAGCCTGCATTTTGAGCGTTTTAGTGTCACGCTTGCTCTGCAGGTTTAACTTAGCTACCACACTAAGTTACTTGGTGATAAAGACTTTATTCAATCGGTTTAAAATGTATTATGGTTATAGAATATGCATCCCACGTCTTGAGTTAAAAAAAAAACATATTTTTTAACAGATATGACTGGCACCACTGTGGAAAACTAAACTAATCTAGTCAAATGTTACCGAACTGAATAGATTGGAGTTAAATGCCTCCCTAATGCAATAGAGGCTAAAGAACAGAGCAGGCTAAATATGTGTTAACTATTGCTAATGAGTACGCTGCCGACGCTCTTTACCGTAGATCCCGTGCTGCTGCAGTGGTCGGTGAAAATACTGTATTTCCTGCACGGAATGCATCTTCAACTTGACCCTCAGCATCAACAGCTCTCAACCCGAGAACCATCAAACACATTTTGACTACAAATGTAACAGAAAAAATCCACAACACGGGCGAATGAAATCCACTGCAGTTGTGGTCCACCATTTTCTCGTTGAGCCACGCACTTCCGGGAGGGTGAAGCATCTGTGGTTGCATAGCAACTGCATTTTGTAACAATTTGATACAGTATAGGTAACGTGACAGTATCACCTGCTGGAGGAGCGACGTGTCAAGGGGGTAGATTTTTAGCAACGATTTTATAGTTTCTTGTTTTTACGCTGGTCAGTTATTCTACCTCGTTCTCTTTAAATAAGTTGACATTAGTGCACATACAGTCAGAATGGAATACCATTTAGTTAGGACTTCCCATTTCAGAATACAGCCTACTTCCAGAAACATTCCATTTCATTATATTGACATTTTGGTAGAATATGGCATGATCGAATATAATAGAATAGGATAGAAAATAATAGAATAGAACATATTCTACACATTTAACTTTCAGCTAGCGTAGCCTATATCCTGTATCACATATTTTGGAACATAGAAAATAATAGAATACCATCATTTGAGTTTGCTTATTGCAATTCCACCACTTGCCAACAAAAAAAACCTGCAACTGCAGGCCACAATTCAGGCGTTCCTGCATGTCAAAATCAAATCAAACTTTATTTGTCACATGCGCGGAAAACAACAACTGTAGACCTTACCGTGAAATGCTTACTTTACAAGCCCTTAACCAACAGTGCAGTGCAAGAAAAGTTAAGACAATATTTACCAAGTTTTATTTTAAAAAATGTATTTCACCTTTATTAAACCAGGTAAGCTAGTTGAGAACAAGTTCTCATTTACAACTGCGACCTGGCCAAGATAAAGCAAAGCAGTGTGACAGAAACAACAACACAGAGTTACACATGGAATAAACAAGCATACAGTCAATAACACAATAGAAAAAAAAAAGAAAGTCCAAATACAGTGTGTGCAAATGGCATGAGGAGGTATGGCAATAAATAGGCCATAGTAGCAAGTAACTACAATTTAGCAGATTAACACTGGAGTGATAAATTACCAGATGATGATGAGCAGATGATGGTGTGTAAGTAGTGATACTGGTGTGTAAAAGAGCAGAAAAGTAAATAAAAACAATATGGGGATGAGGTAGGTAGATTGGGTGGGCTATTTACAGATGGACTATGTACAGCTGCAGCGATCGGTTAGCTGTTCAGATAGCTGATGTTTAAAGTTAGTGAGGGAAATGTAAGTCTCCAGCTTCAGTGATTTTTACAATTTGTTCCAGTCACTGGTAGCAGAGAACTGGAAGGAAAGGCAGCCAAAGGAGGTGTTGGCTTTGGGGATGACCAGTGAGATATACCTGCTGGAGCGCGTGCTACGGGTGGGTGTTGTTATCGTGACCAGTGAGCTGAGATAAGGCGGAGCTTTACCTAGCATAGACTTATAGATGACCTGGAGCCAGTGGGTTTGGCAACAAATATGTAGCGAGGGCCAGTTGACTAGAGCATACAGGTCACAGTGGTGGGTGGTATAAGGTGATTTGGTAACAAAACGGATGGCACTGTGATAGACTGCATCCAGTTTGCTGAGTAGAGTATTGGAAGCTATTTTGTAGATGACATCAACGAATCAACGAAGTCGAGGATCGGTAGTCAATTTTACTAGTGTAAGTTTGGCGGCGTGAGTGAAGGAGTCTTTGTTGCAAAATAGAAAGCCGATTCTAGATGTAATTTTGGATTGGAGATATTTGATATGAGTCTGGACGAAGAGTTTACAGTCTAACCAGACACCTAGGTATTTAGAGTTGTCCACATATTCTAGGTCAGAACCGCCCAGGGTGGTGATGCTAGTCGGGCGTGCGGGTGCGGACAGCGAACGGTGGAAAAGCATGCATTTGGTTTTAGTGGCATTTAAGAGCAGTTGGAGTCCACGGAAGGAGAGTTGTATTGCATTGAAGCTCATTTGGAGGTTAGTTAGCACAGTGTCCAAGGAAGGGCCAGAAGTATACAGAATGGTGTCGTCTGCATAGAGGTGGATCAGGGAATCACCCGCAGCAAAAGCAACATCATTGATTTATACAGAGAAAAGAGTCGGCCCGAGAATTGAACCCTGTGGCACCCCCATAGAGACTGCCAGAGGTTCAGACAACAGGCCCTCCGATTTGACACACTGAACTCTGTCTGCGAAGTAGTTGGTGAACCAGACGAGGCAGTCATTTGAGAAACCATGGCTATTGAGTCTGCCGATAAGAATACGGTGATTGACAGAGTCAAAAGCCTTGGCCAGGTCGATAAAGACGGCTGCACAGTACTGTCTTTTATCGATGGCGGTTATGATATCGTTTAGTACCTTGAGCGTGGCTGAGGTGCACCCGTGACCAGCTCGGAAACCGGATTGCACAGCGGAGAAGGTACGGTGGGATTCTAAATGGTCAGTGATCTGTTTATTAACTTGGCTTTCAAAGACTTTAGAAAGGCAGGGCAGGATGGATATAGGTCTGTAACAGTTTGGGTCTAGAGTGTCACCCCTTTTGAAGAGGGGGATGACCGCAGCAGCTTTCCAATCTTTAGGGATCTCTGAGGAAACTAAAGAGAGGTTGAACAGACTGGTAATAGGGGTTGCAACAATGGCGGCGGATAATTTTAGAAAGAGAGGGTCCAGATTGTCTAGCCCAGCTGATTTGTACGGGTCCAGGTTTTGCAGCTCTTTCAGAACATCATCAATCTGGATTTGGGTGAAGGAGAAGCTGTGGAGGCTCGGGCATGTAGCTGCGAGGGGTGCGGAGCTGTTGGCCGGGGTTGGGGTAGCCAGGAGGAAAGCATGGCCATCCGTAGAGAAATGCATATTGAAATGTTCGATTATCATGGATTTATCGGTGGTGACCGTGTCGCCTAGCCTCAGTGCAGTGGGAAGCTGGGAGGAGGTGCTCTTGTTCTCCATAACTTTTTGGAGTTAGAGCTACGGGATGCAAATTTCTGTTTGAAAAAGCTAGCCTTTGCTTTCCTGACTGACTGTGTATATAGGTTCCTGACTTCCCTGAACAGTTCCATATCGTGGGGACTATTCGATGCTATTGCAGTCCGCCACAGGATGTTTTTGTGCTGGTCAAGGGCAGTCAGGTCTGGAGTGAACCAAGGGCTATATCTGTTCTTAGTTCTACATTTTTTGAACGGGGCATGCTTATTTAAGATGATGAGGAAATTACTTTTAAAGAACGACCAGGCATCCTCGACTCACGGGATGAGGTCAATATCCTTCCAGGATACTTAGGCAAAGGAGGGCAAGTTATTTTTTTTGTATTTGGAGGGCAAGTTGGTCAGGATAATATCTATGACCCTCATAGATTCCTGCCCATGTTCATGGATTTAGGGTTGTACCTGGTGGTTTCCTTGATAATTTGTGTGAGATTGAGGGCATCTAGTTTAGATTGTAGGACTGCTGGGGTGTTAAGCATATCCCAGGTTAGGTCACCTAACAGAATGAACTCTGAAGATAGATAGATGGGGGGCAATCAATTCACATATGGTGTCCAGAGCACAGCTGGGAGCTGAGGGGGGTCTATAACAGGTGGCAACAGTGAGAGACTTATTTCTGGAGAGATACATTTTTTAAATTAGAAGCTCGAACTGTTTGGGCATAGACCTGGAAAGTATGACAGAACTTTGCAAGCTATCTCTGCAGTAGATTGCAACTCCTCCCCCTTTGGCAGTTCTATCTTGATGGAAAATGTTGTAGTTGGGTATGGAAATCTCAGAATTTTTGGTGGCCTTCCTAAGCCATGATTCAGACACGGCAAGGACATCATTGTTGGTGGAGTGTGTTTAAGCAGTGAGTAAAACACACTTAGGGAGGAGGCTTCTGATGTTAACATGCATGAAACCAAGGCTTTTTCGATTACCGAAGTCAACAAATGAGAGTGCCTGGGGACACGCAGGGCCTGGGTTAGCCTCCACATCACCCGAGAAACAGAGGAGGAGTAGGATGAGGGTAAGGCTAAAGGCTAGCAAAACTGGTCGTCTAGTGCGTTGGGGACAGAGAATAAAAGGAGCAGATTTCTGGGCGTGATAGTACAGATTCAGGGCATAATGTGCAGACAGGGGTATGGTGGGGTGCGGGTACAGTGGAGGTAAGCCCAGGCACTGAGTGATGATAAGAGAGGTTGCATCTCTGGACATGCTGGTTATACTAGGTGAGGTCACCACATGTGTGGGAGGTGGGAGGGACAAAGGAGGTATCTAAGGCATGTACAGTGGGACTAGGGGCTCTGCAGTAAACTAAAACAATGGTAATTATCCTAAACAACAGTATACAAGGCATATTGACATTTGAGAGAGACATAAAGCGAGGCATAAAGCAATCACAGGTGATTGGGAGAGCTAGCTAAGTCAACAACAGGTAAGACAAAAACAGCTAATCAGCTAAGTCAACAACAACAGGTAAAATGGCATTGAATGGGCAGAGAGGGTCGGTTAACTACACACAGGGCCTGAGTTCGGGGCTAGGGCCGACAGATAAACAAAGGTAAACAAAGTGGAGTACCGTGATAAATTAACAATCCAGCAGGCATCAGCTATGTAGCCAATTGATCATAGGGTCCAGTGTACAGCAGTAGATGAAACAGGGAAGCCGCTAGGTAGTCGTTACTACGCTAGCACGCGGGAGACACAGCGTTAAAAGCCGGTTGAAGGCACAGCTGATGAAATTATGTCTGCGGACCAGTCGTGGTTGTACGGCGGGGCGCCGTATCGACGAAGGGACCGGGCCAGATGGCGAAAGAGGTATTGTAGTTGTTGTAATTTAGTTTGCTAGCTTGGAGATGCGCCTGGCTCAGGGCTAGCTTCGGGGTTGGGTCACTCAGTGGCAGCTAGCTAGCTGTGATGATCAATGGTCTAGAGTTTACGGCAGGAATCTGGCGTTGTAGTGGAGAAAAACAGTCCGAGGCTGGCAGGTATTATCCAGGCTAAAAAAAACGGCTGGTGCCTGAACAGAGGGTAAAAGCCGCTAGCAGTGGCTAACAATGACTACACACAGGGCCTAATTAGCTGGCTACCCTCTGATGAACGTTTTGGCGACAGGGTCTAAACAAAATATTGAATCCGTGTAGTAGACTATGTAGACCAAAGTAAAAAAATATATAGAAAAAGTAACACAATAAGAACAACAAGGCCATATACAGGGGGCACCGGTACCGAGTCAGTGTGTGGGGGTACAGGTTAATTGAGGTAATTTGTACATGTAGGTAGGGCTGAAGTGAATATGCATAGATAATAAACAGCGAGTAGCAGCAGTGTACAAAAGGAAGGGGGGGGGGGGGGGGGTCAATGTAAATTGTCCTGTGGGGATTTGATTATTTGTTCAGCAGTCTTATGGCTTGAGGGTAGAAGCTGTTGAGGAGCCTTTTGGTCCTAGACTTGGCGCTCCGGTACCGCTTGCCGTGCGGTAGCAGAGAAAACAATTTATAACTTGGGTGACTGGAGTCTCTGACAAATTGATGGGCTTTCCTCTGACACAGCCTATTATATAGGTCCTGGATGGCAGGAAGCTTGGCCCCAGTGATGTACTGGGCCGTTCGCGTTACCCTCTGTAGCGCGTTATGGTCAGATGCCGAGCAGTTGCAATACCAGGCGGTGATGCAACCAGTCAGGATGCGATTGAAGGTGCAGCTGTAGAACCTTTTGAGTATCTGGGGACCCATGCCAAATCTTTTCAGTCTCCTGAGAGAGAAAAGGTTTTGTCGTGCCCTCTTCACAACTGTCTTGGTATGTTTGGACCATGGTAGTTTGTTGGTAATATGGACACCATGGAACTTAAAACTCTAGACCTGCTCCACTACAGCCCCATCGATGTTAATGGGGGCCTGTTCGGCCCGCCTTTTCTTGTAATCCACAATCAGATCTATTGAGGGAGAGGTTGTTGTCCTGGCACCACACTACCAGTTCTCTGACCTCCCTCCTATAGGCCGTCTCATCGTTGTCGGTGATCAGGCCTACCACTTTTGTGTCGTCAGCAAACTTAATGATAGTGTTGGATTCATGTTTGGCCATGCAGTTGTGGTTGAACAGGGATTACAGGACGGGACTAAGTACACACCCCTGAGGGGCCCCAGAGTTAAGGATCAGCGTGGCAGATGTGTTGTTGCCTGCTCTTACCACCTAGGGCGGCCCATCAGGAATTCCAGGATGCAGTTGCAGAGGGAGGTGTTTAGTCCCAGAGTCCTTAGCTTTGTGATGAGCTTCGTGGGCACTATGGTGTTGAACACTGAGCTGTAGTCAATGAACAGCATTCTCACATGGGTGTTCCTTTTGTCCAGGTGAGAAAGGTCAGCATTGAGTTTGATTGAGATTACGTAATCTGTGGATCTGTTGGGGCGGTATGTGAATTGGAGTGGGTGTAGGGTGTCCGGGAGGATGCTGTTGATGTGAGCCATGACCAGCCTTTCAAAGCACTTCATGGCTACCAATGTGAGTGCCACGGGGCGGTGATCATTTAGGCAGGTCACCTTCACTTCCTTGGGCACAGGGACCATGGTGGTCTGCTTGAAAAATATAGGTATTACAGACTCGGTCAGGGAGAAGTTGAACATGTCAATGAAGACACATGACAGTTGGTCCGTGTATGCTTTGCGTACACGTCCAAGTAATCCGTCTGTACCAGTGGCTTTGTGAATGTTGTTTAAAGGTTTTGTTCACATCGGCTACAGAGAGCGTTATTACACAGTCATCCAGAACAGCTGGTGATCTCGGGCATGCTTCAGTGTTGTAGTAGGATTCAATCTTAATCCTGTATTGACGCTTTGCTTCTTTGATGGTTTGTCTGAGGGCATAGCGGGATTTCTTGTAAACGTCCGGATTAGTCTCCCGCTCCTTGAAAGCAGCAGCTCTATCCTTTAGCTCGATGCGGGTGTTGCCTGTAATCCATGGCTTCTGGTTGGGATATGTATGTACAGTCACTGTGGGGAAGACGTCGTCAATGTACTTATTGATGAAGCCGATGACTGAGGTGGTGTTCTCCTCAATGCCATTGGATGAATCCCGGAATATATTACAGTCTGTGCTAGCAAATCAGTCCTGTAGTGTAGCACTTCCGTAGTGACTACTTCCGTATTGAGCGAGTCACTGGTACTTCCTGCTTTAGTTTTTTACATTCATTCCTGCATCCTCGAGCAAAAACGGACGAATATAAGTATAAAGAGGGGTTCCTGCAGATGCAGGAATGCGTAGATGCAGGAAGGCCCTGAGTTGCAGACGGCAGTTGCACCCTTCTCAAAGATACTGGTAGGCTAACTACAGGTAACTACCAAAATAAAGGTAACACCAAAATAAAGAGTCTTAATAGGGCATTGGGCCACCATGATCCATCAGAACAGCCTCAATGGACTTTGGTATAGATTTTGTGTCTGAAACTCCTTTGGAGGGATGTGACACAATTCTTCCACAATCAATTCCATAATTTGGTGTTGATGGAAAAAGCTGTCTCAGGCGCCGTTCAGAAAACTGGTCTGGTCACACACCTATACAGTTGGGTTGAGTTCTGGTCACACACCTGTACAGTAGGTGGCAGAATGCACATAAAATTGTTGCGAACGCCATCTCTCTCTCTCACACACACACATGCTCCTTTCAGACCCCTCTTTCAAGGTCACTGTGATACAGTATCTTCTACCCATGGTAGACAAAATAATGGACAACTGGGCATTATGACCCTAAGCATAATGGGATGTTAATTGCTTAACTAATGCAGGAACCACACCTGTGTGGAAGCACCTGCTTTCATTCAACTTTGTAGCCTGTCCCTCATTTACTCAAGTGTTTCCTTTATTTTGGCAATAAGCCTACCCGTATCTCTTATCTGTGGCAATGATGTCCATGATGATTTGAAATTGTCACAAGATGGCGGTATTGCACTGATAGATGTGTTTACTGCCAATGAGTTATGATAAATTTAAACTGCTGTGCGTCTGATAATCTAGGACGTTTTTTTCTCTCGCTCTCTTACTGATGGTGATTAACGTTGAAGGACGCCTAGCAGCACTTTGTGCAGCCAGCCACTCCCTATGCCCGTGGACCAGAGGTTGAAGTCGTGGAACCATAGTCTTTATCCACCTCAGTAGTGCTCAAGTGGAAGTCCTCCTAGCCGGGTGAGAGACGCGTCCAGGCACATTCACAACGCAGATAACTAAAAAAGACAACGGGGATAGAGGAGCCTCTTTTCAACTGAAGGGATATTCCCGGGATTCTTCACTTTCCTCCAGAGTGGATTAAGGGACAACATTTCCAATTCAGAGGCAAGTAGAATATTATAATTTCACATGTGCCACACTATGTGTTTAAATCTAGCGTTTACAAAAAAAAGTTGCATCACTTGAATGTTACTTTGTAGCCTAATTGACTATTCCGTGTTGGTTGCAGAATTTGAGAGAATCGGACTAAACCCAAATTATATTACGTGTGAGAATCGGACTAAACCCAAATTATATTACGTGTCTATGCAGTAGCTTTATTCCCCATTATTTACACTGCAGTCACTAGTCCCTGGCCGTTTATGGTCAGGTTTTAACATGGTTTATCCTGTTCTTCCTTAGTTGATTTGTCCTACTTGTGTAACTCTAATGCCACGTAACTTTCTGCGTTAGACTACCCCCTAAATGTTTGACGCATCCTTGCTTTTTTGTCTTTGAATGCGTGTAGTTTGTTTGGTTGGCGTAATGGTTTTGCAATACTTTTTCACTGATAATCGTTTCTGACCATTCATTCATTGAGCCCTTGTTCTATTTCGGGGGTGTGTATTTGTTTTATTTGGGATGAGATTGGTAGACTACTGTCGGGAGGGGTGGGTTAACTTTCGTTACTTCTCTCCCCTCGTCCAAACCTATGGCGATTGTGTATTGTTAATCAATAATGTGAACATCTGCTGTCATTGCGCTGAAGCAGAACACGACGTTGAGAGAACGGTGCTTTTATTGAGACTTGTAGGACAAGGGTGAAGAAAGCTGTGCAATTTTGCTAAAACAGAGTAGATGACTTATCACAGATTTCATTCACTCGCGTGGCTATATTAGTGTCCTTACTGTGGTCCACACTTCACTAGCCTACAAGAATGTGATTTCACACACAAATAATTTTCTTTGGTTGCAGACACTTTGAAGTAGCCTACCCTTTTAATGAATTAGACAACCTACAGTGATTGTATTACTTTTTGAGTCTCTTCCTGTACTTACTGTCTACTGTACCACGCCATCAACTTTTTAAAGCATAAACATGTTTTATTCTCTGAGAAACATCCCAGAGGTTCTCTACTTTTCCTCCTCCTGTGATTCCCTTAGAGTCCATTTGGAAAGTATTCAGACCCATTTATACTTTTTCCACATTTTATGTTACAGCCTTATTCAAAAATTAATTAAATGATATTTTTTCCTCATCAGTCTACACACAATACCCCATAATGACAAAGCGAGAACAGGTTTTTATAAGTTTTTGCTTTGTCATTATGGAGTCTTGTGTAGATTGAGGGGGGGGGGGGACATTTTTTAATGTGGATGAAGTCAAGTCTGAATACTTTCCTAATGCACTGTAGCAGGGGCCAGAATTTGGAATTTTGGATCATGGAAGGCCCAAAAACATGAATGAAAATTGGTTTAGGTCTGCATTTTCTAACGTAGCTTGGTAGTTCAGATGCAACCAGGGTCTGGGTCTCATGTGATTTTTAATTTTAAGTACTGGAACCTCACAGGGATTCGAACCCAACGTCTCTTGTCACTGTCCTTCATACAAAGGAGAATAGCCTTTTGTTTTCTGGACTCAACTTTGTCTGTTTAGGGAATAGTTTCTTCTGTGTCAAAGCATGCCTAACAACAGAAAGGGAAAGCCCAATAAAAAACTTTCTAGTACCCTTGAAGATCAGTAGCTATGTTTGAAATACCACTACAGAGTGTTGCTATCAAAGACACTGGTTCAGATGAACTAATTGATTCCAGACTGACTGCTCATACAGGTCATGTATATGCTATTATAGATAGGATAATGGATCTATGCTATAGTCTCCTCAGCTGTTCACTGCCAAAAGACAATGTAATTGGTCATACAAATACCGAATGGACATTGGGCCATTCCCCATTGTAGTTATGACATTCAGCCCATGTGCATCATAAGTCCATCCAGCAAGCCAGAGAACAGTTCCCCATTTCTTTATTACTGTGGTTTCATCAGATATGACACTGCCTTCATGAGCCTAGTCACCTTTTTATTAGTGGGACTGATCAAACAAACAGGCATATGTGGATGGTGCGGCGCTGCCATGAAGTTTGGGGAGTTTGTCTAAATGGCTGTTTATTTACCCACCTGGGGACAATGAATCGGAAGTACAGCTAGGTGAATTGCTTTTGATAAGGAAATTAGTGTTGTCTCATTTGCCGGTGTTTTCCACCCTTATTTGTGTTCGGCAGTGGTTGAAAAAGTACCCAATTTTCATACTTGAGTAAAAGTTTAGATATTTACTCAAGTGAAAGTCACCTGGTAAAATACTACTTGAGTAAAAGTCTTTGGTTCTAAATATACTTAAGTATCAAAAGTACATTTAATAGCTTAAGTACTTAAGTATCAATAGTAAAAGTCTAAATAATTTCAAATTCCTTATATTAAGTAAAGCAAATGGCACCATTTTCTTGTTTTTAAAATGTATGTATAGCCAGGGGCTCACTCCAACACTCAGACATTATTTACAAAAGCAATTGTATTTAGTGAGTCTGCCAGGCCAGAGGCAGTAGGGATGACCATTTGTTCTCTTGATAAGTGTGTGAATTTAACAGTGTTCCTGTCCTGCTAAGCATTCAAAAGTACTTTTGGTTGTCAGGGAAAATGTATGGAGTAAAAAGTACAATATTTTATTTTGGAATGTAGTGAAGTAAAAGTTGTCAAATTTAACTTGCAAGTCCCCCAAAACGACTTAAGTAGTACTTTAAGTACTTTACACCACTGGTGTTCTGAACCATGTGTTTGTCCTCTAGGCTGGCCTAGTTTCCAGGGGCAAAGTCCCTCAGCCATAGTGATGAATGTTTGCTCGGATCTGCCTGTGGTGATCTGCTGTTGTGAGTACTGACGTGTGTGTCCTGTGTGTTATGTTGCGTTCACGTGCTAATCGGAACTAGGAAACTCTGAACTTCTGACCTGCTAACTGGTTGAACACGGCATGTAAAAACTACAACCAGTTAGCAAGTCGGAATATGAAAGCACTTTGGTGCGAGAACTGCAAATCAATCCCAGAACAACAGCGAAGGACCTTGTAAAGATGCTGGAGGAAACAGGTACAAACGTATCTATATCCACAGTTAAAGGAGTCCTATATCGTCATAACCTGAAAGGCCGCTCAACAAGGAAGAATCCACTGATCCAAAACCACCATAAAATGTCAGACTACGGTTTGCAACTGCACATGGGGACAAAGATCATACTTTTTGGAGAAATGTCCTCTGGTCTGATGAAACAAAAATAGAACTGTTTGGCCATAATGACCATCGTAATTTTTGGAGGAAAAAGGGGGAGGCTTGCAAGTCGAAGAACAACTGTGATGCATTGGGGTGGCAGCATCATGCTGTGGGGGTGCTTTGCTACAGGAGGGACTGGTGCACTTCACAAAATAGATGGAATCATGAGGATGGAAATTATGTAGATGTATTGAAGCAACATCTCAAGACATCAGTCAGGAAGTTAAAGCTTGGTCGCGAATGGGTCTTCCAAATGGGCAATGACCCCAAGCATACTTCCAAAGTTGTGGCAAAATGGCTTAAGGACAACAAAGTCAAGGTATTGGAGTGGCCATCACTAAGCCCTGACCTCAATCGCATAGAACACTAGTGGGCAGAACTGAAAACATGTGAACAAGGAGGCCTACAAACCTGACTCAATTACACCAGCTCTGTCAGGAGGAATGGGCCAAAATTCACCCAGCTTATTGTGGGAAGCTTGTGGAAGGCTACGTTTGACCCAAGTTAAACCATTTAAAGGCAATGCTACCAAATACTAATTGGGTGTATGTAAACTTCTGACCCACTGGGAATGTGATGAAAGAAATAAAAGCTGAAATAAATCATTCTCTCTATTATTCTGACATTTCACATTGTTAAAATAAATTGGTGATCCTAACTGACCTAAGACAGCGAATTTTTACCACAATGATTAAATGTCAGGAATTGTGAAATTGAATTTAAATGCATGTAAACTTCTGACTTCAACTGAATATTTATGAAAGCTTTAAAATGTAAATTGTGTTTGGTTTTGAGGATGTGATAGTGCTCTTGATTATGGTTACTTTTTAAGGTATTTTTTTAAAATACATTTTCAACTGTTCCCTGAGCATTCCCTGTTTCATCATAGAATGCTCATGTTCTAAAGGGGAATGTCAACGTTTTATCTGGGAATGCTTGTTTTCCCTTGGTGCTAGCTGTTCCTGGTTGGCATCTCCAATGTGTGGGATAGGCTTTTGGTAAATGCTTTTTCAAGGATGGGACCATCACAGGAGGAGGCTACATATATGTAGGGATATCCTCTTTACTACTAGAAGTGGTACAGACTAGTGTGTTTCCTATGTTGTTTATCTGACTCAAACAATTCATTAAATACATACTTTATCAGGTAATTTATACACAACAAGGGAACAGCAATATTATTTTTTGAAGGGACTGTCAGTCACCAGATTTATGATTGCACAAATTGAAACCCTTGAACTCCTGTGTAATGCTTCATCTCCCTACAGGAAGTATTACTGTTCAACTTGATTCAGTGCTACTAAAATCCAGGGCAGCTGCTTTTCCCATTCAGTTGCTGAAACTAAGCTTCAGCAGAGCTACATACTGTATTGTAGCCCACTGACAAGACTTCACTGCACAAAGCCTGGCAATGTAAGGTACATTCATTGAGGTAGTGGAATATTTAAGTGTGCTCTCTGCTTGTGTGTGACTGGCAAACCTAGAACATGTTGCGTCACAGAAGTATTTTGTATCCAATAAATCAAGGAATAGGGGGCACTATGAAGTTAATGGCAATAACCTGGTATCCCACCGGGCAGCATAGGATGCTGTGGCTGTGCGTGTTATACCCTGTTATGGCAATACTTTTGAGAGGGAGAGGCACATGTGCAGGGAGTGAGAGCGTGGAGGGAGGCAGGGACGGGGACAAGTTTAAAAAAAAAAAATTTTAATGACCCTGTGGGGTGGTTAGTTGGTAGTTAAAATCCATCAGGTCTTGTGCAGCACATAGATTGAACAGGACAGCCACCATATAAACATGGCAAGGCAGGGCCACAACATAAAGAGGCGTAGTAGAATAACCCTTATTTCCACTGTAGCACTACAAAGCTGATTCAAATAATCAAAGCTTGATGAGTTTTTAGTGCTAGGGCAACATCCAAAATGTGCACCCAAGGAGGGCCCCAGGACCAATTGTGGGAACCCTGCTCGAGCAGACCAGCAGCACACCCAGAAATCATCTGCAGCAGTAGTGATCACTGGAGGCTAACAGGGCTGATTGGATGGACTAGTGGTGATTGTGAGGGAGGTAGGGACTACCCCACTGTCTCTCACTGTCAACAAGGCAAAGATATTTGTTGTGTTGTGGTGGTGCTCTCTAGTTGGAACCTTTTTGTTTGTTGGGGACAGGCATGGTTGGTTGCTTTGCTGAAGGGAAAACAAGAGTTTTCAACCCATAATACAGAGACAGGCCCTAACCTACCCTCTCTAAAATGCCTCCAGCAAAAATGACAACCATTTATTTAATATTAACTTTCAAACTAATGTCAAGTCCTAATAAAGTCCTAATAAAGTCCCTGTTGCCCCAGGCAGGACTCTGACTTTGGCTCTGACAGGGAATGTTAAAGCTGTTGCCTATAAGTTGTTGTTCATGAGTATGTGTTGCTGTACCAAGTCAATGTCCCCTTTCATCAGCACTTTACACTCACTTTCAACTAGGGATGCATGATATATTGGAATGTCAAAGCTACTGTGCATACCTATATAACGTAGATGTATGACCTATATGACGCCACGTAAAATTGTGTTACACGTGCAACACAGAATTCCTAACCTAGCATTTTGGTTTTACTAGCGTTTTAGAGCAGTTGGAGGCCACGGAAGGAGTGTTGTATGGCATTGAAGCTCGTTTGGAGGTTTGTTAACACAGTGTCCAAGGAAGGGCCAGAAGTATACAGAATGGTGTCGTCTGCATAGAGGTGGATCAGGGAATCACCCGCAGCAAGCGCGACATCATTGATACATACAGAGAAAAGAGTCGGCCCGAGAATTGAACCCTGTGGCACCCCCATAGAGACTGCCAGAGGTCCGGACAACAGGCCCTCCGATTTGACACACTGATCTCTGCCTGCAAAGTAGTTGGTGAACCAGACGAGGCAGTCATTTGAGAAACCATGGCTATTGAGTCTGCCGATAAGAATACGGGGATTGACAGAGTCGAAAGCCTTGGCCAGGTTGATGAAGACGGCTGCACTGTCTTTTATCGATGGCGGTTATGATATCGTTTAGTACCTTGAGCGTGGCTGAGGTGCACCCGTGACCGGCTCGGAAACCAGATTGCACAGCGGAGAAGGTACGGTGGGATTCTAAATGGACACTGATCTGTTTATTAACTTGGCTTTCAAAGACTTTAGAGAGGCAGGGCAGGATGGATATAGGTCTATAGCAGTTTGGGTCTAGTGTCACCCCCTTTGAAGTTGGGGATGACCGCGGCAGCTTTCCAATCTTTGGGGATCTTGGACGATACGAAAGAGGTTGAACAGGCTGGTAATAAGGGTTGCAACAATGGCAGCGGATAGTTTTAGAAAGAGAGGGTCCAGATTGTCTAGCCCAGCTGATTTGTATGGGTCCAGGCTTTGAAGCTCTTTCAGAACATTTGCTATCTGGATTTGGGTAAAGGAGAAGCTGGGGAGGCTCGGGCGAGTAGCTGCGGGGGGGGGGGGGGGGGGGGGGATTATAATGGAATTCATCAATCATTCTCTGTCGTGGGTGATGTTGGCTTTTGTCGACTGGTCGAGCACCGGTACACACTTCCAAGTGCGTTATTTTTCAGATGTTGCCCTACCGGAGTTATACAGTAATAGCATCACTGTTATTAGCTTCACAACATGCATACTATGGAGCGCCGTTTGGGGCATTGCGTGTCAAAGAAAGATATAGTAGCACTGTCAAAGCTGTACAAAAAAAAGTCTGCAACCACCGGCCTCGAACGATGCGTTTACAGTACCCGCGTTAGTAATAAAGCATTATTTGTTCGACCGCAACTTCTGGGGTAGCTAGCTTTAGCTTGGTACCTAGCTAGCACCAATACAACCAGCCTGAAAACAATGACCAGTAGAAACTGCAGTTATTTTCATTATTCTTAGCAATGATTTTGGAATCCTTGTAAGTATTAGCTAGGTTGCCACTTGTTGTTCACCTATTGAAACTGAACTTCAGTTCATGAAAATAAATCGCTAGCCAGCTACTTAACCCTGTTGCCCAAAGCCAACGTTATAAGCAGCCAGCTAGCTTCATCTGGCTAGTGACGCTCGACCGGATTGGCTTGTGTTGTAAAGCTAGCCACTATAAGGATTAGGCACGAGGAATTTGCGGTTTGCCTTCAAAATAAAAGTACGTCATTGACAGTGATGCAAATGAATACAAATTGTAGGGCTAACCGCAAAGCTCACTATTGTGGCTAATCTGTATTGTGACAAGCTTCACAATGATGGGTCCGACCACCATTAATAAAATAAGAACTGTCTTGTATATTAGGGTTATTTTAGATTGTCGGTTTTGGTATGTTTTTGGGGAAGAACATTGTTTGCATCCATGAGCTAGTTACCTTTTTATTTAATGACCAGCACTGCAGGTTGCGCGAGACAACTTTACAAGCATCATAGAATACGTATCGATGAATCGTTATGACATATGAAATACGAGTGATGGTGTAATAACTACGAACAAAAATTAATGAACGCGTTAAATTATGTGACGTCCAGTCATATTCAGATCCTGATTGGTCAACAAGCTTATTTGACAGGTTAAGTAGTGTTGACGTGTATCTTTTTGGACACTCAAAGATAATTATAGGATTTATTTTTTTTGACAAGGAAAATATTGGTACCGATATGACATCTTAGTCCGATACATCACTACTTTCAATTTATTATGATTATTTGAGTTGTGTGTCTTTTGACCAGACTTGTTTCCTAACCTTTGAGTTTCTAAGGAGGATCTATGTTTCTATGAATGTTATTTCTAAGTATCTCTTTCAGCTCTACTTTACAAGGCAATTCCACTGTAACATAATTATGCTGAAACTAAGATTTTTCACTTTAAATGTGTCACACAAAAATCAATGATTGCAAAGTTGAACCATACAACTCTGTGCACAAGGACGACTTTTAACAATTTCAACTAACACTTTTAGAAACACATTTACTTGAACAGTGCAGATGCATATTTTGGTAACAGAATGATGGCGCGTAGCACCAACTGTCATTCTGTTACCAAACTTTGCGTTTTTGGGCAATTTTCAATGGATATTGTTAGTTGCCTGGTTTAACTACATCATTCTGTTATCGTGGACTTGCCCTACATCAGATCATGTTGTTCTTGACTCATTGCCAGCAGTATTTAAAAAAAATAAATAATAATAATTACAGTTCTAATAGGCTAGGTGTAATTGAGTTAGACATTACAATTATGATTATTTTCTGAAGGAGGAGTATATTGTATTCAGTTGCATGACTCGCCACGGCGAGTTTACCACGAAAGTAACGTCATTTAGGAGAAATGGGCCTGTATTATGTTCTCGCTCTCTGACTGTACTCTGATAGACCGGTTACTGGAGTCAACCGCACTAATGTTGTGCAAACACAAGTATGATGCACGGATCTGGAATCATGGCCAAATGCCGCTAGTCCCTATATAGTGCACTACTTTTGACCAGAGCCTTATGGGTAGTGTACCATGATTAGTATGTAGGGAATAGGGTGCCATTTGGGATGAAGCCATGACCAAGTGCCAAGATGCTTCATCATTCCTTCCTGATAACGATCACATGCATCATTTCAAGTCGAATGGTCTTCTGAGCACACTAAGTATTCCCATATTGAATCCAGATCCACTCCTAGAGAAATCCTCTCACCATCACTGTTTGTCAGTTCATTCAGTGCCGTTAAGCAGTTTATAAATGCAGGGAAGGAGAAATGATACACACACACACACAACTCCATGCTCTCGTATCGCAGGTCACTGTCCCAGCCTTCCGTTGCTCTTAACCTCCTCCACCAACCCCCCTCCCCATGATGCATCTCTCTCTCCCTGCTTTACTAAAGCTTCTCAGCATGCCTGACCGACTGCCTCGTCTCTTTGTTTTTAATCGCTGTGATTGCCAACAAGCTGTGATGTTATCTCACAACCCACAACCTCTGTCCCTACCATGGGATTTGCAGTCAATTAAATGCAATAATGAACTTTATCATTTGTTTGCTCAAGCTGCACTATCATGCAAGGCAGACTGGCTCTTAGGTTCGTCTGGCTCGTGTATCATACTGATTACGAATGTTTTTGTTGACCTTTTTTAATTTGTTTTTCTTTTAGATTGCATTTATCATGGTGAAATTGTAGTATAGTTGAACATGTATTTCAGGCTTCCTTTCAAGTCAGTATCCAGCAGCTAGACATTTATAATTTGGCATGCTTTGCATAGTTTAAAAAAATGTAGCCTTGTGTGTTGCTCTGCCTGAGGGTGTGACGGACTGAATTTTTTTCACACTTCGTACCACACTATGTGAGTGGAAAAGCCCCCAGTCCAGGAACCTTTTTTATTATACATTATTTTCGCTGCTCTCATCTTGAAATATGGGGCAATGTCAAACGCTGGAGGTGAGCCAGCACCAATATTATCGAGGTGACTTGCTTTGTAATCCCAGGACCAAAGACCTACATGTCATTTGAAGTAGACATTTCATATGGCAAAAGGTTTTTTTTGTTTTGTTTTTAGGCCATGTAATTGAGTTTCTCTTTAATCTTATGGATTATGAATGAGTAAGATGCTTAATATTTTGTCATACTATTAAATCTATTTTGTTGTCGGAACGGAACTGATTTGCTAATGCACTGTAAACTCATCCAATTATGTACATATCCTAAGTAGATTTGATCTACAGTTTGACAACACAGCATTGTTTTACTGCCCCCCCCCCCCCCCCCCCCCTTTAGGATTCGATATGACAGGCAGGCTGCTCGATGTTCTGGCAGTCTCTTTAATGTGGATTCCAGGAATAATAGCTGCTGCCTTGACAAAAACAAAACAGATGCATCAATAAAATAGGGTGGTGTTGTGTCACTGACTGCTGATGGTGCTGCCTGGTAGTGGTATTTGAATCTGGGCTACCAGGCCGGCAGGGCAACAGCTCTTCCAGATCCTTGTTGAAATCATGAAAAATATTAGCGGAGCAATTCACTCTCAGCTGAAGTTTAAGCCGAAGCTGACATCATACTTTGTATTATTCACAGTGCTTATTCACAGTACGATAGTTGTTTGATAAAGGCTATTTACTTGTCTGTCTTTTTTTTTGGGGGGGGGGGGCACTTTACATCTCCTGTGATGTTTGAAATTTGATCGCAGATGGTGGGTGATGACAGTCTGCTATTCTAATTAGTCCCAAAGGTATGGCCCATAAATTAGCAGTAAAGCATACACCAGAGGAGGTTGGTGGGAAGAGCTATAGGGAGATGGGCTCATTGTAATTAATGAAACGGAGTCAAACATATGGCTTCATATGTTTGATACTGTTCCATTTATATATTATTCCAGACATTAAAATGAGCCTGTCCTCCTATAGCTCCGCACACCAGCCTCCACTGGTATGCACCTAGACTAGGCAGTTCCATCCACAGCAGCTGTGGTCTGTTATAAGCTACAGCAAGTCAGGGTCTTATTCATTAGGACACGCAGTAGCAAAATGTGTTTGCATGGAAATGTATGTTTCTAATCGGACAATTCCAGGTAGTCCCTGGAATTCACATTTCAGTCTGTGTTGCCTAATGAACATGGCCCAGAGCAGCTGTGGCCTGTTTCTCAGCTACAACCAGAGACTGGTGTTGTCTAGCTACCGCCAGGTGCAGCGGGCTTCTTCCTGTTAATGTATATTACCTTCCTGCTCTAAATGCTTTTGTGGATTATTATTTCCTCAATTAGACTGAGAGGGTCCATCTGGTTTAAACTGAGGCAAACCACTCTGCTGTTGTCCCATATCTTCCCATCCAACCCACTGTGAACAGGTAGGCTAATGATGACTGACGGAAGACAAGGCTTACAATTTCAGTTAAACTGGTTTATAACTAAACAGTCTAATTGCGACGATTAATGTGGAGCCGACATGTATTAGATAAAGTTCTAAGATATTTCCTTAAACATTTTTTTTTCGTTTTCTTGAATTTCCTGATGTATAAGAAATTCAGCTTTTAGCTGCCATCTACAGTGCATTCGGAAACTATTCAGATCCCTTAGTTTTTCACATTTTGTTACGTTACCGCCTTATTCTAAAATTGATTTTTTTTAAGTCCTCACTAATCTACTCACAATACCCCATAATGACAAAACAAAAACAGATTTTTAGAAATGTTTGCAAATTGTATTAAAAAAAAACTGAAATATAACGTTTTGCAGACTCAGTACTTTGTTGAAGCACCTTTGGCAATGATTACCGTCTCAAGTCTTCTTGGGTATGACACTACAAGCTTGGCACATCTGTATTTGGGGAGTTTCTCCCATTGTTCTCTGCAGATCCTCTCAAGCTCTCCGGTTGGATGGGGAGTGTCGCTGCGCATCTATTTTCAGGTCTCTCCAGAGATGTTCGATCGGGTTCAAATCTTGGCCGGGCCACTCAAGGACATTCAGAGACTTGTCCCGAAGCCACTCCTGCATTGTCTTTGCTGTCTTCTTAGGGTCGTTGTCCTGCTGGAAGGTGAATCTTTGCCCCAGTCTGAGGTCCTTAGCGCTCTGGAGCAGGTTTCCATCAAGGATCTCTACTTTACTCCGTTCATCTTTCCCTCGATCCTGACTAGTCTCCCAGTCCCTGCCTCTGAAAAACATCCCCACAGCATGATACTGCCATTTGGATGGTGCCAGGTTTCTTCCAGATGTGATGCTTGGCATTCAAGCCAAAGTTGTTTCTTACTGTCAGAGTATTTAGGTGCCTTTTGGCATACTCCAAGCGGGCTGGAATGTGACTTTTACTGAGAAGTGGCTTCTGTCTGGCCACTCTACCATAAAGGCCTGATTGGTGTAGTGCTGCAGAGATGGTTTTCCTTCTGGAAGTTTCTCCCATCTTCACAGAGGAACTCTAGAGCTCTGTCAGAGTGAGTTTGGCCGGGAGGCCAGCTCTAGGAAGCTTCTTGGTGGTTCCAAACTTATTCCATTGAAGAATGATGGAGGCCACTGTGTTCTTGTGGACCAACAATGTTGCAGAAATATTTTAGTACCGTTCCCCAGATCTGTGCCTCAACACAATCCTGTCTCGGAGCTCTGCGGACAATTCCTTCAACGTCATGGCATGGTTTTTGCTCTGACATGCACTGTCAACTTTGGGACATTATATTATATAGAGGTGGATAGCTAGACAGACACATGTGTGTGCCTTTCCAAATCATGTCAAATAAATTGGATTTACCACCGGTGTACTCCAAGTTGTAGAAACTTCTCAAGGATGATCAATGGAAACGGGATGCACTGGAGTTCAATTTCAAGTGTCGCAGCAAAGGCAAATACTTTCCGAATGCATTGGAATAAATAAAAATAAATTGAAATTATTGTTTTCTGTACTGTGTCTTAAAGTGAGTCGTGTGCTTGGATCGTGGAAGCTTGTGTCCTAAGGATTTTTTAAAAATATATATATTTTTAATGGCCTCATAAGTGTGCCCTCTAGCAGAACAGAAGGCAGAAAAACTGAGGGGGTACACAGTCAGGAAGTCCTTTCAACAGAACTTTCCCCGTTGCTATGCAATGAAGAAAATAAACCTTGGAATTAGTGATGCACCGATATGAAGTTTTTGGCCTATACCGATATCCAATATTTACCTTGTCCAAAAAATATATTGATATATTGATATTTGTTTGCGGCCTTTTAAGCATTCTAGTACAGTTTAAATAGTTATACCACTGCATCCATTGTGGTTTAAGGCACTGCATCTCAGTGCAAGAGGCGTCACTACAGTTCCTGGTTCGATTCCAGGCTTTATCAAATCAAATTGATTTATATAGCCCTTCATACATCAGCTGATATCTCAAAGTGCTGTACAGAAACCCAGCCTAAAACCCCAAACAGCAAGCAATGCAGGTGTAGAAGCACGGTGGCTAGGAAAAACTCCCTAGAAAGGCCAAAACCTAGGAAGAAACCTAGAGAGGAACCAGGCTATGTGGGGTGGCCAGTCCTCTTCTGGCTGTGCCGGGTGGAGATTATAACAGAACATGGCCAAGATGTTCAAATGTTCATAAATGACCAGCATGGTCGAATAATAATAATAATAATAATAATAATAATAATAATAATAAGGCAGAACAGTTGAAACTGGAGCAGCAGCACAGCCAGGTGGACTGGGGACAGCAAGGAGTCATCATGTCAGGTAGTCCTGGGGCATGGTCCTAGGGCTCAGGTCCTCCGAGAGAGAGAAAGAGAGAGGGGAGAATTAGAGAATGCACACTTAGATTCACACAGGACACCAAATAGGACAGGAGAAGTACTCCAGATATAACAAACTGACCCTAGCCCCCCGGCACAAACTACTGCAGCATAAATACTGGAGGCTGAGACAGGAGGGGTCAGGAGACACTGTGGCCCACTCCGAGGACACCCCCGGACAGGGCCAAACAGGAAGGATATAACCCCACCCACTTTGCCAAAGCACAGCCCCCACACCACTAGAGGGATATCTTCAACCACCAACTTACCATCCTGAGACAAGGCTGAGTATAGCCCACAAAGACCTCCGCCACGGCACAACCCAAGGGGGGGGGGGGCGCCAACCCAGACAGGATGACCACATCAGTGACTCAACCCACTCAGGTGACGCACCCCCTCCAGGGACGGCATGAGAGAGCCCCAGTAAAGCCAGTGACTCAGCCCCTGTAATAGGGTTAGAGGCAGAGAATCCCAGTGGAAAGAGGGGAACCGGCCAGGCAGAGACAGCAAGGGCGGTTCGTTGCTCCAGAGCCTTTCCGTTCACCCTCCCACTCCTGGGCCAGACTACACTCAATCATATGACCCACTGAAGAGATGAGTCTTCAGTAGAGACTTAAAGGTTGAGACCGAGTTTGCGTCTCTGACATGGGTAGGCAGACCGTTCCATAAAAATGGAGCTCTATAGGAGAAAGCCCTGCCTCCAGCTGTTTGCTTAAAAATTCTGGGGACAATTAGGAGGCCTGCGTCTTGTGACCGTAGCGTACGTGTAGGTATGTACGGCAGGACCAAATCAGAGAGATAGGTAGGAGCAAGCCCATGTAATGCTTTGTAGGTTAGCAGTAAAACCTTGAAATCAGCCCTTGCTTTGACAGGAAGCCAGTGTAGAGAGGCTAACACTGGAGTAATATGATCAAATTTTTTGGTTCTAGTCAGGATTCTAGCAGCCGTATTTAGCACTAACTGAAGTTTATTTAGTGCTTTATCCGGGTAGCCGGAAAGTAGAGCATTGCAGTAGTCTAACCTAGAAGTGACAAAAGCATGGATTAATTTTTCTGCATCATTTTTGGACAGAAAGTTTCTGATTTTTGCAATGTTACGTAGATGGAAAAAAGCTGTCCTTGAAATGGTCTTGATATGTTCTTCAAAAGAGAGATCAGGGTCCAGAGTAACGCCGAGGTCCTTCACAGTTTTATTTGAGACGACTGTACAACCATTAAGATTAATTGTCAGATTCAACAGAAGATCTCTTTGTTTCTTGGGACCTAGAACAAGCATCTCTGTTTTGTCCGAGTTTAAAAGTAGAAAGTTTGCAGCCATCCACTTCCTTATGTCTGAAACACATTCTTCTAGCAAGGGCAATTTTGGGGCTTCACCACGTTTAATTGAAATGTACAGCTGTGTGTCATCCGCATAGCAGTGAAAGTTAACATTATGTTTTTGAATGACATCCCCAAGAGGTAAAATATATAGTGAAAACAATAGTGGTCCTAAAACGGAACCTTGAGGAACACCGAAATTTACAGTTGATTTGTCAGAGGACAAACCATTCACAGAGACAAACTGATATCTTTCCGACAGATAAGATCTAAACCAGGCCAGAACTTGTCCGTGTAGACCAATTTGGGTTTCCAATCTCTCCAAAAGAATGTGGTGATCGATGGTATCAAAAGCAGCACTAAGGTCTAGGAGCACGAGGACAGATGCAGAGCCTCGGTCCGATGCCATTAAAATGTCATTTACCACCTTCACAAGTGCCGTCTCAGTGCTATGATGGGGTCTAAAACCAGACTGAAGCATTTCATATACATTGTTTGTCTTCAGGAAGGCAGTGAGTTGTTGCGCAACAGCCTTTTCTAAAATTTTTGAGAGGAATGGAAGATTCGATATAGGCCGATTAGTTTTTTATATTTTCTGGGTCAAGGTTTGGCTTTTTCAAGAGAGGCTTTATTACTGCCACTTTTAGTGAGTTTGGTACACATCCGGTGGATAGGGAGCCGTTTATTATGTTCAACATAGGAGGGCCAAGCACAGGAAGCAGCTCTTTCAGTAGTTTAGTTGGAATAGGGTCCAGTATGCAGCTTGAAGGTTTAGAGGCCATGATTATTTTCATCATTGTGTCAAGAGATATAGTACTAAAACACTTGAGCGTCTCTCTTGATCCTAGGTCCTGGCAGAGTTGTGCAGACTCAGGACAACTGAGCTTTGAAGGAATACGCAGATTTAAGGAGGAGTCCGTAATTTGCTTTCTAATAATCATAATCTTTTCCTCAAAGAAGTTCATGAATTTATCACTGCTAAAGTGAAAGTCATCCTCTCTTGGGGAATGCTGCTTTTTAGTTAGCTTTGCGACAGTATCAAAAAGGAATTTCGGATTGTTCTTATTTTCCTCAATTAAGTTAGAAAAATAGGATGATCGAGCAGCAGTAAGGGCTCTTCGGTACTGCACAGTACTGTCTTTCCAAGCTAGTCGGAAGACTTCCAGTTTGGTGTGGCGCCATTTCCGTTCCAATTTTCTGGAAGCTTGCTTCAGAGCTCGGGTATTTTCTGTGTACCAGGGAGCTAGTTTCTTATGAGAAATGTTTTTAGTTTTTAGGGGTGCAACTGCATCTAGGGTATTGCGCAAGGTTAAGTTGAGTTCCTCAGTTAGGTGGTTAACTGATTTTTGTCCTCTGGCGTCCTTGGGTAGACAGAGGGAATCTGGAAGGACATCAAGGAATCTTTGTGTTGTCTGAATTTATAGCATGACTTTTGATGATCCTTGGTTGGGGTCTGAGCAGATTATTTGTTGCAATTGCAAACGTAATAAAATGGTGGTCCGATAGTCCAGGATTATGAGGAAAAACATTAAGATCCACAACATTTATTCCATGGGACAAAACTAGGTCCAGCGTATGACTGTGACAGTGAGTGGGTCCAGAGACATGTTGGACAAAACCCACTGAGTCGATGATGGCTCCAAATTTATCACATTCGGCCGTGATTATTATTTTCAATGACGGCCAAGGAACGGTGGGTTAACTGCCTTGTTCAGGGGCAGAACGACAGATTTTCATCTTGTCAGCTCGGGAATTCAATCTTGCAACCTTACAGTTAACTAGTCCAACGCTCTAACCACCTGCCTCTCATTGCACTCCACGAGGAGACTGCCTGTTACGCGAATGCAATAAGCCAAGGTAAGTTGCTAGCTAGCATTAAACGTATCTTATAAAAAACAATCAATCATAATCACTAGTTAACTACACATGGTTGATGTTAATAGTTTATCTAGCGTGTCCTGCGTTGCATATAATCGATGTGATGCGTATCATTGCTCCAATGTTTACCTAACCATTGAAGGTTGTGCAATGTAACAGGAATATTTAGACTAATGGATGCCACCCCTTAGATAAAATACGGAACGGTTCTGTATTTCACTGAAAGAATAAACATCTTGTTTTCGAGATGATAGTTTCCGGATTCGACCATATTAATGACCTAAGGCTGGTATTTCTGCGTGTTATTATATTATAACTAAGTCTATGATTTGATAGAGCAGTCTGACTGAGCGGTGGTAGGCAGCAGCAGGCTTGTAAGCATTCATTCAAACAGCACTTTCGTGTGTTTTGCCAGCAGCTCTTCGTTGTGCGTCAAGCATTGCGTTGTTTATGACTTTAAGCCTATCAACTCCCGAGATTAGGTTGGTGTAACCGAAGTGAAATGGCTAGCTAGTTAGCGGGGTGCAAATAGCGTTTCAAACGTCACTCGCTCTGGACTTGGAGTAGTTGTTCCCCTTACTCTGCATGGGTAACACTGCTTCGAGGGTGGCTGTTGTCGTTGTGTTTCTGGTTCGAGCCCAGGGAGGAGCGAGGAGAGGGACGGAAGCTATACTGTTACACTGGCAATAGTAAAGTGCCTATAAGAACATCCAATAGTCAAAGGTTAATGAAATACAAATGGTATAGAGGGAAATAGTCCTATAATTCCTATAATAACTACAACCTAAAACTTCTTACCTGGGAATTTTGAAGACTCATGTTAAAAGGAACCACCAGCTTTCATATGTTCTGAGCAAGGAACTTAAACGTGAGCTTTTTTACATGGCACATATTGCACTTTTACTTTCTTCTCCAACACTTTGTTTTTGCATTATTTAAACCAAATTGAACATGTTTCATTATTTATGTGAGGCTACGTTTATTGATGTATTATATTAAGTTAAAATAAGTGTTCATTCAGTATTGTTGTAATTGTCATTATTACAAATACATTTAAAAAATTGGTCGATTTAATCGGTATCGGCTTGTTTTGGTCCTCCAATAATCGGTATCGACGTTGAAAAATCATAATCGGTCGACCTCTTACACACACCGCACTGACTCTGACATTTTTTTGTTGGCATTTACACTTAATCAAAGCATTTTCACTTACTTGCTGTGCCGTTTCATTGCTCATTTCTTCAGTTTAATTCTCAACCAGGATTTCTGTGGAACGCCGTTTGGGTCTTTGTGTGTCAAAAAAGAAACGCATCAAATAACACTTTGACTTGTCAAATAACATTGTTTGACGAATCAGGATCTGAATATGACTATACATCACATAATAATTTAACGCTTTCATTATTTTTTTATGTAGTCATTACACTCAATCGTATTTTATGTGTCACAACGATTCATCGATACATTTGCTGTGATGCTGGTAAAGTTGTCTCTCGCATCTACAGTGCTGGTCATTGAAAAACGGTTGTTAGCTCATGGATGCAAACAACATTATTCTCCAAAAACATAGCAAAATTACATCTGTTTCAGTAGCTATAGTTAGCTAGCTAACTATATATAGCTTGTTATCATTTTAAAATAACCCTAATTTATAAGACAGTTCTGATTTGATGGTGGTCGGACCCATCTATGTGAAGCTAGCCACAAGACAGATTATCCACAATAGTGGACTTTGCAGTTAGCCTTCAAAAAAATAAAAGTATGGCATAATTCTATTTGTATCAATTTACATCACTGTCAATGACACTTTCTTTGAAGGCAAACCACAAATTCCTCTTGTGCCTAATCCTTATTGTGGCTAGCTTTACAACACACAACCCGGTCCAGTCGAGCATTGCTAGCCAGATGAAGCTAGCTGGCTGCTTATAACGTTAGCTTTGGGCAAGAGGGTTAAGTAGCTGGCTAGCTATTTATTTTCATGAACTGAAGTTCAGTTTCAATAAGTGAACAACAAGTGGCGACCTAGCTAATACTTACTCCACAAGGATTTCTAAATCATTGCTAAGAATAATGAAAATGACCAGTTTCTACATTGTTTTCAGGCTGGTTGTGTTGGTTCTAGCTAGGTACCAAGCTAATGTTAGCTACCCCAGAAGTTGCGGTCGAACAAATAATGCTTTACTACCAATGTGGTACTGTAAACGCGTCAATCGTGGCCGGTGTTTGCTTGTTTGCAGACATGTTTTGTACAGCTTTGACAGTACTACCGTATCTCTTTTTGACACGCAAATACCCAATGTTGTTCAATAGTATGTACAGTTGAAGTCTGAAGTTGACATAGTTGGAGTCATTAAAACTAGTTTTTCAACCACTCCACAATTTTCTTGTTTAACACACTATAGTAAAATCAAATTTTATTTGTCACACACATGTTTAGCAGATGTTAATGCGAGTGTAGAGAAATTGTGCTTCTAGTTCCGACAATGCAGTAATAACCAACGACTAACCTAACAATTCCACAACTACTACCTTATACACAAATGTAAAGGGATAAAGAATATGTACATAAAGATATGATTGAGTGATGGTACAGAACGGCATAGGCAAGATGCAGTAGATGGTATCGAGTACAGTATATACATATGAGATGAGAAATGTAGGGTATATAAACATTGTGGTTTTGGCAAGTCAGTTAGGCCATCTACTTTGCATCTCACAAGTCATTTTTCCAACAATTGTTTACAGATTATTTCACTGTGTCCCAATTCCAGTGGGTCAGACGTTTACATACAGTAAGTTGACTGTGCCTTTAAACAGCTTGGAAAATTCCAGAAAAATGTTGTATTGTCTTTAGAAGCTTCTGGCTAATTTACATCATTTGATGTAGGTGTACCTGTGGATATATTTCAAGGCCTACCTTCAAACTCAGTGCCTCTTTGCTTGACATGGGGAAATCAGCCAAGACCTCAGAAAAAAATGGTATACCTCCACAAGTCTGGTTCATCCTTGGGAGCAATTTCCAAATGCCTGAAGGCACAACGTTCATCTGTACAAACAATAGTACACAAGTATAAACACCATGGGACCACGCACCCGTCATATCGCTCAGGAAGGAGATGCGTTTTGTCTCCTAGAGATGAACATACTTTGGTGCGAAAACTGCACATCAATCCCAGAACAACAGTCAAGGACCTTGTGAAGATGGTGGAGTGAACCAGTGCAAAAGTATCTATATCCACAGTAAAACGAGTCCTGTATTGATAACCTGAAAGGCCGCTCAGCAAGGAAGAAGCCACTGCTCCAAAATCGCCATAAAAAAGCCAGACTATGGTTTACAACTGCACATGGGGAAAAAGATTGTACTGATGAAACAAAAATGGAACTGTTTGGCCATAATGACCATCATTATGTTTGGAGGAAAAAGGGGGAGGCTTGCATGCCAAAGAACACCATCCCAACCGTGAAGCACGGTAGTGGCAGCATCATGTTGTGGGGTGCTGTGCTGCAGGAGGGACCGGTGCACTTCACAAAATAGATGGCGTCATGAGGATGGAAAACTATGTAAATGTATTGAAGCAACAGCTCAAGACATCAGTCAGGAAGTTAAAGCTTTGTCGCAATGGGTCTTCCAAATGGACAATGACCCCAAGCATACTTCCAAAGTTGTGGCAAAAGGGCTTAAGGACAACAAAGTCCAAGTATTGGAGAGGCCATCACAAAGCCCTGACCTCAATCCCATCGAAAATCTGTGGGCAGAACTGAAAAAGCGTGTGCGAGCAAGGAGGCCTACAAACCCGACTCAGTTACACCAGCAGAGCAGGAGAATCACCCAACTCATTGTGGGAAGCTTGTGGAAGGCTACCTGACACGTTTGACCCAAGTTCAAAATTTACAGGCATTGCTACCAAATACTAATCGAATGTATGTAAACTTCTGACCCACAGGGAATGTGATGAAAGAAATAAAAGCTGAAATAAATCACACTACTATTATTCTGACATTTCACATTCTTAAAATAAAGTGGTGATCCTAACTGACCTAAGACAGGGAATTTCTACTAGGATTAAATGTCAGGAATTGTGAACCTGAGTTTATATGTATTTGGCTAAGGTGCATGTAAACTTCCGACTTCAACTGTATGTCGTGAAGCTAATAGCAGTGACTCTATTACTGTGTAACTCCGGTAGGGAAACCATATGAAAAAATAACACACTTGGTAGTGTGTACCGGTGCTCGACAAGTTGGCAAAAGCCAACATCACCCACGACAGAACGGTTGATTTGTCAAGGGCACTGAATTCCATTAATTTTGCTTTAATGGATTTCGCCTTTTGAGTTGTCTCGCTGAAATGTTCTTACTCTTTCAAATGACTGCTCGACTTGTTGACTGCTCGATCCACACAGCAGACATTGTGGGCTAGGTTAGGAATGCTGTGTTGCATGTGTAGCGCAAATTTTTACATGGTGTCATTACGTCATGAACCTACGTTATATAGGTATGCAGCGTTGACGTCCGTTTTTAACATTGGCGTTAAACCTAGACGTTGGGCTGATACCGACGTTGTCATTTTTAGCTAATATCGGCTGATAGCGATATCTTGCATCCCTAGTTGGAATTGTTTTTCCCAACAGAGCAGTCAGATTTTTTCCCCCAGATATTGGATTATGTCGTTTTTGCAGAAATCTTTACAGGTTACTTTGAATTAAGCCTCATGTGTTTGCATTACAAGCACTTGCTGACTTAGTTCCAGGCCCTTTTTCTTAATAGCATCTTAATGTAATAGTGCTGCTCTAGGATCAGTTTTGCCTTTAAAGTCCTAATGAATGAGTTAGAGGGGAGGACCTGATACTAGATCAATACTCCTACTCTGTTTTATGAATATGGGCCCTGGACAGGAAAGGCAGCTGAAATTAAAACTGCTGTCTCTGTGGGACCTGAAGGCCAGAGGTCTCCAGAGGAGCCCTTGATCAGCCAATAACAAACAGTTCTAAACAGAGCCAGCTCAAAATAAACTCTGCGGGATGTGTTTGTTCAGCGGAGGTTTGGTTTGGGCCCGTTTCATTGGCTGCTCCCTCGATGCATGTTAAAATCCTTTGAATTGGTGGACTTGACACAGTGGACTTGAGAGATTCCTCTGTGAATTATGTAATCTAAGAACAGACCTCACACTTGACTTGTGGGAGGGCCATGGACGTCTGCTTTGCTTGAGAGAGGCGGGGTTGGGCTTGCTCCTCAAACTGAGGTTGCGTTCCAAATGGCACGCTATCCTCTATATAGCGTGCTACTTTTTACCAGAGGGCTCTGGTCAAAAATAATGCACTATAGGGAATAGGGTGCCATATGGGATACACTGACAAAATCTGAATGTAAAGACCCGACTCTGGTTCAAATGGTTGAAATGACCTCTGAGCCACGAAACCTGGAGAGTGCAGGGCAACTTCCTTCCTTTTACGCACGCACGCACGCACGCACGCACGCACACACACACAAGTATGTGACACTCCTTCAAATTAGTGGATTCGGCTATTCCAGCCACACCTGTTGCTGACCTGGTGTGTGTATAGGAACGAGCACACAGCCATGCAATCTCCATAGACAAACATTGGCAGAATGGTTTCACTGCGGCGCTCGGTGACTTTCAACATGACACCGTGATATGCCATCTTTCCTACAAGTCAGTTTGTCAAATTTCTGCCATGGTAGAGCTGCCCTGGTCAACTGTAAGTGCTGTTATTGTGAATTGGAAATGTCTAGGGCCAACAATGGCTCAGCCGCGTAGTGGTAGGCCACACAAGCTCACAGAACAGGACCGCCGAGTGCTGAAGCGCGTAAAAATCGGCTGTCCTCGGTTATAACACTCACTACCAAGTTCCAAACTGCCTATGGAAGCAACGTCGGCACAAGAACGGTTCATCAGCAGCTTCATGAAATGGGTTTCCGTGGCTGAGCAGCTGCACACAAGTCTAAAATCACCATGCGTAATGCCAAGCCTCGGCAGGAGTGGTGTAAAGCTCACCGCCATTGGATGGACTCGGTGGCAACACGTTCTCTGGAGTGATGAATCACACTTCACCATCTGACAGTTCGACGGACGAATCATCTGGGTTTGGCGGATGCCAGGAAAATGCTACCTAACCCAATGTATAATGCCAACTGTAAAGTTTGCTGGAGGATAAATAATGGTGTGGGGCTGTTTTTCATTGTTTGGCTAGGCGCCTTAGTTCCCAGTGAAGGGAGATGTTAATGCGACAGCATACAATGTGGAGGCTCCCTATTAATGCCCATGATTTTCGAATGAGATGTTTGACAAGCAGCTGTCCACATACTTTTGGTCGTTTGTTTGAGGGGATGGTAAAACTAAGTGAACTTTTAAATGACTAAAACCAGATATAAAGTATGTAGAAACCATAATGGACCTAATACGTTTAATAATATAATCTTTGGGAACTATCACCAAAATATACGCAAGACACTCGGGTTGAGTTGAATTTAGAAAACCAATGAATTTAACAATTTAATTTAAGCAAAATAACACATTATCCATGGAAAATGCATAGAATTGCAGGAAGCTAGCTTCAAAACGGCAACATTTTCTCTCGAATGCATGGCAAAAGTGCCAAGATGGGGAGCCTCAAATTATCTAAAATGTAGCTGTGCTGATGGCCGACCTCACTCATTGCCATGCCACACCCACCATCTAAGCCCCTTTTTGATCCAGATAAAACCCTGGGTAATATTTAGAAGGCAGAGGAGAGATCAGGAGACAAAGACACTGCTGGGGGTGGTGGTTTTTCGGCCTCTTTCCCTGTCCCCTGTGGACACTAATCCTAGCGCTTTTGGGCTGACGATAGAGGCCTAGGGCCACATTCAAGGCCTTTATATCGGGGATTTGCTGTACCCCAAACTCTGTGCATTGTTGTAATAGAGGGGCCGGGCTGAAGCGACATGCCCATCGTGTATTGTCTACAGTTCTCCCGTTTCTAACCCAGTCCTTTAGATCAGCAGTAACAACCTACCACGATGCACAAACATGGGATTCTAGGTTGGTTGGGCTTGTTTTTCCAAAGGTGACGCTTGTAATATTAGCATAGTTATCACACTAACTGTAAACAAGCTGTGAACATTTTTTTGTTTTTACCTGCATCACACTGTACGGCACAGTTGCTGCCATCATTCTGGGGAAACCAGCACTATTCTGTGGGCATGCATTTCACACTATGTAGAGCAGTCTAAGACGGCCATTTGTGGAAGTCAAATACCATGATGGACCTGGATAAGGCAAGTTAATGTGAGGGGATTACAGAAATTGGATCAGCAGGTAGCACGTTATCTGTTCTGGAGTGCGATGGGTGGGTGGGGGGTTGGGTCGGAAGGGGCACTGACGGACAGTCCTTGACACGAATGATCCAGACAGACCACAGCTGGACTACTAGAAGTGGACTATGGACATGGGAGGCTATAGACTTCGATAAGGTGGTGGACTGCCAAACAAGCCCTCCTGTATATCACTATTCCACATTAGATTGCCATTGCACTAGGATGAGTGCCTAATCATACTTTGTCTAAAGAGTAATGTGTTCACCTAAACAATAATGACTGAAGTTCTAGAGTTATGCATTGACTGACAGATGATAACGTCATCTGAAGCAACTATATACTTTTGCTACCAAACTTGGATGTGGCTACAATATATCTGGTTTCAACTATGTATAATGTATTCAATTTGTTAATTTTCTCTACAGGGGGATTGCTGATTCCAAAATGGAGGTGAAGACGTCACTTCTAGACAACATGATAGGAGTGGGGGACATGGTCCTGCTAGAACCTCTCAACGAAGACTCCTTCATCGAGAACCTGAGGAAACGCTTCGACCACAATGAGATCTACGTAAGTTCTCCCTCATCAAGTTATAAAATTGTTCTAACACACATTATATATACTGTATAATTGACCCGGTTTTGTACATACAGTGCCTTGCGAAAGTATTCGGCCCCCTTGAACTTTGCGACCTTTTGCCACATTTCAGGCTTCAAACATAAAGATATAAAACTGTATTTTTTTGTGAAGAATCAACAACAAGTGGGACACAATCATGAAGTGGAACGACATTTATTGGATATTTCAAACTTTTTTAACAAATCAAAAACTGAAAAATTGGGCGTGCAAAATTATTCAGCCCCCTTAAGTTAATACTTTGTAGCGCCACCTTTTGCTGCGATTACAGCTGTAAGTCGCTTGGGGTATGTCTATCAGTTTTGCACATCGAGAGACTGACATTTTTTCCCCATTCCTCCTTGCAAAACAGCTCGAGCTCAGTGAGGTTGGATGGAGAGCATTTGAACAGCAGTTTTCAGTTCTTTCCACAGATTCTCGATTGGATTCAGGTCTGGACTTTGACTTGGCCATTCTAACACCTGGATATGTTTATTTTTGAACCATTCCATTGTAGATTTTGCTTTATGTTTTGGATCATTGTCTTGTTGGAAGACAAATCTCGTCCCAGTCTCAGGTCTTTTGCAGACTCCATCAGGTTTTCTTCCAGAATGGTCCTGTATTTGGCTCCATCCATCTTCCCATCAATTTTAACCATCTTCCCTGTCCCTGCTGAAGAAAAGCAGGCCCAAACCATGATGCTGCCCCCACCATGTTTGACAGTGGGGAGGGTGTGTTGCTTTTACGCCACACATAAAGTTTTGCATTGTTGCCAAAAAGTTCAATTTTGGTTTCATCTGACCAGAGCACCTTCTTCCACGTTTAGTGTGTCTCCCAGGTGGCTTGTGGCAAACTTTAACCGACACTTTTCATGGATATCTTTTAAGAAATGGCTTTCTTCTTGCCACTCTTCCATAAAGGCAAGATTTGTGCAATATACGACTGATTGTTGTCCTATGGACAGAGTCTCCCACCTCAGCTGTAGATCTCTGCAGTTCATCCAGAGTGATCATGGGCCTCTTGGCTGCATCTCTGATCAGTCTTCTCCTTGTATGAGCTGAAAGTTTAGAGGGACGGCCAGGTCTTGGTAGATTTGCAGTGGTCTGATACTCCTTCCATTTCAATATTATCGCTTGCACAGTGCTCCTTGGGATGTTTAAAGCTTGGGAAATCTTTTTGTATCCAAATCCGGCTTTAAACTTCTTCACAACAGTATCTCGGACCTGCCTGGTGTGTTCCTTGTTCTTCATGATGCTCTCTGCGCTTTTGATGGACCTCTGAGACTATCACAGTGCAAGTGCATTTATACGGAGACTTGATTACACACAGGTGGATTGTATTTATCATCATTAGTAAATTAGGTCAACATTGGATCATTCAGAGATCCTCACTGAACTTCTGGAGAGAGTTTGCTGCACTGAAAGTAAAGGGGCTGAATAATTTTGCACGCCCAATTTTTCAGTTTTTGATTTGTTAAAAAAGTTTGAAATATCCAATAAATGTCGTTCCACTTCATGATTGTGTCCCACTTGTTGTTGATTCTTCACAAAAAAATACAGTTTTATATCTTTATGTTTGAAGCCTGAAATGTGGCAAAAGGTCGCAAAGTTCAAGGGGGCCGAATACTTTCGCAAGGCACTGTACATGCGTACGTATAGTACATACTGTACCAGCCAAAAGTCATTCAAGGTTTTATTTTCTTTTGACTATTTCTATTGTAGAATAATGTAGAATAATAGTGAAGACATCAAAACTATGAACTAAAATATGGAATCATGTAGTAACCAAAAAATGTTAAACAAATCAAAAATGTATTTTAGAATCTTCAAAGTAGCCACCCTTTGTCTTAATGACAGCTTTGCACACCCTTGGCTTTCTCTCAACCAGCTTCACCTGGAATGCTTTTCCAACAATCCTGAAGGAGTTCCCACATGTGCTGAGCACTTGTTGGCTGCTTTTACCTTCACTCTGCGGTCCATCTCATCCCAAACCATCTCAGTTGGGTTGAGGTTGGCTGATTGTGGAGGTCAGGTCATCTGATGCAGCACTCCATCACTCTCCTTCTTGGTCAAATAGCCCTTACAATTTAATTTATTTGTCACATGTGCCGAATACAACAGGTTTCACCTTACAGTGAAATGCTTACTTACAAGCTCTTAACCAACAATACAGTTTAAAGATGTTTCTTTTTTTTAAAGATGAACAAATAATTAAAAAGCAGCAGTAAATAGCGGGGTGTACCGGTACAGTCAATGTGCGGGGGCACCAGTGTTGAGGTAGTATGTGTAGGTAGAGTTATTAAAGTGACTATACATAGATAATAACAGAGAGTAGTAGCAGCAGCGTGTGTGAGGGGGGGACAGAAATGAAAAGTCTGGGTAGCCATTTGATTAGCTGCTCAGGAGTCTTGTGGCTTGGGGGTGTACACAGCCTGGAAGTGTGTTGGGTCATTGTCCTGTTGAAAAACAAATGATAGTCCCACTAAGCTCAAACCAGTTGGGATGGTTTATCGCTGCAGAATGCCATGGTAGCCATGCTGCTTAAGTGTGTCTTGTATTCTAAATAAATCACTGACAGTGTCACCAGCAAAGCACCACCACACATCAGACCAAAGAACATATTTCCACCGGTCTAATGTCCATTGTTTGCGTTTCTTGGCCCAAGCAAGTCTCTTCTTCTTATTGGTGTCCTGTGGTAGGAGTTTTCTTTTGCAGCAATTCGACCATGAAGGCCGGATTCCCACAGTCCCCTCTGAACAGTTGATTTTTGAGATGTCTTACTTGAACTCTGAAGCATTTATTTGGGCTGCAATTTCTGAGGCTGGTAATTCTAATGAACTTATCCTCTGCAGCAGAGGTAACTGTGAGTCTTCCTTTCCTGTGGCGGTCCTCATGAGAGCCAGTTTCATCATAGTGCTTGATGGTTTTTGCGACTGCACTTGAAGAAAGTTTCAAAGTTCTTAATGTTCCTGATTGACTGACTGGATTGTCATTTCTCTTTGCTTATTTGAGCTGTTCTTGCCATAATATGGACTTAATCTTTTTCCAAATAGGGCTCTCTTCTGTACAACACCCCTACCTTGTCACAACCCAACTGGTTTGCTCAAACACATTAAGGAAAGAAATTCCATAAAAGTTAATTCCAAATTAACTTTTAACAAGGCACACCTGTTAATTGAAATGCATTCTAGGTGACTGCCTCATGAAGCTGGTTGAGAGCATGCCAAGAGTGTGCAAAGCTGTCATCGAGGCAAAGGGTGGGTCTACTTTGTTCATGACACAAGTAAACACTTGTTTAGACAGATTATTTCACTATGTCCCAATTCCAGGGGGTCAGAAGTTTACATTACATACACTAAGTTAACTGGGGGTGGCAGCACGGGGGTGGCAGCATCATGTTGTGGGGGTGCTTTACTGCAGGAGGGACTGGTGCACTTCACAAAATAGTAGGGAAATTATATAGATATTTTGAAGCAACATCTCAAGACATCAATCAGGAAGTTAAAGCTTGGTTGCAAATAGGTTTTTCAAATGGGCAATGGCCCCAAGCATACTTCCAAATTTGTGGCAAAATGGCTTAAGGACAACAAAGTCAAGGTATTGGAGTGGCCATCACAAGCCTTGACCTCAATCCTATAGAAAATATTTGGGCAGAACTCAAAAAGCGTGTGTGAGCAAGGAGGCCTACTAACCTGACTGAGTTACACCAGAACTGTCAGGAGGAATGGGCCAAAATTCACCCAGCTTATTGTGGGAAGCTTGTGGAAGGCTACGTTTGACCCAAGTTAAACCATTTAAAGGCAATGCTACCAAATACTAATTGGGTGTATGTAAACTTCTGACCCACTGGCAATGTGATGAAAGAAATAAAAGCTGAAATAAATCACACTACTATTATTCTGACATTTCACATTCTTAAAATAAAGTGGTGATCCTAACTGACCTAAGACAGAGAATCTTTACTAGGATTAAATGTCAGGAATTGTGAAACTGAGTTTACATGCACCTTTGCCAAATACATTTAATCTCTCTGTGTGTGTGTGTGTGTGTGTGTGTGTGTGTTAAATGTACGTGATGCTTGAATGTATGCAAATATTCAAATGTATTTGACTGAGAGGCTGCTGGGACAAAACCCAGTTAGTCTCAATGCTGTGGTTCAGCTTTATCTTTGTTCCCTCAATTTCGCTAAAAGAGTGTATGCTTACATTTAGCCTAGACAAACAGACAAGCCGTCTACTTCTGCAGATACATAATTCATTGTTCCTAAACTCACTGCTAGCTATGTGCTTAAACCTATTAATTTTAGTCCTTAAACAGTGGCACAGATACAGAAACCTCACCACAGAACCCTGAGTTTACCAATCAATAAATCACATCACTGAAGAATGTAGATGTCTCAAATGAGGCAGAACATCCAAAGCTCCAGGGAGGACTCTGGAGAGCTGGCTCTGTGGCTGCTTCACTTGACGGGGAGTGAATGATTGGAGCAGACCTGGGTTCAAATACTATTTGAAATGTTTCAAATACTTTGAGCTTTTGCTCCTGCCTGCCTGGAGTGCCAGATGGTCAGGGTTTGCAGTTTTTAGGACTATTATATTGGTCTTGTAAGATCAATCAAGACATGTTGATGATTTCAAATAATGATTTCAAATTGTATAATTGAACCCGTGTCTGGAATAGAGAGGCTGGATGAGGGCTCAGGGCTCTGGTCCCAGGAACACTGCATCTATGTGGGTCAGCGTATCCAGACGTCAGCCTCTATGATTATTGCTCTGGTTCTCTCCACTACTGACTAGGACAGAGCCAAGCCAGAGCCCAGAGAATGTCGTCACCATACTGAGCTGTGATTGGCAGGCTCCCTCGGCTTCATGATATTCTAGTTGAGTTCATACAGCTTCCTGTGGGATATGTGTTTGACATCATAGCTTTACTCAAATTTCTCTGTCACAAGCTGTAAATTCAGAATGTGTTGTATTGACTCTCAACAAACGAGATGTCAAACTGCACTGAACAAAAATCTTAACGCAACATGCAATGATTTTTCTGAGTTACAGTTCAAACACTGAACAAAACTCTAAAAGCAACATGTCAAGTGTTGGTCCCATGTTTCACGAGTCAAAATAATATATCCCATAAATGCTCCATATGCACAAAAAGCTTAATTCGCGAAGTTATTTTCAGCAATGCAACATCTGAGTACGGAGTGCAAACATACAGAGTGGTCAGTCAGTAACATAGAGGTGGGCCTAAAGCATATGGTTGGTCTTAGTCTGTAATAATAACATTTGGGTGGGGCCTTCCTCCTCAACTAGTGGCCTAGCCAGGAGTGGTTTAACCTGCCTGACTGGCTGGCCGGCTGCAGCCTACATTTAGCTACTAATCCCTAGCTGGCCCGTCAGGTCAGTGTCCCTTCTTATTATGCTGTCAAATTTCTTTCTTGCTTGGTCTTTTCATCCCTTACCAGTTGTCATGCCAACCCCTAGTGTCACATGACACCCTGCCCACAACATCCCCTCCTTGGATTTGTGTTCCTGGGATTTAGATGGAAGTATCTTATTACTGCAGGAAATATCACATTTTTAACCATTTCAAGCCTGATTTTGCCCATGATCCCTTCTGATGTCATCCATCTGTTTTGATGAGCCAAGCCAAACAGACACATTTTTTTATGTAAATTTAGGCATGACATTTCCTCTGACTACACACATTCCCTTGAAAAGGTCTTGCCTTGTTATATATTAATCTAATTAGACTGTTAGACTGTCTGGATTATGATGCTTAGCTTGGACCGGGAAAGTATTTATTTTATTTTACTCTTTGAACTTGTGATTACCAAGTTCTGCAAGGAGACTTTGTAATTGTTTCTGTAATTAACTCATCACTGCCTAACTTTCATCCTGAACTTGAAAGAGCTAGCTTTGAAATTGCCCCTTTGTTTTGTATGGGAGGCGGGAGATCACCACTGCACACTCTTGTATGGGACAAACAGTCATATTCATTATCATCTGATTACTAGTATTGTTGGTCATACTTTGACTCTGGCTTTCAGTTAATAAGATCAATGGCCAGAGATCTTCCTGTTGAGACTAAAAAGGCCTTTGGCTGCCTCCTTAGCATTGCCTTAATGGCTCTGTACACATCTGATGGCCATCTAACAGCGACCCTAGTGTTTTTATTTTGCACACTCCATTTGTCTTTTTCTGTCCTCGCCTCGGCTTCTCCACGAAGTTGATTATGCCTCCCATGTACTTTTTGGCTGTAGGATGTGGTCTTGACATGGAGAAGCTCTGGCTCTTCTGATTGTGTTATTTAACTTCCATTATAACAGAGAAGGGAAGAGGACCAGGAGTTGTTTAGAACCAACTGAAATTGCAGTGTGGTCAATGTAATGTTTTCAGTTTGACTGATGATTACGTGCTGCTCTTTCAGAAAGTACTAACTTTCGTCACCCACACACTGCAGTAAGACATGGCGCTCAAAAAATGTCAAATATGAAGTAGTTATGTATCATTCTTAACATTCTCTGAACATTCAAAGTGCATAAGTTCATGTTTTTCTGAATGGGAATTGAAAGGAAATAAGATTTACTGTACATAGAGAATGCTCTAATGCTGTATTTAGACCAGGGAAGTAAAAACCTTCATGCCAGTCGGCAAGGACAACAAAGCAAGAAAGACTGTAACGACCAAAGCAATCCAGCACGATGGTATGTTGCTATGGTGATTTCACTTAACAAACGGTGCAAATCCAACATCCGGTAGAAAACAATGCAATGGCAAAAGTTTAAATATTTGAACTCTGGCGGCAAGTTCTGTCTACCGTGGCGACTGACGGCATTCACCGCCAGCCTCGACGGCATTTACCGGTGTGCTCTCTTTGAAAGCGATGACATCCGGTATGCCATCTACCTCAAACCATGTAAACACAGCACAAGAGATTGCGCCGGCTATGCTAATGTTGCCAAGCTTACCAATTTTTCCTTCCGACTAAATCTTAGTTCCAATTCCTTGAATTCAGTGTCTGATATCAGCCATCACTATTGGTGAAGAAGTCTCAGAACGACTGCCCCCTCTCCTTGAAGCCACGGAAGTTCAAGACCGACCACAGTACTACAGGCATTGTTAGCAGAAAACAGGATCCCCCCATTATACTGAATGGAAAAATTGCCATCTTCGTGGAAATAAAACGTAATCACAGTACCAATCATTTCTTCTAATAGCCTTGTTATTGTTTTTTTGTTTTTTTAGCAAATCATTTTTCTTAACTCTGCATTGTTGGGAATGGGCTCGTAAGTAAGTGTTTCACGGTCAAGTCTACACCTGTTGTATTCTGTTCATGTGACCAATAATTTGATTTGACAAATGTCCTTGAACTGATTTTTATTTTAAAATCACACAAAAAGTTATAAGGATAATTAAGTTGCTAATGGCATCCTGCAGTACCCTGGTCGGCCTTCAACTTGAGATACTCAATGAGGGGGCAGCGCTTACCTAGCCTGCAAAGTCACTTCCTGGAATAGTTAAAACTGCTATGTTATGTCTCCATGAGACACCATCTTAACCGACTTCATATGGTTTCAATGCGCTGTTGAGTCTACACATAGGAATGAATAGTGTCGTGACCGATTGCTTTGTCCATTCATATATACAGTCATTTCCCCCACCACCCTCTGACCCTACATTCCTCCATCTACCAGACACCTCTGTGGCAACTTAACCTTTGTTGCCCATCCACTGCTCAAAGCGTTGTTCTCCTACCACCGCATCCCAGGATTCCACACATATTTCCTTAGCTTTTATGTCTCTTGTCTCTGTGCTTCCTCCACTCTGGTTTCAGCATGCCTAATTAAACGCAACATGATGGAATTCCCAGCTGGGAAGAGCTGAGGGAGGCAGAAATGAAACTCCTTTCACCTCAGTGCTTCCCTGAGAGCAGATCTGGGCATGTTATCACTTTCAGACACCACAGCAGTATGCCCTACCTGAGATTCAAACTCTCTGAACACTACTCTATCTCCTACACCACTTGAGGCATCTAGCTAAACACCCTGAGAGCAATCAACTCTTGTTCTTTCTCACTCTTACACTTTACGGTCACTTCACCTTCTGAAGTTCCTCTCGTCTTTCCCTCTCGTCTCTCTCTCTCGTCTCTCCCTCTTGTGCTTCTCTCTCTCGTCTTTCCCTCACGTGTCTCTCTCTCGTGTCTCTCTCTCTCTCTCTCTCGTCTCAACCCCTAGAAACACAGGGGTTGTGGTGATCTCTATTGTCACAAATGTGTTAACACTACTACTTACTGCATATCCCTGATGTCTTGTTTTCTCTCTCTGCAGACATACATCGGCAGTGTGGTGATCTCCATGAACCCCTACAGGTCTCTGCCTATCTTCACACCAGAGAAGGTGGAGGAATATCGCAACAGGAACTTCTACGAGCTCAGCCCACACATGTGAGTCCCTGGCCTAGGTCCTTCTTCCACCCGGTCTTTGTTAAGAGCCGTCTACCTCCACCCCACTGCTGGCATGTTGTTGTGTAGGTTGCATCTTTTTGTCAAAGATGAGGCCACAAGCAACAAAGGCCCCCTGTTTTATAAAGACTTGATGTTTCAGGCAAAATGTCAAACACACAAGTGAACAGCATTGTTTGGTGCACACCATCAGAAATATTTGAGCCCAACAGAAACAATCCACATGTCGGACAGTAGGTTGGTGGAGAGGTTTTGGTTTTGCCTCTGAGTTCAGTTTACTGTTCCCTTTGTGATTTCTATGGACCAGTATGGTTGAACAACTACAGTTCAACCAAATGAACCAGTAATGAGATGGAGGACATGCTGTGCTGCAGACCTACACACTAGCCCTTGTTTTGGCATACAGGCAGTTGGTTAGTGGGGGGCTGCGCCTCAGACCCCGTGTTGTGCCACACTCCAGCGGGTGGCTGTCTGTCCCTCCACAGCGGTGCCAGAACCAGCCCATAGGCCCTGCTACTCAGCCACAGTAAAACAAAGGACCGCATTTGTCAATTAGCTTGCCTGCCTGCTGTCTCCCTGGGCTGCAGCAGACACTCTATGGCTGTCTAAGGGAGAGGGGGGCGAGAGAGAGGCCCTTTAGCTGTCCCAGAAATGACCGGCTTCTCACAGACAAACAAAGGAAAGGGTATTTTATTTACACAAGCACTTACACTCCAAAGAGCCTGCTACTCTTCCAGAACCCCCTTTTTCTCTTCTTTCTCTCCAAATGCGGTAACTCTGTGACCGCAGATGTGTCCAGCTGTTTGCTTTTGGTAAGCTCTTTACTGGATGTTTTCCACTCTGTCTCCAGACCCTATAGTTGTTCTGTTCACGGTCTTTCTCTTGCCTGCAGTTTCTCTTCCACCAGCGTCATCAGTCTTGTTTAAAAGAAGTGCTCCAGTTAGCAAATACAGTATTCCGACCACTTAACCTTTCCCATATTTTGTTACGTTTAGTCTTATGCTAAAATTGATTCAATCGTTTTTTTCCATCAATCTACGCACAATACCCCATAATGACAAAGCAACAACAGGTTTCTAGACATTTTTGCAGATGTATTACAAATACAGGCACACCTGTATTTGCCAAGTTTCTCCCACTTGTTCTATGCAGATCCTCTCAAGCTTTGTCAGGTTGGATGGGGAGCTTCGAGGCACAGCTAGTCTCAGGTCTCTCCAGTGATGTTCGATCGGGTTCAAGTCCTGAGCGCTCTAGCAGGGCCACTCAAGGACATTCAGAGACTTGTCCTGAAGCCACTCCTGCATTGTCTTGGCTGTGTGCTTAGGGTCGTTGTCCTGTTGGAAGGTGAACCTTCACCCCAGTCTGAGGTCCTGAGTGCTCTGGACCAGGTTTCTATCAAGGACCTCTGCTCTGCTCATCTTTCCCTCGATCCTGACTAGTCTCGCAGTCCCTGCCGCTGAAAAACATACCCACAGCATGATGATGCTGCCACCACCATGCTTCGCCCTGGGGATGCTGCCAGGTTTCCTCCAGATGTGACGCTTGGCATTCAGGCCAAAGAATTTAATCTTGGTTTCACCAGACCAGAGACTCTTGCTTCTCATGGTCTGAGTCCTGTAGGTGCCTTTTGGTAAACTCCAAGTAGGCTGTCATGTGCCTTTTACTGAGGAGTGGCTTCCATCTGGCCACTCTACCATAAAGCCCTGATTGGGTTCTTGGTCTCCACCCTGACCAAGGCCCATCCCCTCATTGCTCAGTTTGGCTGGGCGGCCAGCTCTAGGAAGAGTCTTGGTGGTTCCAAATGTCTTCGATTTAACAATGATGGAGGCCACTGTGTTCTTGCTCAATGCTGCAAAACATTTTTGGTACCCTTCCCTAGATCTGTGCCTCGATACAATCCTGTCTCTGAGCTCCACTGACCTCATGGCTTGGTTTTTGCTCTGACATAGACAACCTTTCAAACGTTTGGGGTCACTTTGAAATGTCCTTGTTCTTTAAAGAAAAGCACATTTACTTTTTTAAATTTTTTTATTTAACCTTTATTTATCTAGGCAAGTCGGTTAACCTTTTCCACTCAAGGAACCCCTTGACAATATTCCGCAGATTTTATTTTATTTTTTTAGAAATATATAACTTTCACACATTAACAAGTCCAATACAGCAAATGAAAGATGAACATCTTGTTTATCTACCTATTGTGTCTGATTTCAAAAATGCTTTACAGCGAAAGCACAACATACATGTTAGGTCATAGCCAAGTCAAAAAAACAGACATTTTTCCAGCCAAAGAAAGGAGTCACAAAAAGCAGAAATATAGATAAAATTAATCACTAACCTTTGATCTTCATCAGATGACACTCATAGGACATCATGTTACACAATACATGTATGCTTTGTTTCGATAATGTGCATATTTATATCAAAAAATCTCAGTTTACATTGGCACGTTATGTGCAGTAATGTTTTGATTCCAAAACATTTGGTGATTTTACAGAAATACTCATTATAAACATTGATAAAAGATACAACTGTTATTCACAGAATTAAAGATATACTTCTCCTTAATGCAACCGCTGTGATTAATCCCTTTATTGGGGCGGTTTCTCTGAATGGGCCAGAAGTGGCTGTCTGTCATGGGCCAAACCAAACGCTTCATACATTGATCTTAATCCTCCTGTCCCTGTCAGACCATCTGGACCGGTCATTCCGTCTTTATTTTGTTGACTAACCACCTGCTCTGTGTAACATGAGACCACCGAGTCCAGACCACTGCCACACGTCAAACCTGTCGGTCACTCCATTTCACAACGACTGAAAACGGAAGAAATGCCATAGTCAGGGTTGAAAATAGCTGGAAAAGTCAGTCACTATATACATCTGTTTTTCAGATTCTGTATGACACTTGCCACCCACCCTGAATGATTTTTAAGGTATTGATAATACACAAGTTAGCTTCGGTGACGTCACTTGCTCTGAGACCTTGAAGTAGTGGTTCCCCTTGCTCTCATACTGGATGAGGAATGGCACATAATATTCCCCTTGCTCTCGGCTTTTGTGGAGCGATGGGTAACGATGCTTCGTGGGTGACTGTTGATGTGTGCAGAGGGTCCCTGGTTCGCGCCCGGGTATGGGCGAGGGGATGGTCTAAAGTTATACTGTTACATATGCTAGCTAATACAAATTAGCTAGCAACAGCAAGCTAGCTTGCTAAACATATAATGCTTTTCGACCTGTCCCCAAATTAATATAGTTTGTTCAGAGTCCGTTTTGATATTTCAACCTGCGTGTCTTGATCGTAGAGTAATTTTGCTCAGGAGTGGCTTCCATCTGGTCACTGTCCGGTAAAGCCCAGATTGGTGAAGTGCTGTAGAGATAGTTGTCCTTCTGGCAGGTTATCCCATTTTAGGCAAGGAACTCTGTACTTCTGTCAGATTAGTCATTGGGTTCATGGTCACCTCCCTGACCAAAGTCCTTCTTGTCCGATTGCTCCTTTTGGTTGGCTGGCCAGCTCTAGAACACTCTAGAAATTGTTTTATACCCTTCCCCAGATATATATCTCGGAGAGCTACGGACAGTTCCTTCGACTTCATGATTGTTTCTGCTCTGATATGCACTGTCAACTGTGTGAACATTATATAGACCGGTGTTTCTTTTTAAATCATATCCAAACAATTGAATTGGCCCCAGGTGGACTCCCAAGTTGTAGTGATGTCTCAAGGTTGATTTAAGGAAATTGGATGCACCTGCGCTTAATTTGGAGTGTCATGGCAAAGGGGTGTGACTAATGTAAATTTGATTTCTGTATTTAATTTTCAATACATTTGCAAGAATGTCTAAACATGTTTTCACCTTGTCATTATGGGGTATTGCGTGTAAATGTGTGAGGGGGGAGGGGAATCTATTTAATACATTTTGAATTCAAATTGTATCACAGGGTTTCCTAAACTCGGCACTTGGGACCCGAGTTTGAGAAACGCTGCCGTAACACAACAAAATGTGGAACAAATCAAGGGGTATGAATACTTTGTAAAGGCACTTTATGTAATAGAAACATACTCTAGACCAGGGGTATTCAACTGTCCTACGAGGTCCGGAGCCTGGTGGTTTTCTGTTCTACCTGATGATGAATTGCATCCACCTGGTGTCCCAGGTCTAAATCAGTCCCTGATTACAGGGTAACAATGAAAAAAATGCAGTGGAACTGGTTTCGAGGTCCAAAGTTAAGTTTGAGGGCTCTAGATGGACTATTGCTGTTGATACTGGATGGCACATAATATTTAGTGCTGGACTGGGCCTGCATTCTTAAGCCACCTCCGAGTAGGAGTGTTGATCTTGGATCAGTGTTGCCTTTGGATCACAATAACATATGAACAGGGGAACCTGATCCTAGATCAGCACTCCTACTCTGAGATGCCTTATGAGTGCGGGCTCAGGAGTACCTAGGCCAGTATTTGGGATGGTGTTGATTTTAATCTTCAGCCATTTCCCTCGATTACCATTATCAGATCTACAAGTCACAAAAGACAACAGTGGGCTATGACTAACTGGGGAGTTGAATCAGCTCGACAGGAAAGGCAGTATGTATTACTACAACTTGTGGACAATGTGGTAGAGTTATTGGCTGGTTAGATTCAAGGGGAATGAGCCGCTCCTCTAGAAAGCACTTTATTTTACTACACCAACCTGTTCTTTCAAAAGTCGACCATGCAGTAAAACAACAAGATTAAATGAAAGAAACATTTACTTGGCTTAACAAGATCCCCACACATGAAGCTCTGCTCAGCCAAGTGGTCCTTTACACCGTGACCCAAAAGGATACTGGGTATTTACATTGAAATTAAATAACACATGCACACACCATTTTCATGCAAACCTGAAAGGATCAAGAATGAAAGAAAAAGAGTATCTAAGTGTTCCAATGGTTTGCACTAGGCACATAATCCTGATGTAGGCCTGTAGTTGTGATTTATATGAATGATAAGAAGCCATTAGTTAATTCATCAATGCATGGTTTGATCCTACTGTCTAAATGATTACAATGATTCTGATTTAAGGGCTGGACAAAATATCATGTCATTGTATTTTACGTTTTTGGAATAATGCAAGTTCTACATTTGGCTTTGTAGTGTGTAACCCTAGGGTGGCACCACATACATTCTAAGTGATTTCAATGGGTCGCTCTCTGTTTTGATTTGTTTTATACTGTTTAAATAAACTTCAACCAAAAAAAACATTCTGCATTTTTATCCATTTCTGCATTTCCTACACTCATTTGAGATCATTTCCACACTGCCACATGGGCTGCACGATATGGGCTAAAACAAATCGAGGGTTTATTTTGAACCAAATTTTGCAATTTGACTTGTGATTTTAAATTAAAACACGTGAGTGAACGATTGGAATCATGGAAAAATAATGATTTATTCTAATTCGATAGCAGTAATAGTGGGCACAAACACAATAGTGTTTGACATGACAATGAATGAAAATGCCAAGGAGGGGTTATTGTGACAGGGAAGGAACTAAAGTATTGGTCAGTGTTTCCTAGGGGACCCTATAGTCTTTGGTTACATTAAATGTTTTCTCTTAGCTGCTTCATGCTTCACCTATTCCTCTTTTGATTTAGAAGATAGTGTTATACAAACAAGTCATCTGGGACCCACGAGCTAAGCCCAAGGGACTACTAGGGGGGAACTTGAACATTCGTAGTGTCATTCCAAAAAGTGATCAAATTCAACATCTACTCAGACTCCAACCTTGACTTTCTCTGCCTCTCAGAGACATGGCTCCATAAACACTCTCCATGTGCTGCTTTGATTGTGCCTGGCTACAATGTTTTCAGGAGAGACAGGATTGAAGGAAGAGGGGGTGTGATGATTTACATTAAAGAACATATCCGATGTAAACAAATTGAGTGGTCATGTGATAATGAACTAGAATGTATCGGCCTGAACGTTACACTGTCTCCCCAAATGTCTTTTACCCTCATTGGAATGTATAGGCCACCTTCCACCAAAAGTGTGTTTTTTGATCAGTTTAATACCATGCTTAGGGAATGTGATTTTGGGAAAGAGGTCATCTTAATGGGAGATTTTAACATTAATTATGAAGACAAGTGTTGTAGGAAAACTCTCAAACGGATCACTAATACCTTTGACCTTACACAGCTAGTTAAAGGGCCAACCAGGGTGACTTGTTGCTCTAAAACACAGATTGATTTGGTGTTCAGTAATAAACCAGAGAGAGTGACTAAATCATTCAATATGGTTACTGGGCTGTCTGATCATAATCTGACACTTATAGCCAGAAAGCTGTCTAAGAGCAGGTTTAACCTCTCTACTGTTAGAAAGCCGGATCAACTCAGAATACCTAAGAGTGAATTAAACTATTTTGAAAAAGCAATTAAGGGAATAACTGGAATGATCTCTTGTCCTATACAGACGTGGAAGCTGATAGTCAGGTTTTTCTATCCACAATCCAGACTACAATAAATGGCTTCCTAAAGCAAATCAAATCCAAACCTGGCCAAAAGAGCACTCTTCCTTGGCTAAATGGAGAAATCTGGAAATTGATGAAAGAACGAGATTATGCTCTAAAAATAGCCCTAAAATCTAAATTAGAGCATGACAGACGTAGGTTTACCATGTTGAGAAATAAGGTGATGAAAGAAATCAGACAGGCCAAGGCAAACTTTTTTATTAACATATTTGGTGAAGCAAAGGGAAATTCTAAATTGATATGGGAGAATCTAAAGAAGTTAACAGGGAAAGACCATAGTAACACTGCAAAAAGACTAGAAATCATGGTGAATAACAATCTAACGCAGGATGCAGTCGAAATAGCAATAGCCTTCAATTCCTACTTTATTGACTCTGTCAGGGCACTGACACAGAACCCCTCCACTTGTTTCTTGGGCTCAGTGCTAGTGAATGACACTCAACCTGTCTTCATCATAAGGGAGGTTTCTGAGTCAAAGGTGAACAAGGTGATTAGCTCACTAAAGAACTCTAAAGCCAAAGATGTGTTTGGGATGGACTCTACCTTTCTTAAAAACTACGAAGAGTCACTCATTGGCCCCATTACTAAGGTCACCAACACATCTATTGGTCTCGGTGTGTTTCCAAGGGTATGGAAGTCGGCCATAATAACGGCCATCTTTAAATCAGGCGACCCTGCTGACGTGAGTAACTACAGGCCCATTGGTATACTACCTGTTGTGTCAAAGGTTGTTGAAAAGTGTGTAGCAGAACAACTGATTGCCCACCTCAACAACAGCCCCTTCACATTACACTCCATGCAGTTTGGCTTCAGAGCGAAACACTCCACAGAAACGGCCAACTGCTTTCTTCTGGAAAATGTGAAGTCCAAGATGGACAAAGGGGGTGCTGTTGGGGCTGTGTTTCTGGACCTAAGGAAGGCTTTTGATACTGTTAACCATGAGATTCTCATCACAAAATTGTCCAAGTTCAACTTTTCCCCTGATGCCTTGAGATGGATGAAATCATACCTTGAAGGCAGAACTCAGTGTGTCAGAGTGAGCAATGAGCTGTCGCCCACTCGTAGCTATGATGTGGGCGTGCCCCAAGGGTCAATACTGGGGCCCCTCCTGTTCAGCCTGTACATTAATGATCTGCCTTCTGTCTGTACTGGGTTTGAAGTTCAAATGTATGCAGATGATACAGTGATATATGTGCATGCAAAGAGCAAACAACAAGCTGCACAAGAACTCACTACTGTAATGGTCCAGGTTACAAAGTGGCTCAGTGACTCTTGTTTGCATCTCAATGTGAAAAAAAACTGTTTGCATGTTCTTCACAAAGAGGGCAACAGATGCTACTGAGCCAGATGTCTGTGTCAGGGGAGAAGCTCCAGGTGGTATCCGATTTTAAGTACCTTGGCATCATACTTGATTCCAACCTCTCTTTTTAAAAAGCATGTGAAAAAGGTAATTCAAATAACCAAATTCAACCTAGCTAATTTCCGATTTATACGAAATTGTTTGACTACAGAGGTAGCAAAACTGTACTTCAAATCTATGATACTCCCCCACTTAACATACTGCTTGAGCTTGCTGTACAACATTTAAAACCTATTCAGTCTGTCTACAAACAGGCTCTCAAAGTGCTTGATAGGAAGCCCAATAGCCATCATCATTGTCACATTCTTAGAAAGCATGAGCTCTTGAGTTGGGAAAATCTTGTGTAATACACAGACGCATGTCTTGTATTCAAGATCCTTAATGGCCTGGCTCCCCCTCCACTCAATATTTTTGTTAAACAGAAAACCCAGACATATGGCAGCAGATCCACAAGGTCTGCCATGAGAGGTGACTGTATAGTTTCCCTAAGGAAAAGCACCTTTAGTAAATCTGCATTCTCTGTGAGAGCTTCCCATGTCTGGAATACACTGCCATCAGACACACACAACTGCACCACATATCACACTTTCACAAAATGCTTGAAGACATGGCTAAAGGTCAATCAGATTTGTGAACATGGTCCCTAGCTGTGTGTTGCCGCTTTCCATGTTGTCTGTTGTCTGTAGCTTGTGAGGTGTGGAAACACTTTGTTGCTTTTATGAATTTTGTCTTGCTGCTTTTTGTTTTATGTTGCTCTGTCTGTATGCTACGTCTTGCTTGTCCTATGTTACTATGTCTTGCTTGTTCTATGCTGCTATTGTCTATATTGTAATTGTTTTTAATAACCTGCCCAGGGACTGCGGTTGAAAATTAGACGGCTGGCTAAAACCGGCACTTTTACTGAAACGTTGATTAATGTGCACTGTCCCTGTAAAAATAAAAAATAAACTCAAACTCAAACATGTAGATTTACGCCTACACCATCACTGGTATCAGGCTGGATAGCTACGTTTGCGCTGATTCAGTACATTTATTAGCTAGCCAGATGTAAGAAACACAATCTAATAGTGTAATTATAGAAAGCTTGTGAATTTATATTTACAAGCAAAGTGGAAACCGCATCGTACTCATCAACATTGTTGCATGTGCTGCATTGACCATGCAGGCTGAACGCAAGTGTCTCGTGGTCGAGCAACAACATGCACTCAATGAGTGATAATAAAAATCACATTTAAGAAACCACATTTAAGAAACCAAACATTCAAATACTGTCAAGACTACAGGCCTCCTCAAGCTTCACGGACAGGAGCCGTCACCAGCTGTGTGGCCTGAGGTTCAACAGGCTGTGAGGTGCTGATGACCAGGGTGGGCCATCCTAGTGGGAGGTGGTAGGCCATCACTGGTGTAGACACACCTTTTTTTAGTTTGATGACCAGTCCAAGGAGTGTGAAAGTGGATGAAGTTACAGGCAGTTTAGTCTCCTTCACTGCACACAGTGTCTTGGGATTCAGAGGTGGTTCGATGATGCGGATTCTGTTATGGAGTTTAGAAAGTCATTTTTGTTCATGCCTGTTTTGAATGGAATGCTGTTGAGAAAACGGTAATCTGTTCTAGCTCAGTTTGGCTCTGAAGTAAGCGTTTTCCAACCATGGTGGGTGGGTTATTATTCCATCTTAGTTTTAATATAATACACAAGATTAGGCAGTAAGGCTTGACTGCTTCACCAGTCATTACGGAACGCCCTTAAGTTATGTACTGAGGCTTCTGTCCATTATTAGAGCCTGGCTCGCTGCATGTTTGCTGCTGTGGTTTCTAGAGAAAAGCCAAGCCCATCACTGTCATTTTATTATTGCCGGGCTAGCTACCTGCTCTGCTTTGAGGAAAAACTGTCTGTGCATATCAGTCAGAAGTTTGCTGGACAAATTTAGCACTGTTACACGGTTAAATTAGATACGGAATGCTAAGCATTATCATAAGGTGTACCAGTACCTATGAGGGAGTGGAGCATTACCTATGAGGGAGTGAGCATTACCTATGAGGGAGTGAGCATTACCTATGAGGGAGTGAGCATTACCTATGAGGGAGTGAGCATTACCTATGAGGGAGTGAGCATTACCTATGAGGGAGTGAGCATTACCTATGAGGGAGTGAGCATTACCTATGAGGGAGTGAGCATTACCTATGAGGGAGTGAGCATTACCGATGAGGCTCTAGCTCATCGGTAACTCTAGCGCGCTCTCTCTCTCTCTCTAGCTCGCTCTCTAGCTCGCTCTCTCTCTAGCTCGCTCTCGCTCTCTCTCTAGCTCTCTCTTTAGCTCGCTCTCGCTCTCTCTAGCTCGCTCTCTCTCTAGCTCGCTCTCGCTCTCTCACTAGCTCGCTCTCGCTCTCTCTCTAGCTCGCTCTCTCTAGCTCGCTCTCGCTCTCTCTAGCTCTCTCTAGCTCGCTCTCGCTCTCTAGCTCGCTCTCGCTCTCTCTAGCTCTCTCTAGCTCGCTCTCGCTCTCTAGCTCGCTCTCGCTCTCTAGCTCGCTCTCGCTCTCTAGCTCGCTCTCGCTCTCTAGCTCGCTCTCGCTCTCTAGCTCGCTCTCGCTCTCTCTAGCTCGCTCTCTCTCTAGCTCGCTCTCTAGCTTGCTCTCTCTCTAGCTCGCTCTCTAGCTCGCTCTCGCTCTCTCCCTGGCTCGCTCTCGCTCTCTCTCTAGCTCGCTCTCTCACTAGCTCGCTCTCGCTCTCTCACTAGCTCGCTCTCGCTCTCTCACTAGCTCGCTCTCGCTCTCTCACTAGCTCGCTCTCGCACTAGCTCGCTCTCGCTCTCTCACTAGCTCGCTCTCGCTCTCTCTCTAGCTCGCTCTCGCTCTCTCTCTAGCTCGCTCTCGCTCTCTCTCTAGCTCGCTCTCGCTCTCTCTAGCTCGCTCTCGCTCTCTCTCTAGCTCGCTCTCGCTCTCTCTAGCTCGCTCTCGCTCTCTCTCTAGCTCTCTCTCGCTCTCTCTCTAGCTCTCTCTCTCTAGCTCGCTCTCTAGCTCGCTCTCTAGCTCGCTCTCGCTCTCTCTCTAGCTCGCTCTCTCTCTAGCTCGCTCTCGCTCTCTCTCTAGCTCGCTCTCGCTCTCTCTAGCTCGCTCTCGCTCTCTCTCTAGCTCGCTCTCTAGCTCGCTCTCTCTCTAGCTCGCTCTCGCTCTCTCTCTAGCTCGCTCTCGCTCTCTCTCTAGCTCGCTCTCGCTCTCTCTAGCTCGCTCTCGCTCTCTCTCTAGCTCGCTCTCGCTCTCTCTAGCTCGCTCTCGCTCTCTCTCTAGCTCTCTCTCGCTCTCTCTCTAGCTCTCGCTCTCTAGCTCGCTCTCTAGCTCGCTCTCGCTCTCTCTCTAGCTCGCTCTCTCTTTAGCTCGCTCTCTCTCTAGCTCGCTCTCGCTCTCTCTCTAGCTCGCTCTCGCTCTCTCTAGCTCGCTCTCGCTCTCTCTCTAGCTCGCTCTCTAGCTCGCTCTCTCTCTAGCTCGCTCTCTAGCTTGCTCTCTCTCTAGCTCGCTCTCTAGCTCGCTCTCTCTAGCTCGCTCTCTAGCTCGCTCTAGCTCGCTCTCTAGCTCGCTCTCGCTCTCTCCCTGGCTCGCTCTCGCTCTCTCTAGCTCGCTCTCGCTCTCTCTCTAGCTCGCTCTCGCTCTCTCACTAGCTCGCTTTCGCTCTCTCACTAGCTCGCTCTCGCTCTCTCACTAGCTCGCTCTCGCTCTCTCACTAGCTCGCTCTCGCTCTCTCACTAGCTCGCTCTCGCTCTCTCTCTAGCTCGCTCTCGCTCTCTCTCTAGCTCGCTCTCGCTCTCTCGCTCTCGCTCTCTCTCTAGCTCGCTCTCGCTCTCTCTCTAGCTCGCTCTCGCTCTCTCTCTAACTCTTTCTAACTCTCTCTAGCTCTCTCTAGCTCTCTCTCGCTCTCTCTCTCGCTCTCTCTCTAGCTCGCTCTCTAGCTCGCTCTCGCTCGCTCTCTAGCTCGCTCTCGCTCGCTCTCTAGCTCGCTCTCTAGCTCGCTCTTGCTCTCTCTCTAGCTCGCTCTCTAGCTCGCTCTTGCTCTCTCTAGCTCGCTCTCGCTCTCTCTCTAGCTCGCTCTTGCTCTCTCTCTAGCTCGCTCTCGCTCTCTAGCTCGCTCTCGCTCTCTAGCTCGCTCTCTAGCTCGCTCTCTAGCTCGCTCTCGCTCTCTCTAGCTCGCTCTCGCTCTCTCTCGCTTTCTCTCTAGCTCGCTCTCGCTCTCTCTCTAGCTCGCTCTCGCTCTCTCTCTAGCTCGCTCTTTCTCTAGCTCGCTCTTTCTCTAGCTCGCTCTCTCTCTAGCTCGCTCTCTCTAGCTCGCTCTCTCTCTAGCTCGCTCTCTCTCTAGCTCGCTCTCTCTCTAGCTCGCTCTCTCTCTAGCTCGCTCTCTCTCTAGCTCGCTCTCTCTCTAGCTCGCTCTCTGTCTAGCTCGCTCTCTCTCTAGCTCGCTCTCTCTCTAGCTCGCTCTCTAGCTCGCTCTCGCTCTCTAGCTCGCTCTCGCTCTCTAGCTCGCTCTCGCTCGCTCTAGCTCGCTCTGGCTCTCTCTCTAGCTCGCTCTGGCTCTCTCTCTAGCTCGCTCTCGCTCTCTCTCTAGCTCGCTCTCGCTCTCTCTAGCTCGTGCTCGCTCTCTCTCTAGCTCGCTCTCTCTCTAGCTCGCTCTCGCTCTCTCGCTCGCTCTCTAGCTCGCTCTGGCTCTCTCTCTAGCTCGCTCTGGCTCTCTCTCTAGCTCGCTCTCGCTCTCTCTCTAGCTCGCTCTCGCTCTCTCTAGCTCGTGCTCGCTCTCTCTCTAGCTCGCTCTCGCTCTCTCTAGCTCGTGCTCGCTCTCTCTCTAGCTCGCTCTCTCTCTAGCTCGCTCTCGCTCTCTCGCTCGCTCTCTCTCTAGCTCGCTCTCGCTCTCTCTCTAGCTCGCTCTCGCTCTCTCTCTAGCTCGCTCTCGCTCTCTCTCTAGCTCGCTCTCGCTCTCTCTCTAGCTCGCTCTCGCTCTCTCTCTAGCTCGCTCTCTCTAGCTTGCTCTCGCTCTCTCTCTAGCTTGCTCTCGCTCTCTCTCTAGCTCGCTCTCTCTCTAGCTCGCTCTCTCTCTAGCTCGCTCTCTCTCTAGCTCGCGCTCTCTCTAGCTCGCTCTCGCTCTCTAGCTCGCTCTCGCTCTCTCTCTAGCTCGCTCTCGCTCTCTAGCTCGCTCTCTAGCTCGCTCTCTAGCTCGCTCTCTAGCTCGCTCTCGCTCTCTCTCTCTAGCTCGCTCTCGCTCTCTCTCTAGCTCGCTCTCGCTCTCTCTCTAGCTCGCTCTCGCTCTCTCTCTAGCTCGCTCTCGCTCTCTCTCTAGCTCGCTCTCGCTCTCTCTCTAGCTCGCTCTCGCTCTCTCTCTAGCTCGCTCTCGCTCTCTCTCTAGCTCGCTCTCGCTCTCTCTCTAGCTCGCTCTCTCTCTAGCTCGCTCTCTCTCTAGCTCGCTCTCTCTAGCTCTCGCTCTCGTTCTCTCTCTAGCTCGCTCTCGCTCTCTCTAGCTCGCTCTCTCTCTAGCTCGCTCTCTCTCTAGCTCGCTCTCTCTCTAGCTCGCTCTCTCTCTAGCTCGCTCTCTAGCTCGCTCTCTCTCTAGCTCGCTCTCTAGCTCGCTCTCGTTCTCTCTCTAGCTCGCTCTCGCTCGCTCTCTAGCTCGCTCTCGCTCGCTCTCTAGCTCGCTCTCGCTCTCTAGCTCGCTCTCGCTCTCTAGCTCGCTCTCGCTCTCTCTCTAGCTCGCTCTAGCTCGCTCTCGCTCTCTCTCTAGCTCGCTCTCGCTCTCTCTCTAGCTCGCTCTCGCTCTCTCTCTAGCTCGTGCTCGCTCTCTCTCTAGCTCGTGCTCGCTCTCTCTCTAGCTCGTGCTCGCTCTCTCTCTAGCTCGCTCTCGTTCTCTCTCTAGCTCGCTCTCTCTCTAGCTCGCTCTTGCTCTCTCTCTAGCTCGCTCTCGTTCTCTCTCTAGCTCGCTCTCTCTCTAGCTTGCTCTCGCTCTCTCTCTAGCTTGCTCTCGCTCTCTCTCTAGCTCGCTCTCTCTCTAGCTCGCTCTCTCTCTAGCTCGCTCTAGCTCGCTCTCTCTCTAGCTCGCTCTCTCTCTAGCTCGCTCTAGCTCGCTCTCTCTCTAGCTCGCTCTCTCTCTAGCTCGCTCTCTCTCTAGCTCGCTCTCTCTCTAGCTCGCTCTCTCTCTAGCTCGTGCTCTCTCTAGCTCGCTCTCTCTCTAGCTCGCGCTCTCTCTAGCTCGCGCTCTCTCTAGCTCGCGCTCTCTCTAGCTCGCTCGCGCTCTCTCTAGCTCGCTCTCGCTCTCTCTAGCTCGCTCTCGCTCTCTCTAGCTCGCTCTCGCTCTCTCTAGCTCGCTCTCGCTCTCTCTAGCTCGCTCTCTCTCTCTCTAGCTCGCTCTCTAGCTCGCTCTCGCTCTCTCTCTAGCTCGCTCTCGCTCTCGCTCGCTCTCTAGCTCGCTCTCGCTCTCTAGCTCGCTCTCGCTCTCTAGCTCGCTCTCGCTCGCTCTAGCTCGCTCTGGCTCTCTCTCTAGCTCGCTCTGGCTCTCTCTCTAGCTCGCTCTGGCTCTCTCTCTAGCTCGCTCTCGCTCTCTCTAGCTCGCTCTCGCTCTCTCTAGCTCGTGCTCGCTCTCTCTCTAGCTCGCTCTCTCTCTCTCGCTCGCTCTCTCTCTAGCTCGCTCTCGCTCTCTCTCTAGCTCGCTCTCGCTCTCTCTCTAGCTCGCTCTCGCTCTCTCTCTAGCTCGCTCTCGCTCTCTCTCTAGCTCGCTCTCGCTCTCTCTCTAGCTCGCTCTCGCTCTCTCTCTAGCTCGCTCTCGCTCTCTCTCTAGCTCGCTCTCGCTCTCTCTCTAGCTCGCTCTCGCTCTCTCTCTAGCTCGCTCTCTCTAGCTTGCTCTCGCTCTCTCTCTAGCTCGCTCTCTCTAGCTTGCTCTCGCTCTCTCTCTAGCTTGCTCTCGCTCTCTCTCTAGCTTGCTCTCGCTCTCTCTCTAGCTCGCTCTCTCTCTAGCTCGCTCTCTCTCTAGCTCGCTCTCTCTCTAGCTCGCTCTCTCTCTAGCTCGCGCTCTCTCTAGCTCGCTCTCGCTCGCTCTCGCTCTCTAGCTCGCTCTCGCTCTCTCTCTAGCTCGCTCTCTAGCTCGCTCTCTAGCTCGCTCTCTAGCTCGCTCTCGCTCTCTCTCTAGCTCGCTCTCGCTCTCTCTCTAGCTCGCTCTCGCTCTCTCTCTAGCTCGCTCTCGCTCTCTCTCTAGCTCGCTCTCGCTCTCTCTCTAGCTCGCTCTTGCTCTCTCTCTAGCTCGCTCTCGCTCTCTCTCTAGCTCGCTCTCTCTCTAGCTCGCTCTCTCTAGCTCTCGCTCTCGTTCTCTCTCTAGCTCGCTCTCGCTCTCTCTCTAGCTCGCTCGCTCTCTCTCTAGCTCGCTCTCTCTCTAGCTCGCTCTCTCTCTAGCTCGCTCTCTCTCTAGCTCGCTCTCTCTCTAGCTCGCTCTCTAGCTCGCTCTCGTTCTCTCTCTAGCTCGCTCTCGCTCTCTAGCTCGCTCTCGCTCTCGCTCTAGCTCGCTCTAGCTCGCTCTAGCTCGCTCTCGCTCTCTCTCTAGCTCGCTCTCGCTCTCTCTCTAGCTCGCTCTCGCTCTCTCTCTAGCTCGCTCTCGCTCTCTCTCTAGCTCGCTCTCGCTCTCTCTCTAGCTCGCTCTCGCTCTCTCTCTAGCTCGCTCTCGCTCTCTCTCTAGCTCGCTCTCGCTCTCTCTCTAGCTCGTGCTCGCTCTCTCTAGCTCGCTCTCGTTCTCTCTCTAGCTCGCTCTCGTTCTCTCTCTAGCTCGCTCTCTCTCTAGCTCGCTCTTGCTCTCTCTCTAGCTCGCTCTCGTTCTCTCTCTAGCTCGCTCTCTCTCTAGCTTGCTCTCGCTCTCTCTCTAGCTCGCTCTCGCTCTCTCTTTTTAGCTCGCTCTCTCTCTAGCTCGCTCTCTCTCTAGCTCGCTCTCTCTCTAGCTCGCGCTCTCTCTAGCTCGCGCTCTCTCTAGCTCGCTCTCTCTCTAGCTCGCGCTCTCTCTAGCTCGCGCTCTCTCTAGCTCGCGCTCTCTCTAGCTCGCGCTCTCTCTAGCTCGCGCTCTCTCTAGCTCGCGCTCTCTCTAGCTCGCGCTCTCTCTAGCTCGCTCGCGCTCTCTCTAGCTCGCTCGCGCTCTCTCTAGCTCGCTCTCTCTAGCTCGCTCTCTCTCTCTCTAGCTCGCTCTCGCTCGCTCTCTCTCTCTCTAGCTCGCTCTCGCTCTCTCTCTCTAGCTCGCTCTCGCTCTCTCTCTAGCTCGCTCTCGCTCTCTCTCTCTAGCTCGCTCTCGCTCTCTCTCTCTAGCTCGCTCTCGCTCTCTCTCTCTAGCTCGCTCTCGCTCTATCTCTCTAGCTCGCTCTCGCTCTCTCTCTCTAGCTCGCTCTCGCTCTCTAGCTCGCTCCCGCTCTCTCTCTAGCTCGCTCTCGCTCTCTCTCTAGCTTGCTCTCGCTCTCGCTCTCTCTCTAGCTTGCTCTCGCTCTCGCTCTCTCTCTAGCTTGCTCTCTCTCTAGCTCGCTCTCTCTCTAGCTCGCTCTCTCTCTAGCTCGCTCTCTCTCTAGCTCGCTCTCTCTCTAGCACACTCTCTGTCTAGCACGCTCTCTCTCTAGCTCTCTCTCTCTCTCTAGCTCGCTCTCTCTCTCTAGCTCGCTCTCTCTCTAGCTCGCTCTCTCTCTAGCTCGCTCTCTCTCTAGCTTGCTCTCTCTCTAGCTCGCTCTCTCTCTAGCTCGCTCTCTCTCTAGCTCGCTCTCTCTCTAGCTCGCTCTCTCTCTAGCTCGCTCTCTCTCTAGCTCGCTCTCTCTCTAGCTCGCTCTCTCTCTAGCTCGCTCTCTCTCTAGCTCGCTCTCTCTCTAGCTCGCTCTCTCTCTAGCTCGCTCTCTCTCTAGCTCGCTCTCTCTAGCTCGCTCTCGCTCTCTCTCTCTCTCTAGCTCGCTCTCGCTCTCTCTCTCTCTCTAGCTCGCTCTCGCTCTCTCTCTAGCTCGCTCTCGCTTTCTCACTAGCTCGCTCTCGCTCTCTCACTAGCTCGCTCTCGCTCTCTCACTAGCTCGCTCTCGCTCTCTCACTAGCTCGCTCTCGCTCTCTCACTAGCTCGCTCTCGCTCTCTCTCTAGCTCGCTCTCTCTCTAGCTCGCTCTAGCTCGCTCTCGCTCTCGCTCTCTCTAGCTCGCTCTCGCTCTCGCTCTCGCTCTCTCTCTAGCTCGCTCTCTCTCTAGCTCGCTCTCGCTCTCGCTCTCGCTCTCTCTCTAGCTCGCTCTCTCTCTAGCTCGCTCTCGCTCTCGCTCTCGCTCTCTCTCTAGCTCGCTCTAGCTCGCTCTCGCTCTCTCTCTAGCTCGCTCTCGCTCTCTCTCTAGCTCGCTCTCGCTCTCTCTCTAGCTCGCTCTCGCTCTCTCTCTAGCTCGCTCTCGCTCTCTCTCTAGCTCTCGCTCTCGCTCTCGCTCTCTCTCTAGCTCGCTCTCGCTCTCTCTCTAGCTCGCTCTCGCTCTCTCTCTAGCTCGCTCTCGCTCTCTCTCTAGCTCGCTCTCGCTCTCTCTCTAGCTCGCTCTCGCTCTCTCTCTAGCTCGCTCTCGCTCGCTCTCTCTCTAGCTCGCTCTCGCTCGCTCTCTCTCTAGCTCGCTCTCGCTCGCTCTCTCTCTAGCTCGCTCTAGCTCGCTCTCTCTCTCTCTAGCTCGCTCTCTCTCTCTCTAGCTCGCTCTCTCTCTCTCTAGCTCGCTCTCTCTCTCTCTAGCTCGCTCTCTCTCTCTCTAGCTCGCTCTCTCTCTAGCTCGCTCTCTCTCTCTCTAGCTCTCTGTCTCTCTCTCTCTAGCTCGCTCTCTCTCTCTCTAGCTCGCTCTCTCTCTCTAGCTCGCTCTCGCTCTCTCACTAGCTCGCTCTCGCTCTCTCACTAGCTCGCTCTCGCTCTCTCACTAGCTCGCTCTCGCTCTCTCACTAGCTCGCTCTCGCTCTCTCACTAGCTCGCTCTCGCTCTCTCACTAGCTCGCTCTCGCTCTCTCTCTAGCTCGCTCTCTCTCTAGCTCGCTCTAGCTCGCTCTCGCTCTCGCTCTCTCTAGCTCGCTCTCGCTCTCGCTCTCTCTCTAGCTCGCTCTCGCTCTCTCTCTAGCTCGCTCTCGCTCTCTCTCTAGCTCGCTCTCGCTCTCTCTAGCTCGCTCTCGCTCTCTCTCTAGCTCGCTCTCGCTCTCGCTCTCTCTCTAGCTCGCTCTCGCTCTCTCTCTAGCTCGCTCTCGCTCTCGCTCTCGCTCTAGCTCGCTCTCGCTCTCTCTCTAGCTCGCTCTCGCTCTCTCTCTAGCTCGCTCTCGCTCTCTCTCTAGCTCGCTCTCGCTCTCTCTCTAGCTCGCTCTCGCTCTCTCTCTAGCTCGCTCTCGCTCTCTCTCTAGCTCGCTCTCGCTCTCTCTCTCTCTAGCTCGCTCTCGCTCGCTCTCTCTCTAGCTCGCTCTCGCTCGCTCTCTCTCTAGCTCGCTCTCGCTCGCTCTCTCTCTAGCTCGCTCTCTCTCTAGCTCGCTCTCTCTCTCTCTAGCTCGCTCTCTCTCTCTCTAGCTCGCTCTCTCTCTCTCTAGCTCTCTGTCTCTCTCTCTCTAGCTCGCTCTCTCTCTCTCTAGCTCGCTCTCTCTCTCTCTAGCTCGCTCTCTCTCTAGCTCGCTCTCTCTCTAGCTCGCTCTCTCTCTCTCTAGCTCGCTCTCTCTCTCTCTAGCTCTCTCTCTCTCTCTCTAGCTCGCTCTCTCTCTCTCTAGCTCGCTCTCTCTCTCTAGCTCGCTCTCTCTCTCTCTAGCTCGCTCTCTCTCTAGCTCGCTCTCTCTCTAGCTCGCTCTCTCTCTCTCTCGCTCTCTCTCTCGCTCTCTCTCTAGCTCGCTCTCGCTCTCTCTCGCTCTCGCTCTCTCTAGCTCTCTCTCTAGCTCGCTCTCGCTCTCGTTCTCTCTAGCTCGCTCTCGCTCTCGCTCTCGCTCTCTCTCTAGCTCGCTCTCGCTCTCGCTCTCTCTCTAGCTCGCTCTCGCTCTCTCTAGCTCGCTCTCGCTCTCTCTAGCTCGCTCTCGCTCTAGCTCGCTCTCTCTCTAGCTCGCTCTCTCTCTAGCTCGCTCTCTCTCTAGCTCGCTCTCTCTCTAGCTCGCTCTCTCTAGCTCGCGCTCTCTCTAGCTCGCTCTCTCTCTAGCTCGCTCTCTCTCTAGCTCGCTCTCTCTCTAGCTCGCTCTCTCTCTAGCTCGCTCGCTCTCTCTCTAGCTCGCTCGCTCTCTCTAGCTCGCTCGCTCTCTCTCTAGCTCGCTCTCTCTCTAGCTCGCTCTCTCTCTAGCTCGCTCTCTCTCTAGCTCGCTCTCTCTCTAGCTCGCTCTCTCTCTAGCTCGCTCTCTCTCTAGCTCGCTCTCTCTCTAGCTCGCTCTCGCTCTCTCTAGCTTGCTCTTGCTCTCTCTCTAGCTCGCTCTCTCTCTAGCTCGCTCTCTCTCTAGCTCGCTCTCTCTCTAGCTCGCTCTCTCTCTAGCTCGCTCTCGCTCGCTCTCGCTCGCTCTCGCTCTCTCTCGCTCTCTCTCTAGCTCGCTCTCGCTCTCTCTCTAGCTCGCTCTCGCTCTCTCTCTAGCTCGCTCTCGCTCTCTCTCTAGCTCGCTCTCGCTCTCTCTCTAGCTCGCTCTCGCTCTCTCTCTAGCTCGCTCTCGCTCTCTCTCTAGCTCGCTCTCGCTCTCTCTCTAGCTCGCTCTCTCTCTAGCTCGCTCTAGCTCGCTCTCGCTCTCGCTCTCTCTAGCTCGCTCTCGCTCTCGCTCTCTCTCTAGCTCGCTCTCGCTCTCTCTCTAGCTCGCTCTCGCTCTCTCTCTAGCTCGCTCTCGCTCTCTCTCTAGCTCGCTCTCGCGCTCTCTCTAGCTCGCTCTCGCTCTCTCTCTAGCTCGCTCTCTCTCTAGCTCGCTCTCTCTCTAGCTCGCTCTCTCTCTAGCTCGCTCTCTCTCTAGCTCGCTCTCTCTCTAGCACGCTCTCTCTCTAGCTCTCTCTCTCTCTCTAGCTCGCTCTCTCTCTAGCTCGCTCTCTCTCTAGCTCGCTCTCTCTCTAGCTCGCTCTCTCTCTAGCTCGCTCTCTCTAGCTCGCTCTCTCTCTAGCTCGCTCTCTCTCTAGCTCGCTCTCTCTCTAGCGCGCTCTCTCTCTAGCTCTTTCTCTCTCTAGCTCGCTCTCTCTAGCTCGCTCTCGCTCTCTCTCTAGCTCGCTCTCGCTCTCTCTCTAGCTCGCTCTCGCTCTCTCTCTAGCTCTCTCTCTCTAGCTCGCTCTCGCTTTCTCACTAGCTCGCTCTCGCTTTCTCACTAGCTCGCTCTCGCTCTCTCACTAGCTCGCTCTCGCTCTCTCACTAGCTCGCTCTCGCTCTCTCACTAGCTCGCTCTCGCTCTCTCTCTAGCTCGCTCTCTCTCTAGCTCGCTCTAGCTCGCTCTCGCTCTCGCTCTCTCTAGCTCGCTCTCGCTCTCGCTCTCTCTCTAGCTCGCTCTCTCTCTAGCTCGCTCTCGCTCTCGCTCTCGCTCTCGCTCTCTCTCTACCTCGCTCTCGCTCTCTCTCTAGCTCGCTCTCGCTCTCGCTCTCGCTCTCTCTCTAGCTCGCTCTCGCTCTCGCTCTCTCTCTAGCTCGCTCTCGCTCTCTCTCTAGCTCGCTCTCGCTCTCTCTCTAGCTCGCTCTCTCGCTCTCTCTCTAGCTCGCTCTCGCTCGCTCTCTCTCTCGCTCGCTCTCTCTCTCGCTCGCTCTCTCTCTAGCTCGCTCTCGCTCTCTCTAGCTCGCTCTCTCTCTAGCTCGCTCTCTCTCTCTCTAGCTCGCTCTCTCTCTCTAGCTCGCTCTCTCTCTAGCTCGCTCTCTCTCTCTAGCTCTCTGTCTCTCTCTCTCTAGCTCGCTCTCTCTCTCTCTAGCTCGCTCTCTCTCTCTAGCTCGCTCTCGCTCTCTCACTAGCTCGCTCTCGCTCTCTCTCTAGCTCGCTCTCTCTCTAGCTCGCTCTAGCTCGCTCTCGCTCTCGCTCTCTCTAGCTCGCTCTCGCTCTCTCTCTAGCTCGCTCTCGCTCTCTCTCTAGCTCGCTCTCGCTCTCTCTCTAGCTCGCTCTCGCTCTCTCTCTAGCTCGCTCTCGCTCTCTCGCTAGCTCGCTCTCGCTCTCGCTCTCTCTCTAGCTCGCTCTCGCTCTCGCTCTCTCTCTAGCTCGCTCTCGCTCTCTCTCTAGCTCGCTCTCGCTCTCTCTCTAGCTCGCTCTCGCTCTCGCTCTCGCTCTCGCTCTCGCTCTAGCTCGCTCTCGCTCTCTCTCTAGCTTGCTCTCGCTCTCTCTCTAGCTCGCTCTCGCTCTCTCTCTAGCTCGCTCTCGCTCTCTCTCTAGCTCGCTCTCGCTCTCGCTCTCTCTCTAGCTCGCTCTCGCTCGCTCTCTCTCTAGCTCGCTCTCGCTCGCTCTCTCTCTAGCTCGCTCTCGCTCGCTCTCTCTCTAGCTCGCTCTCTCTCTAGCTCGCTCTCTCTCTCTCTAGCTCGCTCTCTCTCTCTCTAGCTCGCTCTCTCTCTCTCTAGCTCGCTCTCTCTCTCTCTAGCTCGCTCTCTCTCTCTCTAGCTCGCTCTCTCTCGCTCTAGCTCGCTCTCTCTCTCTCTAGCTCGCTCTCTCTCTCTCTAGCTCGCTCTCTCTCTCTCTAGCTCGCTCTCTCTCTCTCTAGCTCGCTCTCTCTCTCTCTAGCTCGCTCTCTCTCTCTCTAGCTCGCTCTCTCTCTCTAGCTCGCTCTCTCTCTCTCTAGCTCTCTCTCTCTCTCTAGCTCGCTCTCTCTCTCTCTAGCTCGCTCTCTCTCTCTCTAGCTCGCTCTCTCTCTAGCTCGCTCTCTCTCGCTCTCGCTCTCTCTCTAGCTCGCTCTCGCTCTCGCTCTCTCTCTCTCTCTCTAGCTCTCTCTCTAGCTCGCTCTCGCTCTCGTTCTCTCTAGCTCGCTCTCGCTCTCTCTCTCGCTCTCGCTCTCGCTCTCGCTCGCTCTCGCTCTCGCTCTCTCTCTAGCTCGCTCTCGCTCTCGCTCTCTCTAGCTCGCTCTCGCTCTCGCTCTCGCTCTCGCTCTCGCTCTCTCTCTCGCTCTCGCTCTCGCTCTCTCTCTAGCTCGCTCTCGCTCTCGCTCTCTCTCTAGCTCGCTCTCGCTCTCGCTCTCTCTAGCTCGCTCTCGCTCTCTCGCTCGCTCTCGCTCTCTAGCTCGCTCTCTCTCTAGCTCGCTCTCTCTCTAGCTCGCTCTCTCTCTAGCTCGCTCTCTCTCTAGCTCGCTCTCTCTCTAGCTCGCTCTCTCTCTAGCTCGCTCTCTCTCTAGCTCGCTCTCTCTAGCTCGCTCTCTCTCTAGCTCGCTCTCTCTCTAGCTCGCTCTCTCTCTAGCTCGCTCTCTCTCTAGCTCGCTCGCTCTCTAGCTCGCTCTCTCTCTAGCTCGCTCGCTCTCTCTCTAGCTCGCTCGCTCTCTCTCTAGCTCGCTCGCTCTCTCTCTAGCTCGCTCGCTCTCTCTCTAGCTCGCTCGCTCTCTCTCTAGCTCGCTCGCTCTCTCTAGCTCGCTCGCTCTCTCTCTAGCTCGCTCTCTCTCTAGCTCGCTCTCTCTCTAGCTCGCTCTCTCTCTAGCTCGCTCTCTCTCTAGCTCGCTCTCTCTCTAGCTCGCTCTCTCTCTAGCTCGCTCTCTCTAGCTCGCTCTCGCTCTCTCTAGCTTGCTCTTGCTCTCTCTCTAGCTCGCTCTCTCTCTAGCTCGCTCTCTCTCTCTCTCTAGCTCTAGCTCGCTCTCGCTCTCTCTCTAGCTCGCTCTCGCTCTCTCTCTAGCTCGCTCTCGCTCTCTCTCTAGCTCGCTCTCGCTCTCTCTCTAGCTCGCTCTCGCTCTCTCTCTAGCTCGCTCTCGCTCTCTCTCTAGCTCGCTCTCGCTCTCTCTCTAGCTCGCTCTCGCTCTCTCTCTAGCTCGCTCTCTCTCTAGCTCGCTCTCTCTCTAGCTCGCTCTCTCTCTAGCTCGCTCTCTCTCTAGCTCGCTCTCTCTCTAGCTCGCTCTCTCTCTAGCTCGCTATCTCTCTAGCTCGCTCGCTCTCTAGCTCGCTCGCTCTCTCTCTAGCTCGCTCTCTCTCTAGCTCGCTCTCTCTCTAGCTCGCTCTCTCTCTAGCTCGCTCTCTCTCTAGCTCGCTCTCTCTCTAGCTCGCTCTCTCTCTAGCTCGCTCTCGCTCTCTCTAGCTTGCTCTTGCTCTCTCTCTAGCTCGCTCTCTCTCTAGCTCGCTCTCTCTCTCTCTCTAGCTCTAGCTCGCTCTCGCTCTCTCTCTAGCTCGCTCTCGCTCTCTCTCTAGCTCGCTCTCGCTCTCTCTCTAGCTCGCTCTCGCTCTCTCTCTAGCTCGCTCTCGCTCTCTCTCTAGCTCGCTCTCGCTCTCTCTCTAGCTCGCTCTCTCTCTAGCTCGCTCTCTCTCTAGCTCGCTCTCTCTCTAGCTCGCTCTCTCTCTAGCTCGCTCTCTCTCTAGCTCGCTCTCTCTCTAGCTCGCTCTCTCTCTAGCTCGCTCTCTCTCTCTAGCTCGCTCTCGCTCTCTCTCTAGCTCGCTCTCGCTCTCTCTCTAGCTCGCTCTCGCTCTCTCTCTAGCTCGCTCTCGCTCTCGCTCTCGCTCTCTCTAGCTCGCTCTCGCTCTCTCACTAGCTCGCTCTCGCTCTCTCACTAGCTCGCTCTCGCTCTCTCACTAGCTCGCTCTCGCTCTCTCACTAGCTCGCTCTCGCTCTCTCACTAGCTCGCTCTCGCTCTCGCTCTCTCTCTAGCTCGCTCTCGCTCTCTCTCTAGCTCGCTCTCGCTCTCTCTCTAGCTCGCTCTCGCTCTAGCTCGCTCTCTCTAGCTCGCTCTCTCTAGCTCGCTCTCTCTCTAGCTCGCTCTCTCTCTAGCTCGCTCTCTCTCTAGCTCGCTCTCTCTCTAGCTCGCTCTCTCTCTAGCTCGCTCTCTCTCTAGCTCGCTCTCTCTCTAGCTCGCTCTCTCTCTAGCTCGCTCTCTCTCTAGCTCGCTCTCTCTCTAGCTCGCTCTCTCTCTAGCTCGCTCTCTCTCTAGCTCGCTCTCTCTCTAGCTCGCTCTCGCTCGCTCTCGCTCTCTCTCTAGCTCGCTCTCTCTCTAGCTCGCTCTCTCTCTAGCTCGCTCTCTCTCTAGCTCGCTCTCTCTCTAGCTCGCTCTCTCTCTAGCTCGCTCTCTCTCTAGCTCGCTCTCTCTCTAGCTCGCTCTCTCTCTAGCTCGCTCTCTCTCTAGCTCGCTCTCTCTCTAGCTCGCTCTCTCTCTAGCTCGCTCTCTCTCTAGCTCGCTCTCGCTGTCTCTCTTGCTCGCTCTCGCTCTCGCTCTCTCTCTTGCTCGCTCTCGCTCTCTCTCTCTCTAGCTCGCTCTCGCTCTCTCTCTCTAGCTCGCTCTCGCTCTCTCTCTCTCTAGCTCGCTCTCGCTGTCTCTCTCTCTAGCTCGCTCTCGCTGTCTCTCTCTCTAGCTCGCTCTCGCTCTCTCTCTCTAGCTCGCTCTCGCTCTCTCTAGCTCGCTCTCGCTCTCTCTCTCTCTAGCTCGCTCTCGCTCTCTCTCTCTCTCTAGCTCGCTCTCTCTCTAGCTCGCTCTCTCTCTCTCTCGCTCGCTCTCTCTCTCTCTAGCTCGCTCTCGCTCTCTCTCTCTAGCTCGCTCTCGCGCTCTCTCTCTCTAGCTCGCTCTCGCTCTCTCTCTTTCTAGCTCGCTCTCGCTCTCTCTCTCTCTAGCTCGCTCTCTCTCTCTAGCTCGCTCTCTCTCTCTCTAGCTCGCTCTCGCTCTCTCTCTCTCTCTCTAGCTCGCTCTCGCTCTCTCTCTCTAGCTCGCTCTCGCTCTCGCTCTCTCTCTCTAGCTCGCTCTCGCTCTCTCTCTAGCTCGCTCTCGCTCTCTAGCTCGCTCTCGCTCTCTAGCTCGCTCCCGCTCTCTAGCTCGCTCCCGCTCTCTCTCTAGCTCGCTCTCGCTCTCTCTCTAGCTTGCTCTCGCTCTCGCTCTCTCTCTAGCTTGCTCTCGCTCTCGCTCTCTCTCTCTAGCTCGCTCTCGCTCTCTCTCTAGCTCGCTCTCGCTCTCTCTCTCTAGCTCGCTCTCGCTCTCTTTCTCTAGCTCGCTCTCGCTCTCTCTCTCTAGCTCGCTCTCGCTCTCTCTCTCTCTCTCTAGCTCGCTCTCGCTCTCTCTCTCTCTCTAGCTCGCTCTCGCTCTCTCTCTCTCTCTAGCTCGCTCGCTCTCGCTCTCTAGCTCGCTCTCGCTCTCGCTCTCTCTCTAGCTCGCTCTCGCTCTCGCTCTCTCTCTAGCTCGCTCTCGCTCTCTCTAGCTCGCTCTCGCTCTCTCTAGCTCGCTCTCGCTCTCTCTCTAGATCGCTCTCACTCTCTCTCTAGCTCGCTCGCGCTCTCGAATCTCTCTCTCTCTCTAGCTCTCTCTCTCTCTCTCTCTAGCTCTCTCTCTCTCTCTCTAGCTCTCTCTCTAGCTCTCTCTCTCTCTCTCTCTCTCTAGCTCTCTCTCTAGCTCTCTCTCTAGCTCTCTCTCTAGCTCTCTCTCTAGCTCTCTCTCTAGCTCTCTCTCTAGCTCTCTCTCTAGCTCTCGCTCTAGCTCTAGCTCTCGCTCTAGCTCTCGCTCTGGCTCTCTCTCTAGCTCGCTCTCGCTCTAGCTCGCTCTCGCTCTCTCTCTAGCTCGCTCTCGCTCTCTCTCTAGCTCGCTCTCGCTCTCTCTCTAGCTCGCTCTCGCTCTCTCTCTAGCTCGCTCTCGCTCTCTCTCTAGCTCGCTCTCGCTCTCTCTCTAGCTCGCTCTCGCTCTCTCTCTAGCTCGCTCTCGCTCTCTCTCTAGCTCGCTCTCGCTCTCTCTCTAGCTCGCTCTCGCTCTCTCTCTAGTCTCTCTCTAGCTCTCGCTCTAGCTCTCTCTCTAGCTCGGTCTCGCTCTAGCTCGCTCTCTCTCTAGCTCGCTCTCTCTCTAGCTCGCTCTCTCTCTAGCTCGCTCTCTCTCTAGCTCGCTCTCGCTCTCTCTCTAGCTCGCTCTCGCTCTCTCTCTAGCTCGCTCTCGCTCTCTCTCTAGCTCGCTCTCGCTCTCTCTCTAGCTCGCTCTCGCTCTCTCTCTAGCTCGCTCTCGCTCTCTCTCTAGCTCGCTCTCGCTCTCTCTCTAGCTCGCTCTCGCTCTCTCTCTAGCTCGCTCTCGCTCTCTCTCTAGCTCGCTCTCGCTCTCTCTCTCGCTCGCTCTCGCTCTCTCTCTAGCTCGCTCTCTCTCTAGCTCGCTCTCTCTCTAGCTCGCTCTCTCTCTAGCTCGCTCTCCTCTCTAGCTCGCTCTCCTCTCTCTAGCTCGCTCTCCTCTCTCTAGCTCGCTCTCCTCTCTCTAGCTCGCTCTCCTCTCTCTAGCTCGCTCTCCTCTCTCTAGCTCGCTCTAGCTCGCTCTCGCTCTAGCTCGCTCTCGCTCTAGCTCGGTCTCGCTCTAGCTCGCTCTCGCTCTAGCTCGCTCTCGCTCTCGCTCTAGCTCGCTCTCGCTCTAGCTCGCTCTCGCTCTCGCTCGCTCTCGCTCTAGCTCGGTCTCGCTCTAGCTCGCTCTCGCTCTCGCTCTAGCTCGCTCTCTCTCTAGCTCGCTCTCGCTCTCTCTCTAGCTCGCTCTCGCTCTCTCTCTAGCTCGCTCTCGCTCTCTCTCTAGCTCGCTCTCGCTCTCTCTCTAGCTCGCTCTCGCTCTCTCTCTAGCTCGCTCTCGCTCTCTCTCTAGCTCGCTCTCGCTCTCTCTCTAGCTCGCTCTAGCTCGCTCTCGCTCTAGTTCGCTCTCGCTCTAGCTCGCTCTCTCTCTAGCTCGCTCTAGCTCGCTCTCTCTCTAGCTCGCTCTCGCTCTCTCTCTAGCTCGCTCTCGCTCTCTCTCTAGCTCGCTCTCGCTCTCTCTCTAGCTCGCTCTCGCTCTCTCTCTAGCTCGCTCTCGCTCTCTCTCTAGCTCGCTCTCGCTCTCTCTAGCTCGCTCTCGCTCTCTCTCTAGCTCGCTCTCGCTCTCGCTCTAGCTCGCTCTCGCTCTCGCTCTAGCTCGCTCTCGCTCTAGCTCGCTCTCGCTCTCGCTCGCTCTCGCTCTCGCTCTCTCTCTAGCTCGCTCTCGCTCTAGCTTTCCCTCTCGCTCTAGCTCTCGCTCTCGCTCTAGCTCTCGCTCTAGCTCTCACTCTCGCTCTAGCTCGCTCTAGCTCGCTCTCGCTCTCGCTCTCGCTTTCTCTCTAGCTCGCTCTCGCTCTAGCTCGCTCTCGCTCGCTCTCGCTCCAGCTCGCTCTCGCTCTCGCTCGCTCTCTCTAGCTCGCTCTCTCTAGCTCGCTCTCTCTCTCGCTCGCTCTCGCTCTCTCTCTAGCTCGCTCTCGCTCTCTCTCTAGCTCGCTCTCGCTCTCTCTCTAGCTCGCTCTCTCTCTCGCTCTCTCTCTCGCTCTCTCTCTCGCTCTCTCTCTCGCTCTCTCTCTCGCTCTCTCTCTAGCTCGCTCTCGCTCTCTCTCTAGCTCGCTCTCGCTCTCTCTCTAGCTCGCTCTAGCTCTCTCTCTAGCTCTCTCTCTAGCTCGCTCTCTAGCTCGCTCTCTAGCTCGCTCTCTAGCTCTCTCTCTAGCTCGCTCTCGCTCTAGCTCGCTCTCTCTCTAGCTCGCTCTCGCTCTCTCTCTCTAGCTCGCTCTCGCTCTCTCTCTAGCTTGCTCTCGCTCTCTCTCTAGCTTGCTCTCGCTCTCTCTCTAGCTTGCTCTCGCTCTCTCTAGCTCGCTCTCGCTCTCTCTAGCTCGCTCTCGCTCTCTCTCTAGCTCGCTCTCGCTCTCTCTCTAGCTCGCTCTCGCTCTCTCTCTAGCTCGCTCTCGCTCTCTCTCTAGCTCGCTCTCGCTCTCTCTCTAGCTCGCTCTCGCTCTCTCTAGCTCGCTCTCGCTCTCTCTAGCTCGCTCTCGCTCTCTCTAGCTCGCTCTCGCTCTCTCTAGCTCGCTCTCTCTAGCTCGCTCTCTCTAGCTCGCTCTCTCTAGCTCGCTCTCGCTCGCTCTCTCTAGCTCGCTCTCGCTCGCTCTCTCTAGCTCGCTCTCGCTCTCTCTAGCTCGCTCTCGCTCTCTCTAGCTCGCTCTCTTTCTAGCTCGCTCTCGCTCGCTCTCTAGCTCACTCTAGCTCGCTCTCGCTCTCGCTCTCTCTCTAGCTCGCTCTCGCTCTCTCTCTAGCTCGCTCTCGCTCTCTCTCTAGCTCGCTCTCGCTCTCTCTCTAGCTCGCTCTCGCTCTCTCTCTAGCTCGCTCTCGCTCTCTCTCTAGCTCGCTCTCGCTCTCTCTCTAGCTCGCTCTCGCTCTCTCTAGCTCGCTCTCGCTCTCTCTCTAGCTCGCTCTCGCTCTAGCTCGCTCTCTCTCTAGCTCGCTCTCTCTCTAGCTCGCTCTCTCTCTAGCTCGCTCTCCTCTCTCTAGCTCGCTCTCCTCTCTCTAGCTCGCTCTCCTCTCTCTAGCTCGCTCTCCTCTCTCTAGCTCGCTCTCCTCTCTCTAGCTCGCTCTCCTCTCTCTAGCTCGCTCTCCTCTCTCTAGCTCGCTCTCCTCTCTCTAGCTCGCTCTCCTCTCTCTAGCTCGCTCTCCTCTCTCTAGCTCGCTCTCCTCTCTCTAGCTCGCTCTCCTCTCTCTAGCTCGCTCTCCTCTCTCTAGCTCGCTCTCCTCTCTCTAGCTCGCTCTAGCTCGCTCTCGCTCTAGCTCGGTCTCGCTCTCGCTCTAGCTCGGTCTCGCTCTCGCTCTAGCTCGCTCTCGCTCTAGCTCGCTCTCGCTCTAGCTCGCTCTCGCTCTAGCTCGCTCTCGCTCTAGCTCGCTCTCTCTCTCTCTCTCTAGCTCGCTCTCGCTCTCTCTCTAGCTCGCTCTAGCTCGCTCTCGCTCTCGCTCTAGCTCGGTCTCGCTCTCTCTCTAGCTCGCTCTCGCTCTCTCTCTAGCTCGCTCTCGCTCTCTCTCTAGCTCGCTCTCGCTCTCTCTCTAGCTCGCTCTCGCTCTCTCTCTAGGTCGCTCTCGCTCTCTCTCTAGCTCGCTCTCTCTCTAGCTCGCTCTCTCTCTAGCTCGCTCTAGCTCGCTCTCGCTCTCGCTCGCTCTCGCTCTCTCTCTAGCTCGCTCTCGCTCTCTCTCTAGCTCGCTCTCGCTCTCTCTCTAGCTCGCTCTCGCTCTCTCTCTAGCTCGCTCTCGCTCTCTCTCTAGCTCGCTCTCGCTCTCTCTCTAGCTCGCTCTCGCTCTCTCTCTAGCTCGCTCTCGCTCTCTCTCTAGCTCGCTCTCGCTCTCTCTCTAGCTCGCTCTCTCTCTAGCTCGCTCTAGCTCGCTCTCGCTCTAGTTCGCTCTAGCTCGCTCTCTCTCTAGCTCGCTCTAGCTCGCTCTCGCTCTAGTTCGCTCTAGCTCGCTCTCTCTCTAGCTCGCTCTAGCTCGCTCTCTCTCTAGCGCGCTCTCGCTCTCTCTCTAGCTCGCTCTCGCTCTCTCTCTAGCTCGCTCTCGCTCTCTCTCTAGCTCGCTCTCGCTCTCTCTCTAGCTCGCTCTCGCTCTCTCTCTAGCTCGCTCTCGCTCTCTCTCTAGCTCGCTCTCGCTCTCGCTCTAGCTCGCTCTCTCTCTCGCTCTCTCTCTAGCTCGCTCTCGCTCTAGCTTTCCCTCTCGCTCTAGCTCTCGCTCTAGCTCTCGCTCTAGCTCTCACTCTCGCTCTAGCTCGCTCTAGCTCGCTCTCGCTCTCGCTTTCTCTCTAGCTCGCTCTCGCTCTAGCTCGCTCTCGCTCCAGCTCGCTCTCGCTCTCGCTCGCTCTCTCTAGCTCGCTCTCGCTCTCGCTCGCTCTCTCTAGCTCGCTCTCTCTCTCGCTCGCTCTCGCTCTCTCTCTAGCTCGCTCTCGCTCTCTCTCTAGCTCGCTCTCGCTCTCTCTCTAGCTCGCTCTCTCTCTCGCTCTCTCTCTAGCTCGCTCTCTAGCTCTCTCTCTAGCTCGCTCTAGCTCGCTCTCGCTCTAGCTCGCTCTCGCTCTAGCTCGCTCTCTCTCTAGCTCGCTCTCGCTCTCTCTCTAGCTCGCTCTCGCTCTCTCTCTAGCTCGCTCTCGCTCTCTCTCTAGCTTGCTCTCGCTCTCTCTAGCTCGCTCTCGCTCTCTCTAGCTCGCTCTCGCTCTCTCTCTAGCTCGCTCTCGCTCTCTCTCTAGCTCGCTCTCGCTCTCTCTCTAGCTCGCTCTCGCTCTCTCTAGCTCGCTCTCGCTCTCTCTAGCTCGCTCTCGCTCTCTCTAGCTCGCTCTCGCTCTCTCTAGCTCGCTCTCGCTCTCTCTAGCTCGCTCTCGCTCTCTCTAGCTCGCGCTCGCTCTCTCTAGCTCGCGCTCGCTCGCTCTCTCTAGCTCGCGCTCGCTCGCTCTCTCTAGCTCGCTCTCGCTCTCTAGCTCGCTCTCGCTCGCTCTCTCTAGCTCGCTCTCACTCTCTCTAGCTCGCTCTCACTCTCTCTAGCTCGCTCTCTTTCTAGCTCGCTCTCGCTCGCTCTCTAGCTCACTCTCTAGCTCGCTCTCGTTCTCGCTCTCTCTCTAGCTCGCTCTCGCTCTCTCTCTAGCTCGCTCTCGCTCTCTCTCTAGCTCGCTCTCGCTCTCTCTCTAGCTCGCTCTCGCTCTCTCTCTAGCTCGCTCTCGCTCTCTCTCTAGCTCGCTCTCGCTCTCTCTCTAGCTCACTCTCGCTCTCTCTCTAGCTCACTCTCTCGCTCTCGCTCTAGCTCGGTCTCGCTCTCGCTCTAGCTCGGTCTCGCTCTCGCTCTAGCTCGGTCTCGCTCTAGCTCGCTCTCGCTCTAGCTCGCTCTCGCTCTAGCTCGCTCTCGCTCTAGCTCGCTCTCTCTCTAGCTCGCTCTCTCTCTCTCTCTAGCTCGCTCTCTCTCTCTCTCTAGCTCGCTCTCTCTCTCTAGCTCGCTCTCGCTCTCTCTCTAGCTCGCTCTAGCTCGCTCTCGCTCTCGCTCTAGCTCGGTCTCGCTCTAGCTCGCTCTCGCTCTCTCTCTAGCTCGCTCTCGCTCTCGCTCTAGCTCGGTCTCGCTCTAGCTCGCTCTCGCTCTCTCTCTAGCTCGCTCTCGCTCTCTCTCTAGCTCGCTCTCGCTCTCTCTCTAGCTCGCTCTCGCTCTCTCTCTAGCTCGCTCTCGCTCTCTCTCTAGCTCGCTCTAGCTCGCTCTCTCTCTAGCTCGCTCTAGCTCGCTCTCTCTCTAGCGCGCTCTCGCTCTCTCTCTAGCTCGCTCTCGCTCTCTCTCTAGCTCGCTCTCGCTCTCTCTCTAGCTCGCTCTCGCTCTCTCTCTAGCTCGCTCTCGCTCTCTCTCTAGCTCGCTCTCGCTCTCTCTCTAGCTCGCTCTCGCTCTCTCTCTAGCTCGCTCTCGCTCTCGCTCTAGCTCGCTCTCTCTCTCGCTCTCTCTCTAGCTCGCTCTCGCTCTAGCTTTCCCTCTCGCTCTAGCTCTCGCTCTAGCTCTCGCTCTAGCTCTCACTCTCGCTCTAGCTCGCTCTAGCTCGCTCTCGCTCTCGCTCTCGCTTTCTCTCTAGCTCGCTCTCGCTCTAGCTCGCTCTCGCTCCAGCTCGCTCTCGCTCTCGCTCGCTCTCTCTAGCTCGCTCTCGCTCTCGCTCGCTCTCTCTAGCTCGCTCTCTCTCTCGCTCGCTCTCGCTCTCTCTCTAGCTCGCTCTCGCTCTCTCTCTAGCTCGCTCTCGCTCTCTCTCTAGCTCGCTCTCTCTCTCGCTCTCTCTCTAGCTCGCTCTCTAGCTCTCTCTCTAGCTCGCTCTAGCTCGCTCTCGCTCTAGCTCGCTCTCGCTCTAGCTCGCTCTCTCTCTAGCTCGCTCTCGCTCTCTCTCTAGCTCGCTCTCGCTCTCTCTCTAGCTCGCTCTCGCTCTCTCTCTAGCTTGCTCTCGCTCTCTCTAGCTCGCTCTCGCTCTCTCTAGCTCGCTCTCGCTCTCTCTCTAGCTCGCTCTCGCTCTCTCTCTAGCTCGCTCTCGCTCTCTCTCTAGCTCGCTCTCGCTCTCTCTAGCTCGCTCTCGCTCTCTCTAGCTCGCTCTCGCTCTCTCTAGCTCGCTCTCGCTCTCTCTAGCTCGCTCTCGCTCTCTCTAGCTCGCTCTCGCTCTCTCTAGCTCGCGCTCGCTCGCTCTCTCTAGCTCGCGCTCGCTCGCTCTCTCTAGCTCGCTCTCGCTCTCTAGCTCGCTCTCGCTCGCTCTCTCTAGCTCGCTCTCACTCTCTCTAGCTCGCTCTCACTCTCTCTAGCTCGCTCTCTTTCTAGCTCGCTCTCGCTCGCTCTCTAGCTCACTCTCTAGCTCGCTCTCGTTCTCGCTCTCTCTCTAGCTCGCTCTCGCTCTCTCTCTAGCTCGCTCTCGCTCTCTCTCTAGCTCGCTCTCGCTCTCTCTCTAGCTCGCTCTCGCTCTCTCTCTAGCTCGCTCTCGCTCTCTCTCTAGCTCGCTCTCGCTCTCTCTCTAGCTCACTCTCGCTCTCTCTCTAGCTCACTCTCTCGCTCTCGCTCTAGCTCGGTCTCGCTCTCGCTCTAGCTCGGTCTCGCTCTCGCTCTAGCTCGGTCTCGCTCTAGCTCGCTCTCGCTCTAGCTCGCTCTCGCTCTAGCTCGCTCTCGCTCTAGCTCGCTCTCTCTCTAGCTCGCTCTCTCTCTCTCTCTAGCTCGCTCTCTCTCTCTCTCTAGCTCGCTCTCTCTCTCTAGCTCGCTCTCGCTCTCTCTCTAGCTCGCTCTAGCTCGCTCTCGCTCTCGCTCTAGCTCGGTCTCGCTCTAGCTCGCTCTCGCTCTCTCTCTAGCTCGCTCTCGCTCTCTCTCTAGCTCGCTCTCGCTCTCTCTCTAGCTCGCTCTCGCTCTCTCTCTAGCTCGCTCTCGCTCTCTCTCTAGCTCGCTCTCGCTCGCTCTCGCTCTCGCTCTCTCTCTAGCTCGCTCTCTCTAGCTCTCTCTCTAGCTCGCTCTCGCTCTCTCTAGCTCGCTCTCGCTCTCTCTAGCTCGCTCTCTCTAGCTCTCTCTCTAGCTCGCTCTCGCTCTCTCTAGCTCGCTCTCTCTAGCTCTCTCTCTAGCTCGCTCTCGCTCGCTCTCTCTAGCTCGCTCTCGCTCTCTCTAGCTCGCTCTCGCTCGCTCTCTCTAGCTCGCTCTCGCTCGCTCTCTCTAGCTCGCTCTCGCTCGCTCTCTCTAGCTCGCTCTCGCTCTCTCTAGCTCGCTCTCACTCTCTCTAGCTCGCTCTCGCTCTCTCTAGCTCGCTCTCTTTCTAGCTCGCTCTCGCTCGCTCTCTAGCTCACTCTAGCTCGCTCTCGCTCTCGCTCTCTCTCTAGCTCGCTCTCGCTCTCTCTCTAGCTCGCTCTCGCTCTCTCTCTAGCTCGCTCTCGCTCTCTCTCTAGCTCGCTCTCGCTCTCTCTCTAGCTCGCTCTCGCTCTCTCTCTAGCTCGCTCTCGCTCTCTCTAGCTCGCTCTCGCTCTCTCTCTAGCTCACTCTCTCTCTAGCTCGCTCTCGCTCTCTCTAGCTCGCTCTCGCTCTCTCTCTAGCTCACTCTCTCTCTAGCTCACTCTCTCTCTAGCTCACTCTCTCTCTAGCTCGCTCTCTCTCTAGCTCGCTCTCTCTCTAGCTCGCTCTCCTCTCTCTAGCTCGCTCTCCTCTCTCTAGCTCGCTCTCCTCTCTCTAGCTCGCTCTCCTCTCTCTAGCTCGCTCTCCTCTCTCTAGCTCGCTCTCCTCTCTCTAGCTCGCTCTCCTCTCTCTAGCTCGCTCTCCTCTCTCTAGCTCGCTCTCCTCTCTCTAGCTTGCTCTCCTCTCTCTAGCTCGCTCTAGCTCGCTCTCGCTCTAGCTCGGTCTCGCTCTCGCTCTAGCTCGGTCTCGCTCTCGCTCTAGCTCGCTCTCGCTCTAGCTCGGTCTCGGTCTCGCTCTAGCTCGCTCTCGCTCTAGCTCGCTCTCGCTCTAGCTCGCTCTCGCTCTAGCTCGCTCTCGCTCTAGCTCGCTCTCTCTCTAGCTCGCTCTCGCTCTCTCTCTAGCTCGCTCTAGCTCGCTCTCGCTCTCGCTCTAGCTCGGTCTCGCTCTAGCTCGCTCTCGCTCTAGCTCGCTCTCGCTCTCGCTCTAGCTCGGTCTCGCTCTAGCTCGCTCTCGCTCTCTCTCTAGCTCGCTCTCGCTCTCTCTCTAGCTCGCTCTCGCTCTCTCTCTAGCTCGCTCTCGCTCTCTCTCTAGCTCGCTCTCGCTCTCTCTCTAGCTCGCTCTCGCTCTCTCTCTAGCTCGCTCTCGCTCTCTCTCTAGCTCGCTCTCGCTCTCTCTCTAGCTCGCTCTCGCTCTCTCTCTAGCTCGCTCTCGCTCTCTCTCTAGCTCGCTCTTGCTCTCTCTCTAGCTCGCTCTTGCTCTCTCTCTAGCTCGCTCTCGCTCTCTCTAGCTCGCTCTCGCTCTCTCTAGCTCGCTCTCGCTCTCTCTAGCTCGCTCTCGCTCTCTCTAGCTCGCTCTCGCTCTCTCTAGCTCGCTCTCGCTCTCTCGCTCTCTCTAGCTCGCTCTCGCTCTCTCTAGCTCGCTCTCTCTCTAGCTCGCTCTCGCTCTCTCTCTAGCTCGCTCTCGCTCTCTCTCTAGCTCGCTCTCTCTAGCTCGCTCTCGCTCTCGCTCTCTCTCTAGCTCGCTCTCGCTCTCTCATTAGCTCGCTCTCGCTCTCGCTCTCTCTCTAGCTCGCTCTCGCTCTCTCTCTAGCTCGCTCTCGCTCTCTCTCTAGCTCGCTCTCGCTCTCTCTAGCTCGCTCTCGCTCTCTCTCTAGCTCACTCTCTCTCTAGCTCGCTCTCGCTCTCTCTAGCTCGCTCTCGCTCTCTCTAGCTCACTCTCTCTCTAGCTCGCTCTCTCTAGCTCGCTCTCTCTCTAGCTCGCTCTCTCTCTAGCTCGCTCTCTCTCTAGCTCGCTCTCCTCTCTCTAGCTCGCTCTCCTCTCTCTAGCTCGCTCTCCTCTCTCTAGCTCGCTCTCCTCTCTCTAGCTCGCTCTCCTCTCTCTAGCTCGCTCTCCTCTCTCTAGCTCGCTCTCCTCTATCTAGCTCGCTCTCCTCTCTCTAGCTTGCTCTCCTCTCTCTAGCTCGCTCTAGCTCGCTCTCGCTCTAGCTCGGTCTCGCTCTCGCTCTAGCTCGGTCTCGCTCTCGCTCTCGCTCTAGCTCGGTCTCGCTCTCGCTCTAGCTCGGTCTCGCTCTCGCTCTAGCTCGGTCTCGCTCTAGCTCGCTCTCGCTCTCGCTCTAGCTCGCTCTCGCTCTAGCTCGCTCTCGCTCTAGCTCGCTCTCGCTCTAGCTCGCTCTCGCTCTAGCTCGCTCTAGCTCGCTCTCTAGCTCGCTCTAGCTCGCTCTCGCTCTCGCTCTAGCTCGGTCTCGCTCTAGCTCGCTCTCGCTCTCTCTCTAGCTCGCTCTCGCTCTCTCTCTAGCTCGCTCTCGCTCTCTCTCTAGCTCGCTCTCGCTCTCTCTCTAGCTCGCTCTCGCTCTCTCTCTAGCTCGCTCTCGCTCTCTCTCTAGCTCGCTCTCGCTCTCTCTCTAGCTCGCTCTCGCTCTCTCTCTAGCTCGCTCTCGCTCTCTCTCTAGCTCGCTCTCGCTCTCTCTCTAGCTCGCTCTTGCTCTCTCTCTAGCTCGCTCTTGCTCTCTCTCTAGCTCGCTCTCGCTCTCTCTAGCTCGCTCTCGCTCTCTCTAGCTCGCTCTCGCTCTCTCTAGCTCGCTCTCGCTCTCTCTAGCTCGCTCTCGTTCTCTCGCTCTCTCTAGCTCGCTCTCGCTCTCTCTAGCTCGCTCTCTCTCTAGCTCGCTCTCGCTCTCTCTCTAGCTCGCTCTCGCTCTCTCTCTAGCTCTCTCTCTAGCTCGCTCTAGCTCGCTCTCGCTCTAGCTTTCGCTCTCGCTCTCGCTCGCTCTCGCTCTCTCTCTAGCTCGCTCTCGCTCTCGCTCTAGCTCGCTCTCGCTCTCTCTCTAGCTCGCTCTCTCTCTAGCTCGCTCTCTCTCTAGCTCGCTCTCTCTCTAGCTCGCTCTCTCTCTTGCTCGCTCTCGCTCTCGCTCTCTCTCTAGCTCGCTCTCGCTCTCTCTCTAGCTCGCTCTCGCTCTCTCTCTAGCTCGCTCTCTAGCTCGCTCTCGCTCGCTCTCTAGCTCGCTCTCGCTCTCTCTCTAGCTCGCTCTCTAGCTCGCTCTCGCTCTCTCTCTAGCTCTCTCTCTAGCTCTCTCTAGCTCTCTCTCTAGCTCTCTCTCTAGCTCTCTCTCTAGCTCTCTCTCTAGCTCTCTCTCTAGCTCGCTCTCTCTCTAGCTCGCTCTCGCTCTCTCTCTAGCTCGCTCTCGCTCTCTCTCTAGCTCGCTCTCGCTCTCTCTCTAGCTCGCTCTCTCTCTAGCTCGCTCTCTCTCTAGCTCGCTCTCGCTCTCTCTAGCTCGCTCTCTCTCTAGCTCGCTCTCGCTCTCTCTCTAGCTCGCTCTCGCTCTCTCTAGCTCATCTCGCTCTCGCTCTCTCTAGCTCGCTCTCGCTCTCTCTAGCTCGCTCTCGCTCTCTCTCTAGCTCGCTCTCGCTCTCTCTCTAGCTCGCTCTCGCTCTCTCTCTAGCTCGCTCTCGCTCTCTCTCTAGCTCGCTCTCGCTCTCTCTCTAGCTCGCTCTCGCTCTCTCTCTAGCTCGCTCTCGCTCTCTCTCTAGCTCGCTCTCGCTCTCTCTCTAGCTCGCTCTCGCTCTCTCTCTAGCTCGCTCTCGCTCTCGATCTCGCTCTCGCTCTCGATCTCGCTCTCGATCTCGCTCTCGATCTCGCTCTCGCTCTCTCTAGCTCGCTCTCTCTAGCTCGCTCTCGCTCTCTCTCTAGCTCGCTCTCGATCTCGCTCTCTCTAGCTCGCTCTCGCTCTCTCTCTAGCTCGCTCTCGCTCTCTCTCTAGCTCGCTCTCGCTCTCTCTCTAGCTCGCTCTCGCTCTCTCTCTAGCTCGCTCTCGCTCTCTCTAGCTCGCTCTCGCTCTCTCTAGCTCGCTCTCGCTCTCTCTAGCTCTCTCTCTCGCTCTCGCTCTCTCTAGCTCGCTCTCGCTCTCTAGCTCGCTCTCTCTCTCTAGCTCGCTCTCTCTCTCTAGCTCGCTCTCTCTCTCTAGCTCGCTCTCTCTCTCTAGCTCGCTCTCTCTCTCTAGCTCGCTCTCTCTCTCTAGCTCGCTCTCTCTCTAGCTCGCTCTCTCTCTAGCTCGCTCTCTCTCTAGCTCGCTCTCTCTCTAGCTCGCTCTCTCTCTAGCTCGCTCTCTCTCTAGCTCGCTCTCTCTCTAGCTCGCTCTCTCTCTAGCTCGCTCTCTCTCTAGCTCGCTCTCTCTAGCTCGCTCTCTCTCTCTCTAGCTCGCTCTCTCTCTCTCTAGCTCGCTCTCGCTCTCTCTAGCTCGCTCTCTAGCTCGCTCTCGCTCGCTCTCGCTCTCTCTAGCTCGCTCTCGCTCTCTCTAGCTCTCTCTCTCTCTAGCTCGCTCTCTCTAGCTCGCTCTCGCTCTCTCTAGCTCTCTCTCTCTCTAGCTCGCTCTCTCTCTCTAGCTCGCTCTCTCTCTCTAGCTCGCTCTCTCTCTCTAGCTCTCTCTCTCTCTCTAGCTCGCTCTCTCTCTCTAGCTCGCTCTCTCTCTCTAGCTCTCTCTCTCTCTCTCTCTAGCTCGCTCTCTCTCTCTCTAGCTCGCTCTCGCTCTCTCTCTAGCTCGCTCTCGCTCTCTCTCTAGCTCGCTCTCGCTCTCTCTCTAGCTCGCTCTCGCTCTCGCTCTCTCTCTAGCTCTCGCTCTAGCTCTCTCTCTAGCTCGCTCCAGCTCGCTCTAGCTCGGTCTCGCTCTAGCTCGCTCTCTCTCTAGCTCGCTCTCTCTCTAGCTCGCTCTCTCTCTAGCTCGCTCTCTCTCTCTCTAGCTCGCTCTCTCTCTCTCTCTCTAGCTCGCTCTCGCTCTCTCTCTAGCTCGCTCTCGCTCTCTCTCTAGCTCGCTCTCGCTCTCTCTCTAGCTCGCTCTCGCTCTCGCTCTCTCTCTAGCTCTCGCTCTAGCTCTCTCTCTAGCTCGCTCCAGCTCGCTCTCTCTCTAGCTCGCTCTCTCTCTAGCTCGCTCTCTCTCTAGCTCGCTCTCTCTCTAGCTCGCTCTCTCTCTAGCTCGCTCTCGCTCTCTCTCTAGCTCGCTCTCGCTCTCTCTCTAGCTCGCTCTCGCTCTCTCTCTAGCTCGCTCTCGCTCTCTCTCTAGCTCGCTCTCGCTCTCTCTCTAGCTCGCTCTCGCTCTCTCTCTAGCTCGCTCTCGCTCTCTCTCTAGCTCGCTCTCGCTCTCTCTCTAGCTCGCTCTCGCTCTCTCTAGCTCGCTCTCGCTCTCTCTCTAGCTCGCTCTCGCTCTCTCTCTAGCTCGCTCTCGCTCTCTCTCTAGCTCGCTCTCGCTCTCTCTCTAGCTCGCTCTCGCTCTCTCTCTAGCTCGCTCTCGCTCTCTCTCTAGCTCGCTCTCGCTCTCTCTCTAGCTCGCTCTCGCTCTCTCTCTAGCTCGCTCTCGCTCTCTCTCTAGCTCGCTCTCGCTCTCTCTCTAGCTCGCTCTCGCTCTCTCTCTAGCTCGCTCTCGCTCTCTCTCTAGCTCGCTCTCGCTCTCTCTCTAGCTCGCTCTCGCTCTCTCTCTAGCTCGCTCTCGCTCTCTCTCTAGCTCGCTCTCGCTCTCTCTCTAGCTCTCTCTCTAGCTCGCTCTCGCTCTCTCTCTAGCTCGCTCTCGCTCTCTCTCTAGCTCGCTCTCGCTCTCTCTCTAGCTCGCTCTCGCTCTAGCTCGCTCTCGCTCTATCTCTAGCTCGCTCTCGCTCTCTCTCTAGCTCGCTCTCGCTCTCTCTCTCGCTCGCTCTCGCTCTCTCTCTAGCTCGCTCTCTCTAGCTCGCTCTCTCTAGCTCGCTCTCTCTAGCTCGCTCTCTCTAGCTCGCTCTCTCTAGCTCGCTCTCGCTCTTGCTCGCTCTCGCTCTAGCTCGCTCTCGCTCTCGCTCTCGCTCTCTCTCTCGCTCTCTCTCTCGCTCTCTCTCTCGCTCTCTCTCTCGCTCTCTCTCTCGCTCTCTCTCTCGCTCTCTCTCTCGCTCTCTCTCTCGCTCTCTCTCTCGCTCTCTCTCTCGCTCTCTCTCTCGCTCTCTCTCTCGCTCTCTCTCGCTCTCTCTCTAGCTCGCTCTCTCTCTAGCTCGCTCTCTCTCTAGCTCGCTCTCTCTAGCTCGCTCTCGCTCTCTCTCTAGCTCGCTCTCGCTCTCTCTCTAGCTCGCTCTCGCTCTCTCTCTAGCTCGCTCTCGCTCTCTCTCTAGCTCGCTCTCGCTCTCTCTCTAGCTCGCTCTCGCTCTCTCTCTAGCTCTCTCTCTAGCTCGCTCTCGCTCTCTCTCTAGCTCGCTCTCGCTCTCTCTCTAGCTCGCTCTCGCTCTAGCTCGCTCTCGCTCTATCTCTAGCTCGCTCTCGCTCTCTCTCTAGCTCGCTCTCGCTCTCGCTCTCTCTCTCGCTCGCTCTCGCTCTCTCTCTAGCTCGCTCTCTCTAGCTCGCTCTCTCTAGCTCGCTCTCTCTAGCTCGCTCTCTCTAGCTCGCTCTCTCTAGCTCGCTCTCTCTAGCTCGCTCTCGCTCTTGCTCGCTCTCTCGCTCTCTCTCTCGCTCTCTCTCTCGCTCTCTCTCTCGCTCTCTCTCTCGCTCTCTCTCTCGCTCTCTCTCTCGCTCTCTCTCTCGCTCTCTCTCTCGCTCTCTCTCTCGCTCTCTCTCTCGCTCTCTCTCTCGCTCTCTCTCTCGCTCTCTCTCTCGCTCTCTCTCTCGCTCTCTCTCTCGCTCTCTCTCTCGCTCTCTCTCGCTCTCTCTCGCTCTCTCTCTAGCTCGCTCTCTCTCTAGCTCGCTCTCTCTCTAGCTCGCTCTCTCTAGCTCGCTCTCGCTCTCTCTCTAGCTCGCTCTCGCTCGCTCTCTAGCTCGCTCTCGCTCGCTCTCTAGCTCTAAATAAAGGTAAATAATAATAATAATAACATACAGTAGAATAGAATACAGTATATACATGAGATGAGTAATGCAAACGTTATTAGTGGCCAGTGATGATTTCAAGTCTATTTAATACATTTTTTAAAATGTAACCTTTTATTTAACTAGGCAAGTCAGTTAATAACAAGTTCTTATTTACAATGACGGCCTACCATGGAGCCTTTTGTTTACTGGGCCAACGCTCTAACTACAAGGCTACCTGCTGCCCTATGTGAACTCAGCAAAAAAAATATGTCCTCTCACTGTCAACTGTGTTTATTATAAGCAAACTTAATGTGTAAATATTTGTATGAATATAACAAGATTCAACAACTGAGAAATAAACTGAACATGTTCCACAGACACGTGACTAACAAATGGAATAATGTGTCCCTGAACAAAAAAGGGGGGGGGGGGGGGGGTCAAAAGTAACAGTCAGTATCTGGCCGCCAACTGCATTAAGTATAAAGTTAACACACTTGAATAATGCCACACGTCATGTAGAAATGTAGAAATCTTAATTACTGTTCGCAAAACAATGTCTGTACAGGCTAGAACAAGAAGATAGCAGTAGCTTCCGGCTTTGTATGCTAACTTTCCTTGCTAGCTTAGAGCTGAAGCGCGCTTCAATTCACTACCCTAATACTTAGAATTATGGTTTGCATATTATCATAAACTAAATATGCTGATTTCAAAGCTGATTGCCACTTAACTTTTCATTCTCTTAATCGGGCTCACATCTCTCCCAAAGGTTATGTGTTGCCTCAGCTAACTTGCCTCATTACTGGTTAGAAAGGGCGCTCACTTTCACAATATTAACTGCTTCTATGCAAATGTTGTTGATCAGAACCCCATGGAAGGGAAACGGATTGTTTCTCATCTGTAGCCCCATGAAATATGCAAAACAAGCTCAACAACTCAATCCATTCACACACTCCAATTGAATATGCGTTGCGTCTGTATTGTGAATAGGCCTAGGCTAGATCTTGATTTACCAATAGAGATTTACCGTTATGCATTAATGAATCAAACTAACTACATATGTGGCTGTCTGAAATGTTGATGTAATTTTTATTTTATTGATAATGAACTCAAAAGATGCCCAATGATTAAACAGCGCAGTAACTGAGTTTATCTGTCGAGATCAACTGCAATTCTGTGACTTTCGCTTTGCTAATATGCCTTTTTGCTGTGGTTTTGGTATTGCGTATCGTGATTGCATCGAGTATCGTGATACTAAACCTGGTTTCAGGTATTGTGACCACACTAATCTACCTATCCCTCCTCCACTCTAAGCTACGCAATGACAAATGTTGTCTTTTAATGAGCCCTGCTCGTCTATATTATAAGACAGGTGCTGCCCCTTCACCACCCGTCATGGTCTTGTAGAATATCCGATAATGGCCTTGCAGATGGCATGTCCTGTCTTTTTTTGTGTTTCACCAGTGGTGTCCAGCCAGCCAGTTAAACACGGATTGCGCTGGGCTGGTACAGTTGGGACTGGGGAGTGGGGGGTTTGTGCAGCAGGCAGGGAAGCTTAGTCCCCTGAGGGAACATGTTATGGCTGTTGGTAATGAGACCCCCCCCCCCCCCCCCCCCCACACACACACACACACACACAGCTCCATTATGTCATTCAGCTGAGGCCCAGATCCACCGGTCCACAGGGGGCATCACAGCTGACTGATGGGCCAGAGGGGTTCCTCTGAATGATATTGTGGAACTGCATGGGGGTTTTGACTTTTTCTGGGATAGTAGTGGAGTGGTAGACTACTCCCTGGACTGCAGGGAATACATGCTTTTATAAGTATATAGGTAGAGCTTCTGACACAAGGGTTATTACAGTGGCATTATTGATGTTGCAAATCTGATCTGGAAGTGCTATGGGAAAGAATGACAAATCACAGAGAGCACAATGCATTACGTTGCCCATACTTCAGCAATAAGTATACTCATCTCTCTCTTTCTCTTCCCCCCTTTATAAATGATACCACATTGATTGACAGGCTCAGGCCACAACATTCTCAACAAGGAAAGACCAATGTCAAACCTGTGTTTTGTGATGGGGGGGTCAATAGTTACTCATCTGGATAGTATTTTGGACTATACATAACAAACAAAAAAATAAGTGGATAAGGAATAACAGTACTTTACCACATTGTCCTAGGCTATATGGACATGAGAAATATTCAATTTCAGGCGGAGTTTCTGATTATTACTCATACACAAATGAACATTAATAAACATTCACATAGGAATTGCATTCTATTACACATCCTATCATATTCAAAAATTATTGAGAAAAAAAAGTGATCAGTTCATGAATCTACTTAATTGTATAGCCTAACAAATTCAAGAATGATTGACAATAAATAATTGTAATCAAATTAAAATGTTGATGCATAATAATGAGTTCATTAACTGAATGCATCTATAGCCTAGGTGTTAATAAAATATTCATACAAATATGATTAGGCCTTGTGGAAAGAAGGTCAATCAAGTTATGTCTGCCAAATGAATGTAGCATTGGGAAAAAAATATATTAATCCAGCCATAGAATATATAATCACCATTAAATGTTTTTTTTATAGATTGATGCTTCTAATGGTTCATGTTGTATAGAGCAAGCGTGACTAAATTCGAGCCCAGTAACTTTGCTCACTGCGTCCTCATTCGATTGTCTCGTCTGGCTGCCACGAAAATCCCCCACCTTCTGATCTGCACGAAGTGTGTGCGTGCCACTGGCGATGTACATTGCTGGATATGCTAGCTGTTCTCGGCGGCGCATCATCACTTCAAACACATTCTGCCGTGGTTATCGGTCGGCCTACTGCTACTGGTAGTACCGGTAAAATGTAAGTTATGAATCAACATACAGCTGACCCACTTCGATTTCATCAATAACATGTCACTTCAATTTGGTTGTCCAAAATACTATCAGCTTGCACTCCGTCTTTGCGGATGAATGCCCTGATCTCTGGCCAGTCAATTGGTTAAATTACATTGTTTTGGTATATTAATTGTATCTAATAGAGCTAAAAATGATGCAATAACCATGAATTTAGCTGACTGATTGTTTATAATGGGGGGGGGGGGGGTTGAGGAAAGTGAGGCGGGGCATCCGATATGTTTATAATGGGGGGATGGAGGAAAGTGAGGCGGGGCATCCGATATGTTTATAATGGGGGGGGGTGGAGGAAAGTGAGGCGGGGCATCCGATATGTTTATAATGGGGGGGGTGGAGGAAAGTGAGGCGGGGCATCCGATATGTTTATAATGGGGGGGTGGAGGAAAGTGAGGCGGGGCATCCGATATGTTTATAATGGGGGTGTGGAGGAAAGTGAGGTGGGGCATCCGATATGTTTATAATGGGGGGGTGGAGGAAAGTGAGGCGGGGCATCCGATATGTTTATAATGGGGGGGTGGAGGAAAGTGAGGCGGGGCATCCGATATGTTTATAATGGGGGGGTGGAGGAAAGTGAGGCGGGGCATCCGATATGTTTATAATGGGGGGGTGGAGGAAAGTGAGGCGGGGCATCCGATATGTTTATAATGGGGGGGTGGAGGAAAGTGAGGCGGGGCATCCGATATGTTTATAATGGGGGGGTGGAGGAAAGTGAGGCGGGGCATCCGATATGTTTATAATGGGAGGGGGGTGGAGGAAAGTGAGGCGGGGCATCCGATATGTTTATAATGGGGGGGTGGAGGAAAGTGAGGCGGGGCATCCCATAAACAGAAATTACATTTTGTCCGGAGTTAATGATCAACTTGTTTTCTCATGGCTCTCTTTTCCCTCTGTTGCAGACAGAAAGTGAGCAATATGTTCGGAACATCGAATCACAAAAAAAACAATCGGTATCGAATCGCAATACATATCGTATCGCACCTAACTATCGTGACAATATCGTATTGTGAGGTCCCTGGCAATTCTCAGCCCTACCTGTGTTGTAATGATTTTACATTCAATATGCCGTACTATACTTCCAGTGGCAAGGATTTGCTGAAGGTCACAGCCTGGAGCAGATGGTGTGTCCTGGCATTGCCATGTTCTGGGAACACGACAAGTCATGTTCAGGCACAAAAAACAAGAATCGGAAAAGGAGTGAAACAAGGAGGTACGATCTGAACTCGCCCAATAAGAAACTCTAATTTAAATGTTCTGGTTTAAAATGTTTTGCTACGGTATGACTTAATGAACACTACCATAGTGTCGTGTCCAACTTCATTTCACCTCAGACCGAGGTCCAGCCTCCCGCCAGGAGCCACAACCCAAGGCTGAGACGGTTAGGATTTATCCCCGGATTTAAACAGGGATTCGTGTTTTGATCTGAAAATGACATGGTCACTGCATGCTGCTTCAGCTCATAATATTATTGCAGCCCGCTGTGCCAGTATGACTAAATACAGATGGTGGAATAACATTAAACTAGCTGAGCCTCGCATGTTTCAAGAGGAAAAAGTGTCTTACTGCAACTCTAACATTTGCCTATCCCTAGAAGAGGACTTGCATACAGAATGGCTTCAACCACATCCAAATAGCAACTGTTGCTAGTGACTGTAGCTATTGAAAGAAAGCTTGTGAAATGCTTGCTTACGAGCCCTTATCAATGCAGAGAGAAAAAAAGACGATAGGAAAATAATAGGTAATAAATACACTATATGAGTAATGATGATATCATGGATAAATACATGTGGTACGAGTCCATTTGCAGGGGTACGAGGTAGTTTCGGAAAGTATTCAGACCCCTTTTTCTACATTTTGTTACGTTAGTCTTATTCTAAAATGGATTAAATGTTTTTCCTCATCAATCTACACGCACTACTCCATTAGGACAGATTTTTTGTGTGTGTGTGTGCAAATGTATTAAAAATAAAATGACCCTTATGTAAATAAGTATTCAGACCCTTTGCTGTGAGACTTGAAATTGAGCTTAGGTGCATCCTGTTTCCATTGATCATCCTTGATGTTTCTACAACTTCATTGGAGTCCACCTGGGGTGAATTCAACTGATTGGACATGATTGGGAAAGGCACACACCTGTCTATATAAGGTCCCACAGTTGACAGTGCATGTCAGTGCAAAAGCCATGCCATGAGGTCGAAGGAATTGTCCGTAGAGCTCTGAGACAGGATTGTGTCGAGGCACAGATCGGGGGAAGGGTACCAACAAATGTCTGCAGTATTGAAGGTCCCCAAGAACACAGTGGTCTCCATCATTCTTAAATGGAAAAAGTTTGGAACCATCAAGACTCTTCCTAGAGCTGGCCGCCAAGCCAAACTGCGCAATCGGGGTGAAGGGCCTTGGTCTGGGAGGTGAACCCGACGGTCTCGCTGACAGAGCTCCGTTTGTTTTCATCTGGCATGGTCAATACTGTCACATATATCATCCAACTAAGATACATTTGAACATGGTGGCCTGTACACACATCCCACCAATATTGGTGGTCGAAATGGTAAATTTAATCTATAGCCATAGTATTTCAATAAAAATGTTGCCCAAGTCATTCCTCAGTTTAACGTGTGTGTGTGCTTGACAGCACCTCATCTGTTCCTGTCCTTTCTAATAATAGTATAACCACTGATGCTGACCTGTCCATCAGTAATAGAATGTTCCAGGGTTTTTGTGATACCATGCATTATTTGTATGCACAAAGACCTAGACATTTAATTCATGGATCTTAATTAGGGAGGCTACACACATTTATATGGGTGGTATGCAGTCCTTCCAACTTCAAATCAACAGAATGATAAATTATTGAGGAGGTAGTCATTGCTTTTTTAGCATAACACTGGCTTCAGGAGTCATGGTAAACCGGGAATTAACTAAGAGACCGGGGTTTGATGTGAGCCACGACCAGCCTTCAAAGCATTTCATGACTACAGATGTGATTGCTACAGGGTCACCAGTCTTTTAGACAGGTTACTTTGGGTTTCTCTTTGTAATCCATGATAGTTTCCCATCCCTGCCACATCCAACGCGCGTCAGAGCTGGTGAAGTAGTTAGTGTCTTAGAACCACTAAGGATCCCAAAGTCCAGCTTAAATGAAATTGTTTATTCACGCCAGTGGAGAGATTACAGACAAAGTTAGTCAGTATAAAAATGCTGAGGTGGAAATACCTCCTCAGAGCCTCTATCACTACGGGTTACACAAAGATGGCCAAGTGCACCCTTTCTCAGCAAAGCGTTTGCTCCCAGAGACCGGCTGGGCATTCAGCCAATATTCCGCTCCAACTGAGCAGACCCTGTGAGAGCAAACCTCAGGCACCTGGTCTGCCTATAGCAGGCACATTTCTAAGTATGCAACAGGTCAAACGTGTATGATAAGCGTGAGACACTGTAAGCAGAATATGAGACAGTAAAATTCCATTACAGTAGGGTTCAATCGTTGTCCCATATTGACGTTTTGCCGGTTTGATGGTTCGTCGGAGGGCGTAGTGGGATTTCACAGAAACGTTTTTTTATCATAAGAGTATTTTTCCTCTAGTTGCACTTGTGACATGCTGGTAGAAATTGGGTAAAACATTTTAGTTTTCCTGCATTAAAGTCACCGGCCACTAGCAGTGGGTGAGCATTTTCTTGTTTGCTTATGGCCCTGCACAGCTCGTTGAGTCCGGTCTTAGTGCCAGCATCGGTTTGTGGTGGTAAATGGACAACTATGAAAAATATAGGTAAGCTGTAGACCACACTATCTAACAAAAGTTAACATGAGGTATTCTAACACAGGCGAGCAGAACATTGAGACTTCCTTAATATTGGAGATCACGCACCAGCTGTTAACGAAGAGACACACACCCCCTCTGAGTTTCCCCAGCTTAGCCGCTCTGTCCTGCAATGTACAGAAAAAAAGCTAGATTTATGTTTACCATGTCCTTTTTCAGCCACAAAACAGGATATTACAGTTCTTCAAATCACATTGATAGGGCGGTCTCAAACGGAGCTCACACTCCAGCTTGGTCTCTTCAGGTATCCCAAACGCCAGCCTCAACTGATGTATACATTTGCAAAAATGTCTAAACCTATTCACTTTGTCATTATGGCAGTATTCTGTGTAGACTGGGGATTTTTTAAATTTTTTTTAATAAATACAAAATTATTTAATCCATTTTAAAATAGGGCTGTAAAGTTGCGAAGTGTGGGAAAAAGTCAAGGGATCTGAATACTTTCCCGAAGGCACTGTATCACTTCTAAACTGCCAAAAAAAAACATTAAAATAAACATTTTTTACTAGTACATTAGCACATTTAATATAGTTGTTTCAAGCAGTAGAGCATGTACTTTGAATACTGGATCTGTAGGGAACATCTGCAGTTTTTTGCAAATGATCATTTCACTTTTCTCTATTTGTCACATACAAGGCTTTTGTATGGCTGTTGAAATGGGCAGAACATTTCTTGACTGTGTCATGGGATCTGCACCTATACTTGGCACAGTCCATTGAAGCAGCATCAGCTCTCACAACTCACCTCGCATTCTCCTCTCTGATTGCTTCCAGTGTCACCAAAGTGCTGTCAAGCCACTGTCCATCACTTTTGATATAGCAGTGGCTCCCTCATTGAAAGTGCCTACTGTGTCAATGCAGCTTTTGCCCACAAAGAGTTTTGGGGCATTGTCACCACAATAGAGTTTAGACATTAATTTGCAGTCTGGGGCGGCAGGTAGCCTGGTGGTTAGAGCATTGGGCAAGTAACCGAAAGGTTGTTAGGTCGAATCCCAGAGCTGACATGGTAAAAATCTGTCGTTCTGCCCCTGAACAAGGCTGTTAACCCACTGTTCCTAGGCAGTCATTGTGAATAAGAATTTGTTCTTAACTGACTTGCTTAGTTAAATAAAAATAAATAAATACAGTTGGAAGTCTGAAGTTTACATACACCTTAGCCAAATACATTTAAACTCAGTTTTTCACAATTCCTGACGTTTAATCCTAGTAAAATTCCCTGTCTTAGGTCAGTTAGGATCACCACTTTATTTTAAGAATGTGAAATGTCAGAATAATGGTATAGTTTTATTTATTTCATCACATTCCCAGTGAGTCAGAAGTTTACATGCACTCAATTTGTATTTGGTAGCATTGCCTTTAAAAACCAAGCTTCCCACTATAAGTTGGGTGAATTTTGGCCCATTCCTCCTGACAGAGCTGGTGTAACGGAGTCAGGTTTGTAAGCCTCCTTGCTCGCACACACTTTTTCAGTTCTGTTCACACATTTTCTATGGGATTGAGGTCAGGGCTTTGTGATGGCCAGTCCAAATCCTTCACTTTGTTGTCCTTAAGCCATTTTGCCACAACTTTGGAAGTATGCTTGGGGTCATTGTCCACTTGGAAGACCCATTCGCGACCAAGCTTTAACTGAGGTCTTGAGATGTTGCTTCAATATATCCACATCTTTCCCTTCCTCATGAAGCCATCTATTTTGTGAAGTGCACCAATCTCTCCTGCAGAAAAGCACCCCCACAACATGATGCTGCCACCCCCGTGCTTCATGGTTGGGATGGTGTTCTTTGGCTTGCCAGCGTCCCCCTTTTTCCTCCAAACATAACAATGGTCATTATGGCCAAACAGTTCTATTTTTGTTACATCAGACCAGAGGACATTTCTCCAAAAAGTACGATCTTTGTCCCAATCTGCAGTTGCAAAGCGGAGGCTGGCTTTTTTATGGCGGCTTTGAAGCAGTGGCTTCTCCCTTGCTGAGCAGCCTTTCAGGTTGCTGTCGACTTGTTTTACTGTGGATATAGATACATTTGTACCTGTTTCTTCCGTCATCTTCACAAGGTCCTTTGCTGCTGTTCTGGGATTGATTTGTAAGTACGTTTATCTCTAGGAGACAGAACACATCTCCTTCCTGAGCGGTATGACGGCTGCGTGGTCCCATGGTGTTTGTACTTGCGTACTATTGTTTCTACAAATGAACGTGGTACCTTCAGGCGTTTTGCTCACAAGGATGAACCAGACTTGTGGAAGTCTACACTTTTTTTTCCTGAGGTCTTGGCTGATTTCTTTTGATTTCCCCATGATGTCAAGCAAAGAGGCACTGAGTTTGAAGGTTGTCCTTGAAATACATCCACAGGTACACCTCCAATTGACTCAAATGATGTCAATTTGCCTATCAGAAGCTTCTAAAGCTAAAGGAATTTTCCAAGCTGTTTAAAGACACAGTCAAGTTAGTGTATGTAAACTTATGACCCACTGGAATTGTGATACAGTGAAATAATCTGTTTGTAAACAATTGTTGGAAAAATTACATGTCATGCACAAAGTAGATATCCTAACCGACTTGCCAAAACTATAGTTTGTTAACAAGACATTTGTGGAGTGGTTGAAAAACGAGTTGTAATCACTCCAACTTCCGACTTCAACTGTACAATTGCCGTCTGTGATGCATTCTTTTGAGGAGGTTATCATTTGACACCCCTTTCGATCTACAGGTACCATTTTCTGTGCAACCTCTATTCAAAAATATATGGCCACCATGGTTTTTGTGACTGAGTGGATCTTCATCATTTTCTAGGGATCGCTGGTACCAGCACCAATACACACGCCTATCCAATAGTTGGAAGTGAATCCTCTTGTGCCATCAAAGGATACATGATGGCATCCTCATCCTACTTCAGCGATTCTGCTATGTCTGGGTCTATATCATTGTATGCTCTTCTAATTAGCTTTTGCAGAACTCTCAATTGACTTTAGTCCTCTCTGAATCTCCCACTAATGTAGCGGGGAAAAATGTCTGTCGGTTGACATTAGTTATAACTGCAGGACTAATTATCGGCATGTAAATGTTAGCATATCAGCATGGATTTCCTTAATGTAAAGCTTATTTCTCATTAATCACAGTAGGCTATAGCCCTATGACACTAGGCCTATGACACTAGGCCTATGTGACTTGTCTTCTCATGTCTCTGATATGAGCTGAGATGCATGGAAGGAATCAATACGACGTTGCTTATTTTCTTTAAAACTGCAGAACCAAGTCTAAGTTTGGGCTTGTAGAACCATCCTCATATTTATAGCAAATGCAACATCTTCCTGGAGGAAGTGTAAACACTCCTCCTAAATGCATCACGATCACCCTCACAGTGTGCACATTCTACAGAATCCCTGGTTGGTGGGGTCTTTATTTATTTTTTTGTCCTGTGGTTAAACACTTGGGGCAAATCAAATCATGTACAAGTTGGTTTATTTGTTACATGTAATAAAAGCCACTGTTGGCTGTCTGGCTGCTGTCTGGTTGATCGCTGCTAGCTGTCATCTTAATCTCAACTAATTTGACTCGCTTCTACCGGCTACCACCTCTTCCTCCTCTACCTGTACTACCACTGCCCCGATCAGCCGATCAGGCTCTTTTTTTTCTTCCATTCACTTCTTTTCTCGCATTGGCTAACTGAGATTGCCTATTTTTGTTTACATACTGTCGGTATATTCTTTGAGATTTGCTAATTTTGTCTGTCTTTACGGGATATACACATTTTAAAAAAGGAAGTGTTGCGAGGCACGATGCATTTTAACCAATCAGGTTGCCAGAAAGGGCCTTGTTAATGCCAGTAACCAATCGGATAAAAATTATTGAGCTAAAGCTATTGAGTGATATGATTCAACATGGAGAGTTTTAAAAAATTGTGGTTGAAGTTATACATGTAACATACAAACTAAACGTATTCTAGGTGTAGTTGACGGAGTTGGGATAACATTTTACAAATCAAGTATTCATATATATTATTTGTACATTTTATGAAAGTTATAGTTGCAAAATATCCCAGAATCTGAAAATTGAAAGATGGAAGCAAAATCGAAAATTTTGCCTGTGGTGTTTGGCCTTAAAATGCACCTCCATCAGGAATGGTGACTACGATCCTCTCAGGGAGACTCATAACAACATGCTCTCCAGAGCAGAGGTTGGCAAAGCCACAGTGTTTGTGTCTGGAGGTAGGAGGCAGGGTAGGTAGGTAGCAGAGGGAGTGTTGGCTCACCAGCATTACTGAGTAGCACTCTTGTTCCTCTAAACTCCCTCCTACACACAGTGAGAAACACAAGGCAACAGAGGGTGGGATGTAATATCAGCAAGTTCATTAAACTGGGATGTCACTTAGATTAAAATCCTCCATAGCAGAGAAGAGCTTTTTATGAGAATCACTAGCCCGGATGAAGGTTTGCACTGAGGGCTGTATGTTTCTAACATGATGGCTGTACTGAACTGAGGCCAGGGATCTACAGTCGTGATGACGGAGAGATCTAGACATCTGGCCCACACCCTGGATAATAAGAACATCTACAGTATAGCTGCTGCGTCTCCTCGCATGGCTGTGAGATCTGGCACGGAGAGACCAGGTCCATCACACAGACCCTAGCAGAGACACACACGAGAAACACATTACTGGACATGATTGATCTAACCTTGGCTCTAAAAATTCTCCTGCGAATGTTGAAATTATCCACCCATATCCAGTGCGTCGTTTCCCTAGAAAGTTTGAGTAATGGTGTTGTGCCCTGGGCAACCATTGTACTCCACACCCTTAGCTTTGTTTGCTTGATCACCGCTTCAGGTAAGAGAGTGCAGTGTTGAATAGCCAATGAGGAAAAATTACACTTTCATCTACTCACTATGGGTACATAGCCATTACAGCGAAAGCACTCAAAAATATCATGGTGATGTCATGGTTTCATCTTGTCCATTCAGCAATAAGAACTTCAGATGAGTGTTCCGTAGGGTGACGTGTTTTCCTGTGTAAGTCTGCTATGGAGATGTCACAGGTGTGACCATAAAGATACAGCCGTCTATGACACTTTCGTCTTTGTTTACGGTACAGGCTACAGTACATTTGTTTGATTTTCCTGACCCTTTAGTCAGTAGAATTTTGCAAGGTGCTATCCATGTGGTGTGGAGCAGGTTTCTCTTGGAATGTAGCTTACACATGTTTCTTAATAAGTACCTGTCTACTAAAGACACAAGGTGTTTATGGTTATGTTAACACAGCATGTAATGTTATGGTGAATTTGCAGTTGTCCATTACATGCTATCCATCACACCTGGTTGTATTCCTTTAACACAACTTTTCTTGGTTTTAGATTTGACAAACCTCAACAAACTGCTTTGAATCAATACATTTTTACAGAACACCTGACCAGAAAGTTCACGTGCAACATGTACGTAGGTAGTTGTTAGAGGGCTACTGAAAATGGCATGTTGGAAAGAAAGTCTACATGCAACATGTATGTAATTGCTAGTGGGCACTTGAAATACACCCTGTTGACTCAGGTGGCTAGAGTGCTCCACTCTGTAGCTCGTGATGTGTTGGCGTAATGTAGACTAGGTGACAGCAGCAGCATTTATTGGCGTAAGGTGAAGGTCGAGTGGGATGAGGGGGCAGTAGTGCTCTCGCTGAGTGTGCCTGCCTCCAGCCTCCGTTCTCCTCCCACACTCGCACCATACCGTGCCCAGCCCAGGGACTATAAAATGCAAATTCGGTACCTCTGTAACTTTGCTAACGGCTTTACAATCAACAGCTATATTTGTGGACAACGACAAGGCCTAGGCCACAGACACTTAAAAGGAGCAGCCCTAGTCTCTCTTCTCTAGCTTATGGCTCCCAAGAGAAATGCGAGGATAGGAAAGAAACTCACATACTCACTGAAATTATTTCAGGCTAAACTATTACATTGTTTATTGTACTTTTGCCACATAGTACTTAAGAAGGGATTGATTCTGCCTCTGACTGTTTGCATTGGCATAGTGTGCATTGCAAATCTTCTGACGAAGCTGAAGCAATGTGCTAGACGTCCTTCTCAAAGTGTTTATGATTATGGTGGTTTAGAAGCAGAAGTATTATCATGGTGAAAAATTGAAAATACCCTATTCCAGTGAAAGAGTGCCCCAAAACCATCTCTGTGGCCGTCCACGATTTGACTTTAGCTTTGAGTAGGAATATATACTAATTTACAGGTTTATATACTGAACAAAAATATAAATGCAACATGTGAAGTGTTGGTCTCATGTTTCATGAGCTGAAATACAAGATCCCAGAAATTGTACATATTCACAAAAAGCTTATTTCTTTCAAATTTTGTGCACAAATGTGTCCCTGTTAGTGAGCATTTCTCCTTTGCCAAGATATGCCATACCTGTCAAGTGGATGGATTATCAAGAAGTTGATTAAACGGTATGATCATGACGCAGGTGCACCTTGTGCTGGGGACAATAAAATGTGCAATTTTGTCACACAACACAATGCCACAGATGTTTTGAGGGAGCGTGCAATTGGCATGCTGACTGCAGGAATGTCCACCAGAGCCATTGCCCGCTAATTGAATGTTGATTTCTCTACAATAAGCCGCCACCAATGTCATTTTAGGTTTTATGATTCAAGCCCCTACCTTAATAAGGTATCTGTGACCAACGGATGCATAGCTGTATTCCCAGTCATGTGAAATCCATAGATTAGGGCCAAATTAATTAATTTCAATTGATTTATGCGTTGCAACTTAGTAAAATCTTTGAAATTGTTGCGTTTTATATTTTTGTTCAGTGTAGATTTCTGTTGATCATTGATTGATTGATTGATTGATTGATTTAACCAGTGTCTTTGTGAAACCTCCCTATTCATTATCAGAACAATGTCCATCTTTATCTGCTTGTACATACAGTTTACATAACCACCAAAACTAAGCACAACAGATTAATGACAAATGGACAAGATTGATTTAAATGTTGACAATCTTGTTCCTTCCCTGTCACCTTTTGACCTTTTTACAAACCATGAAGACTATGATTCATTATACTCCTGGGTAAAGTATTTTTCGGGCAATATTGGTAGAAATGTTACAAATGGGGAGGTTCAGGACCATCTTAAGAGGGTCAAATGGAGGGTTGTATTGCGAAAGGAAAGATGGGTTAATCTGTGAAGATCAGAATGAATGGTGGATTGGCCACTGTGGTTGAAAATCCAGCACTTAAAAAGTGGAAATTAGAAATACATGTATAATTATTTAACTACAGGTACTGTAGATATGAGTGACATGGCTGTAAGTAGAAGTCATTTTGTTGGTTTAGTTTACTCCAAATAGGGTAAGGTAAAATGAAAAAAAATACTGCTTCAATTGCAGTACCGTATCAACATCCATGTTCACGTTAATGAGCATGTCATTCCATTTCAAAGAGCTACTCCGTTTACTTTGAACTCTGACATGTGTTACTATGTGGAGGCTATGTAATCTTGGGTTGTCTCATTTGCTTACATTCCAAAGAATTGACGTGTTTCTCAAACTTTCTAAGTTAATCATGTGGGCTTGGAATTGATATGGCTCGAGCAATGTACATTTTTGTATAAGGCCTGTTTAAACCGAAAAAACTTAGTTTTTGGCTTGTGGCTGGTATATTGGCAAATGCTACTCATATTCATTAATCGATGTGCATCTTACACCCGCATGGTGCCGACTACCGAGGCAATTCCACAGCTCGCAAGTTCGTCATCTTTTCCAAGCACCAGTCCTATTTTTCACGAGCAGCTTCACTTCACATTTCAGCTTTAAATATTTTACTGTGCAGTCTCTATTTGTTTTGGCACATGATATTTTGAAAAAGTCCCCAATCCTTCTAATTCCCAATGATGTTCCTCTCAAGCCACCGTACCCCTCCTCGTTTCCTGGCTTGGGGATAAGTAAACAGTCATTCCCTCCTCAGTATGGTGTATTGGTGAGGAAGAGACTTTCAGTCAGAGCCACAATGGCAGTGTCTGTAGTGTGATTTGAGCCATGATGAAGCTCAGTGGCTGGCCCCAGTAGGTATCCAGGCTCATGCCCAGGCCACTGCTTCCTCTGAGACATGTAAGTTGATAGTTGTGTGATTTTTCTACAGAGTATTATGCTGTACTATGCCCTCTTTGTCCTCTAAAGAGTGACTGTTATGTATGCATTTAGAGCACAGTGAATGGTGTCTTGGACTGTGCCCTTATTATTTACTAGCCTATTGTTTAAAGCGTATTTGAGCATATGCCAGATGAACCCAGTACAGTGTATTATCAAATCATAATTGGATTTTAAAGAGCACAACAGTTATATATTCAGGAGGAATGCTGAATGAGTGAATGACAGAGGCTTTTAATGTGCTTGGCTCTTGACTTTGCCGAATGCCCACCTAGTCTCTTCCGCTCTCCCTGCTTCCTTGAAAGTTGTCTTCGTGGTAGAGGGATAGGTCCAGATTGTCTGACGTTCATCTCATTGAACCGGCCGCAGTGTTGCTTTGCTTAATTGCAAGTTGTTACTTGCAAATGTTATAGTGAGGATTCACCATCTAATAATACAATTTGAGAATCATCTAGTATCTCAATAGTGGTGTCAGCCATTGACTGATGAAGGATGGACAGGACAGAAGTAATGCTGAGTCACCATGCAGGGCCAGAAGAGACATGAAAGCACCGTCAGAGATAAAATAGTCTTGACTTCTCCCTCTTACCAACATCCTGTCGAGAGGAGAGAGAGTGTGTGTGTTTCTGTCCAAAGGAGATTTGGGGGCGGTTCCCCTCAGAACACAAGCCAATAACGTACACATGCCACCCCAAAGTCTCACTTCCAATTTGTCTGTAGGTTAAGGTTGAGGCTGTTAACCAATACCCCAGGGGATCGACCGTCAACTCTTTGCATCGTCTACTAAGGAAATATATTCTATCCCATTGGGGGTCTAATTTGGTTTGAATTATCTGGTTTGTTCTATGACCAAATGTAACAAACTCATCAATGTAGATGCTATCTCTCACAAGTTGATCTGAAGGTTGCTCAAATAGCCAGTACTTTGATTCCTCTTGTTTTGATCTAGTATGGGGGGAAACCGTTTCAGAAGTTGTTTCACTGCCCTTAGTCAACAAGATAGTACAGAACAAATCAAACTTTCTCAAGGATCAAACCAACAGGTTTATATGTCAATTGTTCTCACTAAATTGCAGTGCAGTTAATAAAATCAAAGCCAGGACCCCCTGAAAGTCTGAGGAGACAAACACATGATACAAGTAGACAGTCTCCTTTGAGGATACTCCAAAAGACAAAGTGCTCTGTGGCAGACTTAACATTGTGTTACTTTCTACTGTTCAAGTTTAATACTACAGAAAGTTACCCTCGTAAATGTCCTATGTGAATCAGGGCTGTCAGCGACCAAAAAAAGTTTTAGTCGACTGAAAGTCATCAGTTATTTAATTTCAAAACGTATTTTTTTTGTATATAGACACGCCCTATGTGTTTGAGTAAAATCAACTATATGCTTGTCTGATGCTGTTTGATGACATAAGACACAAATGACTCAAAGGGGAACCAGAGATTAAGATGACCAGACGAGACAAACTGTAACCTGGCCCAACCAGCCTCAATCCCACACCTGTTGGCTTTCGCAGATTCTGCCATTACTCTCCCGAAGTTTCTGGTAATTGGCTACACAAGGAGTCGGCAACCTTTTGTCATGTGGAATGCTAATTTATCTCACAATATCTACTGATCTGCATGCCAGTTATGGTTTTCATATGCACATTTTCATGTAACTGTTTCATTTAATATATAATACCATCTTCGTAACTCAATCCTTGGCATGTGGTTAAATTAATGATATTGCCAACTATATAAAAATAGCCTAAATAAAGCAAAGGAATAAAAACATTGCAGCCTGCAAGTAGAAAATATATATTTTTACATCTGGATATCCGATAAATCACATTGGCTGTGCATGGCCTGTCTGCAACGAACTTGGAACATTGAGCTGAACCCAAGTTAATACAACGCTTGCACTTGCAACATTGTATAAAATATTCTATGCCCTCAGTTTCCTGCAGCAGTAAGCTCGGGACAGACACAGCTGTAGACTATTTTGCCCGAGTAATAAGAGCTCATCAGGTAGACTTGTTTTATGACGTTTCCACAGGATCAGGGAATGATATTTTTCCCTTTCACGCTGTGCTGGTTATCGTAAGGGAGAGAGCTGGAAAGATTTTTCTAATACATTGAGGAACTATTATTACTTTCAATGAATGTTAAAACTGACTTCGCTTTCTTGCTGTTTGAGGTGAAGCAAACATTCCTTTGAGAAGCTCCACAGCTCATTAGTGGTGGTGCATTAAACTAATTAGAAATACTAGCAGATCCCCAAATGGGCACATTTTATAATGCTACCTTTGCTCGCAAGCCAGATAGCCTATAGGCCTACTTCTATGCGTAATCAGGTGCGCGTCCTTACTCAACATTGACAGTAGCACTCCAAACTAAAGAGTGACTAAATTGTCAACTCGGAAATGGAATGAAATAAACCAACTTGTTTCTCACAAGTGTAGCTCTGCAAACAACTTGTCCACTCTGACAATGAGAACGGTAAAAGACTGGAATAATAATTTACTGAGCAAAAATACTCAACATGCAACAATTTTATTGAGTTACAATTTATATAAGTAAATCAGTCAATTAAAATAAATTTATTAGGCCCTAATCTTTGAATTTCACATGACTGGGCAGGGCGCAGCCATGGTTGGGCCTGGGAGGGCATAGGCCCACCACTAGGGAGCGAGGCCCTGCCAATCAAAATAATTCCCCCCCCCCCCCCCCCACAAAAGCGCTTTATTAAAGACACAAATACTCATCAGTTTCATCAGCTGGTCTCAGATCTCGCAGGTGAAGTCGGATGTGGAAGTTCTGGGCTGGTGTGGTTACACGCGGTTGTGAGGCCGGGTGGACGTCTGCCTAATTCTCTAAAACAATGTTGGATGAGGCTTATGGTAGAGAAATTAAAATGTTAAATTATCTGGCAACAGCTCTGGTGGACATTCCTGAAATCAGCATGCCAATTGCAAATCAAAACTTGAGACATGGCATTGTGTTGTGTGACAAAATTGCACATTTTAGAGTGGCCTATTGTCCCCAGCACAAGGTGCACCTGTGTAATGATCATATTCTTGATATGCCACATCTATCAGGTGGATGGATTGTCTTGGCAAAGGAGGATTTCTCATTAGCTTGAGCGACCACCTTGATTCGGTCTAATGTTTGAAATCATATTTTTTACATTGGGTCAAAGTAGAGAGACCGAGCTACACAATGGTATATCATACACTGCATTTGAGGAACCATGGAAAAGTTATTCCTCTTTGAAAGTTGATAAACTTGTAACCCCACTTTTTGAGAAAATAGCCCTTGAATGTTTTGGTACACCCATTCAGCATCGTTCACACCCTCTTAGCCCCACCCATCTCTTTAAGAAAAATTCCAGGTAAACAGTGTCCAGATAAAAAAAAAAATCTAAATATTAGATGACACTTAACCAGACACACTTGTCTAAAATTGATGGGTCATGTGAAAGAAATGCTATAACCCCCAGCCACATGTTGCGAAGTGCCATGGTCTCTACATGAGGTGTAAACGGTACAGGCAAAATGGTTACTTCCATAGTAGAAATATTAAAAATAGGTAGTGATACGCCATCCCATCTGATTTGCGCTTAGTGGGAATTATTTGTTTTTCAACAGGACAATGACCCAAAACATACCTCTGGGCTGTGTAAGGGCTATTTGACCAAGAAGGAGAGTGAGGGAGTGCTGTATCAGATGATCTGGCCTCCACAATCACCCGACTTCAACCTAATTGAGATGATTTGGACCGCAGAGTGAAGGAAAACTAGCCAACAATTGCTCAGAACTCCTTCAAGACTGTTGGAAAAGCATTCCTCGTGAAGCTGGTTGAGAGAATGCCAAGAGTACAAAGCTGTCATCAAGGCAAAGGGTGGCAAATATGTTCATTTGTTTGACACGTTTTTTGGTTACTACATGATTCCATGTGTTATTTCATAGTTTTGATGTCTTCGCTATTATTCTAAAATAGTCCAAATAAATAATCCTTTGAATGAGTAGGTGTGTCCAAACTTTTGACTGGTACTATATATATCCTTAAGCAAGTGTAAAGGAGGAAATGTTGCTTACTTGTTGAGCAAAATCAAAGCTGTAATGCATCCTGATGTCTTTGCCTGCTGGTTCAGTAGGGTCCCCCAGAGACAACTTCATGGCTTGACAGGTGGTCTTGCAGTCAGCAACCATCTTCTGGTAGACAGACTGCTCACTCTGAACAAGCAGGAGATGCTGTTCTTTCTTTTCAGCTTGGCTGATTTAACAGCTTCTGGCAGATTTGAAGACCTGATAGTTGTTCCTCTGACACTTCCAGCATGGGTCGTACCTGGGCTTTAGTGCTTGAGATGTGTGGCAGCAATTCTCTGTAGATTCCTGTGGGAAGACAGCCAGACTACACATGACTCTGGAAAATGCAAAAATGATGTGAAATCAATAAATGTAGTGTCAATCATGTTTGAGGTATATTAAATAATCAAAAAATGTTTATGCTATACATACCAAGTGTTATCGATTCCTTGTGGAGACGCCACCCCGCTGCTTTTGTCACATGGGTGGGCAGCAGCTTAACACCAAAGTGTTTGTGTCCTGGGTGGTGTCCTGGGTGGTGTCCTGGTAATACTATTGCATTATCTTCTGCGTAGTCCTCATGCTTCAGGTGTAACCTGTGCTTGTTTTGGGCAGCTCTCTTTTTGATGGGAGGCATTAGACCATTATCCTTGTATGACTGGTTGAGGAGAGCCGGGTGTGTAATACTGATGCTGAAAGATACATTCCAGACACAAATATTTTTCCATTATTTTACAATAATGGTCGTAATCACCATAGGGGACACCTGGCTAAATTGATGGGTCATCATCTGGCTAAGTGGAGTATTTTGTTTAGACATGATAGCTAAACAATTAACCATAATCCCAATCCATAGAGTACTAGAAATGAGGGTTGCACGTTTTGGAATATTCAGAGGTGGAAACTTTCCATCGGAATTAACGGGAATATATGGGAATTCATATCAAATTTTATTGGTCACATACACATGGTTAGCAGATGTTAATGTGAGTGTAGCGAAGTGTTTGTAGTTCTGACCATTCAGTAATATCTAACAAGTAACCTAACAATTTCACAACTACCTTACACTTGTGTGTATAAAGGAATGAATAAAAATATGTACATATACATATATGGATAAGCGATGGCCGAACGTCATAGGCAAGATGCAGTAGATGGTATAGAGTACAGTATATACATATGAGATGAGTAATGTAGGGTATGTAAACATTTTATATAAAGTGGCATTGTTTAAAGTGACATTTATTACATCCAATGTTTAATTATTAAAGTGTCTTACATTTGTGGGCAGAGAAGTTGCCGTACCAGCAGCCTTCATGTTCGAAGCACTGTCTGTCACCAGTGCAAATACTTCTGTGGTCCAAGGTCATTAACTGCCTTCAGCTCATCTGCAATGTAGAGACCGGTGTGTCTGTTGTCCCTTGTGTCTGTTCTCTTGTAGAATACTGGTTGAGGGGTGGAGATGTAGTTAATTATTCCTTGGCCACGAACATTCGACCACCCATCATTGATGCTTGCAATGGCCTGCTTTCTCTATGATTTGCTTGACCCTCACTTGAACTCTGCATCCAGCAAATGAGTAGATAAAGCATGTCTGGAACATTCAGAAATATCTTCCAATACACATTGCCTGTGAGCATTAGAGGTGAACCAGTTACATACACAGCTCTGGGATTGATTTGCACTTTTCGCAACAAAGTACGTTCATCTCTAGGAGACAGAACGCGTCTCCTTCCTGAGCGGTATGACATCTGCGTTGCCCCATTGTGTTTGTACAGATGTACGTGGTACCTTCAGGCGTTTGGAAATTGCTCCCAAGGATGAACCAGACTTGTGGAGGTCTACACTTTTTTTTCCTGAGGTCTTGGCTGATACCTTTTGATTTTCTCATGATGTCACGCAAAGAGGCACTGAGTTTGAAGGAAGGCCTTGAAATACATCCACAGGTACACCTCCAATTGACTCAAATTATGTCAATTAGCCTATCAGAAGCTTCTAAAGCCATGACATCATTTTCTGGAATTTTCCAAGCTGTTTAAAGGCACAGTCAACTTGGTGTATGGTAACTTCTGACCCACTGGAATTGTGATGCAGTGAATTATAAGTTAAATTATCTGCCTGACAATTGTTGGAAAAATTACTTGTCATGCTTAAAGTAGATGCCCTATCCAACTTGCCAAAACTATAGTTTGTTAACAAGAAATTTGTGGAGTGGTTGAAAAACAAGTTTTAATGACTCCAACCTAAGTTTATGTAAACTTCCGACTTCAACTGTATGTAATGGGGAATTGATAAACACAAACAATCAAGGCAAAAAAATCACTCAATTTACGTTGTGAAACAATGAATGTGCACAAATTGGCAGGAGAGAACACATTCTGGAGAGATGTGCATTTTATCCACACTCCCCTTCTCCCCTTCTTCTTGGACGCTGTCATCTACCTAGCTTGCTCAATAGATTAGTTCACTGAGATGGGCTCAAATCAGACAGGTGTCTTTTGTGCCATTTAAAAAATAAGATATATGTGTATATATATATGTGTGTATATATGTATTTGCTACTGCTCGACGAAATAATATTGGTTGACCAACAGCCTATCGACCAAACAATTAACCAGTCGACTATTTGCGGTCAGCCCTAATGTGAATACAGGCCTTCTATACTGACTGTAGATGGATGAGATGGGTTCTAGTAATCCCATATAGCACTTGGTGAAAAGGGTTATATAAAATTACACTTGTGAATGAACTTTTTTGTAACACACAAGGACTCGGACACACACACCCACCACACGCAAACGATCCTGTGATGACATCCTCCTGCTGCGTAAGTACAATTATTCTGCTGCTGCTCTGGATAGATGACTGTCAAATGTCTGTAGCAGCCACAGTGTCAGATACTCACATGGCCCAAGTGTCTAAACTGAAAGAAGACCCTGCCCTTAGCTGGCTCACACCTCCTTCCTGGTAGTAGCCCTTGCTGACAGCACCTGCGTTTTGTTTTTGTTAGGCTATTCTGAATTTCAGTAGCCGGTTGTGACTCTGGCCCCATTGTTTGATTCATGTCTGAGGCTGCCACAGTGGTCACATTAATGACACCTAGACCTGTGACTACAGCCGGGAAGGTTAGCTTCCTCTGTGGCTCAATCAGTATAAGACACGGATATCCTGGAACCAGCAGCCTGCCTCTTGCTGGAGAGCCACTCGCTGGGCTGGATGAAAGGCTATTGTATGACAGAACTTCCTTACAACCTTGGCTAGCTGTCATAAAGGAGCCATGGAAGTGTAGTTATTTTAATAACATCAGGCTGCTGGAAAACTTTACTTTAAGTACTTGAAATACTGTGTAATTACCCAGATATAAGAGCGCTTCCATTGAGAGTGGAACAGTGAACACTGCGCAAACAGCTATGTAGATATAGTCCTAAACAGTTTTTTGGATCTCAATATCAAAATGAAAATCTACAGTTGGTTTAGGGAAGATCTGTCATTCCTCATTTAGCTGGGTAGGCCATGGTTTCAGCACTGACTTTATGCCAACCAGGAATCATGTCTGCTGAAGAATTGGACTCTGCGTTGAGACAAATTACATCCATCCCTTTCGGATGCAGCAGGTTACAGATCGCAGATCCCTCCCTCCCCTCCCCCTCCCTCCCCTCCCCCTTCCTCCCTCCCCTCCCTCCCTCGTTCTCAGGGTTTGGAGTAGCAAGGCTGAATGGCTATTTTCTGCCACTTGCCACTTGTTTGGCTTTGCATCCCACTGCTGCCACGAGGACGCACAAATATACCGCTGTGGTCTTCTGCTGTGAATATGTGTGTGATCAGGGTGTGCCAGGCATCACTCCACCCTACTGCCCCACCTCTCTCTCCCTATCCCACTCTCTGAGACCCCAGTCAGACCAGGGTGCATTAGGGCCTTTGGCTTACTTGCTTTTGGTTCGCTGCTACACTTTCATGTGCCTTGGGTGCTTTGTCATAATTTCCACACTGATATAAGAAGTCCTGGTCTGTAGCCTATAAATGGCAACTTCTATTTGGCATATGGTGGATCAATTTGGCGTTCTTTCTCTCTTTCATGGTTTTGGTGATTACACGATGCTGTGGCCAAGCAGATGGTCTGATTTAATTCCTTTTTTTCTTTTTTTGTGCTCCTTTTGTCTCTGGGTGTGGCCTGGACATTGCTGGGTGAGGATAGCCAGGACAGATTGAGTTTCCTTGTCTTGCCCTTTAAGCCTTGAGTGTTGAGATGCTTTGACTTTCGGGAGAGCAAGAGTAACAAACAAGTTGCTACCATGTCTTTGTGTTGCCCCATTCCTTACCTTGCCATACAGAAATAGAGATGGGAGTTTTACTGGCTTTCCTTTGTCTCTGTTGGGATCCTCCTAGTTCTCCATGCACCAGCTTGCAGGTCTATTCATATTGTGATTGGCCCTTTCAAATTAATTTGACCTGTTCAACTTCATAATGGAGGAATGCTCGTGGCCACGTTGTGTTTGTGTGTGACAGCTTATCATTTGGCACATTTCCTAGCAGGGGACCTCCCTCCCACCACCCCTGCTCCTCCCCTACTAGCCCTCCTCTACTAACCCCCAACCCCCTCTCAGGCTAGATTAGCCCCCCCACCCCTAGCCCAACCCCTCTCAGGCCAGGGTAATTGTGTGATGCTTGTCTTTTGTCTGGCTCATGTTGAGCGGCCAGGCTGTTTTCACAAAGCGCAGACATCTGCTGTGGTCGTGGTGCCCTGCACATTTCAACAATGACATAATGTCCCATGTCCTAACTTCCCTCCCATGATTCCCGTAAGTGGCGTGAACCTAGTGGCTGGGTAGGGATGGATTTGGGCTAAACTGGGCTCAGGCTGGCTAGGTTAGTGCTTAGGCTGGCTGGGTTAGTGCTGGGTTGCGGCTGCCCGTCCTTGGACCGGGTCTTGGCCCAGAACACTGATGGTGTGGAACCCAGATCTCTATGAGCTAGCCTGGCAGGATGCAGCGTCAACTTTTTACTGTGGCCTGGCGTGCATTTATCTGTCTCTCCTTCTCACGACAGTCTGCTAAGCTAGCAGTCAAGTCAATCAGTGCACAAAGCACATCAGCAGTGGTTCAGCCTTTTGTGATTATGCAAGTTATGTTGCTCTCCCTAAGGATCCCTGTTACATAGGGTATGTTATAAATCTGATCGTAAATAAGATTTCATAGATTCTAGTTTTTCATAGATGTAATCTCCAAGGTCTAAATCATTTTAAGCCAACATAATGTACCTAATGTAAACCTATTGTCTGACTAAAATATGTTGAGCTGCTGTGGGTCTTGGGCTTTGATTGTGGCGTGTGAAAGATCTTAATGGTCATGTAATTGGTTAATAACATTTCTCACATCGTTGAGACTAGAGAATACCCACAATCCCCCTTGGGGTGGTGAGGTCAGGACGTGCTACTAAAATTAGAATTATTGGGAGAAAGGCCATCTTGATGACTACATTCAAAATTACCTCTAGCACTAGCCTATATGTTTGGGTTCATATGGCTGTCAATGTAATCATTAGTGACTTTTCAAGGATATTGTAGACCATGAATATAATTATAAATTCTATGTAGTTGACAGCCTGTGTTTTTGTTACTGTCAACCATTGGGACCAGGGATGGATGCGGAGTATAACACATTTGACATTAACCATATGAATTTTGAGTTTGGACCTGGAGTCTCCTCCGGTTTAGTCCATTGCCATAGTGGAGAGGAGACATGTCAGAGCTACCTTGCCTTTTAACAAGAAACCATTGCGATATTTTCTTGATATATGAAGGTGATGTGGGGGGCAGGCAAAAGGGAAACTACATGCAACAGTTCCTCCACAATCAGGGCTATTATTAGTGGTGGCTCTGGAAAATTCCTGAGTAATGTAGAAAAGTACAGACTGAGAGGAAAATGGGAGCTGGGAGAGCTTGCAGGCTTGCCAGGCTAATTCGGAGTCTGGTGGGCTGGTTAGGGAGAGTTTGGAACACTGCTACTATAACACAACTGTAGAATAGAGAACTGTTTAAATGACAAGTGTGATCCGTAAAGAACTATGGCCTCAACCAATAGGGAAGCTCCTACATTGGTCTCACCCAATAGGGTGGAGACAAACATGGCCTCACCAAATTTCAAGTGTAGACCATCGTAACACCCAGTCAGCCGTCATCAAATCTGTGTAGTGTTGCTTGCTTGCCAGACTGTGCCACCCCTACGCACGAACGCACGCACACACACGCACCCCACCACACACTCTTGATACTTCAGCATCAGAGCTGGACAATGACAATCCCATCATTGTTACGGGGAGTCCAATGAGTATGCTATACTGTCCCACTTTCCCATTGTGTCACTGTCCTGGTATGTATGTACAATGGCTGAGGTTCATTATACCCCATTCATTTAGACCAGCTTCCCTTTTATGATATTGAGGATAATACCATTTAGGCTTATGCAAAATGGATCATCCAAGTTTCATTGCCTCTCAATGGAAGCTTTGCTTGTGACTGATTTCCACTAAACTGTGTCTGCTTAATAGGATTGCTGTCATTAAGCAAAGATAATCAAAATGTCTTGCTTGGCTCCTTGTCAATTTTCCACACATACCACTTACTGTGGCTGAAAGTATCCAGCATTTCACTCACAGAAGATCTTTGTTTTTTAATCAGAGTTCAGTTTGGGTGATCCTGCTGTAAACACATTAATCAATCGGACACTGCTAACTAAGCAGAGCAAAGTGACTAAATTCAACCTAGTCAATATGACAGGGCCAATACCATACATGTAGCGAAGTGAGCAAATGCATGATGATGCTCCATGATATCCAAACATCAGATTTCTCCACAGATGCGATGCAACCTAGATTCAGACCTAGATCTGGGATGCAAAGTGTCATTGATCAGTAAGCACGTGGCCGGGCCCACAGTTTGTCAGTCATCTATATATTCACTGTATGTTCACTACATGCCACAAAGTATGTGGACACCTGCTCGGCCATTGAAACCTGTTTCATGAAGCTTCCGATGAACAGTTCTTGTGCTGACGTTGCTTCCAGTGGTAGTTTGGGAATCGGTGGTGGGTGTTGCAACCGAGGACACTCAATTTTTACGTACTACGCACTTCAGCACTCGGCGGTCCCGTTCTGAGCGCTTGTGTGGCCTACCACTTCGTGGCTGAGCCGTTGCTGCTCCTAGACGTTTCCACTTCACAATAACAGCACTTAGAGTTGCCCAGGGCAGCTCTAGCAGGGCAGATGGATAATAATCCAAAAACACAGTACCGTTTTAGACAACTACTCATTAATTTTCTTAATTTAATATTTTCTACATTGTAGAATAGTACTGTATACATGAACTATGAAACAACACATGGAATAATGTAGTAACCACAAAAGTGTTAAAAAAAAAAATCAAAATGTATTTTAGATTCTTCAGAGTAGTTACCCTTTGCCTTGGTGACAGCTTTGCACACTCTTGGCATTCTCTCAACCAGCTTTATGGGGAATGCTTTTTCTTGAAGGAGTTCCCACATATGCTGAGCACCAGCAAAGCACCATCACATCTCCATGCTTCACTGTGGGAACCACACATGCAGAGATCATCCATTCACATATTCTGAGTGTCACAAAGACAGGGGTTGGAACCAAAAATCTAGTTTCTACTCATCAAACCAAAGGACAGATTTCCACTGGTCTAATGTCCATTGCTTGCGTTTTTTTGCCCAAGCAAGTGTTCTTATTATTGGTGGCCTTGCAGCAATTCGACTATGTCATGTCTTTGGGATCATTAAAACTGAGAACTGTTAGTTTATCAAATCAATTCTCTGTAATTATTATTACGTGATTATTCATCATGTAAATGTCATTAACTAGGAAGTCGGGGCACCAAGGAAAATATTCAGATTACAGAGTTATAATTCTCCTAATAACTTTCAGATATTTTAATATCTGATCAATTAGTGTTCTAATTAATGAATTATTCTTTACATCACGTTAGTCTCAGTCCAAATGTTGTAAATTGTTGGATATCTGCATGAACCCAGTCTTCACTAATTTATCCATACATCAATTGTCTCAGTCATTTATTTATTAACCAACTAAATAATCACAGAAATGCACACACAAACAAACAAAGTAGATATGGTTACAAGGAAATGATAGGGGATGTGCCCTAGTGGGCTAAACTGGTATCACCGCTTGGTAGACAAAGGGACTGACAAGGGCGCGAAAGATAAAAATCAAATCAAATTTTATTTGTCACATACACATGGTTAGCAGATGTTAATACGAGTGTAGCGAAATGCTTGTGCTTCTAGTTCCGACAATGCAGTAATAACCAACAAGTAATCTAGCTAACAATTCCAAAACTACTACCTTATAGACACAAGTGTAAGGGGATAAAGAATATGTACATAAAGATATATGAATGAGTGATGGTACAGAGCGGCATAGGCAAGATACAGTAGATGGTATTGAGTGCAGTATATACATATGAGATGAGTATGTAATCAAAGTGGCATAGTTAAAGTGGCTAGTGATACATGTATTACATAAAGATGCAGTAGAGGATATAGAGTACAGTATATACATATACATATGAGATGAATAATGTAGGGTATGTAAACATTATATTAGGTAGCATTGTTTAAAGTGGCTAGTGATATATTTTACATCATTTCCCATTATTAAAGTGGCTGGAGTTGAGTCAGTGTGTTGGCAGCAGCCACTCAATGTTAGTGGTAGCTGTTTAACAGTCTGATGGCCTTGAGATAGAAGCTGTTTTTCAGTCTCTCGGTCCCAGCTTTGATGCACCTGTACTGACCTCGCCTTCTGGATGATAGCGGGGTGAACAGGCAGTGGCTCGGGTGGTTGTTGTCCTTGATGATCTTTATGGCCTTCCTATGACATCGGGTGGTGTAGGTGTCCTGGAGGGCAGGTAGTTTGCCCCCGGTGATGCGTTGTGCAGACCTCACTACCCTCTGGAGAGCCTTACGGTTGTGGGCGGAGCAGTTGCCGTACCAGGCGGTGATGCAGCCCGACAGGATGCTCTCGATTGTGCATCTGTAGAAGTTTGTGAGTGCTTTTGGTGACAAGCCAAATTTCTTCAGCCTCCAAGGCCTGCAGCCTTGCGAGGGTTGACACGTTTCAATGTTTTCCTCACGTCGGCTGCAGTGAAGGAGAGTCCGCATGTTTTAGTTGTGGGCCGTGTCAGTGGCACTGTATTGTCCTCAAAGCGGGCAAAAAAGTTATTTAGTCGGCCTGGCGGCAAGACATCCTGGTCCGTGACGGGGCTGGTTTTCTTTTTGTAATCCGTGATTGACTGTAGACCCTGCCACATACCTCTTGTGTCTGAGCCGTTGAATTGAGATTCTACTTTGTCTCTACTGACGCTTATACTGACACTACAAAGTTGATAATTATAACCGTTGAAATGCTAATCCTTGCACATGAACACTCACTCATTCGAGAATAATTGCAATCTATATATATATATATATATATATATATATATATATATATATATATATATATATATATATATATATATATATATATATATATATATATATATACACTGAGCATATATATATATATATATACGCTCAGTGTGTCATCGTGATCTCTGTTGGAAGTTCATCCGCCCCACTCTCTGCGTCTCTGAGTCTTTGGTTGAGTGGCTACTTCAGAGTAACATTCAGAAATGTTGTTATAGAATAGATGTTTCGGCTGTTGTCGGCCTTCACATTCAATGGTATAGAATTCATAGCTGCAGACTAGCAATTAGTATCAAAGATTTGCTCTTATTCTGTCTGATCGATAGTCTTAGTTTAACCATGTGGAATATTTAAAAGATTCAGCAATCTACTCAAACCTTAGCTCCCTCTGTGAGGAGGTACTGGGCTGGTCACAAACCTTAGCCCTCTCATGGTAAGCTGCTCTGAAAGGAAATCCTTCAGGTGGGGGTTACATTTGTAACAGTAGAAGGGGCTGTCCCATGATGCCAGGTCAATGTCTGTGCTCATGGGGCGGACCTATGTCCTAGTTAAACTCCAAAGGGAATTGGAGTTTATTTCATTAAACAGTTTATAATCACATTACATAATTTACTAATTCATTTTATACAACAATTAGATGCAAGCCTCACAACCGAGACTCTTGTATAAACAGTGTTATGGTAATGTGGCTGTATTGGCTCATGAATTTCACAAACATTAAACGAAATGGACCGGTCGTAGCTTGATTCTTCAACGACCGTGTACACACTTCAAAACATAGGCATTGTTCACTTCTCAAGTTCTGTGATGTGGAAGAGGTTCCTTTGTTCTCCTGTGAAACTCACTTTCTCTATACTGTCTGGCCATGAGGAGAGAAACTCCTCTAGGAATTTATGACCCGCCTAACAGATCCTGGGTGTAGGGAGAAGAGGTGGTGAGAGAGAGGGATGGTGCAGAGAAAGGGGGATGGTGCTCGCTGTACCCAAAGAGGGCCACGTCATGACAACCATGAAGGCCTGCTTAAACGCAGTTTCCTCTGAACAGTTGATGTTGAGTTGTCTGTTACTTGAACTCTAGCATTTATTTGGGCTGCACTCTGAGGCTGGTAAATCTGCTGCAGAGGTTAAGTTCCAGAGGTAACTCTGGGTCATCCTTTCTTGTGGCGGTCCTCATGAGAGCCAGTTTCATCATAGTGCTTGATGGTTTTTGCGACTGCACTTGGAGAAACTTTCAAAATCTTAGATTCCTTAGATTGACTGACCTTCATGTCTTAAAGTAATGATGGACTGTCATTTCTCTTTGCTTATTTGAGCTGTTCTTGCAATAATATGGACTTTTTACCAAATAGGGCTATCTTCTGTATACCACCCCTACCTTGTCACAACACAACTGATTGACTCAAACGCATTAAGAAGGAAATTAATTCCACAAATGATCTTTTAACAAGCCATACCTGTTAATTGAAATTCATTCCAGTTGACTACCTTATGAAGCTAGTTGAGAGAATGCCAATAGTGTGCAAAGCTGTCATGTGTTTTTTCATAGTTTTGATGTCTTCACTATTATTCAACAGCAAAGAAAATAGTACAAATAAAGAAAAACACGTGTGTGTGGTTGTGTGTGCTCACTGTCAGTGTAGCTATAAAGGGATAACAAGGCAATCTCGATTGTCTTGGGAACAAAGTTGAATACGTTGGATTCAACTATTAAACTTAACAAGCGTGTAATTAGTGGAATCGGTGTTGGTGTATACAATAGAACAAGCTTGGGTGATAGAAAATATAGGGTTGGCTGTGTTGTTTAAGTTGCCTGGAGATGATGGACCTGTGATGCAATTGAATATCCAATGTGTTTGTGGACTATGAATTAATGTGAATGTGTATATACTTGTTGTGTTGCAGCTATGCCCTGGCAGACGAGGCCTACCGTTCTCTGAGGGACCAGGATAAAGACCAGTGTATCCTCATCACAGGAGAGAGTGGAGCTGGAAAGACCGGTGAGCCCAGTCCTGTATCAAACACGCTTTTATGGGCTAATTTTGAGAGGAATTAGTTCAAGTTAACTAACTGTATAAGTTACATTTTGTGGGCGGAGTCACAGAACCACTAAGCATGGTCAAATGTTTGTTCTTCCGCCTTTAATTGCAGTACATGAATGAATCAGTTGTATTGTAACACTTTTTTACAAAAAATAATACCAATACATCAACATTTACAGTGCCTTCAGGAAGTATTCACACCTTGTCTTTCTTCTACATTTTTCTTGCGTTACAGCCTAAGTTGAAAAGGGATCACATATTTTTTCTTGTCACTGGCCTACACACAATACCCCATAATGTTAGTGCAATTATGTTTTTCGAAATGTTTACAAATTAATTAGAAATTAAAAGCTGAAATGCCTTGAGTCAATAAGTATTCAATCCCTTTGTTATGTCAAGCATAAATAAGTTCAGGAGAAAACTGTGCATAAGTCAGATAATACCAATCTGATTCCACACTCCAAGACTGCTTCCATCACGTGGACTGGGATACGTTTCGTATTGCGTCAGACAACAACATTGACGAACAACATTGACGAACATTGACGAATACGCTGATTCGGTGAGCGAGTTCATTAGAACGTGTGTTGAAGATATCGTTCCCATAGCAACGATTAAAACATTCCCAAACCAGAAACCGTGGATTGATGGCAGCATTCGCGTGAAACTGAAAGCTCGAACTACTGCTTTTAATCAGGGCAAGGTGACCGGAAACATGACCAAATACAAACAGTGTAACTATTCCCTCCGCAAGGCAATCAAAAAAGCTAAACGTCAGTATAGAGACAAAGTAGAATCTCAATTCAACGGCTCAGACACGAGGTATGTGGCAGGGTCTACAGTCAATCACGGATTACAAAAAGAAAACCAGCGCCGTCGCGGACCAGGATGTCTTGCTCCCAGACAGACTAAATAACTTTTTTGCCCGCTTTGAGGACAATATAGTGCCACTGACACGGCCTGCAACTAAAACATGCGCACTCTCCTTCACTGCAGGCGACGTGAGGAAAACATTTAAACGTGTCAACCCTCGCAAGGCTGCAGGCCCAGACGGCATCCCCAGCCGCGCCCTCAGAGCATGCGCAGACCAGCTGGCTGGTGTGTTTACGGACATATTCAATCAATCCCTATCCCAGTCTGTTGTTCCCACATGCTTCACGAGGGCCACCATTGTTCCTGTTCCCAAGAAAGCTAAGGTAACTGAGCTAAACGACTACCGCCTCGTAGCACTCACTTCCGTCATCATGAAGTGCTTTGAGAGACTAGTCAAGGACCATATCACCTCCACCCAACCTGACACCCTAGACCCACTCCAATTTGCTTACCGCCCAAATAGGTCCACAGACGATGCAATCTCAACCACACTGCACACTGCCCTAACCCATCTGGACAAGAGGAATACCTATGTGAGAATGCTGTTCATCGACTACAGCTCGGCATTTAACACCATAGTGCCCTCCAAGCTCGTCATCAAGCTCGAGACCCTGGGTCTCGACCCCGCCCTGTGCAACTGGGTACTGGACTTCCTGACGGGCCGCCCCCCGGTGGTGAGGGTTGGCAACAACATCTCCACCCCGCTGATCCTCAACACTGGGGCCCCACAAGGGTGCGTTCTGAGCCCTCTCCTGTACTCCCTGTTCACCCACGACTGCGTGGCCACGCACGCCTCCAACTCAATCATCAAGTTTGCGGACGACACAACAGTGGTAGGCTTGATTACCAACAACGACGAGATGGCCTACAGGGAGGAGGTGAGGGCCCTCGGAGTGTGGTGTCAGGAAAATAACCTCACACTCAACGTCAACAAAACTAAGGAGATGATTGTGGACTTCAGGAAACAGCAGAGGGAACACCCCCCTATCCACGGAACAGTAGTGGAGAGGGTAGTAAGTTTTAAGTTCCTCGGCGTACACATCACAGACAAACTGAATTGGTCCACCCACACAGACAGCATCGTGAAGAAGGCGCAGCAGCGCCTCTTCAACCTCAGGAGGCTGAAGAAATTCGGCTTGTCACCAAAAGCACTCACAAACTTCTACAGATGCACAATCGAGAGCATCCTGTCGGGCTGTATCACCGCCTGGTACGGAAACTGCTCCGCCCACAACCGTAAGGCTCTCCAGAGGGTAGTGAGGTCTGCACAACGCATCACCGGGGGCAAACTACCTGCCCTCCAGGACACCTACACCACCCGATGTCACAGGAAGGCCATAAAGATCATCAAGGACAACAACCACCCGAGCCACTGCCTGTTCACCCCGCTAGTAGTAGTTTTGGAATTGTTAGCTAGATTACTTGTTGGTTATTACAGCATTGTCGGAACTAGAAGCACAAGCATTTTGCTACACTCGCATTAACATCTGCTAACCATGTGTATGTGACAAATAAAATTTGATTTGATTTGATATTAAGTTGCAAAGACCAGGGAGGTTTTCAAATGCCTCACAAAGAAGGACACCAATTAGTAGATGGGTGAAAAAAATGAAAAGCAGACATTGAATATCCCTTCGAGCATGGTGAAGTTACTCTTTACACTTTGGCTGTTGTATCAATACACCCAGTCACTACAAAGTTGCCGCACAGGATGGAAACCACTCAGGGATTTCACCATGAAGCCAATGTTGCCTTTAAAACAGTTAGAGTTTAATGCCTGGGATAGGAGAAAACTAAGGATGGATCAACAACATTGTATTTACTCCACATTACTAACCTAAATGACAGCGTGAAAAGGAAGCCTGTGCAGAATAAATACATTCCAAATCATGCATCCTGTTTGCAATGAGGCACTAAAGTAATACTGCAAAGAAGGTGGCAAAGCAATTAAATTTTTGTCCTGAATACAGTGTTATGTTTGGGGCAAATCATATAAAACACATTACTGTGTACCACTATCCATATTTTCAAACAACATGGTGTTGGCTGCATCATGTCATGGGTATGCTTGTAATCATTAATGATTAAAAATACTTGAATGGAATGGGGCTAAGCACAGGCAAAATCCTAGAGGAAAACCTGGTTTAGTCTGCTTTTCACCAGACTGGGAGATGAAATCCCCTTTCAGCAGGAAAAATAACCTAACACTCGAGGCCAAATCTACACTGTAGTTGCTTACCAAGGTGACAGGGGCCTAATTACAGTGTTGACTTAAATCCGCTTGAAAATATACGGCTAGACTTGAAAATGGTTGTCTAGCAATGATTAACAACCCATTTGACAGCGCTTGAATATAATATAGTGGTTTTTATTTTGTGTTTTTTAAATGGTTAGTATTTGTACGACAATCAAGGTGTGTGAAGCTCTTAGAATCAGCTTTGATCTTTCTGGTTGAGTCTAAGATGTATTGACTCGGGTGTGAATAGTTATGTACGTTAGATTTCTGTGTTTCTTTTTTAAAAACATGTTATCACTTTGTCATTATGGGATATTATTTAATGTATGTTGAATTGACTGTAACAGCAAAATGTGTCATACTTCAAGGGGTATGAATACTTTCTGAAGCCATTTGTACAACTGTGGATTCTTTTGAATGTACCACACAAGGTTTTACTGATCTTGAGACTGCTAGCTTAACCTTGTAGGCCTGTGTTCTGTTTGCATTGTTCTAGTACATTCTGTTCTGTCTGTAGAACAAACTGAGACTTGTAGCTGAGGGCAAATGGATAATAAGGGCAGGCAGTCAGCAGTAACCACAACAACATGTTGGATTTAGATCAGAGTTAGATAAACTTACCTTCTGCCAGACCAGAGCTGGGGCAAGATTTGTTATGGGAAAGCCAAAGTCATGTTTGTACCTGAAACAGTAGGTGTACATGCAGGCATGGCAAAACAACTGAGTGTAAAGACTAAAGGGGCTGACTAATGGAAACAAACGTTGACAATCAAATTAAAGTCAGACGAAACGCTAGGAACAAACCGTGACAGCTCTTAATTATTATTTTAATTTTGTCATGGTGTGTGCTGTCAGTGTTTAATCTTGGAAGTGTTCTGTAGGGGAAGATTCGCTGTAAGAAATCACACATGGAATGGTATTTACTGCCTAGTTGTTAAACACTACTTTGGCAGAGAATGTTTTTTCTCCAGGTGATGGCCATATTGAATTGACGGAAGCGTCCCCCTGCTCCCTATATGGGATGATATCACTATCACATTGTGTCCTTCTCCTGATATCAGTTAAAATGACATTCTCTTTTGTTGGTGGTTTTGTGTTACTCTTTTACCAAAACTATCAAAAGGCAATTGACATTTACATTTTAGTCATTTAGCAGACTCTCTTTTCCAGAGCGACTTACAGTAGTGAGTGCATACGTTTTCATACTTTTGTTCCATACCCGTCCCCCATATGAATCGAATCCACAACCCTGGCATTGCAAGCGCAATGCGCTTCCAACTGAGCCACATGGGATCACTTCACATAACATTCACTTCACGTACTGTAACCTCACAACATTTTGCCCTGCTGTTACTCTCGAGTTTCCTACTTTTCTGCCTCTGACCTAAGGCTTTCTCATTTCCACTTTAATAACACAAGACTGTTGGAGGGACTTTCATTCAGAAGTACACTGGGTGGTGGCTTTGAAAATCTGCCGACACGATAAACCAGGACTTGGTATTTTAAAAGTTGCATACCCATTATCTTTTTGATGTTAGAAGATCCTTTGTGGTATCGGTTTGTGGTGGAATTAATAGATTTCTCAGAGGTTCTAACCATTCTATTATTAGAATTCTGGCTTTCCTTCTGCTGGCCTGGCACCACTCAGCTGGAGTCAAACTACAGTACACTTCCCTGCCAGGTGAAGTGGGCTACTGGGTGATTTACCAAGGTGGTGTCAATCTAGTTTACTCTCCACTTGGATTAGAATAAACTCCCTACACGTGGCCTTCATCTCAGAAATAAATTTATGTTAATGTCAGCAGATATCCCACAGCCCTGAAACCATTGTGGTTAACTGGTGCTTTGATTATAAGGCTTTGGCCTATCTGTCACTGCAATGTTGACATCCTCATTTATTTCATGCAAAACATTGTTAGTCAAGTGGTATTACATTGTTCAACATCATTAATTGGTCTCCTTAGCAATGACAGTGCTGACAGAGGTCAGAGTTCACTAAATATCTGATGGGGTGAGATGGTAAGATGGGTAAATAAGTGGATGACTGAATCACAATTGGTCACTATCTACGTATCAGAGGATATCTCTGACCTAGAGAGTGTATCAACATGTTTAGTTATACTAGGTCTAGTCTTTGATGTAGCATTGAATAGAGAGAGCCGTGACGACAAAGCTGTTATCGGACAATATACAGGTGACAATGCATGTGTAACGGATGTGAAATGGCTAGCTAGTTAGCGGTGTTCGCACTAAATAGCGTTTCAATCGGTGACGTCACTTGCTCTGAGACCTTGAAGTAGTGGTTCCCCTTGCTCTGCAAGGGCTGCGGCTTTTGTGGAGCGATGGGTAACGATGCTTCGAGGGTGACTGTTGACGTGTGCAGAGCGTCCCTGGTTCGCGCCCAGGTCGGGGCGAGGGGACGGGCGTAAAGTCTATACTGTTACACATGCTTCTGATTCCTGAGATATGGCTGAAGGATATTATTTTGGCATTGAGTCTTCAAAGGTCATGGTGGTTATAAATACTGCTGTTACAGATCAGAAACCTTTGAGATTACCGCACATGATAATGGTGATTTTTAGCTTATTCACTATAAGGTTTCTTACTGATATGATCCTCTAGATTTGCTTTAGGTTCTATGGTCCTTTAATTCAACTTTTGTGCTTTTTTCTTTGCTCCTCTCTCTACCCTCTCTCTCATTAATAGTATATGTGTTGTCATATAGGTCCTCTTAATAAGATTTTCTTATCTGCTTTTTGGCTCTCCTCTCAATACTTACTTCCTTCATCAGATCTATACTCTTAGTGTCAGTAATCCACCAGCGCCACTAGCCAGGTTCATTTGTGAGCTGAGAGAACCACTGTTGTCCACCACATCCTCTTCCTCTGTTTGATTGACAGGTCTCAAACTGTTTATGGGTCACAGCTAGACACAGTCATCTTATTGACTACTAATACTACAAACCATGACTGGACTTCATAAGACTAATACTACAAACCATGTAACTTCATCATGATGATTTCTATCAAGACCAGACAGAGGATGATTCAGGAACATTTCATAATCATATCAATGCACATAAACTTATAAATCCTTTGGATTTGAATCACAAGCTGGCCTAAGCTAAAGGCTAAATCTTGACATGGGAATTGATTCTGGGAAAAACCAAGGATTATCCGAACCGATTATTCATACATACAGGCCATTTTTAAAGAGCTGGTCTGGGTACCAACAAGTTCTCTCAACAAGTTCTCCTAATATAATGTGCTCACTGTCTAGTGCGATCGGGACTATTAATGGTGATAATTGCTGTAATAATCAATTATATAAAATGAACTGTAAGTTAACAAGGTGGTGGGTGGTGGTAGTTCTGGACCGTGTGAATCATGTTTTCTTCTCCAGGGAGGGGCCCAGACCCCATCCCTGTAGGGCCTCTGGAGTATGATGTAAGGGGGATTTTGGGGTGTGGAGGGAGAGACTGGTTAGGGCTGTTGTAAGGGGGATTTTGGGGTGTGCCTCAATTCAGCCATGTCTAGATTTAGACAGATTTTTGATAAAAGAACCTTGTCTATCTCTCTCTGAACATCCAGAGGCCAGTAAGCTGGTGATGTCATATGTGGCGGCGGTGTGTGGGAGGGGCCAGGAGGTGAACAAGGTGAAGGAGCAGCTGCTGCAGTCAAATCCCGTGCTGGAGGGTGAGTGTCTTAACCATACTCATTTTATCAACCCCACCCTTTTTCTCTTTCCCATGCTTTAGGTTCAGAGCCAGCAAGGCCAAGGCATCAGAGGGACACACCCACTTTAAGACTTTTATTTCTCTCTCCCCCTATATGTCTCTTTCTCACATGTCTGTCAACCCATAGAGCTTGAGTGCTTTTGTCAACAATTACAACGTTCAGTTTACTGTTCATTTCTAACCGGCCCCTATACGCCATTTTGAATATCTGTGATCCGGAGTTTACAACATGTAGATGTTTATTACAGTTTACATAACATGCATCATCTGTCCACTCTTCGTCTCTGCCCTTCACTACAACACACTATGATACACTTTCTAGAATTTCCCTACCTCCTTTCAAATATTCACTGATCCCCAGTCCAATACATCAGGAAGGAAAAAACCCTCTCCATACTTGGGTGCTGGCACAAAGACGGCAGTGTTTTTAATTTGGAGTCTGTAGACAGGAAATGCCCATGAAGGAGGAAGCCAGGATACTGATGCCCAGTACTGAGCTGCTACGCTATAGAGCCAGGCCCAGAACACATCTGTGAGAGTTTAACTGCTACAGGCTGTAATGGCCCTTGACGGGAGAGGGAGGAGGAGGAGGGGGGGGGGGGGCACAAAGCAGATATCCTGCTACACAAGGCTCTAGTCTATCCCTCAGGCTTCCAAGGTACCTGATTTTTACACGGTAGTGTGTTGAATGACAAATTAATGCTGTTTAGTGTGAAATGTGGTTAAACTGGTTTTGGAGAGCAGTAGAAAACACAAATAATGCAGTTTTACTGTAGTTGGTGCTCCCACAAATATTAGCCTAGTTAAAATAGTGTGCTGAATATGCAAGCGAATGCTTTGTTCAGGGTTTTTTGTGTGTTTTTTTGGTAAATGGTCATTGTTTTAAGAAATGTGACTCGTAGCTCAGTTGGTTGAGCACAGTGCTTACTACACCAGGATAGTGGGTCCGATTCTGGGGACCACCCATACTTAAAATGTATGCATGCATGACTAAGTCGTTTTGGATAAAAGCGTGTGCTAAATGGAATATAATATTTATTATTATTAACTATAAAATACTTCAGGCTTATAATTGATGGTCTCTGGTAATTGTGTGTTATGCGTAGTGCACAGTTTACACACTGACCCACTGACTTAAATGTAGCGAGTCTGTGTTGAGCAGTAAGACCACCAATAACATAATGGGACTGAATGAAGTGTTGCATGATTGACCGATGAATGAGGACTAGGATAGGATTGGCTTTTGCTGGTGTGACACTTTCTAGAAATGGGTATACTAAACTGAAATATCAAGCCATCCGTATGCAAAGAGTTAGTGCTTATGATTTAGCAGAGAAAGTGGTGAGGTTGCTTCATTACTTTCCCTAATTTGAAGTTATACAATAGATATTTATCTACTGATTTGGAATGCCCTCTATCTAACCAATGTGTGTTCTTTTTTTTCAGCTTTCGGGAATGCTAAAACTGTGAGAAATGACAACTCATCCCGATTTGTAAGTATTCCCTTTCTCTCTCTTTGTTGTCCTGACACAAACAGTGAAGTTTGGCGGTGCTTTGATGGTCTCCTCCAATAGGAATCAGTGTCTGGTCTCCGCCAATAAGAATCCGTGTCTGATGGTCTCCTCCAATGAGGATCGGTGTCCTCAAACAAATTTTATTTGTCACATGCTTCGTAAACAACAGGTGTAGACTAACAGTTAAATGGTTACTTACAGGCCCTTCACAACAACAGGTGTAGACTAACAGTTAAATGGTTACTTACAGGCCCTTCACAACAACAGGTGTAGACTAACAGTTAAATGGTTACTTACAGGCCCTTCACAACAACAGGTGTAGACTAACAGTTAAATGGTTACTTACAGGCCCTTCACAACAACAGGTGTAGACTAACAGTTAAATGGTTACTTACAGGCCCTTCACAACAACAGGTGTAGACTAACAGTTAAATGGTTACTTACAGGCCCTTCACAACAACAGGTGTAGACTAACAGTGAAATGGTTACTTACGGGCCCTTCACAACAATGCAGAGATAAGAGAGAGAGAGAGTCAAAAATATCTATTATAACACAAGGAATAAATACACAGTAACAATAACTTTGCTATATACACAGAGTACCAGTACCGAGTTAAGATAATTGAGGTAGATACATTATGCGGTCTAAGGCACTGCATTGCTGTGATAGAGGCGTCACTACAGACCATGGTTTGATTCCAGGCTGTATCACAACCGGCCGGGATTGGTAGTTCCATAGAGCGGTGCACAATTGGCCCAGCGCCATCTGGGTTAATGTTTGGCCGGGGTAGGACGTCATTTGTAAATAACAATTTGTTCTTCACTGACTTGCCTAGTTAAATAAAATATTAAACAAATAAATGTACATATAGGTAGGGATAAAGTGACTAGGCAACGGCACAGATAAACAGTAACAGCAGCATATGTGACGAGTTAAAAGAAAATTGTGCAAAAAGGGTCAATGCAGATATTCCGGGTAGTTTTTCATTTACTTACTATATAGCATTCTTATTGCTTGGGGGTAGAAGCTGTTCAGGGTCCTGTTGGTTCCAGGCTTGCTGCTTCTGTACTGCTTGCCGTGCTGTGTTGACTAGGGCTGGGCGATATGACGATATATATCGTGTGATGACAGAAAAATGTCTATCGTTTCATATTATGCTCTATTGTTTATTTACAAATCACACTTTTTACGGCAATGTTGTTTGTCAATTGGACACATGCCATGTTGAAGGAAATTTGCAACACCAACAAACATGGAAGAGAGTGAATGTGACACAGAGCATGGAGACATGGAGCTCGTACCTAAGAGGGGCTATTTCGGTCGCATGGACGTGGTTTGCGTATGAAAAGTCTGAAACAGACCAGAAAACCGTCCTCTGCAAAATATGCCGCAGGTTTGTCCTGACAACAGGCTCAAACACCACTAACCTCTTTTACCAACTATGCAAGAATCATGTGAAACCGTACGGAGAGGGTCTACGGATGAGACCCAAGAAAGTACAGTTGAGTGCTCAAAACAAACCCCCAACTCAGACGTTGCAAGAGGCTTTTGCCCGTAGCACACCATATGGCAAGGAATCATGAAGATGGAAGGAGATAACAGCTGCTCTTACATCTTACATCTGCAAAGACATGGCCCCAATTTATAGTTGGTGCTAACACTCGACCCAAGGTACCAAATGCAAATTGATATGTGACACGTATTAATGCCAAATTTACATGTAAAACAGGAATGCCAAACAAAAAAATAAATATATATAAAACTACTCATCAAAAAAAGAAAAGTCCTCTCACTTTCAACTGTGTTTATTTTCTATTTTTTTTAAATATTTGTATGAATATAACAAGATTCAACAACTGAGACATAAACTGAACAAGTTCCACAGACATGTGACTAACATAAATTGAATAATGTGTCCCTGAACAAAGGGGGAGTCAAAATCAAAAGTAACAGTCAGTATCTGGTGTGGCCACCAGCTGCATTAAGCACTGCAGTGCATATCCTCCTCATGGACTGTGTCAGATTTGCCAGTTCTTGCTGTGAGATGTTACCCCAGTCTTCCACCAAGGCACCTGCAAGTTCCGAGACATTACTGGGGGAATGGCCCTAGCCCTCACCCTCCAATCCAACAGGTCCCAGACGTGCTCAATGGGATTGAGATTCGCTGGCCATGGCAGAACACTGCCATTCCCGTCTTGCAGGAAGTCACGCACAGAACAAGCAGTATGGCTAGTGGCATTGTCATGCTGGAGGGTGATGTCAGGATGAGCTTGCAGGAAGAGTACCACATGAGGGAGGAGGATGTCTTCCCTGTAGTTGAGATTGCCTGCAATGACAAGCTCAGTCTGATGATGCTGTGACACACCGCCCCAGACCATGACGGACCCTCCACATCCAAATCGATCCCGCTCCAGAGTACAGGCCTCGGTGTAACGCTCATTCCTCCGACGATAAACACGAATCCGACCATCACCCCTGGTGAGACAAAACCACGACTCGTCAGTGAAGAACACTTTTTGCCAGTCCTGTCTGGTCCAGCGATGGTGGGTTTGTGCCCATAGGCGACGTTGTTGCCAGTGATGTCTGGTGAGGACCTGCCTTACAACAGGCCTACAAGCCCTCAGTCCAGCCTCTCTCAGCATATTGCGGACAGTCTGAGCACTGATGGAGGGATTGAGCGTTCCTGGTGTAACTCAGGCAGTTGTTGTTGCCATCCTGTACCTGTGATGTTCAGATGTACCGATCCTGTGCAGATGTTGTTACACGCGGTCTGCCACTGCGAGGATGAACAGCTGTCCATCCTCTCTCGCAGTACCGACATTGCAATTTAGTGCGCTGGCCACATCTGCAGTCCTCATGCCTCCTTGCGGCATGCCTAAGGCACGTTGACACAGATGAGCAGGGATCCTGGGCATCTTTCTATCAGTAGAAAGGCCTCTAGTGTCCTAAGTTTTCATAACTGTGACCTTAATTGCCTACCATCTGTAAGCTGTTAGTGTCTTAACGACCGTTCCACAGGTGCATGTTCATTAATTGTTTATGGTTCATTGCAAATGTGCACAAATTATCTAAATAAAAGGAGAAATAATCAAATGACTACCTTTTTTATTTGTGAGTATAATTCACAATGTAATAAGAACTAGGCCTTTACATGTGGTCATTTTATATAAACTATTTATTCATTGAATTTACAGAAAATGTGCTACATCGTGATATATATCGTTATCGGGATATGACATGACCTATTTTGGGATATGAGATTTTTGCCATATCGCCCAGCCCTAGTGTGGACCATGATATTTCCTTATTAATGTAGACACCAAGGGACTTGAAGCTCTTGACCTGTTCCACAGCAGCCCGTCGATGTGGATGGGGGCTTGCTTGGCACCACGTTTCCTGTAGTCCGTGATTGGCTCATTTCTGTCTTGCTGACGGTGAGGGAGAGGTTGTTGTCCTGGCACCACACTGTCAGGTCTCTGACTAAATCAAATTGTATTGGTAACGTACACATGGTTAGCAGATGTTATTGTAGCGAAATGCCTGTATGCTGTCTCATCGTCATCAGTGAAACTGCCTACCACCATCATGTCGTCTGCTAACTTAATGAAGGCATTGGAGTCGTGAGTGTGGCCTCACAGTCGTGGGTGAACAGGGAGTACAGGAGGGGACTAAGCACACATTCCTGAGGGGCCCCATGTTGAGGGTCAGCTTGGCGGATGTGTTGTTGCCTACCCTCACATAGGTGTTCCTGTTTTCCAGGTGGGAAAGGGCATTGTGGATTGCAATAGAGATTGTCGTCTTTGGATCTGTTGGGGCAATATGTGAATTGGAGTGTGTCTAACATTTCACTGCTACAGGTTACCTTGGTGTTATTGGGCACATGGACTATGGTGGTCTGCTTGAAACATGTCGGTATTATAGACTGGGTCAGGGAAAGGTTGAAAATATCAGTGAAGATGTTTGCCGCTGTTCAGCGCATGCTCAGATTATGCATCTTGGTGATCCTTCTGGCCCTGCGGCCTTGTTAACCTTTTTTAAATTTCTTACTCACATCGGATACAGAGAGCGTGATCACAGTCGTCTTTAACAGCTGGTGCTCTCATGCGTGGTTCAGTGTTGCTAGCCTCGAAGCATGCATAGAAGGTATTTAGCTTGTCTGGAAGACTTGTGTCACTGGACAGCGCACGGATGGATTTCCCTTTGTAATCCGTGATAGTTTGCAAGCCCTGCCACATCCAACGAGTGTCAGAGCCGGTGTAGTAGGATTTGATCTTAGTCCTGTATTGATGCTTTGCCTGTGATGGTTCGTCGGAGGGTGTTGCGGGATTTCTTATAAGCTTCCGGATTAGTGTCCCGCTCATTGAAAGTGGCAGCTCTAGCCTTTAGCTCATTGCGGATGTTGCCTGTAATCCATGGCTTCTGGTTGGGATATGTACGTGCGGTTACTGTAGGGACAACATCGTTGATACACTTATTAATGAATCCGATGACTGGTAAACTCCTCAGTGCCATCGGCTGAATCCCGGAACATGTTCCAGTCTGTGCTAGTGAAACAGTCCTGTAGCTTAGCATCCGCTTCATCGGACCACCTCCGTATTGAGCAAGTCACTGGTACTTCCTGTTTGACTTTTTGTTTGTAAGCAGGAATCAGGAGGATCGAGCTATGGTCAGATTTGCCAGGGTGAGGGAGAGCTTTACTGTAGGTGATCTAGAGTTTTTTTAAATTTATTTTTTTACCTCTAGTTGCATAGGTGGCATGCTGGTATAAATGAGGTAAAAAAATAGGTTTCAGTTTTCCTTTATTAAAGTCACCTCTGGGTGAGCGTTTCTTTGTTTGCTTATGGCCTTATATAGCCCATTTAATGTGGCCAGCATCGGTTTGTGATGGTAAATAGACAGCTACCAAATATATAGATGAAAACTCTCTTAGTAGATGGTGTGATCTACAGCGTATCATGAGGTATTCTATCACAGGTGAGCAGAACCTCAAGACTTAATATTGGAGATCGCGCACCAGCTGTTGTTAACGAAGAGACACACACCCCCAATCTTCTGAGCTTCCTGGACGCAGCCGTTCTGTCCTGCCATGTATAGAAAAGCAGCTAGATTTATATTTACGATGTCCTTATTCAGCCACAACTCTGAGAAACATAGGATATTACAGTTATTCAGATCACGTTGATGGGATGGTTTCGAACGGAGCATATCCAGTTTATTCTCCAGCGATTGCATGTTTGCCAATAGGATGGAGGGTAGAGGCAATTTACCACTCTTCGATGTAGTCTTGTCAGGTATCCCACACTCCGGCGTCTCCTCAGAGTATTGGGGATTTGGGCCTGGTCCACAATAATCAATGTCTTTCGCTTCCATTTCATTGAAGTAGAATTCCTCTTCCAAATGGAAGTTAGTGATAGCACTGATGTCCAGAAGTGCTTTTCGATCATATGAAACGATGGCGGAAACGTACAAAAAAATGTTAAGATCAGCACAACAAAAAACTCAAAGTAGCACAATTGGTCAGGATCCTTTAAAACTGCTGCCATTCTCTCTGGCGCCATCCTCTCAGACTCTGTGTCTGATGGTCTCGTCCAATGAAGTTCATTGTTTACTCTAGATTAAGACAGACAAACAAACCCTCAACCTTTCTCTTTTTTTCCTCTTCTCTCATCACTTTCTCCCCTTGTCCTTCCCTCTTTTTCTTCTCTCAGTGTAGCCTGCATTTGTCTCTCTTTGCAGAACCTTACATAACACCAAGCCATTACATTTACAGTTACAGCATAGCAACAGCACAGGATAGAGGTGACACCCACGTCAGGGTAATTTTTGGTGTCTGTCGATGGCCCCTGCCAAGTTACCTTTGGAAAACTTATCTTTTCTCCAGAAGCGCAACTCCTTGGCGTCATGTTTTCCTACAGGGAGATGGCTCTTAAAGCATTAAAGATATCCACTCCCCCCTCACCTGGCCCAGGCGCCAGTACGGTGCTGCTGGTACAGTTAAAGATTAGAGCACATCATTGCAAAACATCTTGTGTCTCAGGCCTTAGCTGGTGTGGAGACTGTATCAATGATACAATATCGTCAGCCAATGGGAGGGTTAGGTTTACAGTAACTGTGTTAGTGACCGCTGACCTTTGACCTATCAAGCTGCTCCTCAGCTGCCATACGCCAACTGCCCCTGTGGAACTAACATAATTGGAGGCCTACTACTCTACCTCGCCTTCCCTAAAATGACTTATGCACAGTGAGAATTCTTTGTGCGAACATGGCTCCGGCAGCACTGGAGCATTAGGAAACGTTGACTGACGCTTTGAATGATGGAACAAACATCAGCAGGTTGATGATGCAATCACTATCTTGCTCTTGCAAGGTTCTTGTCTGGCAGACTAATCTAGGAAAACATTTCATTTCCAGACGCTGTAGATATAAAATGAGATGTCCCGTTTTGGACTGCAGCACGGTATTTCTTTCTTTCTCACGCTTCCTTGCTGGCTGACTGTGTATTCCACAGGGGCCCATTGGCAGCCAGCAGCTGCCTGTTCTAGATTCCAATGTTTCTGATGTCATCACATTACTGCAGGCTTCCCCAAGACTGGAAACGCATTGACTGACTGACCCATACCCCAGACTGCCTCAGAGGCTAACCAGTCCTCAACTAATGCCTATTTATCTAACCTTTACTTAACCAGGCAGGTCAGTTAAGAACACATTTTTATTCATGATGATGACCTAATGTCTAGGGCTGTGGTTAGGGATCTGGTCATCAGTGCAAAATTCACAGCCCCTACTCATGTCATGTATCATTTTGTTATCTTAACTTAAATGTCCCATGAGTCAGTTTAGTCTGGAGTACAAGTACTCCATGTACCAAACTATACGGCCTCTGTGGCATCCATAAGGTTGTGCCACTCACTCACCAACCCCATGGTGTACCTATCTATCTGGCCCTAGCCTGTGCTCAGGTTTAGGATATCATAGCAGGGGAATCTTTTGGGATTATGCCTGATCTGTTTATATTTAGGTAACTTTGGTATAAACTGCTGGATGAGCACCTCCTGTGTGTTCCAACGAAAGCCATTTTGTCCAAACTCCTCTCCTCAAAACGAGGACCGACTATTTGCCCTGTTTCTTCCCCCTGCAGAGAAACTGGTGATGTTGTTGAACCTGGCAGCATCTATCGCCAGTTTAAGCTACAGCTTTTTGAAGAACTGTCAGCTATAAATAAAAGGAAGAAAATCTCAACGGCCGCGAAGACACTGGGCCCACCGTCATTTATAACTTCTATTTCAAACCTGAAACAGAACAGAGGGAGAAAGTGAGCGAGATGGTTTGTTTTACTTGCCTTTCAAATGGGAGAAGAAACAAAGGCATTTCCTCCACTTAAAGTCCATCACGTCACAGAAAACAAATGTGTGATTTGGTAGCTGACTTTATGAACAGGTCTAGTGCCTGGAGACAAAACGTCTTATTCAAAATTAATTTAAAGAGGAACTCCTTTCTATTCCCTCTGGTGAGGTTTGCAGTGATCCCTGCCTGTGCGTATGAGAGCTGCCTCCTGCCTCTTACCTACTGCCTGGGATCTGGGAATCTGTTCAATGGCCATTTCAGTTGTTAATATTTACTCATTGATTCCTGAAGAATATCACGTAAAGGAAAACTCCACCCCAAAACTATCTTTTGGTATTTGTTTCATTAGTCTGTTGTTGACATAGTCCCAAAATGTTATGCTTGTCAGCAATCAAGTTTTCAAGATATGTAACTTAGTGAGAATAACTTTAAAGCCACACCAGGGCATTGTGGTAATGTCAGTGCTTCAAAGTGACGTTGCCACGGTATTAAAGACCTTAATGCTCTGTTATCAAGGGGTGGGCCCTGTGCCCGACTCATCCCATTGGTCCTTTTTTCTTGTTTTGGCTGCCTGGAAAACCACTTCATTGCTAAAAGAAAAAAGGACATAGAGGGAAATCAGAGACGAGGGTGTGTTCCAAATGGCACCTATTCCCTATATAGTGGTTATCAGGCATTTCTAACCACTGTGTTCTCCTTCTCTGCAGGGAAAATACATGGACATTGAGTTTGACTTCAAAGGAGACCCTCTGGGTGGAGTTATTAGCAACTGTGAGTATTATAAAGTACACACACACACCTTATGCTGCAATAGAATGGCCACATGCTAAGCTCTCCTCCATCGCTCTAGCCCTGTCATGTCACTGATGTGAGCGTGGTAGTGATAGAGTAGCCCTCTCATGGTTATATCCCACTGACACAGTTGGCTCAATTAAATCCCCCAGTAAGTCAGTTAGTCATCCCACCATGGTAATGGTTTGTCTCACACCATACACCACAGGGCCAGATCCAGGGAGAGATAGAGAGGTAGTCATGGAGCGGGACTGGGAGATATAGAGAGAGGGGAGGGCCTGAAAGAAGGGAAGAGATGGGGAGTGGGGGTCGATCATAGCGTGTCACATTCCACATGCTGTCCCTGCACGCCCGGTTGGTCGGCTCACCAAAGGGAGATGGCGATCAAAGATATTACATTGTTTCCAGTCAATGGAGGGTCATTGACGCACAAGAACTAGAGGGTGAGGAAGCAAACTAAAACAACCTAAACAGTTTACATACATACACATTAAATCATGGAAGACTAGTTTCTGACTGCAGTGCCTCGTCTTGTCGCACTATCTTGTCCCTCCAACCTCTGTTATTGTTTCGTCCTGTCTCATGATCATGTTATGTCTGGAATGAAGAGATTCAGCCATGAGGTCACAGGAAACAGACTAACAGGCTATGGAACCCTGACCTGTTCACCGGACATGCTACCGTGTCCCAGACCTGCTGTTTTCAACTCTCTAGAGACAGCAGGAGCGATAGAGATACTCTGAATGATCGGCTATGAAAAGCCATCTGACATTTACTCCTGAGGTGCTGATCTGTTGCACCCTCTACAACCACTGTGATTATTATTATTTGACCATGCTGGTCATATATGAACATTGAACATTTTGGCCATGTTCTGTTATAATCTCAACCCAGCACAGCCAGAAGAAGACTGGCCACCCCACATAGCCTGGTTCCTCTTTAGGTTTCTTCCCAGGTTCTGGCCTTTCTAGGGAGTTTTTCCTAGCCACCATGCTTCTACACCTGCATTGCTTGCTGTTTGGGGTTTTAGGCTGGGTTTCTGTACAGCACTTTGACATCAGCTGATGTAAGAAGGGCTTTATAAATAAATGTGATTTGAAATTTGATTATGGAGTAGATAATGAAGATGGTCCAGTACAAGGAGATGTTTATTAGGATGGAGTGACGAGAGGACAGGATGGAAGGGGAAAGGCCTTGACTGCCTGAGGGCTTCCCTCAGAAGTCACACGCTATAAATTCCTCTGGGTCTTTGTTGCTGCTGCAGCACAGTCAGCTGACAGCTAGTAATGGCCCTCGCACAATCTCCAGCTTGCTCCATGACCTGAATGTCTTCTTTAACTGCAGGCATAGAGCAGGAACACATCTAGGGAAGTTGTTCTCAAACCTCTCCTTGGGATCCACAGTCATTTCACAATTTTGTTGTAGCCCTGAACTAACTTGCATGATTCACTTAGTCAAGGGCCTGATAAATAGTTGACAATTTAAATCAAATGTTAGCTGATGACAAGATCAAATGCATGGAACGATTATGGGTCCCCAGGAGCGGTTTGAGGACCCCTGCTCTAGGACATGGTCACAGTACAGTGGAGCAGCTAGGGTTAGGCCACAGTGGAGGAGGGTTTAGGACACTACATCCATGCATGCTAGTTTTGTATGGGATAATGTGTCAAACTGTATGTGTTGAACTTTGTCTGGACTGAGAATCTTTTTTTATGTTTTTAACTTTGTCATTGGGGAATTAGTTTGGCGCGATAACAAAGTAGACTTGAATAGTGGTAACGTGCCAGGAAGAGGGTTTCCAATGCCCAAAAGGCCAGTCTTTTGGTGCTTGTTATACCCTAGTCAAAACAGCAAGACAGGACTTCCATTCTTACTTTGCAGCATATAGCATGTCTGACATTTCTCCTTAAATGTATGTATGTTCATTTGTTCATAATACCATTCTAAATTTGACAAATGCTTCACAGCAGGCATGGAAAACATAGCAAAGCGGCCTTAGTAGTGGAAATCAATAACAGGGCTGAACTCTTCCAGTGTACAAAAGAGGAAAGGTCACAACAGCGAGAAGGGCCCCCTGTGGGGGAGACCCTGAATGTTCAGTACATTCTTGAGCCACATTTCTTGTTCCTGTGTCTTATTTTCTGTTGTTGGAACTCACTGTTGTGAGTTTGATCTGGTCAATAGGATGCTTGCAGGCAGCTACATGTGAATCTCGTAGGTTTGGCAGAGAGGAAGAAAGGATCCATGTTCTGTCCCCTTTTTGATTACAGTTCAGAGGCAACGCATCTCTCAGCTCGGCTCGTCTGTCGCTCTGTAAAAGATGCTACGTTATTGATGAGCTGACAGACAACCCAGAGAGAACCACTTAGTATTTAACACACACACACACTTAATGATGAACACACACTTAGTGACTACCATGTGGCGTTGAAGCGTGGCTAGCAATAGCTGGCACCGATTCGTGACCACCTACCTTATAGCTGTTGACGCCTGGGGCTCACGCATATATACACACACGTACGTTCTATTGACCTCCTGTGTCAGAGAGGGTGTAAATTCATTATGAAGTGGTTCCTGACTCTCTTCAAGCAGTTAATGGCCCTGCTGAGAAGATGAGTCAGGACTTGGGGCTCGTCGCTGAATGCCAACAGGCATCCTACTCAGGTCCCAGGGCGGAATATAGCCCTATCTTCAACATAACTTGGCTTGTCAAGCAAACATTGCTTTTCTATGCCTGTCCATTACCAAACTCAAAACCAAATATATAAATATATCCTTTCAATATAGGTGTTGTTGTAGTTGGTCATTAGCCATGGAGGAGCAGCTGACTTGATCTCTTCATATGTTTTCCTCCTCGGGGTCTTCTTGTGCCGGCTGGCTAGGAGGCTCCACTTCTATACAATGAACAATGAGACGGCAACATGACCATGGCTCGGTCACCTTGGAAACACTAATATTTGGCTATAACAGGGAGATGCATCCATCGGTGCACTACAGATGTGGTCTGACACTGACCGTGTGTAGACATAAAATATCAGTTATGTTCTTAGCTCATTGAATGGAATCCTTTGTGTCCTGCCCGTGTAGAAAGCTCATCAAATAAGTTGTCATTTCTCTTTATAACAGTCATGTATTTTTAATCCCCTGTACTTCTGTTGTCCCGTAGATTTGTTGGAGAAGTCCAGGGTTTGCAAGCAGCCAAGAGGAGAGAGAAACTTCCACATCTTCTACCAGCTTCTTTCTGGAGCTTCAGGTGACACCCTGAGTAAGTTATACACACAGTTATCGGTAACACTTCATTTGACACCAGTGCTTATAACACCTGCATGACAATGTCATTAACATGTCATGAAGCTTCATTGCATGTGTCACAACATGAATGTTTAAGATATGTAATGACACTTAGAAACGGTGCTAAATATAATGTCACGAGTTATCTTAGCGGAAGCATGTCTTGGTTACGTGACCATTACTTAAACATGAACCTGTGATTAAGTACAGAGAACAAAGACTGTGAAACCAGTATGGCTTATTTGTTCTCAGCTGGAGCTCAGCCACTGTTTGGCAGTATTGTTGAAGGAGAACAATATCATGGTGGACAAATATCAAATGACTTGATTTAGCAGCAGTTAATGTAGCCTGTAATCCAATACACCACGCAGTGGAATGGCTTTCTTTGATACCTGATACAGGCCTTTAAAGGTGCCCATTGAAACTGCTACTCTGAAATGTTTGCGTGCGTGTATAGCACCTGCACACCAGCATTGACTGAATAGGTCATGCTAAAGCCATGTGTGTCTTTCTGGCCCACAGCGAAGCTGAAGTTGGACAGAGACTTCAGTAAGTACAACTACCTGAGTCTGGATTCAGCCACCGTCAATGGACTAGACGACGCAGCAAGCTTTAGGACCGTCAGGGTGGGACACTCACTCACTCACTCACACTAATTCCTGTCTGTCATTGTAATTGTTGGTTTGGCTGAGGTGTAGGGTAAGGGCTGGTCTGAGCTCTTTATCTCCAGGGCAGGTTGATTGGATTAAGGTAACTCTTGTCCATGCCAACCTGCTCCTTACCAGCCAAGAGTTGATTATGGGCTAGCTGCCTCTACAGCCTCTCCCCCTGTTATGTAACTTCTATCTATATCCACTTTTTATTACTCAAAGAGGAATTTCACCTGCAGTGCAGGCCTTCCCAACAGTAAACAATAGCTAAATGCTTTAGAATACACAGTGGCAGTCTGGCTGCCCGTTTCTGTGCTGCTGTGGGAAACCTGAGGGAGAAACAGCAGCTGCATCCTCCCACACCGACATGTGGGGCTGTCGCTGCAGAGCATGGTCACAATGTGCAGCTTCTCAGCCCCTCTTCCTCTTGACTCACTTACTGTTGACAACACACAGAGGATGTTATGAGGTGCCTGCCTTCCTTTTATCCCAAACCACTGTCTTGCTGCCCTTGGACTCTGTGGAAGTGGTTGCGTCTCAAATATGGCCCTATTGCCTATACAATGCACCCTATGGGCCCTGGACAAAAGTATTGTAGGGTAAAGGGTGCCATTTGGGATGCGGGTTCCGTGTATTCTGTCATAGTACTTTTCTCAGTAAGGGAGCAGGCCACGTCTCAGCTGCAGTCCAACTCAACACGATTGAGTTCAGTGCTATACCACATAGGCCTCTCCACTGGATATGATGCTGTTGAAGGAGCCAAAGGCAGCCTGCTACAGTCTTCTCTCACCCTTGTTCACAACGGTGTCAAATCACAGTAACACACATTTCATAATTTAAAATATTTCCCCCACCACAGTCCACATCACTTTGCCCTCTGTCACTAGTTGTCTCGCTCTTCTCTCTCCAGTCCAGATACTCACTCTTCTTCCTGTTGTCCTTGTTACTAGTGTGTGTTTGATGTTGACTACATGTACATTGACTTCAGACTGAGGAGAATCACTGATCTTCAAATCACCTTGCATCCCAAATAACTACTCATTAACTGATCAAGATTAGTTATTCTGCACCTCGCCTTGGCTAAGTGTCTGATAGGCTGTTTCTCTCTATGTTCTCTCCCAGAATGCAATGCAGATTGTGGGTTTTATGGAGGATGAGGTGCAGTTGGTCCTAGAGCTGGTAGCAGCCGTCCTCAAATTGGGGAACATTGAGTTCAAACCAGAGTCCAGGGTCAACGGCTTCGACGAAAGCAGGGTCAAGGACAAGAATGGTGAGACAATGGTCTGACTGGACAACCAGCAGCTTTACGGTGGGCCACAATGTCCTGTTACAGTACACATGCATACACATCTCACTTTAAAAAAAAACTTTTGTGCCCACAACTTTTGTGCCCCTTTGGATAGCAAAGAATGTGGATTTCCCTTACACCTTGAAAATGTAAATATTATGTATTGTGGTTGTAGAAAATATTGTTTTTCTTTTGCATTGCAGGATGTATAAAATAAACGCTATAAAATAAGCATACTGTAACGTATCAGTTAGATTTAAACCACTGACCAATGGTAAACCTCTCCACAACAAATCATACCAGTAAGTTCCATCAGCAGTAGCTGATGTGTTGTTGCACTGCCCTCTACCTGTTAATGTTTCATTTCATGGTTTACTAAAGCCAGGTGTACACTACATGATTTTGGCCCCAATTTTAGCTGTCCCAGACAAGTTTTTGAGATCAAAACCAAAATCCCCTTGACAAGTGATCAGCAATAGCCCATGAGAGCTCGCCAGAACAGAAGCCAGTGAAATGATTGATGTTTTGCGGCACCCAGAACTCTGTAGACTCTCGAGCAGGAGCAATGACTACTACAAGTATGCATCTGTACTTGACTTTAACCAAAGCCAAAATGTCAAATTGTTACAGCTCTGAAGTACACAAGCAATATTATTAAATTCAAAATGTTGGCTAGACGTTTCAACACTGTCAAGCGTGAATGTCGGACTGAAAATGTTTGAGGCTGCTTTGAGCCAGACAGCGTGGTATCCAACAATCCTCATGACCAAGTGAAGAATCTTGTAGTGTGACCCCTGTCTGTGCCAGATAATTTAGTGTGCGCACCACTGCGTTGTCAAGACAAAACAACCTACAGGAAAGATGGTTGTTTAATGTGAGAGGCTCAGCGATGTTAGGATTTGAAAGTCATGTAGTGTCCACCCGGCTTAAGGGATGGATCGAAATTTAAAGAATGGTTAATGGGGGAGGGTCCTGCTTTTTCAATTTCAGTCAAGGGGAGGGTTTAGTATTTTTTTTAATCTAGTCCAGGGGAGGGACATGTAATTGGTAATCAATAAATTGTAAACATTTCTCAGTCTTTTAGAATTAGTTGCTAATTAGGCTATATATGGCTGTGTGCCCGAAACCTCCCCTCATCTGACTCTGCTGGGCACCCAATATCAAGTCTCAATCAAATGATCCATAAACTATAGGCTACGAACTGCATGCTCGGTGAAGCACAGTGCAAATTGTAGACGGGGCAATCTGTATTCAATACAGGAACGAAAACAAACCAGCACTGCTGTTCACGTCTTGCGCAAATCACAAAAGTGTCCCCAGTTCCGAGTTGGCCTACTTCTTCATAGAACAAAGGAATAACCTCAACCATATTCCAAAGACTGGCGACCTCGTGTGGAAGCGGTAGGAACTGTAAATAGGTTCCTATTAAATATCCAATGGCAAAGACAATATAGTGAACAAAGAGGGGGAAAAAAAAACTGAACAGTTAGTCCTCGGGGTTTTGCCTGCTACATAAGTTCTGTTATACTCAGAGACATGATTCAAACAGTTTTAGAAACTTCAGAATGTTTTCTATACAAATCTATGAATAATATGCATATCTTATTTTATTGGCATGAGTAGCAGGAAGTTGAAATTGGGCACGCTATTTATCCAAAAGTGAAAATTCTGCCCCCTAGCTTTAAGAGGTATTAAACTCAGTTTTTCACAATTCCTGACATTTAATCCTAGTAAGAAATTCCCTGTTTTAGGTCAGTTAGGGTCACCACTTTATTTTAAGAATGTGCAATGTTAGAATAATAGTAAAGGGATTTATTTCAGCTTTTATTTTCATCACATTCCCAGTGGGTCAGAAGTTTACATACACTCAATTAGAATTTGGTAGCATTGCCTTTAAATTGTTTAACTTGGGTCAAATGTTTCAGGTAGTCTTCCACAAGCTTCCCACAATAAATCGGGGGAATTTTGACCCATTCCTCCTGACAGAGCTGGTGTAACTGAGTCAGGTTTGTAGGCCTCCTTGCTCTCAAACGCTTTTTCAGCACTGCCCACAAATCCTCTGTAGGATTGAGGTCAGGGCTTTGATGGCCACTCCAATACCTTGACTTTGTTGTCCTTAAGCCATTTTGCCACAACTTTGGAAGTATGCTTGGGGTCATTGTCCATTTGGAAGACCCGTTTGCGACCAAGCTTTAACTTCCTGACTGATGTCGAGATGTTGGTTCAATAGATGCACATACTTTTACATCCTCATGATACCATCTATTTTGTGATGCGCACTAGTCCCTCCTGCAGCAAAGCACCCCCACAACATGATGCTGCCTCACCCGTGCTTCACAGTTGGGATGGTGTTCTTCGGCTTGCAATTGAAGCATTAGCCATGACACAATCAATAGAAAGGGCCAGCTCATGGGTGCTGAAAGTAGTCAAATTTGAGTAAGCATTTAAAGTCTTAATTTTAACAAGAGGGCTTTGTGAGGGAGTGTATTTATTCCTGTCTTAGAAGTAAGAGGTAGGCCTACCTGTTTGACAGATGACATTAGGTTATAGGCTGCAATGTCCATACATTTGTTGGTCAATTCCTCCACCCACCATGCACTCTTTAAATAGCCTACTTCTGTGTCAGTGAAGAGCTGTTCCGTTCAAACCAAGACTTGAATTGAAGGGATATGAGGGTATGCCATACGCCTACCTTTGAATGAAGGAAAATGGCAAAAAACGCAGGCCTACCCATTGTCAGGCTTTATTTTCTTCAAAATATTAAGCTATCTGATTTATATAATGTGATATTTAACAGTGCTTTGTGCTATTCTGTCTGGTGTGGAAATGAATGCCTAACTTTTGAAAGTACCATGCTCAGATTCTTAGTGATATCTCAGATTTAATTATTTGCAAACAGGGACAGTTTTGTTGCAAACAAGACACACTGATTTGACATTGGAGAAATATGACACGATGAACACACAAGCACACTCTCTGTCCATTCCTAGCCTGTAATTTCGGTAATTTGTGTGGTGTAACAAAATATCCTTCTAATTTTTAAAATGCTGTAAAACTGCATGAAATGTTCATAAAAGGCCATTTTTTTCTGGGACCTGCAAATACGATGACAGATGAATGCAATACTTTTACTATAAAGGAGATCCCACAACCTTCTGGCCTGCAGCTCTGTGCACTATCAAAATGCCTGTGTTGCTATGTAATGCTTACAGGACGAAGAATGGTTTCTGAAACTGCATGTCTCACGCTCTGGTCTGTCTGAGAAGTAAGGGTAAATGGTAGACATTATTTATTACCTTGGATATAGGGGATGGTCACTTGTTTTTATTCTTCAAGCATTCATAGAGGGTGTAGGTGGAATATGGAGGGCCATCCATTTTAAATTAGGTGAGGTCCGATTTTCTCCTTGTAACCCTTATGAATAACATTCACTCCTTAACTACAGTTTTCTATAGTATGCAATGTTTTCTGGTGGTAAGTACAGTACGCCTACTTATGTAACTGCTAACAGCTCTCCCCTATTAAGCTAATTTAATATTTTGCATGTCTGAATAACCCAGCCGTGACAACTTTGCATTCTTTCTTTGCAAACTCCTTTCTAATCTACAGGATACACTTAAGTGGAAGAAGTCCACATGGCCTGTGGTGTGAATCATGAAGTCCACACTTCTACTTTCTACATTAGGTTATTAATGGAATTTCCCCTTGTGACCATTTGACAGCTGTCACTATACACAAAGACATTTGTCAACAACACTACTCTTACATAAGACAATTGAGTGAGACAATTGACCTGTAAATAGCTAATTACATTAAGGCTAATGCACTAACTGCTCTTAAACATTACTCCGTCCGGCTGCTTTGGGGTATCCTGGCCAGGAGACAACACTGATCCTAAAGGAGATCGTCTGAGATCTCAGAGTAGATCACCTTATCTCTCTAAGGAAAGGGTTTAGCTAATGCCCTAATGGCTACCCACTTGAACTGTGATACTGGCATCAAGTGGCATTGTTGGTAAAGCTTAACATTAATATAGATTCCTTATTCACAGGGGATAGATTTCCTTTATTGAATTGTTTCATCTAGTCATTGCCTATTCTGTTTGCTATACAGCTATTCTTTGCCTACGGCCTGTATACAAAGCTCTATGATTGAGCGTTTGTGTCAGTTTTTCTGTCAGTGAGTTTCCTCTGCTCTATTTTCCAGACCTGAAGGAGATGTGTGAGCTGTTGGGGATTGAGCAGTCTGTGCTGGAGAGGGCTTTCAGCTACCGCACCGTGGAAGCCAAGATGGAGAAGGTGTCTACCACACTCAACGTGGCCCAGGTGAGAAGATCAGCACTGTATAGCATCACACTTCTTTAGTTCTATCTATTTAAACATGAGTGTGTATATAATGTATTATACAACGGGTGGTTCTAATTCTGATTGCTCATTGGTTAAAAGCGCTTTCCAGCCGGTGTCTATTCTACAAGTTACCACTGGCTAAAGCTATGACATTAAAATGCTTAATTACTCTGTTCCATCTGACTGTGCAATCCACTGTCTCATCAGCCCAGGCAGGGAAGTTATAAACTTGATCTCCACTATAAAAAGCATCTAGACATTATCTCACATTACTTTTAGGCCAAAATTTTGTTTTCAACAGCTGAGATTTGTATAAACCTTGCCGTCTGTCTCTCCGAAATTAGCAACATTGTTTCAATATTCAAATTTGATCTCCCACTGCCCCATAGTAATGAACGTGTAGGGGTCAGGAGGAGACAGACGGGCAGGCAGCGTTTCTCAACCAGTCGAAATCATGAAACAGCTGGCCTAATTTTTAAGGATTTATATACAAAGAAATATCAATTGAATAAAGTTAAAACAAAACAAAGTGCAGCTAGTTTGCAGTCTTTTCAACATCAGTTTGAAGTTATTGTGTTAGCTGTGTTGTGCTCTCTCATCAGATGAGCTAGCCATTTTCTATGTCGGCCCTAACAACACCTGTGCCAATATATCCTCCTAACACTGGCTTCTCAGGCTTTATCGCTTCATTAATGAATGCCACTTTTATCACCACACAGTACAGTGAGTGCATTGATTTTATGTATTTATTTTAGTAATATATATATTTTTGCAATATTTTTTTGCCAACTTACAAAAAAACATATGTAGACAAAATCAATAAACAACTTAACGTTTACATTCATACAATGTAATCCCACATGTTCCCATTGTATCCACACCCAGTGTTGGTTCTAATACTAGACTCTACCCCAAATGACACTGCATTGATTTTAGTGTGTATATTTGTTCCCTGTGGGACTTGAACCCACAACCTTGACTTTGCTAACGCCATACCCTCACCAACTGAGCCAAACAAGACCACCTGTCATCAGTGTATAGCAACACACTTACTTTCATGCACTGACAGACTAAGTCCCAGGGGATGTTTCACACTACAGTTGTGGGTGGATGAGAGGATTATTTCCCTTTGACTTAATTCTCTGGCTAGCTTACTTCCTATCCCCATCCACTGTATATGGAAACATGTCCATTATGGATGAGGATTTGGTGAATTCTCCCCTGGAAATTTGCAGAAATAGGCCAGGTTTTGGAGGTTAGTGAGTTCAGGCAGTCATGCACATTCATGTTTAGGACAAACAAATAGGAATAGAAGCTAGTTTCCTCTCCTTATGCTGGAGGCTTGAGTTCAGGCAACATTCAGTTGGTGATGAGAAGAAGAATGTCAGGGGCTAGTCCTCTCGCTAGTCCTCTCGCTAGTCCTCTCGCTAGTCCTCTCGCTAGTCCTCTCTCTAGTCCTCTCTCTAGTTCTCTCCCTGTTCTCCACAAAAGCAGCTTAAGAAGGGTAGTATGAAGGGATGAGCTTCACTCCTCCTGAAGTGTGATTTTAAACATCCTTGGCAGTTTTCTGGTCGACTGGTCCCAGATCTGTTTGTGCTGTGTTTCCATCTCCTAAATTGCTGTGAAAATGACCATAGGAGTTAACAAGACAGCACAAACAGATCTGGGACCAGGCTACAGATCTGACTCCTTGAGACCGGGACACCCTCCCCTGGTGGTACTGTGTGCTTTCTCTTATCTTCACAAACATCCGGCCAGATGGCGTAAACAGAAGGGTATATAAAGGCCAGGCTGAGACAATAAATCAGAGCACATTGGTTTGTGCCCTTGGAGGAACTATCGAACTAAAGGATCACCAGCTCATCCATAGCACATCACCTGCCCAAGCATCACCTCCTAGAAGTGTTTGTTTGTTAGGGAGGTTATTCCTGGTCCTGTCCATGTCACAGCGCTCTATCACTGAAAGTTCACCTCTTCCGGTGTGTGTTTGCGTGTGTGTGTTTTCATAAGGAATGACAGCCTTTCTCTACTCCAGTGTGGCTGTATGCCAGAGGATGAGCCTCCATAACTATAGGGATGCTATTCGGCCCACGCTAGGACACACCTCCTCAGACAGCTCAATGTATAATTCTGTTCCCTTGTGGATGGTTGGAATGAGAAACATTCTACAGCTGTAATTACAGCTCGACTGTAACTTCACATCCATAAAAACTGATCTATCCCTGCCCCAGTTGAATGCCACACTACTACAAGCATTTACCAGAGATATTTACTACAGCTATATTTCTCTGTGCATGAGAGCACTGAAATCTACTGAACAAAATGTGAAGTTTTGTCACAACACAATCCCATAGATGTCAACTTTTGAGGGAGTGTGTAATTGGCACGCTAACTGCAGGAATGTCCACCAGAGCTGTTTCCAGATAATTTAATGTTAATCTACCATAACCCGCCTTTAACAGTTTAAGTTCAAATTTTCCCCCGATGCCTTGAGAAGGATGAAATCATAACTTGAAGGCAGAACTCAGTGTCTCAGAGTGAGCAATGAGCTGTCGCCCAGTCTTAGCTATGATGTGGGCGTGCCCCAAGGGTCAATACCGGGGCCCCTCCTGTTCAGCCAGTATATTAATGATCTGCCTTCTGTCTGTACTGGGTCTGACTTTCAAATGTATGCAGATGTTACAGTGATATACAAGTTCAAACAGGTGCCATTAATACAGGTAATGAGTGGAGGACAGAGGAGCCTCTTAAAGAAGTTACAGGTCTGTGAGAGCCAGAAATCTTGCTTGTTTGTAGGTGACCAAACACTTATTTTCTACCATAATTTGCAAATAAATTCATAAAAAATCATACAATGTGATTTCCTGGATATTTTTTCTCATTTTGTCTGTCATAGTTGAAGTGTACCTTTGATCAAAATTACAGGCCTCTCTCATCTTTTTAAGTGGGAGAACTTGCACAATTGGTGGCTGACTAAATACTTTTTTGCCCCACTGTATGTGCATGCAAAGAGCAAACAACAAGTTGCACAAGAACTCACTACTGTAATGGTCCAGGTTACAAAGTGGCTCAGTGACTCGTGTTTGCATCTCAATGCAAAAAAAACTGTTTGCATGTTCAACAGCCTGATCAATTTTATGTGATCAAGATGTGTCGCGCTGCATGAGGCAAATTGTGGTCACAGCAGCTACTAACTGGTTATCTTATCCATGCGCCTACTTTTTTTTAAAAGGTATCTGTGACTGCATTCCCGGTCCTGTGAAATCAATAAATTAGGGCCTAATGAATTTATTTCAAATGACTGATTTCCTTATATGAACTGTAACTACAATCTTTAATTGTTGCATTTTGCATTTATATTTTTGTTCAATGTATGGTGCTTTCTGAAAGGATTCACTTCCACATTTTGTTACATTACAATTTATTTTAAAATGTATTAAATTGTTTGTGCATCCATCTACACACACTACCCCATAATGACAAAGCCCAAAAAATAAAACATCTCAATTTTTGCTAATGTATTAAAACTTGTTATTTCTGCAATCCAGCTAACGGAATCGATATGACAACTACCAGTGAAAATAGAGGGCGCCAAATTCAAACCACAGAAATCTCATAATTACAATTCCTAAAACATACATGTGTTTTATATAATTTTAAAGTTAATCTTGTTGTTAATCCCACCAAAGTGTCGGATTTTCAAATATGCTTTTCAGCAAAAGCACTACAAACGATTATGTTAGGTCTCCACCAAACCACAATAAGCACAGTCATTTTCTAGCGAAATATAGCATTCACAAAAAGCAGAAATAGAGAAAATTAATCACTAACCTTGAATTATCTTCATCAGATGACACTCATAGGACTTCATGTTACACAATACATACATGCATGTTTTGTTTGATAAAGTTCATATTTATATAAAAAAATCTGAGTTTACATTGGCGTATTAGATTCACTAGTTCCAAAAACATCAAGTGATTTTGCATAGCCACATCGTTTCAACAGAAATACTCATCATAAATGTAGATGATAATACAAGTTATACACATGGAATTATAGATATACCTCTCCTTAATGCAACCGCTGTGTCAGATTTTCTTTTAAATTACGGAAAAATCAACCCATGCAATAATCTGAGACGGAGCTCAGAACAGAAGCCAAATTAGCCGCCATGTTGGAGTCAACAGAAACCAGAAAATACATGACAAATGTTTCCTTACCTTTGATGAACTTCATCAGAATGCAGTCCTAGGAATCCCAGGTCCACAATAAATGCTTGATTTGTTCGAAAATGTCCATTATTTATGTCCAATTAGCTACTTTGGTTAGCGCGTTTGGTAAACAATTCCAAAGTCACAAAGCACATCCACTATAACGTGATGAAATGTCCAAAAGTTCCGTAACAGTCAGTAGAAACATGTCAAACAATGTACTGAATCAATCTTTAGAATGTTGTTTACATTAGAATGACTTCAGATGACCGGTGGAACGCAGGTCCTTCCCCTGTGAACGCGCATGGTGAAAGCATGGTCAACTTGTGGCAGTGGTGACTATTTCCTGTCTCATTCGACCCCCCTTCTCATTAGTCATCAGACAAAGTTCTATTGACTGTTGACATCTAGTGGAAGGCGTAGGAAGTCAAAACTCATCCATATCTCGCTGTAATTTCAATGAGAGCTTGGTTGAAAATCTGCCACCCCCGATAAAATACAAACAGGAAGTGGAATTTCTCAGGTTTTTGTCTGCAATATGAGTTCTGTTATACTCACAGGCATAATTCAAACAGTTTTAGAAACTTCAGAGTGTTTTCAATACAATAATAATAATAATAATATGCATATATTAGCAACTGAGACTGAGGAGCTGGCCGTTTACAATGGGCACCTTTTCATCCAAGCTACTCAATACTGCCCCTGCAGCCATAAAAAGTTAAAATAGCAAATGGAAATATCACATTTACTTAAGTATTCAGACCCTTTGTTGAAGCACTTTTGGCAGCGATTACAGCCTCGAGTCTTCTTGGGTAGGACGCTAAAAGCTTGGCACACCTGCATTTGTTGTTTCTCTCCCATTCTTCACCACAGATCCTCCCAAGCTCTGTCAGGTTGGATGGGGAGCGTTGCTGCACAGCTATTTTCAGGTCTCTCCAGAGATGTTCGATTGGTTTCAAGTCTGGGCTCTGGCTGGACCACTCAAGGACATTCAGAGACTTGTCCCGAAGCCCCTCCTGCATTGTCTTGGATGTGTGCTTATGGTTGTTGTCCTGTTGGAAGGTGAACCTTAACCTGCTCAGGAACTCAGACTGGGGCTTTCATAAAGGATCTCTCTATACTTTGCTCTGTTCATATTTCCCTCGATCTTGACTTGTCTCCCAGTCCCTGCCACGGAAAAACAATCCGACAGTATGATGCTGCCGCCGCCATGCTTCACCGTAGGGATGGTGCCAGGTTTCTTCCAGACGTGATGCTTGGCATTCAGGCCAAATAGTTCAATCTTGTTTTCATTAGACCAGAGAATCTTGTTTCTCATGGTCTGAGTCTTTAGGTGCCTTTTGGCAAACTCCAAGCGAGCTGTCATGTGCCTTTTACTGAGGAGTGTCTTCCGTCTGGCCACTCTACAATAAAGGCCTTATTGCTGGAGTCTTACAGAGATGGTTGTCCTTCTGGAAGGTTCTCCCATCTCCCCAGAAGAACTCTGGAGTGCTGTCAGTGACAATTGAGTTCTTGGACTCCTTCCTGACAAAGGCCCTGCCCCACCGATTGCTCAGTTTGGCCAGGCGGCCAGCTCTAGGAAGAGTCTTGGGGGTTCCAAATTTCTTATATTTAACAATGGAGGCCACTGTGTTCTTGGGGACCTTCAATGCTGCAGACATTGTTTGGTACCCTGTGCCTCAACACAATCTTGTCTCGGAGCTCTACGGACAATTCCTTCTGCCTCGTGGCTTGGTTTTTGCTCTGACATGCACTGTCAACTGTAGGACCTTACATAGACCGACAGGTGTGTGCCTTTCCAAATCAAGGTAAATCAATTGAATTTACCACAGGTGGACTCCAATAAAGTTGTAGAAACATCTCAAGGATGATCAATGGAAACCGGATGCACCTGAGCTCAATTTCAAGTCTCATAGCAAAGGGCCTGAATACTTATTTACGTAAGGTATTTCAGTTTTTTATTTTTACAAGTCTGCAAGAATTTCTAAACCTGTTTTTGCTTTGTCATTATGGAGTACTGTTTGTAGATAGAGGATTATTTTATTTATTTAACCATTTTATAATGAGGCTAACGTAACAAAATGTGGAAAAAATCGCTGTATAAAGGCGCTGTATACTAAGCCCTCATTTGTGATTTGCTAGGCCTACTATGCCCGTGATGCCCTGGCCAAAAACCTCTACAGCCGTCTGTTCAGCTGGCTGGTCACCAGGATCAATGAAAGCATCAAGGTAGGTCTGGTCTCATTAAATGAGCCAGATTTGTCAACTATTATTCTATAAGCCATTGACTGTAAAGATATAAGCAGATTTAATGAGTGTCACTAAGACAGGACTATCATTTTTTATGTATCTTCTACTTTCTATTTCTCCTCTCAGGCTCAGGCCAAAACACGCCACAAGGTGATGGGAGTCCTGGACATCTATGGTTTTGAAATATTTGAGGTAAGAGTAATGGCTCAGTTTGGCAAATGGGTCCCTGGCCTAAATGGACGGAAATACCTCACACGACCCCTCACCCATGAGCAGAAGCATATTGTTTGCCTAAAACAAAGAACTTGTGTGGTTTCATGAGATTATACATTTGACATAAACAACTAGCAACTAAACTTCCATGTGTGTGTTTTTAAGTTGATCTCAAGTTCATGTACCTAATGTGCCTGACTGTTCCCCACTCATTGTGAAGTCGTTCCATTCCTCTCTACTGAATGTTGTTGTGTCTGGGCCGACAGGATGGAGTAAGTACACCTGCCGAGAGTGTGCAGTGTGCATGCTGCGATCTATCTTCAAGTCTTAATTCAGATCCTCATCTATAACAGGACTTCCATTGTGTTTTTTTGTGGTGGGATATGAAGGAGTACTGGTGCATCTTAAGTGAAGGAGAGGACATTCAATAGACATTCAGAGCTACACTCTTTCTGAAGAGTGTATGAAGTAGCCTGGTCCCAGATCTGTTTGTGCTGTCTTGTCAACTCCTATGGTCCTCGTCATGCCAAGTGTTTGGCAAGGCTGCACAAACAGATCTGAGACCAGGTTATGTATGAACACTCTCCTTCTGTTGCCATGTGTGGCCTGCTTTTCCTGACCAAAGGTGTCCAGCACACCCTTCGCCCCATATTGATGCTGTTCTAACCCACTGTAACCTAAGCAAATGGAGTGATATTGTTTCCTAACCCAACCAACGCTGATGCTGTTTGCCAAGTAGGGTTGATTGCAATGAAAAACTAACTGGTCATCTTAATTAATAGGAAAAGGGGATAATTTTCATAATTTGGGTTTTGAAATGGTTAACAAACTGTCTTTCATACTCGCTGTTCAACACCTTTGAAACAAGTTTATGATTAACACTGAAGCTTTACCGAGATTAGTTTACATGTATTCATGATAAGAAACACAGGTAGGATTTTATGATCAGGCAGCTATTTGTCTTATTGTCCAAAGACACTGTCCTTTGTTTGTTCAAGAGTGGTTGTAAAGCAATGAGGAATGTCACCAAGGAATAGAAAGTTATAGACCCATTCTGCTTGGTTGGTTGCCTAGATTGGTAGCTAGCATTGCCTCAGTTTTATAGTAGATCAGTTACCACAGTAGTTCAGAGAGAAAATAGATTATCTCGGTTTGTTTGGAAAGAGACATTTTATTTGTTGGCGTGACATTGCAGTGAAGGAATGGAGCTCGAGCAATTATGGAGCCAGCCCGGGTCTGTTTGGCATTACCTTAGTGTGATCCAACAAGTGGGACAAAGGGGAAGAAGGCCCCCGGAAGTGACCCGGAAGCTTATTGAACGGCTGCATGACAACACAGAAACAGATGGTGCATTTCACAGTGGCAGGCAGATGAGAGAGTACTGCATGTGGTGCCATATGGTACCCTGCTGTTTGCATCTGGACAGCCTAAATGTGGCCTAATGACCGAACATGAGTCTAAATGGTATCTATGGGTGTTCTCCTCTACAGGACAACAGCTTTGAACAGTTCATCATCAACTACTGCAACGAGAAGCTTCAGCAGATCTTCATCGAACTGACGCTACGTGAAGAGCAGGAGGAGTACGTGAGAGAGGTAAGGAACGGTTCCCCGTTTCCCTCACTGGGGACAACAGGGCTGTAGAGCACACTGTATCAAAACGTGTAGAAACAGAATAAAAATGAGTGTTACTTATTGCACCACACAGTACAGGTGGTCCCTCCCTTTTTCAGTCTAGTTTCTTAAGTTTGGTGTCTAATGAACATGACCCAATCTACTGGCATCCACAGAGGAGGGAGTTGCCCCATAAAGCCATCCACCTTGCACCGTTCACCCACAACCATAGCACCCTCTGCCCCCCTGACACCTCTACACGCTAACAGGTCCATTTGTAGTTTGAGCCAGGCCTGTCAACCAGTGTTCTAGTACGTCTGGGCTGTGATGTTGACCATGCCTATATCACGCTGTTTTGTCCAGTCGCTCCCGTTCACTTCATGTATCTCTTGCTCTTTCACTCTTTTCTTTCCTCTCTGCCTCTGTAGCCCATTGCACTTCCTCCATGTTCTATTGTCCACCTCATTTATCGCTCTAGTCCTCTCTCTCCCTCAACCTTCTCTCCTGCTTTCTTCACCACTCTTTCCATCCTCTCCTCTCCTCTCCTCTCCTCTCCTCTCCTCTCCTCTCCTCTCCTCTCCTCTCCTCTCCTCTCCTCTCCTCTGTGGGTTTGGGGACTGAAGTGATCCTTCACTCCAGCAGGGGTAAACAGACTTCTTTCCCTGGGGCTCAGGCCTCTGTTTGCTTTCAGAGCTCTAAGTATGTGAGTGCTGCTCCCTTGACCTCCCCTCCATGATATTCCATTGCCTGGCCTCGCTCCACATCAGTGCATGGGAAAATGCTACACTGTGGGAGACGGGAGGGATGCAGAATCCGGATGCAGAATCCGCATCCCCACATGGCTAACCCAGCCCCGCCCCCAAACCTGGTCTCCCTGTCTGTCACACAGACCAAGTCGGCCAGAACCACCAGTTACCAGCCCTGACAAGCCCTGTGGTTCGGCACCATTTTTAATGTTGTCCAAACAGGCACGCTCTTTCAGAAACATGCTGTGCTCTTGAGTCTTGTGCTATTATTGAAGTGTATATAAATGTGTATACATTGAATAGAAAATATATTTTAAGGACTCTTACTGTTTAAACCCCAAGCTACAGCTGTGTTAAACCAACAACAGCAGATCTGACTGAATGGCTTTGGTCAGTCAGGCCAGACAAATGTTTTAGATACTATCAGATATGGTGAACTGCTTAAATGAAAATTCCACCCAAAACTATCTTTTAGTATTTGTTTCAGTAATCCATTGTTGATATAGTCCCAAAATGTTTTGCGTGTCAGCAATCAAGTTTTCTATATATACACACTACCGTTCAAAAGTTTGGGGTCACTTAGAAATGTCCTGGTTTTCCTGATATTCCTGGAATATCTACATAGGCGTACAGAGCCCCATTATCAGCAATCATCACTTCTGTGTTCCAACGCCATGTTGTGTTAACCTTTCTGATCTCCCCATCCCGGATCCGGGTTCGTGAATACAGACTCAAGCTCATTACCATAACGCAACGTTAACTATTCATGAAAATCGCAAATGAAATGAAATAAATATGCTTGCTCTCAAGCTTAGCATTTTGTTAACAACACTGTCATCTCAGATTTTCAAAATATGCTTCTCAACCATTGCAAAACAAGCATTTGTGTAACAGTATTGATGGCTAACGTAGCATTTAGCATTAGCATTCAGCTGGCAACATTTACACAAAAAAACAGAAAAGCATTCAAAAAAATCATTTACCTTTGAAGAACTTCAGATGTTTTCAATGAGGAGACTCTCAGATAGCAAATGTTCAGTTTTTCCTGAAAGATTATTTGTTTAGGACAAATCGCTCCGTTTTCTGCGTCACGTTTAGCTATGAAAAAACCCCTGTATCCAGGATTGTGTAAATCTATCAGCAAGCTCATTAGCATAACACAACGTTAACTATTTATGAAAATCGCAAATGAAATGAAATAAATATGCCATCTCTCAAGCTTAGCCTTTTGTAAACAACACTGTCATCTCAGATTTTCAAAATATGCTTCTCAACCATAGGAAAACAATCATTTGTGTAAAAGTAGCTAGCTAGAGTTAGCATTTCGCGTTAGCATTTAGCGTTAGCATTAGCGTTAGCATCCAGCACGCAACATTAACAAAAACATAAAAGCCTTCAAATAAAATCATTTACCTTTGAAGAACTTCTGATGTTTTCAATGAGGATACTCTCAGTTAGATAGCAGATGCTCAGTTTTTCCAAAAAGATTCCTTGTGTATTAGAAATAGCTCCGTTTTATACATCACATTTGGCTACCAAAAAAAATCCATAAATTCAGTCCTCAAAACGCAAACTTTTTTCCAAATTAACTCCATAATATCGACTGAAAACATGGCAAACGTTGTTTAGAATCAATCCTCAAGGTGTTTTTCACATATCTCTTCATTGATACATCGTTCTTGGACACATGCTTTCTCTCCTGAATCCCAGGAGAAAATGCCCGCACCTGAAGATTACGCACAAATTTAGACAAAGGACACCGGGCGGACCTCTGGAAAATGTAGTCTCTTATGGCCAATCTTCCAATGATATGCCTACAAATACGTCACAATGCTGCTAAGACCTTGGGCGAACGACAGAAAGTGTAGGCTCATTCCTTGCGCAATCACAGCCATATAAGGAGAGAATGGAAAACAGAGCTTCAGAAATTCTGCTAATTCCTGGGTGATGCATCATCTTGGTTTCGCCTGTAGAATGAGTTCTGGGGCACTTACAGACAAAATCTTTGCAGATTCTGAAACTTCAGAGTGTGTTCTTTCCAAACCTGTCAAGAATATGCATAGTCGAGCATCTTTTCGTGACAAAATATCGCGCTTAAAACGGGAACGTTTTTTATCCAAAAATGAAATAGCGCCCCTAGAGCTCTAAGAGGTTAACTAATCCAAGTTTATCATTTTAAAAGGCTAATTGATCATTAGAAAACCCTTTTGCAATTATGTTAATAACCCAGCTGAAAACTGCTGTTCTGATTAAAGAAGCAATAAAACATCTTTAGACTTGTTGAGTATCTGGAGCATCAGCATTTGGGGGTTCGATTACAGGCTCAAATTGGCCAGAAACAAAGACATTTCTTCTGAAACTCGTCAGTCTATTCTTGTTCTGAGAAATGAAGACTATTCCATGTACGAGAAAAGATCTCCTACAACGCTTTGTACTACTCCCTTCACAGAACAGCGCCAATCAGAATAGGTAAAGGAGTGGGAGGCCCCGGTGCACAACTGAGCAAGAGGACAAGTACATTAGAGTGTCTAGTTTGAGAAACAGATGCCTCACAAGTCCTCAACTGGCAGCTTCATTAAATGGTACCCGCAAAACACCATTCTCAACATCAACAGTGAAGAGGCAACTCCGGGATGCTGGCCTTCTAGGCAGAGTTGCGAAGAAAAAGTCATATCTCTGACTAGCCAATAAAAATAAAAGATGAAGATGGACAAAAGAACACAGACACTGGACAGAGATATGGCTTTTCTTTGCAACCCTGCCTAGAAGGCCAGCATCGCGGAGTTGCCTCTTCACTGTTAACGTTGAGACTGGTCTTTTGCGGGTACTATTTGGTTGCAGATAATGGGCCTCTGTATGCCTATGTAGGTATTCCAGCTACAGTAGTCATTCACAACATTAACAATGTCTGCACTATATTTCTGATCAATTTGTTATTTTAATGTACAAAAGTTTAGGGTCACTTAGAAATGTCCTTGTTTTTGAAATAAAAGTGTTGTTTTGTTTTTTTACGGTAGTTTATATATAACTTTCACGTGATAGAAATACAGCCGGTATGATGCATTTTGATTCTCTGTTCTGTAAGTTGTTGACTAAATAGAGCCCCACCGTTGAGGTGTCATAATACCCCTAAAACCTAGCGGTCAAACATTGAAATGGTTCCATTCATTTTTTTCTAACATTAGACATGCAAGACTACACATCCCTGCAAGCTCCTGCATGTCATCTCTAGCTGATACCTTTGCTAACAGGTATTGTGTCAATTTAAAACTTACACAAGACAGTTCACAGAATTGTCCACTTAAAGAAATGTAGCAAATTAATGAATTACTACTTTTATCTAAAAATATGTAGTTTGCCTTGTAGTTTGCCTTTGCCTTCATTCGTTCGTCTCGTCCAGAATCATGGAATTTGTAGTTCTTTATGATAGCCGCATTAGCAGCTAATTAGTATTTCGATTTTTTTGGGGGGGGTAAATACAAGCAAATATATTGATAAAAGTAATCTTGTCCTAGAGAGATTTACACAGTTATCAGAACATCACGCCAGGACAAGCCTACACAGAACAGCCCTTATTTGAAGGTTTTCTAAAATCCCTTATGGGAAAAACGAATGGTGGATAAACAATTGGAACCATCTCCGTGTGTGACCGCTAGGTTATATGGGTATTATGACTCGTACTGTGGTACTCTATGGCCCATTGGTTAGCTGCCTGTCTGAGAGTCTTGAAGGTCAGTGGGTTTATCTCTTAAGCCACTCAGGTCTGTATAAGTAAGTCTAGGTTGAGGTCAGGATTACACTACAGGACAATGCTTTGTTAGAAAGCTCAAGACATAAGTGAAAGTTAGTGGGGAAAAAGAGAATATAGTAACCTGTTTGTAAACTCTTGGTCTCTGTTTGTGACAGGGCATTGAATGGACCAACATTGAGTATTTCAACAACGCCATTATCTGTGACCTCATTGAGAATGTAAGTTGGTCTCCCTCAATGTCATCTGATTCTTGTAAAGCAAAACAAAGCAATTTCACAATAATCATGAATAATTACCTTGAAACAATTTTCCATGATATACACATGGTTTATCGCTAATGACCAGACATGATTACCTCAAATATGGGTTAACTTTGGGCTGTAATCACAGTTGACTCTGTTTAGAACAATTATAATACTGTATCGTACATTTAGAGTTTATTTTGAAAATGGTATTCTCAGAATAATATGTTAAGAGGAATGTGTTATAATAATCCCACTCTCTCCTCTCCTTCTCTGTTGCAGAACCAGAATGGTATCCTGGCCATGTTGGATGAGGAATGTCTCAGGCCAGGCACAGTGACTGATGACACCTTCCTAGACAAGCTCAACACCATCTGTGCTGAGCACCAGCACTTTGAGAGTCGCCTCAGCAAGAACTCCAAGTTCCTGACAGACCACAGCTTGCCTCACAGCTGCTTCCGCATCCAACACTACGCTGGGAAAGTAGGGAGGAGAAACACACTTTACATATACTGGGAGACTGTGTGGGACCCAGGGTTGGGGTCAATTCCATTTCAATTCAGGAAGTGAACTGAAATTTCCAAGTCCAATTTTAGGTTTATTTCCTGATTTGACTGAATTGAAATGGATAAATTAACCCCATCACTGGGGGGACCCGAATTAAACTGAATCATAGACATTTATAACCTAGATATGACACTCTGGTAATCACTGGCGAGGAGAAAAGATAGGATCAATACTGATTATAGTCACACGAGCAGAGTGGAGAGGAGTGTGCAGATTGGGTTAAGAGCATTACCTGGAGTGCATCACATGCAGTGATTGTAAAAATAAAAAAATATCAGTAATGCAGAGGTTTTCCTTGACACATGATGGACCAGAATAGCCCAGAATATATCCTGCTTTAAAGACACTCTGGATAAATAGACTTATAATCCCCATTTGGTCAACATCCCCCACAAACAGTGCTGCATTTGTATTAATCGGATTCAATCCATGGCAAGTATTTCCTCAGGATGAGTTTAGGATTGACAGTAAAGTACTACTACTCCTCCTCTCTCTGGGTTGTCGTTCTTTTTATGGGGCAATAACAGATTTTCCTGTGCTTTATGTCTGAGTATTTTCATCACTGTCTTAGTGTTATCATAATTGTCTTCTGGTCTAGGTGCTGTACCGTGTGGAGGGCTTTGTAGACAAGAACAATGACCTGCTGTACAGAGACCTGTCTCAGGCCATGTACAAGGCCACCCACAGTCTGATGAGACAGCTGTTTCCTGAGGGAAACCCTGCAAAGGTCAACCTGAAGAGACCCCCCACCGCAGGCTTCCAGTTCAAGGCCTCTGTAGGGGGACTAATGAGGAACCTGCAGACCAAGAACCCCAACTACATCAGGTACAGTAAACCTAGAACCCCACCTACATCAGGTAAATTACCGTTCACTCTGAGGATCACGTATTCAAAAGGAACAGTGTTGTGATCAGAAAGAAATCTAAGATCCTTGGGGCAGTATTCTGAGATCTGTGTTAACTCTGATCAGGTCCAGTGACTACCATTGCATGTTCATGCAATAGTGTCTGACTGTCTGTCTGTTCTCCTCAGGTGCATCAAGCCCAACGATAAGAAGGCAGCCCACATCTTCACCGACTCACTGGTGTGTCACCAGGTGCGTTACCTGGGTCTGATGGAGAATGTGCGTGTGAGGAGGGCAGGCTATGCATTCCGCCAGCCCTACGAGCCCTGTCTGGAGCGGTACAAGATGCTCTGCAAGCAGACCTGGCCTCACTGGAGAGGACCCGCGAGGTATGACCTCAGCTCTGCCTTTACAGAAATACTGTAGTTATTATCAGCCTGTTGGGAATATTTTATTTACCATGTGATGATCATCGAGTAAAAATATCTACCTCTTCCTCAATCAAATCAATCTAATGTATTTATTAAGCCTTTTTACATCAGCAGTTTTCACGAAGGGCTTTTACAGTTTCCTTTCCCATGTTTAGCAGTGTTCTAACTGGATAACAATGTAGCAACAGCAGTATAGTCATCCATGGATGAATTGCCCATTCATATCCCACCATGATACAATGATGTCAACAAGCTGTTTTGGGTTGGCTACATCTGGTTGCACTGGGGTGACTATCAGACCATCTAACAGCTCAGCAATTTCCTTTACTTCGTCCAGGGCATGTTGAGGCAGTTGCACCATATCTCTGCTGTGTGCCAATATCACTCTAAGTCATGTTGCACTCACTGTAAAGGTATTAGGGATGGGCACGGTTAATCAAACAGACTTTAGTATTTGGTTACCTGAGCGAACATTTTTTTGCGGGGAAAAAAAAATCGAGGCCTATTTTAACAATGAAAAAGCTTTGTCTAAATTATCCTTGTGACATTTTTACCTACAAGGATATACCGTGACATTTGAAATTATTAATTTAAATAAAACAAACTTTTGAATATAGTTTTTATAATGGTGCATTGAGCTACCGCTGCTCATTCAGCCCTGCAGACAGCCCTGACAACGGTATTTACTTAAAATAGCATTTCCACAATACATGGCACAGATCAATGCAAAACACTCACCAGAAACCCTTTTCAGAATCAGTTCTATCATGGCGTAAATCAGCCTTTTCTTTCGCTTTTGATTTTAGACAAACTACTGGAGGAAAGGTAGCATGTCCGGCCCTGCCATATGCATTTGCATCATTCTGATTGGTCGAGAGTCAAAGCAAAACATTTTCTATTTTTTTTTGTTACTATCCGGATATCTTATGTCATATTGTTTTACTAGTCAGTTAAGAACATTCTTATTTATAATGACGGCCTACTCCGGACGACGCTGGGCCAATTGTGCACCACCCTATGGGACTACCAATCACGGCCGGATGTGATACAGCCTAGATTCGAACCAGGTACTATAGTGACGCCTCTTGCACTGAGATGCAGTGCCTTAGACCACTGTGCCACGCTTGAGCCCCAATCACTTGGGAGCCCATATCATTTGAATAGTGAAATAATTTCAAATACCTATCCCTAAAATGTATTACATCGATTCCTATCTGATGTGGATTATACACAACAGCATATTTGGTGTCTATACTCCTTATATGGTGTGTAAGTGGTTCATGAGGTTACAACATGTTTTCCTCCCACATGTTACTTCAGATATAGACTGTTATCGTCGTAGAATGGCATTCTTGCCGCCTGTGTTCTCTCTGCCTTATCCGATCCATCTACCCTCTGTCTCTTCCTCTCCCTCGGTCCGTCTCTCCCTCTCCCTCGGTCTGTCTCTCCCTTTAGTCCCCTATCTTTTGTCCTTTCCGCTTCATCATAACTGTCCCCATGTTGTACCTTTAATCATGTACATGACACATGTCTAACTAGTTAAGAGAAGGGTCGTAACAGAATAGTCAAGAGCTGTACCTCTGTCTCCTTGTAGGGATGGAGTGGAGGTGCTGCTGACAGACTGTTCTGTTCCAGCTGAGGAGTTTGCCTACGGACGCTCCAAAATCTTCATCAGGAACCCCAGAACGGTAGCATGACATGATATACCATGATATTGCAGAGGCACACCCAGTTGATCTGGACCCTCTTACTGTGTTGGATAGTATTAATGGTACTACGTGATTGTTTCAATTTAAAAAATAATAATTATGACATAAGTCACATCCTTGGCGGTAACCCTTAACCTTGGAAAGAGCAGCATGCTCTGTAACTTGTCCAGTTTTATTAGTACAGAAGATGTAGCCATAGATCACAAATGTGAGGAGACTGATGTATTAATGTACAGATAGACTAATGCCAGAATCCAGTTGGCTGATGCTCTCATGCTTGACCTGCGTTAAAAGGCTTCTAGAAGAAGGAAGTCGTGCCCCTCTCTACTAATTACGACGCTTAACCAACATTATGGAACATTCTGAGAACACATGGCTTCACTTATCCATTATACAGTGGCTCAGATAGGAGCATGTGGGAAAAAGAGGAACATTTAGGCCTAGTCTTCATAGCATCATGGGCTTTTAGAAACTGTAGTGGTGGGTGGAACAACATACTCTTTAGTCAGTCCAGGAGCCAGCCTAAACAAAGCCTGATCTCAAAGGGGTTTGTCCTTATCTTTGATCTACTGTACCTTCTTAGCAGATTAGCTAGGTATCTCCATCTCTCAGCTGTACAGTGAAGGTTCAGTCAGGCTGGTGGTATGGTGGGGTCTAGTCTAGGTCACTGAACTCCCATCTCCTAGATCTGTCTTTGAGGTGGAGGAAATGTTTGGGCACATATAGAAGCCCCTTATCACTCTCAAGATCTTGTGCCGCTTCCAAAACCACACAATATTGTTAAAAAATGGCATCCTGTCTCATTGAACATGTCCGCTCATTCCTAAATTGTACAGACTATGCTGGCGTCCCTAGTATCATAGTACATGTTGATGTTCCTATCATCCTCTTGATGCCCACCCTCTTCCTGTGTCCCCAGCTGTTCACCCTGGAGGAGAGGAGAAGAGTGTGTCTGGAGGACCTGGCCACCCTGATTCAGAAGATCTACCGGGGGTGGAAGTGTCGTACTCACTTCCTCCTGCTGAAGAAAAGCCAGGTGGTGGTAGCAGCCTGGTACCGCAGATATGCAGTGAGTTAGCTTGTCTCACCTATGGACATGCAGGCACACACAACTTCAACTTTCCCAAAGTCCCCAGGTTTTCCAGAAATTCTAGTTTGGATGATTCTCAGAATCAGTAGGGGAAAGGCAGGAAGAGAATCATGATTCCTCTCCTATTCATTTCTGCTGTTGTACAGGTGTAGGTTCTTCATTTAACCAGTTTCTCACAGCAGGAAAATAATACTGCAGTAACAGGAAATGTGAATTATTGTGTGGATCATAATTAATGGACATTTTTGTGTGAGTTGATACATTTCTACAAATCAAGTCTACATTTTTTTAAAGTGGAAATTACAAACTTTAGAAGCCTTTTTAAAACTCGAATACACTACAAGTTTACATTTCCTACTATTCAGGAAATGTCATGCAACAGGGTGGTCAAATTAAATTCCCACATCTGTATTATGCTAGCTATAGATTTTAGATTACTGAAGTTCGAATTGACTTGTCTATTGAGCTCAGTGTTTTTTGCCTTGTCCTGTTTCAGCAACAAAAGAAATATGTGAAGATCAAGAGTGCTACACTAGTGATGCAGTCCTTCACCAGAGGGTGGAAGGTATGTCTATGTCAGCATGCTAGTCAAACACTATACGAATGCATATTTTTCTTTGATAACATTGCAGTAATGGTATGTTTTTAAACAAATTGTTTTTCTCCAGGCCCGCAAGATCTTGCGACAGCTGAAATACGAGAAGAGATGCAAGGAGGCAGTGACTACCATTGCAGCGTACTGGCACGGGACCCAGGTACTGGCTCAAACACTACCTAATGGCAACATAACAATTAGACAATGTAAAGATGTGTAGAATGAAGATATTGGGAAGAAAATTGATGGACTATTGATTATGGGCATCCACTGACTTTTTGCTTTTACAAGGTTTGTCTGTGACAGAGCCAGGTAGGAAAATACAGTATTTTAAGACATGGCTCTGTTCAGGTCTCCCAGCTATACTAAAAGCTAAACTAGAGCAATTCCACAGCTTTTTCCCCTCTAGTCGTCTTCTGCTGGCTGATCTTTTACGACCGCTGCTTTTTATCACTATTTTTCACTCTTTCCCCCTCTAATTCTTCCCTCATCTCACTCTTCCCTCCCTGCTCCCTCTATCCTTCCACCCTCCTGGCCACCCCCAGGCCCGGATGGAGCTGCGGCGCCTAAAGACGGAGGCACGGAATAAGCATGCCGTGTCTGTCATATGGGCATACTGGCAGGGGACCAAGGTATTTAAGTCTGCTGCCATCGTGTTTTGCCGTCCCAGCTGTCCGTCATCCCCCATGTCCCGCCCCTCCCCTTGAAACTGACATGGCTCCTCCTCATCCCTCTGTTGTCCCATGGTCCACTAATGTCGCCCCTTGTCTACCATTGTTTGTAACTCATGTTTTATTTTCCCTTTAATAGGTGTAATTTTGTAGGTTGTTGAAAGGGTTACCCAGTAACATATTTTTACCCTTTAAACTAGAGGTTGACCGATTTTATGATTTTTCAATGCCAATACCGATTATTGGTGGACCCCAAAAAACTATACAGATTAATCGGATGATTTTTATATATATTTGTAATAGTGACAATTACAAAAATACTGAATGAACAATGAACCCTTTTATTTTAACTTAATATAATACATAAATAAATTATATATACTCTCAAATAAATGATGAAAGTTGTCCAATTTGGTTTAAATAATGCAAAAACAGTGTTGGAGAAGAAAGTAAAAGTGCAATATGTGCCATGTAAAAAAGCTAACTTTTAAGTTCCTTGCTCAGAACATGAGAACATATGAAAGCTGGTGGTTCAATATTCCCAGTTCTTTAATATTCCCAGTTAAGAAGTTTTAGGTTGTAGTTACTATAGGAATAATGACGCGTCGACTATTTCATTTACCTTTGACTATAGGATGTTCTTATAGGCACTTTAGTATTGCCAGACTATTCTCGGGAGTTGATTGGCTTGAAGTCATAAACAGCACTGTGCAGCACAATGCTTGAAGCATTGCTAAGAGCTGCTGACAAATGCAGTAAAGTGCTGTTTGAATGAATGCTTACGAGCCTGCTGCTGCCACCGCTCAGTCAGACTGCACTATCAAATATCAAATCATAGACTTAATTATAATAAACACACAGAAATGCGAGCCTTTGGTCTTTAATATGGTAAAATCCGGAAACTATAATTTCAAAAACAAAACGTTTATTTCAGTGAAATACAGAACCATTCCGTATTTTGTCAAACGGGTGGCAACCCTAATTCTAAATATTTCTGTTACATTGCACAACCTTCAATGTTATGTCATAATTATGTAATATTCTGGCAAATTAATTATGGTCTTTGTTAGGAAGAAACACAGCTCGCAACAAGCCAGGCGGTCCAAACTGTTGCATATACCCTGACTCTGTTTGCACTGAACGCAAGGGATGTGACCCAATTTCCCTAGTTAATATTGCCTGCTAATATACATTTATTTTAACTAAATATGCAGTTTTAAAGAAATATACTTGTGTATTGATTTTAAGAAAGGCATTGATGTTTATGGTTAGGTACATTTGTGCAACATATGTGCTTTTTTTGTAAATGCGCTTTTGTTAAATCATCGCGCGTTTGTTAAATCATCACCCATTTGGCAAAGTTGAAGTAGGCTGTGATTCGATGATAAATTAACAGGCACCGCATATATTATGTGCAACGCAGGACAAGCTAGTTAACCTAGTAATATCAAAAACTATGTGTAGGTAACGTTTTTTATAAGATAAGTTTAATGCTAGCTAGCAACTTACCTTGGCTCATTGCAGCCACAAGGTCCTTTTGATACTGCACTCGCGTAACAGGTGGTCAGCCTGCCACGCAGTTTCCTCGATTGCAATATAATCGGCATCCAAAAAAGGATTGTTATGAAATCTTGAAATCGGCCCTGCCGATTAAACGGTCGATCTGTACTTTAAACTATAAACCTCTCTGTGCTAGCAGCCTCTGTGTTTTTTTTTTTTTACTGCAATGGAACCTTCCTTACTTCCTTCCCTTAGGAGCAACAGAAAGTGCTACAACCCACTACTGTCTTGGTCTGTTGTTTTCTTGATGAAGTTTGTCATTGCATTCCGCTGTAATCTCTTACTATGTGAGAGACTTGATGTACAGTAGGCTGCATTAGATAATCAAAATGGGTATCATGTGTTCACTTTGATGCATTAGTTCTGAGAATAGACCATGCTGAGATTGGACTGTATTCTATCTGCTAGATATCACAATAGAGAGCCACCATTCATAACCTAGGCCCTTATCAACATAGCACCTATGCTACCATTCGCACTTTATCAATTTAGCGTGACATTCTTTGCTTTAGAGGCCACATATAATTCTTTAAAACGGTCCATGCACAACATGTCATATTTGATGGGCCTTTAACCACGGGATGCAGTCAACTGATGACACATTACTGCTATCTTTGGAAGACCTCTGACACTATTTTGTATCTCAGCAACATCTTATCTAAAGGCTTTACGGACAAACTGACCAGATAATCATCAAATGCCTTTCATTGACACATTTATCAAGTCTGTTACATGACCGACGCACGCGACTAATTGGCCCATCTAATTGGTGGATCTCGTCTCTTAGCCTGGGAAAAGCCCACAGTACTTCCACTGAATCAGAGTGGCGTCAGTGATTTATGTGAGCTGTTCTACTAAAACAGACCATGCCAAGTTCTAATGCGTTATCAAATAGCCATACACAGTAGTCACAAAGTTTTCATCAATATATTTGATATTAGATACAATTAACCTCTGTCTACATCAGGGAAACCTGGACTTTGTACTAATGGTGCTAATTCCTATCACTCAATCATAAGCTCCAAAGAGTAGTTAATGTTATCCTTCATTGCCTTAATCTTTCTGCTACTTTGTTTGTGGGGTAGGCTACACATTCTGTCTGCTTCTTATTGCTACCAACACCCATCCCAACGGGTATATTCTTTCCAAAGCACAAACCATAAACCCCACCACTTCCCCAGGCTCGGCGAGAACTGCGGTTTCTAAAGAAGGAGGCGCGAGAAAAGCACGCTGTGTCTGTCATTTGGGCTGGCTGGCAGGGGACCAAGGTATTTGGAAAGCAGCCTGTCGTCGACAATATCCATCCATATCCCGCCACTCACCTGCCATTTCCCCATTTCGCCATCAATAAACCCAGACCGATACCAGACCCCTGCATTAGCTAAACATTGGTCTGAGCAGACCCCAAAAGGTCTCTAGCTATCCTCCCCATTACCACCACCCATCCTGTCTATATTGCATGAAAAGGTGCCATACAAACCCTCATATCCAATGTCCCATCGCATGCCAAAACATAATTGAAATGGGGGGGAAAGTCACCTAACCTACTAGAATGGAACAAGCCCCCCTTCTGGATCTCTCAGCCCAACTAGGTGCTGTTAGCTAACCTTGAATGGTTTAATGGAAAGATCTAGAAATAGATGGCTGGAGGTCTGGTGACCCTTGGCTCTGGTAGATAATGGACAGGCCTGGGCACTAGGGATGGATGGGGGAGGGGTGTGGTAAAGATAGTCACTTAAGCCTCTTTGCTATGCAGCCTGATGGATTATAGCTGATCCAGACTCAAATCGGGGGAGGGGGGGCATCACACACACACACACACAGTACCTGGAACCGTGAATAGACCCTGTGCCTGCCCTACCCCAAACAACCAACACACTCAGCTATCCTGGCATTGATTTCTCCTCCTTTGTTATCAAAGGTCAGAATGTTTGGGGATGTAGTGTTTCTATTCCTCCCTGAGGCCCAAGCCTCACCTTTTGCATGCTGCGACTCTTTGCTTGCTGATTCCTTGAGGCTTGCAGTGATTCATTTTTTTTAGTGTGCAGTGAATGGAACCTTGGAGAAACCTGCTGACTGACTTGTGAACTTTGTACTTTGCTCATGCCCAACACAACCATCTGTTTCAATCAAAAAAGTTATTGCTAATATAGATGTACAGTACATAGACATTTAATAATACTGTAGTCTATTTCATGATAATTGCATTCTTCCCATAGTGGGTTAAATTATCTTCAGGCTCTTAACTAGACCGGGCTCTTGTGTGATGTGTGTTCCCACACAAGGCAGTATCTCCTCCTCCATATCAGTCTCTTATTATTCCCATATTTTAACAATTTTCTTCCCTCTCTTTCCTTCCTTCTTCCTGACAGGCACGCAGGGAGCTAAGGTGCCTGAAGGAGGAGGCCAGGCGTAAGCACGCCGTCGCCGTCATTTGGGCCTACTGGCGGGGACTCCAGGTATACCTGCCCTCTGCCCAGTCACTCCCTCCTACCCTCCAGCCACTACCTCCTACCTTCCAGCCATTACCTCCGACCTTCCAGCCATTACCTCCTACCTTCCAGCCACTCCCTCTTACCCTCCAGCCACTCCCTCTTACCCTCCAGCCACTCCCTCTTACCCTCCAGCGACTCCCTCCTACCTTCCAGCCACTCCCTCCTACCTTCCAGCCACTACCTCCTACCTTCCAGCCACTCCCGCCTACCCTCCAGCCACTCCCTGCCCTGCCGCTCCTTCTTCTCCTCCTTCCTCTTTGTCTGATGTTATATCTACTCCATTATCTCGTCCTTTTCACCAGTATTATTGTAGTCTGAGTGACCCCAATCCTCTCATTAATTGACTGCACAATGTGCACGTCACCTTTGCACATCACAGAGCAGCTCTCCGAACCTGTTAACGATTAACTGACTCCAATCAGTGTGATTTAAATCTCATTTCAGCAAAACCATTTGGGAGAAAATCCCATTATGATTAAAGTTGAGTTGAGTGCTCAACAGTTTACATATAATATTTTATGACTTTGTACATTGGGTTCATTTTTTAACTAACCACATCTGCCTGTTCTAGTGCAGGGTTCTCCAACCTTCCTTACTGTAGATTTTTTCTACAACCCTTGATAAGATTCATTGGTTTAATTAAAACTGGGGTTGGCGTGAAAACCTACAGGAGGACATCTCCCCAGGAATAGTGTTGGAGAGCCCTGTTCTAGTGTCATGTCAATCAGTGTTGTTGTGATGTCATGCCTCAAATCTGATCACTATGGTGATGATCATCAGTTGTCTCCTTGGTTATAGGTTCGCCGGGAGTACAGGAAGTTCTTTAGGGCCAACGCTGGCAAGAAGATCTACTGCTTTATCATCCAGAGAATCGTAAGTGGGAGCGTGAATGTAAGCTGGTCCGAGTTGGTAAGACGACACAATCAGATCTGGGACCAGGCTAGCATGAAGGAGCTGTCCATCCCTTTTAAGCACTGATGGACAGTGTTTATTTGAATCACTAAGGGGACATTTTCCCAGACACAGATTAAGCCTAGTCCTGCATTAAAAAGCCATTTATATGGAGAATCTCCATTGAACATATTTCCCGGACAAGGCTTAATCTTTGCCCGGGAAACCGGTTCTATATATTCCTGAATTTTAACAGTAATCCAAGTCTGAATGGAAGGTATTGAATATATGCCGGTCTCCCTTCAGATGCAGAAGTACTTCCTGGGTCTGAAGACTACCGTGCCCTCCATGTCACCCATAGACAACACCTGGTCGGCCCAGCCTTACAGCTTCCTGGAGGGAGCTCACACTGAGCTCAGGAGGATCTTCCACCTCTGGAGGGTCAGTTAGTTATTACCTTTGGCAGTTCTTTCAAGTGGTCATCACAGATCCTACAGGTTATTATAAGAGTCAAATAGTATATGACACTACCCAGCGTGCAAATCTGGTCAATATGATGCCATTATAACCAGATTACAACCTGGTTGTAAACTGGTTGTACGGATGTATAACCAGTGTTGCACTCTGGCTTTATAGTTTACAGTACCGGGTACATCAATATAACAAACTTCCCAGTGAAATATGTGTATTTTGAATGATCAGTGCAAGAAGCACCGGGGCCAGTTCACAGAGGAGAAGAAGGCTGTGTACGAGGAGAAACTGGAGGCCAGTGAGATCTTCAAGAACAAAAAGGCTCTGTACCCCAGCAGGTATATCATTTCGTCATTTTTGATTAATACATTTCATCACGTTTGATGTAAAGCTAATGTTGTAAGCTAATGTTCCAATCAGTGAATCTGGCAAACGAAATCCTCTGCGGTTTAGTCTATGCATTGTTGCGGGTTCCTCTCTGTTGCGTCCTTCGGTCCATGGAAAGTGCTATATAAAATGCATGCATTATTATTGTTTCAGCGTGAGCCAGCCTTTCAAAGGAGACTATCTAGAGATCCATAAGAACCCTAAGTACCAGAAGCTGAACAGTGCTGTGGAGGAGAAGGTGCTACTGGCTGACGTGGTGAACAAGATCAACCGGGCCAACGGCAAGGCAAGTACCTTTCTCAAAATTACCTTACTTCAGCAAAACCAGATCGACAAGTACATTACATCTGCAAAATCAGATCGACAAATTCAATACGGAGGCCAATGATGACTTTAAAACAGAGTTTAATGGCTGTGATAGGAGAAAACAGAGGATGGCTCAACAACATTGAAGTTACTCCACAATACTAGCAGAGTGAAAGGAAGGAAACCTGTACAGAATAAAAATATTCTAAAACATGCATCCTGTTTGCAACAAGGCAATAAACTGAAGTAATACTGCAAATAAACTCAGCAAAAAAAGAAACGTCCCTTTTTCAGGACAAAGTCTTTCAAAGAGAATTTGTAAAAATCCAAATTACTTCACAGATCCTCATTTTAAAGGGTTTAAACACAGTTTCCCATTCTTGTTCAATGAACCATCAACTATTAATGAACATGCACCTGTGGAACGGTCGTTATGACACTAACAGCTTACAGACGGTAGGCAATTAAGGTTACAGTTATGGAAATTTAGGCCACTGAAGAGGCCTTTCTACTGACTCTGAAAAACAAAGAAAGATGCCCAGGGTCCCTGCTCATCTGCGTGAACATGCCTTAGGCATGCTGCAAGGAGGCATGAGGACTGCAGATGTGGCCAGGGCAATAAATTGCAATGTCCGTACTGAGACGCCTAAGACAGCGCTACAGGGAGACAGAACAGACAGCTGATCGTCCTTGCAGTGGCAGACCACGTGTAACAACATCTGCACAGGATCGGTGCATCCGAACATCACACATGCGGGACAGGTACAGGATGGCAACAACAACTGCCGGAGTTACACCAGAAACGCACAGTCTCTCCATCAGTGCTCAGACTGTCAGCAATAGGCTGAGCGAGGCTGGACTGAGGTCTTGTAGGCCTGTTGTAAAGGCAGGTCCTCACCAGACATCACCGGCAACAACGTTGCCTATGAGAACGAACCCACCGTCGCTGGACCAGACAGGATTGGCAAAAAATGCTCTTCACTGACGAGTTGTGGTTTTGTTTCAACGAGGGTGATGGCCGGATTCATGTTTATCGTTGAAGGAATGAGCGTTACACCGAGGCCTGTACTCTGGAGAGGGATCAATTTGGAGGTGGAGGGTCCGTCATGGTCTGGGGCGGTGTGTCACAGCATCATTGGACTGAGCTTGTAGTCATTGCAGGCAATCTCAACGCTGTCCGTTACAGGGAAGACATCATGTGGTACCCTTCCTGCAGGCTCATCCTTACATGACCCTCCAGCATGACAATGCCACCAGCCATACTGCTCGTTCTGTGTGTGATTTCCTGCAAGACAGGAATGTCAGTGTTCTGCCAAGGCCAGTGAAGAGCCCGGATCTCAATCCCATTTAGCACGTCTGGGACCTGTTGGATCGGAGGGTGGAGGTTAGGGCCATTCCCCCCAGAAATGTTCAGGAACTTGCAGGTGCCTTGGTGGAAGAGTGGGGTAACCTCTCACAGGAAGAACTGGCAAACCTGGTGCAGTCCATGAGGAGGAGATGCACTGCAGTACTTAATGCAGATTGTGGCACACCATATACTGACTGTTACTTTTGATTTTGACCCCCCCTCCCCTTTGTTCAGGGACACATTATTCAGTTTCTGTGGAACTTGTTCAGTTTGTCTCAGTTGTTGAATCTTGTTATATTCATACAAATATTTGCACATGTTAAGTTTGTTGAAAATGAACGCAGTGAGAGGACATTTCTTTTTTTGCTGAGTTTACATGTGGCAATATGAAGTTTTGGATTTGCCCCAAACATAACACAACACATTACTGAGTACAGCTCTCTCTATTTTCAAGTGTAATGGTGGCTGCATCGTGTTATGGGTATGCTTGTAATCATTAAGGACTGTGGAGTTTTTCATGATGAAAAATAAAGTGAATGGAGCTAAGCACAGTCAAAATCCCGGAGTGCTTTCCGGGGGCACTGCATGTACTGTATTCTAGCCATGACTACTACATTTGCTATTCACTTACTGTCTATGCACAATATTCATATACACACTACACTCAGTGGCCCATTTATTAGGTGTTCCACCCCGTTAATGAAAATGGCTTGCTCCTACACACAGTGAGTCATGTGGCTGTGGCTTGCTATATGAAGCAGGCAGACAGACATCGAGGCATTAAATTACTGTTTTTGAGCGTGGTATGATCATCGGTGCCAGGCGCGGCAGTTCCAGTATCTCCGAAGCTGCTGGCTCCAGTGACCACACGATCACCAACACTGGACAATTAAGGAGTAGAAAAACATCACCTGGTCCGATGAATCCCAGTTCCTGTTGCGTCATGCTGATGGCAGAATCAGGATTTGGCGTAAGCAGCATGAGTCCATGGCCCCATCCTGCCTGGTGTAAATGGTACAGGCTGGTGGTGTAAGGGTGTGGAGATTGTTTTCCTGGCACACACTAGCTCCCTTGATACCAATTGAGTAATGTTTGAACGCCACACCATGTAGAATCCATGCCCCAAGGAATTCTGCCTGTTCTGGAGGCAAAGTGGGGTCCGACCCAATAATAGATGGGTGTACATAATAAACTGGCCACTGAGTGTATATTTATATTCTGGACTCATTGCTCATTCTGTTGTGTCGTAGCCCTTACACTCATACCCATATACGGGTTGCCAATTACAGATTTGGAAACTGGTGAAATTGGAATGCAATGACTGTGCAGTAAGATGCTATACGTGTCAGAGCTCAGGGTTTCTTCACAGCTCTGTATGGGTTTCGACTGACAGACATTCTGAACTTGAATGCTGTGCGTGACAAATAGAAAACAACTACAAGTGTGCTTGCTCTAGTTCTGCAACATCACAGCTAGGAGAGCTCAAAAAAGCAACCTATAGTTGTATGGCTCAAAGAAGAGTCTTCAAGTGCATTGAAATGACTTTGGAACTGTGCACACTTTGTAGAGTTGTGTGGCCACTTGGAAACACCAGTTAGTTCTCTCACTTAAACCATTGTTGTCTTATGTTGCACCTACCCCAAATTTTTCAAAAATATTCTTATGTTACTGAATGTATTTTCAGATTTCATTATCAACAAGTGCATTGAGTACAGTAAATGTAAAATGAACATAAAATCAGCAGTGTAATGTTAGGATTCAGTCTTGACAGATGAACTGTCACCTTTAAATATGTTCCCATCTCTTAACTGTTCCCTTTTTCTACCATGGTTCTGCATATGCTTTCCATATTTCTTCAGCAACAAACATTTCAATTTAGACCTATGCATATAGGCCAATTCCCACGAGTGTAAGGGCTTATTTTCTTGTTCTTTTGTAAATCTAATCAAATCAAACTTTATTTGTCACATGCGCTGAATACAACAAGTGTAGACATTACTGTGAAATGCTTACTTACAAGCCCTTAACCAACAGTGCAGTGCAAGAAGAGTTTACCAAGTAGACTAAAGTAAAAAATAATAATAAAAATTAACACAATAACATAACAATAACGAGGCTATATACAGGGGGTACCGGCACCGAGTCAGTGTGGAGGCTATTTACAGGGGGTACCGGCACCGAGTCAGTGTGCGGGGGTACAGGTTAGAGGCAATTTGAAAATGTAGGTAGGGGTGAAGAGACTATGCATAGATAATAAACAGCGGTGTACAAAACAAATGGGAGGAGGGGGTCAATGTAGTAATCTGGTGGCCATTTTATTAATTGTTTAGCAGTCTTATGGCTTGGGGGTAGAAGGTATTAAGGAGTATTTTGGTCCTAGACTTGGTGCTCCGGTAATTTTTTGGATTGCTGCGTTGTGGGAGCTAGAGACAAGCATTTCGCTGCAGCTGCGATAACCGTATTACCGCCACACCGGCTGTCATGAAGGCAGTCAAATTTCACATGACCATTTAGTCACGGTAATTAGGCTTCTCCAAGTGCTGGTGCTGGTCATTAGTAGCTTACCAAACTTGCTAACTAACTGGTACTCAGCACTCTATTGTCCCTATAATCACTCTGACATCAATGCAAATGTATTCGAAAATCGAATCATATGTTGCACAACATTTTCCAAATGCTATGCAATTGCGGGAGAAAACCAAGTGATGGCTGTTAAGAAAAATACGAGGATCCCATCAGCTTTCTATAGTCTATGCCTACTATTTTTATCTCAACATTCCTAATTTTAAGCACATTGCTTATATTTACAACAGGAGTATTGCCTACCTGGCTGGCATGAAAATGAACCACTGGGAAAAGTGTCCTCCATTCGCTATTGAAGTGCATAGAGTACATATTTTTTTCCCGCTGCCCCTGTTTCAAATCAAGTGCATAATACTGGTTCATTTCTAAATCAAAATAAATGCCACATATATTATTTGGTATCTGTAAAGACCAGATTAAATCAAGAATAGTTTGATGGGTGAAAATATTAGCTTATCACTTGTGAATTATATATGGTCACTTGTGAATGATGCCCAGCATAAGAAACTATGCCTTGTTTTTGTACTTTTTCAAATCATAGTCGCACACCTCATGTAGCCTAGCCCCATAGGCCTATGTTTTACTAATGTTTAACTAAAGTGGCCAAAAAAGTCTTAATTTAAGGACATTAATCCACTTTACAAGAGAGTATAGAGCCTAACCGATATATACAGTGGGGCAAAAAAATATTTAGTCAGCCACCAATTGTGCAAGTTCCCCCACTTAAAAAGATGAGAGAGGCCTGTAATTTTCATCATAGGTACACTTCAACTATGACAGACAAAATGAATCCAAAATCCAGAAAATCACATTGTAGGATTTTTTATGAATTTATTTGCAAATTATGGTGGAAAATAAGTATTTGGTCACCTACAAACAAGCAGGATTTCTGGCTCACACAGACCTGTAACTTCTTCTTTAAGAGGCTCCTCTGTCCTCCACTCGTTACCTGTATTAATGGCACCTGTTTGAACTTGTTATCAGTATAAAAGACACCTGTCCACAACCTCAAACAGTCACACTCCAAACTCCACTATGGCCAAGACCAAAGAGCTGTCAAAGGACACCAGGAACAAAATTGTAGACCTGCACCAGGCTGGGAAGACTGAATCTGCAATAGGTACGCAGCTTGGTTTGAAGAAATCAACTTATGGAGCAATTATTAGGAAATAAAAGACATACAAGACCACTGATAATCTCTCTCGATCTGGGGCTCCACGCAAGATCTCACCCCATGGGGTCAAAATGATCACAAGAACGGTGAGCAAAAATTCCAGAACCACACGGGGGGACCTAGTGAATGACCAGCAGAGAGCTGGGACCAAAGTAACAAAGCCTACCATCAGTAACAAACTACGCCGCCCGGGACTCAAATCCTGCAGTGCCAGACGTGTCCCCCTGCTTAAGTCAGTACATGTCCAGGCCCGTATGAAGTTTGCTAGAGAGCATTTGGATGATCCAGAAGAAGATTGGGAGAATGTCATATGGTCAGATGAAACCAAAATAGAACTTTTTGGTAAAAACTCAACTAGTTGTGTTTGGAGGACAAAGAATGCTGAGTTGCATCCAAAGAACACAATACCTACTGTGAAGCATGGGGGTGGAAACATCATGCTATGGGGCTGTTTTTCTGCAAAGGGACCAGGACGACTGATCCGTGTAAAGGAAAGAATGAATGGGGCCATGTATCGTGAGATTTTGAGTGAAAACCTCCTTCCATCAGCAAGGGCATTGAAGTTGGCTGGGTCTGGGTCTTTAAGCATGACAATGATCCCAAACACACCGCCCGGGCAACAAAGGAGTGGCTTCGTAAGAAGCATTTCAAGGTCCTGGAGTGGCCTAGCCAGTCTCCAGATCTCAACCCCATAGAATATCTTTGGAGGGAGTTGAAAGTCCGTGTTGCCCAGCAACAGCCCCCAAACATCACTGCTCTAGAGGAGATCTGCATGGAGGAATGGGCCAAAGTGTGTGAAAACCTTGTGAAGACTTACAGAAAACGTTTGACCTCTGTCATTGCCAACAAAGGGTATATAACAAAGTTTTGAGAAACTTTTGTTATTGACCAAATAATTATTTTTCACCATAATTTGCAAAAAAATTCATTTAAAAATCCTACAATGTGATTTTCTGGAATTTTTTTTCTCATTTTGTCTGTCATAGTTGAAGTGTACCTATGATGAAAATTACAGGCCTCTCTCATCTTTTTAAGTGGTAGAACTTGCACAATTGGTGGCTGACTTGCCCCACTGTAAAAGCAGCGCATGAGTTTAAACTTTGGGGAAGAACATTTTCACCATAAAAATGCACCTTTATAATAAAAGCATTACATGCATAATCACATTTGTGGTCACTTTTGATAATGGTGTTTTCCTGCTAATAGAACATTTGCGCTTATAGCCTAGTACCATGTGTGCTTTGCTGCGCCTATAATGTGAAGAAATAGCCTAATAGTTGACCAACATTTTAAGCTGAACGTTGTGATCTGTTGCGTCAGCCACATTGCATAAACATGTTTTTTGATGCAAGTGGTTGTATTAATTTGAGATCGATTTCATCTCACAACTGTCGCAGACTGTTTGGAATATTTCTTTCTGGCACAAAATGGGATAGATCAACTTTTTTACTATGAGGGTTGTAGATTGACATAGGCTAGTGCTTTTGTTGTTCGTTAGGCCTACTCATCTGTTTGGCTGACAAAAGGTAAATGTGGACAGTTCTTCCAATGTCTTCAATATATTGTACAAGGGCCACACGTAAGTTGTAAGTCTGTCTTCACTTTTAAGTGCTTGTCAAATTGTAAATGAGAGACTATTGGAGTGTGTACAGCCTACGCAAAAAACAAAGCAGCGCTCATGCCTTTTCAAGCAACTTTTTTTCAAATCATCATTAACTTTTATTTAACTAGGCAAGTCAGTTAAGAACAAATTCTTATTTACAATGACAGCCTACACCGGCCAAACCCGGACGACACTGGGCCAATTGTGCCACCGCCCTATGGGACTCCTAATCATGGCTGGTTGTGATAAAGCCTGGATGCAGCCTTGTAATGTGTTGAAAATCAAAATATATAGCCTGAAGTTTGTAGAACAACTAAAGTTACATCAATAACTCTAAATTAAGCATAAGGAGTACCTATTTTTTTGTTAACCGCTCAAAACAGGATAGTGCGGACTCCTTCAAATCGTTTGGAGGAAATATTTCTATTTTATTCAGCTTTGTTCAATTTTATTCTTCATACTATAAAATAATATAAAATAATGCCACTGAATTATAAGTAAATCTTGTCTGCTAAATGAACTAATGTAGCCCACAGCCATTTGGCATAGCCACATCAGGACCTAACATAAGGACAACTCCGAGTATGCTATTATTTTCTACTAAAATAGACATTTTCTTCAAATCATGCTTCTTTAGACCTAAAATAAATAATGGATTTATTGTGACGGTGTAGGCTATATTGTGGATGCATTAGACCTTTTAAAATGGCTTGCATGTGTGGAAGCCAGGAGATGCTAAATGTGTTTATGTTAATTAATGATAAATTACCGTGAGACCGACCAGTTATTTGCTTAACAATCACCGGCTGACAATTTTGTGACCACTACAGCCCAAGGGCACACGTATTTTGTGACCAATAAACATTGATTTGATTTGACCTTGCCTCAGAAAAATCTGTCACCTTTGACTGAAGCCTGAGGGGGTCAAGTCTGACAGGCCTGAACAGGACTGTATTACAGTTCATATGGCCCAAACTCATCAGTCAATTCTATATTATAAGAGGATATCTGTAGCTATACTTTACAGTAGGAAAACGTATGTTTTACAGATAGTCTACCTATTGTTTTAAACCAATATCACCAAGAATAAATGCTATTTTTACGATAAAGGTGTTTATAGGTTTTACTTATTACTTTGTTATTATGATTTTACCATGCACTTTCTGGGTAAATAACCATTTCTGTACCGTAAAATAAAGTGTTGTCAAATTCTTAGGGTTTTAAACCTAGCCTCTCGTTGTTACAGGGGTCACCAAGGCTCTTCTTGCTGACCAAAAACAACTTTGTCTTAGCTGACCAGAAGACAGGCCAGGTGAAGGCCAGCGTGCCGCTGCCAGACCTCACCAGCGTGTCGGTCAGCACTCAGAGTGACGGCTTCTTCGCCCTCAAGCTCAAAGAGGTGATGGAGGCAGGGAGCATTACTCCATCTGCACTGTGATGCACTTACACATGGACATCCACCTAGCTAACTAACCAGCTGGTAAAGCTGGTTGAAATGAACCTGCTTTGCTTGCTGCAAATCAACTGGTTGCAAACTGATTCTAATGATGGCATTTCAACCAGTTTTACCTGCTGTGTATCTAGTTGTAATACTAAAGTTCTGTTTTTTTTACTTTTTAATGTAACAGTGAGGTGCTAATCATGGAAAGATTGGGTAGGCATATTGACTTTGAAATTACTAACACTCTTCTCTGTGTGTTTAACCCATAGGGCTCTGCTTCAGCTGCCAAAGGTGACTTCCTGCTAAACAGTGAGCATCTTATTGAGATCATCACCAAACTCCACCGCACATGGACCACCGCTGCAGACAAGGACCAAATCAACATTGATATCTCAGACGAGTAAGAGAGACTTTACATTGCAGTGCTGTTCTTGTTTCTCTTCGTCAAGTGTTTGTGATGTCTTGGCAACTGCTACAGTTATTATCATGTTTTCACAAACAGATCTAGGATCAGGCTAGTTAAATCCCAGGAAGTGATGTCAGAGGACGTTTCTAATCCTCCTTCCTCTTTGTCTCCCTGGCAGGTTCCTCGTTCAGTTCAAGCAGGACAAGGTGTGTGTCAAGTTCATCCAGGGGGGGCCTAAGAACGGCACCAGTGCTGCCTGCAAGCGCAAGAACAACCGCCTACTGGAGGTGTCTGTGCCATCATCGCCATAGAGACGACGCAACGTCACTGATAGGGTTTTCATGACAGTTCACCATCAGACCTAAATCCAGCCCCACCCCCAATGACTGTGCAATTTACGCTACTTTTTGTTGTTATTTGTTCTCTCTTATTTCCTCTTCAGAGTCATCACATCACTGTAAAATGTAATAGTGCTGCCACTTTTGGTAGAGAGTGAAAGACTCTCATGATCGCATGATGATAAGGTTATAAGAGAGAGAGAAAGATGATACTTTGTTTTACTTGTATTGTTTTTAAAGTTGGTGGTGGGTGAAGGAAGGAAGGAAAGAAGTGCACTCCTCTTGTCAATGGAGCATAAGATATCTCCAGTCAGATAATGATGATGATAAAGATTGTTGAGCTTGGTGAAGCTAATCTGCAGTCTTTGTGGTGTGGTATCAAAGCCATCCATGCCAAGCCGTACCCATATTCAGTGATCGCTTAAAAGGGGCAAAGAAAGAAAGTATTGACAAGTCACACCCCTGAACTAGCTTCCAGGCCATCGGATTATTTTTTCAGTTTGAGCTCCGAAATGGCAACTCTATAGACCAACGATGACCAGAGAGCTTTCAGGGTTGCTCTAAAATGTTCTCTGAAAGTTAAAAGAAAAAAAAAAACAATATGATGGCACTTGTTATGTTCACTCGGGTGAGTTAAAATGAGAAAAATATCATGATGAATAGGCTGAATATTGGCTGCGTTGTTTCTGTTTATGTTGTGCTTTGCTGACACCTACACAGCTGACTGTACAGTGGGTGGTCAAGTAGAAGAATCAACAGTTGTCAAATGATATATCGTTAACCACTTAGTATCCATAACAACTCCCTTCTCTGTGTGGTGCCACGACGTGTTACATGTATCAGTGTTGTCATCTAATCATGTCTTGGACAAAGTGAAAACCAAAAAGGTGAATGGTTCCTACACTCAGTTTATCATGAAGTAAATGCCACAAAACCTTTTGAAGGGGGACTTAATCAAGCAGGAACAAGACTTTATTTGATAACACACTACATGTGATCAATATTCATTTCCTCACTTTTCAGTTGTCCTCAAAGTAAATGTCTTCTCTAAGCTTTACTCAATATACATGTATGTTCAAATAATTATTCTAAACCGTTACCTTTTTCAATGTGTAATTGAACAGTGTAGATCCATATCCTTATAAATGTCATTACTCAGACAATAATTCAGTGGTTTGGTGCACAAGGACCTCCCCTATGCCCCTTATGAAGGCTTGTGATCGGTCGGATGGACAGGAAGTTGTTAGAATTGTCAGGAAGTTTCCAACCACCACAGGAAGTGAGATGGACCCCAGGGTTCCCAAGCCTATGCCCAGTTTTTTGAAAGTTATTTATCTGGATTCTGCCTATGGAAATGATGAAATGCATTGGAATTGAATGGAAGTCCCAATTCAATCATTCATCAATTCTATTTCTATGTGTTTCTACTTAGCCGATAGGCGAAATCCAAATAGATAACTTGTGAAAAACTGGGCCCAGATGACTATCCTAGATTCCCAGATTTAAGGCTGGTCAGTCTTTTTAGAGCCACGCGGCTGCTAGTTTTCATTGGCCCTCTTGTGTGAAATGTAAGGGAAATTAGCTATTTGCCTGGAAGGCTGCCCTAGGCTAGGCTACACCATCTCAAGCATTCCTCCTCCCTTTGGCCTGAGTAAATTAGTAAAAGGACGCAGCATATCGACAGACGGAACACAAGATTAAGTCCTACACTCTTGACAGACGTTTCTCAAGCACATGCTGTTGAGAGAAACACTCACTCACTGACTATCATACACATCAGCTATACATAAGCTAGGGGTAAATTATAGTTTCCTTATGCTAGTTTTCTTATTGCTGTGATGCATAATATCTATGCTGTTTTTGCCATCACAATATAGGCAGTTACATTTTTTGTAGCCCCATTCTGGCTAATAATAAATGCAGTGTTTTTCTTGGGACTCCCCCAGCTGTTTTTTGAGTGCATATGGACATATAGTACATTCTTGGGAAGTTTTTTCAGAAATCTAGCAATCACCGCTTTACTGTCGACTCTACCTGTGCACAGACTATACTTTATACACACACAAGCCAATGTCCCTGATCTTTGAAATTTGGACATCTATTATAATATGATATTCTTTATCAGGAGATTTCGTGGGAGTTTGGACTGTTGACTTCAATGTTAAACAATTGGGTTCTCTGGTGGTGGAGGTTGTAGCTCAGCCAAACTGCTCTAGATCACATTCCTATAGACCGCGCTGGGGTATTTTCATTTTAAGTTTTTGTAATTTCACAGAAAATCCATAGGTGGACTTTGAGGAATGTTTTTTCCTTGCATGGGGAGGATGTTGTGCAAAATCGAATGATGTTCGTTGCTGTTCAGTTCTGTACAGTTTGAGATTTCAATGCAGTTTGCTACAAGGTTAATAACTCTCTCGCGCTTCTGTTTATATTTGAAGTTATATATGAAAATAGAAACGCAAAATGATGTATGCATTCTTGTCGTGTGCCTAATGTAAGACAGAAAGAACATGGAAGTGTTTCAATACTATTCAATGTAACACATTTACAAGTAATTTTTTTTAAATAAAAAAAAAGCAATAAATACTTTGACTTTGTGATTGTGTTGGTTTTGAAAGAGTGGAAGCGTACGGGCAATTCCACTGACAAATCTGAGTCTCCACATCACTCGAACTGGAAGTGCCCATACATGTTCATCAGTTCAGTTTAGGATCTTTCAAGACAGATGTTTTCCAGTCATCAGCATTTACCAGGCATCGTCCGCTAACCATAGAGGCATACACACAAACATATTAGCTGTACATCACAGTATATCCATCACAACACTCAAGTAATAATCTTTCTGAACTCTCTAGAGCTCCTGCTATTGTCTTTTCACATCTGACCGTCCACAGTAGACCTACCATACAATACTTAAAGTGGACGGGGCATTGTAAACCCTACGACCACTTCATCCATTAGATCAAATGACTGAGTCTGAGATGCTATTCATCAGTAGTGTATCAGATGAGCTGAGAGAGAGGCCCGTTGTCCCACCCTCTCTCTTTCAGCTCTCCTGGTACACTGATAGTAAGGGGTGGACCGGAAGGGCCTGTATGTAAGACGACCCGACCAGGCAGCTACCCAGATGTTTTCCATCACATCTGGAGAGTTGTTCTGGGTTAAATTCCGTGGCTTGGGGAGGCTGCCGGCAAGAGGCCCCTGAGGAACAGCCCTCGACAGATTGTGCACAGATAGAAATAGCCCACAATTGTGGGCTGTCCCGGTCCAAGTTCCCACCATCCCGTAGTCCTCTGGATGCTGGGAAAGGAAGGTGTGGCCTAGTATCCTGCTGAGAAGAGAACCAGCCCTCTGGGAGGGGCTAACAAGGAAAAGAACAGACAAAGCATCACCTCATGTTACGTAGCTACATGTGATTGACAGTGGATAAGAAATCAGAGCTCACAACATTCAAATATGATGTTTGAACACAATTGCATTCATTTGTTTGATTCATCACAGTTTTCCTTACTAAAGCAGCGCCTGCTTGAGTGTAAATTTGAGTTTGGTGGTCTGCACAAAGTTCCAATACTTTTTGACCTAAACACCTGCATAATATAATCACATCAGTGATGTTAATTAACATACTGATGTGACCCTCAAGTATTTGGAGATTTCAGTTACAGAATCCTCTGGCGCCACCAAGTGGAACTTGGTACCATCTTAGATCGGCTTCCGGTATTGTGTTTCACCCTACTGATGGGAAAGATTGACTTATCAAAAAGGTCTGCAATAGTAAATCATCCCTCTTCTATCTACAGTTGAAGTTGGACGTTTACATACACCTTAGCCTAATACATTTAAACTCAGTTTTTCACAATTCCTGACATTTAATCCTAGTAAAAATTCCCTGTCCTCTCTCAGGTCAGTTAGGAACACCACTTTATTTTAAGAATGTGAAATGTCAGAATAATAGTAGAGAGAAGGATTTCTTTCATCTTTTATTTCTTTCATCACATTCCCAGTATGTCAGAAGTTTACATACACTCAATCAATATTTGGTAGCAATGCCTTTAAATTGTTTAACTTGGGTCAAATGTTTCGGGTAGCCTTCCACAAGCTTCCCACAAGAAGTTGAGTGAATTTTGGCCTATTCCTCCTGACAGAGCTGGTGTAACTGAGTCAGGTCACAGGCCTCCTTGTTTGCTCACGCTTTTTCAGTTCTGCCCACAAATTTTCTATGGGATTGAGGTCAGGGCTTTGTGATGGCCACTCCAATACCTTGACTTTGTTGTCCTTAAGCCATTTTGCCACAACTTTGGAAGTATGCTTGGGGTCATTGTCCATTTGGAAGACCCGTTTGCGACCAAGCTTTAACTTCCTGACTGATGTCGAGATGTTGGTTCAATAGATGCACATACTTTTACATCCTCATGATACCATCTATTTTGTGATGCGCACCAGTCCCTCCTGCAGCAAAGCACCCCCACAACATGATGCTGCCACACCCATGCTTCACAGTTGGGATGGTGTTCTTCGGCTTGCAATCCCCCTTTTTCCTCCAAACATAACTATTGTCATTATGGCCAAACAGTTCTATTTTTGTTTCATCAGACCAGAGAACATTTCTCCAAAAAGAACGATCTTCTTCCCCATGTGTAGTTGCAAACCGTAGTCTGGGTTTTTTATGGCTGTTTTGGAGCAGTGGCTTCTTCCTTGCTAAGCGGCCTTTTAGGTCATGTCGATATAAGACTCATTTTACTGTGGATATAGACACTTTTGTACCTGTTTCCTCCAGCATCTTCACAAGGTCCTTTGCTGTTGTTCTGGGATTGATTTGCACTTTTCGCACCCAAGTACGTTTACCTCTAGGAGACAGTACGCGTCTCCTTCCTGAGCGGTATGATGGTTGCGTGGTCCCATGGTGTTTATACTTGCGTACTATTCTTTGTACAGATGAACGTGGTACCTTGAGGCATTTGGAAATTGCTCCCAAGGCTGAACCAGACTTGTGGAGGTCTCCAATTTATTTTCTGAGGTCTTGGCTGATTTCTTTTGATTTCCCCATGATGTCAAGCAAAGAGGCACTGAGTTTGAAGGTAGTCCTTGAAATACATCCACAGGTGCACCTCAAATTGACTCAAATGATGTCAATTAGCCTATCAGAAGCTTCTAAAGCCAAGACATAATTTTCTGGAATTTTCCAAGCTGTTTAAAGGCACAGTCAACATAGTGTATGTAAACTTCTGACCCACTGGAATTGTGATACAATGAATTATAAGTGAAATAATATGTCTGTAAACAATTGTTGAAAACATTACTTGTATCATGCACAAAGTAGATGTCCTAATCGACTTGCCAATACTATAGTTTGTAAACAAGAAATTTGTGGAGTGGTTGAAAAACGAGCTTTAATGACTACAACCTAAGTGTATGTAAACTTCCAATTTCAACTGCATGTGCAGTCACTGTGGGGATGACTTCCTCAATGCCCTTATTGATAAAGCCAGTGACTGATGTGGTGTACTCCTCAATGCCATCGGAAGAATCCCGGAACATGTTCCAGTCTGTGATAGCAAAACAGTCCTGTAGTTTAGCATCTGCTTCATCTGACCACGTTTTTATAGACCGAGTCACTGGTGCTTCCTGCTTTAATTTTAGCTTGTAAGCAGGAATCAGGAGGATATAATTATGGTCAGATTTGCCAAATGGAGGGCAAGGGAGAGCTTTGTACGCGTCTCTGTGTGTGAAGTAAAGGTGATCTTGAATTGTTTGCCCTCTGGTTGTGCATTTAACATGCTGATAGAAATGAGGTAAAACTGATTTAAGTTTTCCTGCATTAAAGTCCCCGGCCACTAGGATCACAGCCTCTGGGTGAGCGGTTTCCTGTTTGCTTATTTCCTAATACAGCTGACTCAGTGGGGTCTTAGTGCCAGTCTGTGGTGGTAAATCAACAGCCACGAAAAAAATAGATGAAAATTCTCTTGGCAAATAGTGTGGTCTACAGCTTACAATGAGATACTCTACTTCAGGAGAGAAAAATCTAGAGACTTCCTTAGATTTCGTGCACCAGCTGTTGTTTACAAATATACTCAGACCGCCCCCCCTCGTCTTGTGCTGTTCTGTCTAGCCGGTGCACCTTATACCTCGCTAGCTGAATGTTTTACATGTCGTCATTCAGCCACGATTCGGTGAAACATAAGATGTTACTGCTTTTGATGTCCCGTTGGTAGGATATTCGTGATCGTACTTCGTCTAATTTATTGTCCAATGATTGTACATTGGCAAGTAATATTGATGGTAAGGGCAGATTTCCCACTCGCCGTTGGCGAATACTTACAAAGCACCCCGCCCTGTGTCCTCTATACCGGAGTCTCTTTCTCTTGCCAATGACGGGGATTTCGGCCTTGTAGGGTGTCTGAAATACATCCTGTGCGTCCTGCTTGATGAAGAAAAAAACGTTGTCTCATCCGAGAAGAGTGATCGCTGTCCTGATATCCAGAAGCTCTTTTTTTGCCATAAGATACGGTGGCAGAAACATTATGTACAAAAAAAGTTACAAATAATGCAAAAAAAACACATAATTGCACAATAGGTTAGTCGCCCGTAAAGCGGCTGCCATTTCTTCTGGCGCCATCTTCACATATGTTATTCGTATATTTTATTGTTATTAGTAATTTACAGTCAGTGCATTCAACCAAGGTTGATTTAAAAAACACAGCACAGTCATAGCAAGTAAAACGTTTCTGTATCCATTAATGAAAATGTTGCTGTAGTTATTAATTACACATTGGTCTAACATGTTTTTGTAAATACAGCAATATATCTTATGACATACAGTATCTCTGACTATCTCTATTTCGTGCCAATACAATACTGAGATATCCACGGTAACTTGATGCCAGAGCAATGAAACACAGTACTGTAAAAGTGACTATTAAACTGTAAGAAAATTATTTCTACCGTATTTTACTGTAATTAAAAGGGATTAGAGCTAGCAGGTTGTCTGTAGGCATTTGCATATTACAGTATATTAATGAATACTAGGTGTTTTATATCAGTTCCTCTTCTAGAGGCCTAAACAAAGGCTTCCAAACTGGCCATGATTACGGGTCAAAACATAACAAATGGACACAAGGTAATATTCAACCATTAAAAGGTGTCAGACCCGCTATCCCTCTGATCTGTTTCCTATATGGGTAGTTGCCATATGGCCAAAACAAAAGTAGAAAAATAAATTCCTTTAAAATGTAGGTTAAAAAAAATAGAGTTACAATAAACTGTCTAAACAACTCAAAATGTTACATGGCCAGCTTCAATTTTGAGTTTATATCTAATTGAATTAACCATTTAATGCATTAGTGCCTTGAATTTGTCCTCTGGTGTGACATTACACTTAATGGTAATGTAAAGGTTTTAATGATTCCCAAATAGACAAGACAAATCTTTTTTTTCATTACTTAGTTAATTCTGTCTTTAAATCGGTAATCATATTCTTGGATTTAAAATGAAAAACACAGTATTTCCTTGTTTAATTAAATCAAATCAAATGTTATTTGTCACATGCATATGTTTAGCAGATGTTATTGTGGGTGTAGCGAAATGCTTGTGTTTCTAGCTCCAACAGTGCAGTAATATCTGACAAGTAATATCTAACATATTTCACAACAATACACACAAATCTAAAGTAAATAAACAGAATTAAGACAATATAAATATTTGGATGAGCGATGTCAGAGTGGCATAGAATAAGATACAGTAGAATATGATAGAAAAAACTGTATACATATGAGATGAGTTATGCAAAATATGTCAACATTATTAAAGTGACTCGTGTTCCATTATTAAAGTGGCCAGTGATTTCAAGTCTATGTATATAGGGCAACAGCCTCTCTGTGTTAGTGATGGCTGTTAACAGTCTGATGGCCTTGCGATAGAAGCTGTTTTCAGTCTCTCGGCCCCAGCTTTGATGTACCTGTACTGACCTCGCCTTCTGGATGATAGCGGGGTGAACAAGCAGTGGCTCGGGTGGTTGTTGTCCTTGCTGATCTATTTGGCCTTCCTGTGACATTGGGTGCTGTAGGTGTCCTGGAGGGCAGATAGTTTGCCCCGGTGATGCGTTTGGCAGACTGCACCAGCCTCTGGAGAGCCCTGCGGTTGTGGGCAGTGCAGTTGCCATACTAGGTGGTGATACAGCCCGACAGGATGCTCTTAATTGTGCATCTGTAAAGGCTTGTGAAGGTTTAGGTGCCAAGACAAATTTATTCAGCCTCCTGAGGTTGAAGAGGTGCTGTGTCGCCTTCTTCACCACACTGTCTGTTTGGTTGGACCATTTCAGTTTGTCAGTGATGTGTACGCCGAGGAACTTGAAGCTTTCCACCTTTTCCACTGCGGTCCCGTCGATGTGGATAGGGGGGTGCTCCCTCTGCTGTTTCCACAATCAACGATCAGCTCCTTTGTTTTGTTGACGTTGGGTGAGAGGCTATCTTTCTGGCACCACACTCCCAGGCACCTCAACTCCTTCCTGTAGGTTATCTCGTCATTGTTGGTAATCAGGCCTACTGCTGTTGTGTCGTCTGCAAACTTGATGATTGAGTTGGAGGAGTGCGTGGCCACGCAGTCATGGGTGAACAGGGAGTACAGGAGGGGGCTGAGCACGCACCCTTGTGGGTCCCCAGTGTTGAGGATCAACACTGTGGTGTTGAATGCTGAGCTGTAGTGAATGAACAGCATTCTTACATAGGTATTCCTCTTGTCCAGATGGGATAGGGCAGTGTAAAGTGCGATGCCAGTTGCATCGTCTGTGGATCTATTGGGGCTGTAAGCAAATTTAAGTGGGTCTAGGGTGTCAGGTAAGGTAGAGGTGATATGATCCTTGACTAGTCACTCAGAGCACTTCATGATGACAGAAGTGAGTGCTATGGGGCGATAGTCATTTTGTTCAGTTACCTTTGCTTTCTTGGGTACAGGAACAATGGTAGACATCTTGAAGCATGTGTGGACAGCAGACTGGGATAGGGCGAGATTGAATATGCTGACCAAGTGTCTCGCAATTACATTTTAGGTAAGATACACAGTTATTTCACTGAGCCTACGTAAAAAGCAATTATCTTATTTGCTAAACAATTAATTTAACATTTTATCCGAGATACAGTAACTCATTGTCACACCGACGGACAATACACCATAGGCAGTCACATTTTATTGTTAAGATATAATTAATGACACTGTCAGAAGTTTCTGACCACTATACAAATGCTTCTAAAAAATCTGTTCTAAACATCAGTAATGGATCCTCATGAAAGAATTTGAAGTGTACTCATTCCAATTACAAGGACTTCCCGAATCGGAAGTGGATCTTTTGCGTACCTGCTGCTTTCCTTGGATGTGGTAGCCGTATCTCAGGCTCCCTCTCCAGAATCAAACCCTGATTCCCCCTTACCCATGGTCACCATGGTAGCCACAGAAACTACCATCGGAAGTTGATGGGGCAGACAATCGAATGATATGCCTATGTGCCTATATGGGTTTTGGGTCTGAAAAATGCATGTCCCCGAAGGGCAACAATTGTTGACATATCTTAGCACTAGAATTGACACAGTTATCAAAGTAACATTTGAGCAATAAATGGAACCTTAACTGATTTAATGAGCCATTCACATTTTCACTGTACCGGCCGTGTGTACTAAGACTTGCATGGCTTAATCTTTGGGACAAGAATATGGCATAATCACCAGTTAGAGCAGGGGGGGAACCAAAAGAGGCACAGCTGATTTGGCCCTCTCAAGATGGATCACTTATGTCAATTAGAGGAGTGAAACTGGTAGGACAGACAGAGAGGGACCAAGGGGAGGGATGGTCTAATGCAGGGAGTGAGAACCAGGAATAGGTGTACCACAGCCCCCAATATGTGCCTGCACCATCACTAGGGCCACGTAAAATAACTAGATCCTCCCCAGAGGGCAGAGACAGACCCAGAAGTCACCAGAGCAATGTTCACCTGCCGAGAGTGAGAAACCAGGCCTGGGATAATGAAAACATAAATATTACATTCAGAATCACTTAAAATGATCAAAAATGCAACAGGATACAAATAGGTATCATGCAAATAAGAGTTATTTGATGAAAAATAAGTCTAAAAAGGTACAAATACAAGTGTATTAATTAGTTATGTTTTCTGGAGTGACAGGTACTTCCTCTGGCATGACACACCAAGGGGAAAAAGCTGTCAAACCATTCGAAATCTCAGGCTGTATGGTCCATTTTGGGGCTTATTGTTAACAGTAAGCTTTCCATATGATTTCACCACAACAAGTTTTCATTGCTTTTTTATACTTCAATTGTCAAAAAAAGTATTCTTATTTGTAATATACCTGTATATACACATTCAAACTGCATCATACCAAAGAACTTAGAAACTGACCCCTTTTATGGCAATGGCAGAAAAGTGCCAAATTTTGATCAATATTTATCATAAAGCTTTTACAGTCTGGTCAGGCCATGTGCTCCAGCCATGTCTTCAGTGCTTACTCATTGCAAGATAACTGTCCCTACCACAATGGTGCCCAAATGCTGGCTCATTATTTAATCACAGAATTGTGTCACACCAAGTGGACATTGCTTTTATGGACAAAATGTAATCAATCAAAACTATTTGGAAATACCATGAATAGACTTGAGGACTATTGTTATTTTAAATAAACTTCTGTGTTATAACTAAAAGATTAGGTGAAGGGAATTGTATTCATTAAAATAAATGTTATAATAATTACTTAAAATCATAGCTCCTCAACCTTACCTGGGACAGTCACACCATTGGACAATTGTCACGTTTGGTTCCAAATTGTAAGAAAACGAATAATACACTGCATGAATGTACTTATGATCCAAGTTAAAAAATCTAAAAAACTTTTAGTATTATATCAATTTTTTTGCCAATTTAGGTTCAGTTAAATTTGTGTTTGCCATCATGGACAAAAAAGGGGTGTCACCACTACCTATATACCTTTAATTACTAGGGGACTACTATCATATATCATTTTACATGCTGTAAATTATGTACGTGATTGGATAACATTTGCTTTGAAGATTCCGCCATGCTTGCTGTGTTCTTTGTTTAGAGAGATCTAAGTGGGAAACTCAGAGTTGGGGATGAAATATTAACAGTGGGAGGGCGTTCAAGTGGGTTTTCCGAGTCGTATGCAGGTATTTATGAAATGTACAGATGTTATGAATGTGGCTGATGGCCATACTGTTGGCCTTGCAGTGGGTGGAGGAAGTTAAGCCAGAAAGAGTAGTTATTTGCTCTGATTCATGTGCAGTGCTAAGGAGTCTTCAGTCCTTTATATAACGTAGCAAACAATACCTACTTTATGAGGTGATACAAACCCATGCCAGGAGTAAACAAATGGGTATAAAGATAATATTTACATGGCTCCCCAGCTCATGTGGGATTGGAGGGGAACGAGGCAGTTGATGTACTGGCTAAACAAGCACTAAGTAGTTGGGATGCTGATGAGGTAGTTTCAATGAGCAAGGCAGAGGCAAAAATCATGATATGGACAGTGATGGTGGAGAAATGTCAGGAGCAGTGCAATAGAGATACTAAGGAAAGGCATTTATTTCAAGTCCAGAGGAAAGTTGGGGAGGGGAGAACAGCAGGAAGGGACAGAAGAGAGGAGGCTATATTTACAAGATTAAGGGTGAGACACAGCCAGTTGAATAAGACCTTACATGTGATAGGAAAGTATCCAACAGGAAAATGTGAGTATTGCCAGGAAACAGACAGTGGAGCATGTATTGATACAGTGTGGACATTATTGGAGGGAAAGAGGGAGGATGAGATCTAGTATGAGGGAGAAAGGGATACAGGAAATTCGTTTAAAGAGTATATTGAGTAGAACGTCATTAGATATAGCCTCAAATATTTTGTTATCTTTTTTAAGAGCAACGGGGCTGACAGGTAGGATTTAGTTTCTCCGTCTCTGGCCCACACTCCAGTAAAGTAGGTGGCGGTAATGCACCATAACGTTGGATGCCAACCGCCGATAAACCTCACACCAAAGAAGAAGAAGTACGAGCGCTGCATAATGTCTACGTCATATCAAGCTTGCACAGCCGCAATACACCCTTCACTTTTCACTGAGTTTTCTGGTCTGGCCTGTTCAGTTGTGTCGCAGTATTTCGTGTTTCTTCGACTGTTTTTGAGGATAACTTTGATTTCGGTAAGTAGTGTAAGTTAACTTGTATGTCTGGTATGCTGACGATAGTAGTAGCTAGCTAAATCAATAAAGTTTATTTGACGCCTACGCAAGTTTGCTAACTTTAGCAATTATGCTAGCTAGCTAACGTTAGCTATTTAACTCTGTCAATCATGCCTGCATTGTAGTTAGCTATGTCTTCACAGCAGTAGTTTGCTAGTTCGTCTTGCAGATGTTCAGTATTTGTTGATTTGCAGTTCAATTCTAAAGTAACTAACTAGCTAGCTAACTGGCCATGCATGGATTGCGTCTCCGAGGCCGGTGTGTTAGCCAGCCGACCCGGCCTTTAGCTAGGTAACGCATAGCCAGCAGATCCGACCCCCTTTCATTCAGTTAACTGGGGTCGGAAAGCATTCCTGTGTCTAAGACACGGCAGGGAGCAGGCGAGATATGGCATGTAAAACGTACCTCAATCCATGGATGTACACCGAATGCAGGGGGGAAGTAGATATACTTTCTTACCGGTGTGGGACACTCAAGTGCAAACATGCTTTTTTTTCTTCCATACTACAAAAATTACAAGGTAGCCTACTCTGCTGACACTGACAAACATATCAATAACAACTGTTGTCTGATCCATGTAATTTGCCAACGAAAAGGGGAGAACCAAATACAATATGAGATCCACCTAATCTGGAGGAGGAAATGATTGTCCAAAAACAATAAATGCCACAGACCCAATGACAAAGACAGTGAAAATGCACACTCGTCAGTGTTCCAATGTTCTCCGCGGGTGAAGATAAGATGGGCTACTGTTCGCACAATTAAGAAATGTAATAACTTTAAGACAGATTGGAGTCTTTTTGATGTCATCTCTTTTATAGCAATAGCCATTTGCTTTCCAAAGTGTTTTCTGTGATTCTATTTTTAAATATTGCGATATCCCTGGCTGGGTCTCTGCTTTTCACTGGCAGTCGCACTTAAACAATCATCTGTTTGGTAATTGCAGCTTGTGCTGCCCAAATTGCAGGCCCTTCCAACTGTAGGCTGTGATGTAAATGTAACCTTTATTTAATTAGGCAAGTCAGTTAAGAACATTCTTATTTACAATGATGGCCTTCACCGGCCAAACCCGGATGACGCTGGGCCAATTGTGCACCGCCCTATGGGACTCCCAATCATGTCTGGTTGTGATACAGCCTGGAATCGAACCATGGTGTTTGTAGTTAAGCCTTTAGCACTGAGATGTGGTGCCTTAGACTGCTGGGCCACTCGGGAGCCCCCAATGTAAAACAATCCACGTGTTTTTTTTTTAAGTTAATGATATTCTGTGGCCAAATCATGCTTTCTGTTGTATCCTATTTTGAATTATTGTATTTATTTCTGTATAGACAGGAGTAAGCTAATTAGGCTATGTACTTTTGGAAATTTAATTCGATATACTTTAGGGAAAGTTTCCCCTAGTCTTATGGACACGTCACCTATGCCTTTTTAATGCGGCATAAACACAACCAGTCATGATGTTTTCATCTGATTGCCAAACAAAGATGCTCCTGTAGGCTACCTGCACATATTTGTCCACTCACAAAATTATTTCAGCATTCAAATACAAACTGTGCACCTGCGATTTGAAGACTGGGAAGAGACATCTGTTACAAAACACCTACGTGTATTGTAATGATATTCTGTGATTGTCATTAGGCCTACACTTGTAGCCTGAATTGATGCATCCACTGTTGTCCATGTACTCCTCGGTCTTGGCCACTCACCTCTGCCTTGTCCGCGAGCGTCTCGGCCACTCATCTCCCACTGACAAAATGTAAGTGTTCTCCTCGAACCACAGCGCAATTTGGTCTCCAGTCAATTCGCAAATGTTCATGTGGCTGACATGCAGTCATGTTAAATAATTGTGTAATAGCCTATAGTTTTTGGACATGTATTAATTGTTATAGGCTAACGTTTTACCGGGACAGCGTACCCCCACTATTTATTTTGCATGGACGCTGTACCAGAGCGTACCGCCTTTTGCCCCTGGTCCCATAATCACAACTGTTACACAGAGAAGATTGAACAACTTTGTTTACAAGTAAACTGACATTTTTATCCTCCTTTAGCTAGCAGTAACAACAGCAGCCATTATGAAATGGCACATCCCGTTGAACAACAACTGAGCTGATTCCAAAATGGCTCCTGTGGCTCTGCTACCTAGATTCGGGCCAAAAATGATAATTTTCCTGAAAAACTTAGCAATCGTTCAGATGTAACAGACAATTCGGAGTACAAAACATTTCTCATCAATGGATTGAGGTACTTTTCCCAAGCCATGTCTTGTGCCGGCTCCGTGGTGTCTTAAATACACATGAATGCTGTCCGACCCTAGTACAGCTGTAAGCAAGCGGATTGGATCTGCTGGCTAAGTAAAGCAACAAACATTAGCTAATCTTTCAGCTATAGTATAATCTTCTCTCTGTCTCATTCAGGGTGTCTTTTTATGAGTAATCAAAAGATTCAGAAGCCAACGCTTACAGGCCAGCGTTTTAAAACTAGGAAGAGAGGTGGGTGTAAACTGAATATTGATATCATGACTGGTCAATTGCTGTTATGATTTGTCTCTAATGAATGCATTGATCTTTCAACAGATGAAAAGAAGGTGTTTGACCCTACTCAGTTTCAGGAAACCATTGTACAAGGTTTGAACCAAACTGGCAGTGATCTGGACGCTGTTGCGAAATTTCTTGATGCCTCTGGGGCCAAGCTTGACTACCGCCGCTATGCTGAGACGCTCTTCGACATCCTGGTGGCTGGCGGAATGCTGGGTAAGGATGGAATAGAATGCTGGGAAAGGATAGAATTAGAGGTCGACCGATTATGATTTTTCGATACAGATACCGATTATTGGAGGACCAAAAAAGCCGATATAGAGTAATCGGCCAATTTTTTTTACATTTCTTTTAATTTTTAAAATTTATTTTTAATTTTTGTAATAATGACAATTACAACAATACTGAATGAACACTTATTTTAACTTAACATAATACACCAATAAAATCAATTTAGCCTCAAGTAAATAATGAAACATGTTCAATTTGGTTTAAATAATGCAAAAACAAAGTGTTGGAGCAGAAAGTAAAAGTGCAATATGTGCAATGTAAGAAAGCTAATGTTTCAGGTCCTTGCTCAGAACATGAGAACATATGAAAGCTGGTGGTTCCTTTTAACATGAGTCTTCAATATTCCCAGGTAAGAAGTTTTAGGCTGTAGTTATTATAGGAATTATAGGACTATTTCCCTCTATACTATTTGTATTTCATTAACCTTTGACTATTGGATGTTCTTATAGGCACTTTAGTATTGCCAGTGTAACAGTATAGCTTCTGTTCCTCTCCTCGCTCGAACCAGCAACACAACGACAACAGCCACCATTGAAGCAGCGTTACCCATGCAGAGTAAGGGAAACAACCACCCCAAGGCTCAGAGCGAGTGACGTTTGAAATGCTATTAGCGCGCGCTAACTAGCTAGCCATTTCACTTCGGTTACACCAGCCTCATCTCGGGAGTTGATAGGCTTTAAGTCATAAACAGCGCAATGCTTGACGCACAACGTAGTGCTGCTGGCAAAACGCACGAAAGTGCTGTTTGAATGAATGTTTACGCGCCGCCTTCTGCCTACCACCGCTCAGTCAGATACTTGTATGCTCAGTCAGATTATATGCAATGCAAGACACGCTAGATAATATCTAGTAATATCGTCAACCATGTGTAGTTAACTAGTGATTATGATTGATTGTTTTTTATAGGATAAGTTTAATGCTAGCTAGCAACTTACCTTGGCTTACTGCATTTGCGTAACAGGCAGTCTCCTTGTGGAGTGCAACGAGAGAGAGGCAGGTCGTTATTGCAATGGACTAGTTAACTCTAGTTAACCATTCCTATGCAGTCATTGAAAATAAGAATGTTCTTAACTGACTTCCCTAGTTAAATAAAGGTCTAATTTTTTTTTTTAAATCAGCCCCCCAAAAAATTATTTTGGATTTGTTATGAAAACTTGAAATCGGCTCTAATTAATCGGCCATTCCGATCAATCGGTCGACTTCTAGATAGAATGTTGGTGTAATGATGGGAAAGAATAGAATGCCGGGAAAATAATATATTTCTGGTGATAGAATGAATAAATGTGTGTGACAGTCTGTATAATAACTTCCCCTTTTTATTCTTGTTCAGCCCCAGGTGGTACCTTGTCAGATGACTTGACCCGTACGGAGTTCTGTCTGTTTACAGCACAAGAAGACCTGGAGACCATGCAAGCATATGCTCAGGTACACTTGTGCAATAGTTTTTGGTTTAATAATAAAGAGCTGAATATGATAATACCTTGACTTACTAGCAGTATTAGTAGTGGTGCTTCAAACCCCTTTCCCTTTTTTACTGACAGAAAAGGTTGATTATAATAAGTGTGCTACAGTTTTGATTGACATTGGGCTGTTTTTTTAGAGATCTGATTTAATTTTCCCATCCGATACCTAGGTTTTCAACAAGCTTATCAGGCGTTACAAGTACCTGGAGAAAGGGTTTGAAGAGGAGATCAAGAAGGTGAAGGCATTGTTGATTGTCGTCTTGAGCAACGTTGTTCAAGATGTGACTTACTCTCTTATCTGTTGGATCATTCAACTGTAAACCAGTTATTCAACTCATTGATGTTCCCCAAATTACATCCATAGGGTGTTGGTAAAAATGAGTGCACTGTAAAGGGAATAGGGTGCTATTTGAGATGCAGTCAGAATGGATAACATTATTGATCCTGGCATCATTATAGAATATGCAATTCTTTCAACTTATGTTCAATAATGTTATCCAGTCCAAAGTGCTGCATTCTATCCAAACCGTATACTCCTGTCTTTGGCGAATATGCAATTTAAGTTTGCTAAGGATGGAATAGAATTGCATTCTGTTCTTATACCAGCATTCTATTGTATTCCATTCTAAGTTTCAGTGTTTGAGTTTCCCTCTTGTTCTTCTCTCCTGTGCAGTTGCTGCTATTCCTGAAGGGATTCACTGAATCTGAGCGCAACAAGCTGGCCATGTTGACTGGCATCCTGCTGGCCAATGGCAACATCTCAGCCTCAATCCTCAACAGCCTCTACAATGAGAACCTCGTCAAAGAAGGTGTGAGGCAGTGCCAGCTCAATAGGGCAGGCTTCTGCTACAAACGTTAAAGGGATAGTATGAGATTTTATCTGCTTACCCAGAGTCTGGTGAACTCATGGATGCCATTATGTTTCTGATTGGTTCTTGAAACTACCTCTTAACTTCCTTCATACTGGACACAGAGTCCATCGCTTTAAGCCTGGTCCTGAACAAAAAATTACTTTCAATAGATTCTCCATTGATCATTATTTTAAAAAATCTAGGACTAGATTTAATCTGTCTGGAAAACCAGCCTATATACTTACAAGTGCATCTCCAGTTACTTTATTACTTAAATTAAACGTTGCGTACGTTCACTGTAACATGTGAATTTACGAAGGGCATAATTATGGTTTTGTCTCATACAACAGTCCTTGTGTCTGAAGTTGCTTCATTTCTGTTTTTACAGGGCGGACTTGTAGAATCGTGTCCTGTGGTATTTGGCTTTTCACCTGGTAGGCACTAGGCCTAAAATATGGTTAACCCTTATTTTTTTACCCAGGTGTCTCTGCAGCCTTTGCTGTGAAACTTTTCAAATCCTGGATCCATGAGAAAGATATCAACTCTGTGGCAGGAAGTCTCCGCAAGGTCGGCATGGATAATAGACTTTTGGTGAGTGAGACCACCAATCATGTGGGTGATGTCCAATCCAAAACCATGCGTGTTTTCTTTTGGTCGGTGTAATACAATAATTGATTAGCGGGGAAGTTAAGAATGGGCAGCTCTCCTGGGAATACGAGGGCTGTATCTCAATTTGTCTATCTCCTCGCCGCCTCAACTTAATCATAAAGATACAATGTAATAGTATTTGTTCTATTTAATTCTGTGATGTAAAGCCTGTTTCTCCACCTTGTGTTTTGCAGGAGCTGTTCCCTGCCAACAAGCGGAGCTGTGAGCATTTCTCTAAGTACTTCACAGACGCCGGTCTCAAAGAGCTGTCAGACTTTGCCAGGAACCAGCAGGCCATAGGGTCCCGTAAGGAACTTCAGAAGGATCTCCAGGAACAAATGGAACGCGGGGACCCTTTCAAAGACGTGAGTCCAAAGTCTGGGTCTATGCTGATTGCTGGAGAAGTACTCCACTGGTTGAGTTCCCTACCCTTAACTCTTAAAGGGTGCAATTGCTCTCATTCTCACTTCTGAATTTAGAAGCATTGGGTTGGTGTTAGCATGAGGAGTAAATTTGAGCACACTTGGGGTAGAAAATCGGATCACAGCCTTGGTCTGTGTTGATGAAGGACATTGTTTGATTATGATACCTAATTGTGGTAGCATGGGATGCAGATGAAATGCCCAATAACCAGAAGCAGTTGTTCCTTACTTACTGACCTACTTTCCTGTCATCCTTTCCCTCCAGATCATTGCGTCAGCCAGGGAGGAAATGAAAAAGAACAACATCTCAGAGCAGACCATGATTGGCATCGTGTGGACCAGTGTTATGAGCTATGTGGAGTGGAACAAGAAAGAGGAACTGGTCACAGAACAAGCCATCAAGCACTTGAAGGTGAGCTGGGTGGTTTACACTGATTTCACAGAGCCGTCACTTTCACCGTTGTGACGGGATTGAGTGTCATTTTTTGTCACTAGTTTTCATGACTCAACAAAACACCCCCTTTCTCTCCACCTCTCTGCAGCAATACAGCCCCTTGTTGAAGGCTTTCACATCCCAGGGAGCCTCTGAGATCCTGCTGCTCGTGAAGATGCAGGAGTACTGCTACGACAACATCCACTTCATGAACTCCTTCCAGAAGATTGTGGTGCTGCTCTACAAAGGTAACCGCACGGGTAGAAGGAGCAGCTGACATCTTGGGTTAGTTACCAGTATCTTTGGTAAAAGCGATGCCTCTCTGCTTAGCACTCAGCATTAAGAAGATGGATTGAGGGAAAGGACCTGCAACAGACTAGCTTCCTGTCCAGGGAGTGTGTTTGTTCATCAAGCTGCCTTATGCTACAGAAACAGGAGAAGGGCTCCTGAGCCTTATGGGTTGTTCTGGCTTGGACAGGGCTTACTTATACAAAGGTAAATGAGATCAGGGAATAGCGTTGTCTGCCACCTTAGTCCTTGTTTCCTCAATCCCTATCAAAGCTCATTGGAGGAGGATGTCTGAGGGAGGGACCTTGGATACTTGTATCCATTGAGCAATGATCCTTTCTGAATGACCCTGGATTCAGACAGTAGCAACCAAAACCTTCCCGCTGCACTTATCAAAGCGGGATCTGGATTAACTACCATTAAAAGTATGTTCCTATTCCGGCTAGCCCATCTGAACCCACCAGAAAATATTGTAGGGACAGTGGTCATTTTATATTGGTGTGTCTTCTTTCAAATATAAGAGGGGGAGAGGTGAGACACATGCACGCTTTCACTTGCTGAAGAAGCAGATTTTGCTGTTAATGTGTGAATGCAAGGTGAGTGACATGAGAGAATGTTTTTCTGTTGCCTAACAGATTCACATCAACACTTTGTATTTTGGCACAATTGTCTTTGTCAAGTGGCTATAACTGCATATTCATGCAGTTGTAATTTTCATGTTGATGTATTTTTCCCAGCGGATGTTTTGAGTGAGGAGGCCATTCTTAAGTGGTACACAGAGGCCCATGTTGCCAAAGGAAGGAGTGTGTTCCTGGAACAGATGAAAACATTTGTGGAGTGGCTCAAGAACGCAGAGGAAGGTGAGCATGGCTTACATTTTACGTTAGTCAGGTAATTTAGCAGGAAATCGTATCCAGCGCCACTGAAAATCAATGAATTCAACTAGCTCATGTGGGTATAAAAACCTTCAAAAATCCTCTAGTCCCTGTGGTTTTGTCTGTATTCGCCATAGCACCGTATTCTGTTCATGCAGTTGACTTGAATCTCATCTTTTTTTCCCAGAATCTGAGTCCGAGGAGGACGAGGCTGCTGACTAACGGACCTCAAGCCAAATCCAAGGCGCGTCATTTTTTTTATTTTTTATAACGTACAGTAGCACCAGGAGCAGTAGAATGTTCTGTTACAGAAGTGCTTGTCCCCTCCCCCCTTTTCTTTTTTCTACCTCCTCCACTCCAACCATGATGTATAGATGTAAGGGCTTTTACATTCTGTTCATTCTAAAACTAATAAAGTTTACACTTGTGGATAGCATGAATCATGAATAGTCTCCCTTGAAATTCTTAATGATTCTTCATTTGAAGGGAAAGACATGTTGCCACATTTAACCCCCTAAGGTCGATGTCTGCACCTCTGCAGAAATGTAATTGTCATATTAATAAAAAAATCCCCATAGAAACCTGTCAGTTTAAGCTGGGGGGGGGGGGGGTCACTATCTGTTCCATGTAGTGAATCTGTTATTCAATGCGTTTACGTATGGGCTAATGACAGTAAGGCCGAATTTAAATGTTTCATTAAATCATTTTACATGATTTGTTTTTGATACTTCAAGTGATCTTCAAAATCAAATGGCAAAATTATCATTATCACCTTAAAGCAATTTCATATAGATTAGATTTAATATTGGTTGTTTTTATAATTTCTTTACACTATCAATTAGTCTTTTTAAAATAAAGTTTAGTACTGGTATTCAGTGTTGGTGTAATTACTCTGAGATTGTGTCATTCTGAATAGTGTAATTTACTCACGAGGCTTCTGAAATGACCCTCAACAGCAGTTATGGAAAGTTGGGGTTCAGAGATATTGTTGATGTAAGTATGAAATATGAGTGATTTGAAAGGATGGATTATGTTAGTGTAAATTATTTTAATAATGGGCAATTCCATGGTGACCGTGACACACACATTTTAAAATGTGTCTGTCAAACAAAAACCAATGATTGCAAAGTTAAACAAACCATACCACTGCATGCACAAGGACTACTTTTAACAATTTCCACTCAACATTTTACCAAAACACATTTACAGTGCAGAGTTTGGTTCGAAACAGAATGATGGTTTGTGCAGATCCCTTACCCATCCCTTTCATATGATTCATGCTCATACACATGCAATATTAACCTAACCTACATGTAATCCAAAGTACCTGGAAAGACTAACATTGCACTACATACCTTGAAGTTCACAAGGAGCAACATTATTCACGGTGTACAAACAACGATCCAACTCTCACTTTAAAAGGCAATTATGGCTCAGTCAAGCATGATGAAAACAAGGGGATGAGACAGTAATTCAAAGCCCAACATAAACACTTGAATATCACCTACTGTAGGAGGTCGAGGCAGTGAAAAACAAGTAATTTAGAACAAAATACATTTTTTTAGTGGAGCACTTTTCTTTAGTTCTCAAAGCTCTACTGAGGAAAAATAAATAATTATATACAATAAAGGCAGGGGAAATGGCAATAGTGGGCTAGGTGCTAAATACTGTTTTGATTGGGACTGTAGAAGTGGGATTTAATGCCTGTTTTAAAAGTTCAGGGTAATTGAGAGGCTGTCAGGTGGTCAGGAAGAGCATTCCACAGGTAAGGGTCAAGGGAGTAGTAGGCTCGGTCACCCATTGTTCAGAGATGTGTCTTGGGGACTTAGCGCTTTAGAGAAAGGCTGGAGCGAAGATTTTGACGTGGCTCGCTGTTTGAGATGAGGTCTCTTATGTAGGTGGGGCTCTTTCCATTTAAGGCTACATACAGGCATGAGGATTTTGGAGTCGATCCTGTAATTGTCCGGTAGCCAGTGGAGTTAGGCCAGGATCGGGCGATGTGGTCTGACTTCTTGGTCCTGGCAGCACTGCTCTGCGTTAAATGGAGCCTCTAGTGATTTGGCTGGGGGGCCACCCAAATAGCGCATTGCTGTAGTCAGTCAGAGAGAAGATGTTGTGGATGAGTTTATCTGCGTATGACAGCAATTTCGATAGAATAACACATATATTTTAATGAATCCCCTGGCATGGTGGGTAATGTTGAGGCCATTGCAAGACAGTTAACAGACTGGGGGGTTGTCATGATATCTCAATTAGCAAGACACTTTATTCTGGGTCACTGAGTAAAGTTACTCTTACAGGTTTTGATTGACTGAATTAATTAAACAAATACAGTCTGTATACTCTGTGGTGCATTGAACAAGCAGGGAACCTCTCACCATGCGGACCTGGAACTGGCCATCCTTGACTTGTTTTTCCAGCCTACAGAACAACTTCATGTTTTTTATGTACTGTAGTAGGGTATTGTATGTTTGAAGCCCCATGCATGCTTTCACCTCAGCCACAAACAGGCTACAACAATAAAATAAAGATCGGGGAAAGCAGATTTGTTCTACTGCTTTTGAATCAATAGTTAAAGCATTGCATGTTCAGAAACGTTAAATACATTTTTGCTAATCACCAATAGATGGCAGTATGAGTATGTCTTAAAAATGTGGTCCTCTCCAGTGAAACATAATAAACCTATTAAATTGGCTAAAGCTTGAAAGTGCAATCAAATCTAGGAAGTATTAGACTTTTATTTTTGACCCTAAGGAAGTGTAGCTTTGTTGTTTGCATTTGGGAAGAGTGGCATGCCTACAGGGAAGGCACAGTTCTGAGAGTCGTGTGTGTGCGCTTGTGTGCGTGTGTGTGTAGCTGAGTAGGCAGCCATGTTGTTGATGGCTGTGATGTCCTCCCACCTCTCTGTACTGCCAACAACACAAGCAGCGCCAAGGCAGTGGGACTTTGCTCTGCCTGTCAAGCTGCTGCTGCTGCTGCTGCCTGCCGCAGTCTTGGTAAGCTGTCACAGTGCACTCCCCTCCTCTCTTCCCCTCTCATCACTGTATGTCAGTAGATGCTCTGGTAGTAGTGTAAGCCAAAGGTGTTTGGTGTTGCGAAGAGGCCATGCTACCGAATATGTCCTGCATGCAGAAGTTTTCCCTGTCAACTAAAGGAGCTGTTTGTTTCTTAGGACTTGAGCATCTATTTTCCATTGCGAGATGGTCACTTGATGATAACACCTGTTGACTCTTGGCATTCTTTGTCTAGTAATAAGGGACTGAGATGAGGGGGACAGAGTTGCCTTGATGAGTGGATTCTCAGGGGATGTCGGTGTACCCCACTTTATTGCTTGACATTTAGCCTTGTTCTTGCCAGGCTTCTAGGATTCTCCTAGTCATGATGTGTATGCAACAATACGGCATCTAGCTATGCAATACTACTTGATATTGACAACAAATCACTTGAAGAGAGCTATGGATTCCACCATTTCATATTGTTGTGGAAAACTCGATCCAGAGATTGAGGCAGAGACTATTTAATTGTATAATATAACAATCTTTAATCAAGCAGCTGCGAGGGAGATATGTCTCTTATTTCACAGGGAAGAACTTGAATAATAAACTGTTCCGAGTCCCTTATGTAGTGAGAGGTAATAATACAATCATAATGTTACACACAACAGTTATTTCATACAGCAACAGTTCCGGGACACAACGTGTTAGGGTGCAGACATACCAGGAGTCGATGAAAGGCATAACATCACAGTCCAACACAGAACATATCCCTTGAGAAGTTACAACGTCTTACCCCAAATTCTGCCACCACAATATTATAAACAAAAACAACTGCTCTTACATAAACAACTGGCAGTTTAGTTTTAGGAAATTGAAACTTACAAATGTTTCTCTTCTCTCTCTGTTGGACTTGCAGCGTGAACTGAATAGATTTGTGAAAACAATTATTCTGAATTTCACACTGCTGCTTGGTCAATAAACAGACTCAGAATGCAATGCAGAATTCATCTAAATAACACCGTCAGAAAACAGACACACTAGTTTGCTGATGACACCATGGTTGAAGGCCTGATAACAAGTCAGCCTATAGGGAGGAGGTAAGTGAACTAGCATTGTGGTGCCAGGACAATGTCATGTCTGTGACTATTATTAAATGCGAAGACTGTATATTACCATATCAATTATCAATGTTTAATTTAATTGCACAATTAAACTAATCATATAACTAATTAACTAGGAAGTCGGGGCACCACGGAAAAAGTTGTTTATAGAGTGTCAATTTCCCGAAATATAACTCTTCAGATATTTTCATATCTTATCAAAACAGTCGCTTATTAATGAATTGTTATTATTACCTCATCAGATTCTCATTACTGATCGTCGGAAACCTTTGGATATCTGCACAAACCCTAGCCTAAATAATGAATCAGTGATATACAAATTGGCTTAATTATTTATTTACTAACTAAATAATCACAGAAATATATTACAAACAAACAGTAGATACTGGTTACAAACACAATGCATTGATATGTCCCTAGTGGGCTAAACCGGTATGACATCTTGGTAGACAATGGAAAGGGGTGGGGACAGATAACAGTAGGAAAGACTAAATGGATTCACTACACACATTTGACAATTATATTAATTGAAAGAAACTGCAATGTACATATTTACGCTTGTATGTCTTGTCTCTCTCTGAAATCGCTGGTCCATCTGCGGAAGAGTCAATCGACAGAAAGTCTCAGGTTGTGTTCATAATGGATGTCAGGCGTACCATGTTCTTAGAATAGTTGTTGCGGCGGTTGTCGGTATTCTCGTCCTAGGTTCATGTAATTTCTATCTGCAGACTAGTAATTTTACGTCTAAGATTTGCTCTTATTCTGTAGTGATCGATAGTCTCAGAGTTTAACCATTTCCAACCGTGCAGCCAACACTACACGCAGTCTGGTTTTCTGGTCTTGTAGTTTTAAACCATTTGTCAGCCATTTAGCCACCGCTACACGCTGACTGGTCTAATGTACATTTTGTCAGGAGTGAGTTTTATACACTTCTGAGAAAAGGGTGGGCCATGGCGCTGACGTAATGTCTGGGCTCATGGGAGTGTGGCCATTGACTAGTTAAAACTTTATAACTAAACAAGTATCTCGTTTAGAAGGCTAACATGACATTACATCTTCAATCATATATTTTACACAACATTCAGGTAGAAAACTTAAAATGGAGAAATGTCCAAAGCTACCGTCCTTCTTGATGTCACAAAATAAAACAACTTCGACAGGATTGTTTTTTAAATACCCACAGACCATTCCCACATTCTCAAAAATATATATATTGTTTAATCCTCCAATTTTGGGGATTAGGAGTTGAACAAAGAGAAGCTCTTTGTTCCATATGTTTCTTTCCCCTCTCTTTCTGCATGACCAATTTATGACCTGTCGTAAAGTCATAAAACTTGTGGTGAGAGAGGGGGGGGCAAAGATATAGACCCCAAAGGGCCACGTCGTGACAACAACAACCTCTCTCTCAACGTCTGCAAGACAAAGGAGTTGATAGTTGAATTCAGGAAGCAGAGAAGGTAACATGCTCTGAACCACATTGCTAATCACCAACAGATGGCAGTATGAGTATGTCTTAAAAACGTGGTCCTCTAGTGAAACATAGGACAAATAAACCTATTAAATTGGCTTTAGCTAGAAAGTGCTATCAAAGCTAGGAAGTATTATACTTTTGTTTTTGTCCCTAAGGAAGCGTCGCTTTGTTGTTTTTGTTTTGTTAAGTATTTACAAAGAACATGGAGCAATTGGGAAGAGTGGCATGCCTGCACAGGGAAGGCACTGTTCTGAGAGAGCCGTGTGCGCTTGTGTGTATGTAGGGTTGCATATTTTGGGGAATATTCAGGAGGTGGAAACTTTCCATGAGAATTAACGGGAATATATGGCAATTAACAGAAATATATGCTAATTAATATCAATACCATTTAAGTGTAAATGTTTTTTGCATTGGATATATTTACCATATCATATGGAGACAGAAACATAAACCTTTTACCTCATCATTAGTAGACATAATTGCAAATTATTAAATCCTTCCAGTAGAAAAATAATAATAATTTAGTTACAAATTGAACTTGAATTAAATTAGTTGACTCTTCACATGGGATGATTTCACTGAACAACAAAAGAAAGGGAATATTGAATTATCCCCAATGATCCATCACATCTCCCAAAAACTTTTTCAACATACATCTGTAAAACGATAGTCTAGAAACTAAAGCTTTGGTTGTCTTCCTCTCAAGCTTCCATGTCATCTCGCTGGACCTCCTTAATATCCACCACTTGAACATCAGACTCTGAGGCCTCATCTTCACTGTCACTTTCCAACCTTGTTGAGGATGGCTCGTTGTCAGGCTCAAAAAGCCTAAAATTTGCCCGGATGGCCACCAATGTTTTGCCTGTTGCGTGCTTTGGTGTGTGTGTTCCCAAACAAGGACCAGTTGCGCTCTGAGGCGGCTGATGTTGGTGGGATTTGGAGGATGACGGAGGCAATAGGAGAAAGAGCCTCAGATCCACAAAGTCCCTTACACCAGGTGGCTGATTAGATATGTTGGCATGACTGCCGTATTTCATCTCCACCCCAAAGCCCTGGCTTGGAATTGTACTTCGCCAGACTGGCAAGAACCATGCCCTCATCCAGGCCAAGGTGGTGAGACACGGTAGGGATGACACTATAGGCCTTGTTGATCTCTGCACCGGACAGGATGCTCTTGCCAGCATACTTGGGGTCCAACATGTACGCTGTGGCGTGTATGGGCTTCAGGCAGAAGTCTTCACGCTTTTTGATGTATTTCAGAACTACAGTTTCCTCTGCTTCAAATCAAATCTTATATGTCACATACACATGGTTAGCAGATGTTAATGTGAGTGTAGTGAAATGCTTGTGCTTCTAGTTCCGACAATGCAGTAATAACCAACGAGTAATCTAACCTAACAATTTCACAACAACTACCTTGTACACACAAGTGTAAAGGGATGAAGAATATGTACATAAAGATATATGAATGAGTGATGGTACAAAACGGCATAGGCAAGATGCAGTAGATGGTATCGAGTACAACATATACATATGAGATGAGTAATGTAGGGTATATAAACATATAAAAGTGACAGTTTAAAGTGGCTAGTGATACATGTATTACATAAAGATGGCAAGATGCAGTAGATGGTATAGAGTACAGTATATACATATGAGATGAGTAATGTAGGGTATGTAAACATTGCTTGGAGCAACAGTGAAGTGGGCAGGGTAGTACGGATTTATTATCTTACATCTGCAAGCAGAGTCTGAACATCAGACAGGATGGCATTGTCTCAATCCGTGCAATGGCTACTGCTATAGGTTTCAGGAGTTTCAGGCTGCTTACCACTCTCTCCCAAAATGCATCATCCAGGAGGATCCTCTTGATGGGGCTGTCCATATCGGTACACTGTGATATAGACATTTCTTAGAGAGACTCCTTCCCCTCCAGGAGACTGTCAAACATGATGAGAACACCACCCCAATGGGTGTTGCTGGGCAGCTTCAATGTGGTGCTATTATTCTTCTCACTTTGCTTGGTGAGGTAGTGCTATAACTTGATGACCCTTCACATACTTAATCATTTCCTTGGCTCTCCTGTAGAGTGTATCCATTGTTTTCAGTGGCATGCTGTCCTTGATGAGCAGATTCAATGCATGAGCAGCACAGCCAATGGGTGTGATATTAGGATAGGACTCCTCCACTTTAGACCATGGCAGCCTTCATGTTCGCAGTATTGTCTGTCACCAGTGCAAATACCTTCTGTGGTCCAAGGTCATTGATGACTGCCTTCAGCTCATTTGCAATGTAGAGACCGGCGTGTCTGTTGTCCCTTGTGTCTGTGCTCTTGTAGAATACTGGTTGAGGGGTGGAGATGATGTAGTTAATTATTCCTTGCCCACGAACATTAGACCACCCATCAGAGATGATTTGCTACACCTTCACTTGAACTCTGTTGAACTCTACATCCAGCAAATGAGTAGATAAAGCATGTCTGGTTGGAGCGGTGTATGCTGGGCAAAGAACATTCAGAAATCTCTTCCAATACACATTGCCTGTGAGCATCAGAGGTGAACCATTTGCATACATTCATCAGCATTTCTCTGACTACGTTCCTCCATTGAGTAAAAAAAAACTTCTGATTCCAGAAGGACCATGAGCTGTTGCTATCGATAAGGTGTTCGATTCATCATTTTCACTTCGAATAGAAGTAGAGGGACTTTTGTCCAGAGGTTGCTTGTTGTGAGCCATGAGGGAACTTTATGCACTTGGCCAGATTATTCTGCATCTTTGTTGCATTCTTCACATATGATTTGAAACAGTATTTGCAAATGTACACAGCTTTTCTTTCTATTTTAGCTGCAATTAAATGTCTCCACACATCAGTTGGTGCCCGTGGAATATTCTTGTAAAGATTAGAAAATATTTGTAAAAAAATTACAAATACAATTCCATGTACTAATAAATAGTTAAGCAGTTAGATTAAACAACTCCTTTGTAAGATACATTTTTTTAAATGAAACATGTATGGAAACAGGTGAATTAACACTCCTCAGTTAGCAGGCTCAAGGAAGCTAAAACTCACATGGTAGGAAAAACTAACTAGCAGAACTTGTTAACAAGTTAGAAATAATTTAAACAAACTTTGCTGTATGTTACTATTTACTAGTTAACAAAAAATCATCTTTGTCATGTCAAATATATTCACCCCACCCAGTATTGTAATCAAAAATGACCAGAAAGCATGTAGTCCTTGGCTCAGACAGTGTAGTAGTGTGGGCTCAATGACATCTCATTAGTGTGCAAGATCTTGAGAATCAGCTGCACATGTGATGAAAGAATGTACTGTGCATGCAGAGGGTTGCAATTCCATTGAATTGGGGATAGTTTAACAAAAATATGCCACAAGACCTTGAATTGCATTATGTGTATCCCACCAAAAAATGTTCACTGTTATAAGCGACCCTTTTTAATGAATTTAAGCAAAATTCCCCAAATTCCCAGGCTTATCTTCCCATGGAAAAATTCCGTAAAATTACCGGAATGTTTCCGACCCTTTGCAACCCTGTGTAATGTGCGTGTGTGTGTGTGTTTGTGTATCTGAGCAGGCAGCCATGTTGTTGATGGCTGTGATGTCCTCCCACCTCTCTGTACTGCCAACAACACAAGCAGCGCCAAGGCAGTGGGACTTTGCTCTGCCTGTCAAGCTGCTGCTGCCTGCCGCAGTCTTGGTAAGCTGTCACAGTGCACTCCCCTCCTCTCTTCCCCTCTCATCACTGTATGTCAGTAGATGCTCTGGTAGTAGTGTAAGCCAAAGGTGTTTGGTGTTGCGAAGAGGCCATGCTACCGAATATGTCCTGCATGCAGAAGTTTTCCCTGTCAACTAAAGGAGCTGTTTGTTTCTTAGGACTTGAGCATCTATTTTCCATTGCGAGATGGTCACTAGATGATAACACCTGTTGACTCTTGGCATTCTTTGTCTAGTAATAAGGGACTCTGAGATGAGGGGGACAGAGTTGCCTTGATGAGTGGATTCTCAGGGGATGTCGGTGTACCCCACTTTATTGCTTGACATTTAGCCTTGTTCTTGCCAGGCTTTTAGGATTCTCCTAGTCATGATGTGTATGCAACAATACGGCATCTCGCTATGCAATACTACTAACAAATCACTTGAAGAGAGCTATGGATTCCACCATTTTATATTGTTGTGGAAAACTCGATCCAAAGATTAAGGCAGAGACTATTTAATTGTATAATAGAAAAATCTTTATTCAAGCAGCTGCAAGGGAGATCTGTCTCTGATTTCACAGGGAAGAACTCGATTAGTAAATGGTTCCATGACCCTTATATCGTGAGGTGATAATACAATCATATTGATACACAATTGTTATTTTATACAGCAACAGTTCCAGGACACAACGTGTTAGGGTGCAGACATACCAGGAGTCGATGAAAGGCATAACATCAAAGTCCAACACAGAACATATCCCTTGAGAAGTTACAACGTCTTACCCCAAATTCTGCCACCACAATATTATAAACATAAACAACTGCTCTTACCATAAACACAAACAACTGGCAGTTTAGTTTTAGGAAATTAAACATTTCTCTTTCTGTTGAACTTGCAGCGGGAACTGAATAGAACTCATTGTGCCAAGGGACTTGTGAAAACAATTATTCTGGATTTCACACTGCTGCTTGGTCAATAAACAGACTCAGAATGCAATGCAGAATTCATCTAAATAACACCGTCAGAAAACAGACACACAACACAGCCAGGACAGGACTAGTTTGCTGATGACACCACTGTTGTAGGCCTGATAACGAGTCAACCTATAGGGAGGAGGTAAGTGAACTGGCATTGTGTTGCCAGGACAACAACCTCTCCCTCAATGTCTGCAAGACAAAAGAAGTTGATTGTTGAATTCATGAAGCAGAGAAGGTAACATGCACTGAACCACATCAACGGGAATGCAGTAGAGAGTGTCAGCAGCTAATTAAGTTCCCCGGCTTACACATATGTTCGTCAATAATTTCCTCCAAACTACTTGCTGGCATGCTTCAACAAGCGTCTGTGTAGCCAGGCGCTAAAATCGAACTTGGTTTTATTTTTATGCTTGACGCGCTGCAAGTCCCACCTCTCCCTTCCCCTCATTGGTTTTTAGGAGCATAAACCCAAGCTGAACTGAGGTCCACACTCCAGTCCAGTTGGTGGTGGTAATTCCCTTTAAAGTTGGTTGCCAACCGCCATTTAAAGTGCAAAGAAGAAGACTGAAGGAGGAGAGATTAATAGAAACTTGCTAGGTGTACCCTTTTATCTGTGGATGAATTGTCGGAGTAGAGGACCTTGTGCATTTCCGGTAAAATAACAACCCAATGTTTATATCACAGGACAATTTAGCTAGCAATAGCTAGCTAGCTAGCTAAATGCGTTATGCGTTTCGACCTGTCCCCAAATGAATATTGGTGGTTCAGAGTTCGTTTTGATATTTCAACCTGCGTGTCCTGATCGCATCTGGTGTGGATAGACAAAATCAACATGCGTGAGAAGACGCATGCGGATGCACACGCGTGCCCAGTCTAATCAGCACGATAAGGCGGCTGAAGAAATTCTCTCCAAATACTACCGGTTGGTACAGGCCTGGTACCGGAATTGCTCCATCCAAAACCGCAAGGCCCTCCAGTGGGAGGTGATGAAGGCCCAGTACATCACTGGGACCATTCTCCCACCCATCCAGGACATCTATTTGAAACTGTCCCTGAGGAAGGCCCGCGGTATCCTCAATGACCCCAAACACCCCAACCATGAGCTGTTCACTCCCTTAACGTCGGGCAGACTGTATTGGAGCATGAGGTCTGATACCAACAGGCTACAAGCCATCAGACTGCTGAACACTATAACTGGACTGACCACCTGCTCTGATTCTCCGCACCTTAGCATATATGCACTCACTCACATACACACCCACACAGACACACATACATTCATGTTACACACACCTCAACTACTGCTACCAGACTTTTTATTATGATTGCTAAATACGGCACAATTTAAAAACTTATCCCCCCTTCCTCAAAACACGTGTAAATATTGGACTATAAATTATGACTTCCTGTTTGCTATGCTAAAATGTTTATTATATTCTACTGAGCCATTTACTTTATGTTTGTATTCTTATCTTTCATTATTTCTTATTGTTGTTGCATTGTCGAGAAGGAACCTGAAAGTAAGCATTTTGTTGGATGATGTATACCATACATATGACTAAAAAACTTGATTTGTCTGAATAAAGAAAAGAGGGTTTGATTTAATTGTTGGATTGACCTCAGAATAGCCTGGACTGTGTAGTTGTGAAGCGAGGAGCAAATAAGGTACAATGTTTAAGTTTACCACAAATTGTCAGTGATATTGTATGCTTTGCATTTCTAGTACTTCACACAGGCAGGAGAGTAGGCAAGTATACGTTCAGCATTCCTAATCTGCTGTGGCAAGAGGTCTCATTCACAGTTTTTATTTTATTGATTTGTTTAGTGAAACAACCTAGTGTACATAGATAAACAGAGTTCTTCGGGATCGGTGTCCCTTCCACGGGTCGGTTGAGCTAACGTAGGCTAATGCGATTAGCATGAGGTTGTAAGAAACAAGAACATTTCCCAGGACATAGACATATTTGATATTGGCAGAAAGATTACATTCTTCTTAATTTACAGTAGCTATTACAGTGTAAGAATACCATGCTATTGTTAAGAGTATTCTTAAGAGGTTATTAAAGCCAATGTTGCCCCCCAGCAGCCATTGGCAGCCAAGGACATTCATTTACCAGAGTTTCTTAAAACAATGTTAGTTGAGTTTCCTAAAACAATGTAAGCACGAAAGTGAACAGCAGCTGTATAATGAGAACAGTTTTGTGTGCCCTTAAAACCAATGGAGCTGGGGTTCTTAAAGGGGATATGGGGAATCAGGCACTGTTGCCTGTCAAATCTCTCAACTCTTATCTCTCTCTCTGGGGCAACCATTCCCTGCCGTCTGTTTCAGATTTGTATTGAGCAGACGGATGTGAGTAGATGTGTGCTTGCTTATGGAGGCACAATGCGCTGAAAGATTGCATGCCATAGCTGATAGCTCCATGTCCTTCATGGAAGCTGCATGGTTCTCAATTCTGTGACCAGTTGTGAACAGACAGACAATAGTTTGAAAATAACCCTCCATTCTAGTTGACGTGAACCATTCAAATACAGTCAATCATTTTTTTTTGCAACTTCCATAAAGGCTACAGAAAACCAGCCTGAAATCCAAAATGAATATCGCTGTTTCACTTGTGTAACTGAATTATACCCAGTTTGGATTCCAGGCTACATGAAGACCATCCTCTACTACCAATGTTCTAATCTAGCTCATGTAAGTGTCAAGCCCGTCAGACAAAAGCTCTGTGTATGGGACTCTGGGGAGAATGGCTGTAATCATCTTGGCAGTGTAGTGGAGGGCTGCTTCTTGCTTCGTATCGTACCAGGCTTCTGTGCCTACACTGGGATTGCAATGGCTTGCATGATGAGATTAGAGATATCTAGAGACAGTCAAGTGAAAACGGCTGATCGTGGTACAGCACTTAACTAAACAAGCGGCATTCAACCTACTCAGATTCCAACACAATAGGCTAACCCAGAGAACCGCACGAGGAGCACTATAACCTGCAGTATAACTAGAACTGTTTGCCATGGAGAGAGGATAGAGAGTCATAGAATTAGAATTTCAAACAGTATTCTATAGATAGAATAAGGTCGGAATGTGGAGTGGAAAGAGTAGTCACTCACTTAAGGTTCCTTCTCCTTGCTTATGAAGCCCAGATAGGACCTCACTAGTGGTGTGTAATCACCTGGCTGAGAGAGTGAAGGTAATAATCACATAACCCTGAGTCAACACTGAGAGTCATCATAAACATTACTAAGGCCTAGGCTGCCATCCCTCCCGTCATCCCTCCTGTCGGCTTCTATAATGTGTACACAAGTGACCAAAGAAATGGATGGCCTGATTTGACGGCGAAAGCAACGGAGTGTATCTGGCTTCAAGCTGTGCTGTGCACTGAAATTGGCCCATCATTTGGTCTCCGAGCTCAGTAGCCCAAAGGGCCTTAAGTGAAGAGAATACATCACTCATTAGCACTCCTTGCTTTTTCTCTGAGCCTGTCTAGTTAGCTGATCTGTGAAGATCGGAAGGGCGAAAGGGCTAGTCATGCCTCTAACCCGACCCTCTATATTATCAGCAGCACACTGGCTTAACTAACATTGAACTACGGGACCAAGAACATTCAATTGGAACACTACAAGGGGAAAAAAATGTGGCGGAATCCCCAGGAGAACAACAGGACTACATGGCAGCACTGTGACAAACCGCACTGATAAATTACAAATGAAATGAAAGTTTGGATCTCTCCAGAATGTTTTTAACGAGTCTCCCTTGAGTGACTATGTAACTCTGGAACTGGAATGGAGAAAGAGAGATATATAGAGAAAAGTGGGGAATATACAGAGTGTTGGGTCTACACGGTACACTCCTCTCTCATTTACCCACTTATGGCTCTGGGGAGGCACACAGAAAGCCTCTATAAAACTATTTGTTTTTGCATGGACTTGTTGAATAGGAAGAATACATTTAATATTAAATAATCCACAGGGAGATCCTATGTTATGTAACAGATATTGGAAAAACCCACCAAAACATACATTCTCAGTGCGAGAATAACCAAAACTCAGATTGCCACAAATATAATCCCAGAATAAAATGAATAAATGCAAAACAAGAAACTAATTTGAGATTTTTTGGCGGTTGTTTGATAGGCAGTATAAGTATCCAGATAACAGGAAAGTTATTTCAATATTATTGTTACAGATGCTAGCTAACTCTTCATGGGTTTCAAACAATCTTTTGTTCTCTATCTAAAACATGGCAGAAATTAGTTCCCTGTGGAGTTTCTTACAACTGTTTACCCCACAAGTAGTATTAATTGCACATACAGTATGCTAGTCTGTGTTTACACAGGCAGCCCAATTCGGATATTTTTTCCCACTAATTGGTTTTTTGACCAGTCACATCAGATCGTTTCACATAAGATATTTTTTAAAGCCGATCTGATTGGTCAAAATACCAATTAGTGAAAAAAAGATCAGAATTGGGCTGCCTGTCTAAACACATCCTAAGGTACCTGTATAATGTGATGTTAGTCTTTCTGACAGTTTTAACCCTGATTGACAAATGCTGAGGAGCTTTGGGACTGCCATTAGGTAACTCTGATGGACAGGATATTTCATGTACCAAAACTAGTCTTGTTTAAACAAGCAAAATCAAATGCACTTCATCAAACAACACAGACATTTTTTTTAAGTGTGTGGAGAGGAGAGATTTCAGTAGCGTTAATTACCAACATTTACCAGCTTGTTAAAATAGCAGTCAGTCAGTAAATCAATCATAATGTTATTTCTGTTTTTAACCAAACTATGCTTAGAATAAGTATTTGTCTAAGTGAAGAGTGACTTTGATTGTTGCAAGAGTAGCCCGTTGAAGAGAAATTAAGAGATCAGTTTCATAATTTGAGAAAGTGCGATATAAAGAATTTTTCATCCCTTAATCCACTTTACAAGTCAACTCATTATTTTGTGTTTTTATTGAACCCTTATTTAAGCAGGGAGTCATGCTGAGACCACAGTCTCTTTCGCAGATTGTTAAAAAAGATATTATTATTATATATAAGTAAATATATTTAAAGGGTTTTCCTTCCAAATAGCATTTGAATACATTGAAAACAGAAAAAATGCTTAGATAACATTTTAATATGTACAGCTTGTTTACTTCAGTATAAACTAGATGTCAAATGACATAAAACTGAATCACACAAATAACTTTGTAAACAGGCATGTAAGGTAATGTGCCTTACTGAAAGATCAAGTGAATGTGTTGAAGCTTCCAGCAGAAAACACATACAGTATTGTAGCACACCATGCGTACTCTCCACTGCATGCATGCTTGCACACAGCCGACGGCTGAGTAAACAGGTCAAACATGATTCCGATTAAAACTGCTTCACAATGACCTGTAACCTAACCAGCATGCTATAGGACATGACGCAAACAGATAGATACAGTAGCTCTACTTTTGCCGGTTGAATAGAACATGTCCTTGGTGCAGGGATACAAAAGTGAAGTACATTATTTATTGTACAACAACAATATACCAATGAAGAGATGTACAGGATATGGTGCAGGTAAACTGTTCTCTTAGCAGTCGTAGAAATATAAAACGTTTTGTCAATCAGGGGTACAATATTTCTGCTCTGCTCACTAATCTTGCACTTTTATTAGCACACTCTTCTGACCAATGAGGGGAACTTTTACATTTTATATTTAAATTGAACCTTTATTTATCTAGGCAAGTCTACAGCCCATTCCTTGTTTGAGCTCCAGTCAGGTATGCCTTTTACATTATATTTAACATTTTGTTGCTATTGTATTCCCTTGGATAGGCCTACTATGTGCCTCCATGATATTAGTAGACATAATGGAACATTCTAGAGTCAGTTATGTTGTTCTGCTGACGGCTACAGACCAGATACTGTATGAAGAACTGTGTTTATAAACATAGCCATGAGGTATTGGGAATACATCACTCAATCCAAGTATGTTGATGTGTCAAATGGGCCTACTGACACCCATACATAAATTAAAAACTAATCTAGGGAACATAAGTAATTACTGGCACACTTGAGATAAATAATCTATAGTGCTGTAGTTCTAAACTAACCACCCCACTTATTTTAGTTATGAAATTTGTCCCAGATATAAAGTGATGAAATGTTGTTGAATGTTTTGCTGAAATAGGGAGGGCACCATTCCTTATCAGCAGCACAAAATAAGGCTTGCCTCAGCCGAACAAAGATGTCTAAAGCCCTGTAGCGTTTCCTCAACCATGAGATGAGGGATTTGAATTAGAATAACTGCAGTGGGACGTAAGCCACGCACACAGGCACGCACATTCACACACAGAGTGTAAAACTGCCACACAATACACACACATACTGTCGGTGCCTCAGCAAGCACCCAACAAGCTCCGATTTATCTTCTGTAGCTAATGGGAGACGGCCGGTGGGACTGAACCATGCAGAGGATGTGCATTAAAACTTCATAAACACACATGCATATAAAATCCTTTAGAGTTTGGGCTTGCATGGCAATATACAGTACACATTTATACAAATACACGTACAAACACACACACACAAACACACACACACAGTCACTCATTCACTCAGTAGGGGGTTGGGTGGATCTGCCAGCTAGGACTGTAATCATTCTGTCATAAAATGTATGCAATCATGCAAATATGTTGGTAGTTTAACACTATTTTGAACAATGCCTGCTGATGTCTAAAGTTATAAATGTCATTTCAGGAGACCAACATAGAGTACATGCGTGAGCTATTATGCTGATGTTTGCATTCCATGAGTGAAAAATAGGGGTAGGCTTGTAGAGAATTCGAAGGACCGTGAATGTAATAAGAAACCTTAGGTGCTGGCTTAAGGCCGGTAGAAACCACTATAGAATGTCCGGTCAGAACAAGGATGAGGCGGATGTCCAGGTTAATGGAAGAAGATATATACATTTACACACACATCTGACCATGGTTCAGATAAATTACGTTCATGTCCAGTCAGAACTGACATTAACTATGGTTCTGAAAGGAAAGAGGAGAAAGAAAACTTAGGCTATAACACTGCTATAATATGAATGACATGAATGTATAAGCTAGCAGGTAAGTATATAACAGCAAGAGCTATACAGTACAGCAGGCTTAAGGCCTAGTCACATGGCATAGACTAAACAGCCTGTTGGACTTGTACACATGAAACTCAGGCAAATGTGTTGAAATAAACATTACAGTAGTGTTGAAGTGTATACATCAATATAATTCCAATGAGCATGAGTGATATATATATATATATATTAGAGGTCGACCGATTATGATTTTTCAACGCCGATACCGATTATTGGAGGACCAAAAAAGCTGATATTGGGCCTCCCGGGTGGCGCAGTGGTCTAGGGCACTGCATCGCAGCGCTAGCTGTGCCACCAGAGACTCTGGGTTCGCATCCAGGTTCTGTCGCAGCCGGCCGCGACTGGGAGGTCCATGAGACGAGCGTCGTCCGGGTTAGGGAGGGTTTGGCCGGTAGGGATATCCTTGTCTCATTGCGCACCAGCGACTCCTGTGGCGGGCTGGGCACAGTGCACGCTAACCAAGGTCGCCAGGTGCACGGTGTTTCCTCTGACACATTGGTGTGGCTGGCTTCCGAGTTGGATGCGCTGTTAAGAAGCAGTGCGGCTTGGTTGTGTTGTGTTTCGGAGGACGCATGGCTTTGTCTGTCATAGTTGAAGTGATGAAAATGATGAAACGATGAAAATTACAGGCGTCTCATAATTTTAAGTGGGAGAACTTGCACAATTGGTGGCTGACTAAATACTTTTTTGCCCCACTGTACTGTCCACAATGTCTATACATCCCATCACTTTCACTCTACCAGCTTCGCTTCCACTAATCAGTATGGCCCCCTCTAATGGTACTGTGATTAAATTGAATCAAATCTTCCCTCTTTTCTTTAAATAAAATATTATTTTTGTAAAATAAATGCCTGGAGTAACATCAATGAATATACTGTATGGGGCCTGGCCAAGGGTTTAAAAATGTATACATCCTCCACTTCCATGCTCTGCCTTTTTCCTGTGTGGATTCTGATCTGATGTGGTGGGGACTCAGAATGTTGCATAATATTTCTCTTCACAAATGACTCATGCATTTTCTTTCTTTTCAAAGTTGAAATGATTAATGTGTTTGTACAGAATGTTAACAAGGAATACATTTGAGCTTTATTTAAAAAATAATAATAATTGTGAACTGGTCTATAGATGTGATTTGATGTGACATTATGGATATTGTGTTTCTAATTGAGCCATGCAATGTAATGGAAGGACCCAAGACTAATTTCCTTTTCACCCTGCTACACATCCTTCTATACAATATATATATTAATAATAATATCCTGAATGGGAGTTTTTGCCTTTTTCCTGTGTGGGATAATCTTCTTTTGCTAAATTAGACCATATGTCACACTCAGCCAGGTCACTCCAGATCCAAGGCAATTTTCAACGTCTAGGTCGTCTAGGTCCCCAGGATGTCTGGAGATGCCTTCAAAATCGGTGACTAAGGGCGACGGTGAGCACTATTACCATCAAGTAGGCTTGCAGCTTACTAGGGCATTGGGGATGGCGGATGGGTGTAAGCCTTAACCTTAGAAATGTGACGTTTATCCAACCCCTGGGCAAACATCGAACACTGAAGTCAAACCGTGCCTAACCGTGAGATCTTGTTGGTCACACTACCTTATGCCAGTTTAAAATCACAAACAACCAAGCAACCAACCCGGTGAATCACAAGCTTTATGGATACATTCTCAGATGCCCCACTTTCTCCTTTCACATAGATTTCCGACCCATATACAGTGAGTTATTGTGAAGTGGAACAATGGCTCAGCCAGAAGTGGTAGGCCACACAAGCTCACAGAACGGGAATGCCAAGTGAGGAAGCATGTAGCGTGTAAAAATGGTCTGTCCTTGGTTGCAACACTCACTACTGAGTTCCAAACCTCTGGAAGCAACATCAGCACAATAACTGTTCGTCAGGAGCTTCATGAAGTGGGTTTCCTAAGCCGAGCACCCGCACACAAGCCTAAGATCACCATGCTCAATGCCAAGTATCGGCTGGAGTGGTGTAAAGCTTGCTGTCATTGGACTCTGGAGCAGTGGAAACGTGTTTTCTGGAGTGATAAATCACTCTTCACCGTCTGGCAGTCCGATGGAAAAATCTGTTATTTATTTATTTATTTCACCTTTATCTAACCAAGTAGGCCAGTTGAGAACAAGTTCTCATTTACAACTGCAATCTGGCCAACATAAAGCAAAGCAGTGCGACAAAAACAACAACAGAGTTACACATAAACTGACCTACAGTCAAAAACACAATAAAAAATATATGTACAGTGTGTGCAAATGTAGAAAAGTAGGGAGGTATGGCAATAAATAGGCCATAGAGGTGAAATAATTACAATTTAGCATTAACACTGGAGTGATAGATGTGCAGATGATGATGTGCAAAGTAGAGATACTGGGGTGCAAAAGAGCAAGAGGATAAATAACAATATGGGGATGAGGTAGTTGGGTGTGCTATTTACAGATTGGCTGTGTACAGGTACAGTGATTGGTAAACTGCTCTGACAGCTGATGCTTAAAGTTAGAGAGGGAGATATAAGACTCCAGCTTCAGTGATTTTTGGCAGTAGAGAACTGGAAGGACGGCGGCCAAAGGAAGTGGTGGCTTTGGGGATGACCAGTGAAATATACTTGCTGGAGCGCATGCTATGGGTGGGTGTTGCTATGGTGACCAGTGAGCTGAGATAAGGCGGGGCTTTACCTAGCAAAGACTTATAGATGACCTGGAGCCAGTGGGTTTTGCGACGAATATGTAGTGAGGGCCAGCCAACGAGAGCATACAGGTCGCAGTTGTTGGTAGTATATGGGGCTTTGGTGACAAAACGGATGGCGCTGTGAAAGACGAGTGTTGGATGATATTTTGTAAATGACATCGCCGAAGTCGAGGATCGGTAGGATAGTCAGTTTTACGAGGGTATGTTTGGCAGCATGAGTGAAGGAGGCTTTGTTGCAAAATAGGAAGCCAATTCAAGATTTAATTTTGGATTGGAGATGCTTAATGTGAGTCTGGAAGAAGAGTTTACAGTCTAGCCAGACACCTAGGTAGTTGTCCAAATATTCTAAGTCAGAACCTTCCAGAGTAGTGATGCTAGGCGGGCGGGCAGGTGCGAGCAGCAATCGGTTGAAAAGCATGCACTTATTTTTACTAGCATTTTAAAGCAGTTGGAGGCCACGAAAGGAGTGTTGTATGGCATTGAAGCTCGTTTGAAGGTTTGTTAGCAGAGTGTCCAAAGAAGGGCCAGATGTATACAGAATGGTGTCGTCTGCGTAGAGGTGGATCAGAGAATCACCAGCAGCAAGAGCGACATCATTGATATTTACAGAGAAAAGAGTCGGCCCGAGAATAGAACCCTGTGGCACCCCCATAGAGACTGCCAGAGGTCTGGACAACAGGCCCTCCGATTTGACACACTGAACTCTATCTGAGAAGTAGTTGGTGAACCAGGCGAGGCAGTCATTTGAGAAGCCAAGGCTATTGAGTCTGTCGATAAGAATGCGGTGATTGACAGAGTCGAAAGCCTTGGCCAGGTCAATGAAGACAGCTGCACAGTACTGTCTCTTATCGATGGCGGTTATGATAGCGTTTAGGACTTGATCGTGGCTGAGGTGCACCCATGACCAGCTCTGAAACCAGATTGCATAGTGGAGAAGGTACTGTGGGATTTGAAATGTTCGGTGATCTGTTTGTTAACATGGCTTTCAAAGATTTTAGAAAGGCAGGGCAGGATGGATATAGGTCTATAACAGTTTGGGTCTAGAGTGTCTCCCTCTTTGAAGAGGGGGATGACCGCGGTAGCTTTCCAGTCTTTGGGGATCTCGGACGATACGAAAGAGAAGTTTAACCAGCTAGTAATAGGGGTTGCAACAATTTCGGTTGATCATTTTAGAAAGAGATGGTCCAGATTGTCTAGCCCAGTTGATTTGTAGGGGTCCAGATTTTGCAACTCTTTCAGAACATCAGCTGTCTGGATTTGGGTGAAGGAGAAGTGGGGGGGGGGGGGGGGCGGTGCTTGGACAGGTTGCTGCAGGGGGTGCTGAGCTTTTGGCTGGGGTGAGGGTAGCCAGGTGGAAAGCATGGCCAGCCGTAGAAAAATGCTTATTGATATGATAAATTATCGTAGATTTATCGGTGGTGACAGTGTTTCCTAGCCTCAGTGCAGTGGGCAGCTAGGAGGAGGAGCTCTTATTCTCCATGGACTTTACAGTGTCCCAAAACTTTTTGGAATTAGTGTTACATGATTTAAATTTCTGTTAACATTCCAGTAATAGGGTGTCAGTTCAATAAGTGTGAAGGAAGCATGGCTTGAACGCATGGGATCTATACCAATGAAAGAGTGCACAGATCAAACTATGGCTTTGTTCAGCACACTGTATATGTACTCTTCAGTATATTCCATTTGCATTTCCATTTGTCTAGGATTTGTGTATTTTAGACTGAATAGATTACTGGAACATTTTGGTTCTTATAAAACACCAAGATTCTAGTAAATGGCATTCCAAATTCCAATGGAAGACACATTGGGAAAAATGAAAGCTCGGCCTATCTTTTACCTATTGTGTCCATAATTTTTTATTTTTTTTGTCTTCAATGCAGTATTTGTATGCAGCTGAAATTGTTTTAACGATTCACATAGAAAATGGTTATCCCCTGCAGGAAAAAAGCACATATTTTGAGGGAATGCTTTTATTTGCAGAGGTCTTTGGAGTTAATGCCTGCTTTTATGTGTTTTGTAACCTTTAGAGTGATGCCATCTTTGTGACAATTCTGCACATAAATGCTGCTGCTCCGTCCATAACCTTTTAGAAAATTGCAAACTATGAGCTTTAATCATTCAAATTGGCACTAGCCCACCACCTCATCTGAGAGCTGGTGTATACACTGTAATGTATACACTGTAATGTATACACTGAGTGTACAAAACATTAAGGACACCTGCTCTTTCCATGACATAGACTGACCAGGTGAATCCAGGTGAAAACAATTATCCCTTATTGATGTTACTTGTTAAATCCACTTCAATCAGTGTAGATTAGGTGAGGAGACAGGTTAAAGAAGGATTTTAAGCCTTTAGACAATTGATGTCACAACGGGTGTGTTGTTTGACCACCTGGTGGCGTTCACATCATTGTCAAACACAATGCCCATCCTTTCACTCCCTCCTAAATTCTTCCAAACTGTGTCCATCTCTAAAATAGTGTTTGCCTTATTGTTACAGAGCAACAGAAAGCCATTGATATAGAAAGGAATTTTTGCATTTTTTCTGCACAGTTTGATTCTGCACAGCCGACAGGTGGTATATTGGTTGAATAAGAGGAGCCAAATACTATTCATTGAGCTGCCAAAAGGTGAGATTGTTGCTTTTTATTCTCCTGAATTCAATTGAGTTAGAATTTGATAGCTTAAATTGCAATACAAACACATCAGAACAACCAAAACATAATTTCTTTCAATGTATTGAACTCTGTTCTATATTCTCCAACAGTGTGTTCATAACACGGGTGCATTGTGATTTCCCAGAATGCGAGGCAGGCCATGCACGCAGGAGGGAGGGGCTTAACATAAATAGGGAAATGAACATTGTCCAAGGCCAAAGTGATTATTCCTCCACAGTCAGTCAACACCACACAGGAGCCTGGAGAGACCAGGGCACTCATTATTCATCTCATTGCAGTGCTCTTAACATATTGCAGGGACAAAGGGCAAACGTGATGGAATATAGGCCCTAAAGCCTAAATAAGGTCCCAGGGCTCTGGTCAAAAGTAGTGCACTATGACCGGCATCGGATGCCATTGGGGATGTAGCCTAAAGTATGCATAGAATGGAGCACTCTTTACAGCACATTGTGCTCACCCCTGAGTTCTGTGTGAAGTAGTCTAGCATGGTGATGACAGATAGCACAGGTTAATGATTTTATAGATGAGGCTTGTTGAGAGAAGGATAGAAGACTAATGTGCGTCCCAAAGGGGGTCCTATTCCCTATATACAGTAGTGCACTAATTTTGAGCCCTATCAAAAGCACACAGCTAATTCTCCAGTGTTAAATCAACACTAAGAGGTTAAATGAACACAGATTTTCCAGAGTGCCTCTCCTTTAGAGTGAGTTGTAGAGTTACAACCCATTACTAGATGTATTAGTGACAGAGACATGGTTGTCGCATTCATCCATTTTCAGGCCTATGGACTTCACTAAGTGAGATCTTGAGCGTATGTTATAACTAAAATGTAATTATTTAACACAATACAATATATATTTCATATAGCTTTATTTTGAGGTCCTACACTCTAGACATAACAATTACAATTAACTCCGTAAGTGTTGAATTAACACTCATTGGTGTAAAATAACCCCCAGTGTTGGTGTTAATAACTACAGATGTGTGCCGATGCCTGTATCACTCTATCAGAAGCACGTGATCAATGACGTCTGAAGTTTTGTTTCATCGAACAACCACCTGATTGGTTTGGTATTGGTTTGGTATACAAAAAGCCTACACTGTGCATGTTTCCAGGGGGTGTCGGATGTCATCTATAATAATTTGACTGTTCTAAAATATTTTGACCAGCAGGTGTCACTCGTGTATACTGTGTTGATCAAAGCCTCGAGTAATGAACCTATTTTTGACACAAATGGCTGTTAATAACCCAAGTTTAACCAAAACCATGCCCATCTTTATCATTTTTTCTAGCATGCTCTATTGCAGGTTGATTTTAAAAATTGTTGGTTTCAATATCTATGTTTTTGCATGTACATTGGTTAATTAATCGAATGCATCTCAAATATAAATGGCTTACATTTTCTTAACTAATCCAATATGTACTTGGATTAACACCTGTTTACGAAATGGTTGTTCCAGTTTACATGGTTTAGGTAGTCTCATATTTCAGTCTTCCCAACACTGGTAGTCATTCTGAATGCAGGTTGAGGGTTAATTAAAAGGTTGGCTATCCCCTCTCTGGCTGGATTTCAATAGGACTTAAAGTTAACTTTGCAGGAGTGGGCTTCTGAGTGGCACAGCAGTCTAAAGCACTGCATCGTAGTGCAAGAGGTGTCACTACAGTCCCTGGTTCAAATCCAGGCTGTATCACATCTGGTCGTGATTTGGCCCAGCATCATCTGGAAGTAAGTTGCCCTTAGGCAATGATCTAAGATCAGCTCACCTTGCTGAAATTCTAACATGAACCATTTAAGCATCGGCAATCATGAAACTGATCTGGGATCAGTTCTGACTTTATGATAAGCGATCAATCTATTACTAGGCTATTACTAGGCCACTTTTATTCTGTGTTAACCAAGCATCTTGGTCTTTTTTAAAATGAAATCAATCCACAGGTTATTTTCAGGTGGCGTAGTTTATAAGCAGCATGGCTTTTATAACATTATGTTTGGCCACCTGTGAGAGTTAATGTCAATGCTGTTGATCATGTTAAGTTTGTATTTTGCAATGTTAAATTTCCATGGAATATTATTTACATAGTAATTATTTACATAATTACATTTTAATGATAACATATTCACTTAGGATCTCAGTTGGTGAGGTCCATAGGATTGAAAACAGATGAATGCAACAACTGTCTCTGAAAATAACAAATTCAGTCATGGGTGCTAAGACTACAATTAATTTGAAAGAAATATGCAAATAAAGATTTACACTAAGCAGTGTGCTAATTCAACACTGTTCAGTGTCTACAGGTCTACACTTTCAGTGTTAATTCCCCAGGGTTAATTTTGCTGTGCGCTATAAAGTGAACAAGGTGCCATTTGGGACAGACACTTAGTGTGCCATCAGAGATCAAAAGCTCCCATTGCTTAACATTTATTGTCTTGCCTACACCATGACGTGGAAGTCTCCTGGTGGATTTCGTCTTATTAGAGCAAGCCATCTCACCAACCAGCGAGAGACCTAGGTGAGAGATTGGGATGAATAAAGACATTTTGATCTGAATTATGATGAAATATATGAAGTACCAGTCAAAAGTTTGGACACACCTACTCATATATTTATTACTTTTCATAGTTGAGGTGAACCATTTCATTTAAGATAATAAATTATTACTTTGAATGTACTGTTCAATACTAGACACCGACAAGTACCAGTAAAAAGTTTGGACACACCCACTCTTTCAAGGGTTTTTCTTTATTTTTAATATTTTCTATATTGTAGAATAACAGTGAAGACATCAAAACTATGAAATAACACATGAAATCATGTAGTAATCAAAAAAGTGTTAAACAAATCAAAATATATTTTAGATTCTTCAATGTTGCCACCATTTTCCTTGATGACAGCTTTGCACACTCTTGGCATTCTCTCAAATAGGTTCACCTGGAATGCTTTTCCAACAGTCTCGAAGGAGTTCCCACATATGCTGTACACTTGTTGGCTGCTTTTCCTACACTCTGGTGTCCAACTCATCTGATGCAGCACTCCATTACTCTCATTCCTGGTCAAATAGCCCTTACACAGCCTGGAGGTGTGTTGGGTCATTGTCCTGTTGAAAAAATACATGATAGTCCCACTAAGTGCAAACCAGATGGGATGGCGTATTGTTGTAGTGCTGTGGTAGCCATGCTGGTCAAGTGCGCCTTGAATTCTAAATAATCACTGACAGTATCACCAGCAAAGCACCCCCACACCATCACACCTCCTCCTCCATGCTTCATGGTGGAAACCACACACACGGAGATCACCTGTTCAAAAACACCGCGTCTCTAAAAGACACGCCGGTTGGAACCAAAATTGTCTAATTTGGACTCATCAGACCAAAGGACAGATCTCCACCGGTCTAATGTCCATGACTCGTGTTTCATGGCCCAAACAAGTCTCTTCTTTTTGGTGTCCCTTAGTAGTGGTTTCTTTGCAGCAACCATGAAGGCCTGATTCACGCAGTCTCCTCTGAACACGTGATATTGAGATGTGTCTGTTACTTGAAAGGCTGCTAACTCAAATGAACTTATCCTCTGCAGCAGAGGTAACTCTGAGTATTCATTTCCTGTTGCTGTCCTAATGAGAGCCAGTTTAATCTTAGTGCTTGATGGTTTTTGAGACTGCACTTGAAGAAACGTTCAGAGTTCTTAAAAGGCACAATTGGCCTAGCGTCGTCCGGGTTAGGGAGGGCTGGGCCAGTAGGGATGTCCTTGTCTCATCGCGCGCCAGCGACTTCTCTGGCGGGAATGTGCGGCTGGCTTCCGGGTTGGATGCGCGCTGTGTTAAGAAGCAGTGCGGCTTGGTTGGGTTGTGTATCGGAGGACGCATGACTTTCAACCTTCGTCTCTCCCGAGCCCGTACGGAAGTTGTAGCGATTAGACAAGATAGTAGCTACTAAAACAATTGGATACCACGAAATTCGGGAGAAAAAGGGGTAAAATTCAAAATAAATAAATAAGTTCCAGATTGACTGACCTTCATGTCTTAAAGTAATGATGGATTGTCATTTCTCTTTGCTCATTTGAGCTGTTCTTGCTGTAATATGGACTTGGTATTTTACCAAATATGGCTATCTTCTGTATACCACCACTACCTAGTCACAACACAACTGATTGGCTCAAACACATTAAGAAGGAAAGAAATTCCACAAATTAACTTTAAACAAGGCACACCTTTTCATTGAAATGCATTCCAGGTAACTACCTCATGAAGCTGTTTGAGAGAATGCCAAGAGTGTGCAAAGCTGTCATCAAGGCAAAGGGTGGCTAATATAAAATATATTTTGATTGAACACTTTTTGGTTACTACATGATTCCATTAGTGTTAGTTTCTACAGTATAGAAAATAGTAAAAAGGAAGAAAAACCCTTGAATGAGTGGGTGTGTACAAACTTTTGACTGGTACTGTAGGTGTCTAGTATTGCAGTACATTCAAAGCATACATTTTCTTCTCTAAAATGAAATGGTTCACCTCAACTATGAAAAGTAAGAAATATTAAAGATTCAGGGTTCATTAGAAATGAGTGCATTCTGTACTGCACAACAGCATACAGATGCAGGGTCTTAATTTGAGCCAGTTTGTTACATCAGGAAAATAATCCTGCTACAACAGGAAATGTGAATTATTATGTGTATTATAATTAATGGACATTTTTTTTAGGGGTTGATTCATTTTTCATTGGTGCAAATCAAGTCTTGCATTTTAAAGTGGAAATTACTAACGTTAGAAGCTTTTAAATCCCCGGATACACTACAAGTTTGCATTTCCTGCTGTTTAGGAAAATTCTCCAGAACAAAATAGTGATCAAATTAAGATCCCACATCTGTAGCTTTGCCTAACAATCAAAGGTCTAGCGTGAAATGAGAAATCTAAGCAACATTTTTGCTGCTAATGACTCTGTTAAACACACACACACAGTCTTGTACAGCTAACCTTGTGGGGACACACAATTCAGTCCCATTCAAAATCCTATTTTTCCTAACCTTAAACATAACCCTAACCCATACTCTTACCCTTAACCCTAATCTTAACCCTAACACCTAACCCAGGCTCCAAACCCTAAAACTAATTTTAACCCTAACACTAATTCGAACCTTAAACCCTCTGGAAATAGCATTTGACCTTGTGGGGACCAACAAAATGTCCCCAGTTAAACACACACACACACACACACCTCCTTTCAGGCCTGACATGCGAGATGGACCATCCCTTGCGATTATTAACGAGACTAGAGGCAGATGTGGAGGTGTATACCACAATAGTAAGCCATGCTGTGGTGGGCATCAGCCCCACTATCAACAGACACAGGGATTATAGAGGCTTATGCTGAACCTTACTTTCAATATACTAAGGTTAGATGTAGCCTACTACTGGTCCCTAGCCCCATATCTATCACTGTTTACAGCAAGCAGAATAGTAATGTGGTCTTTGCAGAGCACGGGTCAGATTCAAATTGTTGGGGGGGGTATTTCTGAGATAATTACATTTTTTGTTTGTATAGTCCAAGGTAGGGGCAAATGTGAGTTTGAATTTCTAAATTGGTTTGGCTGAGGAGCTAAGAGGTTATAATATACATGTAACTGCCATAATAAAGGAAACACTTGAGTAAAGGAGGGACACAAGGTGTATCGAAAGTAGGTGGCTCCACACAGGTGTGGTTCCTGAGTTGATTAAGCAATTAAGCATCCTGCTTAAAATATCCCAGTTGCCCATTATTTAGTCTACCATGGCTAAGTGTCAGTGACTTTGAAAGAGGGGTCATAAAGGAGCATAGGGCTTTTAAAGTGTGTGTGTGTGTCTGTCAGTCAGTCATTAGATCTCAACTCAATTGAACAGTTGATTCTGGAGCGGTGCCAGAGACAGCGTTTCTACCACCAAACCTCCAAATGATGGAATTTATTGTGGACGAATGGTGTTGCATCCCTACTAATAAGAGTTCCAGACACGTATAGAACCTATGCCATGGTACATTGAAGCTGTTTGGCAGCTCGTGGTGGCCCAACGCCCTATTAAGACTCGTTATGTAGGTGTTTCCTTTATTTTGGAAGTTACCTGGATTCCATGCATTCGTATGGCTTGGATGAGATGTGGGACTGTCAGGTCTCAGGTAGCACTCATTGATGCGTTTGACCCTGGGTGTAAGAGGGTTTTCTGATGGAAGGGACTCAGCATGGGAGGTGAGAGAGGAAACCTCTAACTCATTTCCTCTGCTCGATTGCTGGGGAGCGAGAATGAGACCAATGGTAGGAGGCATAGGGATACTATGGTAGTATCCACATTGCTCTGCAATGTGGTGTGTATGTGTGCGTGATTGGCCATTACTACAAAAACACAAATCGTATGAGAAAGAATAAAAAGACATGACAAAAAAACAAATATGACCAAATACAGTATATTGCTGCCCTAATGTCAATAATTATTTCTGTTGTTCCATTGCACCTCCTTGTTAATATGGACAAATTGTCTCAAGCTAACATTTGCAATTAAATCATTCCTTCCTGGTCTGTCTATTGTGTCTACACTCCATAAAGGGTTCTTCGGCCCTACCTGGAACCCTTCTTGGTTCCAGGTAGAACCATGTAGCACCATTTTTGGACTCCTGTGTCCTGAATCTAACTGCATTGAAGGACAGTTTCTTAGAAGACATATTTAATAAGCCTAGTCCTGGACTCAAAAGACATTTTAATGGAGATTCTTTTCAGTTCAGGACTAGGTTTAATTCATCTGTGTCCATGAAATCTGGCCAAAGACATTTTGGTTTTGACCAATATATTAATATATATATATATATATATATATATATATATATATATATATATATATATATATATATATATATATATATATATATATATATTAAATATCTCTGTCACTGCAGACCAAGCTATTGAGAAATGTGTCAGTTCAGTTATGCTTGATGTGTTGTTGTGCCCTATGTGATTGGGGAGAGAAACAAGGCTGGAAATGCATCAAAAAATGTTAATTACTGGGTGGGTTTACTGAAAAGCCTGCTATAAAACCCCTCTTTAATGTTTTTCCACCACTTTTCATGCTTGCCCAGGCAACGTTCCCTTCAATCAGCACAGCCATTAGTTCAATCGGGATTTAGTTGATCAGTGGAAACCTCTCGAGAACTAACAGGGTTGAGTAGTTTCGCTGTAGATTAAGTAGTTTAGCTGTAGGTTGAGTGGGTATAAACTACATTGTATAACACATCACTTACCTACCATGGTAGTGTAACATCAGTTCCAAGATAACTGCAGCGACTGTCACAGTAAAAATGTAAAAACTTACCAACAGCAAGGTAGTGGTAACTCAGTCAGTTCATAGACTCAGTTCAACTGTATTAGATTCCAATCAAGGCTCTCATCTGTATCTGTGTGGTATAGAATACTACAGTATGAGTCATAATACCCATAAAACCGAGGTCAAACAGGGAAAGGGTTCCAATCGAGATTGCTGAATCCAGGCAAAGTTAAGAATGTCTGGATTAACTATCTAATGTTAGCTAAATGTAGTAATAAATAAATAGGCAAATATCTTTAAATGGACAATTCTGTGAACTGTCATGTTCACGTTTCAAATTGACACAAATCCGGTTAGTAAATGTGTCAGCTAGAGATGACATGCAGGAGCTTGCAGGAATTTGTAGTTTTGCATGATGTCTTCTTTGATGCTAATTAGCGTTTTCAAATATGAGAGTAAATAGAGCCGAATATATTTTAAAAAGTCACCTTGTCCAAGAGAGATTTACATGGTTATCAAAACATCCCGCCAAGGTAAGGTTACATGAAACACAGCCCTTATTGTTTCTAAAATCCCCAAAGGGAAAAATATAATGTTGGAAAAATAATTGGAACAATTTCCCTCTTTGACTGCTAGGTTTTATGGGTATTATGACACCTCTACTGTGGGGATCTATATGGGCCGATAATAAACAGTTGAAGTCGGAAGTTTTCATACACTTTAGCCAACTACATTTAAACTCAGTTTTTCACAATTCCTGACATTTAATCCGAGTACAAATTCCCTGTTTTAGGTCAGGTAGGATCACCACTTTATTTTAAGAATGTGAAATGTCAGAATAATAGTAGAGAGAATGATTCATTTAAGCTTTTATTTCTTTCATCACATTCCCAGTCGGTCAGACATTTACGTACACTCTATTAGTATCCGGTAGCATTGCCTTTAAGTTGTTTAACTTGGGTCAAACGTTTCAGGTAGCCTTCCACAAGCTTCCCACAAGAAGTTAGGTGAATTTTGTCCCATTCCTCCTGACAGAGCTGGTGTAACTGAGTCAGGTTTGTAGGCCTTCTTGCTCGCACACGCTTTTTCAGCACTGCCCACACATTTTCTATAGGATTAAGGTCAGGGCTTTGTGATGGCCACTCCAATACCTTGACTTTGTTGTCGTTAAGCTATTTTGCCACAACTTTGGAAGTATGCTTGGGGTCATTGTCCATTTGGAAGACCCATTTGCAACCCAGCTTTAACTTCCTGACTGATGCCTTGAGATGTTGCTTCAATATATCCACATAACTTTCCATCATCATGAAGCCATCTATTTTGTGAAGTGCACCAGTCTCTCTTGCAGCGAACCACCCCCACAACATGATGCTGCCACCCCCGTGCTTCAGGGTTGGGATGGTGTTCTTCGGTTTGCAAGCCTCCGCCTTTTTCCTCCAAACATAACTATGGTCATTATGGCCAAACAGATCTATTTTTGTTTCATCAGACCAAAGGACATTTCTCCAAAAAGTATAAACTTTGTTCCCATGTGCAGTTGCAAACCGTAGTCTGTCTTTTTTATGGCGGTTTTGGAGCAGTGGCTTCCTACTTGCTGAGCGGCCTTTCAGGTTATGTCGATATAGGACTCATTTTACTGTGGATATAGATACTTTTGTACCTGTTTCCTCCAGCATCTTCACAGGGTCCTTTGCTGCTGGTCTGGGATTGATTTGCAAGTACGTTCATCTCTAGGAGACAGAACACCTTCCTGAGCGGTTTGATGGCTGCGTGGTCCCATGGTGTTTATACTTGTGTACTATTCTTTGTACAGATGAACGTGGTACCTTCAGGAGTTTGGAAATTGCACCCAAGAATGAACCAGACTTGTGGAGGTCTACAATTTATTTTCTGAGGTCTGGGCTGATTTCTTTTGATTTTCCCATGATGTCAAGAAAAGAGGCACTGAGTTTGAAGGTAGACCTTAAAATACATCCACAGGTACACCTCCAATTGATTCAAATGATGTCAATTTGCCTATCAGAAGCTTCTAAAGCCATGACATAATTTTCTGGAATTTTCCAAGCTGTTTAAAGGCACGGTCAACTTAGTGTATGTAAACTTCTGACCCATTGGAATTGTGATACAGTGAATTATAAGTGAAATCATCTGTCTGTAAACAGTTGTTGGAAAAATTACTTGTGTGTCATGCACAAAGTAGATGTCCAAACAGACTTTCCAAAACTATAGTTTTTTGTGGAGTGGTTGGAAAACGAGTTTTAATGACTCCAACCTCAGTGTATGTCCACCTTCAACTGTAGGTATTCGTGGAAGACAGTTTTTCCGTCAGGTTTCCTGTCTGATGAGCCAAAGCAGGCTAATCAACACAGTCCTCCATGAGGCCTCTGTAGGAGAAGCCATGTGGAGCTTATCCATTTATCCATAGATTCTGTAGACAGAATGTGCATCCCAAATGGCACCCTATTCCCTACAGGCCCTGATCAAAAGTAGTGCACTATATAGGGTGACATTTGGGATACACACAAAGTTGCCATCGCATCTGCCTACCTATCTAAATGGAAATGACCTGCAGAGAGAGGGAAAGAGGGAGCTGAGGCTGCTACAGTGGCTATGGCTACGCTAGCAAATCTACAGGTTAGGGATTGAATGCACATGAGCCATATTTCAATGGAGATCACCTTGTAACTGCTATACAATACTGTGGAAGATTCTTCTTAAGTCTGATCCCTCGCCTCCAGTCTTGCCTTCATTGTCACACAGCAAATTCTCCAGGGTTAAATTGACATCTTAAAGCATGGACGCCTATAGACACTAGAACAGTGTTAAATTAACACATTGCTTGGTGTAATGCCTTATTTCCCAGAGTGCCTTGCCTTTCGTGTGAATTGTAGTTACCACCCATGACTGTATTTGTTAGTGACAGAGACATGGCTGTTGCATTCATCCAATTTCAAACCTATGGACTTGGCCAAGTGAGTTCCTGATTGAATGGTTTCATCATTAAAATTAATTTCTTAACACTATACATTATGTATTTCATAAGGCCTTATTTTGAGGGCCTACACTCTATAACAATTAACTGTATAAGTGTTGGTGTTGATAACCAGTTGAACCGAAACAACGCCCATCATATTTCCCAGCATGCTCTATTGCAGGCTGATGGTATGAATTGTTTGTTTCAATAGCAATGTTTTTGTATGTACTGTACATTGATTGGTTAATTAATGTTTTGCTTCTCAAATACTGTTTAAATGACTTACATTTTTCTAAACTAATCCAATATGTTACTTGGATTTATTGCACCCGTTACTGAATTGGTTGTACCATTTTAGAGGATTTAGGTCAGGGGTGTCAAACTTCTTCAATGGAGTGCTTAATGTCTGTGTGTTTTGGGGTCTTCCTGTCAATTAAGCCCAATTAAGCCCTGGACACCCAGGTGAGAGGTGTTCTTTACTAATTAGTGATCATAATTGGTTGAGTTGTGTACAAGGGATGAGCGGAGAAAGTACAGACTCCTAGTCCTCCTCTTCCCAAACTGGGATGCCGTCGGGGGTATGCCAAATAAATATGTGATTTACGTAAAAAATAAAGTTTTCAAACAGTCCATTTATATTTTCCAACGGGGCTATACATTTGGGTGAGGTTTTTTCGTTTCACTGCCAAAAATAAAATGAAACCATCTAGCGTTCAGCAAAATAGCAACACAATGTCAAATACAGGTAGCATCGTCAAATAATTAACATTAAATCATATTAACCGTTACGCTCTCGTGGGAATTTCACTAACGGCCCATATGTAGCCAAACATAGCTGCTGCTCATTCTGTTTGCTCGAAAATTGATAAATGGTTAAAAAAAAGTAAGGCCTGCGTCCTTAGAGACTACCAGCAGTACTACACTTGCACCTGTCAACGACACAAGTTGTTCTGCTTCCACGAGCACATCCAATGCTAGCATCAGGAATTCTACATTTTGTTGTTAGCCCAGCTAGCATGGACACTGACAGTTGTGAATCTGATGCAGCCGAAGAGCTACTGCCCCCTTACCCGGGAAAGCGTTAGACCATCGAAGAGGCGCAAATATGATGAGAACTACATTGATTTGGAGTTCACTTATATTAGGAGTAGTGCCTTTCATCAGTGTGTTATATGTGCAAAGTACTATCTCACAACTCAATGTAACGTTCACTCTTGCGCAGACATTTAGCCACGGGAGTTTTTTGAGCGAGAATTAAGACGACTTTTGAGTCGTAAAACATGTATAAAATCAACAGGTACCATTAATAGGAAGGGGCTAGAAGTGTCTTATATGGTGAGCTACCGAGTGGCTTTGACAGGCAAGCTCCATACTATTGTGGAGGACTTAATTCTACTTGCTGCCGTGGATATGGCTGGGGCAATGCTGAGGGAAAAGGCCAAAAAAACTATACAGACAATACCTTTATCAAACAACACTGTTTCACGACGCCTCAGTGACATGTCAGGAGATGTTTTTAACCAATTACTGCTTCGCATACAAGCCAGTGAATTCTATGCATTACAGCTGGCTGAGTCAACAGATGTGGTGGACTTTGGTGGTCAAGATGTGTTGGTATCTGTACTGATGGTGCAAAAGCCATGACAGGGAGACATAGTTGAGTGGTAAAGCGCGTGCAAGCAGTTGCTCCCGACGTCACTTGGGTACACTGCAGCATCCACCAAGAGGCTCTTGCTGCCAAGTGTGCTGCCAAGAATGCCTGACTGCTTGAAAGACGTTTTTGACACTACAGTGAAAATGGTTCATTTTGTTAAAGCAAGGCCCCTGACCTCTTATGTATTTTCCGCACTATGCTAAGATATGAGCAGTGACCATATGGAAGTGTGTTGGTTATCAAGTGGCAAAGTATTGACACATTTAAAAAATATAATTAATTGAGAGACGAGCTTAAGGTTTTCTTTACTGACCATAATTTTCACTTGTCTGACCACTTGCATGATGACAAGTTTCTCACACGACTGGCCTATCTGGGTGATGGTTTTTTTTCACCTGAATGATCTGAATCTAAGATTACTGTGACTCTCTGCAACTATATTCAATGTTTTTCTGCTTTTCTGCAAAGAGGACAGGACGACTGCACCGTATTGAGGGGAGGATGGATGGGGCCATGTATCGCAAGATCTTGGCCAACAACCTCCTTCCCTCAGTAAGAGCATTGAAGATGGGTCGTGGCTGGGTATTCCAGCATGTCAACGACCCAAAACACACAGCCAGTGCAACTAAGGAGTGGCTCCGTAAGAAGCATCTCAAGGTCCTGGAGTGGCCTTGCCAGTCTCCAGACCTGAACCCAATAGAAAATCTTTGGAGGGAGCTGAAAGTCCGTATTGCCCAGCGACAGCCCCGAAACCTGAAGGATCTGGAGAAGGTCTGTATGGAGGATTGGGCCAAAATCCCTGCTGCCAGTGTGTGCAAACCTGGTCAAGAACTACAGGAAACGTATGATCTCTGTAATTGCAAACAATGGTTTCTGTACCAAATATTAAGTTCTGCTTTTCTGATGTATCAAATACTTACTGTATGTCAAGCAATAAAATGTAAATTAATTACTTAATTACTTAAAAATCATACAATGTGATTATCTGGATTTTTGTTTTAGATTCTGTCTCTCAGAGTTGAAGTGTACCTATGATACAAATTAAAGACCTCTACATGCTTTGTAAGTAGGAAACACTGTCGATTTTGCAGGTTATCAAATACTTGTTCTCCCCACTGTATGAAAAGTGGATTCTCGGCCCTCACTAGCATGAAAACGAAATACAGGCACAGACTGTGTGTGGAAAATTATTTAAGACTCTCTAAGACTAAGATTATTTAAGACTCTTTAAGACTCTCTCCAATACAACCCAATATTGCAGAGTTATGTGCATCCTTTCAAGCACACCCTTCTCGTTAACCTGTGGTGAGTGATTCACAATTTCCAATGAACAAATAGTGTTTTATATTTAAGATGTTTAAATAAAGAGCAAAATTATTGATTTTTGTTTATATTACTATTTGTGCCCTGGTCCAATAAGAGCTCTTTGTCACTTCCCACAAGCTGGGTTGTGACAACAACTCACACTCACTCTTATACACTGCTCAAAAAAAATAAAGGAAACACTAAAATAACACATCCTAGATCTCAATGAATGAAATATTCTTATTAAATACTTTTTCCTTTACATAGTTGAATGTGCTGACAACAAAATCACACAAAAATGATCAATGGAAATCAAATTTATCAACCCATGGAGGTCTGGATTTGGAGTCACTCTCAAAATTTAAATTGGAAAATCACACTACAGGCTGATCCAACTTTGATGTAATGTCCTTAAAACAAGTCAAAATGAGGCTCAGTAGTGTGTGTGGCCTCCACGTGCCTGTATGACCTCCCTACAACGCCTGGGCATGCTCCTGATGAGGTGACGGATGGTCTCCTGAGGGATCTCCTCCCAGACCTGGACTAAAGCATCTGCCAACTCCTGGACAGTCTGTGGTGCAACGTGGCGTTGGTGGATGGAGCGAGACATGATGTCCCAGATGTGCTCAATTGGATTCTGGTCTGGGGAACGGGCGGGCCAGTCCATAGCATCAATGCCTTTCTCTTGCAGGAACTGCTGACACACTCCAGCCACATGAGGTCTAGCATTGTCTTGCATTAGGAGGAACCCAGGGCCAACCACACCAGCATATGGTCTCACAAGGGGTCTGAGGATCTCATCTCGGTACCTAATGGCAGTCAGGCTACCTCTGGCGAGCACATGGAGGGCTGTGCGGCCCCCCAAAGAAATGCCATCTCACACCATGACTGACCCACCGCCAAACCGGTCATGCTGGAGGATGTTGCAGGCAGCAGAAAGTTCTCCACAGCGTCTCCAGACTGTCACGTCTGTCACATGTGCTCAGTGTGAACCTGCTTTCATCTGTGAAGAGCACAGGGCGCCTGTGGCGAATTTGCCAATCTTGGTGTTCTCTGGCAAATGCCAAACATCCTGCACGGTGTTGGGCTGTAAGCACAACCCCCACCTGAGGACGTCGGGCCCTCATACCACCCTCATGGAGTCTGTTTCTGACCGTTTGAGCAGACACATGCACCTTTGTGGCCTGCTGGATGTCATTTTGCAGGGCTCTGGCAGTGCTCCTCCTGCTCCTCCTTGCACAAAGGCAGACGTAGCGGTCCTGCTGCTGGGTTGTTGCCCTCCTACGGCCTCCTCCACGTCTCCTGATGTACTGGCCTGTCTCCTGGTAGCGCCTTCATGCTCTGGACACTACGCTGACAAACACAGCAAACCTTCTTGCCACATCTCGCATTGATGTGCCATCCTGGATGAGCTGCACTACCTGAGCCACTTGTGTGGGTTGTAGATTCCGTCTCATGCTACCACTAGAGTGAAAGCACCGCCAGCATTCAAAAGTGACCAAAACATCAGCCAGGAAGCATAGGAACTGAGAAGTTGTCTGTGGTCCCCACCTGCAGAACCACTCCTTTATTGGGGGTGTCTTGCTAAATGCCTATAATTTCCACCTGTTGTCTATTCCATTTTTACAACAGCATGTGAAATGTATTGTCAATCAGTGTTGCTTCCTAAGTGGACAGTTTGATTTCACAGAAGTGTGATTGACTTGGAGTTACATTGTGTTTAAGTGTTCCCTTTATTTCTTTGAGCAGTGTATTTAATAAATGTATCATATCGTGTATGTATGAAAGGCATACAATGATGGCAAAAAACAACATTTGAGAGAGCTTTAGATTGTCTCATATTTCAGTATTCCCAACCCTGGCAATCGTTCTGAATGCAGGTTGTGGGTGATTAAAAGTCGAGATGGTTGGATATCATTTTCGGGTGGTGTTGCTTATTAGGGGCTTGACCTTTAGAAATGTTTTGGCCACCCGTGAGATTAAATATAATTTCTGTTGATCAATTAAAGTTTAAATGATATGTCATATTATTGCACTTTACACATTTGATATTAATACATTACTTAGATCTTAAAGTGAAGTGGTTACTAACCTTTTGAGGATATACCATTGTGATTTGAAAAGGCTTTTAAGGACCTCAAACACTTCTGTTACCTTAATTAAAACTACAAAGTGTCAGTGATTGACTGTAACATATGATAACAATTCAACAGAACAGATGAACCGGAATTACATTTACTCTCATGGGTGGCCAAAAATAACTTCCTGAAAGCCACACCCATACTAAGCCAAGTCTTCGGTATTCTGATCTGACCCGCTGGGTCATATCTCAATATCCCAGAATCAACAAACGAACCTTGCTCTTTAAAAAAAATGCCTGCAATCCAGCAGTCCAAACACCCCAGTATTTTTTCCTGTAAGCCTTCAAAATAAAGCTTTATTGAAATACATATTGTATTGTGTTAAATAATAAACGTTTTGTAATAACATATTCACTTATAATATCTCTTAGTAAAGTTCTTAGGACTGAAAGTGTATGTATGCAAAAAGCATTTCTCTTGAATGGCGACTCTACAATTAACTCGAAAAGGTAAAGAAATTGAGAATAAATCCATAAATAAGAACCTTAAGCGTTACTGCTTGCGTGCGTGCGAGAGAAGGGGACTGGAAGCCCCGAGTCAATCACTGTCTCAGCACACAGCTGGCTGCATGATCTTCGAAGTTAATTAGTGATGGCTTCCTTTCCTGCCTCTCACTGAGACTAGGTGAGAGAGAGAACCAAATCATGAGGAAATATAATTACTTGACACATTGGAAAGAATCAACAAAAAAAACAGCGCAAACTAGAATGCTATTTGGCACTAAACAGAGAGTACACCGTGGTAGAATACCTGACCACTTGTGACTGACCCAAACGTAAGGAAAGATTTGACTATGTACAGACTCAATGAGCATAGCCTTGCTATTGATAAAGGTCGCCGTAGGCAGACCTGGCTCTCAAGAGAAGACAGGCTATGTGACACAGCTCACAAAATGAGGTGGAAACTGAGCTGCACTTCCTAACCTCCTGACAAATGTATGACCATATTAAATACACACATTTCCCTCAGGTTACACAGACCCACAAAGAATTTGAAAACAAACCCAATTTAAACTATCATATTTATTGGGTGTGTGCCATACCAGCAGCAAGAGTTGTGACCTGTTGCCACAAGAAAAGGGCAACCAGTGAAGAACAAACACCATTGTAAATACAACCTATATTTATATGTATTTATTTTCCTATTTGTACTTTAACTATTTGCACATATGACATTTGAATTGTCTTGTGAGTTTAATTTTTACCGTTCATTTTTTTGTTTATTTCACTTTTGTTTACTATCTATTGCAGTTGCTTTGCCAATGTAAACATTTGTTTCCCATGCCAATAAAGTCCTTAAATCGAATTGAAAAAATTGAGAGAGAGAAAGACAGACGGATAGATGGACAAACAGACGGGGGGAGGGTAGGAGAGCGGGAAAGAGCTGCTATGAATTAGGGAGGGAGGGAACGTAGGTTTTTATTTATTTAACCCTTATTTTAACAGGTAAATTGACTGAGAATACATTCTCATTTACAGCAACGACCTGGAGAATTGTTGTAGGGGAGAGGAGGGGGGATGAATGAATCAATTGGAAGCTGGGGATGATTAGGTGGCCATGATGGTATGAGGGCCAGATTGGGAATTTAGCCAGGACACCGGGGTTAACACCCCTACTCATACGACGAGTACCATGGGATCTTTAGTGACCACAGAGAGTCAGGACACCCATTTAACTTCCAATTTGAAAGATGGTGAGGGACAGGAGGGAGACACTGACTGACTGACTGACTGACTGACTGACTGTAGGTGACTGAGAAAAGGAGGACTGGAGGGAGAGAGGAGGTAGGGAGGGCTGAGCCTGTCCTGCGGTCTGCTTTAGCTTTTGATCCGTTCCCATCACACTCATATGCAGCTTTGTTCCATTTAGTGAAGCACACAATGATTAGAGAGGTCCCTGAAACATGTAGGCTACTGCACTGAAAACATCTCAAAAAGACAATGATCTTCATCCCAAATGGTACCCTATTCCCTATATAGTGCACTCTGGGTCTGGCAAAAGTAGGACACTATGTAGGTAATAGTGCACCAATTACTGTCAATTTACTGCAAACAAATGTGAAGTTAGTCCTCTATATAAGAGTACAGTACTGTAAAGAGCAATGCATTATGGGGGCTCAATAGCATTCCACTGCCCTGTCATAAAATGTTACAATCATTTTGTACACTAAATTACTGCATTACCTGTTTTGCTGTATATTTACAGCAGCATTCTTTGAATGATGGTGCATTGTGGGAAAATGTTGTGGGCGGGGAAGAATCTCCAGCTCATTAACATATTTTGAGGCGTGCCTTGTAAGAAGCTATACATGTTGCACCCGCTGTGAGAATTCTGTACCATACTGTATTTTAGGATTCCAAATACAATGATCTATACAGTTGCAGTGACTTACTGGATACTGTGGCCAAAATGTTACTGTAAAAATTACAGGAAATGTTATTCAGTGATGACGCATCACAGACCCACCCTGTAGACACCGCCACACAGACACCACACTAAACTCTTAGTCAAGAAGGTGACATCTATGACGTAAAATTGTTATTTGGATGTCCCCAAAGCAGAACCCTATAAAAACCATCAATTTTTAGTTCTAGGTAGAACTGGAAGACCCTTTTTCTGCAGTGTGTTTGACATGGAAAGCAAAAGAGTTCTCCTATGGGGACAGCCAAATAACCCTTTTTTCTAAGAGTGTATGGACATGAAAGTAAATGAGAAAGGCAATGTCTCAAATGGCTCCCTATACAGTGCACTTATTTTGACCAGGGCACATATTGTAGGTCTCTGGTCAAAAGTGATGCATTATATAGGGAATAGGTTGCCATTTGGGATGCATTCTAAATGTCATATAGGCAGGCGCTCCATCTTTTGTTAGTGGGGTTCAGGCATGTCGATAAGACCAGGACCACAGGCTCCCACAATGCACCCTGTGTAGTCCAAGGATTCCATAGGGATGCTTCAGAGTCTGTAAAGACAATCTGGACTGTAAGAGCCAGACACAGGCTGTGCCCCCAAATAGCACACTATTACCTACAAGTATGTTACTTTTGACATGGGCCCATAGGGGTCTCATCAAAAGTAGTACACTATATAGGAAATAGGGTGCTATTTGGTACATAGCTACACTGACCTTTCATTACTCAGACAGGGCCTTTTGTTAGAATATTTTCTCTCACACTGATGAAAAGCCCTTGAAACTAACAAGGGTCAGTTCTTCATTAGAAAACACCGCATCACAATGAGCCAGCACCATGGTGATGAGGTGATGAGGCTGGTCATGCATAAGGTTGTCAGTTTGTACAGTACTGTAAAGAGAATTGCACTATGGGGGCTCAATGACATTCCGCTTGGTTCCAGGTAGATAAATTCGGCTTGGTTCCAGGTAAATAAAGTTTAATGATCCTCTCACATTAGAAAGACATCCATACTGTACTGTATGTAATGTATGTGGAAAGATGGAACAAGGCTATATACACAAGTATGGACCATGCTGTGTGTGGATGGAAGGAACAAGGCTATATTTAAGGCCAGTGTGTCACGACTTCTACCGAAGTCGATGCCTCTCCTTGTTCGGGCGGTGCTCGGCGGTCGACGTCGCCATTCTTCTAGCCATCGCCGATCCATTTTTTGTTTTCCTACACACTTGGTTCTCATTTCCCTCAACCCTCTGTTTCCCTCATGTCTTTGTGTGGTATTGTTTATTCTGTTTCATGTTAGGCGCACGTTAGTCTGTTGCACTGGGTTATGTTGACCCGTATTGTTATTTCGTGTTCACTTTGCCGTGTGCTTTTGGTTCGCCTAAATAAAAGTCTCCGTTGGCTACCCAATATCTGCTCAACTGCACCTGACTCCCTTACAGCCATTTACGGAACCCTGACAGAATACCAAACCCATTATGGAGTCCAGGAGCACACAACGTTAATTCACTATCTCGTCACCACCATGGACTGCGTCTGTCAGACGATGGATCGCTGGGAGAGACAGGGAGGTCCTCCAGTACCTCCTCCAGCATAACAGGGGTCCTCACTACCCGTCCCTCCTGTACAGAGTTCCAGTGGGATGCGTCTCACCCTTTCCGGAGAGTATGGCGGGAGGCGACACTATTCTCTCCGCAAGGCAATCAAACAAGCTAAGCGTCAGTATAGAGACAAAGTAGAGTCGCAATTCAACAGCTCAGACACGAGAGGCATGTGGCAGGGTCTACAGTAAATCATGGACAACAAAAAGAAAAGCAGCTCCGTCGCGGATCCCGATGTCTTGCTCCCAGACAAACTAAACAACTTGGCTCGCTTTGAGGACATTACAGTGTCACCGACATGGCCCGCTACCAGAACCTGCGGGCTCTCCTTCACCGCAGCAAATGTAAAACATTTAAATGTGTTAACCCTCGCAAGGCTGCCGGCCCAGACAGCATCCCTAGCCGTGTCTTCAGAGCATGCGCAGACCAGCTGGCTGGTGTGTTTACGGACATATTCAATCAATCCCTATCCCAGTCTGCTGTTCACACATGCTTCAAGAGGGCCACCATTGTTCCTGTTCCCAAGAAAGCTAAGGTAACTGAGCGAAACGACTATCGCCCCGTAGCACTCACTCCCGTCATCATGAAGTGCTTTGAGAGACTAGTCAAGGATCATATCACCTCCACCTTACCTGACACCCTAGACTCATTCCCACAAGGGTGCGTTCTCAGCCCTCTCCTGTACTCCCTGTTCACCCATGATGTGACGGCCTACAGGGAGGAGGTGAGGGCCCTCGGAGTTTGGTGTCAGGAAAATAACCTCACACTCAACGTCAACATAACAAAGTAGATGATTGTGGACTTCAGGAAACAGCAGAGGGAGCACCCCCCTATCCACGTTGACGGGACAGTAGTGAAGAAGGTGGAAAGTTTTAAGTTCCTTGGCGTCGACATCAAGGACAAACTGAAATGGTCCACCCACACAGACAGTGTGGTGAAGAAGGTGCAACCTCAGGAGGCTGAAGAAATTTGGATTGTCACCAAAAACACTCACAAACTTTTACAGATGCACAATCGAGAGCATCCTGTCGAGCTGTATCACCACCTGGTATGGCAACTGCTCCACCCACAACCATAAGGCTCTCCATAGGGTAGTGCGGTCTGCACAACGCATCACCGTGGGCAAACTACCTACCCTCCAGGACACCTACACCACCCGATGTCACAGGAAGGACAAAAAGATTGTCAAGGACAATAACGACCCGAGCCACTGCTTCTTCACCCAGCTACCATCCAGAAGGCGAGGTCAGTACAGGTACAAAGCTGGGACCGAGAGACTGAAAAACAACTTCTATCTCAAGGCCAGCAGACTGTTAAACAGCCATCACTAACATTGAGTGGCTGCTGCCAACTTATTGACTCAAATCTCTTGCCACTTCAATAATTAAAAATTGGATGCAATAAATGTATCACTAGTCACTTTAAACAATGCCACTTTATATAATGTTTACATACCCTACATTACTCATCTCATATGTGTATATACTGTACTCTATACCATCTACTACATCTTGCCTATGCCGTTCGGCCATCGCTCATCCATATATTTATATGTACATATTCTTATTCATTCCTTTGGTGTTGTGAAATTGTTAGATTAGTTGTTAGATATTACTGAATGGTCAGAGCTAGAAGCACAAGCATTTCGCTACACTCGCATTAACAATTCAATTCAATTCAATTCAAGGGCTTTATTGGCATGGGAAACATGTGTTAACATTGCCAAAGCAAGTGAGGTAGACAACATACAAAGTGAATATATAAAGTGAAAAACAACAAAAATTAACAGTAAACATTACACATACAGACGTTTCAAAACAGTAAAGGCATTACAAATGTCATATTATATATATATATACAGTGTTTTAACAATGTACAAATGGTTAAAGGTCACAAGATAAAATAAATAAGCATAAATATAGGTTGTATTTACAATGGTGTGTGTTCTTCACTGGTTGCCCTTTTCTTGTGGCAACAGGTCACAAATCTTGCTGCTGTGATGGCACACTGTGGAATTTCACCCAGTAGATATGGGAGTTTTTCAAAATTGGATTTGTTTTCGAATTCTTTGTGGATCTGTGTAATCTGAGGGAAATATGTCTCTCTAATATGGTCATAACCATGTGTATGTCACCAATACAATTTGATTTGATTTGATAAAACCGGCAGGTTCTGCTGATGGATTGCGCACTGTGCCAAAATGGTTGAAACTGACAAATGATCAGATACATAAATCAATGAAATTTATTCCAGAAAAAATGATTTACTTCTGCACTAGACAGAATTTGAAACACTATAATAGTGTTTTCAACCTTTTCTGGTTGTGAATAGAGTTGCACAACACTTGATTAAGGGATGTTAAAACACACCATTTACTGGTTCAAAACATCTCAGGATGATGTGTTTCAATACTCCAGGAAAGTTAAGGTTTCGTCTCCTTCAAGTTGGTGGCAGCTCAGTTGCCATTATTTTTGGTATTACAAAGCACTTAATTTTAACAGTGTGGGGGCCTAAAGTGTCTGTCTTCTTCATGCTTTTTCAGGAACAAAACAATATCCATTTGTAGCATTTGTGTTTGTGAGATTTCTGACCACAATTGGCAATATCTAAAGAACACTTTCCAATGTTAACAACCTAATCATAATCTCAGAGTGTGTGCTGCCTCAAAGCATTGTGGGATATCAATGAAGGTGACTTTGAAACCCCATGAACACGTTATCTGGTATTTTTCTCTGTCACACTACACTGAATTAATTGCTGTGATAATAGGCAGTCAGAATTGCCTAGATTGGTATTGTGGACAAATCCTTAGATGATTACAGAATCTGTTTGCTGAATGTCTTTTTGAATATATCTGCATCCCAAATGGCACCCTATTCCATACATGGTGTAATACTTTTGACCAAAGCCCTATACTGTAGGCCATCGTCAAAACTAATACACTATGTAGGGAAAAGGGGGCCATTTGGGACATATACTGTCTTTTTCTTCTTACTACAGGGGATATATTTATTTGGTTCTGCAGGGAGAAGATGTGACTTAACTCAAAGATGGTGGATTTAATGTGGCTTATACTCTTTAAGGATGAAATTCAAACAAAACGATGAGCTAATGTGCATTAATTTATGAATATCTACAGTATTAGAAATAATAGGCCTACATTATGTGAAAAAAGTATCCAATCATGAAGGATGAACAGGTCACAGAATCAACAACAATTTAGAACATATTTTCAGTATCATGATGGCATAGTACCTAGTAAAGAAATTGTTTATTTTTTCCATATATGATTGAATATATTAGCATTTAAGGTCACACTTTATTTTGGATAGTCCGGATAGTCCCATCTGTATATGCTCTACAGATAGTATGACTATTAACATATCTGTATATAAGCAACTGCTTGCTTACACTGTAAAACTATGAAACATGTGACAGCTTTATAACATAAACGTCAGCGTTTAAAACTTAAACACAAGGCATTTATATTTCACAATAAGTGTTCGCATCTTAAACACAGTCAATGTTAGAGAGAATACAGTAGACGGCACACGACATGATGAAACGGATGGAAAATCTTTTCCAACATCGTGAACAATTACTCCACTGGGTGCTTCTATCCTTAAGACAGGCTCTGGGTCTGTCCAGGGAAAGAAAACATACGGAACCTGGCTGGAGCTGGATATCTTGCGGGGAAGAGAACTGTCTTAACCAGGCAGACCCTGAAAACTGTGATTTAGAAACGGATGGTTGTGTTGGCTGACCATAAAGACCTCTTTTTCTGTAAGAAAGGAATAGTAAAATGATTTAACTAATTATAACATGTTTTAAAGGTCTGTACTGAAGATTTACCATTTTAAAACCCTTTCTTTAATTCTAACTCACCTTTAACGAAAGGACTGTTTTTCTCTGTGTGTGTGTGTGTCTCAGAGAAAGGCTTCAGGAAAGACGTGTGCGGCCGTGTGTGTGTAACAAAACAATGGGGTTTTTGGGGGGTGTGTGTCCATGTGTGTGTGTGTGTGTGTGTCTCTTGTCGTGGAAGAATCAGAATTTGTTGATAACATATGTAAGACCTAAGGACCTCATTTGAAATGTAGAAGTGGCTCTCAGAGAATTCATGGTTAGACACTGAATTGCCTGAGAGTCACAGGATTGTGATAGAGCTGATATAATTAAAGATGGACTTTGATAACTAACTCTGACTTGTGTTGTGGTTTGCTCCCATGATTTGGTAAATAGAGGAAATTTCCACGACACTCTGTAGGTGTTTTTTTTTTATTCAACAATAGCAGGGCATTTGCACATAGGGTTTTCCAAAAATGTTTTTCCCGAGCATCTCATTTACCTTAAAAGAGGTTGAAATATCAGGCTCTCTCTCTCTCTGTCTCGATATCTGTCTGTCTCAGAGAAAGGCTTTCTGGGAAAGATGTGTGTGAGTGTGTGGAGGTATGTGTGTCTCTGCAATTCTGTATGAAACAATTCAAAATTAGGGGGTCCTTTGCACACAGGGTGTCTCCAAAAACAGCATGGGGTTATTTCCCGAGGATGTTAAAGACCAACAGTCAAACCCCACAACATCCATAGAATAGGCCTAGACGTCCCCTAAGGTTTAAAAACAATGTTTTTTTCTAAACAATATCAACGCTACCGGTCATTTGCACACAGGTTGTCTCCAAATAAAATAATTTTAAAAAATATAAAACTACTATGACTCCGGTAGGACACAGCTGCTCATCTGAAAAGTCTTTAAACATGAAGAGAAGCCTTACTGCAAGCCTATACACATGGATAATTTTGAAGGTGAGGATGTGAAAATAATATATTAGATTAGATTTTGTGTGCGTTAGGTACTTTGTGGGAAATGTTTGATATGACCTGTTACAAATTACTGCACTGTTTGGAACTCTCTCTCTCTAACAAGGTTTCCTAAAATATTAAACCGTTGTTCTATATGGTTTTTACAGATATTCTAAATGTGGAGGACATCGAATTTTCAGGTATGTTTTTATGTCAATTGTATGTATTTTTTAAGTTAAAATGTATATATTTGGTATAAATATATTTGAATATTTAAAAATGTCTATAGGATACCCGACATTTACACAGCAACTACCGGGAATAATTGATTTGGATCATCCAACATAAACTGTTATAACCATCTCTGATGAGCATTCAGAGGAGCAAACAGCGGCCGGTTCTTCTTTACGCAGCCTTACGGCCAAAAGCCATTTTCGACATAAGGCCAAAAATAAAATGCATAATAATATTTTATACATTAATCAAAAAGTGTGTACACTATTTAAAAAAGCTAATCTTATGTTTACAGCGGACAGAACCCCAACAAGAATACCCGAGGAAATACGGACTCTACCTATGAATGACTTTGGGGGCGCTGAAACCGGCGATATTCTACCGTTCTGTATGGCCGGAGCTGGTGTTTCTTTATGTAGTCCTACGCCATCAAGCTATTTTCGACGGAAGTCCAAAAAATAAAATGCGTTATAATCTTTTATACATTAAGTATTAAACAAAAAGTGTATACACTATTTAAAAAAAGCTAATCTTGTGTTTACAGCGGACAGATCCTCAACAAGGATACATGATGCATTATGGACTCTACCTATGAACGACTTCGAGGGTAATGAAACAGACGATATTCTACCGTTCTGTACAGCCGGCTTTGCCATAACTCCAAAGAACACAAGAAGTGCAGCTTTAACACACAGCTACACACCCCCTAGAACCTCCACCCAAGCGCTATATAATCTAGCACCTAAGGCGCATCACAATACTTTGGGAGAAGTGCACCGCGCAGAAGGGCCAGGGTGATTCTGAAAACGATTGGATTCAAGAGCAAGCTCTCTATGGATACGGTATGACCCCGATCATACATTTTTTTTATTAGTTATATATTTTTTGATTATTTTAACATATTCCATGTCAAATGTTTTTTTTAGACTCCAACGATAGCTATACAAACCATGCAGAATATACAAAGCCAGAGGACATTGCGATAGGACCTGCGTTATCCAGGATTCCTCGGAGCAGCAGACATGGATTTGTTCAAAAACCTTAGAGACAAACTACAAATAAACACTCTAGCTCAGCACATGTACCCTGGAAGGAAATCTTACCTTATGGAACGCTATGAGGACGCTACCAAAGCTCCATTTTAATGTTTAATCGTGGATTTAAAATCAAATACTCCAGAACACCTGAGGTTCCGAATGCTATTGTTTCCGTGGGATGGCCGACGGTTTACATTCCTAAAAGTAACCGATATGTCTCTGCGTTTAAAAAGAAACCTACCGCTCTTGAGAACCCTAGTTGGGGCTACCCCTAAAGAACGGAAGGCCATCTCGGGTCACTGTTCTTCAGATCTTATATTATCACTATGTGAGATTGCTTTGGATCTTCTGAAAGGATGCATTCCACTCACCCTGACTGTTAAAATAATGTCTGTGAGTATAACAGAACTGATTTGGCAGGCGAAAACCTGAGAAAAATCCATTCAAGTAGTAGGATTTTTTTTGTTTGTAGTATTCTATTCAATGCCATTACAGTATCCATTGACTTAGGACTCAAATTGCAGTTCGTATGCCTTCCACTAGATGTAAACAGTCTTTAGAAATTGTTTCAGGATTGTATTCTGAAAAATGAGGGAGTAAGAGCAGTCTGAATGAGTGGACCCTGCCGTGTCACAGAGCTTTTTCATGCGCGCGACCGAGAGAGTGCCTTTCTTGTTTACCTTTTATATTGACAACGTAATAGTCCGGTTGAAATATTAGAGATCATTTAGGCTAAAAACAACCTGAGGATTGAATATAAACATCGTTTGACATGTTGCTATGAACTTTACGGATACAATTTAGATTTTTTTGTCTGCCTGTTGTGACTATGTTTGAGCCTGTGGATTACTGAAGAAAACGCGGGAACAAAATGTAGGTTTTCCGATATAAAGAGAGACTTTATCGAACAAAAGGAAATTCATTGAAAAAAGGAATGTCTTCTGAGTGCAAAGATATGAAGATCATCAAAGGTAAGGGATTAATTTTATCTATATTTCTGACTTGTGTAACTCTTCTACTTGGCTGGTTACTGTTTGTAATGATTTGTCTGCTGGGCTATGTTCTCAAATAATTGTAAGGTATGCTTCGCCGTCAAGCATTTTGAAATCTGACACCATGGTTGGATTCACAAGAAGTTAATCTTTAAATCTATGTTTAATAGTTGTATCTTTTCTGAATTTTTATAATGAGTATTTCTGTGTTTGAATTTGGTGCTCTGCAATATCACTGGATGTTGGCCAAGTGGGACACTAGCATCCCACATACCCTAGAGCGGTTAAAACCTGTTGGTGCTAGGGGGCAGTATTTTCATTTTTGGAAAAAAAACATTCCCATTTTAAACGGGATATTTCATCAGGAAAAGATGCTAGAATATGCATATAATTGACAGCTTTCGATAGAAAACACTCTAACTCTTTCCAAAACTGTAAAGATATTGTCTATGAGTATAACAGAACTGATGTTGCAAGCGAAAGCCTGAGAAAAATCGAATCCGGAAGTGCCCCAGGTTTTGAAAGCGCTGCGTTCCAATGACTCCCTATTTGGCTGTGAATGTACCATCAACGAGCTTATGCTTTCTACGTATACCCCAAGGTGTCTACAGCATTGTGATGTAGTTTCACGCATTTCTGTTGAAGAATAGCCGTATGCGGGCACATTGCGTAAGTGGTCACATGGTTGCTCCGAGAGAGATTCTCGCGTAAAGTACAGAGGTAGCCATTACTCCAATCGGTCCTAGAGAAAAACGAATTGTCCCGACGAATATATTATCGAGTAGATATTAGAAAAACACCTTGAGGATGGATTCTAAACAACGTTTGCCATGTTTCTGTCCATATTATGGAGCTAATGTGGTATATTTTCGGCGTTGTGGTGACCGCAATTTCCGGGCGATTTCTCAGCCTAACGTGAAGAACAAACGGAGCTGTTTCGCCTACAAAAATAATATTTTGGGTGTCTCGTGAGTGAAAACATCCGAAGTTCATCAAAGATAAACGATTTAATTTGATTGCTTTTCTGATTTCCGTGACAAGGTTGCCTGCTGCTAGCAAGGCATAATGCTATGCTAGGCTATGATAAACTTACACAAATGCTTGTCTAGCGTTGGCTGTAAAGCATATTTTGAAAATCTGAGATGATAGGGTGATTAACAAAAGGCTAAGCTGTGTCTCAATATATTTCATTTGTGATTTTCATGAATAGGAATATTTTCTAGGGATATTTATGTCCGTTGCGTTATGCTAATTATAGTCAGGCAATGATTACTCTACCGTATGCGGGTTTGGGAATATCAAGAGTTAAGAGATAGGAGGAGCTACTTAAGAACCTGATGGCGTGGTTCCGATCTCTTGCGGAACGCCATGACTTGAGAATCACATTGGCCACCGAGTGTGCCTAGAATCCGGAGGCTTTATTCGATACTTTCCTTCACGGGCTGTAGGATGAAATAAAAGACGATCTCGCAGCGCGGGAGTTACCATTGGACCTCGATTCCCTAATCTCCCTCACGATTAGGATTGATGGGCATCTACGAGAACACCGGAGTGAGAGGAGGTTGCGTCTCGGGAACATTCGTTCATCTGCTGCTGCCTGCTCACCTCCGAAGGAATCCGGAAGTCCCCGAAGTTCGCACTTCCGAGGAGAGCCGAAGCCACCCGAGTTCCCTCGAGAATCATCGGCGACGAGTGAGTCGGTTACACCTGAGCCTATGCAACTGGGCAGAGCTGGACTATCCCCTAGGGAACGTTCCCACAGGCTGAGCACCAACTCTTGTCTGTTCTGTGGGGCTGCAGGACAATATATATAGTTACCTGCAAGATTAAGAGCCCTATTTATTTTGTAGGTACAAGTACTCTGGTAGGCCAGACTGGGAATCCTTTAATTCCCATCACCCGCACTCCCTTTTTGTGATACTGCTGTGTGGAGACCAGTCTAAGTCTCTCCCGGTGCTCATTGACTCTGGAGCGGATGAGAGTTTTATGGACAATTTTATGGACACTACCCTAGTTTCTGAGGTATCAACTCCTCAACTCCTCCCCTCCCCCCCATGTTCCTGTTGTTTTGGGATTTTCTTGGCCCCCAAAACACAACCCCTTTATCAACTGAAGTACGAGTTCAATCCTGGGTTGGAGTCCATTCTGCCATTCCCATTGACTCAAAATGGTGCAGCCTTCCCCGAGACGTCCTCCTCAGGGCTTAAGTCAAGCCTCGTATTTCTCTGCCGTTCTCACAGAGTACCATGACCCCCTGGAGGGCTTCAGCAAGGCACGGGCTACTTCTCTTCCCCCGCATCATCCCTACGATTGTGCCATTAACCTTCTTCCAGGCACCACAACACCTTGTGGTTGGCTATATTCCCTATCCGGCCAGGAGACCACGGCCATGGAGGAGTTTATTGAGGACTCTCTGGCTGCTGGAGGCATCCGTCCCTCTGCACCCCCTGCTGACACAGGGGTTTTCTTTGTGGAAAAGACCCTGTGTATTTACTACCGGGGCCTAAATGACATAATGATCAAGAATCGTTACCCCCTACCACTCCTCTCCTCGGCTTTTGAACCTCCCGGTGGGCTACCATCTTCTCCGAGCTGGACCTTCGGAATGCCTACCACCTGGTTCGGATACGCGAAGGGGATGAGTGGAAGACAGTCTTCAACAGTGCCAGCGGACATTATGAGTACCTGGTCATGCCTTTTGGACTCACCAAGACTCACTGTCTTCCAGGCCCTGGTAAACAATGTGTTCCAGGACATGTTAAATCGTTTTGTGTTCGTCTACCTCGACGACATCCTGTTTATTTCCCTTTCTGCCCAATAACACATCCTCCATGTCAACAAGTCCTTCAATGCCTCCTGGAGAACCAGATATTTGTGAAAGCGGAGAAGTGCGAGTTCCACCGCTCTGCCCTCTCCTTTCTGGGACATGTCATCGCTGCAGGAATTGTCCAGATGGACCCATAAAAGGTGAAAGCAGTAGTGGATTTGCCCCAACATATGTCCAAGGTGCAGCTACAACGTTTCCTGATTTTTGCCAATTTCTACCTCTGTTTCATTCGAGGCTACAGCACCCTGGCGGCCCCCCTCTCTGCACTCACCTCTCACAAGGTACTGTTCACATGGTCCCCAGCTGTTGACCGAGCCTTTGTGGACCTGAATCATCGGTTCACTACAGCCCCATACTCGTCCATCCGGGCCATCCGGGCTCAGTTTGTGGTTGAGGTTGATTCATCTGACGTCGGAGCGGGGGCTATCTTGTCCCAGCGATCCACCCATGACCAAAACCTCCATCCCTGTGTCTTCCTGTCCAATCGTCTCAACTCTGCAGAAAGAAACTACGTCGTAGGTAACCGAGAACTCCTGGTAGTCAAGATGGCACTGGAGGAGTGGAGACATTGGCTGGAAGGAGCAGAACATCCGTTTCTGGTTTGGACCGACGACAAGAAATTGGAATATCTCCGCACAGCCAAGCGCCTTAACTCCAGGCAGGCCCTGTGGGCTCTGTTATTCACCAGGCTCAACTTCACAGTTTACTATTGCCCAGGGTCCAAGAATGTTAAACCTGAAGCCCTCTCTTGCCTATACAGTCCCGCTGCCACATCTTCTGACTCCAAGACCATCCTCCCTACCTCAAGCCTTGTGATTTCTGTGGGCTGGGGTATTGAGACCCTGGTCCGCAAGGCACAATGTTCCCAGCCTGCCCCTGGAGGGGGCCCGGCTAACCGGTTGTTCTTCCCCAATTCAGCGTCCCTAATTCAGTCCGTTCCCGGATCCTGGAATGAGCTCATTCCTCCAGGCTTACCTGTCATCTGGGTTCCTGTCGAACCCTGTCCTTCCTCTGACAACGTTTTTGGTGGCCCACAATAGTTCCTGATGCCTCTGCCTTTGTCGCCGCATGCACTGTTTGTGATAAGAATAAGACTCCGGGACAAGTCACATCTGGCATCCTTCAGCCATTACCTGTCCCTGGTCCCATATCTCCCTGGGCTTTGTGATTGGGCTCCCTCCGATGGACACACCGTCATTCTGACATAAGTGGATCGGTTTTCCAAGGCTGCCCATTTCATCCCTCTCCCCAAACTACCCTCTGCCAAAAAGATGGCCCAGCTCATGCTGCAGCACGTCTTCAGGATCCACGGACTCCCGGTGGACATAGTCTCCAACCGGGGTCCGCAGTTCTCGTCTCAGTTCTGGAAGGCGTTTGTCACCCTTATTGGGTCATCGCCCAGCCTGTCCTCCGGATTTCACACCCAATCCAACGGCCAGTTGAAGCGAGCAAACCAAGACCTGGAAACAACCTTAACTTCTTAGTGATCCCTTCGCGCGCCAAACCCGTTAACGGGATTGATTTGACAACACCCAGTGAAATAGCAGCGCACCAAATTCAAAAACAGAAATACTCATAATAATTCATAAATCATACAAGTGTTATACATGGGTTTAAAGCTGAACTTCTTGTTAATCCAGCCACAGTGTCAGATTTCAAAATACTTTACGGCGAAAGCACACCATGCTATTATCTGAGGACAGCACCCCATCAAACATACACATGAAAATCATAATTCAACCCGCCATGCACAACTTAAAAGTCAGAAATAACATATAATTCATGCCTTACCTTTGAAGATCGTCTTCTGTTGGCACTCCAATATGTCCATTAAACATCACAGATGGTCCTTTTGTTCGATAAATTCTGTTGTTATATATCCAAAATGTCCATTTATTTGGCGCGTATGATTCAGAAAATACACCGGTTCCAAATCGTGCAACATGACTACACATTATCTAATTAGTTACCTGTAAACTTGATCCAAACATTTCAAACAACTTTCCTAATCTAACTTTAGGTATTTTTAAACGTAAATAATCATTCAAATTTCAGACGGAATAAACTGTGTTCAGTACCGGAGGAAAACAAAGTGGAGTGAGCTTTCAGGTCATGCGCCCCAACCACAACAGTACACTTCACTTGACCCTTGTTCTGAACAGGGCTACTTCTTCATTTCTCAAAGGAAAAACATCAACCAATTTCTAAAGACTGTTGACATCTAGTGGAAGCGATAGGAACTGCAAGCAACTGCCTTAGAATTCTAGATTCCCATTGAAACTCATTGAAAAGAGAGTGACCTCAAAAAACAAATTCCTGGAAGGTTTGTCCTTGGGGTTTCGCCTGCCAACAAAGTTCTGTTATACTCAGACATCATTCAAATAGTTTTAGAAACTTCAGAGTGTTTTCTATCCAAATCTAATAATACTAATAATAATACTCATAATATGCATATTCTAGCTTCGTGGCCTGAGTAGCAGGCAGTTTACTTTGGGCACACTTTTCATCCGGACGTGAAAATAGTGCCCCCTAGCCTTAAGAAGTTTGAAGATGCCTCGTCTCGACCAACCCCACTACCTGGAGCCGACAACTGGTCTGGGTGAAGTATGCCCAGAACACTCTTCCCTGTTCGGCCACGGGACTCTCTCATTTTGAGTGCTCCATGGGGTATCAGCCTCCGCTCTTCCCAGAAGAAGAGCAGCAAGTCAACATACCCTCTGCCCAGATGTCACATCCTGATCTGTTTCACTTGTGATTGTCTCCAACCCCCTCCAGGTGTTGCCCATCTTCCCCACTTATCCCCTCAGTATCTAGACTGTCTGTCTGTGCCAGTTCATCTTATTTGCCAAGTCAACCAGCATTTATCTCTCAGCCTCTGTTTTTCCCAGTGTCTATTTTTCTCATCCTCCTGGTTTTGACCCTTGCATGTCCTGACTCTGAGCCCACCTGCCTGACTACTCTGCCTACTCCTGACCTTGAGCCTGATTGCCTGTACCATTTTGGACTCTGCCCTGTGTTGATGATTAACTATAGGAGAGTGAGACCAAATCATGGACGCTGGACAGAGTGGATTTCAGTTGTAACAAAAAGGCAGTTTATTGAGTCAAAATATATCTTGTCCTGCAGTTTAACGTGCACGGACCTATTCATATAGCTCAGAAGGAGTTGAAAAAGGGACCTAGACAGAGGTTGCAACAGATTTTATACATGGAATAATGTAGGTGGAGTCTTGTCGTGTTGGTCTTCTGACTGGTCCCGAAGAGTTGGAGGCGGGCCTGCTCCATTGGTGCACAGCAGAGTCCTCTGCTCTTGGCACCCGACCAGTAGAGGGGGGAGTGAGGTGTGTGTCTTCATGCGATGAAGTGTCTGTGTGTCCAGGAGTCGTGAGATAAGGGGAACTGAAACTGGCAGTTTATGGCTGGGGCTAGGGTGCTTCCTGTTTGGACAGGGGTGCGTGCAATGACTTGAGTCAGGCGGCTTAATATATGTGCTTGATAAATGAGCTATGTATATGAATATGTGTATATATGACAAATCCCCCTCTTCACTTCTAATAGACAATAGAAATAGAATATGGAGCAACCAAACAATTTGGTAGAAACCACATTTTGAGTCCCCCTCTTCACATCTTTTAAGACGTGAAAACTATATAGAACCGAGAAGGAGGAGATGACGAAAACAAAAAACCCCTCTATTATGCAGCGAAACTAGGCAATAAGACAAGGACCAGAAAAGGCAACACTAGTGCTACACATGGAATGGGCAAGAGGAGAAGTCAGGAGGAAGGGGTTCCTCAAAAGGTGCAAACACTGCCTCAGGGTCATCAACCCCCAAAACCGGGTACATATGGGACTGGTCTGTAGGCATTGGGGTAATGGCAGTGGCAGGGTGAGATAGGTGTTCAATTAACCATGTGAAAGTGCCCAGGGACACCCCAAATATAAGTAGGAATATCACAAATAAGGGGCCAGATATCCCCAGCCTCACCCAGGGAGGGAGAAATGTCCCTCTAACTGGGCGAGGTTCCTTTTTCAGGGGAGGTGGAATTTTAGGCCGCATCACCTGAGTAAGGAGTGTCTTTCTTTGGAATCGAATTAAGCCCGCTCAAATCGGCTCTGACGTCTGTCAGTGTTCTAGAAGGTATTGGGGCTGGAGTGCAATGTGTGAGGTGGTGCCAAGGTGCGCCTGATTTACCTTTGACCTGGAAAGAGTGTGAAGTAACCTCCTTCACTTCGTACGGTCCAGTCCACCTGGGTTCCAGCCACTTTCTCTTGTGGACTTTAACCCTCACCCAGTCACCAACTTTTACCTTCAGTGGTGGCGTGTCCCCCAGCAGCTCCCCCTCTTGGACCTTGCGAACCTGGGTAGAGAGTGCTGCAGAGAGAAGCGTAAATTTTTTCACATAATCAGACATTACAATTTGTTGTACATCAAGAGCGGGCATATGACCTCCCTCCCTTGGTGGACCAGGCATGACTCTTCCAGTCATTATCTCATGAGGAGAGAGATGGGTGCCTGCTCCTGGTGAGGCTCTCATAGCCATCAGTGCCAGAGGCAGGGCTTTAACCCATGTCAACTTCATACCTGCACATGCTTTATCTATCTTAGCTTTCAGCTTTTGGTTTGACGTTCTACCAGACCTTGAGATTGGGGCCTGTACACAGATCCAAATCTGTGGGTTATGCCAAATCTTTCTTCCACCTGTCTTAGGTGTTTGTTACTGAAATGTGAGCCATTGTCAATATACCTGGGTATTAGTTTGGTTTGTAGCCACTTAATGACTGACCTAGTTTGGTTTGTAGCCACTTAATGATAGACCTAGCATTCTCTTTTGCTGTTGGTATTGCTTCTAACCATTTGGGCACCTATCTACCATAACTAAGAGATAGTGTTTAATGCTACTGTCCTGAAAATATGCATTAGGTATGTTTGATATGGTTTCTTCGGGTTGTGTCTGCCACAGATGCTGCATTTGTCACAAAATAAGTCAGTCATTACGTCGCAAAATAAGTCAGTCATTACGTCGCAAAATAAGTCAGTCATTACTTTAATTTGAGGGTGCCACCAGATGTGCGAGACCTTTTGAAGGGTCTTTAGTTTCACCAGTCCTTTGTTCTTTGTTCTGCTTCCTTTCTGCTTCCTCCCCCTCTTGTTTCTGGAAAAGGACGGATGAGGTGAATTCGTCTTATACAGAAACATCCAACCGCAGATAGATCTGTTGTCAGTTGTGCAAAACCTGTTGATGATCCGGGTGCGAGGAGGTTCATTGGTATGGGGTAAAATTATTATTATTATTATTTTTTCTTCCAGTAAGTTGGCTCCCTTCTCCTGCAGCGGGTGGTGGGCATCGTCATGGCCAGGGCATAGCGTTCCCTGCCATGCCTTGGAACTGAGGTTGGTTGTAGTCTTGCTGTTGCTGCTGCATGTGGCTGGGTTCTGGTGGGCTGTAGTGTAGAGGAGGGGGTCCTCCTCTTCCTCTCCCTCTTCCTGGTGCTCCTCCACATCCTGATAGTGAAGGAGGACAGAGTGGCATGGTTCCTTTCAGTAGGGGAAGATCTGCTCAGTTCATCCCAAAGGGCGGTGGGCAGGGTGGGTGGCTGGTCTCTGAGGTCGACTGCTGTCATGATGCCGTTCATGGTGCCATGGTTGGTGGCTCTGGCTAGTAGTGCTTTCATGTCTCCTAGGCAGAGATCCAGACCGGAGGTCAGAGTCTGCAGCTGGTGTAGCCATGCGGAGGCTCCTCCATGTAGGCTGGGCATCTGTTCCATCAGTGTGGTCAGGTCAGTCATTTTCCAGGGTTGGTACTCTACGTAGCGTGGATCAGCTGCTGGGAGTAGAGGATACATGCTGGCTCCACCCCGTTCCAGGTCCCAGTCTTCTCTGGTGGTCACTCCTTTAGATCTTAGTCCAGCCACCCTGGCAGACTTCCGGGTGGCGGTCGCCCCTTGTGTTTCGGTTACGTCAGTCACCTTTCCCTTCATCATGCCTTCGATGTGGTATTCACCCATCCCTCTGCCTTCATCGTTCATCAGGCCCTTCGCTTGGGCTATTGATTCACTTAATTCTCTCTTAAGTGTTGTATTTCACAGTATATTTCTGAACTGGTGGGTGTCTTTCTGTTGCTGTCCTCATCATCTTTCGTTGCCTGACTCTCGTGGCTGAGGTAGGACCCTTCCTCGACTTGGAGGCTTCGCGGGGAACACTTTAGATGGAAGTAGTTGGGGTTTAGTACACTTAGGACTGGGGCCTGTATTGCGGGCTGGGTCCTGGTGAGGAAAGGGTTACCATTGAACGGGTTGTGAGATGGGCCTCGTTGATTATGCCCCATTGAGTATGGCGGAGGTTGGGCCACCTCTATTGGTATTTCTGGGTATAGTGAGGGAGGAGCAGACGCCGTGTTGGTGTTGTCAGCTTGGGGGGCTGTGGGAGAATAATCGTGTGGAGCTTTGGTATCTGCTGACGTTGCAGAGACCACGCCCATTATGTCTGGTTTCTTCTGCGGTTGCACCCTCCTATTCTCCTCTATCGCCCATGTCCCTATCTTTAGCTCTGCTTCTGCTCTCTCTCTCTCTCTAGTGCCTTCTTTTTTGAACATGTGTATCTTGTTCCTCTCCGTCTCACTCGCTCTTGCTTTTTCTACTGCGTCCTCTAACTCTTTCTGCATAGATTGGAGTTTCCCCCCTGTAGGAGGTCCCCCGCTAAAGTAACCTGCTTGTGTCCATTTTAATTTTATCCGTTCCCACACTTTCTTCAGTTTACTATACTGTTCTTTCCCTCCCACTCTATCAATCATACTCTGATCTAAATATTCATTGAATTTGAGTTTGGGCGTGGTGGCTGCAGACGTTTTATCTAGTTCGTCTGATAATGTGTATAATGCGTTATTTAGGTATATTCATCCTTACTATGTGGTGTTTATTTCTATCTTTGTATGCTTAGCCCGTCCCTGGTCGAAACCAGGGATGTATTCGCGGTGTCGGCACAGACTTATCTCTTGTGTCTCACCCTCGCACGCAAAGATTTATCAGTATGTGGTGCCAGCCACGTGTGTGTTTCTCCGGTAGTTTATTTGAATTTGTTCAGCGATTTATTTAGGTATTTTCTAGAAATGATTCGGTGATTTCCTTTTGGAACAATATATTAGTGAAATCAGGAGGTTCTATAACAATTGTCAGAATAATTTTATCACTTTGGGAAACTATATTTTTTATTCGGATTTGTTCAGTGAATTATTTAAATACTTTCTAAAAATAATTCAGCAATCACCTTTTGGAACAATATATTAGTAAATTCAAGCGGTTCTATAACAATTGTCAGAAAAATTTTAGTACTTTAGGAAATACCAATAGAAATGGGAAAACGAAAAGTCAGTATTAACTCGGCGGCTGTCAATCAAAAGTCAGTGCTCAGCTCGGCGGCTTATTTAAGTACTTTCTAGAAATAATTCAGTAATTTCCTTTTGGAACAATATATTAGTAAATTTAGGCAGGTGTGTAACAATTATCAGAATAATATTAGCATCCTGGGGAATACCAACAGCAGAAAAAGGAAAATAGCAACCAGTCAGCATTCAGCACGGCGGATGGGTTAATTCATAGCTCGGCGGCTGGTATGAGCAGATTTTGGCTCAGCGACCGTCAATATTACACCGTTTATCTATTCACAGTATGGCAATCATTCCCCAACAAATGTTTTCTCTGAATTGGGCACAACAAAATTGCGGAACGTCAAAACTGGTTACATTATGTTATAGTTTGATGTCCAATGGTCACATCATTCCCGATCACTGTCTTGTGGAACGCCAAACTTACATATACTATTTCTACTCGATTACACCTCTTACACAACCTATTAGATAATATGCAACTTATTTAATAGGGCATTTTCCATGCAGATTCAGTCGATTTAACCACACCTCATACAAGACCTAGTCGATAGTACACAACGTATCAATAGGACATTTTACATGCAGATTCGGTTCATTTATAAATTAACTACACCTCTTACAAGACCTATTCGATAGTACACAACGTATCAATAGGACATTTTACATGCAGATTCAGTTAATTTATCTGTTAACTACACCTCTTACAAGACCTATTTGATAGTACACAACATATCAATAGGACATTTTACATGCAGATTCAGTTAACCAGTCTCTATTTATGCAAGATATCTTTTAACCATGCCTTAATTTCTTAAAAGTAATTTAACAGCAATTCATACTCACGCTCAGTACTACTGATCAAAATTTGGCAATTGACTAAAATATAATATGCAGATTTTTGATTTAACAGGCTCTGCTTACCTTTTATGTCGAGCGCTCTGATCAGTTTCCTGAGGCAAGTTGAATGGCCGATGTCTCCTGGCGACAGGTCACTCTTCCGTCTGGTTTGCACCCAATGATTTGTCTCCTCTCACATCAACCTGTCATAGATCGAATTCAGATGTTGAAAACCATCCTCTGCTACCAAGTTTTGTTGATGATTAACTACAGAAGAGTGAGACCAAATCATGGACGCTGGACAGAGTGGATTTCAGTTGTAACAAAAAGGCAGTTTACTGAGTCAAAAGATATCTTGTCCTGCAGTTTAACGTGCACGGACCTATTCATATAGCTCAGAAGGAGTTAGCTGAAAAAGGGACCTAGACAGAGGTTGCAACAGATTTTATACATGGAATAATGTAGGTGGAGTCTTGTCGTGTTGGTCTTCTGACTGGTCCCGAAGAGTTGGAGGTGGGCCTGCTCCATTGGTGCACAGCAGAGTCCTCTGCTCTTGGCACCCGACCAGTAGAGGGGGGAGTGAGGTGTGTGTGTTCATGCGATGAAGTGTCTGTGTGTCCAGGAGTCGTGAGATAAGGGGAACTGAAACTGGCAGTTTATGGCTGGGGCTAGGGTGCTTCCTGTTTGGACAAGGGTGCGTGCAATGACTTGAGTCAGGCGGCTTAATATATGTGCTTGATATATGAGCTATGTATATGAATATGTGTATATATGACACCTGGCTATGAACGCTTGCCTGTCCCCGACCTACCTTCTATCTATCCCTTGGATTATAATAAATGCCAGAGCTCACCCATCTGCATCTGGGTCTCGGCTTGTGTCGTGATACATAGATACGCTTTGAATTACATTTGACACAATTGGTTGGAATGCCTCAATGATTCAGGAAAAACTTAGTTTCCCGATCACTAATTATTACATTAGCAACATTGTTGTTAGATAGGACTTTAGAAATTACTTTATAATTGTATAATAATGGAGTTATTATATACATTGTTTGGATTATACTGTGCCTTTTAGAACGTATTCACACCACTTGACTTTTTCTATATTTAGTGGTGGTACAGCCTGAATTTAAAATGGATTAAATACAGATTTTGTCACTGGCCTACACTCAATACCCCATAATGTCAAAGTGGAATTATGTTTTTAGAACTTTTTACAAATTCATTAACATCTAAAATATCTTGCGTCAATAAGTATTCAACCCCTGTGTTGTGGCAAACCTAAATAAGTTAATGATAAACAATATGCTTAACAAGTCACATAATAAGTTGCATGGACTCACTGTGTGCAATAATGGTGTTTTAAAATGATTTTTTAATAACTACCTCATCTCTGTACCCATAAATAACAATATGGAGATGAAGTATTTGGACGGGCTATTTACAGATGGGCTATGTACAGGTACAAATGTGTATTGAATCAGGGGTACGAATACTTACATTATGTAATGAGATATTTAATCTTCAATAGATTCACAAACATTTCTAATTACATGTTTTCACTTTGTCATTATGGGGTATCATGTGTAGATGGGTGATATTTTTTTTCTTTCATTTAATCCATTTTGAATTCAGTCATGTTGCATTCCCCAGCAAGAAAACCAAAAACATCACTCTAACAGAAGGTGTAACTAACAGAGTCACTGACAACAACCAAAACGAAATAGGGTGGGTTTTAGGTGGGGTCTAAAAGACACTCATGGGGTGTCCTTTGAAAGTTGACTAGGAACAACAACTGGGACCTTAGACACCCACCATTAGCGGCCACTACATTTGGCCAAGAAGATGAAAACCCCCTGTTACTTTCCCCAGTTTCTGTGTTGTTTTGGGTTTGTATGTGTGTAATTCAGGAAATGGCTTCCTTGATTCTAAGCAGCTGATTGGTCGGCCCCATCGATTATTGGAGCTCTGAACCCTCCCGCTCGTCAAGGGAAACAGCTGTTTTCAATTACCAACTTTTTCTCCAGCTGGATAAAAGCCAGTGTTCTTTTGTAAGGAGAAGAGAGAGCTTCTTTGATGCCCTGTGTTGGTTGTTGCCCAGTGACAGTATTGTTGAAAGTGTTTTGTAGCTGCTGCTACTTTTTTTCCCCCCACCTTTATTTAACCCGGTAAACTAGTTCAGAATAAGTTCTGATTTACAACTGCGACCTGGCCAAGATAAAGCGAAGCAGTGCGACTGAAACAGCAACACAGAGTTACACATGGAATAAACAAGTCTAAAGTCAATAACACAATAGAACAAAAGTATGCCTATATACAGTGTGTGCAAATGGCCTGAGGATGTATTGCAATAAATAGGCCATAGTAGCAAAGTAATTACAATTTAGCAGATTAACACTGGAGTGATTGATGAGCAGATGATGGTGTGTAAGTAGTGATACTGGTGTGCAAAAGAGCAAATAAAAACAATATGGGGATTAGGTAGATTGGTTGGGCTATTTACAGATATACTATGTACAGCTGCAGCGATCGGTTAGCTGCTCAGATGATGTTTAAAGTTAGTGAGGGAAATGTAAGTCTCCAGCTTCAGCGATTTTGAATGTTTTAAATTTATAAAAAAAAATGATTTGCAATTCATTCCAGTCACTGGCACCAGAGAACTGGAAGGAAATGAGGCCAAATAAGTGTTGGTTTCGGGGATGACCCGTGAGATATACCTGCTGGAGCGTGTGCTAAGGGTGGCTGTTGTTATCGTGACCAGTGAGCTGAGATAAGGCGGAGCTTTACCTAGCATATACTTATAGATGACCTGGAGCCAGTGGGTCTGGCGATTAATATGTAGCGAGGGCCAGCCGACTAGAACATACAGGTCGCAGTGGTGGGTGGTATAAGGCGCTTTGGTAACAAAACAGATGGCACTGTGATAGACTACATCCAATTTTCTGAGTAGAGTATTGGAAGCTATTTTGTAGATGACATCTCCAAAGTCAAGGATCGGTAGGATAGTCAGTTTTACTAGGATAAGTTTGACGGCGTGAGTGAAGGAGGCTTTGTTGCGAAATAGAAAGCTGATTCTAAATTTGATTATGGATTGGAGATGTTTGATATGAGTCTGGAAGGAGAGTTTACAGTCTAGCCAGATAACTAGGTATTTGTAGTTGTCCACGTATTCTAGTCATGCGGGCAGCGAACGGTTGAAAAGCATGCATTTGGTTTTGCTAGCGTTTAAGAGCAGTTGGAGGCCACGGAAGGAGAGTTGTATGGCATTGAAGCTCGTTTGGAGGTTAGTTAACACAGTGTCCAAAGAAGGGCCAGAAGTATACAGAATTTGTCTGCGGAGAGGTGGATCAGGGAATCACCCGCAGCAAGAGCGACATCGTTGATGTATACAGAGAAATACACATACTTCTGAGGTATGTGTATGCCAATAGGACTCAGTGTTTTTGATTATTGAAATGGTTCACTTTAAGTTAATTACTCTGTTTTATTTGTTCCTAGGGGGGGAAGGTACTTTGGGAGTGCTTAGGCAAGAGGCCTGCGGGCATACATAATCCATAGTATTTACTGGCTATGCACACTAGGTAAGACAGACCTGGGCGGACCACCCCCTGTATTTTGGTTAGCACCCCAGAAAGTGCTAAAAGGTTAGGAAAGTAGTGGGTAGGCAGTGTCATGACTGTCCTGATCAGGTCACAACCCTACAGATTATCTCTCAACCCCAACAGAGGAGGAGAGATCTAGGGGTCTGGAGATGTGGGGGTTTTATGACCACTCACGCCCCTGGTAAATCTTAGGCCACACAACATTCCTGTGTCCCCTCAATATGAAGAACTAGCCTCAGAACATTAAACATGAAATAAAGGGACTTTGGAACAATGTTTTCCGTCAGCCACAATGGTGGTCATGATGATAGATGGAATATGAAAATGTATGTCATTTTTGTTTTGTTATTAAAGGTTAATAGATGACGTTATTACGAAAACATTGTAACGTCAACAGTTTACCTAGTATATGTTTGATGTTTATACATTGTACGTTGTATGGAAAATGTCCAAATCAAAGAGAATGTTTTGGTAAAAATGAAATGTGAAGTTACTTGTCTAAAATTGGATTTGAGTAAAATCTAGACCTTGCCCATAACTTGGTATGCCCAGAGAATTGCCCTAAAGGCAGTTATGCCCACTTCTGACACGAGGGAATAAAACCTGTGAGTGTAGAATTTACAGATAAGACTAAATGACCCAAGCTGCATTCGAGGTCTAAAAAGTAATCGAACCCAAATCGCAACACAAGTTTGAAGACAAATAAATATTTTTCTACCCAAGATACGGATGAGTAGCTGTGCCTAAGCGGGTGAATTCAAGTCGAACCACCTAGCCTCCACTCCCCATTGAATAATGGTATCTACACTGTTTCATTCCTACGCTGTGAGCTCTGAGCTACAGAGCTTGTCTGTCCTCAGAAGAGCCCTTCCAGAGCAAGGGCGAGGGAACAGACTCCTAAGCCAAAAGGACACTGACATCGTGAGGACAACCAAAGAGTTGCGCCAGAGAAGTGCGTCATTGAGCAGCCTGGACGGTCCACGCGGAGAATCCACAGAGACCTTCCCCACGTAATTACATCATTATATTCTGACCCATAAGAGCGGCAGTTTGGGGCAAGGCTAGGGTTAGAATAAGCATAGCTGACAAATTCACCCAAATGTATATTTCTCTCGTGTATTTTCTCTTTTTCTCTCTCTTTTAAATCCTCATTTAGGGTCACACGCACCATAGTGTGTTGGCCCGTTATACTAAGTTCTAATCAATAGCCTAGAATGTGTTTTTGTGTATGTATATATTTTATCATTTTAGCTTTCTAGTAAATAAATACTCCACTGAGATTGGTGTGGTACGAACTCATTGGTGAGACCCAGGTTAATGAGTTAATCATTGGTTGATTCAGTTAATCATGCAATTAGAAACCTTTAATTACTCGATGAGCAACAGTCGTCACATTAACTAATACAACGTCACAACAGCAGGTAGGAGAGGGGACTCTTTAACTTTTACTTACTTTGCTTTGGTTCCGTGCAGCCTCTTTTCCCCACATTACCGTGTTAAAGAAATACATTTCCTGTAAATGTTAATATTCTATGCCTCTGTCACCCTTACTTTCCCCTACAATCACATACCTTTTTTACTCCACGGGGAGTTGAGTTGTAGCAGGGTGTTGCATTCCCTCCTCCAAGAGGTGTATGTAACCCCCCCCAAACCTCAAAATAGAAATGGAAAAACCTGGAACATTCAACACAACAACATGTGGAAAGATTACTTTCTGAAGGCACTGTAAACTGAGGCATTTAATCTGGAACAAACATTTTAGTAACTGGCGAAAGAAACCTAACTAACTGATTTTTTTTGTTATTTATCTTTGTGTAACATAGGATTAATCAACCAATATGCATGCACAAACATATTTTGAAACCCTAAAATAAAATCTGCAAAAGAACATGCTGGAAAATGATAATGGTGGTTTTGGTTCTAAGTGATGTGTATGAACCCTGTATTAGGGTAAAACTAGGCCTTCAAAATAAAGCTTTATGAAATACGTATGCACTCTAAAAAATGTTGGGTTGAAAACAACCCCATTTGGTGAAATAGTGGACAGAACACGTGTTCTTTCTGACCCAGCCAGTTGGGTTACTTTGTTGGGTTATTGATGCTGGGTTATTGAGTTATGATCCACCGGGCCAGATCAGAAGACTGGAGGCGTGGCTTAGTAGGGGTGCTGCGTTCAAATAGTTATTTATGGCCACCTGTGAGAGAGAATTTCCTTCCTGTTTATAATGTTGAAGGTCCTCTGAGCAAGTTTCATCATATTGCTTGATGGGTTTTGCAACTGCACTTTAAGAATCTTTCAAAGTTCTTGAAATTGACGGACCTTCATGTCTTAAAGTAATGATGGACTGTGGTTTCGCTTTGCTTATTTGAGCTGTTCTTGCCATAATATGGACTTTGCCCTATTTAGTAAAATACTATCTTCTGCATAGCACCCTTACCTTGTCGCAACACAACTGATTGGTTCAAACGCATTAAAAAGGAAAGAAATTCCACAAATTAACTTTTAACAAGGCATACCTGTTTATTGAAATGCATTCCAGGTGACTACCTCGTGAAGCTGGTTGAGAGAATGCCAAGAGTGTGCAAAGCGGTCATCATGGCAAAAGGTGGCTACTTTTGAAGGATCTCAAATATAAAATATATTTTGATTTGTTTAAAACTTTTTTTTGGTTAGTACATGATTCCATGTTTGTTATTTCATAGTTTTGATGTTTTCACAATTACTCTACAATGCAGAAAATAGTAAAAAATTAAGAAAAACCCTTGAATGAGTAGGTGTGTTCAAACTTTTGACTGGTATTGTTCATGTTATAAAATAATACAGTAAGATGCTTTTCAAATTAAAACGTACAATCAAGATGTAAAACATTGTCCTAAATATAAAGTATTAAGTTATTGAGTATCATAGATAAGTTTAAGCCGTTTAAATATGAAGAGCATGAAATAACGTTGAAAATGCTAAATACTCTATTCCACTCAGTGACTACTGTATTATTAATTATTACGTTATACAGTTTTTTCCCTAATTGGCTTGACACATTGTTTGAGGAAAAAGGCTCCATATTCTAAAAACTCTTTATGTAACATACCCTTTATGTAACATTTACACATGTTGTCAAGCGCTCAAATGCATAGTTCGAAACAAGATTCATGATAGAAATTAGTAGCTCGTCATGAGCTGTGGGCAACATTGGACACCAGGGCTCAATTCCCATCTCAACCTTTCATTCTGTGTCTGTAAAAAAAAAAAAAAAAATTGTGGCATTCCACTCTCCATGAAATGAACTAGATGTTATTAATTCAGGAGTTAAATAGACACTCAGTGTTGTATAACAACCTGTTGGTTTTAATAATCAGAGGTGATTGTATGATTTATTTTGCAGGTACATTTTTTGAATTGTTTGTTTCAATATGTGTTTTTGCATGCACATTGATTGATTGATCTTATGCTGTACAAAGAGAAATAACATACATCTTTCTAAACTAATCCAATGTGTTAGGATTTGGACTTATTGCACCCATTACTGAGATGGATGTTCCAGTTTAAATGGTTTAGGCAGTCTCCTTTGTCCAATTCTCCATACCTTGACAGTTATTCTAAATACAGGTAGCAGGTGATTGAAAGTTCCAATTGTTGGATATTCGGACTCTGGCTGGATTCCAATAGAGCCCCACAGTGGAGGTGTCATAATACCCATAAAAACTAGCAGTCAAACAGGGAAATGGTTCCAATAGTTTTTTCCACCATACATTTTTCCCCAAAAGTGATTTTCGAAACACCCAAAATAAGGGCTGTATTTCATGTAGGCTTACCCTGGCGTAACATTTTGATTCCGATGTAAATCTCTCTAGGACAAGGTGACTTTTATCAACATCTTCAGCTCTATTTACTTTCAGATTAAAAAATGCTAATTAGCATCAATGAAGACATCATGCAAAACTACAAATCCCTGCAAGCCATAGCTGACACCATTACCAACAGGTATTGTGTCAATTTAAAACCTGCATGTGACAGTTCACAGAATTGTCCATTTAAAGAAATGTTGCCAATTAATTCAAAACTACATTTAGATAACATTAGAGAGTTAATCCAGAAATTCTTACCTTTGCCTTGATTCAGCAGTCTCATCCAGAACCTCATGGTGTTTTAAGTTTTTTATGATAGCCTCATTAGCAGCTAATTAGCGTTTCAATTTTGGGGGGTAAATACAGGTAAATATATTGCTAAAAGTCACCTTGTCGTAGAGAGATTTACATGGTTATCAAAACGTCACACCAGGGTAAGCCTACACAAAACCCAGCCCATATTTTAAGTGTCTCTAAAATCCCCTATGGGAAAAATGAATGGTGGAAAATGGATTGGAAACATTTCCCTGTTTTTGACTGCTAGCTTTTAAGGGTATTATTATATTATTATATTATTATATTGTGGTACTCTGTTACATATCACTTTGCCAAATAGCATAATAAGACTTGCCAGATGTGGCTTGCGAACCAGGAGCTTCAGACCACTGTGTTAGGATCAAACTAGGCCGTTGAGGTATGGTATTAAGATTTGTATTTTCTTAAAAAGGTTACATTTTAAAGATGATATATTCCAACATTCACTAGCAGTCACTCTGTGATATATGCAGATATTTGCTGACATTTGCATATATCCCAGTGTGCCTTTAGAGTGAACATTGGAATTACCACCCATGATTGTTAGTAACAGAGACTTAGTCATTGCATTCACTTGCATGTCTGGCCTTCATAGAGAGCAATATAAAATGTGTAATTATAAGTGTGTTCAAATACAAGAATGGTCATATTGATTGCCTGTTTACGTCACAGCAAAGTAGAATTATATCTATAAATGACACACTACCTCAAGCTATTTTATCAAATTATGATGACCTTCAGGTTGGTGTTAAATTCCCATCAAATCCATCCAAATGGCAGAATTGCAACATTTGGGATAGTTCATCACCCATTCAGATTAATGGCAAGGTAGAGAGCATAAAGTTGTCAGAACAATCTAAACCATATGAACTGGCTCCACCATCTCAATAATGGGTGCAATAATTCCAACCACTAACAGATTAATGGGACCACTTTTGGCTCGTAAGTGCTACTTTCAGAACAACTTGCTAAAAAGCATACAAAAGTACCGAAGAATCCCCCAGAAATAAATGTCTGGATTTGGATTTAAAGTCATAGTGATTGATGATTTGAACCTCCATTAGTTCCTGTACATGTTTTAACCCTTATTTTACCAGGTAAATTGACCCGGTAAGAACATATTCTAATTAACTTACTACTACTAGGCTACTCTATACTGCACAACTGCGCTACCTCTCCCTTCATCCTTCTGAATCTAATTCAGAGAGGAGCCTACAGTGTAACGTCAGGCAGGCTCACATAGATGGGACCGGGCCAAGGTCAGGTATTGTCTTGCTCATAGACACCAGACAGAGTATCTCAGGTCTGGGTTATCTCTCACACCTCACTGGCCCCCCAGCTAATGTGTTTGAACCCTGTTGAAGCAGGAAGAGTAGGGACTGCGGCATATCACAGGCTTTTCGAAGTCTGCCCCATCACCCTTATCAGTGTAAAGGAAGAAGAAAGAGAGAGAGAAACTGACTATCTGTGGAGAAGTGAGTACCGAAAATACAAATCCCAGTCTCATTTCACCCTGCTCTTAGCAACCCAGACGGAATACTAAGCAATTACAGAAGGGGAAGGCATCTGCAGTAGATACCTCTCTCTCTCTCTCTCTCTCTCTCTCTCTCTCTCTCTCTCTCTCTCTCTCTCTCTCTCTCTCTCTCTCTCTCTCTCTCTCTCTCTCTCTCTCTCTCTCTCTCTCTCTCTCTCTCTCTCTCTCTCTCTCTCTCTCTCTCTCTCTGTGTATACTGTTGTATATTGAAAATAATAAATCTCATCTATGTAATTTATGGACATCAATTGATAGTCTGGTCCTACGAACATGGTTTCATGTTCATGTGATACACAGAAGATCTCCGCTAAACATAGAATCAAGATCTGTCTCTCTGTGACCGCCGATAACTTTACAACAAAGTTGGTGTCATGACTTGGCCCTTTCTGGGTATAGATCATGGCACCCCCCCCTCTCTCACTCTCTCCTACACCCAGGTTCTGTTATCTCAGGTTGTAAATTCCTGGAGGAGACTCTCTCCCCCTGGCCATGCAGAAAGAGGCACAGAGAGAACAAAGGATTTCACATGGCAAACTCCTAAATCCCCAGTATTTGACACAAAAGGTCCACTTGTGAGGAGATGGGAATAGTCCGGGGACACATTAGGGATGGGCATGACGAGTGTGTTTCATTTGGTGACCCCAGAGAGGACAGGAAACACACATAACCATATTTCTGAATATGTACATTTCTCAATCATGGGGTTTGCATTTAATTATTGTATAAAATGATTGAGTAAAGATGAAACTATTTGTGAAATGATGTAAGGTGATGTTAAACCTTTATTGAAAGAGAATTGTATTCCCTTTTAAGTTTAACCAAGTCATTGGCCCGCCCACGTGAGCACAGACATGATCTGGCGTCATGGAACAGCCCTTTTCTACTGTTACGAGTAATATCCTCTTCAGGCTAGAAAAAGCTCAGTTAAAGCTGTTGCAATGGTTGTTGAATTCCTAACCATACCACGTGGAGCATTGGGTACACGGCAGGAAATGGTTCAACTCTGAGACTATCGATCCCAACAGAATAAGAGCAAATCTTGGATACTAATTACTAGTCTGCAGCAAGAAATTATGTCAACCTGGGATGTGAAGACCAACAACTGCCAAAACACCTATTCTATGAGAACATTGCTGAATGGTACTCTGAAGTATACATTCCAACCACGAAAGACTGATCTTCAGGGAAGCAGAGAGAGAGACGATGATGAACTGACTCTAACAGAAGGACTGACAATTCCAACAGAGATCACGACGACACACTGAGCGTAAATATACAGTATATTGATTGCAATTATTCCCGAATGAGTGAGCGTTCATGTGCAAGGGATTAGCATTTCAATGATTATAGTTATCAATTGTGTAGTGACTCCTTTTGTCTTTCCTGCCCTTATCAGTCCATACCCACTTCCCTTTGTCCACCAAGCCGTTATATCGGCTGAGCCCACTAGGAAACCTCCCCTATCATTTCCTTGTAACCATAACTGTTGTTTGTTTATGCATTTCTATGATTATTTAGTTAGTAAATAAATGATTAAGACAATTGGTGTATGGATGATTCATAGTAATGTCTGGGTTCATACAGATAACCAACAATTTACGACGTTTGGAATGAGACTAAAGTGAGGTAGAGAATAATTAATTAATTAGAAGACTAACTGATGAGAAATTAAATATCTGAAGAGTTATATTAGGAAAATTATAACTTTGTAATCTGAATATTTTCCTTGGTGCCCCGACTTTCTAGTTAATTACATTTACATGATTAGTTTAATCACATATTAATAATTACAGAGAATTGATTTGATAAAATAACAGTCTTCACTTTAATGATGCCAAAGACACGACATTGGCTACGAACAAAAAGTTGCCAACGTCTTTGCATTTGTTACCAACAACTGAAGGGTTAAAAGCTGTTTCAAGTGAAAGCGAGATGACTGTATTAAAAGATAAATAGCCTACCTACAGTGTTGTCTACATAGGCCTTCACTCTTTAGTGGTTACTTTGAATTTGACAGTAGTTTACAGGCAGCTCGGTAATATACACAAAAATATATACAGTATCAAAGCAAGCACTGTGTAATGACACACAGTACAATACTGTAAAACTGACTGTATTATATGTTTAAAAAAATAGTAAATGCAACCTTAAGCCCCCTTCAATTTTTGCCTAGAATGACAAACCCAAATCTAACTGCCTGTTGCTCAGGCCCTGAAGCAAGAATATACATATTATTGGTACCATTTGAAAGGAAACACTGAAGTTTGTGGATGTAAATGTCCTACTTAAACTGTAAATACAAATTGTGTTGTGTTATTTCTATCTGTAGCATTTCATTCTTTATTATACAAGAGACAAAATTCACAAATTCTACAGCACATGTCATAAGTGTAAAACTAACAATGACTCAATAAATCATGCCTTTTCGGGGGCTATTATGTCCAAAAGTTATGGGCAGAGTTATAAAGCTGGCTTTGAGAAGTTTTACAATGTAAATTTACTTTTTAATCCCCCTATCTGCATATTTCAACACAAGGCATATGCAGGTGTGGATAGGACATTATTATTTTTATTATTTACATTGAAGAAGCTATTACTTAAATACTGGAAGTCAAATGACACTCCAATGTTAAGAAAATGTAATAACTATTTATTTTAAACCAACATTCTTTAAAAGAGTACTCAGAAGAAAATACACAGTCCAAAAGCTATGTGGGTTTCCTTGCTGTCACTGGGTTTCCTTGCTGTCACTATACGAAAATGAGAGAAAAACCTATGTCACACAAGGCTAGAGTATAATCACATCCTTGCATGTTCCATCAAAGAAAATAAATAATCTCAGGATCTTGTTTTTCCCCTGAAATAATGAATGTGCATTGTGTGGCGATGACAAACAAACACACAATGCAAGAACTCACGAGTTACCTTGCTGTATGAGCACTATCGCAGACAACAACCACACCAATGGTAAGGCATTGTGTCTCCCAGGGTGAATGGTGTCTCCCATGGTGAATGATGTCTCCCATGTGTAGTGATGACTTTATCTTGGCCAGGTTGCAGTGTAAATGAGAACTTGTTCTCAACTGGCCTACCTGGTTAAATAAAGGTGAATTAAATAAAATTAAAAACACACAATCCATCTCTGAATGCTTCGAGAGACAATCTACAGTATAATGGTGGATTTTAAAACTGCACAGAAAATTCTCCAGTGTTAAAAACTGAAAATGTTGAGTCTGTGGACCCATATAGACACCATCTTGTCGATGTAGAACATCCCACAGGGTCATCTAGACGGGGGGTTATAAGAAGAACATGCTTCTATGGAATCCCATTGATTTGAACCTCTATCCTCATTTATCAGTACAACATCTTCTTGGACTAACCGGACTTGGATGGAAGTCAACCAAACTATTTGATTCCACTCAAACGATATACAGTTCCTGTTAAGTGCTAGGGTTGGCTATTGCCTTTTGAGTAAATTGTAGATTTACCACCAATGACTGTATTTGTTAGTGACAGAGGAATGAGCAAGATAGTGTACGAGAAGGAAGGTATAAGGACGATGTCGAGAACATTACAAGAGATTAGAGGTTTCCGACGATCTAATGCTGAGATCATATGCGGAGAAAGACAGACAGGGGGGAGTGTTTTGAGAAAGATTTACGCCGGGATGCCACCGGCCTGTAAGCAAAGATGGGAGAAGAGGAATATTGGGACAGGGACACAGAAAGGTGGGAAAAAAGAAGTTGAAGAAAATGAGGAAAGCGGAGGTTGGATTTGAATTTGAGGAAGATGGCGATAAAAGTGGAAATGGGGTGTCGAAGAATATTGGTGTCAAGTGCAAACAGGGTGAGCCGTGTGCCAGACCGAGTTCTGGAGGTGAAATGGAAGTGAATGAAGGTGAGTTAAATTAGGTGGAAAGTGTGATGAAGAGCTCGGAGCCTGAGTATGGCATCGATGGCCATGATAAAGAAAAATCTGGTCAAGTAGGAGTGACATTTTTGGAGAAAGTGGATCCTTGCCTTTTGTTGAATCCATTTGTGGTTTCAGGGAGGGTGGGAAAGGAATTACGTGCAGTTGAATCAGTGAAGGTAACCTGTAGTGGACTTCTGATATTTGTTTGTGTTTCTTCTGATCAGAGGGAGTGGGCGCTCTGTCACGCAACTTGGGTCAAGATATGTTTCTGGATGTGCACTTAAAAACATGGCACCATTGAAAGGAGTGATTTGTGGGGTAGTGTTAAGTGTGGAGGTGGAGCAATTGAACTTGTTCTCAACTAGCCTACCTGGTTAAATAAAGGTGAAAAAAAAAATAAAAAAGTTGAAGATTCCTGTTTGCGACACCCGCTGTTTGGTGCAACGTAGACCTGGTGGTGAGCGTGGTGAAACAAAGGAGTCACTGTCAGTCCTTTTGAGTTTTGAGTCAGTCTTTAACCGACAAGGTCATGTTAGGATATATCAGTTATCCTGATAAAGCTTTTGTGGTGAATCCACTGCGCTGTTTCAGGTGCAATGTTTATGGTCATGTCACAGGGAGATTCCAAGATATGGGAAGTGTGCAGGAGGACTTGGGATAAAAAATTGTGTCGTTTTGGTGGATAAAAATGTGTGTGTCAATTGTAGGGGTGTACATGTTTCTGGGGATCGGAAGTGTCCGGTGCGAGAGAGGCAGGTTGAGGTAGCTAGAGTCAGAGTAGTGTAGAAGGTGTCATATGCTGAGGCAGTGAAGAAAGTAGAGGAGGATGGGTCAAGGGCGAGGGTTCTGAGATGATTCCTGTGAATAGTAGATCTGTGCCAAATCAAATTTTATTGGTCACATACACATGACTAGCAGATGTTATTGTGGGTGTAGCGAAATGCTTGTGCTTCTGGCTCCGACAGTGCAGTAATATCTAACAAGTAATATATAACAATTCAGTGCAGTACTATCTAGCAAATTACACAACATATACCCAATACACACAAATCTAAGTAGGAATTAATTGTGACCTATATACATATGGACGAGCGATGTCAGAGAGGAACGGACTAAGATACAGTAGAATAGTATAGAAAACAGTATATACATATGAGAAATGCAAGATATGTCAACATTACTAAGTGAATGAGATACCGTAGAATAATATAGAATACAGTATATACATATGAGATGAGTAATGACATATATGTAAACATTATTAAAGTGACTAGTGTTCTATTCCTTAAAGTGGCCAGTGATTTCTAGTCTATGCCTATAGGCAGCAGCCTCTAATGTGCTAGTGATGGCTGTTTAACAGTCTGATGAACTTGTGTTTTAGTCTCTTGGTCCCAGCTTTGATGCACCTATAATGACCTCGCCTTATGGATGATAGCGGGGTGAACATGCCTTGTGACATTGGGTGCTGTAGGTGTCCTGGAGGGTGGGTAGTTTACCCCTGGTAATGGGTTGTGCAGACTGCACCTACCTCTGGAGAGCCTTGCGGTTGTAGGCGGTGCAGTTGCCGTATCAGGTGGTGATTCAACCCGACGGGATGCTTTCAATTGTGCATTTGTAAATGTTTGTGAGGGTTTAAGGTGACAAGCCAATTTTCTTTAGTCTCCTGAGGTTGAAGAGGCTCTGTTGCGCCTTCTTCACCACACTGTCTGTGTGGGTGGTCCATTTCAGTTTGTCAGTAATGTGTACGTCAAGGAACTTGAAGCTTTCCACCTTATCCACTGTGGTTCCATCGATGTAGATAGGGGGGTGCACCCTCTGCTGTCTCCTGAAGTCCACGATAATCTCCTTTGTTTTGTGACGTTGAGTGAGAGGTTGTTTTCCAGGCAGCACACTCCCAGAGCCCTCACCTCCTCCCTGTAGGCTGTCTCGTTATTGTTGGTAATCAAGCCTAATTACTGTTGTGTCGTCTGCAAACCTGATGAATGAGCTGGAGGCGTGCTTGGCCACACAGTCGTGGGTGAACAGGGCCTCAGTGTTGACGATCAGCGGAGTGGAGGTGATGCTTCTTAACTTCACCACCTGGGGGCGGCCCTTCAGGATGTCCAGGACCCAGTTGCACAGGGCGGGGTTCAGATCCAGGGCCTTGAACTTAATAATGAGCTTGGAGGGTACTATGGTGTTGAATGCCGAGCTATAGTCAATTAACAGCATTCTTACATAGGTATTCCTTTTGTCCAGATTGGATAGGACAGTGTGCAGAGTGATGGCGATTGCGTCGTCTGTGGATCTATTGGGGCGGTAAGCAAATTGAAGTGGGTCTATGGTGGCAGTTAAGGTAGATGTGATATGATCCTTGTCACGTTGGTATAATGGAATCGGGAGACATGCACAGGTATGCGTAATTGGTTTTTTTATTGACCCAAATTACAGCATGACATGTAAAGGTGCGGGGACAAAAACCAAACAAAACACGTATACAAAACACAGGGTTGAGACCCAAACAAAAGAGCGAGGAGTACCTCAAATAAATACACAGCGCACAATGATACCACGTGGGACGAGACCCGTAATCATCTGCGCAATACAAGCGGCATGAAAGCCAAAACAACACGGCACAGGTACTCACACGACCAACGGACATTGGAACAATAATCGACAGCCCTATGGTAAAACAAACGGCACATTTACACAAATACAATCCGTGGGAATGGGGACCAGGTGTGCGTAATGACACAGTTCCGGAGGGATCTGTAACACCTTGACTAATCTCTCAAAGCACTTCATGATGACAGAGGTGAGTGCTACGGGGAGACAGTCATTACGTTCAGTTACCATTGCCTTCTTTGGTACAGGAACAATGGTGGCCATCTTGAAGCATGTGGGGACAGCAGACTGGAATAGGGAGAGGTTGAAAATACCTGTAAACACACCAGCCAGCTGGTCTGCGCATACTCTGAGGATGTGGCTAGGGATGCCTTCTGGGCCGGCAGCCTTGCAAGGGTTAACACGTTTAAATGTTTTACTCACGTCGGCCATGGAGAAGGAGCGACCACAGTCCTTGGTAGCAGTCCACATCGATGGCACTGTGTTATCCTCAAAGCGTGCAAAGTATGTCTTTAGCCTGTCCGGAAACAAGACTTTGGTCTCGGCTACGTGGCTGGTTTTCCTTTTGTAGTCCCTGATTGTCTGTAGTCCCTGCCATACATCTTGTGTCTAAGCCTTTGAATTGTGACTCCACTTTATCTCTATACTGACGTCTAGCTTGTTTGATTGATTTGTGAGGTGAATAACAACTGTTTATATTCTGCCATATTACCAGTCGCCTTGCCATGTTTAAATGCGATGGTTCGCACTTTCAGTTTCACGCGAATGCTACCATCTATCCATGGTTTCTGGTTGGGGTAGGTGTTAATAGTCACAGTGGGTACTACATATCCTATACACTTCCTTATAAACTCAGTCACTGTATCCGTGTATGCGTCTAGATTATTTTCGCAAGCTACCCGGCACATATCCCAGTCCACATGATCAAAATAAAGTGTGGATTCTGATTGGTCAGACCAGCGTTGAATAGTACGAAGCACGGGCACTTCCTGTTTGAGTTTCTGCCTATAGGACGGGAGGAGCAAGATGGAGTCGTGGTCAGATTTGCCAAAAGGTAGGTGGGTGGGTGGGGGAGGGCCTTGCAAGCGTTCCAGAAGTTTGAATAGCAATGGTAGAGAGTCCAAGTTGCATGAGTAGGACAGTCAATGTGTTGATAAAACTTCCTCAGATTTGATTTGTTAAAATCCCCAACTACAATAAATGCAGCCTCAGTATGTATGGTTTCCAGTTTGCATGAAGTCCAGTGAAGTTCTTTGAGGGCTGTCGAGGTTTCGGCTTGAAGTGGGATGTAAATGGCCGTGGCGATGATGGAGGAGAATTCTTTTGGGAGATAATATGGTCGGTATTTGATTGAGGTATTCCAGGTGGGTGAACAAAATTACTTGAGTTCCTGTATGTTCCTAGAATTACACCATGAGTCGTTAATCATGAAACACACCCCTCCTCCCTTCTGCTTCCCTGAGATATATTTATTCCTGACTCTGTGATGTACTGAGAATCCTGCTGGCTTTACCAACATTTTTGTTTTTGTGAAACAAAGTATATTACAGGCCCTGATGTCTCTCTGGAAAGAAATCCTTGCTCTAAACTCATCAACTTTGTTATCTTAAGACTGAATATTAGCGAGTAATATACTTGGAAGCTGTGGGTGGTGTGTGCGCCTCCTAAGTCAAACCAGCAGACCTCCTCAAGTGCCTCTCCTCCAGCGGCGATGTTTTGGGTCGGCCTCTGGAATAAGTTCAATTGCTCTGGGGAGAGTGAACAAAGGATCTGCTCCAGGGAAGTCATATTCCTGGTTGTAATGCTGGTAGTTCTGGTGAGTTACCGTTTCCTAAGAGCTAGTCGCGATGATGCCATCTCCATTGGTGCCATCGACATCATTCATTGGCCTATCCCAGCACAGAGGGATAGGCCAATGAGTGACACAGTATATACTTCAGTAAGGTTGGCTTCTTAGCGTTCATAGCAATGGTTATGTATACCAGAAATCGAACATAAATTACGGAAAATAGATGTTGTGGTGGCAGCTGCAGAGAAGTTCTTGGGTGTACGAGATTTGACTTCAGAAGAGTTGCAGTGTGTATTGAGTGGCAGTGTCCCGTCCTCTCAGGCTGTTGGCCTGGGATAGGATCAGATAAGGTTAAAGTAGTGGAATAAGGTGATTGGTTTTAATGAGTATAGGGTTAGTTGGTGTTTTCATTTCATGTATTTATTTTCCCATTCCCATTTTGTTTCACAAAGTGTAATGGATCTATACTGTAGTTCAGTTGTGGGCGGTAATGCAACATTTTGGATGCCAACCCCAGTTAAACCTCAGAAGAAGAAGTGTCACGGTTGCCGTAAGAACGGGACCAAGGCGCAGCGGATGTTGAGTTCCACATATTTATTGAAAAGTGAAACTATAGCAAAAAACAAATCAATAAATGAATAACTAACATGACTACATGGTGCACAGGCACAAACACAAAACAATATCCCACAAACACATGTGGGAAAAATAGCTACTTAAATATGATCCCCAAATAGAGACAACGATTACCAGCTGCCTCTAATTGGGAATCATATAAAACACCAACATAAAAATATAAACTAGAACACAACATAGAAATTATAAACTAGAATACCCCCTAGTCACACCCTGGCCTACTACACCATAGAGAAACAATGGCTCTCTATGGTCAGGGTGTGACAAGAGGAAGAAAGGTGCGATGACGCGAAAGCAAAAGAATGAGGCTATTAAGATCTCATGAGTGTACATCTTTGTTTAACCTGTTGATCCTACTTGAGACGCAGACGTCTCAACTAGGCACCTGGAAATGCAAATGCGCTACGCTAAATGCTAAATGTACTCGTTAAAACTCAAACGTTCATTAAAACACACATGCAGGGTATTGAATTAAAGCTACACTCTAGCCAACAAGTCAGATTTTTAAAATGCTTTTCGGCGAAAGCATGAGAAGCTATTATCTGATAGCATGCAACACCCCAATATACCTGAAGGGGACGTAAACAAAATAATTAGCGTAGCCGGCGCTACACAAAACGCAGAAATAAAATTAAAACATTCATTACCTTTGATGATATTCTTTGTTGGCACTCCTATATGTTCCATAAACATCACAATTGGGTCTTTTTCCCGATTAAATCCGTCCGTGTATGCCCAAAATATCCATTTGTATAGCCTGTCTGGTTCAGGAAAAAAGCTCTCTTCCAACACGCAACGTCATTTTTTAAAATTATATAAGTTGCCTATATTCTTTGACAAAACACTTCAACCTACTTTTGTAACCCAACTTTAGGTATTTGTAAACGTTAATAAGCGATCAAATTGATCACTGGGCGATCTGTATTCAATAGCAGCTACTCAAGAAAACAATGTCCCTTTTTCTCTTTTCCAAAATCGATTGCTGTATGCTGGACGGAATGAAGGATCTATTTGTCATGACACAAAGGATTTTTGTCAATGAAAATTACGTTTTTGGCTACATCGTGAGGAAGCTGTAGGAATTGCAATCTCGGCCCTATTTAATTTGGTGCCCCTTAAACAATACATGCAAGTGGCGCATGGATATTTTTTTCAGTTTTCAGTGACCAGTTTTTCTTGCGCTTTTCGATGAAACACACGCTCTGTTATAGTCACAGCCGTGATTTAACCAGTTTTAGAAACTTCAGAGTGTTTTCTATCCACACATACTAATCATATGCATATACTATATTCCTGGCATGAGTAGCAGGACGCTGAAATGTTGCGCGATTTTTAACAGAACGTTCGAAAAAGGAGGGGGTAGACTTAACAGGTGTACATACCTTTACATACACTAATGTTCAAAAGTTTGGGGTCACTTAGAAAAAGTCAAAAAAAATTGTCCATTAAAATAACATAAAATTTATCAGAAATACATTGTAGAAATTATTAATGTTGTGAATGACTAACGGCAGATATTTGTATTGAATATTTACAGAGGCCCATTATCAGCAACCATCAATCCTGTGTTACAATGGCGCATTGTGTTAGCTAATTCAAGTTTATCATTTTAAAAGTCTAATTGATCATTAGAAAGCCCTTTTGCAATTATATTAGCACAGCTGAAAACTGTTGTTCTGATTAAAGAAGCTGGCCTTCTTTCGACTAGTTGAGTATCTGGAGCATCAGCAGTTGTGGGTTCGATTACAGGCTCAAAATCGCCAGAAACAAAGAACTTTCTCCTGAAACTCATCAGCCTCTTCTTGTTCTGAGACATTAAGGCTATGAAGCCTATTCCATGCGAGAAAATGCCTAGAAAATGAAGAAATTAAAATTAAGATCTCGTAAAACGCTGTGTACTACTCCCTTTACAGAACAGAGCAAACTGGCCCTAACCAGAATAGAAAGAGGAGTGGGAGTCCCCAGTGCACAACTGAGCAAGAGGACAAGTACACTAGAGTGTCTAGTTTGAGAAGCAGACGCCTCACAAGTCCTTAACTAGCAGCTTCATTAATTCTTAGGGCTTGGCCCCTTCTTCTCCACTTCCTGCCTGAATGATGTGCCCAAAGTAAACTGCCTGTAGCTCAGGCCCTGAAGCCAGGATATGCATATAAGTGGTACCATTGGAAAGAAAACACTTTGAAGTTTGTAGAAATGTTAATGGAGGAGTAGGAGATGTAGGAGAAAATCCAAAGACAAACCAACTGGAATGTTATTCTTTTGAGAGACCATCCTCTTAGAAATTCAAGAGAAAGGTCATATTGAACATTAGCTCCCAGTCTATGTTCAAGGTTTCAGGCTTGTAACTTCAAAAATGAATAAGAAATAACAGGTTTAGTAGAGGGACACAGTCTTCGCAGTCACGAAAATTTGTGTTTGCACGCACCATGAAGACATTACTCACCTGTTTCCTATTGAACACAATTCTTTCTGAAATACATATTTTAGTTTGATTACAGTTAAGGGTATCTGAGGAGTAAATAGAAACGTATTTTGACTTGTTAAAACAAAGTTTAGGGGTAGATTTTCGGATTCCTAACTCTGCAAGTTGAACGAGTGGATTACACAACTCGATGGTGCCAACTAAACAGACATTTTGGGATATAAAGAAGGATTTTATCTAACAAAATGACACTACATGTTATAGCTGGGACGCTTAAGATGACAAATCAGAGAAAGATTTTCAAAAAGTAATTGAGTATTTTCTCGTTATATGTGAATGTATGAAACCTGTGCCAGTGTAAAAACATTTTGATGTGGGGCGCCGTCCTCAAACAATCACATGGCATGTTTTCGCTGTAATAGCTACTGTAAATCGTACAGTGCAGTTAGATTAACACGAATATAAGCTTTCAGCTGATATAAGACACTTAAATGCACCTAAATGTTTAATATACATAAGATTTATGATTTTTTATTTGAATTGCTCGCCCTCCAGTTTCGCCGGGAGTTTTCCCGCTAGCGGGACCCCTAGCCCTAAGTTAATTAAATAGTACCCGCAAAAAAACAGTCTCAATGTCAACAGTGAAGAGGCAACTCCGGGATGCTGGCCTTCTAGGCAGAGTTCCTCTGTCCAGTTTCTGTGTTCCTTTGCCCAAATTTTATTTGTATTGGTCAGTCTGAGATATCGCTTATTCTTTGCAACTCTGCCTAGAAGGCCAGCATCTCGGAGCCGCCTCTTCGCTGTTGACTTTGAGATGTGTTTGGCCCAAGAAACATGAGTAATGGACATTAGACTGGTGGAAATCTGTCCTTTGGTCTGATAAGTCTAAATTTGAGATTTTTGGTTCTAACCGCCATGTCTTTGTTAGACGTAGAGTAGGTTGATCTCCGCATGTGTGGTTCCCACCATGAAGCTTTGAGGAGGAGGTGTGATGGTATGGTGTTGCTTTGCTGGTGACACAGTCTGGGATTTATTTAGAATTCAAGGCACACTTAACCAGCATGGCTACCACAGCATTCTGCAGCAATACACCATCCCATCTGGTTTGCGCTTAGTGGGACTCTCATTTGTTTTTCAACTGGACAATGACCCAACACCTCCAGGCTGTGTAAGGGCTAATTGACCAAGGAGAGTGTGCGTTTCCCAAAGTCTGTTCTGGACATGGGGACATTGAAGAGACCCTTGGTGGCATGACTTGTGGGGTATGCATGGGGTGTCTGAGCTGTGTGATAGTCATTTGAACGGCCAGCTCTTTGTGGCACTTGACCATTTGACTGGGCAGTAGTCCAAGTGTGACAAAACTAGGGCCTGTAGGACTTGTTTTGTTGATAGTAATGTCAAGAAAGCAGAGCAGCACTTTATTACGGACAGACCTCTCCCCATCTTAGCTACCATTGCATCAATATATTTAGACCATGACAGCTTACAATCACGGGTTACACCAAGCAGTCTCCTCAACATGCTCAATTTCCACATTATTCATTACCAAATTTAGTTGAGGTTTGTATTTGATTTGTCCCAAATACAATGCATTTAGTTTTTGAAATATTTAGTGCTAGCTTATTACTTGTCACCCATTCTAAAAATGTCGGCAGCTCTTTGTCAAGTGTTGCAGTGATTTAATTTACTGTGGTAGCTGATGTGTATAATGTTGAGTCATCATTACACATACACATACAGGCTTTACTCAGTGCCAGTGTCAGGTCATTAGTAAATATTGAAATAAGTAAGGGGCTTGGGCATTCTCCAGGGCAGTTTTCTATCAGAATTGCCTAGATTGGGAATGTGGACAAATCCCCAAATTATTACAGAATCAATATGCTGAATGTGTCTTTTTGAGTGTGATTGCATCCCAAATTCCCATTTGGAATAGGGTGCCAAAAACAAGATTGTCTTGGCCTTGGCCAATACCAGAACTCTGGTAACCTGTTTTGATTAAATAGGTTTTAATTCGCTCTTGAACTGAAATCTTATAGGCCTACCTCAAAAAGCATGTCTGCCTCAATATTTACAAAGGGAGAGTTTGCCAACATTGCAGCATTAAGGCAAGGAGCTACCACAGTATTACTCCTGCTGCTACTCTCTGTTTATCATATATGCATAGTCACTTTAACTATACATTCAAATACATACTACCTCAATTGGGCCGACCAACCAGTGCTCTTGCACATTGGCTAACCGGGCTATCTGCATTGTGTCCCACCCTCCACCCTCCACCCGCCTTTTACGCTACTGCTACTCTCTGTTCATCATATATGCATAGTCACTTTAACCATATCTACATGTACATACTACCTCAACCAGCCTGACTAACCGGTGTCTGTATGTAGCCTCGCTACTTTTATAGCCTCGCTACTGTATATAGCCTGTATTTTGCTGTTGTTTTATTTCTTTACTTACCTATTGTTCACCTAATACCTTCTTTGCACTATTGGTTAGATCCTGTAAGTAAGAATTTTCACTGTAAGGACAACACCTATTACATTCAGTGCACGTGACAAATAAACTTTGATTTGATTTGATACCATGAGGCAGGTGAGCTGTACAGTTGAACCATTGAGTGGTGAAAGAGAGGGAGAGAGAGATTGAGCAGGTAGAGAGAGAGTCAGTTTAGGTTTCTCTTTTTAAAAATCGGAATTCTGCAAGTGTTTATATGAGCCGTGCCCTGGCCACCATCCTGAGGTGTCATTCCAGGTATTAGCCTGGCTGTCACAGCAATCACTTCACTGTTTGCTCAGGTCCCTGCATCAGCTCCTAATTACCTGCTGTCAATGTTTATGTGGCCTGAGCGGCCCTGGCAGGTAATGAAAGGAATGTGTAGATGCATTACTAAGATAGGTACTCTCTCTATACTGACCGCTTCTCTCTCTCTCTCGCTCTTTTTTTTCTCTCTATCTTTTTACTGACTGCTTCATTCTCTCTCGCTCTTTCTCACTTTCATATTCTTTCGCATTTTCTCTCTTTCTATATCTTACTCTTTAGCAATCTCTCTCTCTCTCTCTCTCTCTCTCTCTCTCTCTCTCTCTCTTTCTCTCTCTGTCACACCCTGATCTGTTTCACCTGTCTTTGTGCTTGTCTCCAGCCCCCTCCAGGTTTTGCCCATCTTCCTCATTATCCCCAGTGTATTTCTACCTGTGTTCTCTGTTTGTCTGTTGCCAGATCGTTTTGTCCATCTAGCCTACCACCGGTTTTCCCCTTGCTCCTGTCTTTTTCTATAGTTCCTGTTTTCTAGTTTTTCCAGAATTGACCATTCTGCCTGCCCTGAGCCTGTCTGCCTTCTGTACCTTGTCACACCGCCCTGGACTAATGACCTCTGCTTGCCCTGACCCTGAGACTGCTTGCCGTTCTGTGCCTTTTGACTCTGATCTGGAGAACTGACCTCTGCCTGCCCTTGACCTGTCATTTTGCCTCCACCTGTTCTAGTAATACACTTTTGTTACTTTGACACTGTCTGCATCTGGATCTTCCCTAAAATGTAATACTCTCTCTCCATTTTATCTTTCTCTCTTTCTCTCTAGTTCTCTCTCGCGCTCTCTCTCTCTCTCTCTCTCAGGGATCATTCTCTCTGCCTTCATAACGCTCATTTACAGAGCTTTCTGGAATATGTCATGTTCATTTAGAATCACCTCAGAACAGTAAAAATTTAAGTTTAGAACACTTGTGTGTTCTCACAAGTAAGAGCTTAGTGCTTATAACTCCATGGCACATTCCAAGCACCTGGAATCGGATGTCAAAAGATCCTCTCACTCCAGAAAAAGGAATTCAAAATAACTACATCCATTGTTAATTATGTTACTTTGTGTTTATTTACAATTAGAGAAATGAATTGTGCCTGTTGGAATGGCGCATTGTTTGTCTTTACCTCCACAATGTGCGAAATATAGAAGCAGGCATTCATGTAATTAGGGCAAAAATAATGACTCTCTCAAAGTAATCAACACATTGACACCAGACCAGATCCGTCTAGGTTGCATCCTATTTCCTATATAAGTGTTTCCCAAACTCGGTCCTCTGGAACCCAAGGGGTCCACGTTTTGGTTTTTGCCTTAACACTACACAGCTCATTCAAATTATCAAAGCTTGTTGATTAGTGGATCAGCTGTTTAGTGCTACGGCAAAAATCAAAACATGTAGCCCTTGGGGTCCCGAGGACCTAGTTTGGGAAACCATGCAACAGTGTCGGAAGTCGGAAGTACACATACACTTAGGTTGGAGTCATTAAAACTCGTTTTTCAACTCCTCCACAAATTTCTTGTTAACAAACTATAGTTTTGGCAAGTCGAATAGGACATCTACTTTGTGCATGACACAACAAATGTTTCCAACTATTGTCTACAGACAGATTATTTCACTTATAAGTCAATGTATCACAATTCCAGTGGGTCTGAAGTTTACATACACTAAGTTGACTGTGCCTTTAAACAGCTTGGAAAATTCCAGAAAATTATGTAATGGCTTTAGAAGCTTCTGTTAGTCTAATTGACATAATTTGAGTCAATTGGAGGTGTACCTGTGGATGTATTTCAAGGCCTACCTTCAAACTCAGTGCCATTTTGCTTGACATCATGGGAAAATTAAAAGAAATCAGCCAAGACCTGAGAAAAAAATTGTAGACCTCCACAGTCTGGTTCATTCTTGAGAGCAATTTCCAAATGCCTGAAGGTACCACGTTCATCTGTACAAACAATAGTATGCAAGTATAAACACCATGGGACCAGGCAACCGTCACACCGCTCAGGAAGGAGACGCAGTCTGTCTCCTAGAGATGAACGTACTTTGGTGCGAAAAGTGCAAATCAACAGCAGAGGACCTTGTGAAAATGCTGGAGGAAACAGGTACAAAAGTATCTATATCCACAGTAAAAAGAGTCCTATATCGACATAACCTGAAAGGCCGCTCAGCAAGGAAAAGCCACTGCTCCAAAACCGCATAAAAAAGCCAGACTACGGTGTGCAACTGCACATGGGGACAAAGATTGTACTTTTTGGAGAAATGTTCTCTGGTCTGATGAAACCAAAGTAGAACTGTTTGGCCATAATGACTATTGTTATGTTTGGAGGATAAAGGGGGAGGCTTGCAAGCCGAAGAAACCATCCCAACCGTGAAGCAAAAGGTTGGCAGCATCCTGTTGTGGGGGTGCTTTTCTGCAGGAGGGACTAGTGCACTTCACAAAATACATGGCATCATGAGAACGTAAAATTATGTGGATATATTAAAGCAACATCTCAAGACATCAGTCAGGAAGTTAAAGCTTGGTCGCAAATGGGTCTTCCAAATGGACAATGACCCCAAGCATACTTCCAAAGTTGAGGCAAAAGGGCTTAAGGGCAACAAAGTCAATGTATTGGAGTGGCCATCACAAAGCCCTGACCTCAATCCGATAGACAATTTGTGGACAGAACTGAAAAAGCATGTGCGAGCAAGGAGGTATAAAAACCTGACTCAGTTACACCAGCTCTGTCAGGAGGAATGGGTTAAAATTGTGGGAAGCTTGTGAAAGGTTACCCGAAAACATTTGACCCAAGTTAAACAATGTTAAGGCAATACTACCAAATACTTATTGAGTGTATGTAAACTTCTGACCCACTGGGAATGTGATGAAAGAAATAAAAGCTGAAATAAATCATTCTCTCTACTATTATTCTGACATTTCACATTATTAAAATAAAGTGGTGATCCTAACTGACCTAAGACAGGTAATTTGTACTAGGATTAAATGTCAGGAATTGTGAAAAACTGAGTTTAAATATATTTGGCTAAGGTGGATGTAAACGTTCGACTTCAACTGTGTATAGTGTGCTACTTTTGACTAAGGCTCTGGTCCAAAGTAGTGCACTATATACGGAAAAGGGTGACATTTGGGAAGCAACCCTAGGGTCGAAGATAGCCTAGCAGTTAAGAGCATTGGGCCAGTAACTAGTTTGAATCCCCGAGCTGACTAGGTGAAAAATCTGTCGATGAGCTCTTGACCAAAGCACTTAACCCTATTTGCTCTGGATAAGAGCTTCTGCTAAATTTCTCAAATGTAAATGTAGGCTGCACAAGCAGGGTGTGGAAACAGGCTTATTATTTGAGGAGTTTATATTTGCATTAAAAATGTATGAAAATGAGTCAAGTTCTTTCTGTTAGGATACCTTACCTGCAGTCAAGTTCTTTCTGTTAGGATACCTTACCTGCAGTCAAGTTCTTTCTGTTAGGATACCTTACCTGCAGTCAAGTTATTTCTGTTAGGATACCTTACCTGCAGTCAAGTTCTTTCTGTTAGGATACCTTACCTGCAGCCAAGTTCTTTACCTGCAAGACTGATAGCTTCCATGTCTAACAAATGCATGAGGAGCAGAGAAGCACCACATGTGAGAAAGAAAGCACAAAGACAGGGTGTTTTGCCCCCCCCCCCCAAAAAAAAGGTTTTAATTGTCATCCACTTAGCAGTCAAATCATCTCCTAAAGAGTTCATCAATAAAGCATATGCTGAAACCTTTCCTTCTCCAATAGAATTCTCAAGAGTGATAGATAGAATTCAATTTGTTTTGGGGACTTTTGATCATCTTTAATTCCAGTCTGTCTCCTCTCCATGCATTCTCTCCTGAGACTGAATCCTCTCTGCTTTGCTGGAACAGCATCATTTTCTTATCTGCTGTATTTCCTCCTTACGTTTTCAAACTGCACGGCTCTCGATCAATTCTCTCTGACAACTGTGGAAAATGGGAACAATAGGGAGAAGATTTTCAGATTTATTGGAAGTCTGGCTCATATTTATTTCCATACATAAATCTGTCTCTCTCTCTCTCTCTCTCTCTCTCTCTCTCTCTCTCTCTCTCTGTCTCCCTTTCTCTCTGTCTCCCTTTCTCTCTCTCTCTCTCTCTCCCTTTCTCTCTCTCTCTCTCTGTCCCTTTCTCTCTCCCTCTCTCTTTGTCTCCCTCTCTCTCTCTCTCTCTCTGTCCCTTTTTTTTTCTCTCTCTCTCTCGCTCTCTCTTTCTCCCTCTCTCTTTGTCTTCCTTTCTCTATCTCCCTTTCTCTCTCTCTCTCTCTCTCTCTCTCTGTTCCTTTCTCTCTCTCTGTCCCTTTCTCTCTCTCTCTTTCTCTCTCTCTCTCTCTGTCCCTTTTTTTTCTCTCTCTCTCTCTCTCTCTCTCTCTCTCTCTCTCTCTCTCTCTTTCTCCCTCTCTCTTTGTCTTCCTTTCTCTATCTCCCTTTCTCTCTCTCTCTCTCTCTCTCTCTCTCTCTCTGTTCCTTTCTCTCTCTCTCTGTCCCTTTCTCTCTCTCTCTTTCTCTCTCTCTCTCTCTCTCTCTGTTCCTTTCTCTCTCTCTCTCTCTCTGTTATTTTCTCTCTCTCTCTCTCTCTATCCTAATATCCAACGTTGCTTTCCCAGGGAAGGGTTGACTGAACTTCCACCGGAGCTGGAATGTTCCTCCACTTCCCTTAGTACGTTGTGGTGGTCAGGGGACTGGTGTTTAGCGGAAATTGAACAGTGACCCTTCTACTGGTAGCTTTCACATAGAGACACACACACACAAGCATACACAGACATACTCATAAGGACGAACACACACGCATGGACAAACGCACACACTATTTTTCAGACACCCCTCTCTATCCATGAATGACTAAACAAGAACTATTCATTTTAAACCGACTTTCATTAAAAGAGAACTCAGAAGAACATACACAGTCCAAAAGATATGTGGGCATCCTTGCTGTCTATTTGATGTGTTTTGCCCTGTAATCACAGCCTGTTTGTAAGCCTTTGTTTAGGCCTCTAGAAGTGCAAGTGACATAAAACAGCTAGTATTAATTAATATGCTGTAATGCTGCAAGCCCAGAGGCGCCAGAGCCCCTCAGCCCAGAGGCGCCAGAGCCCCTCAGCCCAGAGGCGCCAGAGCCCCTCAGCCCAGAGGCGCCAGAGCCCCTCAGCCCAGAGGCGCCAGAGCCCCTCAGACCAGAGGCGCCAGAGCCCCCGCCCCTCTGTCCAGAGCCCCCGCCCCTCTGTCCAGAGCCCCCGCCCCTCTGTCCCGAGCCCCGCCCCTCTGTCCCGAGCCCCCGCCCCTCTGTCCCGAGCCCCGCCCCTCTGTCCCGAGCCCCCGCCCCTCTGTCCCGAGCTGCCCCTCTGTCCCGAGCTGCCCCTCTGTCCCGAGCTGCCCCTCTGTCCCGAGCTGCCCCTCAGTCCAGTGTGGTCATTTAGAAGGGTCGCCGTGGTTAGGAGGCCACGGAAGCAGACAATAAGGCGGACTAAGACAATGGTGAAGTGGGATCCGCGTCCCGCGCCAGAGCCGCCACCGCGGACAGACGCCCACCCAGACCCTCCCCTATAGGTTAAGGTTTTGCGGCCGGAGTCCGCACCTTTGGGGGGGGGGGGGGGTACTGTCACGTTCGGACCTTTATTTCCTTTGTTTTGTCATTATTTAGTATGGTCAGGGCGTGAGTTGGGGTGGGCACTCTGTTTGTTTTTCTATGATTTGGGTATTTCTATGTTTCGGCCTAGTATGGTTCTCAATCAGAGGCAGGTGTCATTAGTTGTCTCTGATTGAGAATCATACTTAGGTAGCCTGGGTTTCACTGTGTGTTTGTGGGTGATTGTTCCTGTCTCTGTGTTTGCACCAGATAGGGCTGTTTTAGGTTTTCACGTTTCTTGTTTTGTTAGTCCGTTCATGTATAGTTGTCTTTATTAAAGAACCATGAATAGAAACCACGCTGCGTTTTGGTCCGCCTTTCCTTCAAGTCAAGAAAACCGTTACAACTTTACCCTGCATCTCACAAACTTGTTCTTTGTCTCTCTGATACTGTAATTCTTGTTCTTTGTTGAAATGAACCTGGAACCAGTCAAAATCTACTGAGCAGTCAGTACTGTTAATAAATGGAAAGCACAATGTTCAGGGCCATACAATTCATCCATTATACAGTATACAGCCTACAATGCATTGTACTACAGTATCCATTCTCAGACTTTCTCCTTCCCACCTTCAACAACCTGTTTGCTCTCTGAACTGGCTTATATTGGTTGTGTCGCATCATTTGAAACAGGTTAAATCAATTTTGAGTGGTTGTGTTCAATCACTGACATATGTTCTCTATTTGTATTTGATTGTTGTCACTTGTGTTTACCAGTATGGATGACATGTGCATTAGAGTGCAGAATGTGTTTTGAGAATGAGAATGTGTTTAGAGTTTTGCTGAAAAGTCTAAGTGAGATCTGCAAATTGTGTTTTATCATGTGAAATGGTTTAAGGTATTGACAACAGACTGCATAATTAGCTAAATGAGTCCAGGCAACTGAGAACTTTGTTCAGCCAATGGGTTTTAGTGTTTTAGCAATTGAGAAAAACTGTATTTGTGCCCTGGTCCTATAAGAGCTCTTTGTCACTCCCATGAGACGGATTGTGACAAAAACTCACTAATTCTTATGGTTTTTTTTGTTTTTTTTAACAGTATTTTTATTGGAATTTCACAATTTTCACCCATATTAAGAGATACAACAACAGAGACAAAGCACACAGAAAAAAAGAAGAAAAACAGCACCCACTTACACATATCTACGCGTATATATATATATATATATATATACATATATACACATACACACATATACATACATACATACATACACACACCCATACATATACGTACACTCATGCGTATACACACATATACGCGTACGCACACACACACACCCATACATATGTACACCATTTTCCTCTTCCCGCTCGGTGCTTCTCTCACCCCATCACCATCATTGCGTCTCTCAATACATACATTTTAAACAAACTTACAAACAGAAATTAAACAAAAAAGCTCAGTTTAAACCAAGAGGTTAGGTTCCACACATGGAATGTACAGTGTAGTTCTGAAATAGATACATCCCCGTCATTTTACGAGAATCCTTGCAGCATAATAGCTGATACCTCAGGTTCTAGGTAATTTAGATAAAGTTCCCATACTTTATAGAACTGGTCTGTTTTAGAATGCAATGTACATGTCAGATATTCCAGAGGCACCCATTCAAATAGTATCTTATGCCAATCTTTAATAGAAGGAACCTTATCACTAATCCACTGTAAAATGATGTTTTTCCTCGCTGCGAAGGTAAGGATGTTGTAAAGCCTCCTTTTACCCACAGAAGTAACCTGCCAACTAGGGAGACCTAACAGTAAAGAAACTGGGTCCAATTCTAGATCAACCCCTAGGATCTTTTCAATTTCTTGCAGAACACCAGACCAGTATCTTTGTATTTTGGTACATGACCATAAACAATGTGTTAGAGTACCTGTATCAGTTTTGCATTTAAGACACTGAGGGGAAGAGGAAGAGGGGCTAAAAGCATGTCTGCGATTTGGGGATATATGCAATCTGTGTATTGTTCTTAATTGGATTGCTCTAGTACGATTACATATAGATATTGTTTTTGCATATCTCCAAATGTCCTCCCACATCTCTTCGTCAATAGTAACAGACAATTCTTTCTCCCACACTTGTTTCACCCTCTGTGTGTTGACAGCAGAAAGGGACCTTAAAGTATCATAAAACAGACTTACAGACATTTTCCTTTGTGGGAAAAAAAGCATTCTTTCAATGACAGACACATCAGGGTTACCAATTAAGGTGGTGCTCTTCAGGATATAATGTCTTACTTGTAGGAAGCGGAAAAAGTCCTGCTTTGGGAGTCGATATTTCTCGACCATCTGCTCAAATGACAACAAAATCTTATCAACAAATAAGTCATTTAGCCTGCGTATGCCCTTATTAAGCCAAAAGTTAAAGCCGGCATCCAGCAATCCTGGACTGAAATCTGGATTGTTAAGAATTGGGGTAAGAGCAGAGGTTAGTTTGGACCTTCCCAGGAAGCGTTGAACTGACCTCCATACTTTGAGTGTGTTAAGTGTAACGGGATTATTGCAGTGATCTTCTACAGACTTGAAACTTCTGAAAAATAAAAGATCCTGTAAGGGGTATTTTGAAAGAGAAGTTTCAATATCTAACCAAATAGAGGAGTCATCATTTGTGATCCAGTCAGAAATATAACAAAAGTGGGCACACCATTGATAGAACCTGATATTGGGCAGGTCCAAGCCGCCCATAGAACTTGGCAGCTGCAATATTGCCATCTTAAGTCTTGGCTTGAGTTTACTCCATATAAAAAAAATTTGCCATCCATTTACATCCTTTATTACCTTATTGGAGAGTAATACTGGGATCATTTGGATTGGGTAAAGTAGTCTAGGTAAAATGTTCATTTTCAAGAGGGATATTCTACCCAACCAAGAAATCGGGAGAGAGTTCCAGCGCTCCAGATCCTGTCTTATTGTATCAAACAAGGGAACAAAATTGGCTTTGTACATTTGCTGGAATTTAGGAGTTACAAATATACCCAGATACATGAAACCTGAGGGAGACCATTTAAAAGGGAAGGGGGGAGAAGTATTAGGTACAGAGTGCAGGCTACCAAGTGGCATAGCCTCTGACTTAGTTAGGTTAATCTTGTAGCCTGAAAATTCGCTGAATAATTCAATAATATTAATAAGAGCTGTAATTGAAGTCTCGGGACTAGAGATGAATATCAGGACATCATCAGCATACAAGCTTATTTTATGGTGAACATCACCAATGAGCAGCCCCTGTATAGCAGGCGTTACCCTGATGGCCTCGGCCAGTGGTTCCATAACGAGTGCAAAGAGGAGGGGGGATAAAGGACAGCCCTGTCTGGTACCTCTGTGTATAGAGAAGCTATTTGACCTTAGCCCATTAGTAAGGACAGCAGCCTGAGGATCATCATATAAAACTTTCACCCATTTTATAAAGTTGTCACCCAGACCAAATTTATTTAGAGCAAATAATAGGTAAGACACGATCAAATGCTTTCTCAGCATCTAGGGAGAGCACAAGACCATCCGCAGCACTTTGTTGGTAAGCTTGAATTACATTAAGAAGCCGCCTGACATTGTTGCATGACTTACGGCCCTTAATGAAGCCAGTTTGGTCTCCTTTCACAATTAGTGGCAGTGAGTCCTCTAATCTTGTGGCTAGAATTTTAGAAAGCAATTTTCTATCCACATTCAGAAGGGAAATTGGTCTGTACGAGGAACAAGACTGGACATTTTCCCTTTTTGAGAATAAGTGAAATGTTGGCTTCTCTCAGCGTTTGAGGGAGTTGGTCATTTGAAAATGAGTGATTAAACATATCACGCAATGGCTCAAGGATCAGGCCATGGAACTCTTTATAGAACTCACTACAAAACCCGTCTGGTCCTGGGGCCTTACCATTTTGCAGATTCTCAATTGCGAACATTATCTCTTCCTTGGTAATAGGGGCATTAAGGAGGGACCGCTGCTCTTCGGAGATAGTAGGGAGCTCAATCTTACAAAATAAGTTCTCCATTAATTTGGGTGCATCATTTGGCAGTTCGGAGGTATAAAGATTTGTATAACATTTCTTAAATGAGTCACTTATCAATTTATTTTCATATAAATGATTACCATCAGAGTCAGTAATAGTAGCAATTGACTGAGAGTCAGCTCTCTTTTTAGCTAGGTATGCCAAGTACTTTCCTGGCTTATCGCCATGTTCATATAGCTTTTGCCTGACAAATCTCATTTTCTTTTCAGCGTCCTGTGTTAGGAGAGAGTCTAACGTTGATCTAATGACTGATATTTCCTTTAATAGGGCAGGAGTGGGCGTTTTAATGTAGTCCTTCTCTTTAGTTCCTAATTCACCCTCTAACATTTTTTGCTTTTCACGCTTTTTCCGTCTCTTAGTAGCTGTGTATGACATAATTAGACCCCTGGCATACGCTTTACAGGTCTCCCAAAGGAGCGAGGGGTTATCTGTTGATTGAGAGTTAATAGAGAAAAATGCTTTAAACTCTGTAATGAAATATGATGTGAATGTATGGTCTTTAAGAATGGTTGTGTCCAATGTCTTGACCGATTGAATGCCCCGTTGTGTTTTATGTCCAGGATCACCTCAGCATGATCAGATATGACTATGCTTCCTATCCTAGCGGATAGAACAGACTGCAGAGACGTCCTGGGCACAAAAAAATAATATTTTCTAGTCTGACATCCATGAGGTGCAGAGAAAAAAGTGAACTCTCTGTTGGAGGGATGAAAAGCTCTCCAGACATCCGCATACCCCAGATCATCACAAATAGCTTTAAGTGATTTAGCTAGTGAAGCTATACCGCTGGGGAACCTATCAATAAGGGGGTTCAACAAGCAGTTAAAATCTCCTCCAACCACTGCAGTGTCCGAGTTTAATTCTGAAAAGTCTAGAAAAACCTTAGTGAGGAAATCAGGGGGGTGAGCAGGGGGGAAGTAAATATTCATTATAGAAATGCTCTGCCCTTGTAAAGTACCATTAATTATAACAAAGCGACCAAATTTATCTTTCACACAATTCAAGACCTTAAGTGGTAAGTTCTTTTTCACCAGAATTGCTACCCCTCTACTTCTGGATGTAAATGATGAGAAAAACACCTGACCAAACTCCCCTTGTTGTAATTTCAGGTGCTCCTTATCATCCAAATGAGTTTCTTGCATCAGGGCAATATCAATATTTTCTTTTTTCAAAAAAGATAGTACCTTCTTCCTCTTAATGGGGTTATGGCTCCCTCTAATGTTCCATGTACATACACGCAGTCCGTTACCTGCCATTGTATCTTGACCATTCAATATCCAGGCTGGATCCCACTGTAAAAGTGGGGTGGTACCTTTTTCCATGTGTTGAACTCTCCTCTATCTCACCGAGCATAAACAAACGATATGAACCCTGAACTCGAACTATACTAAACCCCAAAATTAAACATGTAAAGATCCAAAAGGGGGTTTTCCCACTAGCTAACATGCAGGGGATTTCAACTCTCCAATGTAGACTCTTAAGTCTGCATCGCCGCTCCATAGCTTCATCCTTTATATGTATGGAAAAGAAAATCAATAGGAGAATATTGAGGCTCTTCCACCTAAAACCAAGCCTGGGCACCAATATGGATTCACACATATCTCAGCCTGAGCTATAGCGGCTATTAATTTAGCAAGAAAAATAATAAAGATACGAATATTACTGAGCCGGAGTACGTGAGGACTCACGTCACTGTTTCATGATCAGATTCAACCAAAAATAAACAAAGTTATCCAATGCTGCTGAGGTGCAGCTTAAAAGTGATTTACCCGAGAGAGTCAATAAACGCAGCAGCCTCTTCTGGTGTGTAGAGCTTTTTAGGTGATCCGTTGACCATAATCTTCAATGTGGCCGGGTACAACAGTGCGTAGTCCATCTTCATTTTCCTTAGTCGAGCCTTCGCCTCATCAAACGCTTTGCGTCTTCGTACAACCGCAGTGGAATAATACTTGAAGAATGAGACCTTAGGACTTTTACGTTGACTACCATCAGAGCCGATGTTTCTAGCCGCGTCCATGACGCGCTGCTTGTCGGTGAAGTTGTGGAACTTTATAACCACCGGCCGTGGGCGCTGATTGGGACCGGGTATCGGTGCTTGAGAGCGATGGGCTCTGTCCAGCTTCACACGGCCAGCCTTAGTGTCCATTTGTAGGTAGCCAGGGATCCATTCCTCAAAGAATTTTACTGAACGTGTCCCTTCAGAATTTTCCGGGAGTCCCACAACACGAATATTGCATCTGCGTCCTCGATTATCCAAGTCGTCAATGTGCTCCGCCATTTCGCGCACCTGTTTCTCAAGTGCTTTTATCTTAGCGTCCATAGATGTAGTTGAAGTTTCCACTGCATCAAGTCTTCCTTCCGCCTCAACAACACGTTCCACAACCCTCTGTAGTTCAGCTGAATGGCCTGCTATTGCTTCCAAGACCGTTCTTATCTTAGCATCGATCACTTTAGTAATGTTATCAGTCATCTTTTCAATCACCATTGTGCCTGTATCCGCAATGGTGCAAGCCTCGCTAACGTTAGCTAGCTCCTCATGCACATCCACAGGGGTGGTGGTTTTGGTCGACTTCTTAGTAGTTCTGTTGGGCATGTTGTCGGAGATTTTAGCGAAAAAGCCGTCAAGACTCATTATATGGTAACTTATTTAGCCAATTCTACCACTTTTTCAAGCTAGGAGATTAATGTAAGAATATACATTTACGAATGCCACGAGAGCTCGCTGAAACACCGTGTTCTCTCTACGGCGCCATTTTCATCCCCTCCACTCGTTCTTATGTTTAATAAATGTATCATATAGTGTGTGGCAGGCTTACAATGATGGCAAAAAAACAACATTTGAGAGTGCGCTGACCCTGGTGCTAGAGGGGGTACCCAGCTGGAAGTTGAATGTTTGAAGGAGTACGGGACTATACAAAGTTTGGGAACCACTGAAAGGTAACCATTTAGAGCCCTTGCCAAATTGAAACCCATGAAGCCCATATTAATCCAGGTGGCGTACACTGGGTTGTTGGCTGGGTTGTTGTTGGGAGGTGGGGATCAGGGATATTGAGGGGCGGGGAGGAGCGATCAGGGGTAGTAATGGGCTCGGGCGGTTGAAGGTGGTGCTATGCTGAGGGGTCTAGGAGGGGGAGTCGGTTTTTTGAAGGGAATTGGGAGTTGTGCTGTGAGGTCAGGTGCAGTAGGGACAATGGGGGATGGATTTGGGACTGTAGGGGCTAGGGTGGTGGTATCAGGGGTGGTAAAAAGTGGGTGGGCAGGAAAGGAGTGGTATGGGAAATGTTTTGGAGGGGGAGACGGTTCCTCTGAATGTGTAGGGGACTTTGAGAGCCTGCGTGCTGGCTTTGGGATTCTGATTCTGGAGTTGTTTTGTGGTCTGGTATCTTGCTGGTGTGTTGTTTTGTCTTTTTTTTGTATGTTCTTTAGATATTGTGTGTTCTGGCCCTTGTGGTTATTCTTCTTGATTGTCAGAGTAGTAGAGGAATTGGAAAAGGGGCGGGGGGGGGGGGGGGGGGCAGGGTTATTTTGGCGGGTGGGCTTGGGAACCAGCTCCCCATCTGGCCCGGGATCTGAACGGGTGGAGTTCCGTGGAGGGTGCCGAGGGGAGAACGGCTCATAATAATGGCTGGAAGGGTTTGAATGGAATAGCATATTTTACACCATTCCAATGGTGCGAATGTTTGATGTATTTTATACCATTCCACTGATTCTGCTCCAGTCGGTACCACGAGCTTCCCCAATTAAGGTGCCACCAACCTCCTGTGGTGGAGTTGGCCAGGAAGGGGTTGCTGATTGAGGTGCCAGCAGGGGTGGAGGTGGAGGTGGGGGCCATTTCTAGAAAGTCTTGAGTGGTGACCGGAGCGGGGGCCATTTTTGGGATGTCTTTGGTAGTGGGTTTGGCGGTGCCTGTGGAAAGATCTGGATTTTCATTGTTGTTGTCTGGTGGAGGCATGGGGGGGTTGGGATTTGGGTTAGTGTTGTTGGTGGCATTGGCCCTTGCCCTGCCGGCATAGGAATTGCGTTTTTTAAATATGTGGCCCCCTTTCCCGCACAGGTTCCAGGGTCGTGTGGAAGTAGAGGCCAAGGTGGGATGGTCCCCTTTACAGATTCTGCAGACGATGGCTGGGCAGGCTGCAGCCAGATGGCCCAGTTGGCCGCAGTTCCTGCACAGTTTGGGCATGCCATAGCAATGGACTGTTGTAAGAGCCCCTGTTGGACTCTGCCCACTCCTGTAGGATCTGGTATTAACTGAACCAGGCATTTTTGTGCCCCAGTCCTTTTTCGTGCCCCCTAGCCACTGACTTGAGGGTGGTGAAAAGGTGTAACTCTTGGATGCTTTTGCTGTGGAAATGGACTCAAAATTATTTTGATTCTGTGTCCGATAGTGGAATTACTGTAAATGTTTTAAATTGGACTTTATATTTAAAATTCCTGTATTTTAACCACACTAGACTCTTCATCAACAATCTCCCTGACCACTTTCCTCTGATCAAGCCATGAACTGTCTCTCTCTATCTTTGGAGGATGCATGTACTCAAAGACTTGGACTCTATTGGTTGACCTAACTATAGCTAGGCTACTCATGATGATGTATTGCTTGTTTGTTTTTTGCTTTTGAAGCGCTTTGAGATTCTTATGAAAAGTGCTTTAGAAATGTAATACATTATTTGTTATTATTAAAGTGGTTCTACTAACTGGGGGATGGGGGGGGGGGGTATTGAAACTGGCTTTAAATTATTCCTGTGGCCCTGGGGGTTTCACCAGGCAGTTCAGTCCATACCTCTTTGGAGAACTGCCCTGCTGAGTTCCATCTGGGTCATGGTTTCTGTTCTGGCGGTTGTTGTTGCTGCTGCTCCTGCTGCTCCCCATCGATTGGTGGTTCTGTCCTCAGCAGCCTCCTTGATGGGGATTAGCTTCAACCTCACCGCATTGTAGCAGTGCATCGTACCTGGGTTCATCCCAGTCATCTTGTTTAGGTGGGGGTGGGAGGGTGGTAGGATTTGGAGGAGAATGTTGGTTCTGGTCTGGTCTTGGTGGTGTCACTTGGTTTGGTCTACTCCGATCCTGCAGTGGTAGGAAGGACAAACCTCAGAGCGAGCAGACCCATTTGGAAGCCCATGACCCATAGGTCAATGGAGGACCTCCCCTTGTGGTCTGCTTGCTCCAGGCGTAAGTTGGTGTCTTTGGTCATTCCTCTGCTTGTTCTGGTGGTGAAGATGTCTGGTCTGGTCTGTCCTTCTGTTGGTCTGCTCTGGGTAGTTGGCGGTGGCCTGAAGAGGGCAGATGGGGAAAAAAGAAAGGTAGGGCTGAGCTATTGGACAGAAACGTTGGGGTCCGTCTCTATGGGCCGAGCCGGTTTCAATGCACCTAGTCTTGCGACTCTGGGACTTTTCTAAATGTCGTAATTTTCGTAATGGTCAAAATGAATTGAAGTCATTGCAAATGTACGATGCTGTTTCTCGGTCCGAGAACCTTCTAGAGCCACGTAACTCACTATCAACCTGAGGTCTAGAACAGGTTTCTAAAGTTTCAGAACTCTAGGTCTGACGGTTATTTTTTAGTTCAAACAAAGGTAACTATTGAAGGCACTGTCTGTCTCTACGCACCACACTGTGTCCCTCTGTCCTAGCTGTGTGTGTGTGATTTTTTCTTGGAAATTTAATGGGAGACATGACTGATTTACAGTTCATGGGGTTGCCTAATCACACATATGAAGTTTTGAAAAGATCTGACCTTTTTAACCCTTCGAAACAGCCCCTATTACACCATTTAAGGCACTTCCAGTTGGCATATCCTGATTGGGGTATGCCTTTATATAATCCTGAGTTTTAAGTGTTTATGTTAAGAAATGACCAATTTACACAGGGTTGAATGCACTCTGCTTGTTCTGGTGGTGAAGATGTCTGGTCTGGTCTGTCCTTTTGTTGGTCTGTTCTGGGTAGTTGGCGGTGGCCTGAAGAGGGCAGATGGGGAAATAAGAAAGGCAGGGCTGCAGGCCAAGGATAGAGGGAGTAAGGCACGCCTCGGCAGCACTTTACTCATTTCAAGGCCTGCAGTCCGTCGTCTCCTCCTCAAGCAGCTGGTCCAGTGCTGATTCTGGGGAGGGGGAGGGCTGAACTGGGGAGACAGGTCGGGCCGTGGTCAAGCCACTGTTACCTTTCCGTCTTCTCCAGTCCTTCCGGCCTGAGAGACAGCGCCAGCCGCAGTCAAGCCACTGTTACCGTTGCTGCCTTCTGGTCCATCCAAAGAAAAGGATAGGGTGAGAGAGGGTAGAGAGAGTAGAGGGAGGCATACAACCCCAGTTCGTAGGACTGAAAAAGAATGCATGCAACAAGCATCTTTGTCACTACAATTCACTCAAAAGGCAAGGCATTCTGGGAAATATGCAAATAAAGCTTTACACTAAGCAGTGTATTAATTCAACACTGTTCAGTGTCTACACTGTTCAGTGTCTATACGGGTCCACACTTTCAGTGTCAATATTACACTGGGGAATTTGCTGTGTGGCATACTAAGGGAAGTGGAGGACCATTCCAGAGAGAGAAAGGGAGAAAGAGCAATAGAGAAAGAGATTTCTGTATGGAAATTAATATGAGCCAGACTTCCAATAACTCTGAAAACCTTCTCCCTATTGTTCCCATTTTCCCCATCTGACAAGGGGAATTGATGGAGAGCCGTGCAGTTTGAAAATGGAAGGAGGAAATACAGCAGATAAGAAAACAAAGCTGTTCCAGCAAAGCAGAGAGGATTCAGTCTCAGGAGAGAATGCATGGAGAGGAGACCGACCGGAATTAAAGATTTTTAAAATCCCCAAAACAAATTGAATTCTATCTATCCCTCTTGAATATTCCATTGGAGAAGGAAAGTTTTCATCATATGCATTATTGATGAACAATTTAGGAGATGATTTGACTGCTAAATGAATGACAGTTAAAATGTTAAAATACATTTTGGGGGGGTTAAAACATCCTGACTTTGTCTTTGTGCTTTCTTCCTTATGTGGTGCTTTTTTTCTCCTCAAGCATTTGTTAGACTTGGAAGCAGTCAGTCTAGCAGGTACAGAACTTGGCTGCATGTAAGGTATTCCTAAAGGAAGAAAATGGCTCACTTTCATTATTTCTCAAGCAAATCTGATATTCCCTCCTCAAATAATAAGACTGTTTACACACCCTATTTGTGCAGATCACATTTACATAATTTAACAGACACTCTAATCCAGAGTGATTTACAGGAGCAATTAGGGTGAAGCGCCTTGCTCACGGGCACATTGACAGATTTTTCACCTAGTCAGCTCGAGGATTCGGTTACTGGCTCAACGCTCTTAACCGCCGGGCTACCTGCCGCCCTAGGGTTGCTTCCCAAATGGCACCCTATTCCCTATATAGTGCACTACTTTGGTCAAACGTAGCACACTACATCGAAAATAGGCTGCCATTTGGGATGCAAACTAGATAGATCTGGTCTGGTGTCAACGTGTTGATTACTTCGAGAGAGTAATTATTCTGCCTAATTACATGAAGCAGTATGAAGAACCCTGCTTCTATATTTAGCACATTGTGGAGGTAAAGATGAACAACGGGCCATTCAAACAGTCACCCCTATATAACACTACAATTAATTTCTCTAATTGGAAATAAACACAAAGTAACATAATTAACAATGTATGTCGTTAGTTTGAAATCCTTTTCCTGGAGTGACAGGATAGGGTGGCATCCGATTCCAGGTGCTTGAAATGTGCCAGAGAGTGATAAGCACTAAAGCTCTTTCATGTGAGCACACACAGGTGTTCTGAACTTTTGTTCTTACTGTTCTGATTCGGACAACACTACTCTGAGGTGATTCTAAGGGAACACTTACAAATTCCAGAAAGGTCTGAAAAAAAGAGCTATGCAGCCATAGAGAACCATCCCTGGCTTGCTTCATTATTCTCTCAATTCCTCATTAGAAACGTCAAGACTTTCAGACATCAAATAAAAGAGCGAGAGAGAGAGAATAGAGAGGACCTCTAAGAGAGAGCGAGAAAGAGAAAGGGAAAAATGAGAGATAGTACCTCAGAGAGGAAGACAAAGTGAAAGAACAAGAGAGAGAGAGAAGTGGTCGGTAAAGAGGAAGAGAAAGAAAGCGAAAGAATAAGAGAGAGAGAGACAGAAAAAGAGAGAAAGGAAGAGAGAGTGAATGTGAGAGAGAGAGATAAGCGGTCAGTAAAGAGGGAGAGAGAGAGTACTTCTCTCAGTAATGCATCTACAGTACCTGCCAGGGCCGCTCAGGCCACATAAACATTGACAGCAGGTAATGAGGTGCTGATGGAGGGACCTGACCAAACAGTGATGTGATTGTTGTGACAGCCAGGCTAATACCTGGGATCACACCTCAGGATGCTGGCCAGGGCACGGCTTATGCAAACACTTTGATGAAAGAAAAGAGAAAGCTAAGCACTGACTCTCTCTCTCTCTCTCTCTCTCTCTCTCTCTCTCTCTCTCTCTCTCTCTCTCTCTCTCTCTCTCTCTCTCTCTCTCTCTCTCTCTCTTTCTCTCTCTCTCTCTCCACTCAACGATTCAACTGTATGGCTTACCTGCCTCATGGTGTAATACTGTGGTATCTCCTTTCCTTAATGTTGGAATGTTGGCAAACTCTTTTAAATACTGAGGCAGGCATAAGAATAGAAAGCAGAGAGGCAATGCATTCTGAGGCAGGCCTGTTAGATTTCAGTTCAAGAGAGAATGAAAACTTATTCAATCAAAACAGGTTCACAGAGTTCTGGCATTGGCAAAGGCCAATACATTATGCCCAGTTGAATTGTGAATTGCTATGCATTCAAGTTTCTTGTAGTCTCACTGTAAACATTGCACATCTCTCTCTCTCTCTCTAGCCATGTTCGATTGACCACAGCCCTAAATGTAAACTTGAGTCTGTGTTATGTCCATTCTCCAAAACACATTTGGGTTTAACTTAAAAGATCCCAACTTTGTATGTAAGACTAGCATGAGTCATAAAGACTAATAAAGACACTGGGAGGGAGGATAGAAGCAAAAATTCAGACAGAGTAAGTCATACAGAAATGTAGATATCAGCAGTGGAAAGACAGAGACTGGAATGGAGGAATGAAGGGATGGAGGACAGAAACAGACAGTCAGTCAGACAGAGAGGATGTATGGCAGGTTTCTTTACTACTCCTTATTCCATGAAAATCGCTGTAAGTTATCTTGCAAAATACCCATACTTTCTAATCCAGGCAAACTGGCTGCATAGGTTGATAGTAATATGTGATTTTACAGTGCAAATATCTTGTTCTCTTACAACAGGCTGAATGATTTGGAACCATCTGCTCTCAAGGCTACTTTTCAAACTAAACAGTAATAATCCTCCCAGTGACAACCTGGGAGGGAGGGGAGGAGGGAGATATGGCAATACAGATAAAGGAGAGACAGTATGTTAGCAGAAACCTCCTAGATGCAAAACAAAAGTAGTCCTCCTTATTATTACCAATGGTATTGGATACAAGATAAAGAAGACAAATTACTGTGATGCAGGGAAAACGTACAAATCTTCAAACAACCAAATGTGCATACATACAGGGGAATGTGCTCATAAACTAATATATAAAAATTCAGCTCTGCAGAATGTTTACTCTGCAAGCTTTTGACTACTGGACATTTTTCCATCATTGTACTGTTGTAATGTATCAGTTAATCAATAATATGCATGATGCTGGCTTCCTAAAGCCATTATAATGGATTAAGGATCATTTTTGCCAGCCATAAGCAGTGATGTAATTCAATAGTCAATATTCAATGCTACCTAGTTTAGCATACTCACTATAATGATAATATAATAATATAATATATAGTGTAATGACTGATATTCTTTATTCAGGGTGTTGTTGATTATTGATTGTTGTTCATTGTTGTGTTCGAGGGAAGGACCTTGATATATATACCTTGATATATAACATGATCTCACAACGAACTCTCACAACGAACTCTCATATTGGTAGAATTACACAGGCAGAGAAATACACGGTACACTCACAAACTTTTACAGGTGCACAATCGAGAGCATCCTGTCGGGCTGTATCACTGCCTGGTATGGCAATTGCTCCGCCCACAACCGTAAGGCTCTCCAGAGGGTAGTGAGGTCTGGCAAACACATCACCGGGGGCAAACTACCTGCCCTCCAGGACACCTACACCACCTGATGTCACAGGAAGGTCAAAAAGATCATCAAGGACAACAACCACCCGAGCCACTACCTGTTCACCCCGCTATCATCCAGAAGGCGAGGTCAGTACAGTGCATCAAAGCTGGGATCGAGAGACCAGCTTCTATCTCAAGGCCATCAGACTGTTCAACAGCCATTACTAACATTGAGTGTCAGCTGCCAAAATACTGACTCAAATCTCTAGCCACTTTAATAATAAAAATTGGATGTAATAAATGTATCACTAGTCACTTTAAACAATGCCACTTTATATAATGTTACATACCCTACATTACTTATCTCATATGTATATACTGTACTCTATACCATCTACTGCATCTTGCCTATGCCGCACGGCCATTGCTCATCCATATATATTTATATGTAAATATTCTTATTCATTCCTAGGTAGTTTTTGTGAAATTGTTACATTACTTGTTAGATATTACTGCACGGTCGGAACAGGAAGCACAAGCATTTCGCTACACTCGCATTAACATCTGCTAACAATGTGTAAGTGATCAATAAAATTTGATTTGATTGGATTTACTGTATATTCTCAGAATCACAAAACGTGTGATATTTACATCAAGCAAGTAAGTGAGGTGTTAAGGTAATGGTGTAGTTGGGGGTATCTAAATAGAAGGTGATCATATCTTCAAAGTCATGCTCTCTTTTGGTTGGAGGAGAAGAAGTAATTATCAGTATTTTCTCCGGCCTGGAGGGGAACCTCTCCTCCGACTGCTGCATATTCATGATCCTGTCCTCTTTTGTTGGGACGACTAAAAGAGGAAAATTCTGATTACAGCTCTGGGAGTTCAGCCCTGTTCATCTATCCCAGTCCCTGTTTAGAGGTACACTGGCAGTTCACTGGTGTCGTGTCTTTGGCTATGCTGGATTAAGTGATATGACATGCTATTCTATAAAATAATTTCTCTGTAATTAATATTACCTGATTAAACAAATCATGTAAATGTAATTAACCAGAAAGTCGGGGCACCACGAAATAATGTTTATAGAGCTGTTATCTTCCGAATAAACTCTTAAAGACCTGGTAATCTTTTACATCAATAGCAGTCAATATTCAATCGTCACGTTGTTTCAGTCTCATCTGAACATCGTAGAATTCTTCACGAACCGTGGCTAACAAGTTGAATCAGCAATTCAATCTTTGGTTTAATTATTTATTTACTAAATACCTAAATAATCACACAGAATTACATAAACACAGAATGGATCATACATTGATTACTAATTATGTCCTACAAGAAAACGTCCCTGGGGGACGGAACCTGTATGACGGCTGGTTACACAAAGAGAGTGGGTTGGGCTTGAATGAAAGTGCGGGAAGACTGAGTAACAAAGGGAGAAGCTATGCTATCGTAAATACAGAATCTTATGCATTTTAAATTATCGCCCATTTTGAAAATGAAAATGCAATAAATATTTACTCTGAGCTACGCTTCGGTAGGTTGGTCGTAGATGCTGGCCGTGTTGCCCAACAGAGATCTTCCTTGTCCTTTGGAGAGTGTCTCTGGTGGTAAACTGGATACTTGGTAGTATCGTGTTGTTTTTTCGAACAGTTCCTTTGTTCGTCCTTTCCTAGCTCATGTTTACAGTGGCTAGGAGGTATCACTTCTGGAGTGAATAAGAGTTCAAAGTTCATACCAAGTTGCCATGCTTTATGCTCATGCTATATTCTGGCTGGTATAGTAGAAATTCACCCTTCCGGCTTGCAGGTCATCACCTTCACATTGAAATTCGATGCTAATTTCGTTAGGTTCTTGCTGATGTTGGCTTAGTTCTGTATGTGGTCTTTGTCCTTCTAACATAGGGCTCTCACCCTAATGTACCCGGAACACCTTATTATCTGAACACTTTCAACATAGGACTGTCGCCCTAATGTCATCGGAACAGAAAGTTATATTTTCGTAAAGGGCTTATATAGTGGTGAGAGAGAAGGGTGCGTTTCATAGTTTATAACCAATGTCTTTTCACAGGGACAGGCCACTGAGTGAGCAGAGCTTTAACCTTATGAAAACCCAATTCTCTCATTTGGAAGCTAAAATTACATTTAATCTTTTCACAAATCTTTTCATATTTAAACATTTAAATTGCACAACAAATACATGTGAATCTGATGCCTATAATGTGTAGACTTTCCAAGACACAGTTTATGTCATCCTATCATTAATAAGAATGTCTCAGATGACAACCGAACTGACATCATATTCATTAAGTACCAACACATATTTTCAACTGGTTGGATTACCGAAATGTGGTTCCTTTCCCCCCACCTTTTGCTGTTCGCAGACTCTATATGTTTAACAAAGGCTTTTCAAGAGTATTTCTGTAGAGTCAAGCGAGAGAGGGAAGGGAGAATGGTATTTATGGGGGGTCATAAACCTACCCCCAGGCCAACGTCATGACACTGGTAATTATTCAATCATCTCAAATCAAATCAAATATTTATTGACACATGCTTTGTAAACAACAGATGAACTGCTTACTAAATGCCCTTCCCAACAATGAAGAATATAAGAAACAAATTAATGATAATAATAGAAAAAAATAGTAACAGGAGGAATAAATACACAAAGAGCAATGATAGCTTGGCAAAATGTGCAGGGGTGCGAGGAAATGTAGGTATGTCCAGAGCATTTGGAATTTATTCAGACTAGAGGTAGACCGATTAATCGGAATGGCCGATTAATTAGATGTTGATTTCAAGTTTTCATAACAATCGGTAATCGGCATTTTTGGACACCGATTATGGCTGATTACATTGCACTCCACTAGGAGACTGCGTGGCAGGCTGACTACTTGTTATGCGAGTGCAGCAAGGAGCCAAGGTAAGGTGCTAGCTAGCATTTAATTTATCTTATAAAAAACAATCAATCTTTACAACACATGAAACACAGTGCCTGTTAATTTATCATTGAATCACAGCCTACTTCGCCAAACGGGTGATTTAACAAGCGCATTCGCAAAAAAAGCACTGTCGTTGCACCAATGTACCTAACCATAAACATCAATGCATTTCTTAAAATCAATACACAAGTATATATTTTTTAAACCTGCATATTTAGTTAATATTGCCTGCTAACATGAATTTCTTTTAACTAGGGAAATTGTCACTTCTCTTGCGTTCTGTGCAAGCAGAGTCAGGGTATATGCAGCCGTTTGGGCCGCCTGGCTCGTTGGGAACTGTGTGAAGACCATTTCTTCCTAACAAAGACCGTAATTAATTTGCCACAATTGTACATAATTATGACATAACATTGAAGGTTGTGCAATGTAACAGCAATATTTAGACTTAGGGATGCCATTCGTTAGATAAAATACAGAACAGAACAGTATTTCACTGAAAGAATAAACGTTTTGTTTTCAAAATGATAGTTTCCGGATTTGACAATATTAATGACCTAAGGCTCATATTTCGGTGTGTTATTAAATTATAATTAAGTCTATGAATTGATAGAGCAGTCTGACTGAGCGGTGGTAGGCAGCAGCAGGCTCGTAAGCATTCATTCAAACAGCACATTCCTGCATTTGCCAGCAGCTCTTCGCTGTGCTTCAAGCATTGCGCTGTTTATGACTTCAAGCCTATCAACTCCCGAGATTAGGCTGGCAATACTAAAGCAACTATTAGAACATTCAATAGTCAAAGGTATATGAAATACAAATGGTATAGAGCGAAATAGTCCTATAATAACTACAACCTAAAACTTCTTACCCGGGAACATTGAAGACTCATTTTAAAAGGAACCACCAGCTTTCATATGTTCTGATCAAGGAACTTAAACACATTTTTTTACATGGCACATATTGCACTTTTACTTTCTTCTACAACACTTTGTTTTTGCATTATTTAAACCAAATTGAACATGTTTCATTATTTATTTGAGACTAAATGTATTTTATTGATGTATTATATTAAGTTAAAATAAGTGTTCATTCAGTAGCGTTGTAATTGTCATTATTACTTATAATTATTATTATTATCAACCCAAGATGGCATATTAGTCAGACATCCTTTGTCCTCGTCTTGTTGTGTCCCGTGTGTATATATATATATATATATTTACATCTTTTCCTTGCATATCTTTATACATTTTTTTCAAAAAATCTCAACTTCAAAACACTCTCCTGCAACCCGCCTTGCCAATAATATATATATATATATATATATATATATATATATATATTATTCACCTCAAATCTGAAATCCACAATAGAAGCCAGAAGCTAGCCACAAATCCACAATAGTAGTCAGAAGCTAGCCAGTTTACTGGCTAACGTTAGTATTCAGTTAACCACGGTTGGTGGTCATCAGCTATCCTTTGGCTCGAAAAGCTATCGCCAGTTTTGTACAACACGACTCAGACCAGAGCATGGACCTATTTTCTCTCCATATCCCTGATTTCTACCGCAAGCTCTGGACATTTACACCTGGATCTTGCAGCTAGCTAGCTTCTATCCGAGTGACTGGCTTACGTCGGTCACGGACGTCGGTCCATCAGCCACTCCTGGGCTACTATCACCTATCCGGACCCGTTTTACTGCCGACGCGGAGCCCCACAGGGCCTTTACGACTGGACTACCAACGTTATCTGCCTGAGGGAGTTATCCAACTGGCACCTCCGTCGCGACGTTAACTGAACTCCCATCTGCGGTCCGGCTAATCGTTAGCTGTCTTATCGGCTGCTATCTGAATAGGTCTTTCGGACAATTTTCTTGGGTCACTATAACTATTTTGCCAATTGGATTGGTCCCCTCTACCACACGGAACCCCACTAATCTACATACGGAAACTCACGAGGTGGCTAAAAACAGACCTCCATCCTCTGCTAGCTTGCTACCCATGGCCCGGCTAGCTGTCTGAATCGCCGTGACCCCAACCAACCTCACTACTCACTGGACCCTTATGATCACTTGGCTAAGCATGCCTCTCATTAATGTCAATATGCCTTGTCCATTCCTGTTCTAGTTAGTGTTTATTGGCTTAATTCACTGTAGAGCCTCTAGCCCTGCTCATTATACCTTATCCAACCCTTTCAGTTCCACCACCCACACATGCGATGACATCACCTGGTTTCAATGATGTTTCTAGAGACAATATCTCTCTCATAATCACTCAATGCCTAGGTTTACCTCCACTGTATTCACATCCTACCATTCCTTGGTCTGTACATTATACCTTGAAGCTATTTTATCGCCCCCAGAAACCTCCTTTTACTCTCTGTTCCAGACGTCCTAGACGACAAATTCTCATAGCTTGTAGCCATACCCTTATCCTACACCTCCTCTGTTCCTCTGGTGATGTAGAGGTGAATCCAGGCCCTGCAGTGCTGTTACTGTAATTTCATTCATTGAATTCCCTTAATCTATTTTATGAGAATTTGTAAGATTCTTGTTTGCATAAAATAGACGGAGACCAGTCTTATCAATAATAGGTAACATAATTTATTCTCGGAGCGCGCTGCCACGTTAACACGAGCAACAGTTTATAGACAATAACATGACGTCATTTCATTGCTTCTAAAATGAATCTCCTCCTCCAGACCGGGACAAAGGGAACTTTAAAAGTTCATTCAAAGTTCATTCTGACCCCCTAGCACATACACAGGACACACAACAAAACTTAATTAACTTTTGACTCCTCACCATTATCGATCACCACTTAGCTGACAGTTCTTGTCATGTATTGTCATGTTGTGTCTTTCTGTCCTTTCCTTTCACCCTGTCTCCCTCTGCTGGTCGTATTAGGTTACCTTTTCTCCCCCGCTTTCCCCCAGCTGTTCCTTGTCTCCTCTTGACTACCTCGTCACCCCTCTCCCACCTGTTCCCCTTTTCCCTCTGATTAGTCCCCTATATCTCTCTCTGTTTTTGTTCCTGTCCTTGTCGGATTCTTGTTTGTTGTGTTTCATGCCTGAGCCAGACTATCGTCATGTTTGCTGTAACCTTGTCCTGTCCTGTCGGAATCTGCCGGTCTATCTGAGCCTACCTATGTTTGGTTATTAAAGAAGCTCTGTTTAAGTTAGTTCGCTTTTGGGTCCTCATTCACTCCCCGTAACAGAAGAATCCGACCAAGAATGGACCCAGCGACTCCGGATCCTCTCCACTCAGCCGTCGAGATCCAGGGAGCGATGCTAGGCAGACACGAGCAGGAATTGTCTGCTGCTCGACATGCCGTTGAGACCCTGGCCACCCAAGTCTCCAACCTCACAGAACAGGTTCACCATCTCCGCCTCGATCCACCGGCCACTTCCAGGGCTTTCGAATCTCCGGAGCCCAGAATCAATAACCCGCCGTGTTACTCTGGGGAGCCCACTGAATGCCGCTCGTTCCTCACCCAGTGTGATATTGTGTTTTCTCTCCAGCCCAACACTTACTCCAGGAGCACTGCTCGTGTCGCCTACGTCATATCTCTCCTTATTGGACGGGCTCGTGAGTGGGGCACGGCAATCTGGGAGGCAAGGGCTGAGTGTACTAACCAGTATCAGGACTTTAAGGAGGAGATGATACAGGTTTTTGATCTATCTGTTTTTGGGGAGGAGGCTTCCAGGGCCCTGTCTTCCCTATGTCAAGGTAATCGATCCATAACAGACTACTCTATTGAGTTTCGCACTCTTGCTGCCTCCAGTGGCTGGAACGAGCCGGCTTTGCTCGCTCGTTTTCTGGAGGGTCTCCGCGCAGAGGTAAAGGATGAGATTCTCTCCCGGGAGGTCCCTGCCAGCGTGGATTCCTTGATTGAACTCGCTATTCGCATTGAGCGACGGGTTGATCTTCGTCACCGAGCTCGTGGAAAGGAGCTCGCGTTCTCCGTTGCCCCCCTCTCCGCATCACTACCATCTTCCTCTGCCGGCTCGGGAGCTGAGCCTATGCAGCTGGGAGGTATCCGCATCTCGACTAAGGAGAGGGAACGGAGAATCACCAACCGCCTCTGTCTCTATTGCGGTTCTGCTGGTCATTTTGTCACTTCATGTCCAGTAAAAGCCAGAGCTCATCAGTAAGCGGAGGGCTACTGGTGAGCGCTACTACTCCTGTCTCTCCTTCAAGATCCTGCACTACCTTGTCGGTCCATCTACGCTGGACCGGTTCGTCAGCTTCCTGCAGTACCTTAATAGACTCTGGGGCGGAGGGCTGTTTTATGGACGAGACCTGGGCTCGGGAACATGACATTCCTCTCAGACAGTTAAGGGAGTCCACGGCCTTGTTCGCCCTGGATGGTAGTCCTCTCCCCAGGATTCAGCGTGAGACGCTACCTTTAACCCTCACTGTTTCTGGTAATCATAGCGAAACCATTTCTTTTTTGATTTTTCGTTCACCTTTTACACCTGTTGTTTTGGGCCATCCCTGGCTAGTTTGTCATAATCCTTCCATTAATTGGTCTAGTAATTCTATCCTCTCCTGGAACGTCTCTTGTCATGTGAAATGTTTAATGTCTGCTATCCCTCCTGTTTCCTCTGTCTCTTCTTCACAGGAGGAGCCTGGTGATTTGACAGGGGTGCCGGAGGAATATCACGATCTGCGCACGGTGTTCAGTCGGTCCAGGGCCACCTCTCTTCCTCCACACCGGTCGTATGATTGTTGTATTGATCTCCTTCCGGGAACCACTCCCCCCCGGGGTAGACTATACTCTCTGTCGGCTCCCGAACGTAAGGCTCTCGAGGATTATTTGTCTGTAGCTCTTGACGCCGGTACCATAGTCCCCTCCTCCTCTCCCGCCGGAGCGGGGTTTTTTTTTTGTCAAGAAGAAGGACGGGTCTCTGCGCCCCTGCATAGATTATCGAGGGCTGAATGACATAACAGTTAAGAATCGTTATCCGCTTCCTCTTATGTCTTCAGCCTTCGAGATCCTGCAGGGAGCCAGGTTTTTCACTAAGTTGGACCTTCGTAACGCTTACCATCTCGTGCGCATCAGGGAGGGGGACGAGTGGAAGACGGCGTTTAACACTCCGTTAGGGCACTTTGAATACCGGGTTCTTCCTTTCGGCCTCGCTAACGCTCCAGCTGTCTTTCAGGCATTAGTCAATGATGTCCTGAGAGACATGCTGAACATCTTTGTTTTCGTTTACCTTGACGATATCCTGATTTTTTCACCGTCACTCCAGATTCATGTTCAGCACGTTCGACGTGTCCTCCAGCGCCTTTTAGAGAATTGTCTTTTTGTGAAGGCTGAGAAGTGCACTTTTCATGCCTCCTCCGTCACATTTCTCGGTTCTGTTATTTCCGCTGAAGGCATTAAGATGGATCCCGCTAAGGTCCAAGCTGTCATTGATTGGCCCGCCCCTAAGTCACGCGTCGAGCTGCAGCGCTTTCTCGGCTTCGCGAACTTCTATCGTCGTTTCATCCGTAATTTCGGTCAGGTGGCAGCTCCTCTCACAGCCCTTACTTCTGTCAAGACGTGCTTTAAGTGGTCCGTTTCCGCCCAGGGAGCTTTTGATCTCCTCAAGAATCGTTTTACATCCGCTCCTATCCTTGTTACACCTGACGTCTCTAGACAGTTCGTTGTCGAGGTTGACGCGTCAGAGGTGGGCGTGGGAGCCATTCTTTCTCAGCGCTCCCTCTCTGACGACAAGGTCCACCCATGCGCGTATTTTTCTCATCGCCTGTCGCCGTCGGAACGTAACTATGATGTGGGAAACCGCGAACTGCTCGCCATCCGGTTAGCCCTAGGCGAATGGCGACAGTGGTTGGAGGGGGCGACCGTTCCTTTTGTCGTTTGGACTGACCATAGGAACCTTGAGTACATCCGTTCTGCCAAACGACTTAATGCGCGTCAGGCGCGTTGGGCGCTGTTTTTCGCTCGTTTCGAGTTCGTGATTTCTTATCGTCCGGGCTCTAAGAACACCAAGCCTGATGCTTTATCTCGTCTCTTCAGTTCTTCAGTAGCCTCCACTGACCCCGAGGGGATTCTCCCTGAGGGGCGTGTTGTCGGGTTGACTGTCTGGGGAATTGAGAGGCAGGTAAAGCAAGCGCTCACTCACACTCCGTCGCCGCGCGCTTGTCCTAGGAACCTTCTTTTCGTTCCCGTTCCTACTCGTCTGGCCGTTCTTCAGTGGGCTCACTCTGCCAAGTTAGCCGGCCACCCTGGCGTTCGGGGTACGCTTGCTTCCATTCGCCAGCGTTTTTGGTGGCCCACCCGGGAGCATGACACGCGTCGTTTCGTGGCTGCTTGTTCGGTCTGCGCGCAGACTAAGTCCGGTAACTCCCCTCCTGCCGGCCGTCTCAGGCCGCTTCCCATTCCCTCTCGACCGTGGTCTCACATCGCCTTAGATTTTGTCACCGGACTGCCTTCGTCAGCGGGGAAGACTGTTATTCTTACGGTTGTCGATAGGTTCTCTAAGGCGGCTCATTTCATTCCCCTTGCTAAGCTTCCTTCTGCTAAAGAGACGGCACAAATCATCATCGAGAATGTTTTCAGAATTCATGGCCTTCCGTCAGACGTCGTTTCGGACAGAGGTCCGCAATTCACGTCTCAATTTTGGAGGGAGTTTTGCCGTTTGATTGGGGCTTCCGTCAGTCTCTCTTCCGGCTTTCACCCCCAGTCTAACGGTCAAGCAGAACGGGCCAATCAGACTATTGGTCGCATCTTACGCAGTCTTTCTTTTCGCAACCCTGCGTCTTGGTCAGAACAGCTCCCCTGGGCAGAATACGCCCACAACTCGCTTCCTTCGTCTGCGACCGGGCTATCTCCTTTTCAGAGTAGCCTCGGGTACCAGCCTCCGCTGTTCTCATCTCAGTTCGCCGAGTCCAGCGTCCCCTCCGCTCAGGCTTTTGTCCAACGTTGCGAGCGCACCTGGAAGAGGGTCAGGTCTGCACTTTGCCGTTATAGGACGCAGACTGTGAGGGCTGCTAATAAGCGTAGAACTAAGAGTCCTAGATATTGTCGCGGTCAGAGAGTTTGGCTCTCCACTCAGAACCTTCCCCTTAAGACGGCTTCTCGCAAGTTGACCCCGCGGTTCATTGGTCCGTTCCGTATTTCTCGGGTCATTAATCCTGTCGCAGTTCGACTTCTTCTTCCGCGATACCTTCGTCGCGTCCACCCGGTCTTCCATGTCTCCTGTATTAAGCCCGTTCTTCGCGCCCCCGCTCGTCTCCCCCCCCCCCCCCATCCTTGTCGAGGGCGCACCCATCTACAGGGTCCGCAGGATCTTGGACATGCGTCCTCGGGGCCGTGGTCACCAGTACCTCGTTGATTGGGAGGGGTACGGTCCTGAGGAGAGGAGTTGGGTTCCCTCTCGAGACGTGCTGGACCGTGCGCTGATCGAGGATTTCCTCCGTTGCCGCCAGGTTTCCTCCTCGAGTGCGCCAGGAGGCGCTCGGTGAGTGGGGGGGTACTGTCATGTATTGTCATGTTGTGTCTTTCTGTCCTTTCCTTTCACCCTGTCTCCCTCTGCTGGTCGTATTAGGTTACCTTTTCTCCCCCGCTTTCCCCCAGCTGTTCCTTGTCTCCTCTTGACTACCTCGTCACCCCTTCTCCCACCTGTTCCCCTTTTCCCTCTGATTAGTCCCCTATATCTCTCTCTGTTTTTGTTCCTGTCCTTGTCGGATTCTTGTTTGTTGTGTTTCATGCCTGAGCCAGACTATCGTCATGTTTGCTGTAACCTTGTCCTGTCCTGTCGGAATCTGCCGGTCTATCTGAGCCTACCTATGTTTGGTTATTAAAGAAGCTCTGTTTAAGTTAGTTCGCTTTTGGGTCCTCATTCACTCACCGTAACAGTTCTAATTAACAGAACCTAGGAATGCACTCCCTGCCTTATCTAAAACACCCCTGAGCTCAGTTTCGTCGGTTCAACCATAGGTTAACTACCTTATCGTTTACTTAATCCACAAACCATTCCTTTCTTCCTAGTTGTCACACAATCCCTTCTTATGAACTTATATTGTTAATCAGATATAATAAAACAGAGTATAAGTTTACTTAGTTACAGTTCCATTTAAAATGATTTGTTCAGTCATTTAATCATAATTTTCCTAACAAGTGCCTAGCTCCACTCCTATTCCCAGGCGCTTTCATTTGATGACTTCTGTAACCGTAATAGCCTTGGTTTCATACATGTTAACATTAGAAGCCTCTTCCTAAATTTGTTTTATTCAATGCTTCTGCCAACCCGGATGTTCTAGCCGTGTCTAAATCCTGGCTTAGAAAGACCACCAAAAACTCTGAAATCTCAATCCCTAACTATAACATTTTCAGACAAGATAGAACGGCCAAAGGGGGCGGTGTTGCAATCTTCTGCAGAGATATTCTGCAGAGTTCTGTCCTACTATCCAGGTCTGTACCCAAACAATTTGAACTTCTACTTTTAAAAATCCAACTCTCTAAAAACAAGTCTCTCACCGTTGCCGCCTGCTATAGACCACCTTCTGCTCCCAGATGTGCTCTGGACACCATATGTGAATTGATTTCCCCCCATCTATCTCCATAGCTCGTGCTGCTAGGTGACCTAAACTGGAACATGCTTAACACCCCAGCCATCCTACAATCTAAGCTTGATGCCCTCTCACACAAATTATCAATGAACCTACCAGGTACCACCCCAAAGCCGTTAACACGGGCACCCTCATAGATATCATACTAACCAACTTGCCCTCCAAATACACCTCTGCTGTTTTCAAACAAGATCTCAGCGATCACTGCCTCATTGCTTGCATCCGTAATTTGTCAACGGTCAAACGACCTCCACTCATCACTGTCAAACGCTTCCTGAAACACTTCAGCGAGCAGGCCTTTCTAATCGACCTGGCCCGGGTATCCTGGAAGGATATTGACCTCACCCCGTCAGTAGAGGATGCCTGGTTATTTTTTTTAAATGCCTTCCTCACCATATTAACCTTTTGTAACTAGGGGGCAGTATTTTCATTTTTGGATAAAAAACGTTCCCGTTTTAAACAAGATATTTTGTAACGAAAAGATGCTCGACTATGCATATAATTGACAGCTTTGGATAGAAAACACTTTGACACTACCAATCCCTGTAGCGGGATAATTTCCGTCTGCAACCGCTGAATAGCATAGCGCAACAGTCAAATAATATTACTAGAAAATATTCATATTCATGAAATCACAAGTGCAATATTTTGAAACACAGCTTAGCCTTTTGTTAATCACCCCGTCGTCTCAGATTTTGAAATGATGCTTTACAGCGAAAGCAATCCAAGCGTTTGTGTAAGTTTATCGATAACCTAGCATAGCATTATGTACACTTAGTATCAGGAAGCTTGGTCACAAAAATCAGAAAAGCAATCAAATGAACTTCTTTGCTTTGGTTCCGTCCAGCCCCTTTTCCCCATATTACCGTGTAAAGGAATAAAGTCCTTGTAAACGGTACCACATTCTGTCTGTTGTCATTCTTACTCGCACCTACAGTCCATACCTTTTTCACTTCACAGAGAGTTTAGTTGTAGCAGGGTGTTGCGTTCCCTCTTCATAGAGGCGTGCGTAACATAATGGGGGCTCATCCGGGATCTTTGCATTAAACCCACCGGACCCTGCTGCTCTGAGCTCTGTGGTTAGTGATTGAGGTGTGATGGTAGGTTGTGAGTTTGGATGACTTGTTTAGTTAGTGTGTTCAGGAGACTGCATTGTATAAGATGGCTGCATCAGCCATCTCCAAGTTTTTTGAAGCGCCCTCTATTGATTGTTTGGGTAGGTTTCGTAAAGTAGACCTTATAGCTATAGCTGACCATTATGGATTTGTTTTCCCTGAGAAAGCCCTAAAGGCTGAGCTTTTGTTGCTAGTCAGGGAGGGTTTAGTGAGAGAACGGATTCTCTCATTGCAAGGAGAGGAGACTGGTAGACCTTCTGATGCCAAGTCGGAGGACAGGGCGGAGGAAGTGGTTCCTCGTACCCCCTTTACATTGCCCCGATTCGATCCTTTATCTTCTGCTTCGGGTCGTTCAGATGGAACTGCTAGGCTGAAGGTGAGGCTGGCTCGGTTAGAAATGGAGCAAAAAGATAAAGAGAGACAGATTAATTTTGAACTTGAAATTAGGAGAATAGAAGCTGACAAGGAGGTGAGGATCCGACAACTGGAGCTAGACGCTGGCTCCAATGCGACTCCACAAGCTGCTCGTCATCAAACCCACTTCGATGTGAGTAAAAACATAGCTTTAATCCCTCCATTCCGAGAGTCGGAAGTTGATTCTTATTTCTCTGCGTTTGAGCGTGTAGCCGCTGCGCTGCATTGGCCACTCGAGGTTTGGCCGCTCCTGTTACAATGTAAATTGTCTGGGAAAGCCCAGGAAGTAGTAGCTGCTCTCTCCCTGGAAGACAGTTTACACTACGATACAGTTAAAACTACCGTGTTGCGGGCTTATGAGTTGGTGCCTGAAGCTTATAGACAGTGCTTCAGGAACCACAAAAAAACATCTCACCGTACATTTGTTGAATTTGCTAGGGACAAAGAGTCTCTGTTTAGTCGCTGGTGTTCAGCCAGCAAAGCTAACACCTTTGCTGATATTCAGGAGTTGATGCTGTTGGAGGACTTTAAAGGCAACCTCCCAGATAGAATTGTAGTTCATTTAAATGAACAGAAAGTGGTTACATTAGCCCAAGCAGCAGTGTTGGCAGATGAGTATGCTTTGACACACAAGACTGTCTTTGGTGCACCACGTTTTGAAGGCCGGACGATTATGTCATCAGTGCCTCGTTCAGGTCGCTTTTCCTCTGACAACCCTAAGCCTTTTCATGAAATCCGTGAATGTTTTTACTGTCACCAAAAGGGTCACGTGATTGCGGACTGCCCAGTTTTGAAAAATAAACCGAAACAGTCCCAGTCACAAAAATTAAAAGTTTGGGTTTAGTCAAGTCTTTGGCTCGTCCATTGGATCGAGTTGTTGATTCAGCATTTGAGAAACCGGATCCTGTCTATGCTCCGTTTATCTCTGCCGGTTATGTTTCCTTAACAGGAGAACAAGCTGATCAAAAGCCTATCCAAATCCTACGAGACACTGGGGCGGTGCAGTCAGTAATCATTACTGATGCTTTACCCTGGTCTCCTGAAACATATTGTGGCTCACATGTCATATTACAGGGGATAGAGACAAAAACCGTACCTGTACCATTACACTGGGTCCACTTAGTGTCAGACTTGGTATCAGGACGTTTCCGTGTTGGTGTAGTATCTACACTGCCAGTAAAAGGAGTCAAATTGCTACTAGGGAATGATATTGCTGGTGGTAATGTCATTCCTGTGTTAGAGGTAGTAGACAATCCAGAAATCAGAACTACAGATGAGAAATTGGTTCAAGCATTTCCACATGTTTTTCCTGCTTGTGTGTTAACGAGGGCACAATCTCGCAAGCTAGAAGATGTGGTGGATTTGGCTAGTTAAATTTTTGAGAATGTTGAGGTAGAAGACAATGCACCGAGTATGCCTTCTGCAATGCCGACAGTTTTTACCCCCGTAAAAACTAAGGCAGGGGAAAACGAAATTGTGCCCCAATTACATGACATTCTTTTGTCTGTCACCCCTGAGAAGGTGATTGAATGTCAAAAAGAAGACACCAGTCTTCGCAAGTGTTTTGCTTCGGTAATTTCCATTGAGGAAGCTAAAACTAGAGAGACCGCCTACTTTATGGAAGCAGGAGTTTTGATGCGTAAATGGGCATCTCATGACACCATTAATGACTGGAGTGAAGTGTGTCAAGTGGTTGTTCCTACACTGTTCCGACAGCAGGTGCTGTCACTAGCCCATGACCAGGCGTGGTCTGGACACTTGGGGATCACAAAGACTTATAACCGGGTCCTTCGTCATTTCTTCTGGCCAGGTTTGAAGTCTGACGTGGTCCAATTTTGTAAAACATGTCACATATGTCAACTCACTGGGAAAGTGAATCAAACAGTTCCACGAGCGCCACTCTGCCCGATTCCTGTGGTGGGGGAACCGTTTGAAAGAGTGATAATTGATTGTGTAGGTCAATTGCCGAAAACCAGGTCAGGTAACCAGTTCCTACTAACAATAATGTGCAGTGCTACTCGATACCCAGAGGCTATTCCTCTCCGTACTATAACGGCTAAGACTGTGGTGAGGGCACTAGTGAAGTTCTTCTCTACGTTTGGACTCCCTAAAGTAATCCAAACTGATCAGGGATCCAACTTCATGTCTAAACTGTTTTCAAATGTGTTAAAGACATTGTATATTTCCCATCAGGTCTCTAGTCCGTATCATCCAGAGAGTCAAGGGGCTCTAGAACGCTGGCATCAGACGCTGAAGGCAATGCTACACAAGTATTGTATGGATACCAGTACTGATTGGGATGAGGGGGTGCCCTTTGTCCTATTTGCTATAAGGGAAACGATACAAGAGTCCTTAGGGTTCAGCCCTGCTGACCTTGTGTTTGGACACACCCCACGGGGTCCGCTGAAAGTTTTGAAGGAGCATATCTTATCTCCTACACCCAGTCGCACATCCATCTTGAAACAAATGTACAACCAGAACCGCAGCCTTATGCGGTGGGCTCTGATTGTACAAGGATATAATGTACAGATCGCTTATGTGAAGGGCTCGGCGAATGTGGTTGCTGACGCTCTATTACGGGTTTACTAACTGGGGATGCGTTGGCTATTGTTATTGCAAAACTAGGTTTGCAATTTTTGTGGTGGGTGTGTTACGTTCCCCAGTTTATGTGTTGTAGTTTGTGTATTTGCATGTGTTTATTTCAGGAAATGGCTTCCTGAAATCCCTCAAGCAGCTGATTGGTCGACTCCAGGGCTAATTGGAGAGCTGACCCCGCCCCCTCGTCAAGACACAGCTGTCTCCAGTTACACATTCATTCTGAAGCTATATAAAAGCCAGTGTTCTGTTCAGGAGAGAGATTTTTGCTGGGAGGTCATTGCATAGGGGATTTGCAAGAGATTTGCTGGGAGGTCATTGCAGAGCGATTGATTGTGATAGAGAGATTTTGGAGGTAGGGATTACTGAGAGAGATTTGCTGGGAGGTCATTGCAAAGCGATTGTTTGTGATAGAGATTTTGCTGAGGTCATTGCAGAGAGATTGTTTGTGATAGAGAGATTTGCTTGGAGGTCATTGCAGAGAGATTTTGCTAGAGGTTGATTTTGATGGGAGTTCATTGCTGGGAAGTTGGTATGTTTTGTGAGTTTGTTGCTCAGATAGAGCTTATTTGATGTACTTTGTTTCTTAGTTTGTTTGTGAAATTGTTTAATATTCTGTTTCATTTGTTCCCAGTGGGAAAGGGGAAGGCACCTTGGGAGTGCTTAGGCAAGAGGCCCGCGGGCATACATATACCCGTAGTATATTCACTGTCTAGGCACACTAGGTAAGACCTGGGCGGACCACCCCCTGTATTTTGGTTAGGGCACCAGGTGGTGCTAAATTAGGTAAAAGTGGTTAGGCAGGTAAGATAAGGAGAGGGGGGGCTTTGAGATTTACTTTCTTTGCTTTGGTTCCGTCCAGCCCCTTTTCCCCATATTACCGTGTAAAGGAATAAAGTCCTTGTAAACGGTACCACATTCTGTCTGTTGTCATTCTTACTCGCACCTACAGTCCATACCTTTTTCACTTCACAGAGAGTTTAGTTATAGCAGGGTGTTGCGTTTCCTCTTCATAGATGCGTGCGTAACACTTACCTTTGATGATCTTCAGATGTTTTCACTCACGAGACCCCCAGTTACACAGCAAATGTTCCTTTTGGTCCATAAAGATTATTTTTATACCCAAAATATCAACGTTTGTTTGTCACGTTATGTTCAGAAATCCACAGGAAAGAGCGGTCACGACAACGCAGACGGAAATTCCAAATAGTCTTCATAATGTCCACAGAAACATGTCAAACATTTTATTATAGTCATTCCTCAGGTAGTTTTTAAAATATATATTCGATAATATATCAACTGAGTGTGTAGCTTTTTCGATACCAGCGGGAGGAACAATGGCCGGTTTACTCAGTTCTGTTATACCCATAGCCAATATTTTTACAGTTTTGGAAACTTTAGAGTGTTTTCTATCCTAATCTGTAAATTATATGCATATTCTAGCACCTGGTCATGATAAAATAGGCCGTTTACTTTAGGAACGTTATTTTTCCAAACATAAAAATAGTGCCCCCTAGCTTTAAATAAGCATGCCCCATTCAAGAAATGTAGAACCAGGAACAGATATAGCCCTTGGTTCTCTCCAGACCTGACTGCCCTTAACCAACACAAAAACATCCTATGGCCTTCTGCATTAGCATCGAACAGCCCCCGTGATATGCAACTTTTCAGGGAATTTAGAAAAAAATATACACAGGTAGTTAGAAAAGCCAAGGCTAGCTTTTTCAAGCAGAAATTTGCATCCTGCAACACAAAGTCAAAAAAGTTCTGGGACACTGTAAAGTCCATGGAGAATAAGAAAACCTTCTCCCAGCTGCCCACTGAACTGAGGATAGGAAACTCTGTCACCACCGATAAATCCACTATAATTGAAGACTTCAATAAGCATTTTTCTACGGCTGGCCATGCTTTCCACCTGGCTACCCCTATCCTGGTCAACTGCACTGTACCCCCCACAGCAACTCACCCAAGCCTTCCCCATTTCTCCTTCTCCCAAATCCAGTCAGCTGATGTTCTGAAAGAGCTGCAAAATCTGTACCCCTACAAATCAGCTGGGCTAGACAATCTGGACCCTTTCTTTCTAAAATGATCTGCCGAAATTGTTGCAAACCCTATTACTAGTCTGTTCAACCTCTCTTTCATGTCGTCTGAGATTCCCAAAGATTGGAAAGCAGCTGCGGGGGGACACTCTAGACCCAAACTGCTACCTAAATCTATCCTACCCTGCCTTTCTAAGGTCTTCGAAAGCCAAGTCAACAAACAGATTACAAACTTTTTTGAATCCCACCGCACCTTCTCCGCTATGCAATCTGGTTTCAGAGCTGGTCATGGGTGCACCTCAGCCACGCTCAAGGTCCTAAATGATATCTTAACCACCAGCGATAAGAAACAATACTGTGCAGCCACATTCATTGACCTGGCCAAGGCTTTCAACTCTGTCAATCACCACATCCTCATCGGCAGACTCGATAGCCTTGGTTTCTCAAATGATTGCCTCGCCTGGTTCACCAACTTCTTCTCTGATAGAGTTCAGAGTGTCGAATCGGAGGGCCTGTTGTCCGGGCTTCTGGCAGTCTCTATGGGGGTGCCACAGGGTTCAATTCTTGGGCCGACTCTATTCTCTGTATACATCAATGATGTCACTCTTGCTGCTGGTCAGGAAGTCCAGGTTCCAGATGCAGAGGGAGGTGTTCAGTCCCAGGGACCTTGGCTTATTGATGAACTTGGAGGGCACTATGGTGTTGAATTCTGAGCTGTAGTCTATGAATAGTATTCTCACGTAGCTGTTTCTTTTGTCCAGGTTGGAAAGGGTAGTGTGGAATGTAATAGAGATTGTGTCATCTGTGGATCTGTTTGGGCGCTATGAGAATTGGAGTGGGTCCAGGGTTTCTGGGATGACGGTGTAGATGTGAGCCATGATGAGCCTTTCAAAGCATGTCATGGCTACAGCTGTGAGTGCTATGGGGTGGTAACCATTTAGATAAGTTATCTTGGCGTTCTTGGCCACAGGGACAACAGTGTTCTGCTTGAAACATGCAGGTATTACAGACTGGGTCAGGGAGAGGTTGAAAATGTTTGTGAAAGTACTCGCCAGTGCATGCATCCTGGTAATCCATCTGTCCCTGCTGCCTTGTGAATGTTTAATTTTACCCCTTTTTTTTCTCCCCAATTTCGTGGTATCCAATTGTTGTAGTAGCTACTATCTTGTCTCATCGCTACAACTTCCGTACGGGCTCGGGAGAGACGAAGGTTGAAAGTCATGCGTCCTCCGATACACAACCCAACCAAGCCGCACTGCTTCTTAACACAGCGCGCATCCAACCCGGAAGCCAGCTGCTCCAATGTGTCGGAGGAAACACCGTGCACCTGGCCACCATGGTTAGCCGCCTTGTGAATGTTAACCTGTAATGTCCTTACATCGGCTATGGCAAGCGTGATCACACAATCGCCAGGAACAGCTGGTGCTCTCATGCATGGTTCAGTGTTGCTTGCCTCGAAGCAAGCATAGCCCTCATTTAGCTTGTCTGGTAGGCTTGTGTCACTGGGCAGCTCTCGGCTGGGTTTCCTTTTTTAATCCATGACAGTTTGCAAGCCCTGCCATATCCGACAAGCTTCAGGGCCGGTGTAGTAGGATTCAATCTTAGGAGGGCGTAGCAGGTTTTCTTTTAAGCCTCTGTATTATTATTATTTTTTTACCTTTATTTAACTAGGCAAGTCAGTTAAGAACAAATTCTTATTTACAATGACAGTCTACCCCGGACAATGCTGGGCCAATTGTGCACCGCCCTATGGGACTCCCAATCATGGCCGGATGTGATAGAGCGTGGATTCGAACCAGGGACTGCTGTGACATTTCTTGCACTGAGATGCAGTGCCTTAGACTTCTGCACCACTCGGGAGCCAAGTGATCAGCTCCTTGAAAGCGGCCTTTAGCCCAGGATGGATGTTGCCTGTGGTCCATAGCTTCTGGTTGGGATATGTACATACTGACACTGTGGGGATGACTTTGTCAATGCACTTATTAATGAAGCTAGTGACTGATGTGGTAAACTCCTCAATGCCATTGGATGAATCGCCGGAACATATTCCAGTCTGTGCTAGCAAAACAGTCCTGAAGGATAGAAAGTGTTTTACTGGACCACTTACATATTGAGCTCGTCACTGGTACTTCCTGTTTGACTTTCTTCTTGTAAGCAGGAATCAGGAGAGGATACAGTTATGGTCAGATTTGCCAACTGGAGGGTGAGGGAGAGCTTTGCCTGCTTCTGTGTGTGTGGTTACAACCCCATTGGGGAAGGCTCATCAGTATTTGTTAGGCTTGAAAGGGAATCATAGACTGCTGGAAGCTTAATTAAAAATACAAAAATAATGCGTTTCTCTACAATAGAAGTTGATAACGATTCAACAGAACAGATGAACTGTAATGACATTTACTCTCATGGTTCACCAAAAATTGCTTTCTGAAAGTCACGCCCCTACTAAGCCAAGCTTCCAGTCTTCTGAGCTGTCCCGCTGGGTCATATATCAAATGAAACAGTTTCATCAAACCAACCTTGCTTTTTTTTCAAAAAACATCCTAAGTGGCCTAATGCCTGCAACTCAGCATTTGAGGCCTCCAAACAGCCCCCTACAGTTTGTGTTAAGTCCTCAAAATAAGGTCTAATGAAATACATATTGTATTGTTAAATAATTAAGTTTCAACAATAAACTATTCACTTAGGATCTTACCTAGGGAATCCATATAACTAAAAATGGATGAATACAACACCCATGTCTCTTTCACTAACACATTCTGTAATGGGTGGTAACTAAAATTCACTCGAAAGGCAAGGAACTCTGGGGAATATGCAAATAAAGCTTTACACTAAGCAGTGTGTTAATTCAACACTGTTCAGATTCTATAAAGTTGACACTTTCAATGTTAATTTTACACTTGAGGAATTCGACCAAACTGGAATTTTCTAAGCCAATAGGGGTAACAAGACTGAGGTGATCATCGTAGTAAAAACCTTAAAGGGATAGTTAGGGATTTTGGCAATTAAGCCCTTTGTCTACTTCCCCACAGTCAGATGAACTTGTGTATTCCATTTTTATGTCTCTGTTTTCAGTTTGAAAAAAGTTTCCAACTAGCGTTAGCGCAATAACTGGGAGTCTAAGGGTACAACTAGCATGTTAGCTGCTATGTCCCTGTAGACTCCCAGTCATTGCACTAACGCTAGTTAGTATTGGGTCTCAAAACTACCTCATACTTCCTTCATATTGGATGCATAGACATACAAATGGTATTGACAAGTTCATCTGACTCTGGTGAAGTTTGTAGATGAAGGGCATTAATTGCCAAAATCCCAAACTTTCCCTTTAATATATAGCTGATGATTCAACGTTACCATGAATGATGTTATTGGAGGTGCATGACAAACACTAAGGGAATATAACCATTCATACTACTTATTTTGTTTAACATACTATGCCTCGAGGCCATCTTCTTATACAGTAGGCTGTTAGATAATACATGTAGAAACAGGTCAGAAAACCTGTAATTATACAACCAAAATTATGATGTTCTTTATGATGATATACAGTGCCTTGCGAAAGTATTCGGCCCCCTTGAACTTTGCGACCTTTTGCCACATTTCAGGCTTCAAACATAAAGATATAAAACTGTATTTTTTTGTGAAGAATCAACAATAAGTGGGACACAATCATGAAGTGGAACGACATTTATTGGATATTTCAAACTTTTTTAACAAATCAAAAACTGAAAAATTGGGCGTGCAAAATTATTCAGCCCCTTTACTTTCAGTGCAGCAAACTCTCTCCAGAAGTTCAGTGAGGATCTCTGAATGATCCAATGTTGACCTAAATGACTAATGATGATAAATACAATCCACCTGTGTGTAATCAAGTCTCTGTATAAATGCACCTGCACTGTGATAGTCTCAGAGGTCCGTTAAAAGCGCAGAGAGCATCATGAAGAAAAAGGAACACACCAGGCAGGTCCGAGATACTGTTGTGAAGAAGTTTAAAGCCGGATTTGGATACAAAAAGATTTCCCAAGCTTTAAACATCCCAAGGAGCACTGTGCAAGCGATAATATTGAAATGGAAGGAGTATCAGACCACTGCAAATCTAGCAAGACCTGGCCGTCCCTCTAAACTTTCAGCTCATACAAGGAGAAGACTGATCAGAGATGCAGCCAAGAGGCCCATGATCACTCTGGATGAACTGCAGAGATCTACAGCTGGGGTGGGAGACTCTGTCCATAGGACAACAATCAGTCGTATATTGCACAAATCTGGCCTTTATGGAAGAGTGGCAAGAAGAAAGCCATTTCTTAAAGATATCCATAAAAAGTGTCGTTTAAAGTTTGCCACAAGCCACCTGGGAGACACACCAAACGTGGAAGAAGGTGCTCTGGTCAGATGAAACCAAAATTGAACTTTTTGGCAACAATGCAAAACGTTATGTTTGGCGTAAAAGCAACACAGCTGAACACACCATCCCCACTGTCAAACATGGTGGTGGCAGCATCATGGTTTGGGCCTGCTTTTCTTCAGCAGGGACAGGGAAGATGGTTAAAATTGATGGGAAGATGGATGGAGCCAAATACAGGACCATTCTGGAAGAAAACCTGATGGAGTCTGCAAAAGACCTGAGACTGGGACGGAGATTTGTCTTCCAACAAGACAATGATCCAAAACATAAAGCAAAATCTACAATGGAATGGTTCAAAAATAAACATATCCAGGTGTTAGAATGGCCAAGTCAAAGTCCAGACCTGAATCCAATCGAGAATCTGTGGAAAGAACTGAAAACTGCTGTTCACAAATGCTCTCCATCCAACCTCACTGAGCTCGAGCTGTTTTGCAAGGAGAAATGGGAAAAAATTTCAGTCTCTCGATGTGCAAAACTGATAGAGACATACCCCAAGCGACTTACAGCTGTAATCGCAGCAAAAGGTGGCGCTACAAAGTATTAACCTAAGGGGGCTGAATAATTTTGCACGCCCAATTTTTCAGTTTTTGATTTGTTAAAAAAGTTTGAAATATCCAATAAATGTCATTCCACTTCATGATTGTGTCCCACTTGTTGTTGATTCTTCACAAAAAAATACAGTTTTATATCTTTATGTTTGAAGCCTGAAATGTGGCAAAAGGTAGCAAAGTTCAAGGGGGCCGGATACTTTCGCAAGGCACTGTACTTACTTGGAGTTTACTTCAAGTTTAATGTGTTGATATACTGTACACTGAGTGTACAAAACATTCTTCCTAATATTGGGTTGCACTGCTTTTTGCACTCAGAACATGTCAGGGCATGGACTCTACAAGGTGTCGAAAGCGTTCAACAGGGATGCTGGCCCATGTTGACTCCAATGCTGTTGGCTGGATGTCCTTTGCGTGGTGGACCATTCTTGATACACATGGGAAACTGTTGCGCGTGGCAAGCCCAGCAGCATTGCAGTTCTTGACACACTCAAACCGGTGCGCCTGGCACCTACTACCATACCCGGTTCAACGACACTTCAATATTTTGTCTTGCCCATCTGAATGGCACACATAGACAATCCATGTCGTAATTGTCTCAAGGCTTAAAAATCCTTATTTAATCTGTCTCCTCTCCTTCATGTACACTGATTGAAGTGTATTTAAGAAGTGACATCAATAAGGGATCATAGCTTTCACCTGCTTAGTCTAAAGTATGTCATGGAAAGAGCAGGTGTTCTAATGTTTTGTAAACTCAGTGTATTTGAATAATGACATAATGACTGAGTAAGACATCACCATAACAATTACCATAAAACAAACACTAAATTAGATGTTAATGAGAAGACATCAGTATCATCCTAAACGTTTTAAAAGAATACAGAATACAAAATAACACAATAGATTGAAACAGTCGTGTGCTAATATTGAAGGCTAGAAAAGGGATTCTGATTATTTTCCAATGTTAATTGTATGAGACAGATTGTATTAAGCATCACTACTGTTGAGTTTTATCTACTGCAATGTACAATGATTAATACTGTACATCTCTTTGACAGAGGCCCTTGTTAATTCATCCACTGTCATCTTTAATTTCTTAAATAAACTAACAAGTAATTGACATCATGATAGACACTCAATGTATCCCGATGATGTCCTGTTTTTGTAACAACCTTTTCCTGAACAAGAAACTTCCCAATCTGTAGGGATGTCAGAAAGGGTTGCCACGTAGCAGACATATGACAGGACAGACATGATTCTAATGGATTCCAATGACTATGTTAGATTTGTTTTTAATCAACAGGGAAGTACACAGAGGGGATGGGAGGGGCTCAGAGTAATCAGTGTTGAATATAATATAAAGTCTCCCTGTGTGTGACAGATAATTAATGGAGGATACAGTGGCTCTCAGTTCTGAATGGGATGGCTGTAGAAAAGGACCAATTTCAGACCTGAATTATGGGACTGACTAGACACTGACACTCATTATAAACAACAGAACATTACAATCTGATCATTGAGAGAGCAGCTTCCTTCCTAGGTTCTCAATGTTCCCAGCTCGCTTAGACACAATTTTCTTCAAACCTGTCTAAGCCGATACAACTGTGAGTTATTAAATATTGAATCTACACATTAATATTAAATTGGAGTTTCACCTAACAGTTTTATAGTTTCATTGAGATATGTTTGAACAAATATACACTGCCAATAACACAGGATGTGAGAACTCCCATCTGGATAAATCCACTTCCAAGTCTAACAGCAACCACTAGATTGGTTCCTGCTATCCAGACTGGCTACCCATCCAGTGCAGAGTGTCTGTGTAATAATGTCTCCTTATCTGGATGTGAAGATCAGAGTATTTAACAAGGACTGGTCAGTCAGCATTCTGCACCATGTTTCAACCTTTATTGTTCCACATGAAGTGGTGAACACCTCCTCCAGCAAACAGGCCATCAGCATTACAGACAGACAGACACAACTCCCCAAGTCCCTGCGGGGGTCATTACGATGAGGACGAGCAGCTCAGAAGACACGAGAGAGAGAGATTTAAGTTTCACGTTTCATTAGTCGTATGTACAGAATAGACATGGTATACAACGTAAAACGAAATGCTTACTTGCAGTTTACTTCTCGACGATGCACCAACAATAAGAAATAATAAAATATGAGAACGCGAACAAAAAGTAAATGGCTCAGTGGAATAGAATAAACATTTTAACATATGATGGCTAACAATTAGAAAAGCATGAAGCAAGAAGAAAAAATAACATTGGATAATAGAGCAATCAAATACATTTTTGAAAAAGCAATAGTCTTCTATTAGGTCATCCCTGACCATTAGCCGACTAGCCCTCTTGTTTCAGTCTGTGAATTGAAGCTTGCATCTGCCTTGTCTGCTTGCCTGCTACCAGAGGATTAGCCCCAGGGGAGGAACTGTTTCTACTAGACCAGGTTCAACCATGAGTATTTGTAGTTCGTAATGATCACATAAGATCATGTTTGCTCAACTCCTGAGAGCTTTGCTTGAGAGCTTCAATGTACTTCTTCCTTATGTTTTCCATGCTGGGTGCCATTCAAGGAAGAGAGTGGAGCTGTTGGGATATTGGTTAGATGCATGGATCAGGCCAGTAGCTAAAACAAAAACAGACTAGGGCTGTCTAGGGCTGTCTGTGGTGGTCACGAAATGTCATCAGCCGGTGATTGACAAGCAAAAAACTGCCGGTCTCATGGTAATTGACCGCTAATTAACATAAACACATTTAGCATCTCCTGGCTTCTACTGATGCAGGCAGAATTACATTTAACATTATACACAAGTCATAAAACCACTAATCTTGTGTTGTTGTTCTGGTGTCCATCTGGCCCACCAGAGGTGGGTTCCCTGGCGCTCACTGTTGGAACTGATTGCCGGTAAAATCCATATATTTAATAATTAAATGAGCTCATTTTTAAACGTTCACTGTCAATAATTCCCCCCTTTTCATGAAATAAATTTGATTGAATGTCACTCAATCTATTGCACTCTATTCTAACCAAACCTGTATTATAGGTTCAGCACACCTATGCACTAACTAGTTGAAAAAAAGACTTACGCCATCAAATCAAATGTTATTTGTCACATACACATGGTTAGCAGATGTTAATGCGAGTGTAGCGAAATGCTTGTAGTGTAGCGAAATGCTTGTGGCCATGATGGCAGCATGACTGTATTTGTGAAAGTTATGGTGGTGCTAAAATACAACAATTCTCTCATTCTGCATTAGCCATCCATCTGTTGTGGTTGGACAAACATGTTCATATTGTCTGTGTAGACTGCTTGGTGGAAACATTTTACATATTTTTACTTTTAAGACAGTGAAATTTGCAGCAACAGATCATTTAATCTTCTTTGTCCTGTGCCAAACACATCTGAATGATTAGTGCTAGCTGCTGGCTGCATGATAAGCTACTAAAGCTAACATTAGTAGTGTTTTTAGCTAGCTATAGATTCGATTATTTTAGCTAGTTTTAGAGTCTCTCATGAGGCTGGCAACCAGGCAGTCAGGAGATGAGTGTGAGCGAGAAAAGAAACCAAGTGCAGAGTCAAACAACGAGGTGCTGTTGCAACCAAATTTAGGTTGTTGAGAGGAATGGTTGATGAGGCTCTCTTGGCTGCAGAAAGGGGACCACTGACTGACAAGTACATCTACCGTCAGAGTCAGTGTCTGGGTTAATGCATGAAATCCCAGGGACAGGGTTGGCTTCACTAGACAATGCTGAAATTGGGGGAGATACTATGTCAACTTGTCCAATAAGACACTCCTGTTTTTTTTCCCGTAGCAAAATGTTTTTCTACGTTTTTCTACGACCTAATGAATATGTCTGGTAAACGCGTTCGGGGCTGCTGCTTTGAAAGTGGTGTGGCGGCAGCTCTGGAGTGCTGGGTGGTGGCTCACTAACAAGCTAGGAAACAATAAACTGTTCGCATATGTTCAAAGATTGCTGTCTCGCCACACATTTCCAGACGGCTCTGGAGTGCTGGGTGGTGGCAGCTCATTAACTAGCTAGTAAACAAACTGTTTGTATATGCAGAGATTGCATAACAGATACAGAAGTTGTTTACAATAATGTCATGTTTGAAAGGTCATTGTTGGTACTTTCATTGGCTGTATTGGTTGGTCATGTTGTTGCTATTTTATATGAAATTCCTCTTATATGTTTTTTTAGCTTTCAGTAGATCACAGGCTTTGAGAGGCTGCTTTATCGCTTAATCTTGGTCTAAAGTGACTATCTTGCCCTTGCCATACATATACTGTAATAATTTGCATTTGGTAATTGGTTTGCTGCAGCAAATAAGTCATTGCCCTCAACCCAAGCAGTATGGAACCCCCACTAACCCGGAATAAATTAACGCCATGACATTTGAAGCGGAACCGAAGTCATCTAACATGACTCAAGGTGTGCATTGCACATCACTGTTTGAGCTTTAACGTGGAAATATCTGGAAGGTGTACCTCTGAATCCTATCTAAGTGTGTCAGATGCTGATTCCCTGTCGAGCTCTTAATTGCATCTCCCCGTCATCGTATCGCTAGTAAGGGATGCCGGCGAGGCAACGATGGTCCCGCTCTCTCTGAGAAAGATAATCGGCAGCATGACTGGCTGACTGATGGAGCAAAAAACCAGAGTGCACCTGTCTCCCTTCTATTGCAACAGGATGATAAGGAACTAATGATGGTGTTTGATGTGTGAGGACTTTGATGTCACTTTGAATTCTGCTTGTGTTTTAGGGGTGCCATGGGAACCATCATGCTGTGTGTTTAGTTGTTTGGTCTCGCTAATCTGTCTGAAGTAAGGCGCAGCCTACTCCATGGCCTAGATCTCCCCCAATACAAGTTCAAGACAACGTCAGTGCCATGTTGGTCTAAGTATAGGACCAATCACAATCAGCCTTATGAGAGCTTTGTCAACAAATGCAAAAAGTAACCAATGCTACACACATTATATTTAGCTATTATTACTATTAATGTTACTATTATGTCTTGTGTTGGCTGACACTGTTGTAACCTTGTGATCATGAGGATTAGACATTCCCCCTGTTAAGTCAATGTCAACACCATGTAAAGTAAATTAATGTATGACTGGTTGGCTTAACTAAACAGCAATGATACATTATATTAAGTCTGATATTCATGACTTTGTTTGCATTAACATCCATATTAATGTGTCTGTCTTTTGATGTTAGGATATGATATCCAGTTTTACAGTTCCACAGATGCTAAGGGGTAAACAGCAAAATCTCTAGTGTTAAATGACCAACATGGTTTAAGTTAATCTTATATTAGATCTAATCTAGACTTTGTAAATCAAGGTTTATAATTAATCAGAGATGTGTTTCACCACTTAATTTTAAACCAGGATTAGTTCATCTATGGTTAAACCACTAAATTATGATTAGTGACACGTCATAATGGATTCACCACAGAAATATGTTCTAATTCGGTTTCTATGGAAACGAACCAGCACTGGTCATTACTAGCTAAGTTTTACAAATATTATTAGCCACAGGAGCTGAAATTGTTAATCACACCAAAAATACAGCACATACAGCGACATTTGATTAACTTAAACCTCCTTCAGTGACCTGAAAACCTGAAACTCATGTTCCAAGTCTGCAAAATTGCAAGCACAATTCCTGTTTTACACTCAGTTTCAATTCTATATCACACTTTTTGTAAAACACTACACACAGTTCTCTACATTAGGCACAACACTCAATATTAAAATATATTTAGTCCTTTTGGAAAGGAATGCCAAGCACAATGCCAAGCTCTATACACCAATTGGCAACACCCACTCCACAGGTGTAAACACTAGTTGCTGAATTGTTCACTTAGAAATCAGAGCTTTATCACTATAAAGGCCACAGATGAGTTCTCCTGTTTTGGAGGAAAATGGAAGTCAATGGTGAAGCAAGAGCTAGAGGTGAAGGAGTGAGAGGAAGATGAGGAAGAGGAGGACAAGGACGAGGAAGGACAGTTGTCTCAGATGAGATCAGGGCTACATTGGTTGACCATGTGCTCAACAATGGCTTGAGTATGAGGGAGGCTGGGCAGAGAGTTCAGCCCAACCCTGAGCCGCTACACGGTTGCATCTATCATCTGTACATTCAGAAATGAGAACCAGTAAGTTACCTACAGTAGGGTGACCAGACGTCCCTGTTTTCCGGGGACAGTCCCCGTTTTTGGTGGCCTGTCCCCAGCTGCAGCAGTCCCCGGAAATGTCCCCTTTTTAAACTGTGCGTTAAAAACAGACTGCAAAGTGAAATAATATTTTACGGGCAGCAAAGCCAACCGGTTGACGTCTCAATCACGTTGTGCTTGTTTTGTCCAGCAGAGGGGGCTGCTCGCTCGCTATAGCAGCTTCATTATCTCTTCTACTGACTACTTGCTCGCGCTTGTTTTAGAGAAAACTGCTGTGGAAAACTCAGCCAGAAGCTAGCAAGTGTCAGGTTAACCAACATCACCACAAACGTATTTTCAAGCCAGGTCAGTTACAATTGTTTGAGATACTAGCTAATGATGTTATAATGTCACAATGTATTATATGGATAGATGATCTGCTTTATAAGGTTTTAAATAGGTTCTGCTAGCTAACATTAGCTATGTCGACTAAGTTAACGTTATCTAGCTAGGTTAACTAGCTACTTTCATGGTAGCTAGGTTAAAAAACTTTCACATGTTTGCAGTGGACGGGCTATTTTGAAAACATGATTATATTCAATTAATAAATAATTCTGATAATATTTATTTGTAGATTACAATTTTAATGGTTTGGCATTATAAGTAGTGTGAAAATATTTAGACATTTTCATGGATAACATTAGCATAATATTTTCTGTTAGAGTGGAGAGGAGGAAGACTGGATAGGAAGAAGAGTGAAAGAGATAGAGGAGGAAAGGTAAAGATATGATTACAGAACCTGCCAATTTATTATTCCAAACAATGTTTTTGTGATAAAATACAAAAATCAGGCAAGCAATGGGAATCTGTTATCCAAAGTATTTTATCTAATAGTGTATTATTTATTATTAAAGATTGGAGAGGAAGGAGAAGGAAAAGTTAAGGGAGTAAAAAGAGTGAAGCAAGGAGAGTGTGGAAGATTGAGGTGGAAAGGTAAAGAGAAGGAAAGGAAGAAAAAGCAGGAAGACGAGTGAAGAAAAGAGGAGGAGAAAGATTGGAGGAGAAGAAAAAGTTAAGAGAGTAAGAAGAGTGACACAAAGAGAGTGAAGAAGAGCAGACAGAGGAGGTATAATGGGTACCAAGAAACGGAAATGCCATTTTAATGATAACATGATGAGAGAATTTCCATGTATACGCTCAGGTCAAGACGGTTCACTGCACCCTTTGTAATTCCTCTTTTTCAATTGGCAGCGGGGGAAGAATGGCAGTGGTAGAACATCAACAGACGAAAAAGCATAAAGCCTGTCTGATTGGCCGTGTTGGTATGCCCTTTATCACCACATTCTTCAAGAAGGTAGAGCCTTCCCAAGAAGAATATGGTTTAGCTGTGCAGGAGGGTGTCTTTGCATACCACACTATGCAACACAATCATAGTTACAGATCTATGGACTGCACAGCACAACTCACACGGAAGCTTTATGAGCCAAAGTTTACATGTGCTAGGACAAAATGTGAAGCCATAGTGAGTAACGTGTTAGCACCATGGGCAACTACTTTGGTAACACAAGACCTAGACCAGGTTGAATTTGTGTCCCTGTCCATTGATGCGTCCAATCATTGACATGTAAAGCTGCTGCCAATACTAGTCAGATATTGTAAGATATATGATGGCAGCACATCTGTGGAAACAAAACTGCTTGATTTTGTTGAATTGAAAGGAGAAACAGTAGAGGAAATTGCAGCTGAGGTTCTGGTGGTCATCCAAAAAATGTAACCTGGAAAACAAAGTCGTGGCATTCTCTGCCGACAACACAAATACCAACTTTGGAGGACTGAATAGGCTGGGAAAGGTCAATGTCCATACCAAAGTTAAACATGCTCTTCAGCGGGAAGTGATCTGCTTAGGTTGTCCTGCCTCCATCATTCATAACACGGCCAGAACAGCTTTGGATGTGATTCCCCTTGATGTTGAGTACCTGCTCACAAAGATATTTGGATATTTTCACCGTCAGAGTAGAAAGACTGAAGAGCTTTTGTGATTTTGTTGGCCAGGAGTACCATAGCATTTTAGGACACAGCAATGTTCGCTGGCTGTCCATGCTCCCTGCTCTAGAAAGAGTGCTGAAAATGTATGTGCCATTGAAATCCTTTTTTAATTCTGAAGACAAATGCCCTGTTGTCCTGCGAACAATGTTCGGAGATCCACTGACTGAACTTTGGCTGGCCTTTGTCCATGGAAACTTGACCGTATTCAGTGACACGATCAAGATGCCCCAAGGCCAGGACCGCTGTGCTGTGGAGTCCGCTGCAATTCTGAGAAACATTGAGGCAAAATTGACTGCAGGACGTGATGACAACTTCATTCCAGTTTTGGTCAGAGGACTTCTGAGGGAGCTAGAGGAAAATGGAGCCATGTCTAAAGAGAGCTTTCTCAAAACATCCCAATCATTCTTCACTACGGCTGTGAACTACTTGCAAACAGATAATCTAAAATATTTACATTGTCTCCTTTTAAAAAGGCAACCTCAGCGTGAAGAGATCCAGAAGGCAGCAGGTACACTGCAGGAAAAATGCCCCAATGTGACCATCAATGAGGATGCATTATTTGACGAGGTTACTGGCCTGCAAGAGTTCCTAAAGGGGGGATCGCTTGAAGAATAGAAAATATCTGATACACCGCTTAGTCAGAGATGGAGCATCGTGGTTACCCACTTCAAAAAGAACGACGCTAACCTGGCTAGATTAGCGTCTGTTGTCATGTGCTTACCTGGAAGTAATGCACCAGTTGAGAGAGTGTTCTCCCAAATGAATGATCTATGGACAGAAGCAAGAAATAGGTTCACTGTTCCTACCATCAAGGCCATGCTTATTGTGAAGACAAACTTCAACCTCCCCTGCCAGGAGTTCATGGAGAAGCTGGCCAAAGACAGAGCAATCCTGAAGAAGATACATTCTTCTGATAAATTCCAGATTAGGTTGGTATAAGTGGTAACTACATAATATAATCTCATCATCGTCTTATTTCTTTATTATGTTGTTAAGTATTTCACGTAGACTATTGTCTGTTTTTTCATGTATACTTCATGTATATTCATGTATGTATACTGTAGTATACTGCAGTCCGACATATCAGTAGGCCTATGTTACTCAGTGATTGTTGGCCAACGTTACAGTAACTTCATTTCATATTGAAAGAATATAGATTATTTTAGTTTACTGTAACCAATCATATCATATTTGTGGATCTTCCGCAGAACTGAGAGACGGCCAGGCCATGGTGGAAGACACCGGCTGTTCACACCAGAACAGGAGACCGCTATTGTGAACATGGTGGTGGCAAGCAATACCATTAGACTACGAGAAATCCAGAACCACATAATTGCAGACAACACAATATTCAATAACATTCCCCAGGTGGGCTTGTCTACATTGGATTGTGTATTACAGCGTAACCAAATCCGGATAAAATAGGTCTACAGGGTGCCATTTGTACGAAACTCAGAGAGGGCTAAAGAACAGCACTATGAACATGTGCAAGTAAGTACTATACTGTGAATTTACTATCATATCAGCACTGTATAGACACAATACAGTACTGTAATCCAGTGTATTGTGCCTCACCATATTGACTGCTCTAGGTCTATGTCACATATTGTTTTGTTGTTTGTTTCAGAGAGTCTTGGTGCTGGATGCAGTTTATATTTACATTGATGAGGCTGGCTTCAACCTAGCCAAAAGAAGGGGATGGGGACGGAACATTATTGGCCAACGTGCCATTGTGAATGTCCCTGGACAGCGAGGAGGGAATATCACCATGTGCGCAGCCGTTAGCCAATAAGGTGTCCTCCATCACTATGCCAACCTTGGTCCCTACAACACAGTACTTCTCATCCCATTCCTGTACACATTACACGGCATCCTCATTCCAGCTGAGCAGAGGGTTGGACCAGAACAACCCAGGTATGTTGTCATTTGGGACAACGTGAGTTTCCACCGGGCTGCTCTGGTCCACAGCTGGTTCATTGACCACCCACAATTTATTGTTCTATACCTCCCACCATATTCCCCAGTTTTTTTCAGCATGGTGATGGAAGGTGTATGACCTCCATCCCCTCGCACGCGCGCCTCTTCTTCAGGCAATGGAGGATGCATGTGGTGAAGTTGATGTGAGGGCTTTCGGCGGCTGGATCCCTCACTCCAGAAGATTCTCTCCCCGCTGTTTAGCCAGGGAGAACATCAATTGTGATGTAGATGACATGCTGTAGCCAGACCAAAATAAGAGCCAGGATGCAGCCTAATGTCTTTTTTCTTACATTTTGCATGTGTTTTTGTCTTTTTGTGTTCATAGTTTAGAAAGAATGAGCCACTTTCATTTTTTATTTTTGTAAAAACCCTTTATCTTACTGAATGTTTTTCCTATTTTTCTCCTGTTGCTTATGGAAAGTGTTAAAAAATACTGCATTTTGGAAATAAATGACAATGTTTTTGTTACTGTATTGCATTTGTGTGTGTATATTTGAGTAGGTATACATTACTGTAACATTATTTTACAACCGTATATAGTGTAACACTGAAAATGCAGAAGGCATAAACCTACTAATTGGAAATTCATAGTAGTTTTGCATTTTGTGTTTAGAGTTTTGGGAAAAGGGCCCAAATATTCAGCAAACGTGTGTAAACAATTGTGGACAACTGTAAGAGTTAATTGATGTTGGTGCAACCCACCCTGAGTGTTAAATTACAATTTTTGACAATTTCTCACACATGATTTCTGAAACTATGATCCCTCGGAGGAAAACAGATCCTTCAGGTGACCGAAAGCCCTGTCCGCCTCAGCCGACCACTGCAGTCGTACAGGTCCCCCCTTCAGCTTCAGCAGTGAGGTAATGGGAGTGCTACCTGACCAAAACCCCGGATAAACCTCTGGTAGTAGTTGGCGGTAGTAGTTGGCACTTCCTTTACCGTGGAGTCTTGACGTGGAGTCGGCCAATTACGCACGGCTGAAATGCGGTCACTCTCCATCTCCACCCCTGAAGTGGAAATGCGGTACCCTAGAAAGGAGACAGACTTGAAAGAACAGACATTTCTCAGCCTTGAGTACAGGTCATGCTCCAACAGTCTACCAAGCACCCTGCGCGCCAGGAAGTGGAGGGCCGAATGTATCCCTGACCCAGAGATTCGGAGATATGTTTCCATAGCAGCTGTCTCCTCCTGTGACAGAGGATACACATGACTCCTGGGAAGTGCTGCCTCTACCAGGAGATTTATCGCATAACCCCCCGTCAATAATTGAGTCGCCTTCTTCTTACAGAAAAAGTTGCAAAATATGGTGGAAAATAAGTATAAGGTAATCGGTAATAAAATAAACAGAGAAGAAACAAAAAAAATCTATGAATTTTATTTATTTACTTCAATAGTAACATGTGATCACAAATCAACACAACAGATGAACCGGAATGGCATTTACTCCCATGGGTGACTAAAAATAACTTCCTGAATGCCACGCCCCTACCAAGCCTCCAGTCTTCTGATCTGACCTGCTGGGCCATATCTCAATAACACAGCATCAACAAGCCAACCTTGCTGTTTTAAAAAACAACCCAACTATGTGACCCAATGATGCAACCCAGCAGTTGGGTCATCCAAACTACCCAGAATGTACGCCCTCAAAATAGGCCTCATGAAAAACATATGGTGTTGTATTAAATACTACAAAATGAATGATAACATATTAACTTAGATTTTGAGCACATAGAACTGAAAATATTCTTCTTTGTGTAGAATAGACACTATATTGTGTATTGTTGCCTTTCACAGTTCGGAAGGGGCATTGCACATTTGTTCACAAAAAAGTACTGTATATACAGTGCCTTGCGAAAGTATTCGGCCCCCTTGAACTTTGAGACCTTTTGCAACATTTAAGGCTTCAAACATAAAGATATAAAACAGTAATTTTTTTGTGAAGAATCAATAATAAGTGGGACACAATCATGAAGTGGAACGACATTTATTGGATATTTCAAACTTTTTTAACAAATCAAAAACTGAAAAATTGGGCGTGCAAAATTATTCAGCCCCCTTAAGTTAATACTTTGTAGCGCCACCTTTTGCTGCAATTACAGCTGTAAGTCGCTTGGGGTATGTCTCTATCAGTTTTGCACATCGAGAGACTGAATTTTTTTCCCATTCCTCCTTGCAAAACAGCTCGAGCTCAGTGAGGTTGGATGGAGAGCATTTGTGAACAGTAGTTTTCAGTTCTTTCCACAGATTCTCGATTGGATTCAGGTCTGGACTTTGACTTGGCCATTCTAACACCTGGATATGTTTATTTTTGAACCATTCCATTGTAGATTTTGCTTTATGTTTTGGATCATTGTCTTGTTGGAAGACACATCTCCGTCCCAGTCTCAGGTCTTTTGCAGACTCCATCAGGTTTTCTTCCAGAATGGTCCTGTATTTGGCTCCATCCATCTTCCCATCAATTTTAACCATCTTCCCTGTCCCCGCTGAAGAAAAGCAGGCCCAAACCATGATGCTGCCACCATCACGTTTGACAGTGGGGATGGTGTGTTCAGCTGTGTTGCTTTTACGCCAAACATAACGTTTTGCATTGTTGCCAAAAAGTTCAATTTTGGTTTCATCTGACCAGAGCACCTTCTTCCACATGTTTGGTGTGTCTCCCAGGTGGCTTGTGGCAAACTTTAAACAACACTTTTTATGGATATCTTTAAGAAATGGCTTTCTTCTTGCCACTCTTCCATAAAGGCCAGATTTGTGCAATATATGACTGATTGTTGTCCTATGGACAGAGTCTCCCACCTCAGCTGTAGATCTCTGCAGTTCATCCAGAGTGATCATGGGCCTCTTGGCTGCATCTCTGATCAGTCTTCTCCTTGTATGAGCTGAAAGTTTAGAGGGACGGCCAGGTCCTGGTAGATTTGCAGTGGTCTGATACTCCTTCCATTTCAATATTACCGCTTGCACAGTGCTCCTTGGGATGTTTAAAGCTTGGGAAATCTTTTTGTATCCAAATCCGGCTTTAAACTTCTTCACAACAGTATCTCGGACCTGCCTGGTGTGTTCCTTGTTCTTCATGATGCTCTCTGCGCTTTTAACGGACCTCTGAGACTATCACAGTTCAGGTGCATTTATACGGAGACTTGATTACACACAGGTGGATTGTATTTATCATCATTAGTCATTTAGGTCAACATTGGATCATTCAGAGATCCTCACTGAACTTCTGGAGAGAGTTTGCTGCACTGAAAGTAAAGGGGCTGAATAATTTTGCACGCCCAATTTTTCAGTTTTTGTTTGTTAAAAAGATTTGAAATATCCAATAAATGTCGTTCCACTTCATGATTGTGTCCCACTTGTTGTTGATTCTTCACAAAAAAATACAGTTTTATATCTTTATGTTTGAAGCCTGAAATGTGGCAAAAGGTCGCAAAGTTCAAGGGGGCCGAATACTTTCGCAAGGCACTGTACCAACCCTCCTTCCCACTACCTTGGCCCCAACAGATCCAGGATTTTGGCTGTAACTGTTTCTTTCATTTTCCCCTATAGTTTTTCTGCACTAAAATCTCTGATACCCTTAAACTTCTCTGCTGCTGCTATTACCAATGCAAAGTGTGATTTCCTTTCCATCTGTGTGATGCAATTAATGACCATAGCAATAACAGCCAAGAAGCCAACCTTACTGAAGCACAAACTTTTCGGGTCATTGTACTGAACTACTACTCACAGGGATCCTCTCAGGCTCCCTCACCCTTTGCCCACCATTCTCTACTTTCCTCACTGCCTCAGCATATGACACTTTCTGCACTGCTCTCACCCTGGAAACTTCAATCTGTCTCACTCGTAAAGGACATATCTGATCCCCAGCAACATGGCCACCCCCACAATTGAAACACCACTTTCTTAACCAAAACTACACACTATTTTGCCCCATACCATCCTGCACACTTCTCACACCTTGGAATCTCCCTCCTACATACTACTGCAACATGACCATGAAAATGTCCACCTCTGGATACTTTGCCCGAATTGACAGAACCCAACTCCTTCCTTTTTTATTTAACCTTTATTTAACTAGGCAAGTCAGTTAAGAACAAATTCCAGGAAGTTCGAAAAGACAGGCTGAGTGGGCAGAGATCTTATATTCATGAGCTTGTCAAGGAACTTGGTTGTAGTGCACAATGTTTGTATAAAATCATCTCAAATAAAATGTGTGATACACAAAGCAACTCAAACAGCATTGCAATTGCATCAACGTTTTTGATACATCTCCCTTTTAGAAGTTCAGAGCAGCACCGAGGGATGCATTAACATGACAACTGTGTCAGTTTTGAATGACCCTTCACCCCCTTTTGTTCCATGTTGGCTGAAGACCTAGCTAGCCAATAACTAGCTAACACCAGACAAAGATGAAAGAGGAAACATATAAGTATCTTTTCCATAGATGAATAGTGAAAACGTGTATTTATTTTTTCTGACACCCTACAATCAAATTTTGGCACCAGTTGTGTAGTTATCTGGCTATATAAACGACACCACTCTGAAAACACATATTTGCTGAAGTTGGTTAAGAGGCAGTACTTTTTTAAATGATTTGAATCACGTCACCCTATCCCCTTAATAATCCCGCCTCCTGAATCGAAGCATTTGACATGGAGGAGGGTACTAGTAACTTTATGATCAAACTTTATCAATGCAGAAGCAACAGTCATTTGTCATATTTCAGTCAAAATACTTTGATCTGGTTTCATCCAAATATCATCCAGTGTCTATACTTTTAGTATTCATTTAACACTAGGGAATTTGCTGTGTATGATTTGGGATTCCAGACATAAATGTTCTTATTTTGTCAAACCCTATCCATGACAATACATTTGCATGTTTGTAAACACACAACTTGACCAAGTAATTATTATCATGATCAGACTTGATAAGCTTGTGTGCGTGTGCATGTCTGCATGTGGGTGAGACCTTCCATGTCTGCTACCACTTTCTGTTTCTGCGATTGCTTCTGCTTGAACTGATACCTCTTTCACTGCTCGCACCACACGCACTGCCCAACATGCAAGGTCATTGAAAGTCATTCTACTTTTTAAGTTTGACTCCCTCAGTTCTTTGATGGTGACGGTGTAGACTTTGAGACACAGTATTGCTTCATATTACATCACACTTTCACTAACACTCCTCCTTTATGATCAGGTATAGTAGGACAACATTGAATTTCATCAGATGCAATCTATTCAAGCATTGAGGCATACAACCTTTTCTGATGTTTGACATGGGTTCTTAAGGATCCTGTTTTTAAAACTTTATAAAAAGTGGAAGGCTTGAAGAAGAGAGCAGATTGTTATGATGTTACAACAAGCTTGGAAGGAAATGATTAAATTCTATTAAACATATTTTTAGTAACTTGCTCTATCCATTTTAAATGGCCATCAAACATCATTTAATTGTGCCATTGGTGTCTAATTGGGTTCAAGAAAATGTGAGATGGACCAATGTGCTTTAACATCTTGTCATGTCTATTTAACATTTCCCCTGAAGAAAGTAGGCATTGTATGGTTCATGTCCAGTTAGACCCCTCTTAAGATTATTTATAGTGATTACTGACTCCACTGTGCAGTCTTAGTTACACTTCCTAAATGTTACAGTTCATATGTGATATTTCAGTTGAGTAGTAAGGCACACGGAAATGGAGTAATGAACATCATGGGCTTTCTGTGTACAGCTAGGGTTTGGCCATAGACTGACGTTAATGTGATCTGAAGGTAATGGAAAGTTTTTTCTATCATTGGAACAAGAACACAACACACCCAACGTCTCTGCAGTTGAGGGAGTGCCAGGAGACCTGAGGTTGTTGAATAGCATAGTTTGGCATGTGTTTAAATTAGTTGTTCTTCATAAAAACATAAGTTGCTGCGAATCACAAGTTGTAGCCAAGGAATTCTTTATTTAGACTTTGATGCTTTGAGATCACAGAGAGAGGTTATTTGTTTCGATTATATATTTTTTATATTTCATTACCAGCCTTATTGTATATAAACAGTTTAAAACTCCGGTTTTCACTGTTGACTATCTCACTGATATATTGCCGTGGGTTTGAAGAATTTCCCTCTGACAGTTGTTTTGGCCTATTAAGCATTGTGCCTCGGTTGGAGTTAAAGCTGTCTCATAGCTGTGGTCTGGTTAGCTGAGATGTCATTCAAGCGAGAGGAAAGGCAACATTGCTGGTTGACCTTGGAAGTACTGGTTAATGGACAAGGCAAAGGTCACTTAGAGGAATGCCTTAATTAAACTTCTTAGGGCTGAAATCCCGTTAACGGGATCAATATGACAACAGCCAGTGAAAGTGCAGGGTGCCAAATTCAAAACAACAAAAATCTTATAATTAAAATTCCTCGAGCATACAAGTATTTTACACCATTTTAAAGATAAAATTCTCGTTAATCCAGCCACAGTGTCTGATTTCAAAAAGGCTTTACAGCGAAAGCACCACAAACAAATATTTTTCCAGACAAAGCGTCACAAAAAGCACAAATAGAGATAAAATTAATCACTAACCTTTGCTGATCTTCATCAGATGACACTCATAGGACTTCATGTTACACAATACATGTATGTTTTGTTTGATAAAGTTCATATTTCTATAAAAAAATCTGAGTATACATTGGCGCGTTATGTTCAGTAGTTACAAAACAGCCAGTGATTTTGCATAGCCACAACAATTTACAAAAATACTCATCATAAATGTTGACGAAAATAAAAGTGTTAAACATGGATTTATAGATATACTTCTCCTTAAAACCTTTAGTGACTCCCCATCCCGCATGAGGGAGCGTAATCATCGACTGACACTAATTAGCATAACGCAACGGACATAAATATTCCTAGAAAATATTCCTATTCATGGAAATCACAAGTGAATATATATTGAGACACAGCTTAGCCTTTTGTTAATCACCCTGTCATCTCAGATTTTCAAAATATGCTTTACAGCCAAAGCTAGACAAGCATTTGTGTAAGTTTATCGATAGCCTAGCATAGCATTTTGTCCAGCTAGCAGCAGGTAACTTGGTCACGGAAATCAGAAAAGCAATTGTTTACCTTTGATGAGCTTCGGATGTTTTCACTCATGAGACTCCCAGTTACAAAAATATTATTTTTGTAAGCGAAATAGCTCCGTTTGTTCTTCACGTTTGGCTGAGAAATCGCCCGGGAATTGCAGTCACGAAAACGCCGAAATATATTCCAAATAGCTCCATAATATCGACAGAAACATGGCAAACATTGTTTATAATCAATCCTCAAGGTGTTTTTCAAATATCTATTCGATAATGTATCTATCGGGACAATTAGTTTTTCAGTAGGACCGATTGGAATAATGGCTACATCTCTATTTTACGCGAGAATCTCTCTGGGAGCATCAGGTGACCACTTGCGCAATGTAGCTGTTTACGGTTATTCTTCAACATAAATGCGTAAAACTACGTCACAATGCTGTAGACCCCTTGGGGAATACGGAGAAAAGGTAATCTGGTTGATAGCCCATTCACTGCTCAATAGGGACACAGCGCTTTCAAAACATGAGGCACTTGCGAATTGGATTTTTCTCAGGCTTTCGCTTGCAACATCAGTTCTGTTATACTCACAGACAATATTTTTACAGTTTTGGAAACTTTAGAGCATTTTCTATCCTAAGCTGTCAATTATATGCATATTCTAGCATCTTCTCTTGACAAAATATCCCGTTTACTACGGGCACGTTATTTTTCCAAAAATGAAAATATTGCCCCCTAGTCACAAAAGGTTAATGCAACCGCTGTGTCAAATTTCAAAAAAGCTTTACGGAAAAAGCAAACCATGCAATATTCTGAGAACGGCACTCAGAAAATATTTACATATATCCGCCATGTTGATGTCAACAGAAGTCAGAAATAACATTATAAATATTCACTTACCTTTGATGATCTTCATCAGAATGCACTCCCATGAATCCTTGTTCCACAATAAATGTTTGATTTGTTCGATAATGTCCATCATTTTTGTCCAAATAGCTACTTTTGTTAGCGTGTTTGGTAAACAAATAAAAACTCATGAAGCACGTTCACTAGTTGCTGACGAAATGTCAAAAAGTTCCTTCACAGTCCTTTAGAAACATGTCAAACGACGTATGGAATCAATCTTTAGGACGTTTTTAACATAAATCATCAATAAGGTTCCAACCGGAGAATTCCTTTGTCTTCAGAAAAGCAAAGGAACGCAGCTACCTCTCATGTGAAATGCGCATGACCAGGCTGTGGCACTCTGCCAGACACCTGACTCATTCAGCTCTCATTCGGCTCCACCTCACAGTAGAAGCCTCAAACAGTTTCTAAAGATGGCTGACATCTAGTGGAAGCCTTAGGAAGTTCAACTTGACCAATATCCCACTGTGTATTCGATAGGGGCTGAGTTGAAAATCGACCAATCTCAGATTTCCCACTTCCTGTTTGGATTTTTTCTCAGGTTTTTGCCTGCCATATGAGTTCTGTTATACTCACAGACATCATTCAAACAGTTTTAGAAACTTCAGAGTGTTTTCTATCCAAATGTACTAATAAGATGCATATATTTGCAACTGGGACTGAGGAGCAGGCAGTTTACTCTGGGCACCTTATTCATCCAAGCTACTCAATACTGCACTCAATACTGCCCCCAGACATAAGACGTTTTTAAAGGTCAAAGGTCACTGAAAGGATTGCATGCATGGATCCTATGAAATTAAGCTCCAATGAGCTACAGTATGTGGTACTCTGCTATAGTTTATTAGATTTATTTTACTACATGCATTATACCACCAAAATACCAACGCAACTCCTTGATGGAATATTCTGTAGGTTTGGAATTCCAGAGGAATTCCATGGTGATCAAGAATGGACTGTGAATCTGCAGTGTATGGAGAGGTATTTATGGCTTTGGTGATACAGGATGCATGATTCTTTCATTCCCAATTTGTTATTCTCCATCTTTACTTTGAGATATAAGGTAGTACAGTTATAAAGAGTTTCTAGGTTTATTGCAGCATCTTTCTGCGATTGCAAACCACAGTGTGTATGGTCAGCATCAAAGCCACACAATCAAAGAATAGTATGGAGAAACAGAATGCCGATTTCAGAATTTCATAAATATGCCTTTCAGACATATTTTGATAGATGTTTGCTATATAAACATCTCTATCCTTGCAATGGAAGGGAAAACATGTTTTGTTATATTAATAATATGTTTGAAAGAGTTGCACACATTATTGAATGCTGTAACGGTTTTCTTCGTGAGAAGGAGAGTCGGACCAAAATGCAGCGTGTAGATTGCAATCCATGTTTTAATGAACAAACGTAAAACACGAATCAAAGCAAACACTACAAAATAAAGAACGTGATGAACGTAACGAAAACCTAAAACAGCCTATCTGGTGAAAAACACAGACAGGAACACAAAGGACAATCACCCACAAACACACAGTGAAACCCAGGCTACCTAAATATGGTTCCCAATCAGAGACAATGACGAACACCTGCCTCTGATTGAGAACCATATCAGGCCGAACATAGAACTAGACAAACTAGACATGTAACATAGAATGCCCACTCAGATCACACCCTGACCAATCAAAACATAGAAAATACAAAGTAAACTATGGTCAGGGCGTGACAGTACCCCCCCCCCAAGGTGCGGACTCCGGCCGCAAAACCTGAACCTATAGGGGAGGGTCTGGGTGGGCATCTGTCCGCGGTGGCGGCTCTGGCGCTGGACGTGGACCCCACTCCATGACAGTTTTAATCCCCCTCCTAAACGTCCCTAAATAGGTTACCCACCACAATGATAACATGGGACAGAGGGACAGCTCGGGACAGAGGTAACTCGGGACAGATGGGTAGCTCAGCCCTGAGAGGAAGCTCAGCACTGAGAAGAAGCTCAGCACTGAGAAGAAGCTCAGCACTGAGAAGAAGCTCAGCACTGAGAAGAAGCTCAGGCAGGTGGTTAGATCCGGCAGATCCTGGCTGGCTGGCGGTTCTGGAAGATCCTGGCTGACTGGCGGATCTGGGAGAATCTGGACGACTGGCAGATCTGGGAGAATCTGGACGACTGGCAGATCTGGGAGAATCTGGACGACTGGCAGATCTGGGAGAATCTGGACGACTGGCAGATCTGAGAGAGTCTGGACGACTGGCAGATCTGGAAGAGTCTGGTCGACTGGCAGATCTGGAAGAGTCTGGTCGACTGGCAGATCTGGAAGAGTCTGGTCGACTGGCAGATCTGGAAGAGTCTGGTCGACTGGCAGATCTGGAAGAGTCTGGTCGACTGGCAGATCTGGAAGAGTCTGGTCGACTGGCAGATCTGGAAGAGTCTGGTCGACTGGCAGATCTGGAAGAGTCTGGTCGACTGGCAGATCTGGAAGAGTCTGGTCGACTGGCAGATCTGGAAGAGTCTGGTCGACTGGCAGATCTGGAAGAGTCTGGACGACGGGCAGATCTGGAAGAGTCTGGTCGACTGGCAGATCTGGAAGAGTCTGGACGACTGGCAGATCTGGAAGAGTCTGGACGACTGGCAGATCTGGAAGAGACTGGTCGACACAGACTGGCTGCTCTGGCTGCTCCATGCTGACTGACAGCTCTGGCTGCTCCATGCTGGCAGACTGCTCTGGCTGCTCCATGATGACTGGTAGCTCTGGCTGCTCCATGCTGACTGGCTGCTCCATGCTGACTGGCAGCTCTGGCTGCTCCATGCTAACTGGCAGCTTTGGCGGCTCCTTGCAGACTGGCAGCTCTGGCGGCTCCTTGCAGACTGGCAGCTCTGGCGGCATCCTGCAGACTGGCAGCTCTGGCGGCTCCTTGCAGACTGGCAGCTCCATGCAGACTGGCAGCTCTATGCAGACTGGCAGCTCCTTGCAGACTGGCAGCTCCTTGCTAACTGGCAGCTCTAAGCTAACTGGCAGCTCTATGCTAACTGGCAGCTCTATGCTAACTGGCAGCTCTATGCTAACTGGCAGCTCTATGCTAACTGGCAGTTCTGAACAGGCGGGAGACTCCGGCAGCGCTGTAGAGAAGGCAGGAGACTCCGACAGCGCTGAAGAGAAGGGAGGCTCTGGCAGCGCTGGACAGGCGAGGCGCACTGTAGGCCTGATGCGTGGTGCTGGCACTGGTGGTACTGGGCCGAGGACACGCACAGGAAGCCTGGTGCGGGGAGCTGCTACCGGAGGGCTGGGGTGTGGAGGTGGTACTGGAAAAACCGGACCGTGCAGGCGCACTGGAGCTCTTGAGCACCGAGCCTGCCCAACCTTACCTGGTTGAATGCTCACGGTCGCCCTGCCAGTGCGGCGAGGTGGAATAGCCCGCACTGGACTATGCAGGCGAACCGGAGAAACCGAGCGCAAGGCTGGTGCCATGTAAACCGGCCCAAGGAGACGCACTGGGGACCAGCTGCGTAGAGCCGGCTTCATGGCATTAGGCTCGATGCTCAATCTAGCCCGGCAGACACGCGGAGCTGGAATATACCGCACCGGGCTATGCACCCGCACTGGAGACACCGTGCGCACCACTGCATAACACGGTGCCTGTCCGGTCTCTCTAGCCCCCCGGTAAGCACAGGGAGTCTGCCCAGGTCTCCTACCTGGCGTAGCCATACTCCCTGTTAGCCCCCCCCCAAGAAATTTTTGGGGTTGCCTCTCAGGCTTCCATCCGCGTCGCCGTGCTGCCTTCTCATACCAGCGCCTCTCTGCTTTCACCGCCTCCATTCTACGGTAACCTTCCTCGCACTGCTCCAGCGAATCCCAGGCGGGCTCCGGCACTCTCCCTGGGTCGGCCGCCCACCTGTCGATCTCCTCCCAAGTAGTATACTCCATACTGTACTCCTCCTTGGGCTGTTCCAGTTGTTTCTTCTCCCGCGGCACCTTAGTGCGGCTACACTCCCCTGGTTTAGCCCAGGGTCCTCTCCCGTCGAGGATTTCCTCCCATGTCCAGAAATCCTTATTGCGCTTCTCCTCGCGCTGCTCCTGCCTGTTGACACGCTGCTTGGTCCTTTTGTGGTGGGTGATTCTGTAACGGTTTTCTTCGTGAGAAGGAGAGTCGGACCAAAATGCAGCGTGTAGATTGCAATCCATGTTTTAATGAACAAACGTAAAACACGAATCAAAGCAAACACTACAAAATAAAGAACGTGATGAACGTAACGAAAACCTAAAACAGCCTATCTGGTGAAAAACACATAGACAGGAACACAAAGGACAATCACCCACAAACACACAGTGAAACCCAGGCTACCTAAATATGGTTCCCAATCAGAGACAATGACGAACACCTGCCTCTGATTGAGAACCATATCAGGCCGAACATAGAACTAGACAAACTAGACATGTAACATAGAATGCCCACTCAGATCACACCCTGACCAATCAAAACATAGAAAATACAAAGTAAACTATGGTCAGGGCGTGACAAATGCTTATGGGCCTGTACATTGTTGGATGTGAAAACAATAACAAATTCAAAGCCACTCCTATGCCAAACAAGTTGTCCATCTTCATAAAAGCTTTCTCCAGCTCATCTCTTCAGGCGAGTTTAAAATATAGTTGATTGACGTGATCGATAAACAGAACAGTGAGAGGTTCTTGGGATGGAGTGACCATTATCATTCAGATTTATTCATATTCCTCCATAGAGGTCAGCTCAGAAGTAAACCAAACAGCAGTGGTAAAAATGCCAATATAAAGTTTCTAGAGCAACATTTTAAATACAATATGTCTCCTATTCAGTGAAGCAAACACAAGGAGCAGGCAGGTCTAGAGGCCCACGGCACAGCACTGCTTATTTTCTATTATTCACTTTTAATGGGTTGTAGTTTGCTTATGACGGATTCATTGTGAGCAGTGCTTGGGTACAGCCTCTAACTGATGGTATATAATGAAGAGGAGGCATACTCTAAAGTATAATCAGTTATACAATGTGGCAAGAAAGTTAATAAGTTGTCATTGTTGGCTGTGACTTACGTCTGTGAGGATATAGCTCAAGTCTGTGTCAGGATCCTCCTAACCTGCCATTGCCTAATAACTACGTTTCCAACCCCCCACAGCGTACCAAATCAAGAGTTACAACAAACAATGCCAAGGGTAGAAGGTTATGTGTACATTTCCCTTTATAGATGCATTATGCTGAAATTGCTCCACCATTTCCTGGTTGCTAAAATGCTAATAGTTCCCCTAATTTCAGTTAATGTGATAAAACAAGCAAGTATAGTGTAGAGAATCATTGTAGCATCTAAACCACTTTGAAATATATTTTCCCATAAGCAAAAATATTGTATTTCAGCTGTTTGAAGCAGATGTACTTACCCGAAAGTAATAACAAAACTTAAGAATGGGAAGCAAAGAAATAGCACACAGAACAGATCTACTACTACTTTAGACTTGCTTTCAGTGAGAATGACAGATCTATAACACAAATGTCTATATGGATTTGGTCGGGTTGCCCAAAAAGTTAAATATTGTAGCTTTCAATCTATTGAATTTAGTATAGGCAACCTACAGGATCTCACACGCTGAGGCAACACAAGCAGAAGCTTGAAACTTGAAATGGGGATACCTAACTTCTAGAGGCAGATTCAGAATCTAAATCTCTAACCACAACACACAGGTGTGTTCTCTCTGTGTCTTCCCCTTGTGTTCCTCTCATGTGGTTTCTTTGTCTTGATTGACATTTATTTTGCATATAGGTATGACTATAGAAAGTGAGAGTCAAGAGAAATCCACTGGGTGAAGAGCAACAACGGTTTAGGAAACCTCTGACATTGAGTTGTTGGAAGAAAAGCTGCTAACTACACCAGACTCAGAGGAGTGGACAAGTTTTCTCTCTCTCTCGCGCGCTATACTCCTGTGTTAGCTAATTAGTGGAGGTGGGAACTTATTTTTCTTCTGCTGAAAAATAAAAAAGGAAATACGTTAAAGCCTTTTCATCACAGAGAAATACTTTTAATAGGCAGGGAGATTAAATCATAGTGGATCAAGTATCATTCATTTCTTGTATCTGTATTTTACAGGATCCTAACCAACTCTGCTATTTTGTTATTTTTTTAAAATGTTGTTTGTAACTTATTGTGTACATAATGTTGCTGCTACCATCTCTTATGACCGAAAATAACTTCTGGACATAAGAACAGCGATTACTCACCTCACCTCGGACGCATATAAGGCCCTGCCCCGCCCCCCTTTCGGAAAAGCTGACCACGACTCCATTTTGTTGATCCCTGCCTACAGACAGAAACTAAAACAAGAGGCTCCCACGCTGAGGTCTGTCCAACGCTGGTCCGACCAAGCTGACTCCACACTCCAAGACTGCTTCCATCACGTGGACTGGGAGATGTTTCGTATTGCGTCAGATAACAACATTGACGAATACGCTGATTCGGTGTGCGAGTTCATTAGAACGTGCGTTGAAGATGTCGTTCCCATAGCAACGATTAAAACATTCCCTAACCAGAAACCGTGGATTGATGGCAGCATTCGTGTGAAACTGAAAGCGCGAACCACTGCTTTTAATCAGGGCAAGGTGTCTGGTAACATGACCGAATACAAACAGTGCAGCTATTCCCTCCGCAAGGCTATCAAACAAGCTAAGCGCCAGTACAGAGACAAAGTAGAATCTCAATTCAACGGCTCAGACACAAGAGGCATGTGGCAGGGTCTACAGTCAATCACGGACTACAGGAAGAAATCCAGCCCAGTCACGGACCAGGATGTCTTGCTCCCAGGCAGACTAAATAACTTTTTTGCCCGCTTTGAGGACAATACAGTGCCACTGACACGGCGGTCTTTCCTTCACTGCAGCCGAGGTGAGTAAGACATTTAAACGTGTTAACCCTCGCAAGGCTGCAGACCAGACGGCATCCCCAGCCGCGCCCTCAGAGCATGCGCAGACCAGCTGGCCGGTGTGTTTACGGACATATTCAATCAATCCCTATACCAGTCTGCTGTTCCCACATGCTTCAAGAGGGCCACCATTGTTCCTGTTCCCAAGAAAGCTAAGGTAACTGAGCTAAACGACTACCGCCCCGTAGCACTCACATCCGTCATCATGAAGTGCTTTGAGAGACTAGTCAATGACCATATCACCTCCACCCTACCTGACACCCTAGACCCACTCCAATTTGCTTACCGCCCAAATAGGTCCACAGACGATGCAATCTCAACCACACTGCACACTGCCCTAACCCATCTGGACAAGAGGAATACCTATGTGAGAATGCTGTTCATCGACTACAGCTCGGCATTCAACACCATAGTGCCCTCCAAGCTCGTCATCAAGCTCGAGACCCTGGGTCTCGACCCCGCCCTGTGCAACTGGGTACTGGACTTCCTGACGGGCCGCCCCCAGGTGGTGAGGGTAGGCAACAACATATCCTCCCCGCTGATCCTCAACACTGGGGCCCCACAAGGGTGCGTTCTGAGCCCTCTCCTGTACTCCCTGTTCACCCACGACTGCGTGGCCATGCACGCCTCCAACTCAATCATCAAGTTTGCGGACGACACAACAGTGGTAGGCTTGATTACCAACAACGACGAGACGGCCTACAGGGAGGAGGTGAGGGCCCTCGGAGTGTGGTGTCAGGAAAATAACCTCACACTCAACGTCAACAAAACTAAGGAGTTGATTGTGGACTTCAGGAAACAGCAGAGGGAACACCCCCCTATCCACATCGATGGAACAGTAGTGGAGAGGGTAGCAAGTTTTAAGTTCCTCGGCATACACATCACAGACAAACTGAATTGGTCCACTCACACAGACAGCATCGTGAAGAAGGCGCAGCAGCGCCTCTTCAACCTCAGGAGGCTGAAGAAATTTGGCTTGTCACCAAAAGCACTCAGAAACTTCTACAGATGCACAATCGAGAGCATCCTGCCGGGCTGTATCACCGCCTGGTATGGCAACTGCATCGCCCACAACCGTAAGGCTCTCCAGAGGGTAGTGAGGTCCGCACAACGCATCACCGGGGGCAAACTACCTGCCCTCCAGGACACCTACACCACCCGATGTCACAGGAAGGCCATAAAGATCATCAAGGACATCAACCACCCGAGCCACTGCCTGTTCACCCCGCTATCATCCAGAAGGCGAGGTCAGTACAGGTGCATCAAAGCTGGGACCGAGAGACTGAAAAACAGCTTCTATCTCAAGGCCATCAGACTGTTAAACAGCCACCACTAACACTGAGTGGCTGCTGCCAACACACTGACACTGACTCAACTCCAGCCACTTTAATAATGGGAATTGATGGGAAATGATGTAAATATATCACTAGCCACTTTAAACAATGCTACCTTATATAAATGTTACTTACCCTACATTATTCATCTCATATGCATACGTATATACTGTACTCTATATCATCGACGGTATCCTTATGTAATACATGTATCACTAGCCACTTTATACTATGCCACTTTGTTTACATACTCATCTCATTTGTACATACTGTACTCGATACCATCTACTGTATCTTGCCTATGCTGCTCTGTACCATCACTCATTCATATATCCTTATGTACCTATTCTTTATCCCCTTACACTGTGTACAAGACAGTAGTTTTGGAATTGTTAGTTAGATTACTTGTTATTACTGCATTGTCGGAACTAGAAGCACAAGCATTTCGCTACACTCGCATTAACATCTGCTAACCATGTGTATGTGACAAATAAAATTTGATTTGATTTGATTTGAACTGGATGAAGATTTTTTCTTTAATGAGTCTGACAAATCAAATCAAATTTGGTTGGTCACATACACATGGTTAGAAGATGTTATTGTGAGTGTAGTGAAATGCTTGTGCTTCTAGTTCTGACAGTGCAGTAATATCTAGCAAGTAAACAAACAATTCCACAACAACTTCCTAATACACACAAATCTAAGTAAAAAGGTTGGAAAATAATATATACAAACAAATATATGGATGAGCAATGACCGAGCGGCATAGGCACGATGCTGTAGATGGTATAAAATACAATATATACATATTGGACGAGTAATGCAAGATATGTAAACATTATTAAAGTGACTAGTGATCCATTTATTAACTTCCTTTGGATCCACCCCTTTTTTTAAATGTTCACCTAAAATGACATACCCAAATCTAACTGCCTGTAGCAAGGATATGCATATTCTTGGAAAAGGAAACACTTTGAAGTTTGTGGAAATGTGGAGATGTAGGAGAATATAACAGAACAGATCGAGTAAAAGATAATACAAAGAAATCATCTTTGAAATGGAAGAGAAAGGTCATAATATATTATTCCAGCCCAGAGGCAATTTAGATTTTGGCCACTAGATGGCTGCAGTGCATGTGCAGGGTTTTAGACTGATCCAATGAACCATTGCATTTCTGTTCAAAACTTTGTATCAAGATTGTCCAAATGTGCCTAATTTGTTTATTAATAATTTTTCATGTTCAAAATTGTGCACTCTCCTCAAACAATAGCACGGTATTCTTTCACTGTAATAGCTACTGTAAATTGGACAGTGCAGTTAGATTAACAATAATATATATAACACAATTTGGATACTTGCAAATACTTAGAAAGTGATACCATGCTCTCTGACCAACAGTGATGACATCCTATGGTTGGCCAGGGAGTTCTACGGTAGGCTGTTTGACATCAAGCCTGCCGATTAAGCTTTCATGGCCACCTTCCGAGGTGGTCTAGACAGAGTCACTGGGCCGTGTGCTCCCTGAACAAACACAAAGCACCAGGACAGCACGCGATCCCAGGAGAGTTCTATCAGACTTTCTGGGATTTCCTCAAGGATGACGTAGCGGCGGTCTTCAGCCTAGTATACAGGGATACCTCCTCTCTGTTGACTACAAAATCATGACCAAGGCCCTCACCAAGCGGTTCCAGACACCCCTCCCCTCATTAATAGCCCCAGTCTGTACCTGCAGCATCCTCGTTAGGTCCATCAATGACAAGCTCCTGGTGAGAGATCTCATCCTGCACTCCCAGGACCAGAGGTCTCATTTGCACCTTGTCAGTCTAGAAAAGTAGAAGGCTTTTGATAGGGTTAGCCATAGCTTTCTGCAGAGGGTGCTAACCAAGATGAACTTCCCCCAAAACCTCATCCACTGAACTGAACTATGCTACCAGAACATTACATGCAGACTTCTGGTAAACCACACCATCAAAAACACATTCCTCATCAGATCCGGCATATGCCAAGGCTGCCCCCTTGCCTCTGCTGTATGTCATCTACCTAGAGCCTTTCTTCCAGAATATCAAATCAAAACGTACGCTGAATACAACAGTTGTAGACCTTACAGTGAAATGCTTACTTACAGGCTCTAACCAATAGTGCAAAAAATGTATTAAGTGAACAATAGGTAAGTAAAGAAATAAAACAACAGCAAAAAGACAGGCTATATACAGTAACGAGGCTATAAAAGTAGCGAGGCTACATACAGACACCGGTTAGTCAGGCTGATTGAGGTAGTATGTACATGTAGATATGGTTAAAGTGACCATGCAAATATGATGAACAGAGAGTATCAGTAGCGTAAAAGAGGGGTTGGCGGGGGTGGTAAATGGCGGGACACAATGCAGATAGCCCGGTTAGCCAATGTGCGGGAGCACTGGTTGGTCGGGCCAATTCAGCTAGGATGTACATGAATGTATATTTAAAGTGACTATGCATATATGATAAACAGAGAGTAGCAGCAGCGTAAAAATAGGGGTTCTGCGGGGGTTTTCGCACCAAAGTACATTCATCTGTAGGAGACAAAATGCGTCTCCTTCCTGAATGGTATGACGGCTGTGTGGCCCCATGGTGTTTATACTTGCCTACTATTGTTTGAACAGATGAACGTGGTACCTTCAGGCGTTTGGAAATTGCTCCCAAGGATGAACCAGACTTGTGGAGGTCTACACATTTTTTTCAGAGGTCTTGGCTGATATCTTTTGATTTTTCCAAGAGGCACTGAGTTTGAAGGTAGGCCTTGAAATATATCTACAGGTACACCGCCAATTGACTCAAATGATGTCAATTAGCCTATCAGAAGCTTCTAAAGCCATTTTTTGAATTTTCCAAGCTGTTTAAAGGCACAGTCAACTTAGTGTACGTAAACTTCTTACCCACTGGAATTGTGATACAGGGAATTATAAGTGAAATTAGCTCTCTGCAAACAAATGTTGGAAGAATTTATTGTGTCATGCACAAAGTATATGTCCTAACCGACTTGCAAAAACTATAGTTTGTTAACAAGACATTTGTGGAGTGGTTGAAAAACAAGTTTTAATGACTCCAACCTAAGTGTATGTAAGCTTCCGACTTCAACTGTATATATATATATATATATATATTTTTTTATTATTATATTATTTATTTTTTCACATTCACATTTCACACTTATATTTTCCAATGGGGCTATACATTTGGGTGAGTTGTTTTTCTCTCGCCTGAGTAGCCTTATTTCACTGCCAAAAATACAATTAAACCATATAATGTTTAGCAAAATAACAACACAATGTCAAGTTCAGGTAGCCTTATCAAATAATTAACATCCAATCACATTAACCTTTACTCCCTTGCAGGAAACCTTCACTTTTGCACAGACATTTAGAAAGAAAACATGACCATTTGAAAAATAAGCCACGAGAATTAAGACTACTTTGTAAAACGTATAAAAGCAACAGACACCCATTAAGAAGAAAGGGCTAGAAGGGTCTTAAATGCTAGATAACAAGTGGCTAGGACAGGCAAGCCCAAAACTATTGTGGAGGACTTAATTCTTCCTGCTGCCGTGGATATGGCTGAGACAATGCTGGGGGATAAGGCCAAAAACTATACAGACAATGACTTCATTAAACAACACTGTTTCACAACACATCAGTGACATGGCAGGAGAGGTTTTGAAACAATTACTGCTTCGCATATGAGCCAGTGAATTATATGCGTTACAGCTGGATGAGTCAACAGACGTGTCAGGCCTGGCACAGCTCTTGGTATATGTCCCTTATATTTATAGTGGGTCAATTAAGAAAGACATCCTCTTCTGCAAATCACTGGAGACACGAACAACATGAGAGGATGTTTTTAAGTACCGGAAAGCTTTGTGACATCAAATGACCTTTGGTGGTCAAGATGTGTTGGTATCTGTACTGATGGCGCAAAAGCCATGACAGGGAGACATAATGGAGTGGTAATACGCGTGCAAGCAGTTCCTCCCGACACCACTTGGCTACACTGCAGCATCCACCGAGATGCTCTTGCTGCCAAGGGAATGCCTGACAGCTTGAAATATGTTTTGTACACTGCACTGAAAATTGTTAACTTTGTTAAAGCAAGGCCCCTGAACTCTCGTGTATTTTCTGCATTATGCAATGATATGGGCAGCAACCATGCAACGCTTTTACAACATACATAAGTGCGCTGGTTATCAAGGGGCAAAGTACTCACACATTTTTTTAATTGAAAGACGAGCTTCAAGTTATCTTCACTGACCATCATTTTCACTTGTCTGTCCGTTTGCATGATGATGAGTTTCTCACACGACTGGCCTATCTGGGTGATGTTTTTTCTCACCTGAATGATCTGAATCTAGGACTACAGGGACTCTCCGCAACTATATTCTATGTGTGGGACAAAATGTAGGCTATGATTAAGAAGTTGGACTTCTTTTCTGTCTGCATTAACAAGGACAACACACAGGTCTTTCCATCAATGTATGATTTTTTGTCTGCAAATGAACTCAAGCTTATGGACAATGTCAATTTTGATATAGTGAAGCACCTGGGTGAGCTGGGTGCTCAATTACGCAGATGATTTCCCGAAAAGGACGACACAAACAACTGGATTTGTTATCTCCAGTCCAGTTACCGATATCTGAACAAGAGAGCGCTCAGTTTCTTGCCTTGGCAAATCGCGCCGTTAAGACACTGATGTCCTTTGCAACCACGTACTGTACCTATGTGAGAGTGGATTCTCGGCCCTCACTAGCATGAAAGCTAAATACAGGAACAGACTGTGTGTGGAAAATGATTTAAGACTGAGACTCTCTCCAATACAACACAACATTGCAGAGTTATGTGCATCCTTTCAAGCACACCCTTCTCATTGACCTGTGGCGAGTTATTCACATTGTTTGATAAACATATTGTTATGGTGAGTGAATGAGGACCCAAAAGCGAACTAACTTAAACAGAGCTTCTTTAATAACCAAACATAGGTAGGCTCAGATAGACCGGCAGATTCCGACAGGACAGGACAAGGTTACAGCAAACATGACGATAGTCTGGCTCAGGCATGAAACACAACAAACAAGAATCCGACAAGGACAGGAACAAAAACAGAGAGAGATATAGGGACCTAATCAGAGGGAAAAAGGGAACAGGTGGGAAACGGGGTGAATGGGTAGTTAGGAGGAGACAAGGCACAGCTGGGGAAAAGAGGGGGAGAAAAGGTAACCTAACAACGACCAGCAGAGGGAGACAGGGTGAAGGGAAAGGACAGAAACACACAACATGACAATACATGACAGTACCCCCCCACTCACCGAGCGCCTCCTGGCGCACTCGAGGAGGAAACCTGGCGGCAACGGAGGAAATCCTCGATCAGCGCACGGTCCAGCACGTCCCGAGAGGGAACCCAACTCCTCTCCTCAGGACCGTACCCCTCCCAATCAACGAGGTACTGGTGACCACGGCCCCGAGGACGCATGTCCAAAATTCTACGGACCCTGTAGATGGGTGCGCCCTCGACAAGGATGGGGGGGGGGGGGGGAAGACGAGCGGGGGCGCGAAGGACGGGCTTGATGCAGGAGACATGGAAGACCGGGTGGACGCGACGAAGGTATCGCGGAAGAAGAAGTCGAACTGCGACAGGATTAATGACCCGAGAAATACGGAACGGACCAATGAACCGCGGGGTCAACTTGCGAGAAGCCGTCTTAAGGGGAAGGTTCTGAGTGGAGAGCCAAACTCTCTGACCGCGACAATATCTAGGACTCTTAGTTCTACGCTTATTAGCAGCCCTCACAGTCTGCGTCCTATAACGGCAAAGTGCAGACCTGACCCTCTTCCAGGTGCGCTCGCAACGTTGGACAAAAGCCTGAGCGGAGGGGACGCTGGACTCGGCGAACTGAGATGAGAACAGCGGAGGCTGGTACCCGAGGCTACTCTGAAAAGGAGATAGCCCGGTCGCAGACGAAGGAAGCGAGTTGTGGGCGTATTCTGCCCAGGGGAGCTGTTCTGACCAAGACGCAGGGTTACGAAAAGAAAGACTGCGTAAGATGCGACCAATAGTCTGATTGGCCCGTTCTGCTTGACCGTTAGACTGGGGGTGAAAGCCGGAAGAGAGACTGACGGAAGCCCCAATCAAACGGCAAAACTCCCTCCAAAATTGAGACGTGAATTGCGGACCTCTGTCCGAAACGACGTCTGACGGAAGGCCATGAATTCTGAAAACATTCTCGATGATGATTTGTGCCGTCTCTTTAGCAGAAGGAAGCTTAGCAAGGGGAATGAAATGAGCCGCCTTAGAGAACCTATCGACAACCGTAAGAATAACAGTCTTCCCCGCTGACGAAGGCAGTCCGGTGACAAAATCTAAGGCGATGTGAGACCACGGTCGAGAGGGAATAGGAAGCGGCCTGAGACGGCCGGCAGGAGGAGAGTTACCGGACTTAGTCTGCGCGCAGACCGAACAAGCAGCCACGAAACGACGCGTGTCATGCTCCCGGGTGGGCCACCAAAAACGCTGGCGAATGGAAGCAAGCGTACCCCGAACGCCAGGGTGGCCGGCTAACTTGGCAGAGTGAGCCCACTGAAGAACGGCCAGACGAGTAGGAACGGGAACGAAAAGAAGGTTCCTAGGACAAGCGCGCGGCGACGGAGTGTGAGTGAGCGCTTGTTTTACCTGCCTCTCAATTCCCCAGACAGTCAACCCGACAACACGCCCCTCAGGGAGAATCCCCTCGGGGTCAGTGGAGGCTACTGAAGAACTGAAGAGACGAGACAAAGCATCAGGCTTGGTGTTCTTAGAGCCCGGACGATAAGAAATCACGAACTCGAAACGAGCGAAAAACAGCGCCCAACGCGCCTGACGCGCATTAAGTCGTTTGGCAGAACGGATGTACTCAAGGTTCCTATGGTCAGTCCAAACGACAAAAGGAACGGTCGCCCCCTCCAACCACTGTCGCCATTCGCCTAGGGCTAACCGGATGGCGAGCAGTTCGCGGTTACCCACATCATAGTTACGTTCCGACGGCGACAGGCGATGAGAAAAATATGCGCATGGGTGGACCTTGTCGTCAGAGAGGGAGCGCTGAGAAAGGATGGCTCCCACGCCCACCTCTGACGCGTCAACCTCGACAACGAACTGTCTAGAGACGTCAGGTGTAACAAGGATAGGAGCGGATGTAAAACGATTCTTGAGGAGATCAAAAGCTCCCTGGGCGGAAACGGACCACTTAAAGCACGTCTTGACAGAAGTAAGGGCTGTGAGAGGAGCTGCCACCTGACCGAAATTACGGATGAAACGACGATAGAAGTTCGCGAAGCCGAGAAAGCGCTGCAGCTCGACGCGTGACTTAGGGACGGGCCAATCAATGACAGCTTGGACCTTAGCGGGATCCATCTTAATGCCTTCAGCGGAAATAACAGAACCGAGAAATGTGACGGAGGAGGCATGAAAAGTGCACTTCTCAGCCTTCACAAAAAGACAATTCTCTAAAAGGCGCTGGAGGACACGTCGAACGTGCTGAACATGAATCTGGAGTGACGGTGAAAAAATCAGGATATCGTCAAGGTAAACGAAAACAAAGATGTTCAGCATGTCTCTCAGGACATCATTGACTAATGCCTGAAAGACAGCTGGAGCGTTAGCGAGGCCGAAAGGAAGAACCCGGTATTCAAAGTGCCCTAACGGAGTGTTAAACGCCGTCTTCCACTCGTCCCCCTCCCTGATGCGCACGAGATGGTAAGCGTTACGAAGGTCCAACTTAGTGAAAAACCTGGCTCCCTGCAGGATCTCGAAGGCTGAAGACATAAGAGGAAGAGGATAACGATTCTTCACTGTTATGTCATTCAGCCCTCGATAATCTATGCAGGGGCGCAGAGACCCGTCCTTCTTCTTGACAAAAAAAAACCCCGCTCCGGCGGGAGAGGAGGAGGGGACTATGGTACCGGCGTCAAGAGCTACAGACAAATAATCTTCGAGAGCCTTACGTTCGGGAGCCGACAGAGAGTATAGTCTACCCCGGGGGGGGGGTGGTTCCCGGAAGGAGATCAATACTACAATCATACGACCGGTGTGGAGGAAGAGAGGTGGCCCTGGACCGACTGAACACCGTGCGCAGATCGTGATATTCCTCCGGCACCCCTGTCAAATCACCAGGCTCCTCCTGTGAAGAAGAGACAGAGGAAACAGGAGGGATAGCAGACATTAAACATTTCACATGACAAGAGACGTTCCAGGAGAGGATAGAATTACTAGACCAATTAATGGAAGGATTATGACAAACTAGCCAGGGATGGCCCAAAACAACAGGTGTAAAAGGTGAACGAAAAATTAAAAAAGAAATGGTTTCACTATGATTACCAGAAACAGTGAGGGTTAAAGGTAGCGTCTCACGCTGAATCCTGGGGAGAGGACTACCATCCAGGGCGAACAAGGCCGTGGGCTCCTTTAACTGTCTGAGAGGAATGTCATGTTCCCGAGCCCAGGTCTCGTCCATAAAACAGCCCTCCGCCCCAGAGTCTATTAAGGCACTGCAGGAAGCTGACGAACCGGTCCAGCGTAGATGGACCGACAAGGTAGTGCAGGATCTTGAAGGAGAGACAGGAGTAGTAGCGCTCACCAGTAGCCCTCCGCTTACTGACGAGCTCTGGCCTTTTACTGGACATGAAGTGACAAAATGACCAGCGGAACCGCAATAGAGACAGAGGCGGTTGGTGATTCTCCGTTCCCTCTCCTTAGTCGAGATGCGGATACCTCCCAGCTGCATGGGCTCAGCACCCGAGCCGGCAGAGGAAGATGGTAGTGATGCGGAGAGGGAGGCGACGGAGAGCGCGAGCTCCTTTCCACGAGCTCGGTGACGAAGATCAACCCGTCGCTCAATGCGAATAGCGAGTTCAATCAAGGAATCCACGCTGGAAGGAACCTCCCGGGAGAGAATCTCATCCTTTACCTCTGCGCGGAAACCCTCCAGAAGACGAGCGAACAAGGCCGGCTCGTTCCAGCCACTGGAGACAGCAAGAGTGCGAAACTCAATAGAGTAGTCTGTTATGGATCGATTGCCTTGACATAGGGAAGACAGGGCCCTGGAAGCCTCCTCCCCAAAAACAGATCGATCAAAAACCCGTATCATCTCCTCCTTAAAGTCCTGATACTGGTTAGTACACTCAGCCCTTGCCTCCCAGATTGCCGTGCCCCACTCACGAGCCCGTCCAATAAGGAGAGATATGATGTAGGCGACACGAGCAGTGCTCCTGGAGTAAGTGTTGGGCTGGAGAGAAAACACAATATCACACTGGGTGAGGAACGAGCGGCATTCAGTGGGCTCCCCAGAGTAACACGGCGGGTTATTGATTCTGGGCTCCGGAGATTCGAAAGCCCTGGAAGTGGCCGGTGGATCGAGGCGGAGATGGTGAACCTGTTCTGTGAGGTTGGAGACTTGGGTGGCCAGGGTCTCAACGGCATGTCGAGCAGCAGACACTTCCTGCTCGTGTCTGCCTAGCATCGCTCCCTGGATCCCGACGGCTGAGTGGAGAGGATCCGAAGTCGCTGGGTCCATTCTTGGTCGGATTCTTCTGTTATGGTGAGTGAATGAGGACCCATTGGTATATGTCCCTTATATTTATAGTGGGTCAATTAAGAAAGACATCCTCTTCTGCAAATCACTGGAGACACGAACAACATGAGAGGATGTTTTTAAGTACCGGAAAGCTTTGTGACATCAAATGACCTTTGGTGGTCAAGATGTGTTGGTATCTGTACTGATGGCGCAAAAGCCATGACAGGGAGACATAATGGAGTGGTAATACGCGTGCAAGCAGTTCCTCCCGACACCACTTGGCTACACTGCAGCATCCACCGAGATGCTCTTGCTGCCAAGGGAATGCCTGACAGCTTGAAATATGTTTTGTACACTGCACTGAAAATTGTTAACTTTGTTAAAGCAAGGCCCCTGAACTCTCGTGTATTTTCTGCATTATGCAATGATATGGGCAGCAACCATGCAACGCTTTTACAACATACATAAGTGCGCTGGTTATCAAGGGGCAAAGTACTCACACATTTTTTTAATTGAAAGACGAGCTTCAAGTTATCTTCACTGACCATCATTTTCACTTGTCTGTCCGTTTGCATGATGATGAGTTTCTCACACGACTGGCCTATCTGGGTGATGTTTTTTCTCACCTGAATGATCTGAATCTAGGACTACAGGGACTCTCCGCAACTATATTCTATGTGTGGGACAAAATGTAGGCTATGATTAAGAAGTTGGACTTCTTTTCTGTCTGCATTAACAAGGACAACACACAGGTCTTTCCATCAATGTATGATTTTTTGTCTGCAAATGAACTCAAGCTTATGGACAATGTCAATTTTGATATAGTGAAGCACCTGGGTGAGCTGGGTGCTCAATTACGCAGATGATTTCCCGAAAAGGACGACACAAACAACTGGATTTGTTATCTCCAGTCCAGTTACCGATATCTGAACAAGAGAGCGCTCAGTTTCTTGCCTTGGCAAATCGCGCCGTTAAGACACTGATGTCCTTTGCAACCACGTACTGTACCTATGTGAGAGTGGATTCTCGGCCCTCACTAGCATGAAAGCTAAATACAGGAACAGACTGTGTGTGGAAAATGATTTAAGACTGAGACTCTCTCCAATACAACACAACATTGCAGAGTTATGTGCATCCTTTCAAGCACACCCTTCTCATTGACCTGTGGCGAGTTATTCACATTGTTTGATAAACATATTGTTATGGTGAGTGAATGAGGACCCAAAAGCGAACTAACTTAAACAGAGCTTCTTTAATAACCAAACATAGGTAGGCTCAGATAGACCGGCAGATTCCGACAGGACAGGACAAGGTTACAGCAAACATGACGATAGTCTGGCTCAGGCATGAAACACAACAAACAAGAATCCGACAAGGACAGGAACAAAAACAGAGAGAGATATAGGGACCTAATCAGAGGGAAAAAGGGAACAGGTGGGAAACGGGGTGAATGGGTAGTTAGGAGGAGACAAGGCACAGCTGGGGAAAAGAGGGGGAGAAAAGGTAACCTAACAACGACCAGCAGAGGGAGACAGGGTGAAGGGAAAGGACAGAAACACACAACATGACAATACATGACACATATAAGGTTTATATGTAAGATGTCTAAATAAATAGCTAAATTATTTAGTATTATTATACTATTATTTGTGCCCTGGTCCTATAAAAGCTTTATGTCACTTCCCATGAGCCAGGTTGTGACAAAAACTCAAACTCATTCTTATGTTGAATAAATGTATCATATAGTGTGTGGCAGGCTTATAATGATGGCAAAAAAATTACATTTGAGTGTGTGCTGACCCAAATCTAATCAAATCAAATTTATTTGTCACATACACATGGTTAGCAGATGTTAATGCGAGTGTAGCGAAATGCTTCTGCTTCTAGTTCCGACAATGCAGTAATAACCAACAAGTAATCTAACCTAACAATTCCAAAACTACTACCTTACACACACTGTATGATAACATATTCGCTTAGAATCTCACTTGGCGTTGTCCATAGGACTAAAAATGGATGAATGCAAAACAATTTCTCTGTCACTAACAAATACAGTTTCCTGGGTGGTAAATCTACAATCCATGCATATTTGTACTGTATGTGAGTGTACTGCATTATTACTACACATTTACAGTATTTCGTTTTTTTTTTTTTTTTTTTACATATTGCTCTGAAGTACAATGTCAGCCAACACAACATACTGTATGTGGCTAATTAGTGCTTAAAATTGAAATATGCCTAATTTCTCAGAAAACTTAAACTGTTGCTGGCATGCTTGAATGGAGGACAGAGGAAATCTATCTTCAGACATTTGCCTCTAGTCCTCCCCATTACAATTGTCCCTTTGAATAGAAGCAAATGACTGCATTCCATTTCAGCTGTGCTGCTGCTGCAGTGAGCTGAACTGAGCTGCCTAGAGTGGGATCATTTGTAAACAGTCAGCTATTCAGCCACTGTCTAAGGACAAATGGAAGTTGATAGAATTGTTTTATTTTCTTTGTTTGAAATTATTGCTGTTATTGTTAAGAGGTTTTGACAATAGAGAAAGGTTTTTCTATCAGCCTCCCAGAGTGACTGAATACCTCTAATGTACCTTTGATAGATTTTAAGGTAGCAACAGTATACTTTTCTGTCTAGTATACTTTTCTGTCTACTGTTTTTTCCTTACTCTTTGTCCAGAGATCTCAAGCATCTCTACAATATTGAAAGGTCATATAAATAAGGGAAGGGATAGAAAATCAAATTCTCTTCACAATTCTGATATAGACCCTATTTTAGGATAGTTTATTATACTACATTGCGAAATTAAGATCCAGTAGCTGTTATAGTAGTGAAGATGTAACCACAATATGACAACTAGAATAACATTGAGCTGTGAGACCTGCATGAGTATTAGTTTTTATTAAAGCGTGTTAAACTAGAACCAAGTACTACTTCAATCATTTAATAGCACATCACCTATCATAATAGTTGTAAACACACTGACTTCATCTCCATTATTTACTGTGCAAAAACACAATTTGTTTATAGCCTCTTGTTCTCTCCTATTACACACAAAACAATGAGGGTTCTTCTAGGGTTCCTTGGGAAGGTTCATTGTTCTATGTGGAACCATAATGACAACAAATAACCCTTTGAGCTCTTCAATGGTTATTTACAGTTCACAAAAGGGTTCTTTCCTCTTTTAATGATAATTGAAATGTAGAATATTTTGGGGCGCGGCATTTTTTTTGAGTGTTATTCCAGTTTATCTGTTGCATTGTGTAATGCCATTACAAACTGAATGTACAAAATGCTAGAATAACCTGCTCTTACCATTACATTGAGTGATGAGGTGAAAGCTGTAATCTGAGCCTTTATTGATGCCCTTTATTGTTAAATCCACTTCAATCAATGTAGATGAAGGGAGGAGACATGTAGAATAAGGATTTTAAAGCCTTGAGACAATATTAACATAGATTGTGTATGTATGCTGTTCAGAGGGTGAATGGGCAAGGCAAATGATATAAGCGCCTTTGAATGGGTTATGGTAGTAGGTGCCAGGCACACTGGTTTTAATGTGTCAAGAACTGCATCGCTGCTGTATTTTTCATGCTCAACAGTTTCCTGTGTGTATCAAGAATGGTCCACCACCCAAACAAAATCCAGCCAACTTTAACACAACTGTGGGAAGCATTGGAGTCAACATGGGCCACCATCCCCGTGGAACACTTTTTACACCTTGTAGAGTCCATGCCCCGATGAATTGAGACTATTCTGAGGGAAAACGGGGGTGCAACTCATTATTAGGAAAGTTTCCTCAGTGTATATTATATATGACTATGGCCAGTGATGGTGTTTTTGTGCAAGACTCAGGTATGGCCTTATGTCAGTTGAAAATGGTTGACTTAATCAGTCAGTGGTTCTCAATTCTCTCTTCGGGGACCCACAGCTGTTCCAGAGGTAACTCACTTGATTCAACTTGTCAATTAACACAACAGTAACACCTATGGAATTTTAACAACATATAACATGGCTGACCAGAAGAAAAAAAAATGTATGGTTCTTCAAAACGATCTACAAAGAACCTTTGAGTTTGAGAAAGGTTCTTTATAGAACCATTCTCCATAAAGGTTCTAGAAATAACCATAAAAAAGGGTTAGATATTTTTGGTGCTACTGTATATAGCACCTTTTAAATGATTCTTTATAGAACCTTTGGAAAGGGCTCTTTATAGCACAATACAGGTTCCATTTAGAACCTTATGAGCATTTCTTTATTGAACCTTCAAAAAAGGGTTTTATATAGCACCAAAAGGGTTCTGCTATGGTTACAAGTCAAATACTATTTAGTACTATCTGGTACTATTTAGAACCATCATTTCTTTGTGTGTAGATTTGATGCACAGTACATTCTGAGAGCACTCCTCTCTCAGTCTTTGTTCAGTGCTGATCCCTATAGGGGGCACCCAGGCACCACAGACAAAGGGTTCCATTTCAGGCAAGGAAGATAATACAAGGAGGTAGAGCTCATCACATGAGCAGCAAAAGATACAGAGAGAGTGAGGGTGGATAATATGCATTCACTACGCTAACAAGGTTTCCAGCCAACATTTTTATGTGTTTGAAGTACATGTCTGATAAAACATTTCATGACAGGCCTGATGGAATCAGAACATTTGTCTGTGAACTTTCCAAATATCGACCAAAAAAAATACACTGGACATGGTGGAATCTTTACGTGCCGGTAAAATTAATTATGCGAGAAATGTCAGTGGAAAAGCTTTTATGCACAAATATTAATTCAATAACAATCATATTGAAGTAAACTTGGAGTCATGGGATGATATGGTGTGTGGTCCTCCCACTACGACTCGTCGGGAAAGCATGCAATTCATTAGGCTACAGATTAAATAAGTTAGGATGAAATTCACAGGATGGTGAAAGTGCAAGGTGATGAGCTTGATGCTCCTTTCCAATAAATATAGAGAGTCTTATTCTGGTGACATGATCATCGATGCTTGGCTGCCGTTTGACAAATACAAATATTCTCGCTCCTCTGTCCATAATAATCTTATCATGCAGGCTATACCCGCACTGCATCTGTGAGCTGATGGCTAGAGAGAATGTTTCAATACCAGAGTGGGCACACTAGCTATATAACGCAACATTGTTTGTGAGAAAACCATCAGTTTATTTTAAAATGCGATGGCAACCCATTTAACTTTTATTTTTTATTTGGTACATGGGAATTTAACCACAAAGGGTCAGTATATGTGCACTATGTCTTCATGCACAGCCTTTTACCTGCAACAAATCCATTTGATGGCAACACATCTCTGGTGGGAAAATGCACATATTGCTTTTATGCAGATTTTGGTATAATCACATGAAAATCTGTCGGCAATCAATTAATGATGCCTGAGATGAAAACATCCTTAAACGTTAACATTGTTAAAATAAGTAAACAATCAATGGGTGGATGAATTATGGAAGAGTAGCAAATGACCTTTTGGAGCTTTTTGGGGAGGAAAAAAACCTGAATGCAAGAATACAAAGGCTCTGGTCACTGACAAGAGCAGCAATTCATATCCCTGTGCTGAGAAGAGGGTTTGGTTGTAGGCTAGTCACATGGTGCTTTGACTGTATCTTTCCTCTCGGGCTCACACAAGTCAGATAATTACCTATTTATATTTCACCTTGACAGCTGGCCTCGCTGCTGATGAAGAACCCTGTTTGTCTCTCTCTCTCTCTGTGTGTGCGTGTAGCGCGAGTGCGAGTGTTTGCTTGCACGCGAGCGTGCAAGTGTCTGTGTGTAGGTGTGCATGGTGTGTTTGTTTGTGTGTGTCTAACCCTGGCTCCCGGCCTTGCTACAGCCTCTAGAAGGAAAGTTGCCATAAAGGTCTGCCACCGCCTAGAGTAGGATAGCTGGGGTTGTCACAAAGAAGGACAGCACGGTTGCCACGACAACATCATACCATGGCCATAATCTGCTATAACACCTGCAAATATGTGTAAACTTTGATTTGTTTCGATATGATTTCAATCGATTGGATGTATGCCTATGCCAAACCATATGTGTTTTGATGAGAGGAGCTATGTCTGGTCGGATCTGTCCTTTGGCTGTTTTATCTCAGTGAGTGGTTGAATGATTCACCATCCTTAAAGCCTGAGGAGAGAGAGGGGTATTTGGCATGATTGATATCCTCAGAGCCAGTGTTGCACACATCTTCAACCCATTGCCAATCAACTAGGATGTATGCCAGAGAAAGCAATTACATAGCCTTAATGACACTGGGTGCAGTAGTAATACAGGTGGATACAGGATACCATTTTAATAATTAGAACCTGGCTACATCATTTGCTAAGGTGAATGGATGGATGGTGATGAAACCTGGTAGGTCATATAACGGTTTCTCATCTCAGAGATCTGAGAGATACGGGCGGCAGGTAACCTAGCAGTTAAAAGTGTTGGGCCATTAACTGAAAGGTCACGAGTTTGAATCCCAGATCTGACTAGGTGAGAAATCTGTTGATGTGCCATTGAGCAAGGGATTTACCCATCCTTTCTCCTGCAAATCAGTTAATCCCTAAAAGTGTTTTCTTCAAAAACTAATATATGGAATTATGTTTTATTTGAATCAGAGAATGATATTCATGTGATAGGCTCTCTGCAAGGTTTTGTATTTCTTACCTATCTAAGAAAAATATGAACTATTGGAACCAAGACTTAAAAATAACTGATATTGGCACAATATGTAGGGAATGTTGGAACATAACTAACAAATTTACAGTTCACGAAAATTTACGCTTAATTATAAACTAATGTATAGAATTTATCATACAAGAGACAAAATTCACAAATTCTAAAGCACAACAACAGAGCCATGTCTTCAGTGTAAAACTAACAATGACTGATATGTTAATAATTGACAAAAATAATTATCATAAGGAGTAAGGTTTAGAAGTATCTGTCCTATATCTAAGAGTTATAAGTGTCACGACTTCCGCCGAACTCGGTCCCTCACCTTGTTTTCGGCCGGAGTTCGGCAGTCGACGTCACCGGCCTTCTAGCCACCGCCGATCCACTTTTCATTTTCCATTTGTTTTGTCACACCTGGTTTCAGGTCATTATTTAACCCTCTGTTCCCCCATGTTTTTTTGTGAGTGATTGTTTATTGTATTTTCGGTCTGTCATGGTGTGCGTGTATTTGTTACTTTGTATATTTGACATTTTGAGTAAAAGTACGTTGATTACTCATATCTTGTTACGTTCGTTGATGGAAGGATTGGACCCATGCGCAGCGTGGTAGGCGTACATCTTATTTTATTTCAATTAACACCGAAAAAAACAACAAATACAAATGAAACGTACAGTTTAGTAGGGCTAAAGAGCACAGTACCAAAACAAGATCCCACAAACTACAGGTGGAAAAAGGCTGCCTAAGTATGATCCCCAATCAGAGACAACGATAGACAGCTGCCTCTGATTGGGAACCATACCCGGGCAACAAAGAAATAGAAAAAATAGATTGCCCACCCTAGTCACACCCTGACCTAACCAAATAGAGAATTAAAATTATCTCTACGGTCAGGGCGTGACATATCTGCTGTCCTGCGGCTGACTCTCTACACCAACTACACATAGGACCCATTACAATAAGAAAGCTTAGATTTCCACCGGTCTAATGTCCAGTGTTTCTTCGGCCATGCAAGTCTCTTCTTATTGGTGTCCTTTAGTAGTGGTTTCTTTGGAGCAATTCGACTATGAAAGCCTGATTCACGCAGTCTCCTCTGAACAGTTGATGTTGAGATTTGTCTGATGCTTGAACTCTGTGAAGCATTTATTTGGGCTGCAATTTCTGAGGCTGTTAACTCAAATGAACTTGTCCTCTGCAGCAGAGGTAACTCTGGGTCTTCCTTTCCTGTGGTGGTCCTCATGAAAGCCAGTTTCATCATAGAGCTTGATGGTTTTTGAGACTGCGCTTGAAGAAACTTTAAAAGTTCTTGACATTTTCAGGATTGACTGACCTTCATGACTTAAAGTTGTTGGACTGTTTTTTCTCTTTGCTTATTTGAGCTGTTCTTGTTATAATATGGACTTGGTCTTTTACCAAATAGGACTCTCTTCTGTATACCACCCCTACCTTGTCACAACACAACTGATTGGCTCAAATTAACGTTTAACAAGGCTCACTTGTTAATTGAAATCCAGGTTACTACCTCATGAAGCTGGTTGAGAGAATTCCAAGAGTGTGCAAAGCTGTCATCAAGGCAAAGAGTGTCTACTTTCTAAAATATAAAATATATTTACATTTTTAACACTTTCTTGGTTACTACATGATTCCATATGTGTTATTTCATAGTTTTGATGTCTTCACTATTATTCTACAATGTAGAAAATCGTCAAACTAAATAAAAACCATTGAATGAGTAGGTGTGTGCAAACTTTTGACTGGTATTGTATGTCTACGGTAGCCCTAAGGGGCAAAATTGTGGGCTAAACTGGACCCCCCGCTACTGGATCAGTCTATGGGCAGTAAAACTGAAATGCATTCACAGGAACTGAGGAGCTATATTGATATGATGCTGATATGGTGTTAAGGGATATGGAGTAAGATTATGCATAATGAAATCAAAATTAAAATAAAACAACATGATGTGCATGCATCACAGTGTGTATGCAATCTTATATCACAATAACATGTTGAGAGGTTTGTGGTACAGTAAACAAGCCCCTCAGTCAACTTCTCTCCCCAATCACACATGACCATACCAGGTTACATAAACATCAGTGGAAGTATAATTAATTTTGCTTTGTGTTGCATTGTGTGTATTCACCATCAAATCAACTGTATGAAACTGCTTTGATGTGAACATTAACACAGTAGGTAACCAATAAACACCTTCTGGAATAAATTACTTCTTACTGCGTAAGCATGCCATTCTCCTCTAAAACAGACACTTTTGCTTTTCTTCTGTGTTTGTTCATTGTATCAACTGTCTACAGTGTGTCTGTGTGTGTGTGTCCAAGGTTGATTTATTTACCTCTTCATTACTCACAACATAGAACAAAACAATCAGAGACACAAACTGTTTTCTATCCCTGCTGGAAAAAAAGCATAGACCAGCCTTCGCTGTGTTTTCGCTGGTGACCAGACTTCGTTGTTGTTTTCGCTGTTGACCAGCCTTTGTTCTTTATCTCGCTGGTGACCAGCATTCATTGTTGATTTCACTCCTGACCAGACTGCGTTGTGTTTTCGCTGGTGAAAAGCTTGTGTCGTGTTTTCACTGGGGACAAGCCTTCGCTGACCACCTCATGTGTGCCTGCTGCTCAGGAGAGAGAGAGACAGTAAAAGGAACCTTGGCTACTGTTGATTACGAAGATGGAGACCTTTTTCATTGAAGTAAAATGAAAGTTAGAGGAGAAAAAGTATTGTGAAAAGAAGCCGACAATGGGAATGTCCTCGGGGACAAGTTTTTATATTGTAGTGGATGTACCCGTGCTAAGGACAATTCAACGCTGGTCTGACCAAACGGAATCCATGGTTAAAGATTGTTTTGATCACGCGGACTGGGACATGTTCCAGGTAGCCTCAGAGAATAATATGGATATATACGCTGATTCGGTGAGTGAGTTTATAAGGAAGTGCATAGGAGATGTTGTACCTACCGTGACTATTAAAACCTACCCTAACCAGAAACCATGGCTAGATTGCAGCATTTAAGCATGGAAAGGTGGCTGAGAATATGGCAGAATACAAACAGTGTAGGTGTTCCCTCAGCAAAGCAATCAAACAAGCAAAATGTTAGTATAGAGACAAAGTGGAGTTGCAATTCAACGACACAGACACGAGACGTATGTTGCAGGGTCTACAGACAATCACAGACTACAAAAATAAAACCGGCCACATCACGGACACCGACGTCTCGCTTCCAGACAAGCTAAACACCTTCCTTGCCAGCTTTGAGGATAATAGAGTGCCACCGACGCGGCCCGCAACCGAGGACTGTGGGCTCTCCTTCTCCGTGGTCAACGTGAGTAAGACATTTAAAACTTGTTAACTCTCGCAAGACTGCAAACCCAGACGGCATCCCTAGCCGAGTCTTCAGAACATGCACAGACCAGCTGGCTGGTCTGATTACAGACATATTCATTCTCTCCCTATCCCAGTCTGCTGTCTCCACATGCTTCAAGATGGCCACCATTGTTCCTGTACCCAAAAAGGCAAACATAACTGAACTAAATGACTATCGCCTGTAGCACTCACTTCTGTCGTCATGAAGTGCTTTGAGAGGCTAGTATAGGATCATATCACTTCCACCTTACCTGTCACCCTAGACCCACTTCAATTTGCTTACCGCCCCAAAGGGTCCACAGACGATGCAATCGCCATCACACTGCACACTGCCCTAACCCATCTGGACAAGAGGAATACCTATGTAAGAATGCTATTCATTGACTACAGCTCAGCATTCAACACCATAGTACCCTCCAAGCTCATCATTAAGCTTGAGGCACTGGATCTCAACTGGAGGTCGACCGATTATGATTTTTCAACGCCGATACCGATTATTGGAGGACAAAAAAAAGCCGATACCGATTAATCCGCCAATTTTTGAAATGTGTATATATACACTGCTCAAAAAATTAAGGGAACACTAAAATAACACATCCTAGATCTGAATGAACGAAATATTATTTTTAAATACTTTTTTCTTTACATAGTTGAATGTGCTGACAACAAAATCACACAAAAATTATCAATGGAAATCAAATGTATCAACCCATGGAGGCCTGGATTTGGAGTCACACTCAAAATTAAAGTGGAAAACCACACTACAGGCTGATCCAACTTTGATGTAATGTCCTTAAAACAAGTCAAAATGAGGCTCAGTAGTGTTTGTGGCCTTCACGTGCCTGTATGACCTCCCTACAATGCCTGGGCATGCTCCTGATGAAGTGGCGGATGGTCTCCTGAGGGATCTCCTCCCAGACCTGGACTAAAGCATCCGCCAACTCCTGGACAGTCTGTGGTGCAATGGAGCGAGACATGATGTACCAGATGTGCTCAATTGGATTCGGGTCTGGGGAACGGGCGGGCCAGTCCATAGCATCAATGCCTTCCTCTTGCGGGTACTGCTGACACACTCCAGCCACATGAGGTGGCCTTGCATTAGGAGGAACCCAGGGCCAACCGCACCAGCATATGGTCTCACAAGGGGTCTGAGGATCTCATCTCGGTACCTAATCATTCTTATTTTCCACCATCATTTGCAAATTAATTCATTAAAAATCCTACAATGTGATTTTCTGGATTTTATTTCCTCATTTTGTCTGTCATAGTTGAAGTGTACCTATGATGAAAAATACAGGCCTCTCATATTTTTAAGTGGGAGAACTTGCACAATTGGTGGCTGACTAAATACTTTTTTGCCCCACTGTGTGTGTGTATATATATATATATATATATATATATATATATATATATATATATATATATATATATATATATATATATATATATATATATATATATATACACACATTTTTGTAATAATGACAATTGCAACAATACTGAATGAGCAATGAACACTTTTATTTTAACTTAATATAATACATATGTGCTTTTGGATGGGTGTTCTTAAGGTGATTCCACAGGTTGGTGTTTTTTTTTAGTTTGTCATTGCTGACCCTTTGCTTACATCTTTATCACAAATAAGACACCTTGCTTTCCCTGGTGCCAATTCCATGTAATAGTCCCACACTGGTGCTCTGCTTTTCTCTGCCATCTGTAAAACACAAACACAGCTCTGAAGTGACAATGATACTGAAGAGTCTGTTTAGGAGACAAATACTCTCAACTGTTTGAATAAAAATCGAGTTTAAGTTACCTGTGATGAATGTTGAAAACAAAAACTGTAATTTCTATATGCAGGAAATCCTATTTTAATAATGGACATGGTAAGAATTGACTACCAAAGTGTGAGTCATAATTCCCATGACACCTTCTAGCAAAATCTGAAAAGCAGTTCCTTCATTCATTTATTCCATAGGATATTTTTAGATTCACTTAAAATAAGAACTGTGTTTTGTGTAGGCTTACACCACCTTGCCGATTTTATAACTGTGCAGATATCCATAGGACAAGGTCACTGATCAATATTGGCTAAATATAAGTGAAGATCTTTTTTTTTTGTAGAGTGGATTCATGATATTAAATATTTTGACAAACGTTACCTTATCCTAGTGAGATTTACACAGGTATCAAAACGCCAAGGCGGTTTAAGCCTGCACGAAACACAGACCTTATTTGAAGTAGATCAAGACATTCTCTGTGGAAGACATGAATGGTAAATTAACGAAGGAACCCCTTTCAAGTTCAGCCGCAAGTTATTACAGGAATTATAACGCGTTGACTATTTCTCTCTAAACCATATGCCTTTGACTGTTACGATTCTGCTGCTGCCTACCACCCCAGTCAGACTGCTCTGTCAAATATCAAATCATAGACTTAACTATAATAAACACACAGAAATATGAGCCTTAGGTCAAATTCGGAAACTATCACCTCGAAAACAAAACGTTTATTCCGTTCCGGATTTTATCTAACAGGTCTAAATATTCCTGTTACATTGCACAACCTTCAATGTTATGTCATAATTACGCAAAATTATGGCAAATTAGTTTGCAAAGAGCCAGGCTGCCCAAACTGTTGCATATACCCTTACTCTGCTTGCAATGAACGCAAGAGAAGTGACACAATTTCACCTGGTTAATATTGCCTGCTAAGCTGGATTTCTTTTAGCTAAATATGCAGGTTTAAAAATATATACTTGTGTATTGATTTTAAGAAAGACATTGATGTTTATGGTTAAGTACACACCGGAGCAAAGACAGTTGTTGATTGATTGTTTTTTATAAGATAAGTTTAATCCTAGCTAGCAACTTACCTTGGCTTACTGCATTTGCGTAACAGGCAGGCTCCTCATGAGGCAGGTGGTTAGAGCATTGGACTAGTTAACTGTAAGGTTGCAAGATTGGATCCCCCGAGCTGACAAGTTAAAAATCTGTCGTTCTGCCTCGTTCCTAGGCCGTCATTGAAAATAAGAATGTGTTCTTAACTGACTTGCCTAGTTAAATAAAGATTAAATAAAGGTGTAAAAAAAATATATATATATATATTTTTTAATCGGCAAAATTGGCGCCCAAAAATACCTAATTAATCTGCCATTACGATTAATCGGTCGACCCCTAGTCTCAACCCCTCCCTATGCAATCGGGTCCTGAAATTCCTGACGGGCTGCCCCAGGTTGGTGAGGGTAGGAAACAACATCTCCACTTCGCTGAGCCTCAACACTGGGGCCCCAGAAGGGTGCGTGCTCAGCCCCCTCCTGTACTCCCTGTTCAGCCATGACTGCGTGGCCATGCACTCCTCCAACTCAATCATCAAGTTCGCAGACGACACAACAGTAGTACGCTTGGTTACCAACAACAACGAGACATCCTACAGGGAGGAGGTGAGGACACCTCCAAATATAATTTTTTTTTTTTTAAAACTCAGATGGTGGGGTCAGGGAAACAACCTCTCAATCAAAGTCAACAAAAACAAAGGAGATGATCGTGGACTTCAGGAAACAGCAGAGGGAGCACACCCCTATCCACATCGACGGGACAGAAATGGAGAAGGTGGAAAGTTTTAAGTTACTCAGTGTACACATCACCGACAAACGGAAATGGTCCACCCACACAGACAGTGTGGTGAAGAAGGCACAACAGCACCTCTTCAACCGCAGGAGGCTGAATACATTTGGCATGTCACCTAAAACTCTCACAAACTTTTGCACAAATAAGAGCCTCTTGTCGGGCTGTATCACCGCCTGGTACGGCAACTGCACCGCCCACAACCGCAAGGCTCTCCAGAGGGTGGTGCGGTCTACACAACGCATCACAAGGGGCAAACTACCTGCCTTCCAGGACATCTACATCACCCGATGTCACAGGAAGGCCAAAAATATCATCAAGGACAACAACCACCCATGCCACTGCCTGTTCACCCTGCTAGGCCATCAGACTGTTAAACAGCCACCACTAGCACAGAGAGGCTGCTGCCTACTTACAGACTTGAAATCATTGGCCACTTTAATAAATGTATCACTTGTCACTTTAATAATGCCACTTTAATAATGTTTACATATCTTGCATTACTCATCTCATATGTATATACTGTATTTTATACCATCTATTTTATATTGCCTATGCCGCTCTGTCATTGCTCATCCATATATTTATATGTATATATTCTTATTCCATTCCTTTTCTTAGATGTGTGTGTGTATTAGGTAGTTGTTGTAGAATTTTTAGATTACATGTTAGATATTGCTGCACTGTCGGAACTAGAAGCACAAGCATTTCGCTACACTCGCAATAAAATCTGCTAACCATGTGTATGTAACCAATAAAATTGTATTTTATCTGACAGATATGAGAAGAACATTGGCACGGCCAAATGGACTGTTTGCAACTAGTTATTCAGGTTTGATGCTATTTTCTACCTTTCATTTGTATTTTCATATTTCTTATCAATTGTTTAGTCATTATTATTATTGTAAATCATTATTATTATTATTCAGAAAATACACACGTCTTGAACTAACTATTCATTCAATTTCATCCAATAATTTATGATTTCTGATGTAATTAAGCCACCTTTTCACTCCTATTTCCACTGATACTGTTACTATACTATACTATTGTAATATACTATTGTAATATACACTGCTTTTACAGTTCGTCTGTCCTATCTCTGTTCTCCTCCAGAATGAGGGAACTGACCGGCTGTGACTCCTTCACTGCCATAGCCGAGGTGTTCAAAATCAGACCCCACTGCAATCTGCTGCAGTCACTCTTTATGTTCTGCCTCCTTGCCTAAACTGAGTGAATAGCCTTTTACAAAAAACAGGTAATACGTTTTTATTTTGAGTGGAACATCCCCTCAACAACCTAAATGCAGACACATTTAATGCAGCGAAGGTAAGTAGGATTTGTTTTGTTGAGTGGAACTTTTTAACAAATTTGGTTGCAATTACCCAACATAGTGTACATTGTATAGACCACATGAATGTTAACAATATGATATATTTGTTAACATTCATGTCGTCTATAAACCTAATCTTTTTGTCATTTCTAATCACTAATGTAGGATTTTAGTAGTACAACTATAGTAATACTATGTAATTAGACAAAGTATTTTATAATGCTTGAAACATTAGTAATCTTCTATGAATTCCTAGCTGTTATTGTGAAATAAATATTTTATCCTTAAAGACTGAATGAATGAATCTGTCTTTCATGTAGATTGTTTTTAGAACCACCAGTTTATTGTTTATCACAGTCAAATCTATATTTCTCTCAGCTAACAAATGTAACGGAGTTCAAACTAACTCCAGTGTTTCTAGTTGGATTCCTCCTTCTCAGCCTTGTATCCTGCATCCCTCCCGCCAAAGACTTCTTATGCAGTGTGACTTAGGAATTCAGAGAGTGTAAAGTTTTCAAAATATCAGTACAATCAACTTCTTTCCAAAAGTTTCTTGAAGTGGACAGCCGCCTGTATATAATGCCTGTGTCCCAATTGACAAGGATGCTGCCTTCTGAGGCATCAATTCTAGTCAGGACATCAAAATTGACATGTCCCAATCCCAAGTTACCTTAAAATGCTGCCTTCCCAGGTGCCTTCATTCGGGCGATTTTGAAGGCAGCATCCCATATTCCCTTTGCTGGGGACGCTATCCAAGAACACCTTGCGGCGCAGTGAATAATAATATTCTTTGTAATTAATTGTGGACAAACATCCCCGCTTGGGAGAATAATGTTTTATTAATAGTTATTTACCAAATTGTGTTGAAATATTCAGCAAATTACTTTCATAGGAATTTTGAATTAAAATGTTGTTTATCAGCCCGTTGCCTAGTTAGCTAGCTAGCTAACACATCAGATTTGATAGCTGGCTAACAATAGTAGGTGTTCTCATTCTGCTTATTGGTTGTTAAGAGATGAACAACTAGAATTAATCTTAGATTTATCAATATGTCACTTGAGACGACGTGGACAGTTTTTAAATCATGAAATAGTGAACTTGCTAGCCAGCTAAAGATATGTAGCAAATATATTTATCTCATTTGTTTTCAGGGACTTAAGTGGGCACCTGATTGCATTTCGCTTAAGTGGGCACCTGATTGTTTTGGCTCGTCCGGAGGTAAAAGATGTTACATTTGATGAACATTTTGGAAATGCAGCCAGCTGTGTTCTGTTCATTCTAGGCTTGCTATCCAGACAAGTTATTTTTGCATTCTGTTGATGAGTTTGTTTAGCTAACTTGCTAGCTAGCTTCATGCAGTGTCTGTTTACCTAACATTAGCTAACTTTCTCTTGTCGCTTACTAGTTCAAATTAGAGGTTAAGTTATTCTACTCTTACTGTAAACAACTGAACAAGCCTAAAAATATGCTAAACTGTTAACAAAACAATTGCACATTAATAAAGATAATTGTGGCTTCAGCAACTTGAACCAACACATATTTGAGAAGTGAGGTTAATTTCTTCCCACTTGTCTCTGCTTGTTCTACCTTTAAGGACATCTCACACTGACCCCCTGTAAACAACTTGTTGGAAACCTCTAAGCCACCATGATAATCACCATATCCTGGGATTTAATTAAGGATTGTGCAACATCACAATGTTAGATAGAAATAGATTCACCAATGTTATTGTTTAACATGCAGATTTGTCAGGACATTGTAGCTTATGAAGCTCATTCTAAAATACAGACTTGATTTTCTGTCCTAGGGGATTGCACTGTATGCACGTCTTCAATTTAGACCACAATTAGTTGAATGAGGTGTTAGTAAAGGTCTGGAACAAAGAAATTACTAAATGTGCCATCACGTACTGAACAAGGTAATACATGTTGGAGGTTAATCTCCTTGAGATCTCCCTCACTTGAGAATTACTTATTTTGTACAATGGATTGTGTTGGACTCATGCACAGATACAGGAAAATCAATAAAAATGTTAGCATTTATTCAAATGACAAGCGTGGATGTCTCCATATGTTTCTGGTTTTGAGGCTTGGGCATTTGGTGTTTGCAGTTCATCTGTCTTATCCCCTGCAAGGAGAGAGAAAGGCATCAATAATATTAATATGCTGTATTAATTTAATTGAATATTCATTTCTACAGTGGTGGAAAAAATACTAAATTGTCATACTTGAGTAAAGGTAAAGATACCTTAATAGAAAATGACTCAAGTAAAAGTAAAAGTCACCCAGTATAATACTACTTGAGTAAAAGTCTAAAAGTATTTGGTTTTAAAAATACTTAAGTATCAAAAGGAATTGCTAAAATATACTTAAGAATCAAAAGTAAAAGGTACAAATCATTTCAAATTCCTTACACTAAGCAAACTAGACGGCACCATTTTCTTTTTTTATTGACTTATAGCCAGGGGCACACTCCAACACTCAGACATAATTTACAAACAAAGCATTTGTGTTTAGTCAGTCTGCCAGATCAGATGCAGTAGGGATTGCCAGGGATGTTCTCTTGATAAGTGTGTGAATTGGACAATTATTCTGTCAAAATGTAACAAGTACTTTTGTGTGTCAGGGAAAATGTATGGAGTAAAAACTACATTATTTTCTTTCGGAATGTAGAAGTAGAAGTTGCCAAAAATATAAATAGTAAAGTACAGATACCCCCCAAAAAATACTTAACTAGTACTTTAAAGTATTTTTACTTTACACCACTGCATTTTTATAATTATATTGGAAAAGTTATCCTTTATCACATGCCAGTACTTGTATCCAATGCATTACTACTGAGTAATTTTTATTGACATTTCAGATTTAGACATGATAATTCTTCAAGTATACTGAACAAAAATATAAACGCAAATGTAAAGTGTTGGTCCAATGTTTCATGAGCTGAAAGAAAAGCTCCCAGCTTCCTTATGCATAAAAAGCGTATTTCTCTCAAGTGATGTGCACAAATTTCTTTACATCCCTGTTAGTGAGCATTTCTCCTTTGCCAATATAATCCATCCACCTGACAGGTGTGGCATATCAAGAAGCTGATGAATCAGCATTATCATTACACATGTGCTCCTTGTGCTCAGCACAATAAAAGGCCACTTTAAAAAATGCTTTTTTGTTACAAAACAATGCCACAGATGTCTGAAGTTTTGAGGGAGTGTGCCATTGGCATGCTGACTGCTGGAATGTCCACCAGAGCTGTTGCCAGAGACTTCAATATTAATTTCTCTACCATAAGCTGCCTCCAATGTTGTTATAAAGATTTTGGCAGTGCATCCAACAGACCTCACAACCACAGACCACATGTAACGTCAGCCCATGACCTCCACATCCGGCTTCTTTGCCTGCAGGATCATCTGAAGGGAGGTGACGGGGGTGCTGAGGAGTATTTTGGTCTTTAATAAGACTATTTTCGATGTCGTGCCATGATGCCAGCAGATTACATATTGTCTTTGCCAATCGCTCATCATCTTCATGAATATAAGCAAGTGATGTCTGCTAAATAATCAATTTAGGTTTCTTCAGAAATAAATCATTTTAAATAACAAACTGGCTTTATTTACAAATTAGTGAGAATGTCTCACCCCATGTTCAAGAATTGCCCTTATCACGCTCATCTCCAAAATATCGATACTTTTCAAACAAAGCGATTATTATTATTATTATTATTATTATTATTATTAATTCATTTAGAATTATATAAAAGCCCCTTATATATTCTCAGATATTCTCACAGATCCTAACGGAAAATGTTCCTTAGATATTAATTTATAGAGTCCTCCAATCCTCTAAATGTAATTATTGGCGGAAAGTCACGTCATTGAAAAAATATTTTCGATATACTGTAGGCCTACCATAGGTGAAATGAGTCTCACTAGTGTTGAGTAATGTGCTGTTAAAAATGGTGTAGGTCTTATTTATTTAAAGAGCATATTGAAGTTAGAAGCAAAAGCTTACAACTATTTTATCACCATTTCGCGCTGCTCTGAGGCAAGCATGGGGACTGGTCTTGATAAATCAATGAGATTTTTATTTTCACTTAATCTCCGTTTAGGTATTGGTTAGACAATAATTAGAATATTAGGGTGCAGAAATGTTATGCTCTTAGTGTAAACTTTATTTAACTAGGCTAATCAGTTAAGAACAAATTCGTATTTACAAGGATCAAATCAATTAAGCAAGTACCAGTCAAAAGACTGGACACAACTACTCATTCCAGGATTTTTCTTTATTTTTACTATTTTCTACATTCTAGAATAATAGTGAAGACGTCACAACTATGAAATAACACTGTCTCCTGTGTGCCCTGCATTCTGTAGTACACACATGGCCTGCTCTCCCTTTTGTAAGGAATTAGGCACTTTCCCATGTTTACTCCAGTATGTATTGTAGACTGCACAGTAGCCTAATAAACAAATACATTTCGTAATGCAGATTTTGATTTAGTTGTGGATCCATAACAAATTACTATGGGAATAAATATCACTGATTTACAGAAATATTGGAACAAAGTTGTCTAAATAATGAAGGCAAACAATTTAGAATCCTTCAATACTGTAGCCTACTGCCGACCGTCACGTTGTACAGCGCCATATTTTCCATTCCATCCTAACGAAAACCCTGAGGGTTTCGTTTTTCATTTTACTCTGAATAGAAACACCATAATATTAATCAAATTAATCCCATACACCATGTTATTACAAAAAAGGTTTAAATTCTCTGGGAATGCCAATACGGAATACTATCAAACACTTCTCAAAGATGCCTTCTGGTGGTCAAACTAGCAGTAATTTGCAGTAACAGAAAAATGGCTGACAATTAAATGACATGACACAGAATGCTGCAGCAGCACGCAAGGTGTGCTGCAGTATGACTAATCCTAACCCTAACCCTAACCCTAACCCTAACCCTATACCTCAACTGGTATGCCAATTTTACATTATTATTATTTTTTTAAATCCATACAATTAACTTCGGTTGGTGGAGATGAAGGAGATTTCACTTTTGAATGTTTTGATACCTACTGGAGAGTTCTTGTTTGTCTACACCCATTCAGCATCATTCACACCCTCTTAAGCTTTAGCCCCCAACCACACTCTGACCATTTTACTCACCCTAGCAGAGCTGGTTAGGCTGTTTTCATGTTATCCAGAGCGTTGGTGACTGTAACTGTGCTGCTGTAACTGTGCTGCTTTTTTTGACAACATTTCACTGACACCAGCCCTATTCAACGGGTGTTGAGCATTCATCAGTTATTCTGCGCTCTGGCACACTCAGACTAGAGTGCTGTGAAATCGGAGTAGATGGCCAGACTGAATTTACGAACGCACCCAAAATGGTTGCTTGTATAGCGGAGTCTTTTGTTACGACATGTAGCTAGCTAGCTAAACAATGAACCATAATCACAACTCATGATGTTACTACCCTGCATGAATCTGCAGGTAGCTAACCAATCAGGTTCAATGTTACCAAGCTAAAATTAGGCTATAACTAGCCAAGCAAGTGGCTCTGAAATATGGATAATAAGATCATACACACAAAGTTAGCTAGAGAGCCAGCCAACTATCGTTAGCTAGCTAACAGTGCACTTTAACTTGAAATGAAACGACTTTCTGTCAAAATTAGAAATGTGAAATATCCGAAAATGAAGCTAGCTAGACTATCAAACCTGTATACATAATGAATGGACACGTCTTCGGTCGGATGCCATGATTGCCCTTAGTTTGAAAATGTAATCCAGAGACAGGTGTTTTCTCCATCTCCTTAGCTATCATACTCGAATTCCACTGATTTCAAAACTTGGTCCTCCAGAAAGTGGAGAACAACCCTTATGCAGTTTTACTACGCCATACATTTAAAACAAAGTCACGTTAGACAGGATTACCTAGACATATAGACCAGCTCAAATAGACAGAGCCATGCTATATGGCAGACCAATCCAAACTAATTTCTTGGCATGTCCAGCCCAATCATTATCTCAGCCAATCATGGCTTGCGGGAAGGTTTCTGACTTTTTCTGAGGTCTTAATTTAACAATGTTATTCATATTTACATATTGCATACAAGTTTGTTATTAATGCACATGAAAGTTCACATGTTCGAGAAGGAATTCACCAAGTAAGATCCTAAGAGAATATATTTTTATCATGAAAAAATATATTTAAAAGTCATGAACAGTCCAAATCATGATATTTGGATGAAACCATCTGAAAGTACAATGACCAAAGTAGGAAAAATGACCGTTCCTACATTGAAAAAGTTTGATCTTAAAGTTACTGGTACCCTCCCCATGTCAAACATTTGGATTCAAGTGGTGGGATTATTAAGGGATAGAGTGACATAACCCTAGCTCTCATTTTAATACACCAATGGTAACATGTTAATCTCTTACCTAATTTAAATAAGTACCGCTTTGGAACCAATATCGGAGAAGGCATGTCTGCGGAGGGGCATGGTTTACATAGCTAGATAGCTACTCTACTGGTGCAAATATAATAAAAAGTATACACTATTCATCTATTGCAAAGATATTTATGTCTCGCCTTTCATGTGGGTCTGGTGTAGTGTCCAAAACTCTGACACCGTTGTCATGTCAACACATCACAAGAGACTTCACAAATGAGAGATGTGATAAAAAATTGCTGATATAATTGATGCAATTTCAATGTTTGAGTTGCTTTGTACATCATGAAATTAGCTTAAACTGAATTTACTGCTCAATGTATCTTGACGTAAGTGTTTCAAAGAGCTGTCACTGAAAAAGCACTCCTCAGAGTGACTGTTCGGTACCATTCATTTTAAGGTCCTTAACAGTCATTTGGATTGCCATGTAAATTAGCCATTTGAGTGACTAAATTAAAATATCTCTCCCAAACATTTGGGGCCTGTCAAATGTTCGGCCCCCTTGAACTTTACGACCTTTTGGCACATTTCAGGCTTCAAACATAAAGATATAAAACTGTATTTTTTTGTGAAGAATCAACAACAAGTGGGACACAATCATGAAGTGGAACGACATTTATTGGATATTTCAAACTTTTTTATAAAATCAAAAACTGAAAAATTGGGCGTGCAAAACTATTCAGCCCCTTTACTTTCAGTGCAGCAAACTCTCTCCAGAAGTTCAGTGAGGATCTCTGAATGATCCAATGTTGACCTAAAGGACTAATGATGATAAATACAATCCACCTGTGTGTAATCAAGTCTCCGTATAAATGCACCTGCACTGTGATAGTCTCAGAGGTCCGTTAAAAGCACAGAGAGCATCATGAAGAACAAGGAACACACCAGGCAGGTCCGAGATACTGTTGTGAAGAAGTTTAAAGCCGGATTTGGATACAAAAAGATTTCCCAAGCTTTAAACATCCCAAGGAGCACTGTGCAAGCAATAATATTGAAATGGAAGGAGTATCAGACCACTGCAAATCTACCAAGACCTGGCCGTCCCTCTAAACTTTCAGCTCATACAAGGAGAAGACTGATCAGAGATGCAGCCAAGAGGCCCATGATCACTCTGGATGAACTGCAGAGATCTACAGCTGAGGTGGGAGACTGTCCATAGGACAACAATCAGTCGTATATTGCACAAATCTGGCCTTTATGGAAGAGTGGCAAGAAGAAAGCCATTTCTTAAAGATATCCATAAAATGTGTCGTTTAAAGTTTGCCACAAGCCACCTGGGAGACACACCAAACATGTGGAAGAAGGTGCTCTGGTCAGATGAAACCAAAATTGAACTTTTTGGCAACAATGCAAAACGTTATGTTTGGCGTAAAAGCAACACAGCTGAACACACCATCCCCACTGTCAAACATGGTGGTGGCAGCATCATGGTTTGGGCCTGCTTTTCTTCAGCAGGGACAGGGAAGATGGTTAAAATTGATGGGAAGATGGATGGAGCCAAATACAGGACCATTCTGGAAGAAAACCTGATGGAGTCTGCAAAAGACCTGAGACTGGGACGGAGATTTGTCTTCCAACAAGACAATGATCCAAAACATAAAGCAAAATCTACAATGGAATGGTTCAAAAATAAACATATCCAGGTGTTAGAATGGCCAAGTCAAAGTCCAGACCTGAATCCAATCGAGAATCTGTGGAAAGAACTGAAAACTGCTGTTCACAAATGCTCTCCATCCAACCTCACTGAGATCGAGCTGTTTTGCAAGGAGGAATGGGAAAAAATGTCAGTCTCTCGATGTGCAAAACTGATAGAGACATACCCCAAGCGACTTACAGCTGTAATCGCAGCAAAAGGTGGCGCTACAAAGTATTAACTTAAGGGGGCTGAATAATTTTGCACGCCCAATTTTTCAGTTTTTGATTTGTTAAAAAAGTTTGAAATATCCAATAAATGTCATTCCACTTCATGATTGTGTCCCACTTGTTGTTGATTCTTCACAAAAAAATACTGTTTTATATCTTTATGTTTGAAGCCTGAAATGTGGCAAAAGGTCGCAAAGTTCAAGGGGGCCGAATACTTTCGCAAGGCACTGTATATGTACACTGAGTGTACAAAACATCAATGACATAGACTGACTAGGTGAATCCAAGTAAAAGCTATGATCCTTTATTGATGCCACTTGTTAAATCCAATCCAATCAGTGTAGATGAAGGGGAGGAGACAGGTTAAAGAAGGATTTTTAAGCCTTGTGACAATTGAGACATGGATTGTGTATGTGTGCCATTCAGAGTGTGAATGGGCAATACAAAGATTTTGGTGCCTTTTGAATGAGTTATGATAGTAGGTGCCAGGCGCCCCAGATTGAGTGCGTCAAGAACTGCAATGCTGCTGTGTTTTCTGAGGGCAAAATATGCTGCAACTCAATATTAGGCAGGTGTTCCTAATGTTTTGTACAGTCAGCATTGATCACAATGTCTAAGAAATAACTCAACTTCCTCTAAGGCCCTGTTTCCTGCAAACAGGTCTCTTCCCATCACATTGACTGCACACAGAACCATTCTGTAAGTGAACACAAAGAAACAAGGGAGTCCTTCAAGCCGCACGGCAAGCGGTATCGGAGCGAAAGTCTAGGTCCAAAAGGCTCCTTAACAGCTTCTACCCCCAAGCCATAAGACTGCTGAACAATTAATCAAATGGCCACCCGAACTAGTTGCATTGGCACGCCCCCTTTATTTTTTACACTGCTGCTACTCACTTCTTATTATCTATGCGTATTCACTTTACCCCTACCTACATATACAAATGACCTCGACTAACCTGTACCTCCGCACATTGACTTGGTACTGGCACCTGCTGAAGCCTTGTTACTGTTATTTTATTGTGTTATTGTTAATTTAGTAAATATTTCTTCACTCTATTTTCTTAAAACTGCATTGTTGGGTAAGGGCTTGTAAGTAAACATAAACATGTTGTAATCGGCGCATGAGACAAACACAATTTGAATAGTGCACTAAGCCTTTGTATATATCTTAGGATAAAACAGCTTGATAATTAAATACATTTTCTCCAAAAGTCACATCGGGGCTGTGAATGATTGAAGAAACACACAATACTAGTAAATAGTCATGTAAATAGAGATGTGTCATTTGTGTTTAAGCATTTTGTCTTTATTGAACAATTCAAGTAATGGTAAAACAGGTTGCTCCGATAGATTTAGTTTCTAACAGCATACCTCCACACCATCTTGACAATTCTGGTTAAGGTAAGTGTGATAACTTAACATTTCTCTGAGGCAGGGGAATAATTGCCAGCATGTGGCATCATTTGTTTTGTTTCTTCACTGATAAGGTTGCTTTGTCTATTTATATAAATAGTCTTTCTTTGATGTTGGTATACAGCAGTAGCAAATAAACATAATTGTTTGCTTCATGTACAGTATCATGTACTAAAGTTTGCCTCGATACCAAGGTTAGGGAGTTCTACAGTTTGCTACTTCATGTTTACCCTATCAAAGATTTGATACTTTCATGAGTATGTCTTCCTAACATCACTCTCTGACAGCTAGCCTAGGACTCAGCCATTTTCAAATTACAGTCAGAGGAAGTGATCATGAGTGGGCCAAGCTCTTCTGTGTCAACAGAACATCACTCTCTGACAGCTAGCCTAGGACTCAGCCATTTTCAAATTACAGTCAGAGGAAGTGATCATGAGTGGGCCAAGCTCTTCTGTGTCAACAGAACATCACTCTCTGACAGCTAGCCTAGGACTCAGCCATTTTCAAATTACAGTCAGAGGAAGTGATCATGAGTGGGCCAAGCTCTTCTGTGTCTACAGAACATCACTCTCTGACAGCTAGCCTAGGACTCAGCCATTTTCAAATTACAGTCAGAGAAGTGATCATGAGTGGGCCAAGCTCTTCTGTGTCAACAGAACATCACTCTCTGACAGCTAGCCTAGGACTCAGCCATTTTCAAATTACAGTCAGAGAAGTGATCATGAGTGGGCCACAGCACATCTTTGCACGTCGGTTAAGAGAGCAACAAATTATCCCTAAACTTTCTCTGCCGGCTTCATGTTTTTGTGGGCTATTAGCAGGCAAATGGAGAGAGCCTGAACAGAACAGTGGGGTTCTGAGAGCAGACACAGTTTATCATGGTGAGGCTTAAGGCCATTTGGTGCTGCTATTTCATAAGTCATTCTCAATTTCTCATAAAAAAGCAAGCCAGGCAGCTTCATAAACCAGACACGCTCGGTGAGGCAGTGGTTGCATAGCTACTGCATAAAAAAACGGAGATTTTAGCTGCTTCTGAGTGGAAGGCACTTTGAATATCAGCTTCTCTGTTTTCCTGCTGTGTTGTGAGCTGTAACTGCTAGAATTTATGTTTTTGGTTACAGTAGTAAAAAAATGTGCAATAACTTTTGAGTGGTTTTAATCATGTGTGAACAGTTAAGTATTGATGTTGGCAATGTGTTCAAGTAAAGTAAAGCAAGTGGGGATGTTATTAAGTCTGTTTCTTAATGTTTTATATTGCATTAGTGTGCAACTGCAGCCAGCAATTTGGGGCGTTCCTGCTTGTGTGCATTCCTGCATCGTGTGCTAGCTTACTAGTTAGCTAGTACACAGTTTTGCCCCCGCCTGCTGTGTAACCGAGAAAACCGTGCTCAACAGGCTGGGGCCAAGGACACTGTCTACCAGTGTTGCCTACCACTAGCTACTCTGGTACAGCAGGCTAGCTACATGGTGTCGCTCCCGCCTGCTGTGTACCGGAGTCCTCCCTTAGGACCAGCTGGCACACAGTGTCCTTCTCTCCCGCCTGCAGAACACCATCGTTAACAGAACTGAATGAGAACAGTGCCTGACAAGCGGGGGCAAAGGACTCTCTACCGGTGAAAAACTACAACCTAAGATTTTCCACTTCCTGGTTGGATTTTTTTCTCAGGTTTTAGCCTGCCATATGAGTTCTGTTATACTCACAGACATCATTCAAACAGTTTTAGAAACGTCAGAGTGTTTTCTATCCAAATCTACTAATAATACGCATATATTTGCAACTGGGCCTGAGTAGCAGACAGTTAACTCTGGGCACCTTATTCATCCAAGCTACTTAATACTGCCCCCAGCCCAAAGAAGTGTTAAAGAGTCGGATAAGAGGGATTTACTCCAGAAACCAAAACAGGCCCTCATCCCCGTCATTCGCAGGAGAAAGAGACAAAGGTTTCGCGGTAGGAGATCGGAGTGCTTTGTAAGGATCCGGCAACGAGTAGCTAAACTGCCTTTAACGTTGGTACTATTGGCCAACATACAATCGCTCAATAATAAAGTGGACGAACTACAAGCATGTATATCCTACAAACGGGACATTACAAAGTGTAATATCTTACGTTTCACCGAGTCGTGGCTGAACGACAACATGAATAACATACAGCTTGCGGGTTATACACTATCGACAGGATAGAACAACAGCCTCTGGTAAGACAAGGGGTCTATGTATATTTTTTAACAACAGCTGGTGCACGATATCTAAGGAAGTCTTGAGGTTTTGCTCGCCTGAGGTAGAGTATCTCATGATAAGCTGTAGACCACACTGTCTAACTGGAGGGTATTCATCTATATTCTTCGTAGCTGTCTATATACCACCACAAACTGATGCTGGCACTAAGACCGCACTCAATGAGCTGTATATGGCCATAAGCAAACAGGAAAACGCTCATCCAGAGGCGGCATTCCTAGTGACCGGGGACTTTAATGCAGGGAAACTTAAATCCATTTTACCTCATTTCTACCAGCATGTTAAATGTGCAACCCAAGGGAAAAAAAAATCTCCAGAACACCTTTACCCAACACACAGAGATGAGTGCAAAGCTCTCCCCTGACCTCCATTTGGCAAATCTGACCGAAATTCTATACTCCTGATTCCTGCCAACAAGCAAACATTTAAGTAGGAAGCACCAGTGACTTGGTCAATAACAAAGTGGTCAGATGAAGCAGATGCTAAACTACAGGACTGTTTCGCTAGCACAGGACTAAGATCAAATCATTCCACACCAGCTCCGATGCTCATCGAATGGGGCAGGGCTTGCAAACTATTACAGAATTCCAAGGGAAGCACAGCCGAGAGCTGCCCAGTGACACCAGCCTACCAGACAAGCTAAATTACGTCTATGCTCGCTTTGAGACAAGTAACACTGAAACATGCATGAGAGCATCAGCTGTTCTGGTCGACTGTGTGATCACACTCTCCGCAGCCGATGTAAGACCTTTAAACAGGTTAACATTCACAAGGTTGCAGGGCCAGACAAATTACCAGGACGTGCACACCAAGCATGCGCTGACCAACTGGAAAGTGTCTTCACCGACATTTCAACCTCTCCTTGTCTGAGTCTGTAATACCAACATGTTTCAAGCAGACAGCCATAGTCTCTGTGCCCAAGAACACTACGGTAACCTGTCTAAATGACTACTGACCCATAGCATTCAAGTCTGTAGCCATGAAGTGCTTTGAAAGGCTGGTGATGGCTCACATCAATACCATTATCCCATAATCCCTAGACCCACTCCAATTTGCATACCTCCCCAACAGAGCCACAGATGATGCAATCTCAATTGCACTCCACACTGCCCTGTCACACCTGGACAAAAGTAATACCTATGTGAGAATGCTACTCATTGACTACAGCTCAGTGTTCAACACCATAGTGACCTCAAAGCCCATCACCAAGCTAAGGACCCTGGGACTAAACACCTCCCTCTGCAACTGGATCCTGGACTTCCTGACGGGCCACCCCCAGATGGTAAGGCTAGGTAACAACACATCTGCCACGCTGATCCTCAACGCGGGTGCCCCTCGGGGGTGTGTGCTTAGTCCCCTCCTGTACTCCCTGTTCACCCTTTACTGTACAGCCAGCCACGACTCCAACACCATCATTAAGTTTGCCAATGACACAACAGTAGTAGGCCTGATCCCCGACAACGACGAGACAGCCTATGGGGAGGAGGTCAGAGACCTGACCGTGTGGTGCAAGGACAACAACCTATCTCTCAATGTGATCAAGACAAATGAGATGATTGTGGACTAGACGAAAAGGAGGACCGAGCACACCCCCAATTCTCATCGACGGGGCTGTTCCTTGGTGTCCACATCACCAACAAACTAACATTGTCCAAGCACATCAAGACAGTCGAGAAGAGAGCACAACAAAACCTATTCCCCCTCAGGAGAAAGATTTGGCATGGGTCCTCAGATCCTCAAAAGGTTCCACAGCTGCACCATCGAGAGCTTTCTGACGGGTTGCATCACTGCCTGATAAGGCAACTGCTCGGCCTCCGACCACAAGGCACTACAGAGGGTAGTGCATACGGCCCAGTACATCCCTGGGGCCAAGCTTCCTGCCATTCAAGAACTCTCTATACCAGGCGGTGTCAGAGGAAGGCACTAAAAATTGTCACAGCCATAGACTGTTCTTTCTGCTACCACATGACAAGTGGTACCGTAGTACCAATTTTAGGTCCAAGAGGCTTCTAAACAGCTTCTACCCCCAAGCCACAAGACTACTGAACATCTAATCAAATGGCTACCCAGATTATTTGCATTCCACCTCTCTTTTACGCTGCTGCTACTCTATCTATGCACAGTCACTTTAATAACTACATGTACATATTACCTCAATTACCTCGACTAACTGGTGCCGCCGCACATTGACTCTGTACCGGTACCCCCTGAATATAGCCTCGCTATTGCTATTTTACTGCTCTTCTTTATAACGTATGCTTCCAACTCACACTCTCAAACACATAAATCCCCTGAATGCAACTTACTCTCCAGCTCCCAATCACCTGAATTCTGATCACCTGTATCACCTGTACACCTGTATGTCATTTACACACACTATTTAGTTCAGGTCTTTGCACCCCATCATAAAGTCATAAAATCATAATCATAAAGTATTGTTTGTTTTGATACACATGCTATTCGGAGTGCGGTTTATGTCTGTTTTAGTCCTCCCGTGTACCGTAGTTTTTGGCCATCCTCACTCATGATGCTTTTTTGCCTATTCCCTGCCTGTACTTTTGCCTATCAGATGTCCTGTCATTAACCTCTTGCCTGATCTCCTGGACTACGTTATTAGCCTTTTCGCTGCCTGTACTGTTACCATTTTGGAGTCCCTGTGTTGACCTGCCTTTCTCTGGACCCAGCTCCCTGGCTCCTCCTGTGGTCCTGTACTAATAAACACCTGCTGCACCCTACGCTTGAAACCATCATTCTGTCTCCCATTGTACTCATTACACTCTAATCATTTGTTACTTTTTTATTTCTTATTTTTTAAAGTATTTTTCTTAACTACATTGTTGGTAAGTAAGCACTTCATTGTAAGGTGAAATACCTGTTGTATTCGGTGCATGTGACAAATAACATTTGATTTGATTTGAACCACTGTGCTTCCAGTAGTGCACTGTACATTTTTTAAATACAGCATGTTGCTGTAGTCATGTGTAATTTGAGTTTCATTAAAGGTCCTGTAAATCTAGAGTAATTTACTGGCTTCTGTGATGCCAGTATTTTACTGTCAATGTACGGTAACCTACTGGCTACTGTGCTTCCAGTAATTTACTGTAATATGTGTTTACAGTGTGGTTATATGTCAATGGGTAATTACAGCAATATGCTGTAATTGTAAATGGTACTGTACATTAGATTACAGTAACATTGTTGGTACTTTAAAATTGATTACAGTATCTGTACTGTAAAATAAATTACAGTAACGTTTTGTCCAATTGCTGCTAGTTTGTTACTGCAAATTTTACAGGAAATGTTTTACAGTGTAGTACAAAGCCACCCGCTGTGTCATATTCCAGTTAGAGACCTTCTGAACTTTGTCGAGCTCAAGTGGAGGCCTCCATCTTTATGATCGTAAACCATGATGCAGCCCCCTTCCTGCCTCTCTCTGCCTGCAACCTGACATGACTCATCACAACAGCATGGCAGACAGTGAATAAGCAATCGATTTGGTTAGCAGGAGGTCAGAACTCAAGCTGAAATGGGGCATTAAAATGACACAGCTCATTGCCCCAGCTCTCAATATTTGTACAACTCATGACTCAAGTTTTGTCATTGTTCTGAGCTAATGAGTTGATGTCAAAATGCCGAGTGGGTAAATTGAGCTGTTTCAAACTATTGGGGGAGCTTTTACAGTTGAGAAATATACAGTAAGTTGCAGTTCAAACTGTTTGCAAAAAGCTTGCACTTGCTTGCACATGTCATTTCTTACTAGAACTGACTTTGCTGATAACTTCTTTATTGAGTAGAAATGTACTTACTACGACTGTTATATGTGGTTGTCTCACATAGCCATCTTAAGATGAATGCCCTATAAGTCGCTCTGGAGTGTCTGCTAATTGACTCAAATGTAAATGTAACATTTTGTTGATTCAGAGATAATAAAGAAACGCGTTGTATCCATCAGAACAAAATACAAATGTTGAGGTTGCAATACAAATGATGTATAGGCCTATAACCATGACTCACTTAGCAATAAACCTACAAATAAACACAAGGAAACTGAGGTTATGAGCATAGAAATATAATTACTGGTGAACCATCTCATTTGAGGTTCAAATGTAAACATTGTGACTTCAATTATACTGTTCTGAGACATTTCATGGTAGTGGTGCATTATAATTGACCGTAAGTCATAATACTCAATCTCAAGAGTTCAGATATCCATCCATGTCCCAGCATGTCAAGACCCTACATCAATCTACTGCCAAAACGTCTTGAGCCATTTCCCAGAGAGCTGTCACATACATCCTAAACGGCACCCTATTCCCTATAGGGCACTTCTTTGGATCAGGTCAAATAGGGCTCTGGTCAAAAGTAGTGCACTATATAAGCAATAAGGTGCCATTTGGGATCCAAGCAGAGATTATTCTGTCATCCCTCACTAGTCTATCTTGGATACAGCACATCTGACCGTTCCAGTCTGGACTATAGTTTCATTGCTGTTCAGATTCATTCCTCCAGGCTGTAGCTCTTCTCCTCTGCTCAGCTCTTACTTCATCTAAAAAAGCAATTAGGCAGCCAAGTCATCCAGTGTTGGAGAGACACATAAAGGGGCACACCATTGATCCTAAACCTAAGAAATCTAAGGAACATATAGATTTTTAACCAAAAGAATTGGGAGACAAATTGTTAATGTTATTAGCTTAAAATCATATTCTATTTCTATGCCTATTATGTTTGTTTGCAATCCAGATATTGGGTCCTGTAACTATGTGTACTTATTGCCCCAGTTCTCAATATTTGTACAACTCTGTCATCACAAGACGAGGTGCACTAAAACCGCCCCGGCCCACCGAGACGGACCCTAAAGTTTCTGTCTGATAGCTCTTTCAGGGACCCCGTAGCAACGCCCGAAAAAAAGTGAATTTTCAGCACTAATTTAGGTCGCCGCTCAGGCTTCAAATGACCTATTGACCCGAAACTTGAGATTCGGGATCGCCTCAGCTAGGGCTACACACAATGTCAGAACAGGACTTGCAGCTCAAATGTAACTATATTTTTGAAGGTTAATTGTGGTTTTAATAGAATTGTGGGCCGCACTGAAATATGTTGGCTTATAAAAGAGTTGGACAAAGTGAGTTTGGTGTCAGTATGTATAAGTTTGGTGTCAGTATGATATATTATTGATTGATGGGTGACTTAATGGCAATATAAAATATTGGCATTGTACATTTTATATTGCAAATGGACATTGTACATTTGTCCATTTGCAATGTATTTAATGAGGGATCACCATGATTCCAGACCTGGAAAAAAACCCACAGAATGATTCAATGATTCATTCAACCAATTTGCCTTCTCGGCCATTTGGGGAAACCTTTTGGAAGGGTACTTATTGCCAGAAGAAGTTGCTTTGTAGAAGACAGAGGCTTTCTTGGAGTACAACAGACAGGCTTGCGAAGAAAAATATCAACAACAGGCAAAATTTTATGACTATCAGAAGACATTTTAAGACATTTTTCAAAGAAAGAAAAAACACTTGCTGTTTTCTTTGACATAGAAAAGTAATTCGATAAAATGTGGCACAATGGACTGTGTCACAGACTAACTGACAACCACCTCCAACTCTGGCACTCAATCAGAAACATAATCTCAAGCTTCCTCCATACCTGCCAAATCAAAGTCAAGGTCTCCACAGCCATCTCTCCACCATTCACCCAAGAAGCTGGAGTCCCTCAAGGGGCACGCCTCAGCCCACTTCTATTCATCATCTACATCTCAGACATTTCCTACACCCCACCCTCTGTTGGACAGGTATCACAATTAGCAGATGACTAATGCTACTGGACCAGCTCTAAGTGTCCACAACTAGTCTCCAAAAAACTCACCAAGTGCATAGATCAGATAGAAAAGTGAAAAGTCAAATTAATAGCGAGGGAAACTAAACCCTAAAAAAACTGTGCATCCTATTTACCAGAAACACAAACCTCAAACCAAAGAAACCCATAACCCTGAAATTGGACAATGAAATGTTACTCTTGGAAAAAGAGGCCAAGTACCTGGGGGTTACATTTCAGAGCAACATGATGTGGACGACCCACATTGGGAACTTCGAGAGAGAAGGACGGAAGAGAATCAATCACATAAAAAGCACTTTGTGGAAGGAAATTGCAGAGCAGCATCAAAAACCATTTAGAAGTATATTTTAGCTACATCAAATCATTCTTCGAATACGCACTACCTGCCTGGATCACAGTCTCCACACCACAAATTAACCAAGCAATAAAACTGGCATTCAGATTAGCCGTATACATCAACAACCAATACATTCATCAGATATCTGGAATCAAGACCATCAAAGACAGACAAGCAATGATAGGACAGAAATACCTGAACAGAGGAATCCACAACCCATCACGCAACAGAGTCGTAAAAAAAGAACAATGGGCCACAGAAATGCCTCTGTCAATAATGCTCCAGATGTCAAAGCCAGACTGCTACAAACACAACCTCACACCCCACACAACACCAACATATCTTACTTACTGTATAAACAGAGAAGTTTTCGTAACCCTTTAGGAACACATCTAAGTCTTATTTTTTGAAAATATAATACAAAGGTCTGAAACTCATGGTTTATATGCCAAATCAGACATATTATACTGTTTACAAGGAACTGTGTGATTTCTATTATAACACAGATATTATCGGGACAGTTAATACTTAACCTTTCTGATCTCCCCATCCCGGATCCGGGTTCGTGAATACAGACTCAAGCTCATTACCATAACGCAACGTTAACTATTCATGAAAATCGCAAATGAAATGAAATAAATATGCTAGCTCTCAAGCTTAGCCTTTTGTTAACAACACTGTCATCTCAGATTTTCAAAATATGCTTCTCAACCATTGCAAAACAAGCATTTGTGTAACAGTATTGATGGCTAACGTAGCATTTAGCATTAGCATTCAGCTGGCAACATTTACACAAAAAAACAGAAAAGCATTCAAAAAAATCATTTACCTTTGAAGAACTTCAGATGTTTTCAATGAGGAGACTCTCAGATAGCAAATGTTCAGTTTTTCCTGAAAGATTATTTGTTTAGGACAAATCGCTCCGTTTTCTGCGTCACGTTTAGCTATGAAAAAACCCCTGTATCCAGGATTGTGTAAATCTATCAGCAAGCTCATTAGCATAACACAACGTTAACTATTTATGAAAATCGCAAATGAAATGAAATAAATATGCCATCTCTCAAGCTTAGCCTTTTGTAAACAACACTGTCATCTCAGATTTTCAAAATATGCTTCTCAACCATAGGAAAACAATCATTTGTGTAAAAGTAGCTAGCTAGAGTTAGCATTTCGCGTTAGCATTTAGCGTTAGCATTAGCGTTAGCATCCAGCACGCAACATTAACAAAAACATAAAAGCCTTCAAATAAAATCATTTACCTTTGAAGAACTTCTGATGTTTTCAATGAGGATACTCTCAGTTAGATAGCAGATGCTCAGTTTTTCCAAAAAGATTCCTTGTGTATTAGAAATAGCTCCGTTTTATACATCACATTTGGCTACCAAAAAAAATCCATAAATTCAGTCCTCAAAACGCAAACTTTTTTCCAAATTAACTCCATAATATCGACTGAAAACATGGCAAACGTTGTTTAGAATCAATCCTCAAGGTGTTTTTCACATATCTCTTCATTGATACATCGTTCTTGGAAACATGCTTTCTCTCCTGAATCCCAGGAGAAAATGCCTGCACCTGAAGATTACGCACAAATTTAGACAAAGGACACCGGGCGGACCTCTGGAAAATGTAGTCTCTTATGGCCAATCTTCCAATGATATGCCTACAAATACGTCACAATGCTGCTAAGACCTTGGGCGAACGACAGAAAGTGTAGGCTCATTCCTTGCGCAATCACAGCCATATAAGGAGAGAATGGAAAACAGAGCTTCAGAAATTCTGCTAATTCCTGGGTGATGCATCATCTTGGTTTCGCCTGTAGAATGAGTTCTGGGGCACTTACAGACAAAATCTTTGCAGATTCTGAAACTTCAGAGTGTTTTCTTTCCAAAACTGTCAAGAATATGCATAGTCGAGCATCTTTTCGTGACAAAATATCGCGCTTAAAACGGGAACGTTTTTTATCCAAAAATGAAATAGCGCCCCTAGAGCTCTAAGAGGTTAACATTTTTATTCATATGCAATCTGAATTTATAGTAAAAGTAGGCATACTAGCTAAGCCATTTAAACTGGAACAAACATTTCAGTAACGGGTGCAAAAAAAATCTAAATGATTAGTTTATAAAAATGTTTTTTATATTTATGTAGCATAAGATTAATCAATCAATGAACTTGCACAAAAATAGATATAACAAAAATTTCTAAAAATCAACCTGCTTTAGAGCATTTTGGAAAGATGATAATGGGCGTGGTTTGGTTCAAAGCGATGTGTATGAGTTTCAGGCCCATGTATTACGGGAAAACTAGGTGGCTAACATGCTGACCAGACCGGACACGTATTTTTCGCGAGCAACGCAAAATAAATGTAGAAATCCATGTTATTCAATTATTGCGACAACGAGCGTATGCGACGCCAAGGTCTAAAATAGAAGTCATTCCTATTTCTGACACAGATTGTGCAGAAACTCCTGCCTCTCCCATCTCCTCATTGGTTATACCCAAGTGGGTGATTGAAAGACAAACTTTGTTGCAGGTTGTCATGGTAATACTATGAAAGTTCAGATGCGATCACAATATAAGTTCAAAGATGAAGAAGCCTGGAAGGAGGAGAGATGACTAGAAACTATTCAGTTGGCCGTTTTATGTGTGGATTAATTGTCGGAGTAGAGGTCCTTGTGCATTTCAGGTAAAATAACAACTCAATGTTTATATCTCAGGACAAATTAGCTAGCAACAGCAAGCTAGCTAAATATGACAAATTAACTTTAGCTAGCAAGTGCAAGCTAACTAGCTAAATTGCCATACATGTTTAATGCTTTTAGACCTGTCCCCAAATGTATGTTATTGGTTCAGAGTTGGTTTTGATATTTTAACCTGCGTGTCATGATCGCGTTTGGTGTGGGGGGGCAAAATAAATGTATGCACGATAGCGCACGATGGCGAACGCGTGCAGCCGGTTTGGGTTCCGTGTAACAATAGCTAGCTCACTAATGTCAGCTAGGCTTAGGGTTAAAGTTAGGGTTAAGTTTAGGATTTAGGTTAAAGGGTAACGGTTAGGGTTAGATAAATAGCTTAAGGTTAGGGTTAGGTTATAGGGTTAGTTAAGATTAGGTGAAGGGTTAGTTAAAAGCAAAACAAATTACCAGGTGAATTGACTGAGAACACATTCTCATTTATAGCAACGACCTGGGGAATAATGAGCCAACTTTAAATGATTAGTGTACTTTGATTGTATGAATAGCAGATTGGGAATTTAGCCAGGACACCGGGGTTAACACCCCTATTCTTACTATAAGTGCCATGGGATCTTAAGTTACCACAGAGTCAGGACACCCATTTAACATCCCCCTAAACAGGGCAATGTCCCAAATCACTGCCCTTGGGCATCTGGATAGTTTTTTTTGACCAGATGAAATGGTGCTACCTACTGGTCTTCCAACTCCACCTCCAGCAGTATCTGGTCTCCCATCCAGGGACAAACCCTGCTTATTTTCAGAATCAAGCCAGGAGTGGGAAGCAGGGTGTTCTGCTGTTAGATTAGTGTTAGGGGAAGGGTTAGCTAAAAGGGTTAACTTTTTAGTGATAGGGCACTATTTAAAAATTCAGATGAATAACGTGCCCAAAGTAAACTGCCTGTTACTTAGGCCCAGAAGCTAGGATTTGCATATACTTGGTAGCATTGGATAGAAAACACTCTAAAGTTTCTAAAACTGTTAGAATAATGTCTATGAGTATAACAGAACTTATATGGCAGAGGAAAATCCATCCAGGAAGTGGGATTTTTTTTATGTGAGTGGTTTTCCAATGAATGCCTATTGACTATGTAATGGGTTAGGGCCCAGATTGTAGTTCCCATGGCTTCCGCTAGATGTCAACAGTCTTTAGACTTGGTTTCAGGCTTGTTTTCTGAAAAATGACAAAGAAAAATACTTTTTGGTTAGGGGACTGGTGAAGAATGCAGTACTGGTTTGCTTGCTTGACTGTGTGCGTGCCTTCGTTCTTTTTCCTTTCTATTGAATACCGTAAAGCCTTTCTGAAATCTGACAAAGCAGCTGGATTAACAAGAAGTTCATCTTTTAACCGGTGTATAACACTTGTATTTTCATGAATGTTTATTATTACTATTTCTGTAATTTGAATTTGGAGCTCTGCAATTTCACCAGATGTTGTCGAGGTGGGTCGCTAGCGGCATGCCTGCCTCAGACGTTTTAAGGTAAGGGTTAAGGGGGAAGGGTTAGCTAACATGCTAAGTAACTAAAAAAGTAGTAAGTAGATGCTCATGAGCTAAAATGCTAAAGTTGTATGTGATGACAATTGAACTCGCAAACTTTCGGTTACTAGACATTCACATTATATATTTTTTTCAAGTAACATTCTGTCTTATGTAATCATAACAAACGTAACATATCATACTAAATGTTTGTGTCTCAGATTTATGTACAGAATAATACAAAATGTTCTGATACCAGGTTGCTATATGGGTCCACAGACTCAACACTTTCCGTGATGATTTAACAGTGGAGAATTTGCTGTGCATGATTAGATAGTGAAAAAAGACACCAATCTCTTTCAAGATTTTTGTAAAAAATCTTTCATAATTTCATTAAACAATAAAAGCTAATTCACCAACATTTCTTAAAATTGATGCATAGCGTTTTGGAGTGAAACTCTTCAAATGTATTATAACAGAGCACTCAAATCCTGTTCTCCTCACAGCTTCACAGCAGTGAGATTAAGTGGGACTGAAGATAGAGGCTGAAGAACAGGACAAGAGAAAGCATGAAAATGTAATCTGAACAGTCAAATTGATGAGGACATCACTACTAACAGATTTCTCCATTGTGGCTCCATGTCAGGAGAGTTGCACTGGGTAATGTGGAGGAGACTGTGGCTATGTCCAAATGGTACCCCATTCAAGGGGTTCCCAAATATTTTCACTCGGGGGCCCCCCTTCCTGTATTGGGGAACATCCCGCGACTCCGGAAAGAAGCCACACTGGGATGCTGGCCTTCTAGGCAGAAATCCTCTGTCCAGTATCTGTGTTCTTTGGCCCATCTTAATCTTTTACTTTATTGGCCAGTCTGAGACATGGCTTTTTCTTTGCAACTCTGCCTAGAGAACCAGCATCACGGAGTTGCCTCTTCACTGTTGACGTTGATACTGGTGTTTTGCGTGTACTATTTAATGAAGCTGCCAGTTGAGGACTTGAGAAGCGTCTGTTTCTCAAACTAGACACTAATGTACTTGTCCTCTTGCTCAGTTGTGCAGCGGGGCCTCCCAATCCTCTTTCTATTCTGGTTAGAGCCAGTTTGTGCTGTTCTGTGAAAGGAGTAGTATACAGTGTTGTATGAGATCTTCAGTTTCTTGGCAATTTCTCGCATGGAATAGCCTTCATTTCTCAGAACAAGAATAGACTGACAAGTTTCAGGAGAAAGTCCTTTGTTTCTGGCTATTTTGAGCCTGCAATTGAACACACAAATGCTGATGCTCCAAATACTCAACTGGTCTAAAGTCCAGCTTTATTGCTTCTTTAATCAGAACAACAGTTTTCAGCTGTGTTAACTTAATTGCACAAGGGTTTTTTAATGATCAATTAGCATTTTAAAATGACAAATTTGGATTAGCTAAAACATTGTGCCATTGGAACACAGGAGTGATGGCTGCTGATAATGGGCCTCTGTACGCCTATGTAAATATTTCATAAAAATATCTGCCGTTAGTCATTCACAACATTAATAATTTCTACACTTTATTTCTGATCAATTTTATGTTATTTTAATGGACATTTTTTTTGCTGTTCTTTCAAAAACAAGGACGTTTCTAAGTGACCCCAAACTTTTGAACGGTAGCAAATGCAATGACTAACATGACAAGAGGATCTGATGACGCACTAACCAATTTCGAAATGGCACTTTCTGCATTCTACTTTTAGTAAATTTCAAGCCGGTCTAAGTTTCTAACATAAAAAAAAATACATGCCCCACAGTTTGGGAACCACTACCCTATTCCATAGGAACCTATGGGCTATTTATAGTGAAAATGTTACCTTTTGCAGTGCAGACTTTGCTTTCAAAACCAAAAGTGTCACATGGCCATCCTCCCTACCATTCATATAAACAGAGCATTGTGCCTCAACTGCAAAAAGTGTCATCTAAGTAAGCCTGAATTATTTTATATTGAGTAATAATTAACTTAAAATTTGCATTTTGTCTTGTTTTTTCTTACCAAGCTAAATTATCTAACGTCATTGGCAGATACATTTGCTTATTACAATATCTTTAAGGTATTTTACCTCAAGATCTCAATTTTTTGCAGTGTTTGCCTTGCAGGAGGGACAGCATACTGAACCATTCGCACCAAGCAGCATCACTGGCAATAGAGGACTATGGCTGTCATTTCCCTTTGATTATAGCATTGATAAGATCATTTTGAATCCTCAGTATAATAGTCATGTACACATCCTTACAAATAGGAGTATCACTATGTTAATGTTGCCTCGTGCAACGACAATCTGCTACAAATTGCCTACATAAGACACCATATCTTTCTACACGGTGAAATCAATGACACACTGAAATGGAAAAAAATAGTTTAGGTAGTATAACTGTAGAAGGAAAGTTTTGTAATAGGGAAGACGCCTTTACAAGACAATTTAGGAGCTACTCAGCATTCACTAAGTAGCTACGTGTGTGATTGATAGCATATTCAGGGAGAAAGGCAAAGTTAAGTGCTGCATGCATATTTTAAGATCCCCACTGTCTAATTACACTTAATTACTGTGATTAAGAATTTAAGGACACAAAGTTCACAGTAGTCAGTCCAAGACTGAAATGGTAGCTGTCAATTCAGCAGTAACAATTAGGAAGATGTTCACTCCACATTATTCTTATCGATTTGAGGTGAACCAATGGCACATTGGGTGGTTAGGAGAAAGATAATTGGAGGAAAAGAGAGAACAATCTTCAAATGGATATTAATTGGACCAACTCATTCGGGTCATTAATTTCAAGGTTTCCTAAAAGCATTGTAGAGAGAATACATCCCACATATTTATCATACACCCCAGTCATATAAATCTGAGACTTGTACCAGGAGGAGTCTAGAGGTGAATACTAACTTCCACTTAAGCCAAATCTTAATTGACATCATTGTGACATCAAGTGGAAGTTGGATATGCAGCCAAGTCTACTCAATGATGTCCCTCAATATTAAAGGGGACTGAATAGAGGACATAAGAGGACAGTACCTGGTATGTACCTCACAGGTCACAATAGGCATTGGAGAACTGCAATTCTGATAGCTGGTGCTTATAGATAACAGGGACCTAAAACAATACCATTTGTTGTGGCCGATGTCTGTAAGGAGGCCTTACCGTACCCCACTGAGGTAAAGTATTCTACCACAAATGAATCATAAGCTAAGTGTTTAGCACTGAGGGTGATGTTCCATCATTTAAATCCCACATCGTCCTGCTAACTCCACACCAATCAACCTCTGTAATAAGAGCAATTTGTCAATACAGATGTAGGCTCTTAATTTGAGCCAGTTTGCTACAGTAGGAAAACGGGGGCATCCCACCTGGCCAACATCAAGTGAAATTGCAGAGCGCAAAATTCAAACCACAGAATTATAAATATTTACATTTCATAAAATCACAAGTGTAATACATCAAAATAAAGCTTAACTTCTTGTTAACCCAGCTGCTGTGTCAGATTTCAAAAAGGCTTTACGGCGAAAGCACACCATGCGATTATCTGAGGACAACCCCCCGCATACAAAGCATGAAAAACACATTTCAACCAGGCAGGAGCACCACGAAAGTCAGAAATAACGATATAATAAATGCCTTAACTGTGATGATCTTTTTCTGTTGGCACTCCAAAAGGTCCCAGTTACATCACAAATGGTCCATTTGTTCGATAATGTCCTTCTTTATATCCATAAAAACTCAGTTTAGCTGGCACGCTTCAGTCAATAATCCACCCAGTTTCCCTCCATCAAAATGCACACAAAATGAATCCCAAATGTTACTAAAAACTTTTCCAAACAAGTCAAACAACATTTATAATCAAACCTTAGGTACCTTAATAATACGTAAATAAGCGATCAGATTTAAGACGGAGAATCGTTATTGTCTTGACCTTTGAAAAATACCAAAGAACGCGCTCTCTTCCACGAGCTTGGAAACACTACAGACAAAATTGGAGCGACCTAGAAAACCTACAATTTCTGGCAAATTTTTCAAAAAACTAGCATGAAACTCTTTCTAAAGACCATTGACATCTAGTGGAAACCCTAATCTGGGAGGATTTCGCCTTATAATAAAACTGACAGCCATTGAGAACAGTGATAGGCTGAATTTTGTGGGGGGGATATTTTGTCCTCGGGGTTTCGCCTGCCATATCAGTTCTGTTTTCTCACAGACATAATTTTAACAGTTTTAGAAACTTTAGAGTGTTTTTGATCCAAATATACCTATATGCATATCCTAGCTTCTGGGCCTGAGTAAAAGGCAGTTTACTTTGGGCATGCTTTTCATCTGGACAAGAAAATACTGCCCCCTACCCAAGAGAGGTTAACAAACTATAGTTTTTGCAAGTCAGTTAGGACATCGACTTTGTGCATGACACAAGTAATTTTTCCAACAAATGCTTACAGGCAGATTATTTCATTTATAATTCACTTTATCACAATTCCAGTGGGTCAGAAGTTTACATACACTAAGTTGACTGTGCCTTTAAACAGCTTGGACAATTCCAGAAAATTATGTCATGACTTTAGAAACTTCTGATAGGCTAATTTACATAATTTGAGTCAATTGGAGGTGTACCTGTGGATGTATTTCAAGGCCTACCTTCAAACTCCGTGCCTCTTTGCTTGACATCATGGGAAAATCAAAAGATATCAGCCAAGACCTCAGAAAAAAAATTGTAGACCTCCACAAGTCTGATTCATCCCTGGGATCAATTTCCAAATGCCTGAAGGTAACTGAAGGTACCATCTGTACAAATAATAGTACGGAAGTATAAACACTATGGGACCACACAGCCATCAGGAAGGAGACAAGTTCTGTCTCCTAGAGATTAACGGATTTTGGTGCGAAAAGTGCAAATCAATCCCAGAACAACAGCAAAGGACCTTAAAGAAGATGCTGGAGGGGACAGGTACAAAAGTATCTATAATCACAGTAGAACTAGTGCTATATCAACAATTCCTGAATGGCCGCTCAGCAAGGAAGAAGCCACTGCTCCAAAACCGCCATAAAAAAGCCAGACTATGGTGTGCAACTGCTTAAGGGGACAAAGATCATACTTTTTGGAGAAATGTCCTCTGGTCTGATGAAACAGAAATAGAACTGTTTGGCCATAATGACCATCGTTATGTTTGGATGAAAAAGGGGGAGGCTTGCAAGCCGAAGAACACCATCACAACCGTGAAGCATGAGGGTGGCAGCATCATGTTCTGGGGGTTCTTTGCTGTAGGAGGGACTGGTGCACTTCACAAAATAGATGTCATCATGTAGGGAAATTATGTGGATATATTGAAGTAACATCTCAAGACATCAGTCAGGAAGTTAAAGCTTGGTCGCAAATGGGTCTTCCAGATGGACAATGACCCCAAGCATACTTCCAAAGTTTTGGCAAAAAGGCGTAAGGACAACAAAGTCAAGGTATTGGAGTGGCCATCAAAACACCCTGATTCCAAGCCTATAGAAAATGTGTGGGCAGAACAGAAAAATCATGTACGAGCAAGGAGGACTAAACACCTGACTCAGTTACACCAGCTCTGTAAGGAGGAATGTGCCAAAATTCACCCAACTTAGTGTGGGAAGCTTGTGGAAGTATACCCAAAATGTTTAACCCAAGTTAAACAATTTAAAGGCAATGCTACCAAATACTAATTGAGTGTATGTAAACTTCTGACCCACTGGGAATGTGATGAAAGAAGTATAAGCAGAAATAAATCATTTTCTCTACTATTATTCTGATATATCCCATTCTTAAAATAAAGTGGTGATCCTAACTGACCTAGACAGGGATTTGTACTAGGATTAAATGTCAGGAATTGTGAAAACTGAGTTTAAATGTATTTGGCTAAGGTGTATGTAAACTTCCGTTTTTAACTGTATACTGTTAGACAGTTTTGAATTTTATCAGTAATTTACTTAAACTTCTTATATTAATCAACAGTATGATACTCTGTAGACTGAATACAGTAGATTGCCATAGGATGCACAGTAAAATACCATACATTTGTTTTACAGCACATTAATAGTTTTATTTTAATTTGAACAGTAAAACACGGTAGAATGCACAGTAAAATACCATAAATGTGTTTTACAGTACTAATTATGCTGCATTGTGGGAAAATGTTGTGGGTGGTAGTCTCTATGCCATTAACATATTTTAAAGAGTGTCTGGTGTTGTGGCAGAATCAGAATTCTTTAGGAGTACATTGATAAATGAGATGTTTTATCAATTTTCCTAAGCATGCTTATGTGGAAAAGGATACTTGGGGCCCAGAGAGGGGAGAGGTCAGGTTTGTCTTATCTGTGAATATGTTTGTAACTATTCCTGAACCATGTGAAGGGATGGTGTGATTAATGGGGAACCAGTTAGTTGGCTCCACAATGTCTGTGTGCCAGTCACTCCTCTCTGTGAGCTTGTCCAGGAGGGGTTGTATTTTTGTTGGGAGTATCTAGGATTGACAATTGATATATGCCATTGGATGAGGTAATGTTTTGGTCCTAAGTGGTACCAAGAACGAGATAAGAATTTCATCTAAGAGGGCAAACTGAACAATCATTTATAGCCAATGCTGTCTGGCTATGGGATACTCCTCTCTGAAGTAAAATCTTTCTTTGTGTAATGTTCCTAAGATCTGTTATTTGTCATGTGAGTTTAGATGGGTGTGTCTTTGCTATAAATGATCTCAGTTGCCATTATGTTGACACTCTCAGAGAATTCATTTATAGACACTGAATTGATCTGAGAGTCACAGGGCTATGGTGAAGCTCATATAATTAAAGATGGACTTCATGATAACTCTGACTTGTGTGTGGTTTGCTCTCTCATGGTTTGGTAATACAGGAAATGTCCACGACACTGGTAAGATGATATATTTGTTGCACCTGTGAGTGAGAATGCTATACTCCTGCAAAATATGCTATTAAACATAATTTGGGGAATTTTAGCAACTTTTTCTCTACAGGAACTTACTCGCCAATTACTGCCAGAAAGGAACCGAAATTCAGATTTAAGTACCATAATGCATTTTTGAATTGCCCAAAACATTGTTGTTTTCCACTCATTAACATATTTGAGGTGTATCTTGTATGAGGCTATATTTGTGCATCTTTTAGTGAGAATGCTGTACCAATTTAAGTGATTTGCAGTATTAGTTCCCTAACAACAACATTGCAGGGACTAAGATCAGTGGTTGCAAGTTAATAAAAACCCTTAATGGCTGTCCATGACTATCCATGGTTTCTCCTCATTATGCCCAATCCTGTGTGGTGATGATATTCTGGGGTTTTCTTTTCTCTCACTCTATCAACAGACTAGGGGACAGTGCTAGACACAGTGGCTTGACTGCTGTTCCCCTAGTTCACGCCCACAATAACTATGGAAGGACTGGGGAAGAAGGACATGTAACAGTGGCTTGACTGTGGCCTGACCTGACTCCACTGACCACCCTGGAACCCCCAGCATCCTGGACCAACTGCCTGAGGAGATGAACAGACAACACAATATTATTGCGAGTGTCCCAAAATGCTTGTGCTTCTAGTTCTGACAGTGCAACAATATCTAACAAGTAATCTAACAACTCCACAACAACTACCTAATGTTAAGATATTTTATCAAAGTTTAAGATAAATTATAAAATAATTATACTCAGAAACTTAACCATTAGGGATTAGAGGTTATGTAGCATGAACAAGGAGTAATTCAAAATAATAAACACCGCTCCAACTAGGTTCTTGGGGGAAAGAGAAGAATGCATGTGTGTGTGCCTAAAGTAAGCAAAGAGGATTCTTAACCTATGTTTGAACTGACCCGGCTATAACTCTGTGGAGATAGAATAAGACAGCGAGAGCCCCTCCAGGTTTTCCGTATCTGGGGGGACTGGAACTGTCTGCTAAGTGGTAATATATTGTGGGTCATGTATGTGCGCTAGTGAGTTGGAATTAACTTTTGAAGCTGCTTTGTCCTGGTCGGAGAGGAGGAAGGAAATTTTAAAACCTATGACGTCATATGTAATATATAAACTGATGTACATGGTACTATGATCAGTGCTCTCGAGAATAAATGCTATTGGCTAATTATGGTAGACTGGTCTCTGTCTATTTTTTGTAAATAAGGATCTTAAAAATTCTTAGGAACAGACAGAGTGATTTTAATTGAATTGGTTAATAAACATATATAGGAATTGTTAAATTCCTTTAACACCTAATAAACACAAGTATAAGTAAAGGAATGGAATTGGAATATATAAATATAATTATATGGATGGGATAAGTAATGCAAGATATGTAAACATCATTATTAAAGTGGCATTAAAGTGATTAATTTGTTAGAATGGCCAATGATGTCATGTCTGTTTGTAGGCATCAGCGTCTCTGTGTTAGTGATGGCTGTTTAACAGTCCGATGGCCTTGGTATAGAAGCTATTTTTCAGTCTCTCAGTCCCAGCTTTGATGCACCTGTTTTCCTGACACCACACTCCGAGTGCCCTCACCTCCTCCCTGTGGGGTGTCTCGTTGTTGTTGGTAATTAAACCAATACTGTTGTGTCACCTGCAAACTTGATGATTAAGTTGGAGGTGTGCATGGCCATGCAGTCATGGGTGAACAGTGAATACAGAAGGGGGCTGAGCACGCAACCTTGTGGGGCCCCAGTTTTGAGAATCAGCAAAGTGGAGATGTTGTTTCCTACCTTCACCACCGTCAGGAAGTCCAGGACCCAATTGCACAGGGCGGGGTTGAAACCCAAGGCTTCAAGCTTAATGGTGAGCATGGAGGGTACTATGGTGTTGAATGCTTAGCTATAGTCAATGAACAGCATTCTTACAAAAGTATTCCTCTTGTCCAGATGGGTTAGGGCTGTGTGCAGTGCGATGGTGATTGCATCGTCTGTGGACCTATTGGGGTGATAAGTAAATTGAAGTGGGTCAAGGGTGACAGGTAAGGTGGAGGTGATATGATCCTTGACTTGTCTCTCAAAGCACTTCATGATGACAGAAATGAGTGCTACGGGAGATAGTCATTTAGTTCAGTTACCTTTGCATTCTTGCGTACAGGAACAATGGTGGCCATCTTGAAGCATGTGGGGACAGCATACTGGGATAGGGAGAGATTGAATATGTCCCTAAACACACCAGCCAGCTGGTTTGGCCACGGATAAGGAGAGCCCACATTCCTTGGTAACGGGCCCCGTTGGTGACAGTCTATTATCCTCAAAGGTAAGAAGAAGGTGTTTAGCTTGTCTGGAAGCAAGAAGTCGGTGTCTGATGTAGCTGTTTTTCCTTTTGTAGTCCGTGATTTTCTGTAGACCCTGCCACATATGTCTCGTGTCTGAGCCGTTGAATTGCAACTCCACTTTGTCTCTATACCTACATTTTGCTTGTTTGATTGCCTCGCTGAGGGAATAACTACACTGTTTGTACTCGGCCATATTCACAGTCACCTTTCCATGGTTAAATGTGGTGGTTCGCGCTTTCAGTTTTGCGCGAATGCTGTCATCTCTCCATGGTTTCTGCTTAGGGTAGGTTTAAATAATCACAGTGGGTACAGCATCTCCTATACACTTCCTTATCAACTCACTCACCAAATCAGCGTATACGTCAATATTATTCTCTGAAGCAACAGGAACACATCCCAGTCCGCGTGATCGAAACGATCTTGAAGCATGGATTCCAATTGGTCAGACCAGTGTTGCATAATTCTTAGCACAGGTACTTCCTGTTTGTGATTCTGCCTATAGGAAGGGAGGAGCAAAATGGAGTTGTGGCCAGATTTGCCAAAAGTAGGATGGAGGAGGGCCTTGTATACATCTCGGAAGTAGGAGTAGCAGTGATCCAGTGTTTTTCCAGCGCGAGTGCTACAATCAATATGCTGATAGAATTTAGGAAGTCCTGTTCTCAAATTTGCTTAGTTAAAATCACCAGCTACAATAAATGCACCCTCAGGATATATGGTTTCCAGTTTGCATAAAGTCCAGTGAAGTTCCTTGAGGGCCGTCGCGGTATTGGCTTCAAGGGGGATATACACGTCTATGACAATAACCGAAGAGACTTCTCTTGATCAGTATTTGATTGTGAGGAATTGTAGGTCAGGTGAACAAAATGACTTGAGTTCCTGTATGTTGTTACAATTACACCATGAGTCATAAATCATGAAACATACACCCCCGCCGTTCTTCCCGGAGAGATGTTTATTCCTGTCAGTGTGGCGCACAAAGAATCTAGGTGGCTGTACTGACTCTGACAGCATATCCCAAGAGAGACAAGTTTCCGTGAAACAGAGTATGGAAAACAACCCTTGCCCTAATTTCGTCGACCTTGCTATCTAGAGACCGGACATTAGCGAGTAATATACTCGGAAGCTGTGAGTGGTGTGCGCACCTCCGATTGTCTGACCAGAAGACCACTCCGTCTTCCTCTTCTCTGGAAGCATTGTTTTGGGTCAGCATCTGGAATCAGTTCAAATGCCCTGGGTGGTTCGGACAAAGGATCCGCTTCGGGAAAGTTGTATTCCTGGTCATAGTGCTGGTAAGTTGACATCTCTCTGATATTCAAATGTTATTCCCGGCTGTATGTATTAACACTTAAAAAAATGAAATAAGCAAAGTTTCCTAAGGACTAGAAGCGAGGCAGCCCTCTCTGTCGGTGCCATCTTGTCATCAGTTACAGTGCAGTTTCACAATGAAAGCATCCAGATCTACGACTTACACATTTGTTTAAGCAGGTTCACCACCCTTAAGTTTGCAGCTAGGACAGTCTGGACTGGACTGGGGCACTAAAATGTCTGGACCTGTTCAGGCCAGAGCAAACCTGAGTGGGCGGAGTCCAACACCTCCCCAGCACAATCACACTGGGGCACAACACAGGCCCCGTCCTCTACTCCAACATGCCCAAACTGTGCAGGAACTGTGGCCAACTGGACCATCTGGCCGCAGCCTGCACAGCCATCATCTGCAAGATCTGTAAACACAACCATCCCACAGACTGTACCTCCACACACCCCTGTAACCTGTGCAGGAAAGGGGGCAACTTCTTCTGAATTTGCACCAGTTCTTACGCTAGCAGGGCAATGGACAACACCCCCAACCCTACTAACCCAGATCCACCAATCCCCCCACACCCTCCACCAGACAATATAAACAAAGACCCAGAAACAGCCCCCAACCCTGTCAGCCCAGCAACCTCTGCCCACCAACAAATAATTTTCTAGCCACCACCTCCATTATGACCCTGACAACACACTCCAAATAAAGGGACTTTCCCCAGACGGCTGGACAGAGAGTTTCCTCCATGGAGGGACACAGACACATTGTGGACTGATAGATTGATTTATTGACTGACTGGACTGACAGATTTTTCTGACTCTATTTTGACATATTTATTGATGTCCCTGATTGAGAACCATACCCGGCCAACACATAGAAACACAAATCATAGAAATAAAGGACATAGAATGCCCACGCAAATCACACCCTTACCAAACCAAAAAGAGACATCAAAAATGCTCTCTAAGGTCAGGGTGTGACACATACGAACAAAATAACTCTTAAAGGACACTAAAACTATTTTTGACTATTTTTTGTAAACTGATGCTTATTTTCTTTTCTTCCTTGTACTTTATGCTTGCTTTTGTTCCTTTTTTCTTTCCAATTTTGATTTAAAAATGGATTGTTTATGATTGATTTAATTGATTGAATGCCCTGATTTAAACTTTTAACTTGAATGCCATTTGAATTATGTACGATTTTTGCATAACCAAATTAAATAACATTTTAATGGTTGAATATTTACAATCATTTTGGAAGCCTTTGTTTTGGCCTCTAGAAGTGAAAGTGATATAAAACAGCTAGTATTCCATAATATGCTGTAATATGCAAATGCCTACGTCATACCTGCTTGCTCTAATCCCTTGTATTTACATTAAAGTACTGTAAAAAAACATTTTCATACAGTATAATACTCACAAACTGTTCTGTGTTTCATTGCTCTGACATCAAGTTACTGTGAATATTTTAGTATTATATTGGCACAATCCATAACTGGTCAGAGATATATCAAAAGATATCTTGTTGAAATTACAATCATTTTGAGACCAATGTATCCTTAACTACAACAACATTTTCAGTAATGGTTACAGAAACGTTTTATTTGTTTTGACTGTGATATGTTTTCTTTTTTATCAACCTTTATCAACCATTGAATGCACTGTAAGGACAACAGAGCCCGCTAAATGACCAACATGTAACTGTAAATGAAACCTTGCAAAGAACACTGGGTTATACACTATATATACAAAAGTATGTGGACAACCCTTCAAATTAGTGGATTTGTCTAATTTAACCATACTCGTCACTGACAAGTGTATAAAATCGAGATCACAGCCATGCAATCTCCATATACAAACATTGTCAGTAGAATGGCTTTACTGAAGAGCTCAGTGACTTTAAACGTGGCACTGTCACAAGATCCCACCTTTCCAACAACTCAGTTCGTAAAATTTCTGCCCTGCTTGAGCTGCTCCGCTGAACTGTAAGTGTTGTTATTGTGAAGTGGAAACGTCTAGGAGCAACAACGGCTCAGCCACGAATTGGTAGGCCACACAAGCTCACAGATTGGGACCGCTGAGTGCTGAAGCACGTCAATGCCTCTGGAAGCAACGTCAGCAGAAGAACTGTTGGTCAGGCGCTTCATGAAATGGCTTTCATGGCCAAGCAGCTGCACTCAAGCCTAAACTCACCATGCAATGCCAAACGTTGGCTGGAATGGTTTAAACCTCGTCGCCATTGGACTCTGGAGCAGTGGAAACGCGTTCTCTGGAGTGATGTATCACGCTGCACCAGCTGGCAGTCCGACAGACAAATCTGGGTTTGGCTGATGCCAAGAGAACGCTACCTGCCCCAATGCATCGTGCCAACTGGAAAGTTTGGTGGAGGAATAATGGTCTGGGGCTGTTTTTTATGCTTGGGCTAGGCTCCATTAGTTCAAGTGAAGGGAAATCTTAACGCTACAGTATACAATAACATTCTACACTGAAAATTCTAAACGCAACATGCAACAATTTCAACGGTTTCAACAGTTAACAGTTAATATACATTTTGCAATTGAAATACATTTTTATGCCATGCTCAATGGATTTCCCTTGACTGGGCAGGGGTGCAGCCATGGGTGGGCCTGAGAGGGCATAGGCCCAGTCACTGGGGAGCCAGGCCCAGCCATTCAGAATTAGTTTTTCCCAACAAAAGGTCTTTATTAGAGACAGAAATACTCCACAGTTTCATCAGCTGTCTGGGTGGCTGGTCTCAGATGATCCCACAGGTGAAATAGCCATATATTGAGGTCCTGGGCTGGCGTTGTTAAAAGTAGTCTGCGTTTGTGAGGCCAGTTGGACATACTGATAAATTCTCTAAAATGACATTGGAAGCAGCTTATGGTATTGAAATTAACTTTAAAATTCTCGGGCAAAAGCTCAGGTGGACATTTCTGCAGTCAGCATGCCAATTGCACAATTCCTCAAAAACTTGAGACATCTGTGTCATTGTGTTGTGTGACATAACTGCACATATTAGTGGTCTTTTATTGCCCCCAGAATAAGGTGCACCTGTGTAATGGTCATGCCGTTTAATCAGCTTCTTGATATGCCACACCTGTCAGGTCAATGGATTATCTTGGCAAAGGAGAAATGCTCACCAACGGGGATGTAAACAAATTTGTGCACAAAATCTGAGATAAATAAGCTTTTTGTGCATAGGGACCATTTCTGGGATCATTTATTTCAGCTAATGAAACATGGGACCAACACTTTACATGTTGTGTCTATATTTTTGTTCAGTACAGACGATTCTGTGCTTCCAACTTTGTAGCAACAGTTTGGGGAAGGCCCTTTCCTGTTTCAGCATGACAAAGCGAGGTCCATACACAAATGGTTTGTCAAGATCGGTGTGGAAGAACTTGACTAGCCTGCACAGAGCCCTGACCTCAACCCCATCAAACACCTTTGGGATGAATTGGAACGCCGACTTTGAGCCAGGCTTAATCGCCCAACATCAGTGCCCGACCTCACTAATGCTCTTGTGGCTGAATGGAAGCAAGTACTGCAGCAATGTTCCAACATCTAGTGGAAAACCTTCCCAGAAGAGTGGAGGCTGATATAGCAGCAAATGGGGGCAAATTCATGCCCATGATTTTGTAATGAGATGTTCGAAGAGCAGGTGTCCACATATATTACATTACCAAAAGTATGTCGCTGTATAGGTCATTCCATCAATATACTGTAATTTAGATTACAGTAAAAATGTTGGTCCTGTAAAATGGATTACCTTAAAATCTATTATATTAGCTGTACTGTAAAATAAATTATAGTTAATTAATGTCCAGTTACTTTAAATGTCACAGGGAATGTTTTACAGTGTGGTGTGCTCCAATAGATTAGCTAGTTACACTACCATGTGTCACAGTTACAGATTAAACCTCAATGGGGACACAAAATGGTTGTTCCACTTCATTCTTTGAGCAGAATACTATCAGTAGGGCTGCCATGCAGTCGCTATTATTCCCCTCTGACAGACATGCGTCAAAAGGTCTTGGCCCCACTCCCTGATTGCTCCACTCCTCAACTCTTCATTCCACGCTTCATTGAGGAGTTGCAGCATCAATAATGTTTCCTCTCCTACCTCTCCTCCCCCCTTTAGTCTGAGTCAAAGCGTGTTCTTGCAGGAAATCGATAGTGAATTCTAACTGAAATTGAAAACAACTATGAACAACTATGAATTTAGAGCCAGGGATGTTCACTTGTTCTGGAGCCTGTGTGTTTCATGTCAAGTGTAGATTTACTAGTATCTCTTTCTTCAATAGCAGTCTATAACAAAATAGGTATATTCTAGATAATTTTGAGTGTTTAAAAAATATACATCCAGAGCGGAAGTATTGGTTTCTAAATGGCCTTGACATCCAGTACTTTGAAGAGAGAAATGAATGTAGCAGTTAGATAAGTGTGTGTGTTCACTCCTGAGCAAACCAAAATCAGGGTCACTCCTGAGCAAACCAAAATCAGGGTACCATGCTGAAAAATATCACAGACACCATCCTTCATTTTGTTTTAGCTGGTTTCCAGCTTTCTCTGTATTTTGGACACTGGTCACCAGCATATAATCATATTATGCCAGTGGCAAAATTGTGTGTAATCCTACGTATTGGCATTTGCACAAACTGCATTCAGGGTGGGTAAAAAATAATAATACAAAATAATTAAAAAATAATGTTTTTGAAATAAGACTACATACACCACTTAAATAGGAACAACATTTCAGTAACAAGTTTAATAAATTCAACTAACATATTGGATTAGTTTAGAAACATTTGTTCTTATTTATCTTTGTGTAGCATAATGTCAATTAATTTATTAATTAAATAAATCAATGTACATGTAAAAACAAAGATATTGAAACAAATAATTAAAAAAATATATAACTGCAATAGAGCATGCTGGGAAATATGGTTTTGCATTCCATCTTGACCAGCTAGACTAGAGCTCTCCAACCCTGTTCCTGGAGCACTACCCTCCTGTTTTCACTCCAATCCCAGTTGTAACAACCTGATTCAGTTTATTAACCAGCCAATTATTGGAATCAAGTGTGCTAGGTTAGCATTGGAGTGAAAACCAACAGGACGTAGCTCTCCAGGAACATGGTTGGAGAGCTCTGCTTTAACGGCTAATTGTGGCTATTATATGACCGGGTTTTAAACGCATTGGCAGGCAATAAATTATCATATATTATTGAAAAGTAAAGTTCCAGTCAGGAGAAGTGGTCCAATGGTCTTGGAAGAGGGTATTTTATTAATCACGAAAGGGTGATGCAGAGATTGACTAGGCGCTTGAATAGTAATTCCATTGAATGGGTTGGATACTGCCAATTGATGATATTATTTTCATAAACCTAAATAACAAACACCCGTCCTTGTACTCTGTGACAAGATGCTAGCTCGTGAGGAACAGTGTCAGAATGCCATGAGCTAGATCATGCTGGACAAGCATACAGTACACTCTACCAAAAAAAAATATTCTTGAAGGGTTCTTTGTCAGGGGTGAGGCTGATGTGTAACCATTTTTGTTGCATATCAGAAAGGGTTATTTACTGCTGTGATGGTTGTGAAAAACCGTCCAGTTCTTTCCCTCTCCACCATGTTTTCCTTGTATGCCATGAAATGCTACATTGCTTAAAAATTTATGTAATTTTAAGGTACACTACAGGCTACTGGTTGCAGTGAAAGGAAGGTACACAACCATTTTTACAGCTGTGTTATTTAAAAAATATATATATCTAGGGGGCACTATATTCATTTTTGGAAAAATAACGTCCCCAAAGTAAATGGCAATTTTGTAAGGACAAGAAGCTAGAATATGCATATAATTGACAGCTTAGGATAGAAAACACTCTAAAGTTTCCAAAACTGTAAAAATATTGTCTGTGAGTATAACAGAACTGATATTGCAGGCGAAAGCCTGAGAAAAATCCAATCAGGAAGGGACTCTTATTTAGAAAGCTCTGCGTTCCTATGGGTCCCTATTGAGCAGTGAATGAGATATCAACCAGATTCCCTTTTCTATGGCTTCCCTAATGTGTCTAGAGTCACAATACATAGTTTCAGGCTTTTATTTTGAAAAATGAGCCTGAACGTCAACATTGCGTCAGTGGTCAGCTGAAGTCTCTCAGAGTGTTTTGTGCGTAAAGGACAAATGCGGCCATTGTTTCTCTCTATCCTACTAAGAAGCAACCAGTCCCAGTTTATATATTATCAAATAGATATTTGAAAAACACCTTGAGAATTGATTATAAACAACGTTTGCCATGTTTCTGTCGATATTATGGAGCTAATTTGGAATATATTTCGTCTTTGTCGTGACCGCAATTTCCGGCCGAATTCTCAGCCAAACGTGAAGAACTAACGGAGTTATTTCGGCTACAAAAATAATATTTTTGGAAAAAAGGAACATTTGCTATCTATTTGGGTGTCTCGTAAGTGAAAACATCCGAAGCTCATCAAAGGAAAACTATTTAATTTGATTGCTTTTCTGATTTTCGTGACCAGGTTGCCTGCTGCTAGCTAGTCATAATGCTATGCTAGGCTGTCGATACACTTACAAAATCTGAGATGACAGGGTGATTAACAAAAGGCTAAGCTGTGTTTCAATATATTTCACTTGTAATTTCATGAATAGGAATATTTTCTAGTAATATTTATGTCCGTTGCATTAAGCTAATTAGTGTCAGTTGATGATTACCTTCCCGGACCCGGGATGGGTAGTATCAAGAGGTGTTTTAACAGTGTGGTGTGTTCATGTGCTGCACTCTGATGAAGTTGCTGTGCATTTTACAGTCAATTATTGAGGTTTTGTTTCTTGAGTTACTGAACTGGGAATGTGACTTTTAGTAATTTATAGCAGAATACACAGTAATGTGCTTGCAACTACCTGACAGGAGATCACAGAACTTGAATGATTACCAAAGCTAATAACATGAAGGTAACTGATGAAAACTATTTAGCATTCTTTGTGGTGAGCACACTTGGGACCCAGCCTGACCATCTAGGTCATCAAATCTGAGACCGAGAGACTGAAAACAGCTTCTATCTCAAGGCCTTCAGACTGTTAAATAGACATCACTAACCGGCCTCCACTCAGTACCCTGCGCTGAACTTTATTCACTGTCACTAGCCGGTTAAAACCCAGTTACTCAACCCTGCACCTTATAGGCTTCAGACCCCTTCCCAATTTTAAACATTTTGTTACTTTACAGCGTTATTCTAAAATTGAATAAATAAATGTTTTTCCTCATCAATCTACACACAATACCCTACAATGACAAAGTGAAAACCGGTTTTTAGATACGTTTCCAAATGTATTAAAAATAAAAAACAGAAAGATCACATCCCGTTTTAGAAATGTTTGCACATTTATTTAAAAAAAGGGAAATATCATATCCTGTTTCATATCATATCCTAAATTCAATTGATTGGACAGGATTTGGAAAAGCATACACCTGTCTATATAAGGTCCCACAGTTGACAGAGCATGTCAGAGCAAAAACCAAGTCATGGGGTCAAAGGAATTGTCCGTAGAGCTCCAAGACAGGATCTGGGGAAGGGTACCAATTTTTTTTTTGCAGCAAGGTCCCCAAGAACACAATGGCCTCCATCAAGTTTGGAACCACCAGGACTCTTCCTAGAGTTCCTCTGTGGTGATGGGAGAACCTTCCAGGAGGACAACCATCTCTGCAGCACTCCACCAATCAGAACTTTATGGTAGAGGTAGAAGCTGCTCCTCAGTAAAAGGTGCAATGCAAATCCCATGTAGGGCTGTTACGGTGACTCTATTAGCTCCATACCGGTGGCCATGTGTCATGATGGCAGTCAAATTCCACGTGACCATTTAGTCACGGTTAATTAGGCTTCTCCAAACTCTGATGTTGCTGATGGTCATTAGTAGCATAAAAAACTTGCTAAGTGCCTGGTACTCAGCACTCTTATTATCACTCTGACATCAATGCAAATGTAATCAAAAATCTAATCAAACCCTTCATGAGAGCCCATGAGCTCATGTTGCGCAGCATTTCAATTGGAAATGCAATTGCCTGAGAAAACAGAGTGGTGGCGTCTAATAAAAAGAGGAGGACCCCATCAGCTTTCTTTTGGCTAGACCTACTAGATTTATTTTTCAACCCTCCTAATATTAATCACATTTCTTCTCTTTACAACAGGAGTATAGCCTACCTGGCTGGCATGAAAATGAACCATGGGAAAAGGGTCCTCCATTTGTTATATAAATGCATACAATAGATTACGCATTTGTTTTCCCCTGCTTCTATTCCGACAAGTGCATGATAATGATCCATTTTGAATCAAAACTAATTTCACACATATACTATTTAGTATATGTAAAGACAAGAATAAATCAAGAATAGTCTGATTGGTGACAACATTAGCCTATCACTTGTGAATGATATATTATTACTTGTGACTGATGCCCTGTTTGTGTGCAGTAAAGCAATAAATCCCATTTCTTGAGACTTTTTCAAATCATAGTTGCACACCTCATGTAGCCTAGCCCATAGCCTATATGTTTTGATAAGTTTGTATCACAACTAAAGTGGCCAAATATTTTTTTTTAAATTAAACAAATTAATTAGCTGTACAACTAGCTTAGAGCCTAACAGGCATACATATGCAGCACACGAGTTTCAAGTTTGGAGAACATAATTTTCACCATAAAAATACACCTTTGTAATAGGATCGAGGGAATGATGAAAGGAGAAAAGTACAGTGAGATCCTTGATGAAAACTCAGGACCTCAGACTGGGGCGAAGGTTTACCTTCCAACAGGACAACGACCCCAAGCACGCAGCCATGACAACTCAGGTGTGGCTTTGGGCCAAGTCTCTGAATGTCCTTGAATGGCCCAGCTAGAGCCTGGACTTGAACCCGATCGAACATCTCTGGAGAGACCTGAAAATAGCTGTGCATCCAACCGGACAGAGCTTGAGAGGATCTGCATAGGAAAAAAATGGGAGAAACTCCCCAAATACAGGTGTCATACCCAAGAAGACTCGAGGCTATTTCAACAAAGTACTGAGTAAAGGGTCTGAATAGCTATGTAAATGTGATATTTCCTGGTTAAAAAAATATATAAATTAGCTAAATTTTCTAAAAACCAATTATTCCTTTGTCATTATGGTGTATTGTGTGTAGTAATATTTTTTATCCATTTTAGAATAAAGCTGTAACGTAACAAAATGTGGAAAAAGTCAAGTGGTCTGAATACTGCACTGTACATAGACATGGAATCACTGGTCACTTTAATATTGGAACACTAGTAACTTTAATAATGTTAAAAGTGTTACTAATTTCATATGTGTATGTAGCATTCTATTCTACTGTTTTTAGTCAATGCCACGCCAACATTGCTCATCCAATTATTTATATATTTCTTGATTCCATTCTTTTACTTTCAGATTTTTGTGCATTGTTGTGAACACAAGCATTTCCCTACACCTGCCATAATATCTGCTAACTATGTGTATTTGCCCAATAAAATTATATTTACCTCATTTGATTTGAATAAACAACACTTCTACTAACGGTTGGCACAAATACAACATAGTTTAGACGATGCCCCCAAATATGCTAATGAGCCCCACTAGCACATTTTATTCAACTACGTTTCAAAATGCTGCGGAAGAAAGGTAAACAGCAACAAGTCAATTTACAACAATAACACCTTTATTCAACTGTAAAAATACTGTATTTTTAATGCAACTCAGTACTCGGTAACCTACTGTCAAATTACAGGTAATTTTTAACAGTGTGTGCCATAAATATAACTGTAGAACCTGTAGAGGTTTCTTCATAAGAGGGTTCTAAATTTAACTTTGAAGGGTTCCCCTACATACACAAATCAAAAGGTTCTACATGGCATCCAAAAGGGTTCCACCATAGGGACAAATGACAGAATATCGATTGGTTCAAGTCTTTTAACAATATTTATCACAGCAACAGATCTGGTGGCGTAGCAGGAATTTCAAGTTGCTGGCAACAGAGGTTGTGAGTTCAAATTCCAAGTAGGACCATATTACCGCCACATCGGAGGTTGTGAGTCATGATGGCGGTTAAGGCTTCTCCATGTTTCTGATGGTAATTAGTAGCCCACAAAATATGCTAACTGCCTGGTACTCAGCACTCTGACATCAATGCAAATGTAATCAAAAATCCAATCAAACACTTCATGAGAACCCATACAGTAGATGACACATATTTTTTCCCCTGCCCCTATTCCGACAAGTGCATGATAATTGTCCATTCCAAACAAATTTTCACACATATATTATTTAGTACTATATGTTTTGATAAGGTTTTTATCATAACTAAAGTGGCCATATATTTTCTTAAAATTAAGCACATTAATCAGCTTTACAATGGGTTAAGAGCCTAACTGGCATACAAATCATATAAAATCTAATGTTATTGCTTACAAACACATGGTTAGTAGATGTTATTGCTAGTGTAGCGAAATGCTTGTGCTTCTAGTTCTGAAAGTGCAAGTAATCTAGCAATTACACAACAGCAAGTACAGGGATCTAATAAGAGTATGTACATTTAAATATATGGATAAGCAATGACTGAGCGGCATAGGCAAGATGCAATAGATGGTATATATGGCATGACATGTAAACGTCATTATTAAAGTGGCATTAATAAAGTGACTAGTGATCCATTTGTTAGAGTGGCCAATAATTTAATGTCTGTATGATGATCGCTCTGTGTTAGTGATGGCTGTTTAACAGTCTGATGACCTTGATATATAAGCTATTTTTCAGTCTCTTGGTCCCAGCTTTGATGCAGCTGTACTGACCTCGCCTTCTGGATGGTAGCGGGGTGGCCCAGGAGGTTGTTGTCCTTGATGATCTTTTTGGCCTTCCAGCGACATCGGGTGCTGTAGGTGGCCTGGAGGGCAGGTGGTTTGTCTCCGGTGATACATTGTGCAGACCGTACCACCCTCTCGCACGTGAGTTTCAAGTTTGGGACAGATAATGTTCACCATTGTAGCCTGTGAGAAAGACCCGAACGTGTGACGGAGAGACTAAAGGTGCTTTGGGAGTATGGAATTATAATTATTATATTCAGCCCAAGGGAACAACGGCCACTGGCCGCAAAAGGGATGTCTTTTTTTGGAGGGCATGACGGCCACACAAAGGGGATGCTGCCGGGAAATTTGAGGCATTATTAAGTGCTTCTTGTGAATGAGAGATTGATGAAGTGTGTTCAGCCTGTGCAAGAAACAAAGCAGAACGCATGTCAAACGACTTTTATCAAATCATTAGAGTGGCTTCATGCAGACTTAGAATGTAATAAAATCAAAATATATAGCCGAACATTTTGTATCACTACTAAAGTTACATAAATAACTCTAAATTGAGCATATAGGAGTGCCTGTTCTATGTTAAATGCGCAACACAGAATAGCCGCATATGCGCACTCCCTTAAATCGTTCGTATAAAATGTCCTTTCTATTTTAGTCAGCTACAGTATGTTCAAATGTATTCTTCATTCTATGAAATAATATAATGCCATGGAATTCTAAGCAAATCTTGTCTGCTAAATGAACTAGTGTAGACCATAGCCACATAGGGGCCTAACATAAGGACAACTCAGAGTAGGCTATTATGTTCTTCTAAAATAGAATATATTTTCTTCATATCTTATTTCTTTAGACCTGTCTAAAATAAATTATTGTTATGGTGTAGGCTATATTACTTATAGACTTTTTAAAATCCAAAAGGTCTGCATCAGTGGCTTTTAGGCTATGCGTGGAGATGCTAAATATGTTTATGTTAATTAACGGTCAAATACCGTGAGACCGGCAGTTATTTGCTTGACAATCACCGGGCTGACATAATTTCATGACCGCCACAGCCCTATTCCCATGTGAAGCTAAATAACAATTCATTAGAATTTTGCTGCTGGTCTGCAACACCATGCCCATCATGATCATATTTCCCTGAATGCAGTATCACAATTAGATTTCTTTGAATTGTTTGTTTCAATGTCTATTTTTGCATGTACACTGATTAATTAATCACTCAATTAATTTATCTTATGCGACACAAAAGGTAAAATACATACATTTTTCTAAACTAATCCAATCTGTTAATTGGATTTATTGCATCCGTTACTGAAATTGTTGTTCCAGTTTAGTTGGCTTAGTTATTCTCATTTATGCAAAAAAATAATGCCAGTAATTCTGAATACAGATAAGGAGATTCCACTCCAATTGATTTCCAATAAGAATGAAACATCACTTTGTTGACAAGTGTAATGTGACTTGATGATGGTTAGAGCCCAGTGTCAAAAACACAGTGAAGACTGAGCACTATCGAAAACTAGTGTTGGGAAACCAAGGTATTTGAAGTCTTTGACCAAATTGTGCTGATTGACAGTTTATTACTTACTCATTAACTGTTCACAATGGAAATTAGTGACATTTGCTTTTTTTAAATTTTTAAATTTCACCTTTATTTAACCAGGTAGGCAAGTTGAGAACAAGTTCTCATTTACAATTGCGACCTGGCCAAGATAAAGCAAAGCAGTTCGACACATACAACGACACAGAGTTACACATGGAGTAAAACAAACATACAGTCAATAATACAGTATAAACAAGTCTATATACGATGTGAGCAGCTGAGGTGAGATAAGGGAGGTAAAGGCAAAAAAAGGCCATGGTGGCAAAGTAAATACAATATAGCAAGTAAAACACTGGAATGGTAGATTTGCAGTGGAAGAATGTGCAAAGTAGAAATAAAAATAATGGGGTGCAAAGGAGCAAAATAAATAAATTAATTAATTAGATACAGTAGGGAAAGAGGTAGTTGATTGGGCTAAATTATAGGTGGGCTATGTACAGGTGCAGTAATCTGTGAGCTGCTGTGACAGTTGGTGCTTAAAGCTAGTGAGGGAGATAAGTGTTTCCAGTTTCAGAGATTTTTGTAGTTCGTTCCAGTCATTGGCAGCAGAGAACTGGAAGGAGAGGCGGCCAAAGAAATAATTGGTTTTGGGGGTGACTAGAGAGATATACCTGCTGGAGCGTGTGCTACAGGTGGGAGATGCTATGGTGACCAGCGAGCTGAGATAAGGGGGGACTTTACTTGCTTTGCTGGTCAGCAAAAAATTGCAGCATGTGATTATCAGAAACACCTTTCTTTCTCCACTGTTTTCATCAAAACTGTGGTGCAGCGGTAGGTCGCTGGCTATAGTAGGCTATGATAATTTGTAATACGACGTTAACATAATGCTTCCCTTTTTTGCCTTCAAGTTTACTATTTTTCAAGAACTGAATCTATGGCATTATTTAGGATGCTTAAGACAGAAGCTTGTAATACACTAAATAAAACAAAATATTTGAACAACATTGCAGAAAGTGTGGTTTCACATAAAATATAAATAAACAGGGTTCGACCTCATACCCTCATATTCTTCAATGTTCCATAGTTCTCTGCTCTACCTGCAACACCATTTCACTCAAGTGAAAGTTTTTATACAAAATCCTAACTATATTTTTAAGTATGGTGTCCAGTAGAGGTCTGTGTTTGAAAGCAGCTTGTAATCTAAGAAAGCACCAGAACCATGGCGAAATCAGTGGGATCTCGCATTTTGCAAAACACGGATTGCAAAAACGCATGATCAAATGAAGCTTTAGATGTCATTGATAACGTACTTCTGATAAAGTGATACAAGCACCTCCCCAATGCTTCGAAGTTAGCTGCCTAGTGATTTCGATGCAGGCCTCGGAGCTCCGTTATCAAACTCGCAAAAACTAGTGATGGGGAAACAAAGCTTCTTGAAGTATTGAGGCTTTCCAGAAAATTGTGTCAAAAATAGGTTCATTCCTCAAGGCTTTGATCAACACAGTACAGTGCCTTGCGAAAGTATTCGGCCCCCTTGAACTTTGCGACCTTTTGCCACATTTCAGGCTTCAAACATAAAGATATAAAACTGTATTTTTTTGTGAAGAATCAACAACAAGTGGGACACAATCATGAAGTGGAACGACATTTATTGGATATTTCAAACTTTTTTAACAAATCAAAAACTGAAAAATTGGGCGTGCAAAATTATTCAGCCCCTTTACTTTCACTGCAGCAAACTCTCTCCAGAAGTTCAGTGAGGATCTCTGAATGATCCAATGTTGACCTACATGACTAATGATGATAAATACAATCCACCTGTGTGTAATCAAGATAGTATTAATCCCCTCGCACGGGCCCTACAGCAGGACAACTTTCTCATGACTTCTGGAGGGAAATGCTGTAGGAATGCTCAACCAGTGTTGCTCATTCAGCCGACAGAAACTTTCAACCGGTTTTCCCCATTAAGCAGCGAGTCGGAGTCAGAGGCCAAGCCTTCTCTGGTCTCTACTCCTCCCGTTATAGGGTCTGAGACGCTGAAGCTTCCCACCATTAGCTCTGACAAATTGAAAACCCTAGTCATTGGCGACTCCATTACCCACAGTATTAGACTTAAAACGACTCATCCAGCGATCATACACTGTTTACCAGGGGGCAGGGCTACCGACGTTAAGGCTAATCTGAAGATGGTGCTGGCTAAGGCTAAAACTGGCGAGTGTAGAGAGCATTCAGATATTGTTATCCATGTCGGCACCAATGATGTTAGGATGAAATAGTCAGAGGTCACCAAGCGCAACATAGCTTCAGCGTGTAAATCAGCTAGAAAGATGTGTCAGCAGCGAGTAATTGTCTCTGGCCCCCTCTACAGCAGAGTCTCACAACTCAATCACTGGTTGAAAACGGTTTTCTGCCCCTCCCAAAAGATAGAATTGTAGATAATTGGTTGTAGAAAAAAAGGTTGTAGTCGGTCAGTCAGACAATCCAATCCGCCAACAGATCTCCAGCGGAGAAAGGCCACGAAGAACAACGGAGAGGTGTAGTCCACGGACGCAAAGAGTGGATCCGATCCTGGGTAAAATTGCTATTAGGCTACAAAACACACTTTAAAAGGCAACAAAACAAGCGGAATAGATGCTCCGGAACTGAGGGTGGAACACATCCTCATTCACGTCTCCATCACAACCCACCGAAGCGCCCTATTGGAAGGAGAAGCATTGAGACAGATCAGAAAAATTCAGGACATCACAATATCTACATTTACATACTACCTCAATCAGTATGTAGCCTCGCTACTGTATATAGCCTCACTACTGTTATTTTTCACTGTCTTTTTACTGTGGTTTTATTTCTGTACACCTATTGTTCACCTAATACCTTTTTTGCACTGTTGGTTAGAGCCTATAATTAAGCATGTCATTGTAAGGTCTACAACCGTTGTATTCGGCATACGTGACAAATAAACTTTGATTTGATTTGATGTGTACAACAGTGAGTGGCTCAAAAGGCTCTGGTCTTTTGTCATTGGGTTCCTGTAAACAAACAAATCAAATCAAATCTACATTGGTCACATACACGTTTAGTAGATGTTATTGCGGTTGTAGCGAAATGCTTGTAGCATGACTGGGGACTACCAGTATGTTTCATAATGAAAAATGCTGTGGCAGTTGAAATTAAGAATGGTATCTTCTTTATCTCCTTACATATTGAACAAGTTGACTGCAGGTATTTAATTAAAAGTAGTGTAGCGACCCGCACAAACAGCTGTGTGTTATGTGTTAGGCTAGTAGGTGGTTGTGTTGTACTTACCAGTACCCAGTGTTCGCAGGGTCCGACATGCCAATCAACCTGCTATCTGCCAATCACGGGAATGCCTGGAATGGTCTGATGCCGGGCTTCCTGGCGGTTGGTGGAGTGGCGTGGAGGGGGGTTGGGCAGGGGGATGGAGCATTGGAAGATAAGACCAGGTTTAGCCTTGGTTCTCTCTCATACGCCTGAAAAACTTGTTATGTGTTTTACGTATCGTAGACTCATCAACAGAGATGTTTGCATGTTCCAGAGATTTCTTTAAGTCTTTAGCTGACACTCTAAGGTTCTTCTTAACCTCATTGAGCATTCTGCTTTGTGCTCTTGCAGTCATCTTTGCAGGACGGCCACTCCTAGGGAGAATAGCAACAGTGCTGAACTTTCTCTATTTATAGACAATTTGTCTTACTGTGGACTGATGAACATCAAGGCGTTTAGAGATACTTTTGTAACCCATTCCAGCTTTATACAAGTCAACAATTCTTAATCTTGTGTCTTCTGAGATATCTCTTGTTCAAGCCATGGTTCACATCAGGCAATGCTTCTTGTGAATAGCAAACTCTCATTTTGTGTGTGTCTTTACAGGGCAGGGCAGCTCTATCCAACATCTCCAAACTTGTCTCAATGATTGTACTCCAGGTTAGCTGACTCCTGACTCCAATTAGCTTTTGGAGAAGTCATTAGTCACCTTTCAGTTCCACCACCACACAGATGTGATGACATCAATTGGTTTCAATTATGTTTCTAGAGTCAATATCTCTCTCATCGTCACTCAATACCTAGGATAACCTCCACTGTATTCACATCCTACCATACCTTTGTCTGTACATTATACATTGAAGCTATTTTATCGGCCCCAGAAACTTCCTTTTACTCTCTGTTCCAGACTACCAATTCTCATAGCTTTTAGCCTTACCCTTATCGTACTCCTCCTCTGTTCCTCTGGTGATGTAGAGGTGAATCCAGGCCCTGCAGTGCCTGGCTCCACTCCTATTCCACAGGCGCTCTCTTTTGATGACTTCTGTAACCATAATAGCCTTGGTTTCATGCGTATTAACATACCTTAAGGGAACATTTTGACATTTCGTGTATAGTTAGTGAGAAAATCCATATTGGAAATGTACGGTCCCTTACTAGACGTCCGAAAACGTTTCTAAAATTCGCGGTCGGCGTCGGGCCGTGCAGTAGGGCCGGACCTACCGGGATGTCATCAAATGAACTTTGTCGGACATTCGGTTTCCGTTTGATAAAATAATCAAATTTTGGTCAATTTTTCCGCTGTCACGGAAATTCCCAGAAGAGGGCATAAGGAATCATATGGCAATTGTACAAAACATCACGAATCACGACGGGGCCTTATCTCGAAAACGGAAAATATTTTGAAGCCGAAACTTGGTGAGCGTAGGTTTGGCATAATGGGCAGTTGGCCCCGAACAAGATGGCGTCTAGGCCTCAACGATTTTTGAGTTATGGCCATTTCTCTGGGATTAAAGGTCCAAAATGAAAATAGAGAAATTATTTTTCCACTTCACGTCAAAGTCAAGGAGCCTCCGGTGTCAATAAAAAAAGAACCAGCCATTTATCTGTCGTCATTTAAGAGAAATCGTACAATGACAAATTGGTGATGTTCACAAATAGGCTTTTTTTTCAACAGTTACAGATACAGTTGCAGGGTGTTCATACGAATCTTTTTAAAGTGTGCTGCGTGCTCCCTCCGTAAATAACTCAGTTCTTAATGTAAAGACTTATAACTCAGGATTCTGAAAGGGCATACCCCAATCAGGATATGAGTTTATTTATAGCTTCCTGTGCCAACCGGAAGTGCCTTAAATGGTGTCATAGTGGCAGTTCCCAAGGGTTAAAAAGGTCAGATCTTTTCAAAACTTCATATGTGTGATTAGGCAACCCCCATAAACTGTAAGTCAGTCATTTCTCCCAACAGATGTCAAAGAAAAGCTCTCACACACACAAACAGCAAGGATGGAGTGACAAAGTGCGGTGCTTAAAGACACAGAGAGCAGGCAATGACATTACCATAATCCCTAGGCCGTGCCGAGTTCAACGTGATATCCCCCTTGACCGTAGCTCGCTCGGTCTAAGCGCAGCGACCATTAGAAAAGTAGGCCCAAAATGAAGCCTGCCCCACAACGTCATTTGATTTTGGGTGACAGTGAGTGAACCGTTAGGGTGAGAAGAAAAATTCCACCACAGGAATGTTCCTAAGGTCCTCCCGATCTGTGCAAGCCTAACCTTGACCGTGTGGCAAATGTCCCAGAGTCGCAAGACTAGGTGCTTTGCGAACGTCTCGGCCCATATAGACAGACCCCAACGTTTCTGTCCGATAGCTCATTCAAGGACCACGTAGCAAGTCATGGAAAAAAAGTGGATTTTCAGCACCAATTAGGGTTTTGCTCGGACACCAAATGACCTATCGAGCCGAAACTTGGGATTCGGGGTCGCCTCAGCTAGGCCAACACATAAAATAAGAAATGGACAAGCAGCTAGAACGTAACTACGTGTTTTATGTTTTTTTTATGCTTTGAACCGAAGGCATTGTGAATTTTGGGCCAGCTCTGAAGTATGTAATAGTTGGCTACTAAACGAGTTGGAAAAAGTGGGTTTGGTGTCAGTTTGGTGTCAGAATGATATCTAATTGACTGATGGACTCTTGTCCACTTGACTCTTCTCCATTTCTAATATGTTTAAACAGTGAGGTCATCAGTGAGTTCATCAGGCCAGTCAATTTTGGCATTTGGCCCCCAAAAAAGTGACTTTTGACTTCCTATGAAATCATATTGCAAATGGACAAATCATATTCCTTATGCACAAGTAAAGAAAAAAAAAAAATTATGATAATAACATTTTACAAAAGTATATTCATACAGTTCTTACACATGATTAATTACCTTAAAATCGAAAGAATTTCGAAAAACGGTCCAGAAAGCACTTTTTTAAGGATGTGTGAGGTTTTTTACAAAATTTTGACATTTTTTACTTTTGACTTTTGACTTCCTATGAAATCATATTCCAAATGGAGAAAACATATGCCTTATGCAAAAGTAAAAAAATAGAAATTCTGATAATAAAATATGACAAAAGTATGTTGATATTGTTCTCATACATGTGTAATTGACACAAAAATCAAATGAATTTTGAAAAACGGTCCAGAAAGCACTTTTTTAAGGATGTGTGAAGATTTTTACAAAATTTTGACATTTTTGACTTTTGACTTCGTATGAAATCATATTGCAAATGGACAAAATATGTGCCTTATGCGCATGTAATAACATTTTTTTTTAATAATAATAAAATTGGACAAAAGTATATTCATACAGTTCTTACACATGTGTAATTGACAAAAAAAATCGAAAGAATTTCGAAAAACGGTCCAGAAAGCACTTTTTTAAGGGGTGATAAGTTTTTGACAAAAAAATAATTTTTTCAAAATTTTGCTTTTGGATGTTGTCTTGGGTTGCATTTCCAATATGAAAAACCCCGGTGGAGTGCACTCGCCCCCTTTTGGATTTTTGAAGTGTTACAACTGGCATTTGCCATATGGCATTTGCAATCAACTTTACACGAATCAACGCCACATTGGGTGGTATTGGACACCGTGTATATGGTTTGTCCAATGCCAATTTTTTGCCGTTCATTTTTGTTCATTTCAGGGGGGTATTCCCTTACATTAGAAGCCTCCTCCCTAAGTTTGTTTTATTCACTGCTTTAGCACACTCTGCCAACCCGGATGTTCTAGCCGTGTCTGAATCCTGGCTTAGGAAGACCACCAAAAATTCTGAAATCTACAAACTACAACATTTTCAGACAAGATAGAACTGCCAAAAGGGGCGGTGTTGCAATCTACTACTGCAAAGATAGCCTGCAGAGTTCTATCCTACTATCCAGGTCTGTACCCAAACAATTGGAACTTCTACTTTTACAAATCTACCTCTCTAAAAACAAGTCTCTCACCGTTACCGCCTGCTATAGACCACCCTCTGCCCCCACCCTCTGGACACCATTTGTGAACTGATTGCCACCCATCTATCTTCAGAGCTCGTGCTGCTAGGCGACCTAAACTGGAACATGCTTAACACCCCAGCCAATCTAAGATTGATGCCCTCAATCTCACACAAGTTATCAATGAACCTACCAGGTACCTCCCCAAAGCCTTAAACACGGGCACCCTCATAGATATCATCCTAACCAACTTGCCCTCAAAATACACCTCTGCTGTTTTCAACCAAGATCTCAGCAATCACTGCCTCATTGCCTGCATCCGTAATGGGTCAGCGGTCAAACCACCCCCACTTATCACTGTCAAACGCTCCGTGAAACACTTCAGCGAGCAGGCATTTCTAATTAACCTGGCCGGGGCATCCTGGAAGGATATTGATCTCAACCCGTCAGTAGAGGATGCCTGGTTATTTTTTTTTAAATGCCATCCTCACCATCTTAAATAAGCATGCCCCATTCAAGAAATGTAGAACCAGGAACAGATATAGCCCTTGGTTCTCTCCAGACCTGACTGCCCTTAACCAACACAAAAACATCCTATGGAGTTCTGCATTAGCATCAAACAGCCCCGTGATATGCAACTTTTCAGGGAAGCTAGAAACCAATATACACAAGGCAGTTAGAAAAGCCAAGGCTAGCTTTTTCAAGCAGAAATTTGCTCCCTGCAACACAAACTCAAAAAAGTTCTGGGACTCTGTAAAGTCCATGGAGAATAAGAACACCTTCTCCTAGCTGCCCACTGCACTGAGGATAGGAAACACTGTCACCACCGATAAATCCACAATAATTGAGAATTTCAACATGCATTTTTCTACGGCTGGCCATGCTTTCCACCTGGCTACCCCTACCCCGGTCAATAGCACTTCACCCCCCACAGAAACTCACCCAAGCCTTCCCCATTTCTCCATCTCCCAAATCCAGTCAGCTGTTGTTCTGAAAGAGCTGCAAAATCTGGACCCCTACAAATCAGCCGGACTAGACAACCTGGACCCTTTCTTTCTAAAAATATCTGCCGAAATTGTTGCAACCCCTATTACTAGCCTGTTCAACCTCTCTTTCGTGTCGTCTGAGATTCCCAAAGATTGGAAAGCAGCTGCGGTCATCCCCCTCTTCAAAGGGGGGGGACTCTTGACCCAAACTGCTACAGACCTATATATATCCTACCCTGCCTTTCTAAGGTCTTCGAAAGCCAGGTCAACAAACAGATTACCAACCATTTCGAATCCCACCATACCTTCTCCACTATGCAATCTGATTTCAGAGCTGGTCATGGGTGCACCTCAGCCACGCTCAAGGTCCTAAATTATATCTTAACTGCCATCAATAAGAAACAATATTGTGCAGCCGTATTCATTGACCTGGCCAAGGCTTTTGACTCTGTCAATCACCACATCCTCATCGGCAGACTCGATAACCTTGGTTTCTCAAATGATTGCCTCGCCTGGTTCACTAACTACTTCTCTGATAGAGTTCAGTGTGTTAAATCGGAGGGCCTGTTGTCCGGGCCTCTGGCAGTCTGTATGGGGGTGCTACAGGGTTAAATTCTTGGACCAACTCTCTTCTCTGTATACATCAACGATGTCGCTCTTGCTGCTGGTGAGTCTCTGATCCACCTCTACGTAGACGACACCATTCTGTATACTTCTGGCCCTTCTTTGGACACTGTGTTAATAACCCTCCAGACGTGCTTCAATGCCATACAACTCTCCTTCTGTGGCCTCGAATTGCTCTTAAATACAAGTAAAACTAAATGCATGCTATTCAACTGATCGCTGCCTGAACCTGCCCGCCCGTCCATCATCACTACTCTGGACGGTTCTGACTTAGAATATGTGTAACTACAAATACCTAGGTGTCTGGTTAGACTGTAAACTCTCCTTCCAGACTCATATCGAACATCTCCAATCCAAAGTTACATCTAGAATTGGCTTCCTATTTCGCAACAAAGCATCCTTCACTCATGCTGCCAACATACCCTTGTAAAACTGACCATCCTACCGATCCTCTACTTCGGCGATGTCATTTACAAAATAGCCTCCAATACCCTACTCAACTATTTGGATGCAGTCTATCACAGTGCCTCCCGTTTTGTCACCAAAGCCCCATATACTATCCATCACTGCGACCTGTACGCTCTCGTTGGCTGGCCCTCGCTTCATTCTCGTCGCCAAATCCACTGGCTCCAGGTCATCTACAAGACCCTGCTAGGTAAAGACCCCTCTTATATCAGCTCGCTGGTCACCATAGCAGCACCCACCTGTAGCATGCGCTCCAGCAGGTATATCTATCTGGTCACCCCCAAAACCAGTTCTTCCTTTGGCCGCCTCTCCTTCCAGTTCTCTGCTGCCATGACTGGAACGAACTACAAAAATCTCTGAAACTGGAAACACATATCTCCCTCACTAGCTTTAACCTCTCTATGGCACTTGGGATGCTAGCGTCCCATCTGGCCAACATCCAGTGAGGTTGCAGAGCTCCAAATTCAGTTACAGATATGCTCATTATAAAAATTCAGAAAACAAAACATTTTACATAGGATTAAGGATTAACTTCTTGTTAAACCAACCACAGTGTCATATTTATAAAATGCTTTTTGGTGAAAGCATACCTAGCCCAGAACTCAGAAATAGAGATAAAATGAATCCCTTACCTTTGATGATCTTCATATGGTGGCAATCAGAAGACATTCATTTACTCAATAAATGTTCCTTTTGTTCGATGAAGTCTCTTTATATCCAAAAACCTCAGTTTTGTTAACGCGTTTTCTTCAGTAATCCACAGGCTCAAACTCGGCCAAAACAATCAGACAAAAAATCCAAATTGTATCCGTAAAGTTCATAGAAACATGTCAAACAATGTTTGTATTCAATCCTCAGGTTGTTTTTTAGCCTAAATGATCTATAATATTTCAACCGGACAATAACGTTGTCAATATAAAAGGTAAACAAGAAATGCACATGCGCCTGAAAGAGCTCTGCGACGCGTTAGGGTCCACTTGTTCAGACTGGTCTTACTCCCTGATTTATAAGAATACAAGCCTGAAACTATTTCTAAAGACTGTTGACAACTAGTGGAGGCATAGGAACTGCAAATGGAGTCCTAAGTCAATGGATACTGTAATGGCATTGAATAGAAAACTACAAAACCAACAAAAAAAATGTCTTCCTGAATGGATTTTTCTCAGGTTTTCGCCTGCTAAATCAGTTATGTTATACTCACAGACACTATTTTAACAGTTTTGGAAACTTTAGAGTCTTGTCTATCCACATTTGCCAGTTATATGCATATCATATCTTCTGGGCCCGAGTAGCAGGCTGTTTAATTTGGGCATGCTTTTCATCCAAAATTCCGAATGCTGCCCCCTACCCTAGAGAGGTTAAGCACCAGCTGTCAGAGCAGCTCACAGATTACTGCACCTGTACATTGCCCTTCTTGTAATTTAGCCCAAACAATTACCTCTCCCCCTACTGTATTTATTTATTTATTTATTTATTTTGCTCCTTTGTACCCCATTATTTCTATCTCTACTTTGCACTTTCTTCCACTGCAAATCTACCATTCCAGTGTTTTACTTGCTATATTGTATTTACTTTGCCACCATGGCCTTTTTTTGCCTTTACCTCCCTTATCTCACCTCATTTGCTCACATTGTATATAAACTTATTTCTCTACTGTATTATTGACTGACTGTATGTTTGTTTTACTCCATGTGTAACTCTGTTGTTGTATGTGTTGAACTGCTTTGCTTTATCTTGGCCAGGTCGCAATTGTAAATGAGAACTTGTTTTCAACTTGTCTACCTGGTTAAATAAAGGTGAAATAAAAATACAAATAAAAATTGCCTGTGGATGTTTAAATTATGTTTTAAATGATGTACTGTGGATGTTTAAATTATGTTTTAAATGATGTACTGTGGATGTTTAAATTATGTTTTAAATGATGTACTGTGGATGTTTAAATTATGTTTTAAATGATGTACTGTGGATGTTTAAAATATGTATTCAATATAGACAAGAAAAATACAATAACTTGTGTGTTTTTAGTTTAAGCAGACTGTGAGTGTCTGTTGTTGTGACTTAGATGAAGATCAGATCAAATCTTCTGACCAAAAAATGCAGAAATCCAGATAATTCCAACGGGTTCACAAACTTTTTCTTGCCACTGTATATGAACTAAAAACTTATTAACCTGTTACAAAAACATGAATTGTAGTTCAGGTCAGTGAAATATAAATGACTAAATTGGTATTACAACTATTGAAGTACCTATATCAAATACATTAGCTGCCTGTGCTGTAAATCTGCAGCAGTTTACTAATCACTGTGCTTCTAGTAGTGCACTGTAAATTCTAGAAACACACCATGTTGCTGTGGTCAGGTGGTCCAGTAATATATTGTACATTTGTGTTTCAGTAAAGGTCCTGTAAATCTACAGTAATGTACTACGTCTGTGCTGTCAGTAATTTACTGTACATTTACAGTAATCTACGGGCTACTCTACAGCCAGTAATTTATTGTAAAAAATACAATATGTTTTTTACAGTGTATAAATGCCTCAGTATATTATAACTGTACTCCATTGATACCAACCAATTTGTTTTCTCAGTTAAGGATAACAAAAAAATAATGCAAGGTACATTTATGTAACAATTACTATTAAATCAACAAAAGCAACATGTTGAAAAAACTATTGGAATTGTTGAATTTAACCCTACGGAAAAAGCTAAGAACATTCTTATGGGTAAAGGTAATATTTATATATCACTATATACAAAAGTATGTGGACACCACTTCAAATCAGTGGATTTGGCTATTTCAACCGCACCAGACAGTGTATAAAATAGAGCACACAGCAATGCAATGTCCAAATACATACATTGGCAGTAGAATGGCCTTACGGAAGAGCCCAGTGACTTTCAACGTAGCACCGTCATAGGATGCCATCTTTCCAACAAGTCAGTTCATCAAATTTATAGCGGTCAACTGTAAGGGCTGTTATTGTGAAGTGTAAACATCTAGCAGTAACAACGGATCAGCCGCGAAGTGATAGGCCACACAAGCTCACAGAACGGGACCGCTGAGTGCTGAAGTGAATAGCGCGTAAAAATCATCTGTCCTTGATGCAACACTCACTAACGAGTTCCAAACTGCCTATGGAAGCAATGTCAGCACAATAACTATTCATCGGGAGCTTTATGAAATGGGTTTCCATGGCCAAGCAGCTGCACACAAGCCTAAATTCCCCATGCACAATGCCAAGCGTTGGCTGGAGGGGTGTAAAGCTCGATGCCATTGGACTCTGGAGCAGTGGAAACGCGTTCTCTGGAGTGAGGAATCACGCTTCACCATCTGGCAGTCCGATGGAAGAATCTGGGTTTGGCGGATGCCCTAATGCATACTGTAAAGTTTGGTGGGAGGAGGAATAATGGTCTCTTTTTTTCATGGTCCAGGCTAGACCCCTTAGTTCCAGTGATGGGAAATCTTAACACTAAGGCATACAATTTAATTCTAGACGATTCTGAACCACATTAATTCAATATTGCCCACTGTAATGAGGTCAAGCTTATATTTTATTGTGCTACACGCACACGCACAAACACACACACACACACACACACACACACACACACTATATTTTGTCACCTGTCCATCAGGCAGCAGATCTATAAAGTCTTATTATTGCATCGTTTTTCTTGAGTGTGTTTTACAAAGCTGAGATTGACTTTGAACTCTAAAGTTTGAAATCAGGTGAAATGTGTCATAGCAGGAAGATTGGAATGCTGTGAACCATGAGGTTGTGAAATCAAATCCCAGGTAACAACACGAAATGTTGACTTATTCAACGTTTTGTTGTGTTACAGACTGAATAAAAATGGATTAAATAGATCATTTGTTTTCACCCATCTACGCAATTCAATAACATTTCCAGTGTTTGGAAGATGAGGTGAAATAATTGATCACTATCCCACATTGAGATCTGAAAATAACAAACCATCTTCTGATCTTCTGATTCTGCTGATAAAATATCTTGGTAATCACAGGAAATGTTCATCAATGTTTTGTTTAATGCTCAATGGTGATTAACTGATTCACTGCCCATACTGAACTCTAAACAGATATAATTGGGTGAAGACCCTGGAATTACAGTATATTGTTTTTTCTAGTACTGCATTGTCTTGTAAGCCACCTCGATAATTATAAAAAATGTGCCATACTTCACAACAGTATTACTTCATATCAAATGCATGTAAACAAAAACTGTAAAACCCTGGTATAATCTTGTTTTTCGAATATTGTCTGTCTTGTTAGCCCCCACAATTACAAAACAATTTACATTAAGATATTGGCATACTGCACTACAGTTTCCATCATATCAAATAGCAACAAAATTGTATTCTGTCATAAAATAACATTAGAATAATGTGATTCATGTCTTATTGAATGTCTGTATGTTCTAATGTTATTATTACCTCTTCCCTTACTCTTTTCTGGGTCTGGGATCTGAAGGTTTATTACAGGTGCACAGTCAGAGGTATGGGGAATGAAAGGCTTGATCAGCACATCAAAGTCATGCATACATTTCAATTAAGCAAACACAGCAGAAAAATATCTGTGAAGGTGTTTTTCTGAGAGCAGGCAACTTCAATTAATGCGACGTGCAACAAAAAGAAAAGAGGGCTCTCAAATCAAATCAAATGTTATTTGTCACATGCGCCGAATACAACAGATGTAGATCATACAGTGAAACTTACAAGCCATTAACCAACAATGCAGTTTAAGAAAAATAATTGGTAAGTAAAAAATAGATAAGTTAAACATTTAAATGAAACTAACAAATAATTAAAGAGCAGAGGTAAAATAACAGTAGTGAGGCTATATACAGGGGGTACCGATACAGTGTCAATGTGCGGGGGCACAGGTTAGTCGAGGGAATTGAGGAACTATGTACATGTAGGTAGAGTTAAAGTGACTATACAGAGATAATAAACAGAGAGCAGCAGCAGCGTAACGGGTGGGGGGGGGACAATGCAAATAGCCTGGGTAGCCATTTGATTAGCTGTTAAGGAGTCTTATGGCTTGGGGGTAGAAGATGTTAAGAAGCCTTTTGAGCCTACACTTGACACTCCGGTACCGCTTGCCATGCAGAAGCAAAGAGAAAAGTCTATGACTAGGGTGGCTGGAGTCTTTGACAGTCTTTAGGGCACCTTCTGGTAAAAATGTCCTGGACGGCAGGAAGCTTGGCCCCAGTGATGTACTGGGCCGTGCACATTAACCTCTAGTGTCTTGTGTCTGAGCAGTTGCCTTACCAGGCAGTGATGCTCTTGATGGTACAGCTGTAGAACATTTTGAGGATCTGAGGACCCATGCCAAATCTTTTCAGTCTCATGAGAAGGAATAGGCGTGCCCTCTTCAAGACTGTCTTGGTGTGTTTGGACCATGATAGTTTGTTGATGATGCGGACACCAAGGAACTTGAAGCTCTCAACCTGCTCCACTACAGCCCTGTCGATGAGAATGGGGGTGTGCTCAGTCCTCCTTTTCCTGTGGTCCACAATCAACTCTTTTGTCTTGATCACGTTGAGGGAGAAGTTGTTATCCTAGCACCTAAGGTCTTCGAAAGCCAGGTCAACAAACAGATTACCAACCATTTCGAATCCCACCATACCTTCTCCACTATGCAATCTGATTTCAGAGCTGGTCATGGGTGCACCTCAGCCACGCTCAAGGTCCTAAATTATATCTTAACTGCCATCAATAAGAAACAATATTGTGCAGCCGTATTCATTGACCTGGCCAAGGCTTTTGACTCTGTCAATCACCACATCCTCATCGGCAGACTCGATAACCTTGGTTTCTCAAATGATTGCCTCGCCTGGTTCACTAACTACTTCTCTGATAGAGTTCAGTGTGTTAAATCGGAGGGCCTGTTGTCCGGGCCTCTGGCAGTCTGTATGGGGGTGCTACAGGGTTAAATTCTTGGACCAACTCTCTTCTCTGTATACATCAACGATGTCGCTCTTGCTGCTGGTGAGTCTCTGATCCACCTCTACGTAGACGACACCATTCTGTATACTTCTGGCCCTTCTTTGGACACTGTGTTAATAACCCTCCAGACGTGCTTCAATGCCATACAACTCTCCTTCTGTGGCCTCGAATTGCTCTTAAATACAAGTAAAACTAAATGCATGCTATTCAACTGATCGCTGCCTGAACCTGCCCGCCCGTCCATCATCACTACTCTGGACGGTTCTGACTTAGAATATGTGTAACTACAAATACCTAGGTGTCTGGTTAGACTGTAAACTCTCCTTCCAGACTCATATCGAACATCTCCAATCCAAAGTTACATCTAGAATTGGCTTCCTATTTCGCAACAAAGCATCCTTCACTCATGCTGCCAACATACCCTTGTAAAACTGACCATCCTACCGATCCTCTACTTCGGCGATGTCATTTACAAAATAGCCTCCAATACCCTACTCAACTATTTGGATGCAGTCTATCACAGTGCCTCCCGTTTTGTCACCAAAGCCCCATATACTATCCATCACTGCGACCTGTACGCTCTCGTTGGCTGGCCCTCGCTTCATTCTCGTCGCCAAATCCACTGGCTCCAGGTCATCTACAAGACCCTGCTAGGTAAAGACCCCTCTTATATCAGCTCGCTGGTCACCATAGCAGCACCCACCTGTAGCATGCGCTCCAGCAGGTATATCTATCTGGTCACCCCCAAAACCAGTTCTTCCTTTGGCCGCCTCTCCTTCCAGTTCTCTGCTGCCATGACTGGAACGAACTACAAAAATCTCTGAAACTGGAAACACATATCTCCCTCACTAGCTTTAACCTCTCTATGGCACTTGGGATGCTAGCGTCCCATCTGGCCAACATCCAGTGAGGTTGCAGAGCTCCAAATTCAGTTACAGATATGCTCATTATAAAAATTCAGAAAACAAAACATTTTACATAGGATTAAGGATTAACTTCTTGTTAAACCAACCACAGTGTCATATTTATAAAATGCTTTTTGGTGAAAGCATACCTAGCCCAGAACTCAGAAATAGAGATAAAATGAATCCCTTACCTTTGATGATCTTCATATGGTGGCAATCAGAAGACATTCATTTACTCAATAAATGTTCCTTTTGTTCGATGAAGTCTCTTTATATCCAAAAACCTCAGTTTTGTTAACGCGTTTTCTTCAGTAATCCACAGGCTCAAACTCGGCCAAAACAATCAGACAAAAAATCCAAATTGTATCCGTAAAGTTCATAGAAACATGTCAAACAATGTTTGTATTCAATCCTCAGGTTGTTTTTTAGCCTAAATGATCTATAATATTTCAACCGGACAATAACGTTGTCAATATAAAAGGTAAACAAGAAATGCACATGCGCCTGAAAGAGCTCTGCGACGCGTTAGGGTCCACTTGTTCAGACTGGTCTTACTCCCTGATTTATAAGAATACAAGCCTGAAACTATTTCTAAAGACTGTTGACAACTAGTGGAGGCATAGGAACTGCAAATGGAGTCCTAAGTCAATGGATACTGTAATGGCATTGAATAGAAAACTACAAAACCAACAAAAAAAATGTCTTCCTGAATGGATTTTTCTCAGGTTTTCGCCTGCTAAATCAGTTATGTTATACTCACAGACACTATTTTAACAGTTTTGGAAACTTTAGAGTCTTGTCTATCCACATTTGCCAGTTATATGCATATCATATCTTCTGGGCCCGAGTAGCAGGCTGTTTAATTTGGGCATGCTTTTCATCCAAAATTCCGAATGCTGCCCCCTACCCTAGAGAGGTTAAGCACCAGCTGTCAGAGCAGCTCACAGATTACTGCACCTGTACATTGCCCTTCTTGTAATTTAGCCCAAACAATTACCTCTCCCCCTACTGTATTTATTTATTTATTTATTTATTTTGCTCCTTTGTACCCCATTATTTCTATCTCTACTTTGCACTTTCTTCCACTGCAAATCTACCATTCCAGTGTTTTACTTGCTATATTGTATTTACTTTGCCACCATGGCCTTTTTTTGCCTTTACCTCCCTTATCTCACCTCATTTGCTCACATTGTATATAAACTTATTTCTCTACTGTATTATTGACTGACTGTATGTTTGTTTTACTCCATGTGTAACTCTGTTGTTGTATGTGTTGAACTGCTTTGCTTTATCTTGGCCAGGTCGCAATTGTAAATGAGAACTTGTTTTCAACTTGTCTACCTGGTTAAATAAAGGTGAAATAAAAATACAAATAAAAATTGCCTGTGGATGTTTAAATTATGTTTTAAATGATGTACTGTGGATGTTTAAATTATGTTTTAAATGATGTACTGTGGATGTTTAAATTATGTTTTAAATGATGTACTGTGGATGTTTAAATTGTGTTTTAAATGATGTACTGTGGATGTTTAAAATATGTATTCAATATAGACAAGAAAAATACAATAACTTGTGTGTTTTTAGTTTAAGCAGACTGTGAGTGTCTGTTGTTGTGACTTAGATGAAGATCAGATCAAATCTTCTGACCAAAAAATGCAGAAATCCAGATAATTCCAACGGGTTCACAAACTTTTTCTTGCCACTGTATATGAACTAAAAACTTATTAACCTGTTACAAAAACATGAATTGTAGTTCAGGTCAGTGAAATATAAATGACTAAATTGGTATTACAACTATTGAAGTACCTATATCAAATACATTAGCTGCCTGTGCTGTAAATCTGCAGCAGTTTACTAATCACTGTGCTTCTAGTAGTGCACTGTAAATTCTAGAAACACACCATGTTGCTGTGGTCAGGTGGTCCAGTAATATATTGTACATTTGTGTTTCAGTAAAGGTCCTGTAAATCTACAGTAATGTACTACGTCTGTGCTGTCAGTAATTTACTGTACATTTACAGTAATCTACGGGCTACTCTACAGCCAGTAATTTATTGTAAAAAATACAATATGTTTTTTACAGTGTATAAATGCCTCAGTATATTATAACTGTACTCCATTGATACCAACCAATTTGTTTTCTCAGTTAAGGATAACAAAAAAATAATGCAAGGTACATTTATGTAACAATTACTATTAAATCAACAAAAGCAACATGTTGAAAAAACTATTGGAATTGTTGAATTTAACCCTACGGAAAAAGCTAAGAACATTCTTATGGGTAAAGGTAATATTTATATATCACTATATACAAAAGTATGTGGACACCACTTCAAATCAGTGGATTTGGCTATTTCAACCGCACCAGACAGTGTATAAAATAGAGCACACAGCAATGCAATGTCCAAATACATACATTGGCAGTAGAATGGCCTTACGGAAGAGCCCAGTGACTTTCAACGTAGCACCGTCATAGGATGCCATCTTTCCAACAAGTCAGTTCATCAAATTTATAGCGGTCAACTGTAAGGGCTGTTATTGTGAAGTGTAAACATCTAGCAGTAACAACGGATCAGCCGCGAAGTGATAGGCCACACAAGCTCACAGAACGGGACCGCTGAGTGCTGAAGTGAATAGCGCGTAAAAATCATCTGTCCTTGATGCAACACTCACTAACGAGTTCCAAACTGCCTATGGAAGCAATGTCAGCACAATAACTATTCATCGGGAGCTTTATGAAATGGGTTTCCATGGCCAAGCAGCTGCACACAAGCCTAAATTCCCCATGCACAATGCCAAGCGTTGGCTGGAGGGGTGTAAAGCTCGATGCCATTGGACTCTGGAGCAGTGGAAACGCGTTCTCTGGAGTGAGGAATCACGCTTCACCATCTGGCAGTCCGATGGAAGAATCTGGGTTTGGCGGATGCCCTAATGCATACTGTAAAGTTTGGTGGGAGGAGGAATAATGGTCTCTTTTTTTCATGGTCCAGGCTAGACCCCTTAGTTCCAGTGATGGGAAATCTTAACACTAAGGCATACAATTTAATTCTAGACGATTCTGAACCACATTAATTCAATATTGCCCACTGTAATGAGGTCAAGCTTATATTTTATTGTGCTACACGCACAAACACACACACACACACACACACACACACACTATATTTTGTCACCTGTCCATCAGGCAGCAGATCTATAAAGTCTTATTATTGCATCGTTTTTCTTGAGTGTGTTTTACAAAGCTGAGATTGACTTTGAACTCTAAAGTTTGAAATCAGGTGAAATGTGTCATAGCAGGAAGATTGGAATGCTGTGAACCATGAGGTTGTGAAATCAAATCCCAGGTAACAACACGAAATGTTGACTTATTCAACGTTTTGTTGTGTTACAGACTGAATAAAAATGGATTAAATAGATCATTTGTTTTCACCCATCTACGCAATTCAATAACATTTCCAGTGTTTGGAAGATGAGGTGAAATAATTGATCACTATCCCACATTGAGATCTGAAAATAACAAACCATCTTCTGATCTTCTGATTCTGCTGATAAAATATCTTGGTAATCACAGGAAATGTTCATCAATGTTTTGTTTAATGCTCAATGGTGATTAACTGATTCACTGCCCATACTGAACTCTAAACAGATATAATTGGGTGAAGACCCTGGAATTACAGTATATTGTTTTTTCTAGTACTGCATTGTCTTGTAAGCCACCTCGATAATTATAAAAAATGTGCCATACTTCACAACAGTATTACTTCATATCAAATGCATGTAAACAAAAACTGTAAAACCCTGGTATAATCTTGTTTTTCGAATATTGTCTGTCTTGTTAGCCCCCACAATTACAAAACAATTTACATTAAGATATTGGCATACTGCACTACAGTTTCCATCATATCAAATAGCAACAAAATTGTATTCTGTCATAAAATAACATTAGAATAATGTGATTCATGTCTTATTGAATGTCTGTATGTTCTAATGTTATTATTACCTCTTCCCTTACTCTTTTCTGGGTCTGGGATCTGAAGGTTTATTACAGGTGCACAGTCAGAGGTATGGGGAATGAAAGGCTTGATCAGCACATCAAAGTCATGCATACATTTCAATTAAGCAAACACAGCAGAAAAATATCTGTGAAGGTGTTTTTCTGAGAGCAGGCAACTTCAATTAATGCGACGTGCAACAAAAAGAAAAGAGGGCTCTCAAATCAAATCAAATGTTATTTGTCACATGCGCCGAATACAACAGATGTAGATCTTACAGTGAAACTTACAAGCCATTAACCAACAATGCAGTTTAAGAAAAATAATTGGTAAGTAAAAAATAGATAAGTTAAACATTTAAATGAAACTAACAAATAATTAAAGAGCAGAGGTAAAATAACAGTAGTGAGGCTATATACAGGGGGTACCGATACAGTGTCAATGTGCGGGGGCACAGGTTAGTCGAGGGAATTGAGGAACTATGTACATGTAGGTAGAGTTAAAGTGACTATACAGAGATAATAAACAGAGAGCAGCAGCAGCGTAACGGGTGGGGGGGGGACAATGCAAATAGCCTGGGTAGCCATTTGATTAGCTGTTAAGGAGTCTTATGGCTTGGGGGTAGAAGATGTTAAGAAGCCTTTTGAGCCTACACTTGACACTCCGGTACCGCTTGCCATGCAGAAGCAAAGAGAAAAGTCTATGACTAGGGTGGCTGGAGTCTTTGACAGTCTTTAGGGCACCTTCTGGTAAAAATGTCCTGGACGGCAGGAAGCTTGGCCCCAGTGATGTACTGGGCCGTGCACATTAACCTCTAGTGTCTTGTGTCTGAGCAGTTGCCTTACCAGGCAGTGATGCTCTTGATGGTACAGCTGTAGAACATTTTGAGGATCTGAGGACCCATGCCAAATCTTTTCAGTCTCATGAGAAGGAATAGGCGTGCCCTCTTCAAGACTGTCTTGGTGTGTTTGGACCATGATAGTTTGTTGATGATGCGGACACCAAGGAACTTGAAGCTCTCAACCTGCTCCACTACAGCCCTGTCGATGAGAATGGGGGTGTGCTCAGTCCTCCTTTTCCTGTGGTCCACAATCAACTCTTTTGTCTTGATCACGTTGAGGGAGAAGTTGTTATCCTAGCACCTAAGGTCTTCGAAAGCCAGGTCAACAAACAGATTACCAACCATTTCGAATCCCACCATACCTTCTCCACTATGCAATCTGATTTCAGAGCTGGTCATGGGTGCACCTCAGCCACGCTCAAGGTCCTAAATTATATCTTAACTGCCATCAATAAGAAACAATATTGTGCAGCCGTATTCATTGACCTGGCCAAGGCTTTTGACTCTGTCAATCACCACATCCTCATCGGCAGACTCGATAACCTTGGTTTCTCAAATGATTGCCTCGCCTGGTTCACTAACTACTTCTCTGATAGAGTTCAGTGTGTTAAATCGGAGGGCCTGTTGTCCGGGCCTCTGGCAGTCTGTATGGGGGTGCTACAGGGTTAAATTCTTGGACCAACTCTCTTCTCTGTATACATCAACGATGTCGCTCTTGCTGCTGGTGAGTCTCTGATCCACCTCTACGTAGACGACACCATTCTGTATACTTCTGGCCCTTCTTTGGACACTGTGTTAATAACCCTCCAGACGTGCTTCAATGCCATACAACTCTCCTTCTGTGGCCTCGAATTGCTCTTAAATACAAGTAAAACTAAATGCATGCTATTCAACTGATCGCTGCCTGAACCTGCCCGCCCGTCCATCATCACTACTCTGGACGGTTCTGACTTAGAATATGTGTAACTACAAATACCTAGGTGTCTGGTTAGACTGTAAACTCTCCTTCCAGACTCATATCGAACATCTCCAATCCAAAGTTACATCTAGAATTGGCTTCCTATTTCGCAACAAAGCATCCTTCACTCATGCTGCCAACATACCCTTGTAAAACTGACCATCCTACCGATCCTCTACTTCGGCGATGTCATTTACAAAATAGCCTCCAATACCCTACTCAACTATTTGGATGCAGTCTATCACAGTGCCTCCCGTTTTGTCACCAAAGCCCCATATACTATCCATCACTGCGACCTGTACGCTCTCGTTGGCTGGCCCTCGCTTCATTCTCGTCGCCAAATCCACTGGCTCCAGGTCATCTACAAGACCCTGCTAGGTAAAGACCCCTCTTATATCAGCTCGCTGGTCACCATAGCAGCACCCACCTGTAGCATGCGCTCCAGCAGGTATATCTATCTGGTCACCCCCAAAACCAGTTCTTCCTTTGGCCGCCTCTCCTTCCAGTTCTCTGCTGCCATGACTGGAACGAACTACAAAAATCTCTGAAACTGGAAACACATATCTCCCTCACTAGCTTTAACCTCTCTATGGTACTTGGGATGCTAGCGTCCCATCTGGCCAACATCCAGTGAGGTTGCAGAGCTCCAAATTCAGTTACAGATATGCTCATTATAAAAATTCAGAAAACAAAACATTTTACATAGGATTAAGGATTAACTTCTTGTTAAACCAACCACAGTGTCATATTTATAAAATGCTTTTTGGTGAAAGCATACCTAGCCCAGAACTCAGAAATAGAGATAAAATGAATCCCTTACCTTTGATGATCTTCATATGGTGGCAATCAGAAGACATTCATTTACTCAATAAATGTTCCTTTTGTTCGATGAAGTCTCTTTATATCCAAAAACCTCAGTTTTGTTAACGCGTTTTCTTCAGTAATCCACAGGCTCAAACTCGGCCAAAACAATCAGACAAAAAATCCAAATTGTATCCGTAAAGTTCATAGAAACATGTCAAACAATGTTTGTATTCAATCCTCAGGTTGTTTTTTAGCCTAAATGATCTATAATATTTCAACCGGACAATAACGTTGTCAATATAAAAGGTAAACAAGAAATGCACATGCGCCTGAAAGAGCTCTGCGACGCGTTAGGGTCCACTTGTTCAGACTGGTCTTACTCCCTGATTTATAAGAATACAAGCCTGAAACTATTTCTAAAGACTGTTGACAACTAGTGGAGGCATAGGAACTGCAAATGGAGTCCTAAGTCAATGGATACTGTAATGGCATTGAATAGAAAACTACAAAACCAACAAAAAAAATGTCTTCCTGAATGGATTTTTCTCAGGTTTTCGCCTGCTAAATCAGTTATGTTATACTCACAGACACTATTTTAACAGTTTTGGAAACTTTAGAGTCTTGTCTATCCACATTTGCCAGTTATATGCATATCATATCTTCTGGGCCCGAGTAGCAGGCTGTTTAATTTGGGCATGCTTTTCATCCAAAATTCCGAATGCTGCCCCCTACCCTAGAGAGGTTAAGCACCAGCTGTCAGAGCAGCTCACAGATTACTGCACCTGTACATTGCCCTTCTTGTAATTTAGCCCAAACAATTACCTCTCCCCCTACTGTATTTATTTATTTATTTATTTTGCTCCTTTGTACCCCATTATTTCTATCTCTACTTTGCACTTTCTTCCACTGCAAATCTACCATTCCAGTGTTTTACTTGCTATATTGTATTTACTTTGCCACCATGGCCTTTTTTTGCCTTTACCTCCCTTATCTCACCTCATTTGCTCACATTGTATATAAACTTATTTCTCTACTGTATTATTGACTGACTGTATGTTTGTTTTACTCCATGTGTAACTCTGTTGTTGTATGTGTTGAACTGCTTTGCTTTATCTTGGCCAGGTCGCAATTGTAAATGAGAACTTGTTTTCAACTTGTCTACCTGGTTAAATAAAGGTGAAATAAAAATACAAATAAAAATTGCCTGTGGATGTTTAAATTATGTTTTAAATGATGTACTGTGGATGTTTAAATTATGTTTTAAATGATGTACTGTGGATGTTTAAATTATGTTTTAAATGATGTACTGTGGATGTTTAAATTATGTTTTAAATGATGTACTGTGGATGTTTAAAATATGTATTCAATATAGACAAGAAAAATACAATAACTTGTGTGTTTTTAGTTTAAGCAGACTGTGAGTGTCTGTTGTTGTGACTTAGATGAAGATCAGATCAAATCTTCTGACCAAAAAATGCAGAAATCCAGATAATTCCAACGGGTTCACAAACTTTTTCTTGCCACTGTATATGAACTAAAAACTTATTAACCTGTTACAAAAACATGAATTGTAGTTCAGGTCAGTGAAATATAAATGACTAAATTGGTATTACAACTATTGAAGTACCTATATCAAATACATTAGCTGCCTGTGCTGTAAATCTGCAGCAGTTTACTAATCACTGTGCTTCTAGTAGTGCACTGTAAATTCTAGAAACACACCATGTTGCTGTGGTCAGGTGGTCCAGTAATATATTGTACATTTGTGTTTCAGTAAAGGTCCTGTAAATCTACAGTAATGTACTACGTCTGTGCTGTCAGTAATTTACTGTACATTTACAGTAATCTACGGGCTACTCTACAGCCAGTAATTTATTGTAAAAAATACAATATGTTTTTTACAGTGTATAAATGCCTCAGTATATTATAACTGTACTCCATTGATACCAACCAATTTGTTTTCTCAGTTAAGGATAACAAAAAAATAATGCAAGGTACATTTATGTAACAATTACTATTAAATCAACAAAAGCAACATGTTGAAAAAACTATTGGAATTGTTGAATTTAACCCTACGGAAAAAGCTAAGAACATTCTTATGGGTAAAGGTAATATTTATATATCACTATATACAAAAGTATGTGGACACCACTTCAAATCAGTGGATTTGGCTATTTCAACCGCACCAGACAGTGTATAAAATAGAGCACACAGCAATGCAATGTCCAAATACATACATTGGCAGTAGAATGGCCTTACGGAAGAGCCCAGTGACTTTCAACGTAGCACCGTCATAGGATGCCATCTTTCCAACAAGTCAGTTCATCAAATTTATAGCGGTCAACTGTAAGGGCTGTTATTGTGAAGTGTAAACATCTAGCAGTAACAACGGATCAGCCGCGAAGTGATAGGCCACACAAGCTCACAGAACGGGACCGCTGAGTGCTGAAGTGAATAGCGCGTAAAAATCATCTGTCCTTGATGCAACACTCACTAACGAGTTCCAAACTGCCTATGGAAGCAATGTCAGCACAATAACTATTCATCGGGAGCTTTATGAAATGGGTTTCCATGGCCAAGCAGCTGCACACAAGCCTAAATTCCCCATGCACAATGCCAAGCGTTGGCTGGAGGGGTGTAAAGCTCGATGCCATTGGACTCTGGAGCAGTGGAAACGCGTTCTCTTGAGTGAGGAATCACGCTTCACCATCTGGCAGTCCGATGGAAGAATCTGGGTTTGGCGGATGCCCTAATGCATACTGTAAAGTTTGGTGGGAGGAGGAATAATGGTCTCTTTTTTTCATGGTCCAGGCTAGACCCCTTAGTTCCAGTGATGGGAAATCTTAACACTAAGGCATACAATTTAATTCTAGACGATTCTGAACCACATTAATTCAATATTGCCCACTGTAATGAGGTCAAGCTTATATTTTATTGTGCTACACGCACACGCACAAACACACACACACACACACACACACACACACTATATTTTGTCACCTGTCCATCAGGCAGCAGATCTATAAAGTCTTATTATTGCATCGTTTTTCTTGAGTGTGTTTTACAAAGCTGAGATTGACTTTGAACTCTAAAGTTTGAAATCAGGTGAAATGTGTCATAGCAGGAAGATTGGAATGCTGTGAACCATGAGGTTGTGAAATCAAATCCCAGGTAACAACACGAAATGTTGACTTATTCAACGTTTTGTTGTGTTACAGACTGAATAAAAATGGATTAAATAGATCATTTGTTTTCACCCATCTACGCAATTCAATAACATTTCCAGTGTTTGGAAGATGAGGTGAAATAATTGATCACTATCCCACATTGAGATCTGAAAATAACAAACCATCTTCTGATCTTCTGATTCTGCTGATAAAATATCTTGGTAATCACAGGAAATGTTCATCAATGTTTTGTTTAATGCTCAATGGTGATTAACTGATTCACTGCCCATACTGAACTCTAAACAGATATAATTGGGTGAAGACCCTGGAATTACAGTATATTGTTTTTTCTAGTACTGCATTGTCTTGTAAGCCACCTCGATAATTATAAAAAATGTGCCATACTTCACAACAGTATTACTTCATATCAAATGCATGTAAACAAAAACTGTAAAACCCTGGTATAATCTTGTTTTTCGAATATTGTCTGTCTTGTTAGCCCCCACAATTACAAAACAATTTACATTAAGATATTGGCATACTGCACTACAGTTTCCATCATATCAAATAGCAACAAAATTGTATTCTGTCATAAAATAACATTAGAATAATGTGATTCATGTCTTATTGAATGTCTGTATGTTCTAATGTTATTATTACCTCTTCCCTTACTCTTTTCTGGGTCTGGGATCTGAAGGTTTATTACAGGTGCACAGTCAGAGGTATGGGGAATGAAAGGCTTGATCAGCACATCAAAGTCATGCATACATTTCAATTAAGCAAACACAGCAGAAAAATATCTGTGAAGGTGTTTTTCTGAGAGCAGGCAACTTCAATTAATGCGACGTGCAACAAAAAGAAAAGAGGGCTCTCAAATCAAATCAAATGTTATTTGTCACATGCGCCGAATACAACAGATGTAGATCTTACAGTGAAACTTACAAGCCATTAACCAACAATGCAGTTTAAGAAAAATAATTGGTAAGTAAAAAATAGATAAGTTAAACATTTAAATGAAACTAACAAATAATTAAAGAGCAGAGGTAAAATAACAGTAGTGAGGCTATATACAGGGGGTACCGATACAGTGTCAATGTGCGGGGGCACAGGTTAGTCGAGGGAATTGAGGAACTATGTACATGTAGGTAGAGTTAAAGTGACTATACAGAGATAATAAACAGAGAGCAGCAGCAGCGTAACGGGTGGGGGGGGGACAATGCAAATAGCCTGGGTAGCCATTTGATTAGCTGTTAAGGAGTCTTATGGCTTGGGGGTAGAAGATGTTAAGAAGCCTTTTGAGCCTACACTTGACACTCCGGTACCGCTTGCCATGCAGAAGCAAAGAGAAAAGTCTATGACTAGGGTGGCTGGAGTCTTTGACAGTCTTTAGGGCACCTTCTGGTAAAAATGTCCTGGACGGCAGGAAGCTTGGCCCCAGTGATGTACTGGGCCGTGCACATTAACCTCTAGTGTCTTGTGTCTGAGCAGTTGCCTTACCAGGCAGTGATGCTCTTGATGGTACAGCTGTAGAACATTTTGAGGATCTGAGGACCCATGCCAAATCTTTTCAGTCTCATGAGAAGGAATAGGCGTGCCCTCTTCAAGACTGTCTTGGTGTGTTTGGACCATGATAGTTTGTTGATGATGCGGACACCAAGGAACTTGAAGCTCTCAACCTGCTCCACTACAGCCCTGTCGATGAGAATGGGGGTGTGCTCAGTCCTCCTTTTCCTGTGGTCCACAATCAACTCTTTTGTCTTGATCACGTTGAGGGAGAAGTTGTTATCCTAGCACCTAAGGTCTTCGAAAGCCAGGTCAACAAACAGATTACCAACCATTTCGAATCCCACCATACCTTCTCCACTATGCAATCTGATTTCAGAGCTGGTCATGGGTGCACCTCAGCCACGCTCAAGGTCCTAAATTATATCTTAACTGCCATCAATAAGAAACAATATTGTGCAGCCGTATTCATTGACCTGGCCAAGGCTTTTGACTCTGTCAATCACCACATCCTCATCGGCAGACTCGATAACCTTGGTTTCTCAAATGATTGCCTCGCCTGGTTCACTAACTACTTCTCTGATAGAGTTCAGTGTGTTAAATCGGAGGGCCTGTTGTCCGGGCCTCTGGCAGTCTGTATGGGGGTGCTACAGGGTTAAATTCTTGGACCAACTCTCTTCTCTGTATACATCAACGATGTCGCTCTTGCTGCTGGTGAGTCTCTGATCCACCTCTACGTAGACGACACCATTCTGTATACTTCTGGCCCTTCTTTGGACACTGTGTTAATAACCCTCCAGACGTGCTTCAATGCCATACAACTCTCCTTCTGTGGCCTCGAATTGCTCTTAAATACAAGTAAAACTAAATGCATGCTATTCAACTGATCGCTGCCTGAACCTGCCCGCCCGTCCATCATCACTACTCTGGACGGTTCTGACTTAGAATATGTGTAACTACAAATACCTAGGTGTCTGGTTAGACTGTAAACTCTCCTTCCAGACTCATATCGAACATCTCCAATCCAAAGTTACATCTAGAATTGGCTTCCTATTTCGCAACAAAGCATCCTTCACTCATGCTGCCAACATACCCTTGTAAAACTGACCATCCTACCGATCCTCTACTTCGGCGATGTCATTTACAAAATAGCCTCCAATACCCTACTCAACTATTTGGATGCAGTCTATCACAGTGCCTCCCGTTTTGTCACCAAAGCCCCATATACTATCCATCACTGCGACCTGTACGCTCTCGTTGGCTGGCCCTCGCTTCATTCTCGTCGCCAAATCCACTGGCTCCAGGTCATCTACAAGACCCTGCTAGGTAAAGACCCCTCTTATATCAGCTCGCTGGTCACCATAGCAGCACCCACCTGTAGCATGCGCTCCAGCAGGTATATCTATCTGGTCACCCCCAAAACCAGTTCTTCCTTTGGCCGCCTCTCCTTCCAGTTCTCTGCTGCCATGACTGGAACGAACTACAAAAATCTCTGAAACTGGAAACACATATCTCCCTCACTAGCTTTAACCTCTCTATGGTACTTGGGATGCTAGCGTCCCATCTGGCCAACATCCAGTGAGGTTGCAGAGCTCCAAATTCAGTTACAGATATGCTCATTATAAAAATTCAGAAAACAAAACATTTTACATAGGATTAAGGATTAACTTCTTGTTAAACCAACCACAGTGTCATATTTATAAAATGCTTTTTGGTGAAAGCATACCTAGCCCAGAACTCAGAAATAGAGATAAAATGAATCCCTTACCTTTGATGATCTTCATATGGTGGCAATCAGAAGACATTCATTTACTCAATAAATGTTCCTTTTGTTCGATGAAGTCTCTTTATATCCAAAAACCTCAGTTTTGTTAACGCGTTTTCTTCAGTAATCCACAGGCTCAAACTCGGCCAAAACAATCAGACAAAAAATCCAAATTGTATCCGTAAAGTTCATAGAAACATGTCAAACAATGTTTGTATTCAATCCTCAGGTTGTTTTTTAGCCTAAATGATCTATAATATTTCAACCGGACAATAACGTTGTCAATATAAAAGGTAAACAAGAAATGCACATGCGCCTGAAAGAGCTCTGCGACGCGTTAGGGTCCACTTGTTCAGACTGGTCTTACTCCCTGATTTATAAGAATACAAGCCTGAAACTATTTCTAAAGACTGTTGACAACTAGTGGAGGCATAGGAACTGCAAATGGAGTCCTAAGTCAATGGATACTGTAATGGCATTGAATAGAAAACTACAAAACCAACAAAAAAAATGTCTTCCTGAATGGATTTTTCTCAGGTTTTCGCCTGCTAAATCAGTTATGTTATACTCACAGACACTATTTTAACAGTTTTGGAAACTTTAGAGTCTTGTCTATCCACATTTGCCAGTTATATGCATATCATATCTTCTGGGCCCGAGTAGCAGGCTGTTTAATTTGGGCATGCTTTTCATCCAAAATTCCGAATGCTGCCCCCTACCCTAGAGAGGTTAAGCACCAGCTGTCAGAGCAGCTCACAGATTACTGCACCTGTACATTGCCCTTCTTGTAATTTAGCCCAAACAATTACCTCTCCCCCTACTGTATTTATTTATTTATTTATTTATTTTGCTCCTTTGTACCCCATTATTTCTATCTCTACTTTGCACTTTCTTCCACTGCAAATCTACCATTCCAGTGTTTTACTTGCTATATTGTATTTACTTTGCCACCATGGCCTTTTTTTGCCTTTACCTCCCTTATCTCACCTCATTTGCTCACATTGTATATAAACTTATTTCTCTACTGTATTATTGACTGACTGTATGTTTGTTTTACTCCATGTGTAACTCTGTTGTTGTATGTGTTGAACTGCTTTGCTTTATCTTGGCCAGGTCGCAATTGTAAATGAGAACTTGTTTTCAACTTGTCTACCTGGTTAAATAAAGGTGAAATAAAAATACAAATAAAAATTGCCTGTGGATGTTTAAATTATGTTTTAAATGATGTACTGTGGATGTTTAAATTATGTTTTAAATGATGTACTGTGGATGTTTAAATTATGTTTTAAATGATGTACTGTGGATGTTTAAATTATGTTTTAAATGATGTACTGTGGATGTTTAAAATATGTATTCAATATAGACAAGAAAAATACAATAACTTGTGTGTTTTTAGTTTAAGCAGACTGTGAGTGTCTGTTGTTGTGACTTAGATGAAGATCAGATCAAATCTTCTGACCAAAAAATGCAGAAATCCAGATAATTCCAACGGGTTCACAAACTTTTTCTTGCCACTGTATATGAACTAAAAACTTATTAACCTGTTACAAAAACATGAATTGTAGTTCAGGTCAGTGAAATATAAATGACTAAATTGGTATTACAACTATTGAAGTACCTATATCAAATACATTAGCTGCCTGTGCTGTAAATCTGCAGCAGTTTACTAATCACTGTGCTTCTAGTAGTGCACTGTAAATTCTAGAAACACACCATGTTGCTGTGGTCAGGTGGTCCAGTAATATATTGTACATTTGTGTTTCAGTAAAGGTCCTGTAAATCTACAGTAATGTACTACGTCTGTGCTGTCAGTAATTTACTGTACATTTACAGTAATCTACGGGCTACTCTACAGCCAGTAATTTATTGTAAAAAATACAATATGTTTTTTACAGTGTATAAATGCCTCAGTATATTATAACTGTACTCCATTGATACCAACCAATTTGTTTTCTCAGTTAAGGATAACAAAAAAATTATGCAAGGTACATTTATGTAACAATTACTATTAAATCAACAAAAGCAACATGTTGAAAAAACTATTGGAATTGTTGAATTTAACCCTACGGAAAAAGCTAAGAACATTCTTATGGGTAAAGGTAATATTTATATATCACTATATACAAAAGTATGTGGACACCACTTCAAATCAGTGGATTTGGCTATTTCAACCGCACCAGACAGTGTATAAAATAGAGCACACAGCAATGCAATGTCCAAATACATACATTGGCAGTAGAATGGCCTTACGGAAGAACCCAGTGACTTTCAACGTAGCACCGTCATAGGATGCCATCTTTCCAACAAGTCAGTTCATCAAATTTATAGCGGTCAACTGTAAGGGCTGTTATTGTGAAGTGTAAACATCTAGCAGTAACAACGGATCAGCCGCGAAGTGATAGGCCACACAAGCTCACAGAACGGGACCGCTGAGTGCTGAAGTGAATAGCGCGTAAAAATCATCTGTCCTTGATGCAACACTCACTAACGAGTTCCAAACTGCCTATGGAAGCAATGTCAGCACAATAACTATTCATCGGGAGCTTTATGAAATGGGTTTCCATGGCCAAGCAGCTGCACACAAGCCTAAATTCCCCATGCACAATGCCAAGCGTTGGCTGGAGGGGTGTAAAGCTCGATGCCATTGGACTCTGGAGCAGTGGAAACGCGTTCTCTGGAGTGAGGAATCACGCTTCACCATCTGGCAGTCCGATGGAAGAATCTGGGTTTGGCGGATGCCCTAATGCATACTGTAAAGTTTGGTGGGAGGAGGAATAATGGTCTCTTTTTTTCATGGTCCAGGCTAGACCCCTTAGTTCCAGTGATGGGAAATCTTAACACTAAGGCATACAATTTAATTCTAGACGATTCTGAACCACATTAATTCAATATTGCCCACTGTAATGAGGTCAAGCTTATATTTTATTGTGCTACACGCACACGCACAAACACACACACACACACACACACACACACACTATATTTTGTCACCTGTCCATCAGGCAGCAGATCTATAAAGTCTTATTATTGCATCGTTTTTCTTGAGTGTGTTTTACAAAGCTGAGATTGACTTTGAACTCTAAAGTTTGAAATCAGGTGAAATGTGTCATAGCAGGAAGATTGGAATGCTGTGAACCATGAGGTTGTGAAATCAAATCCCAGGTAACAACACGAAATGTTGACTTATTCAACGTTTTGTTGTGTTACAGACTGAATAAAAATGGATTAAATAGATCATTTGTTTTCACCCATCTACGCAATTCAATAACATTTCCAGTGTTTGGAAGATGAGGTGAAATAATTGATCACTATCCCACATTGAGATCTGAAAATAACAAACCATCTTCTGATCTTCTGATTCTGCTGATAAAATATCTTGGTAATCACAGGAAATGTTCATCAATGTTTTGTTTAATGCTCAATGGTGATTAACTGATTCACTGCCCATACTGAACTCTAAACAGATATAATTGGGTGAAGACCCTGGAATTACAGTATATTGTTTTTTCTAGTACTGCATTGTCTTGTAAGCCACCTCGATAATTATAAAAAATGTGCCATACTTCACAACAGTATTACTTCATATCAAATGCATGTAAACAAAAACTGTAAAACCCTGGTATAATCTTGTTTTTCGAATATTGTCTGTCTTGTTAGCCCCCACAATTACAAAACAATTTACATTAAGATATTGGCATACTGCACTACAGTTTCCATCATATCAAATAGCAACAAAATTGTATTCTGTCATAAAATAACATTAGAATAATGTGATTCATGTCTTATTGAATGTCTGTATGTTCTAATGTTATTATTACCTCTTCCCTTACTCTTTTCTGGGTCTGGGATCTGAAGGTTTATTACAGGTGCACAGTCAGAGGTATGGGGAATGAAAGGCTTGATCAGCACATCAAAGTCATGCATACATTTCAATTAAGCAAACACAGCAGAAAAATATCTGTGAAGGTGTTTTTCTGAGAGCAGGCAACTTCAATTAATACGACGTGCAACAAAAAGAAAAGAGGGCTCTCAAATCAAATCAAATGTTATTTGTCACATGCGCCGAATACAACAGATGTAGATCTTACAGTGAAACTTACAAGCCATTAACCAACAATGCAGTTTAAGAAAAATAATTGGTAAGTAAAAAATAGATAAGTTAAACATTTAAATGAAACTAACAAATAATTAAAGAGCAGAGGTAAAATAACAGTAGTGAGGCTATATACAGGGGGTACCGATACAGTGTCAATGTGCGGGGGCACAGGTTAGTCGAGGGAATTGAGGAACTATGTACATGTAGGTAGAGTTAAAGTGACTATACAGAGATAATAAACAGAGAGCAGCAGCAGCGTAACGGGTGGGGGGGGGACAATGCAAATAGCCTGGGTAGCCATTTGATTAGCTGTTAAGGAGTCTTATGGCTTGGGGGTAGAAGATGTTAAGAAGCCTTTTGAGCCTACACTTGACACTCCGGTACCGCTTGCCATGCAGAAGCAAAGAGAAAAGTCTATGACTAGGGTGGCTGGAGTCTTTGACAGTCTTTAGGGCACCTTCTGGTAAAAATGTCCTGGACGGCAGGAAGCTTGGCCCCAGTGATGTACTGGGCCGTGCACATTAACCTCTAGTGTCTTGTGTCTGAGCAGTTGCCTTACCAGGCAGTGATGCTCTTGATGGTACAGCTGTAGAACATTTTGAGGATCTGAGGACCCATGCCAAATCTTTTCAGTCTCATGAGAAGGAATAGGCGTGCCCTCTTCAAGACTGTCTTGGTGTGTTTGGACCATGATAGTTTGTTGATGATGCGGACACCAAGGAACTTGAAGCTCTCAACCTGCTCCACTACAGCCCTGTCGATGAGAATGGGGGTGTGCTCAGTCCTCCTTTTCCTGTGGTCCACAATCAACTCTTTTGTCTTGATCACGTTGAGGGAGAAGTTGTTATCCTAGCACCACACTATAGGCTGTCTATAGGCTATCTCATCGTTGTTGGTGATCAGGCCTACCACTGTTGTTTCGTCGGCAAACTTTATGATGTTGTTGGAGTCGTGCCTGGCCATGCAATCATGAGTGAACAGGGAGTGCAGGAGGGGACTGAGCACGCACCCCTGAGGGGCCCCCTGGTTGTGGATCAGCTTGGCAGATGTGTTGCTACCTACCCTTGCCACCTGGGGGCGACCTGTCAGGATATCCAGGATCCAGTTGCAGAGGGAGGTGTTTAGTCCCAGGGTCCTTAGCTTAGTGATGAATTTTGAGGGCACTATTGTGATAAGTGCTGAGCTGTAGTCAATTAATAACATTCTCACGTAGTTGTTCCTTTTGTCCAGGTGGGGAAGGGCAGTGTAGAGTGCAATAGAGTTTGCATCATCTGTGGATCTGTTGGGGTGGTATGTAAATTGGAGTGGGTCTAGGGTTTCTGGGATAAGGGTGTTGATGTGAGCCATGATCAGCCTTTCAAAGCACTTCAAAGCTGCGGACATGAGTGCTACGGGTCGGAAGTCATTTAGGCAGGTTACCTTAGTGTTCATGGGCAGAGAGACTATGGTGGTCTGTTTGAAACATGTTGGTTTTACAGACTCAGTCAAGAATAGGTTGAAAATGTCAGTGAAGACACTTGCCAGTTGGCATGCTCGGAGTACACGTCCTGGTAATCCGTCTGGCCCTGCGGCCTTGTGAAAGTTGACCTGTTTAAAGGTCTTACTCACATAAGCTACCGAGAGTGTGATAACACAGTCGTCCAGAACAGCTGATGTTCTCATGCATGGTTCAGTGTTGCTTGCCTTGAAGTGAGCATAGAAGTAATTTAGCTTGTCTGGTAGGCTCGCGTCACTGGGCAGCTTGTGGCTGTGGTTCCCTTCGTAGTCTGTAATAGTTTGCCAGCCCTGCCACATATATCCGACGAGCATCAGAGCCGGTGTAGTACGATTCAATCTTAGTCCTGTATTGACGCTTTGCCTGTTTGATGGTTCGTCGGAGGGCATAGCGGGATTTCTTATAATCGTCCAGTTTAGAGTCCCTCTCCTTGAAAGTGTCGAAGGAATAAGCGTTACACCGATGCCTGTACTATGGAGCGGGTTTGATTTGGAGGTGGAGGGTCCGTCATGGTCTGTGGTGGTGTGTCACAGCATCATCGGACTGAGCTTGTTGTCATTGCAGGCAATCTCAACGCTGTGCATTACAGGGAAGACATCCTCCTCCCTCATGTGGTACCTTTCCTGCAGGCTCATCCTGACATGACCCTCCAGAATGACACTGCCACCAGCCATACTGCTCGTTCTGTGCGTGATTTCCTCCAAGACAGGAATGTCAGTGTTCTGCCATGGCCAGCGAAGAGCCCGGGTCTCAATCCCATTGAGCACGTCTGGAACCTGTTGGATCAGAAGGTGAGGGCTAGGGCCATTCCCCCCACAAATGTCAGGGTTCTTGCAGGTGCCTTGGTGGAGAGTGGGGTAACATCTCACAGCAAGAACTGGCAAATCTCATGCAGTCCCAGAGGAGGAAATGCAATGCAGTACTTAATGCAGCTGGTGGCCACACCAGATGCTGACTGTTACTTTTGATTTTGACCCCCCACTTTGTTCAAGGACACATTATTCGATTTCTGTTGGTCACATGTCTGTGGAACTTGTTCAGTTTATGTCTCAGTTGTTGAATCTTGTTATGTTCAAACAAATATTTACACATGTTAAGTTTTCTGAAAATAAATGCAGTTGTTTTTTTGTTGTTGCTGAGTTTATATGACAACAATGAGCACGGTTATATGGTCAATACATAGTAGTTGTGGCTCCGGCTGAAGATCTTGCAGCCCACACTGCAACATCAGAACCTGATAAACAGAAGGTTGGCTTAATATGGTGTAGTTGTGGCTGTAGGTATACATTCATTCATCCTTCCCAGATACAGGCAACAGCACCAGAAGGTAGACTGAGGCTCCACATGAATCTAGTAGGCTAGTGAGGGAGGGAACAGTCAGTAAACAGCCCAGACCTGGAGCATAGAGACAAGCCCATACTGAGGTCTGACCAAGTTAGTCAGTGGGAGTCAGGACACATTCTTGGGCACATCTGTTAAAGTACTCCCACCAGGGGAGGGCGCAGGGAGGGCTTCTTGGCCTGAGGGCTGCTCCCAGGGAACCACTTCCTCCTCTTCTGGATGCTGCTGGTTGCTGCGTCCACTTCACACACTGTAGGCTAAACAGATGTAAATAGACACAATGATGTTACGGTGTATGTTCCAAATTTACGAGGTACTTTGAAACTACCAGTTGTATGTTTGACACATAAATAAGGTTTAAAAAATTATACCGTTTTTAACACATATTTTGCTGTCAGACTGTGTAAGTCACTAATTACATGTTTACAGCATAATCACTAAGTGCCTAGCTACAAAAGTGCTTAAGACCAACCCTGTCTCATATTAAGGATGGTGCACAGCAAATTCCCCAGTGTTAAATTAACACGGAAAGTGTGGACCCGTATAGACGCTGAACAGTGTTGAATTAACTTAACACTGCTTAGTGTGAAGCTTTATTTCCACATTTCCCAGAGTGCCTTGCATTTCAAGAATTGTAGAGTTACCACCCATGCCAGAATTTGTGAGTGACAGAGACATGGTTGTTACATTCATCAATATTTAGTCCTATGGACATCAACAACTAGGATCCTGAGCTAATACAGCATGTTATCATTAAAATTACGTTATTTAACACAATACAACATATATTTCGTAAACCCTTAACTTGAGAGCCTACACTCTAACATAACAATTAAAGATCCCGAACAGTCATTCTGATTTCCATGTAAAACAGCCTTTTGAGTGAATAAAATACAATCCAATACATAATTGTTTGATAGAAATGCTCAAAATGTGAGAAAAGACAGTCTGAGTGTATGGGGAGCTTATATTCATGAGCTCACCTTGACTGACATCTCTTTTAAACACCTTTGTCAAGCGACTTTGACGCAGTGAGCAGCGTTGCAGTAAAATCATCTGATGCAAATTTGGTGATACACAAACCAACTCAAACAACATTGAAATTACGTCAATGATGTCAAAAATGTTTTATACATCTCCCCTTTGGCAAGTCTCTCACGATGCAGTTCAGAGCTTCACTGACCTGTGTGTTGACTTGACAACAGCATCAGAGTTTTGAATGACCCTCCCCCCACCCTTTTGTTCCATGCTGGCTGAAGACCTAGCTAGCCAGTAACTAGTTAACACCAGACATAGATGAAAGGGGAAACATATAAGTGTCTTTGCCATAGTTGAATATGATCAACTTTAAATTATATTTGCTGACACCCTACAGTCAATTTTTGGCAGTACCTATCTAGCTGTGTAAACCAAGCCCCTCCGCAAACGCGCCTTCTCTGATCTTGGCTACAATATAATGTTATATATAATATAATGTTACCAGTGGTGTATTATCATTGGTGTATTAATAATTCTGCCCTATGAGTCCAAGTGTTTGACACAGGGAGGGGACCAGTAACTTTATGATCGAACATGATCAATGTAGAACCAACAGTCATTTTTCAAACTTTGATCAGGTTCCATCAAAATATCCTCCAATTTCATGAAACAACTGATTTTTTACTGTTCATGACCTTTAACACTTTTCTGTTTCACATACCATAGCTACTTCTCACATATCATAGCTACTTGTTTGGTTGAAGAAGAGCATCAGAAACCCACTTATGGTTGACATTTACCCTTGATTAGCAGCGCTGTAACGTGTGAAGTGGCGGCGCCTTGGCGCTTAAATGTAAATGATGCAATCTGTGTAGAGGGGACTTGTACCTGTCAATAATAATCACTTAGTTCCAGACCTTGAGGCCCTGCTGCAAAACACTCACGCGACCTGCCGACCTCGCTACAGAACAGATCTGTCAGAGAGAACTTAAACATCCAATGGAACTCTTTTGTGCAGAGCATGGTTTTTGGCTCTTTGCTAAATGGAAAGAATGCTGTCTAATCCGCCACACAAACATCTCATACATATGGAATCAGAACGTGCATGCACTGCAATCAGCTCACACGTATCACACAGACATGAAGATTCTGGTTAGAAGTTATATCCTGTTATATACTGAACAAAAATGTAAAGTGTTGCTTGCATGTTTCATGAGCGGAAATAAAAGATCCCAGTACTTTTCCATACCCACACAAAACTTTTTTTTAAACTATTTTTTTTGGCACAAAGTTGTTTACATCCCTGTTAGTGAGGCATTTCTGTTTTGACAAGATAATCCATCCACCTGACAGGTGTGGCATATCAAGAAACTGATTAAACAGCATGATCATTACCTTGACCTAGGGACAATAAAAGGCCACTCTGAAATGTGCAGTTTTATCACACATCACAATGTCACAAGATGTCTTCAGTTTTGAGGGAGCGTGCAATTGGCATGCTGACTGCATGAATGTCCACCAGAGCTGTTGCCGGAGAATTTAATGTTATTTTTCTACCATAGGCCACCTTCAACATCTTTTAAAAAATGTGGCAGTACGTCTAACCGGCCTCACAACCGCAGACCGCGTGTAACCACACCAGCCGGGGACCTCCCCTTTCGCCTACTTCAGCTACTGGATCGTCTGAGACCAGCCACCCGGACAGTTGATGAAACTCTGGGTTTGCACAACAGAAACATTTCTGCAAAAACTGTCAGAAACCACCTCAGGGATGCTCATCTGCGTGCTGGTCGTCCTCACTAGAGCCTTGACCCGACTGCAATTCGGCGTTGTAACTGACTTCAGAGGGCAAATGCTCACCTTTGCTTGCCACTGGCAAGCTGGAGATGTGTGCTCTTCATAGATGAATGCCAGTTTCAACTGTACCAGTCAGATTGCAGACAGCGTGTACAGCGTCATGTGGGCAAGCGGTTTTCTGATATCAAAGTTGTGTTTCAGCATGATAATGCATGGCCCCATGTTGCAAGGATCTATCTGTACACAATTCCTGGATGGTGAACATTTGCCAGTTCTTCTATGGCCTGCATACTCACCAGACATGTCACCCATTGAGCATGTTTGGGATGCTCTGAAACAACGTTTACAACATTGTTTTCCAGTTTCTGCCAATATCCATTAACTTCGCACAGTTATTGAAGAGTGGGACAACATTCCACAACCACAATCAACAGCCTGATCAACTCTATACAAAGGAGATGTGTCACGCTGAAATCCATAGATTCGGTTCTAATTAATGTATTTCACTTGACTGATTTCCTTTTATGCCTAGTTAAATAAAGGTAAAAGCAATCATTTTATACCAAGGCTATAATTGAACACATTTGCCGCTAGAAATGTGTAAATTTGCAAGTAGGAATGTGTTCAATATCCACTGAATTAGCTAGCAAGTTTACTAGACGTCTACAGTAGTTGCCTTGGTAACCAAACAAATAGACTTGCTAGTTAACCAAACCATCAGTCCTAGCTTGCTATTATGAAAATCAAATTCAACAACGCCAATAATGTTTTCATTTCGACTTGTGCTTTCAGAAGCAGCTCCTTACATGTAACAATGAACTTAATAGCCATTTAATTATACTGAGGTCAGGGTCTGGGTCAGATTATTGAATGAAGCATGGATAGAAGAGAAGCATGGAGAGGCCATATATAGCTAAGGAACAGAAGTTGTGTTTTGGAGAAACACCATCAGTGCGTGTGCTCCAGGCAATACAGCGGATGAAGGCATAACAAGAGCGTGGTGAACAGAGAGATGTGGTTATGGACACCGAGGAAGGAGAAGAACCGAGTGTAGTGGGAAGTTGTGTGTTGAGAAAGAATGGCACCAAGTACAAACCGTATTCTGCTGTCACTGATGACTCAGAAATGGAACCTGACGAGAGTGAGGATGAATTACCTGTGGTGGCAGGTGTGGTGAAGACCTCAGAGTCCGAGCTTCGCCCAAGGGTCATGCAAAGATTAATTCAGGCCCAATGGGAGTGACATTTTTGGAGTGGATCCATGCCTTTTGGCTGATTTATATGTAGTCTCAGGCTGGGTAGAAAATAAGTTGGGTACTGTTAAATCGGTGAAGGTAGCTCAAAGTAGACTTGTGATGATTTTCTGTGTTTCCTCCATCCAGAGGGAGTGTGCGCTTTGCGTCACGTGACCAGGGACAAGACCTGTATCTTGGCTTTGAAAGGAGTGATTGCGAGTGATTACGGAGTGATTACGTTAAGTGTTGAGGCGGAGCAACTGAAATTTACAATTTCCTGTATCTGTCATGCCCGCCGTTTGGTACAAGGCAGACCCGGTGGAGAGCATGGTGAAAATAAGAAGACATTGTCTGTCCTTTTGAGTTTTGAAGCAGAATCTTCACCTGATAAATTGATGTTAGGATATGTCAGTTATCCAGTGAGTGCTTTTTTGCCGAACCCACTAAGGTGTTTCAGATGCCAAGCTTATGGTCATGTTGCAGCAGTGTGTAGGAAGGAAATTCCCAGATGTGAGTGTGCATGAGAGCATGGGACAAAGAAATGTGTATGTAACCCTCTCACCAGGCTCGAATTTGATTTTCACGATATTACATTATGTAGAATATCTCTACCGCATGGGATGTTAGGTGAGAAGGACATCTCCAATAAGAATCCCTATTGTAAACTATCTAGTGTGATGACAACTAGGTTATTAACTTCAGATAGAATGATTATAGATTTTTGTTATTGTATAAGGATATACTTTCCCATGCTTTAAATGAAATTGAAACAGGAAATGACTCCACCAAGGAAACATACATAAGGTTATATAAGTGTATTATTGCATTTTCAATGCACCACATCAAAATAAATAAAACATACTAAACCCCAATGAGTCATGCACAACCCATGTCCAAATTATTTTGAGCTTGCTTAACCCGTTCGTGCGTGTCGGAGCTAAAAAAAATTATGACACACATAAAGTCCCGAAGCACCCCACCATTGTGGTTACTCACTACTCATAGATATTCCCTCAGTGAAGTATGGCAGTTCCGTGCAGGTTTCCTCACAAGATTCACAGCAAGCACAGCTATCAATGCAGACAGTACTCTTTAGTAGTAACCGATATCCCATGGTAACATGAACTCGTTAATCTTCCCCAAGCAATTCTCTCTCGGTGTGGCCCGATGCTAGGCTAACCTCAAGGCTGTCAAATACCTCCACGATGAGACAGTAGCTTCAGTCTTAACTAAGTCTTTCTTAACAAAATTATAACAACTCTCTTATAAAATAAAATCGGTATTTCCCATCAAAACTCGGTAGGTATGGGTTTTGTTCTATTTTTATTGTCTTCTTTAAAACCTCTTAGAGCTACCCCCTACTTTGTGCAATTTCCGCCTGAAGACATAACCAAATCTAACAGCCTGTAGCTCAGGCACAGAACCAAGGATATGCATATTCTTGGTACCATTTGAAAGAAAACACTCTGAAGTTTGTGGAAATGTGAATTGAATGTAGGAGAATATAACACAATAGATCTGGTTTAGATAAAACAATGAAAAAAAAACATACGCTTTTTAGTTTTGTATCATCATCATCTTTAAAATGAACAAGATAAAACAAACATTCAGATAGGATGATGGGGACAATTTCAGTGAAAAATACAAGAGGGCAACAGTACAAAGTTTCAGAATGAAAATGAGTGTGCTACATGATATTTATCATGAAGTCACCAAATTGGTGAAGGTATACATTGTGAAACAAATAACTATATACAAAATACCAAAATGGTATTCTAACACACCCCCCCGAAGAAAAAAAAAATGTCAAAAAAATTATTATTGATTAAAAAAAATATGAAAAAAAATATATATATACATTTAAAAAATAACATGGGTAACTACTTACACACTTTAAATATTTGGAAGACTCTCAGTCCTCTATCAAATCAAATATATTTATATAGCCCCAGCCTAAAACCCCAAACATTAAGCAATGCAGGTGTAGAAGCACGGTGGCTAGGAAAAACTCCATAGAAAGGCAAAAATCTAGGAAGAAACCTAGAGAGGAACCAGGCTATAAGGGGTGGCCAGTCCTCTTCTGGCTGTGCCGGGTGGAGATCACAGTGGTTGTAGAGGGTGCAACAGGACAGCACCTCAAGAGTAAAAATGAACAGTTTAGGGTTCCATAGCCACAGGCAGAACAGTTGAAACTGGAACAGCGGTAAGGCCAGGTGGACTGGGGACAACAAGGAGTCATCATGCCAGGTAGTCCTGACGCATGGTTCTAGGGCTCAGGTCCTCCTCCGAGAGAGAGAGATAATTAGAGAGAGCATACTTAAATTCACACAGGACACCAGATAAGACTCTCAGTGTCACTGTGAAAGAAAATGTTCAGTTTCACATATGAGCCCTGTATCAACAGGTATAATAAACAGATATATATATAGAGAGAGAGAGTACAGGGAACATAAGGTTGAATACATTATTATGACCTGCTAGATCTACTGTCTCTTTTATATTATGACATTTCAGCTAGATCTACTGTCTCTATTATATTATGACAGACCAGCTAGATCTACTGTCTTTCTTATATTACAACAGTATCTACTGTCTCCATTTCACTTTGGCCATTGTTGCGTGGGCCTGCCTCCCATCAACAGCCTCAAATAGGCTATTTCATGTGGGTTGGGGTGGGGCGGCAGACACACGCATCTCACATTTCATGACATTACATGTTTATATATTGCTTCTAAAATTTACAAAAAAAATCACAAATAATATTTTATATTATTATCTTCAAACAAGGGCATTAGCATGATAAGAACTTACCAGTCCAAAACGATGTCCTTTCCCGTTCAAAAAATATTCCTCCACAATCGCTAAATGAATCGTCCTACAACAATCTCTGTCTCACCTTCCCAATCAATTTATTCTAAAATTGTGTGTACATCTGCATATCTAGACTTAGATTTAGCTTTCCCTGACTTAGTCGCCATAATGATTGATATATAAACAGCTGAATCCGCGCGTTTACCAAACAATGCAATGCAGCATATATGTGTTTCTCCTTCCTGTATGAAACTTCAATAGCGAATGACTCACTTTACGCTGGAGCTTACTACATGGGTTAGTCTTGCAACACATAAACATGGCCTATTGCCGTTTAGCTCAGCTCATTGGCTATCTACCCAGATAGATTTCAAGACGATCAGTGGTCTTGGGTTAAAAGACAGTCAATAAACGATACAGCAGACAAATCATTGGTGCACAATGATGTCATGACTTGTTGTTTTCAAATCGGTTTCTTTCAGTCAATACGTCCCGCGAAATGGCCCATCTCTTTTGATTGTGTTACAAACAAACCAGTTGATTGCAGTGAAACCAAACATGACTGGAAAAGTCACGTTCTGTGTGGGTTATTTACCTGGAATGTGTCGTCGAAAATGGAATGAGATGGAATTCACGACACAAGCGGTTCACAAAATGTTTCGGATTTTATCAAACAAAAGATCATTCATTGTGTAACAATGAGCATTGGAATTGCAAACAGACGAAGATCGTCAAAGGTAAACTATTTATTTTAATGCAGTTTGTGAATATGTTACGCCTGTGCTGGTTAAAAATTTTTTTTTTTATGGGGCTCTATGCTCAGATAATCGCATCGTATTATTTCGCAGTAAATCCTTTTTTAAATCTGACAACGCAGTTGGATTAGCAAGATTCTAGGCTTTCGATACATGTGAGACACTTGTATTTTCATGAATGTTTAATATGACTATTTATGTAGCGATCACCGTATGTCGTGGAATTTCAGCCCGCTAGCGGGTTCCGTGCGCAGAGAGGTTAATCATTTATCATAATCTGATGTCCATCCTTTTCTCAACGTCTCTCTCCATCTCTTTTTTTCCCCAGGCCATCCGTTAACCCGGTCAACTCCAATTGGACACAGCGACCTTATTGGTCAAAACCTAAACTTAAAAGTAAACCAACCTATTCACGAATATGTTAAATAAATGCATTAACAACATTACAATTCGGGAGCAATTCAATCACGTTTTAAATCTAATACCAATGAATTATAACTAATAGACTCAATACTTGGTTCTAACAAGAATAAACTCAATACTTAGTTCTAACAAGGGTCTTACATGTAATATTGGTGAGAAAAAACTATGCGTGTCAATTGTGGGGGTGCCTATGTTGCTGGGGATCAGAAGTAGCCGGTCTGTGAGAGAGGTTGAGGGTCAAAGTAGAACAGAAGGTGTTGTTTGCTGAGGCTGTGAAGAGCATAGTGGATGGATGGGTCAAGGGTGAGTTGGAGACCTTGGCCAATACAGTGTCATACGAATTTGTGCTTCCGAAAAGTTGGCTTCTTAACATTCATTACCATGGTTATCAACTGTACCGCAGAAATGGAACAGTAAGTTACAGAAAATAGATGTTGTGTTGGCAGCTGCAAAGAAGTACTTGGGTGTACGAGGTTTAACTGCAGAATAGTTACAAGGTGTGTTGAATTAAAGACTCATGTCCTCCCAGGCCATCGGCCTGGTGTGAGATCAGTTAGGGTCAAAGTAGTGGAATGGGGTGGTGATTTTTATTTTAATGAAATAGTGGTACAGTGCCTTGCGAAAGTATTCAGCCCCCTTGAACTTTGCAACCTTTTGCCACATTTCAGGCTTCAAACATAAAGATATAAAACTGTATTTTTTTGTGAAGAATCAACAACAAGTGGGACACAATCATGAAGTGGAACGACATTTATTGGATTTTTCAAACTTTTTTAACAAATCAAAAACTGAAAAATTGGGCGTGCAAAATTATTCAGCCCCCTTAAGTTAATACTTTGTAGCGCCACCTTTTGCTGCGATTACAGCTGTAAGTCGCTTGGGGTATGTCTCTATCAGTTTTATAGGGTTAGTTGGTGGTATGTAATAGTGGAATATAGGTAGAAGGTTAGTTGGTGGTGCAATTTTTTTTAATGTTTGTATCAAAATGTAACGTGATTGACCACATACTCCCGCACAGTAAGGTGGTGGCATGCACAAACAAAATTTGCGAACGCCCTGATACCAAAGAAGAAGAACACTACAATTCACTTGAAAACCTTAATTGAATAAGGTTTTACATTTAGTAGTGTGTTAATTTAACACTGGTTCCAGTGTCTATATGGTCCCACTCTTTTATTGTTGATTAAATACTGGATAATTTTCTGTGGTACTCTACACTGCTATTCGTAAGCTAGCGGGGCAATGTTTTGACAGGATTGAGCCCCCTGATAACCAAGCATAACGGATCTGCCTGGTCTATTTGTCCTTCTTCAGTGAGTGTATAATCCTACATGTCTGCTTGCCAAACGTGGAGCCTGGGCTCACGCCAAGGGTGATACATGAAACACAATGTGACAGTGGGGGTAATGGAGCTAGGCCTGTTGTCTCTATGCATTCAGGCTGCATCGTGTCGCCATGCAGAAGAGAAGTGGTGCTACCAATGCTGCCTCGCCGCTGCGCCACGGCATCTTACCCCCTAACATGCTGCTCTGGACAAGACCCAAATCACAGCGAGGTCAGGATGATGGAAGTTAATCTTGTGTTTTATCATGTTGACCCAGATATGATGTGACAGAAGTGGGGATGAGGGAAGAGGAGGGGAGGAGGAGAGGAATGGGGGACATAGTGAGGTGAAGGATGACATCATGTGACAGAGGCACGTATTTCACCCAGGGGAATACCATTCATTGAGGCTGATAGAGATCACACCGCCTTTTAAATTAATGTGGAAGAGAAGGTGGACCTGGCTGTGTTGGCTATCCCTGTATAAAAAATAAAACACACACACACACACACACACACACACACACACACACACACACACACACACACACACACCCTCCCCTTTAAGTGGATGTGGAAGAATAGGAGGACCAGCTCATGTTGGCTATTCCTCCAACACAACACCACTTCCTATCAGTGTCAATGTTTTTTTTGCTTGTCTTTTCCTGCAAAAAAAGGCAACATTTAGCCTTTGTAATAGTGTCACATCTGACACCTGACTCTTTCATTACTAACATATGTAAAATGAAACCACCAAGTAAGAGTGAATAGTAATAGTAAGTAAAAGTGAGTATCAATATTACAATTATGTTACAGTTATTATAATTATGTACAATATTTATTTATATATATATATATATTTATTTATTTATATGTCTTTGAAATGTAAACTGTTTACAACGCCTCACTGACTACACATCCACTCCTGGGAAGGATGATGAGGTGCCATACAGCCCAGACTATCACCTCTCAACTATACTGCTACAGATCTCAGGGCTATAGCTATTTAATCTCAGGAATATATACACTCCCATTCAAAAATTTGGGGTCACTTAGAAATGTCCTTGTTTCTGAAAGAAAAGCAAAATGACGTCAAATTGAACAGAAATACAGTGTAGACATTGTTAATGTTGTAAATGACTATTGTTGCTGGAAACGGCTGATTTTTTATGGAATATCTACATAGATAACGTTAGCTAGCGAGTAGCGACCATAGCATATTTGCCAGCTTTAGATAGCTAGTTAGCTAGTCAAGGTTAGAAAACTAGCTAGCTAGCTAATCCAAAAAAACTCAACAGATTTCATGGAAAGTCTATTCTGTAGATGGTAACTAGCTAGCTAGTAGGCATAGTTTGTAGGCCCAAACTTTTGCAGGAATCTTTCATGTCTGTATTTTGCACACTGACCATCCATCTACTTGACGTCAGTGTCAACATGTGGGCACTTTCGAAGTTGTCATTATTTCGAGCATGTTGCGTAGATGGGCAGACCTTGACATGATGCCTTCATTCCTGGTATAAATAAATAATTGCACCAATACATCCCATCCAAAAGTGAGAATGTTCCCCTACACTTGGAAGGTTACATGGTGGAAAAAGAGTTTGTCTTATGACCAAGTGGATTTATAAATAATTTTTCAACCAAGCGTAATAGGTTTACAAGTTAAACCATAGCTGTTTATTAATGTGTAAAACAAAAAAAAGATTGTTAAGGTAATTGACCCATTGTCAAATGTACCGTTAATAGATAGAACACGCTTTTTTTCTTTTTTTCTATTTGGCCTGGGCATCAGACTTCATATCTTCACATATATTGTAAAAAGTTGGGTTAATGACGTGATTGACGTCAATTGGCTTACATTTATCACATAATTTGTGCAGGATGAAATATGGTGCATTGGGATGCTATCAGAAACTTTAACATTTGTTGTTACACCCCTGTAATTACAGAATGCAATTACCACCTGTTGTTATTACAGTGTAATTAATTACAATATTTGTTACAGTGCAATTCCATATGTAATTACACTGTAATAAGGACAACATTACCAGAAATTGTTACCTACTTCACTCATATTTTACTTATTTCTGCAAAAGGGTGTAGTTCTAGTATATATGTCTATACCGCTTCATGGCAAAAAAAAAGTTATAAACTACTGAAAACAAAAACAAGATTTGAATTTAGTTCAACTACCACCAAGCTACTGCAAAACGTAAAATGTAGTTAAATTACTAGTTGAACTACATGTAGTTCACTACTCCCCAACACTGTCTCCACAGCAGAGAAAGACATGGTTGAAACCAAACACTAACAAATGACTCTGAGGCCCCAGCAGTGGTGGTTACACGGAGAGCTAAGGCTCCTGGGGATTGATAGGTGGGAATGAATGCCTAGCCAAGCCTACGGTACCCCGCCAGCCCGCTATCCCTCCCTCAGGAGAGAAGAGTTCGAGAGGTTGTATCCACACTCCCATCCAGCACCTACCCAGGAGATCTCCGTGCTGTGGGTGAGACCACACATGCAATTTATTATCCTCTGAGGGCAGGCTTTGTGAACATGGCGCTGCTTCCTGCATGATATGAAACATTGCCATGAGACGCATGAGGTGCCCTACTTGCTGGTGTCCTGTGATCGCAAAATAATATATATGTTTCAGAATACTTATTGTGTCATCAATTGGTGTTACAAATATCAAAAAAGATATAGGCCTAGTATTAGTATCTTAATGTATCATATCATCTCGAGGTGTCTTGTTATTGATCATGTAAATTAAGCTTAATTAACAGAGACTGGTGTAATTGTTGAGTGGGCTGCTTGGATTGTAAAGTAGCATCATTGGCCAACATTTCAATGCAATTTATTTTTATTTTATGAATCACCCTTATACAACAGCACACTCTTATATGATATTATTTACCTCAGGTGCACTCAGAGAGCAATTCTCTCCGCCTATGGCCCTCTTACTCTGTTTGCCTCTCCTACTCACCTCAGCATGAAAACTGCCTCAAAATACCACTCCAGAGAACATTATTTTAGCTTGGACCAGGAGCCAAAATTATTGAATCAAATTAAATCAATGGATGAGAAATTCACCAAGGGAACCAATTTAGGGTGCCTTGAGGGTCCAGCTACTGTTCAACAACAGGAAAAGAGTATGGCGGGTTGACTGCTTAATGCCCATGCACTTGATGTCAGCAAATAATGGTTTCATGCTGGTTCCTCATATTTGTCCTATTATATTTTACAGATCAAAAGTTACACCAGTATGGATTAAAAATTAAATATATTATATAAAGTTTATCCAATTACACATAAAGTAATAGAGGGAGGCAAGGGATCTCAAAATAGAGCATAGTGCCAAAATGTGTGTATCCACATTTCATTATCCTCTGCGGTGAGTAGAAATTAATCGACTTGCAAAATTAAATTAAGTTGGCCTTGTGATCTAGTGCTATTTATTTAGTTGCTGTAGTAGTGCATGTGTTTGCACTGCACTACGTGCAAATGCAAACACAGCATATTCCACTGATAAGGAAGAGATACAGTGAAAGGAACCCACTTAATTAATCCATGCAAGTCAAGTCAGGGGAGAGATAGGATGGCCTTTGAACCCTTAGCACAGCTTGGGTTGGAAAATTGTTTCCATCAGCAAGAAACTCAACTCCCACACGGCTCCACCTCCACGTGGAGGTTACAGTATAATGACTGATCTGCAGACAACAACAACCATGGAAATAGTCCACTGTTGTACCGCCTACAGACAACACCACCTACAGATAACATGCTGACCAACCCGGCTCCACGCATGCGTCCACATGTTCCATTGTGTGCATGTTGACTTTGTCTATCATGACACTCAAGTTAACATACCAAAACCAACTTTGAAACCAACTATACTTAACAAAAATATGAACACAACATGTAAAGTGTTGCTCCCCATGTTTCATTAGGTGAAATAAAAGATCCCAGAAATTATCCATACTCACAAAAAGCTTATTTCTCTCAAATGTTGTGCACAAATTTGTTTACATCCCTGTCAGTGAGCATTTCTCTTTTGCCAAGATAATCCGTCCACTTAACCGATGTGGCAACACAATACCACAGATGTCTGAAGTTTTGAGGGACTGTGTAATTGGCATGCTGACTGCAGGAATGTCCACCAGAGCTGTTGCCAGAGAATGTAATGTTAATTTCTCTACCATAAGCCTCCTCCAACATAATTTTAGAGAAATTGGCAGTAAGTTCAACCGGCCTGCCAGTAAGTTCAACCGGCCTGCAGACCACTGTAACCGCACCAGCCCAGGACCTCCACATCTGGCTTCTTCACCTGTGGGATTGTTTTAGAGGATGCAGAGGTATATTTCTGTCTTTAACTTCTTAGTGATCCCTTCGTGTGCCAATCCCGTTAACGGGATTGATTTGACAACATCCAGTGTAATAGCAGCGCGCCAAATTCAAAAACAGAAATACTCATAATAATAATTTAAAAAATCATACAAGTGTTATACAACGGTTTAAAGATGAACTTCTTGTTAATCCAGCCACAGTGTCAGATTTCAAAAAGGCTTTACGGCGAAAGCAAACCATGATATTATCTGAGGACAGCACCCCATCAAACAAACACATGAAAATCATATTTCAACCCGCCAGGCGTGACACAAAAGTCAGAAATAATGATATAGTTCATGCCTTACCTTTGAAGATCTTCTTCTGTTGGCACTCCAATATGTCCATTAAAGATCACAAATAGTCCTTTTGTTCGAACAATTGTGTCGTTATATCCCCAAAATGTCAATTTATTTGGAGCGTTTGATTCAGAAAATACACCGGTTCCAACTAGCCCAACATGACTACAAAGTATCTAATAAGTTACAAAGTGGAGCGAGCTTTCAGGCCATGTGCCCCAACCACAACAGTACACTTGGCTCGACTCCCAGAAAGGAAATAGCTATTTCTTCATTTCTCAAAGGAAAAACATCAAACAATTTCTAAAGACTGTTGACATCTAGTGGAAGCGATAGGAACTGCATAGATAGAAACCCATTGAAACCCATTGAAAAGAGAGTATCCTAAAAAAAAAAGATTCATGGATGGTTTGTCCTCAGGGTTTCGCCTGCCAAATAAATTATGTTAAACTCACAGACATAATTTTAACAGTTTTAGAAACTTTGAGTGTTTTCTATGCAAATCTACAAATATGCATATCCTAGCTTCTGGGCCTGAGTAGCAGGCAGTTTACTGTGGAAACACTTTTCATCCGGATGCGAAAATAATGCCCCCTAGCCTTAAGATGGTGTTGGAGTCGTGCCTAACCCACATGGCAGATTGACTAACAAGGTTCACACTCCAGTCCAGTTTGTGGCAGTAATACACCTTAAGGTTGATTGTTAACCGTCATATAAAATCCACAGAAGAAGAAGAACGATTAAACAAGGAGAGATTAAAACCTGTTGCATCTCTAGGGGCGCTATTTCATTTTTGGATAAAAAACGTTCCCGTTTCAAGCGCGATATTTTGTCACGAAAAGATGCTCGACTATGCATATAGTCTATTGACAGTTTTGGAAAGAACACACTCTGAAGTTTCAGAATCTGCAAAGATTTTGTCTGTAAGTGCCCCAGAACTCATTCTACAGGCGAAACCAAGATGAAACGTCAAACAAGAAATGAGCAGAATTTTTGAAGCTCTGTTTTCTAATGTCTCCTTATATGGCTGTGAATGCGACAGGATTAAGCTTAGACCTTCTGCCGTTTCCCCAAGATGTCGGCAGCATTGTGACGTATTTGTAGGCATATCATTGGAAGATTGACCATAAGAGACTACATTTTCCAAGTGTCCGCCTGGTGTCCTGCGTCGAAACTGGTGCGCAAAGCCAGGTGCAAGTATTTTTCCATTTGATTGAGAGGAGAAACCATGCTTCCACGAACGATATATCATCGAAGAGATATGTGAAAAACACCTTGAGGATTGATTCTAAACAACGTTTGCCATGTTTTCAGTCGATATTATGGAGTTAATTTGGAAAAAAGTTCGCGTTTTGAGGACTGAATTTTCGGGTTTTTTTGGTAGCCAAATGTGATGTACAAAACGGAGCTATTTCTAATACACAAATAATCTTTTTGGAAAAACTGAGCATTTGCTATCTAACTGAGAGTCTCCTCATTGAAAACATCCAAAGTTCTTCAAAGGTAAATTATTTTATTTGAAGGCTTTTATGTTTTTGTTGAAATGTTGCGTGCTGGATGCTAACGCTAATGCTAACGCTAAATGCTACGCTAGCTAGCTACTTTTACACAAATGATTGTTTTCCTATGGTTGAGAAGCATATTTTGAAAATCTGAGATGACAGTGTTGTTTACAAAAGGCTAAGCTTGAGAGAAGGCATATTTATTTAATTTCATTTGCAATTTTCATGAATAGTTAACGTTGCGTTATGGTAATGAGCTTGAGTCTGTATTCACGATCCCGGATCCGGGATGGGGAGATCAGAAAGGTTAATCAAAGAAAACTAAATATATTTTCAAATTAATTGACAATTTTTAGGGCCCTCCTCTGACATCGCCTGGTATAGAGGTCCTGGATGGCAGGAAGCTTGGCCCCAGTGATGTACTGGGCAGTACGTACTACCCTCTGGTATAGCAACGAGCAGTTACCATACCAGGCAGTGATGCAACCAGTCAGGATGCTCTTGACGGTGCAGCTGTAGAACCTTTTGAGGATCTGAGGACGCATGACAAATCTTTTCAGTCTCCTGATGGGGAATAGGTTTTGTCATGCCCTCTTCATGACTGTCTTGGACCATGTTAGTTTGTTGGTGATGTGGACACCAAGGAACTTGAAGCACTACACCTGCTCCACTACAGCCCCGTCGATGAGAATGCGGGCGTGCTCGATCCTCCTTTTCCTGTCATCCACAATCATCTCCTTTGTCTTGATCACGTTGAGGGAGAGGTTGTTGTCCTGGCACCACACGGCCAGATCTCTGACCTCCTCCCTACAGGCTGCCTCGTCGTTGTCGGTGAGCAAGCCCACCATTGTTGTGTCATCGGCAAGCTTAATGACGGTGTTGGAGTCGTGTCTGGACGTGCAGTCAAGAGTGAGCAAGGAGTACAGGAGGGGACTGAGCACGCGCCCCTGAGGAGCCTCCGTGTTGAGGATCAGAGTGGCAGATGTGCTGTTACTTACCCTTCCCCCCTGGGGGCAATACGTCAGGAAGTCCAGGATTCAGTTGCAGAGGGAGGTGTTTAGTCCCAGGGTCCTTAGCTTATTGATGAGTTTTGAAGGGACTACGGTGTTGAATGCTGATCTGTAGTCAATGAGTAGCATTCTCACATAGCTGTTCCTTTTGTCCAGGTGGCAAGGGCAGTGTAGATTGCAATAGAGATTGCATCATATGTGGATCTGTTAGGGCGGTATGCAAATTGGAGTGGGTCTAGGGTTTCTGGGATAATGGTGTTGATGTGATCCATGACCAGCCTTTTAAAGCACTTCATGGCTACGAACACGAGTGCTACGGGTCGGTAGTAATTTAGGCAGGTTACCTTAGTGTTCTTGAGCACAGGGACTATGGTGTTCTGCTTAAAATATGTTTGTATTACAGACTCGGACAGAGAGAGGTTGAAAATGTCAGTGAAGACACTTGGCAGTTGTTCAGTGCATTCTCAGGGTGGATCACCATGACTGTAATAATGTACACAAGCAGGGAGAAGTTTTCAATATCTAGTTTTCATTTGACGCATTGGTTACTCAGGCTATATGTAGTTTTTCAAAATAAGGCACAAATATACATGTACACTGTGTGCCCTAAAAAATATTGTAGCTGAGAGCAACTTGAAGAACACAAACTATATGGAGGGTGGTGTCAAAACATAACATTGCTCTTCATGCTATGCTGCTATCACCAAACTCCCCAATTAATTTTTGTTTTCACCCCACTGCCCAAGGCTGACAGACCCTCTGTTCTATCTCTCACTAGAAACAGCTGTAGCCATGTCTCACCAATAAGGTAGAAAAGAGCCTAGAAAAAAATGCTTGTTATTGATAACATATCTAACACTCTCATGCACTGTATTTCTGTCAGTTGTTACAGTCTTCTAGTTAACTTTGCAAAAAACAATACTCGTACAAGGCTGGAAATGTAAGACTGGAAATGTCCCTGGACTGTTTACAATTTAAACATATTGACATTCAAACATGATGCCATGACTGTGAATGATCAGCTTGCTTCTCATGGTAAGGAACTGTGGTGTGAGATACATAAATATTTTGTCCATTATCAGAAGTCATGGATTCCGGTAATTCTCCCTGAGAAGACATTTAGCACAGAGAGGTAATTATTTTTATTAGCAACACAAGTGTGTGTGAAATAATTTCCATATTCCATATAGATCCCTGACTGAGGATGTGCCTACTTCATGTTGTGGAAGAGACAGGCAAAGCAAGCATCGCAATGATTGCTTCTTACAGCAGATATCAATGTTTCCCATCTTCTTCTCTATGCGCTATGATAAAGTCTCCAACAAGTTTCAGCATCAATCCATTCTCACTGATCTTGTTTAGTTCTTCCTGATAGATCCATTCATGTCTGAAATGGAGAGAGATACTGATAGTGAAAATACAAAGGTTATTGTTATTGCTTGAATAACTTTATCCACTCTTATGTATTGATATTCTTTATTATTTATATGCGATGTGCACTGCACAGAACACTGGAATAATTTTCACTGTGAATCATTGTAATGTAGCATCATGTAATGTTTGTTTATGTGTTAAAACTTCATCAGGCTAGGGTCCTTTTTTCTCAATTTCCGCCAGACTGACGTGCCCAAAGTAAACTGCCTGTTACTCAGGCCCTGAAGCCAGGATATGCATATAATTTGTACCATTGGAAAGAAAACACTGACGTTTGTATAAATGTTTTAAAAAATGTAGATGACTATAACACAATAGATATGGTAGGAGAAAATACAAAGAAAAACCAACCAGAATTGTTTTTTTTGAGCACCCATGCTCTTGGAAAGTATAAGGAAATAATGAAATCTAGCTCCCAGTATGCAATTCCTATGGCTTCCACAGGGTGTCTGAACTCTATGTTCAATGTTTCAGGCTTGTTTCTTCCAAAACAAGTAAGAAATATCAGTTTTACTACTGGGGCACACTATTGGAAATTCGAAATTGGGCGCTTGATGAAGACAAGATGCACCTGCTAATATCGGTTTCTTGTTGAACATACTTCTTTCTGTATGAAATATTATAGTTTGATTACATTTTAGGGTATCTGAGGTGTCAATAGAAATGCATTTTGACTTGCTTTAACAAAGTTTAGCGGTAGATTTTTGGATTCTTTCTCTGCATGTTGAACGAGTGGATTACTCAAATCGATGGCACCAACTAAACTGACTTTTGGGATATAAAGAAGGATTTTTATCTAACAAAACGACACATGTTATAGCTGGGACCCTTTGGATGACAAATCAGAGAAAGATTTTTAAATAGTAAGTGAATATTTAATTGCTATTTGTTATTTTATGAAACCTGTGCTGGTAGAAAAATATTTAGATGTGGGGCGCCGTCCTCAAACAATCGCATGGCATGCTTTTGCTGTAATGGCTACTGTAAATCAGACAGTGCTGTTAGATTAACAATAATTTAAGCTTTCAACTGATATAAGACACTTGTATGTACCTACATGTTTAATATCCATCATTTTTATGATTATTTATTTGAATTGCGCGCCCTCAAGTTTCACCGGAAGTTTTCTCGCTAGCGGGATGCCTAGCCCTATTAACTGACGATTGATGTAAGGGCATGTAAGTCATAAGCCTATCTGACTAATATAATTAAAATGGTCATAATGCTTCCTGTCATAAAGTGAATTTTCTTAGTCCAAGTAAAGTGACACAGGATGGTCATAATGCGTCTTGACAGTGTTGTAAAGTGTATTTTCTAAAAGTTATTTTAAATATGATGAAAAAAACATGACTCTAAAGAATGAATTACAACAACAACAAGGGATTTAACAACAACAACAAATGTAAGGAAACTTTGTGGCAGGGAAAAACCACATTTGAGTAAATGTGGGTTTTGACACTCTTATACAGTAGGTGCCATAACCAGCTTTTAAATAACGTAATATATGTCACAACAAATGTAAATATATGGGTCATGACATTGTTATGACCATATTATGACAAGTTATGTCAGCTGTTATTTATGTGATAATGCCAGAGAAGCTGGTGTTTGGAGGATATATATGCACAGGTGTTACCAGGCCCAAGACGAAGACGAGAGCCGGCACACCGAGCCAATATATCCTCCAAACACCGGCTTCGAGGGGACTATAACTTTTATACAATGGGTTACCAACATATACAAATAATGATTGACATATTTTCATTAACTTTATTTTGATGAATTTATTCATACTATTTCATCCTTCCCCAAGATATAGTCCCGATACAAATCTAGGGTTACTACCCAAGCTGGCTGGGATTATTTACAATGACGGCCTACCAAAAGGCAAAGAACCTCCTGCGGGGACAGGGGCTGGGATTAAAATAAATAGATAAATAAATAAATAACATATAAATATAGGACAAAACACACATCACAACATGATAGACAACACAACACTACATAAAGAGAGACCTAAGACAACAACATAGCAAGACAGCAACACATAACACTGCATGGTAGCAACACAACACAACATGACAACAACATAGTAGCAACACAACATGGTAGCAGCACAAAACATGGTCCAAACATGATTGGGCACAGACAACAGCACAAAGGGCAAGAAGGTAGAGACAACAATACATCAAACAAAGCAGCCACAACTGTCAGTAAGAGTGTCCATGATTGAGTTTTTGAATGAAGAGATTGAGATAAAACTGGCCAGTTTGTGTGTTTGTTGCAGCTTGTTCCAGTCGCTAGCTGCAGCGAACTGAAAAGACGAGCGACCCGGGGATGTGTGTGCTTTGGTGACCTTTAACAGAATGGACTGGCAGAATGGGTGTTGTATGTAGAGGATGAGGGCTGCAGTAGATATCTCAGATAGGAGTGGGTGAGGCCTAAGAGGGTTTCATAAATAAGCATCAACCAGTGGATCTTGCAACGGGTATACAGAGATGACCAGAGTTTCCAGAGGAGTATAGAGTGCAGTGATGTGTCCTATAAGGAGCATTGGTGGCAAATCTGATGGCCGAATGGTAAAGAACATCTAGCCGCTCGAGAGCACCCTTACCTGCTGATCTATAATTTATGTCTCTGCATTCTAGCATGGTAGGATGGTAACCTGAATCAGGGTTAGTTTGGCAGCTGGGGTGAAAGAGGAGCGATTACGATAGAGGAAACCAAGTCTACATTTAACTTTAGCATGCAGGTTTGATATGTGCTGAGAGAAGGACAGAGTACTGTGTAGCCATACTCCCAAGTACTTGTATGAGGTGACCACCTCAAGCTCTAAACCCTCAGAGGTAGTAATCACACCTGTGGGGAGAGGGGTATTCTTCTTACCAAACCACATGACCTTTGTTTTGGAGGTGTTCAGAACAAGGTTAAGTCTTGTTGGACACTAAGGAAGCTTTGTTGCAGAGCATTTAACACAAAATCCAGGGAGGGGCCAGCTGAGTATAAGACTATATCGTCTACATATTAATGGATGAGAGAGCTTCCTACAGCCTGAGCTATGTTGTTGATGTAAATTGAGAAGAGCGTGGGGCCTAGGATTAAGCCTTGTGGTACTCCCTTGGTGACAGGCAGTGGCTGAGACAGCAGATTTTCTGACTTTATACACTGCTCTCTTTGAGAGATGTAGTTAGCAAACCAGACCAAAGACCCCTCAGAGACACCAATACTACTTAGCTGGCCCACAAGAATGGAAGGGTCTACCGTATCAAAAGCTTCGGCCAAGTCAAGAAAAACAGCATCACAACATTGCTTAGAATCAAGGGCAATGGTGACATGCTTCTACACCTGCATTGCTTGCTGTTTGTGGTTTTAGGCTGGGTTTCTTTACAGCACTTTGAGATATCAGCTGATGTACGAAGGGCTATATAAATACATTTGATTTGATTTGATTTTGATTTGATTTTACATCTTTGAGGACCTTTAATAACTTTTTATGGCTGCAGGGGCAGTATTGAGTAGCTTGGATGAAAAGGTGCCCATTGTAAACGGCCAGCTCCTCAGTCTCAGTTGCTAATATATGCATATTATTATTATTAGTATTGGATAGAAAACACTCTGAAGTTTCTAAAACTGTTTGAAGTATGTCTGTGAGTATAACAGAAACCTGAGAAATTCCACTTCCTGTTTGTATTGTTTCTGGGGGTGGCAGATTTTCAACCAAGCTCTCATTGAAATTACTGTGAGATATGGATGAGTTTTCACTTCCAACGCCTTCCACTAGATGTCAACAGTCAATAGAACTTTGTCTGATGACTCTAATGTGAAGGGGGGTCGAATGAGACAGGAAATAGTCACCACTGCCACGAGTGGACCATGCATTCACTATGCGCGTTCACAGGGGAAGGACCGGCGTTCCACCAGTCATCTGAAGTCATTCTAATTCTCCGGTTGGAACGTTATTCAAGATACAGTGGGGAGAACAAGTATTTGATACACTGCCGATTTTGCAGGTTTTCCTTCTTACAAAGCATGTAGAGGTCTGTAATTTTTTATCATAGGTACACTTCAACTGTGAAAGACGGAATCTAAAACAAAAATCCAGATAATCAATTTGTATGATTTTTGAGTAATTAATTAGCATATTATTGCATGACATAAGTATGTGATACATTAGAAAAGCAGAACTTAATAATTCGTACAGAAACCTTTGTTTGCAAATACAGAGATCATACGTTTCCTGTAGTTCTTGACCAGGTTTGCACACACTGCAGTTGCCCTGGCTGTGTGTTTCGGTCGTTGTCATGCTGGAAGACCCAGCCACGACCCATCTTCAATGCTCTTACTGAGGGAAGGAGGTTGTTGGCCAAGATCTCTTGATACATGGTCCCGTCCATCCTCCCCTCAAAACGGTGCAGTTGTCCTGTCCCATTTGCAGAAAAGCAACCCCAAAGAATTATGTTTCCACCTCCATGCTTCACGGTTGGGATGGTGTTCTTGGGGTTGTACTCATCCTTCATCTTCCTCCAAACACGGCAAGTGGAGTTTAGACTAAAAAGCTATATTTTTGTCTCGTCAGACCACGTGACCTTCTCCCATTCCTCCTCTGGATCATCTAGATGGTCATTGGCAAACTTCAGATGGGCCTGGACATGCGCTGGCTTGAGCAGGGGGACCTTGCGTGCGCTGCAGGATTTTAATCCATGACGGCGTAGTGTGTTACTAATGGTTTTCTTTGAGACTGTGGTCCCAGCTCTCTTCAGGTCATTGACCAGGTCGTACCGTGTAGTTCTGGGCTGATCCCTCACCTTCCTCATGATCAATGATGCCCCACGAGGTGAGATCTTGCATGGAGCCCCAGACCGAGGATGATTGACAGTCATCTTGAACTTCTTCGATTTTCTAATAATTGCGCCAACAGTTGTTGCCTTCACCAAGCTGCTTGCCTATTGTCCTGTAGCCCATCCCAGCCTTGTGCAGGTCTACAATATCCCTGATGTCCTTACACAGCTCTCTGGTCTTGGCCATTGTGGAGAGGTTGGAGTCTGTTTGATTGAGTGTGTGGACAGGTGTCTTTTATACAGGTAACGAGTTCAAACAGGTGCAGTTAATACAGGTAATGAGTGGAGAACATGATGGCTTCTTAAAGAAAAACGAACAGGTCTATGAGAGCCGGAATTCTTACTGGTTGGTAGGTGATCAAATACTTATGTCATGCAATAAAATGCTAAACAATTACTTAAAAATCATACAATGTGGATTTTCTGGATTTTTGTTTTTGATTCCGTCTCTCACAGTTGAAGTGTACCTATGATAAAAAAATTACAGTCCACTACATGCTTTGTAAGTAGGAAACCCTGCAAAATCGGCAGTGTATCAAATATTTGTTCACCCCACTATATTCTATTATTTGTATTTCTATGTTTTGGCCGGGTAGGGTTCTCAATCAGGGACAGCTGTCTATCGTTGTCTCTGATTGAGAACCATACTTAGGTAGCCCTTTTTTCCACCTGTCTTTGTGGGAAGTTTACTTTTGTTTATGGCACATAGCCTGTAGCTTTACGGTTGTTTTGTTGTTTTGTTGGTGTCCTTTTTTATAATAAAAGAAAATGTACGGTCACGACGCTGCACCTTGGTCCACTTCCTTCAACAGCCGTGACAATGTGCATTTTTTCCCCTCTCCCAGTCCTGATTGAATCCCTCTTTTTAAATTATCCTAAACAAGACCACCAGCTGGTTCTGACATGAAATAACACAATACATAAAAATCATGCGCTGCTAAGGGATGTTGGGGGCATTATTAGAGTCAGTATTAGATTCCTACAACCACCCGGATAGCTTTTATATTGCATCTGACATTTATCAAACATGCCACTTCATCTTAATGTGTCAGCAGGCTAACCAAAAAGACATGTCATGAAAAATGAAACGGGGAAGAACCTATAAATCATTCCTCACAATACTTGCTGGATTTGGACCCAATAACGAACGACAAGTGACAGACAACATCCTTCTACCTTATGTCATAAGGCATCATTTTGAGGGGCCTAGTTTTAACATAATACAGGGGCATGAAAATCATACGCATCACTCTGAACCCAAACCACACCCATCATTGTCATATTTCCCAGCATTCTCTACTGCAGTTTGGTATTTATTCATTTTTTCATTTTTGTTTTTGTGTGCACAATCATTGATTGATTAATCTTATGCTACATGAAGATGAAGAACATACCTTTTTCGAAAATAATTAAAATCAGACAGCATAATGTGACAAGCAGATAGGGTTGCAAAATTCTGGTAAAATTCCCAGTTCTTGCAGTAATCCTGGATGGAAGATTTCTTAAAATAGGAGGGAGTTATGAGGAAATCTGGAAACTGATTAACAAAGTTTGTCAGCCAATGGGATTAGGATTTCACCAAGCATACAAATAATGCTTTCTAATCTATGCAAATTTATGACACACTTTATACTTGTATTATAATGTCTGTCTAACAACTCACTTGATGAACACCACAGGATTGAAAATAAAATGCAGTCATGGATGGTAACTCTACAATTCATTCAAAAAGGCAATGCACACTGGGAATTTATATTGGAGGCATGGCTTAGTGGGGGTGTGGCTTTCAGTTAGTTCATGTTGGAGTAGAAGTTTATTGGAGTAGAAGTTTTGGTACCAGTTGAAGCAGTCCATACTTGAGGCATATTTATACCACTTACAAGCAATAAATTAGCTTTTTCACTGTGTTGGTACTGAAGGAATTACGTACCTGTACCAACTCGGTTTATCTTTGTTATGTACAGCTCTGTGTGGTGGAGATTTCTGGGGATGTTTGGCTTGAGTCAAATACGGATTTTCATATCGTCATACTGTTCTTCTCTCATCCAGGAATTGATGGTACTTCTGGCAGAGCACACAAGGGGGTGCTAGGAATGCAAGAAAAGCCCATTGGGCCTCTATTACCAGATTGCTAACAAAATTTGGACAAACTAATAGCGCAGTTAGCTAAATGCTAACGAGCGAAAGCAAATATAAACTAATTGCAAATACAGGCAAATCCAGCTCATAAAGTTCTAAAAGCATAGCTAGTAGCTATCAAATGTAATTTTCTGTGAGTGTGGACATTAAAGGTGAACGTTACGAGAGAAATAGTGCAAATGAACAAAGTTGTAATGCATGCTTTTCTGAAGGAAGAGCAGCGTGCGTATACTGAGCAGATGGGAAAAAAACAGAGAAGAAATAAAACACTAGAACCACAGAGAAAAAATGGCATTTGTACAGAAAACTCATCCACAGCTCTTTGACTTCTGGCAGAAAGCCATTATGTTATTGGATGGCAAACATTTAGTAATGAATTGCATACGAGTGTAACTTCATCACCTCATAAGAACCCTACAACAGAGATTCGCTGATAGATATAGAACGCTATGGACTCACCAACTCGCTTTCTTCCGTGGTGCTATTTACAAACGAACACGTGACTGGACGAACTGTTCTGGGGAACTATGGTAAGCTTCAGAATTTTAAATAACGTAACCGGTGAAATGAAGAATGCAATCTGCTTTATCGCCTAACGTATTGCACAAGTTGAGGTAATAACTAAATAAATAGTTTTGATGGTATTGAAAAACCATCCCATGGCTATTTCCAAATACCCGGTATACACGGTATACAGCCCTTGCCTTTTGTGCCTACGGAGGTTCTAACGATGAACTTAGCCTTAAGATGCTTTCGGGAAACCGGGCCCTGGACAATCAATTATGTGAGACAAAACACATCATTTATATATACATTGAGTATACCAAACATTAGGAACACTGTTGAGTGTGAAAAACCCAGCAGTGTTGCAGTTCGAGACACAAACCAATGTGCCAGGCACTTACTGCCATACCAGTTCAAAGGCACTTAAATATTTTGTCTTGCCCATTAACCCTTTGAATGGCGCACATACACAATCCATGTCTCATTTGTCTCAAGGCCTAAAATTCCTTCTTTAACCTGTCTCCTCCCCTTCATCTACACTGATTGAAGTGGATTTAACAAGTTACATCAATAAGTATAGCTTTCACCTGAATTCACCTGGTCAGACTTTGTCATGGAAAGAGAGCAGGTGTGTTTTGGGCATTCATATATCATTAGGCTGTATGTATTTTCAGATGTAGGCCTATTGTATATGTATATTTTTTTAGCGTCACCATCTTTATTGCAAAATGAATACAAATACACACTTAACTTTAAGCTACAAAATCCTTTGACAGAGGTAATGAACTGCCCATTGAACAGACCAGCAATTGATAAAACAGGACTATGTTGGCAAAACAAGTGTTTCTGAGTTTATGTCAATATTATACAGGTAAACTAATGGTTACATAAATCAGGAATGGAGACAGGCTCTATAGTCTATATATGAGTGACTCTGTCCAACTCTGTCCACACCTGTTGGCTGTTACTGACCCAACAAATATGTTATGAAATATATATTTTTCTCAATTATATGTATTGCTAAAATAAAGGTTTAAGGAAATACAGGCAGGTACCACATTGCTATAAGGCAAAACAGCTCGCTCAATCAAGCATGATGGTCTTGTAAGTGTAAAAGCAAAGCTTTCTTTCACATAATAAAAAAAGATTGAAATGGTAGTGGAATGGGATTAGTGTGGTGTGTGAAGAATCCAATACTTTAACTTCTATGTGGTACAAATTACATTATTGTGGGAGCACCTGCTCTAATAGTATGAATTAGGCTGTTTGATAAGGTTGAAATCTAAGCAACCTGCCTACACATTGTTTGAAGTACAATAGACCAACATAACTACTGTAGTTGGTGAAAGCAATTGAATAAACAGCTTTTCAAGATGGTGGCAAGCATATCTATTTCTCTGATCAGTGTTTGTAGCTAAAAATCTTTTTGTGGATTTTTGTCCCCATTTAGCTTTGTTTCATCTGGCTTTGAACACATTGAACAATAGGGAAATATTGCATGGGGAGTTTTTTAAGGAGACATGCAAAACAGCTCTGCTGAAACTTTTGATGGATATACCTGGGCACCCTACTGTACACTGGGGCCTGCACTGGGGAATTATCTGAGCAGACACCTGCTTTCCACGCTTCCACTTGACATTGTGCCTTGGATGTTTTTGGATTACTGCCAAACCTGACTTGGTTTAGTTTACTTGGATTTACTCTTTGACTCTTCCGCGCTTTCCTCCCTCCCGGCTTCCACTGGTCTGTACAGGAATCGATACTGAACAAAAATATAAAAGCAGCATGCAACAATTTCAACAATTATACTGAGTTACAGTTCATATAAGGAAATGTAATACATAATATTCCTTCCTAATAGTCTATGGATTTCTCATGACTGGGCAGGGGTGCAGACTGGGAGGGCATAGGTCTACCCACTTGGGAGACTGGCCCACACACTGAGGTGCAAGGCCCAGCCAATCAGAATGAGTTTTCCCAACAAAAGGGCTTCATTACAGCTAGAAATACTACTGTTTCATCAGCTGTCCGGGTGGCTGGTCTCAAACGATCCCGTAGGTGAAGAAGCCGGAGGTGGAGGTCATGTCTGTCTCCCTGCCTGTTAGGTGAATGTATTATCTCGGCAAAGGAGAAATGCTTGCTTACAGGGATGTAAATAAATGTGTGTACAAAATTTGAGAGCAATAAGCTTTTTGTGGGTACAGAACATTTCTGGGATGTTTTGTTTCAGCTCATGAAACATGGGACCAACACTTTACATGTGTTTATTTTTTTTTCAGTATACATCCCCTCCGAGGTGCTTCTCTCCTTGCTATGATACTGGTAACACTTCCTCTGTTGCGTTGCTGTTTTGATGGGCCCCAGCATTTAATAACATTGAGTAAGTCACCAATCTCTCCTTTCTGTTGTTATGCTGGCAAGTTTTGTGCTTTGGTTGTGTTTGTTGTGGGACCTAGTGATAGCTGGTGTTTAGTCTGTGGTTGGGTTATGACTTGCTGCCTATAACTGTGGTGATCCTACAAACTGTGTGATTCAATATAACCAGCTACAGTGAGGGAAAAAAAGTATTTGATCCCCTGCTGATTTTGTATGTTTGTCAAATTCGTTATAAGGATCAGACCAAGGTGCAGCGTCGTATGCGTACATTCTTATTTATTAAAAGAATGCACACTGAAGAAACTAACAAAACGTGAAGCTATACAAATGAGTGCTGACAGGCAACTACACATAGACAAGAACCCACAAACAGAAAAGGGAAAATGGCTACCTAAATATGATCCCCACTCAGAGACAACGATAAACAGCTGCCTCTGATTGGGAAACATATCAGGCCACCATAGACATACAAATTACCTAGACCAACAAAACCCCTAGACATACAAGAACCCTAGACAATACAAAAACTAGCATACCCACCCTTGTCACACCCTGACCTAACCAAACTATAAAGAAAACAGAGATATCTAAGGTCAGAGCGTGACAACGTTTGCCCACTGACAAAGAAATGATCAGTCTATAATTTTAATGGTAGGTGTCTTTTATGCAGTTAACGAACTGAGATTAGGAGCACTCCCTTTAAGAGCGTGCTCCTAATCTCAGTTCATTACCTGTATAAAAGACACCTGGGAGCCAGAAATCTTTCTGATTTAGAGGGGGTCAAATACTGGAAACTGACATTTACCAGATTGCCGGCTACCACCTTCAGAAACTACAATGATTGTTTCCTCCCATGTAGGAGCTCCAACTACTTTGCATAGTTCCAGGATAATTTTGACCAGACAAATTTCTAATGTGGAAACTGTCAGTTTATTGAGTAATATACAGTATGTCTCAGCTGGACATCCGGAGTAAGCAAATTGCAGCGTATCCTGGATAGGTGCCACTCTAAGACCTTTTCCATTTCTACTACTCAGCCTGGTCATCACGCCACTGCTTCGCCACCATGTCACCACTCTCCAACTGACTGGCCAGGGCTGCCCTGCAGAGACTGCTCCCTAATGAAGTCATTTCTCCAATCCCATCTGACCCGCCCTTTCCTTCCTTTCCCAACCTACCTTCCCTTTTCATAATTTGGTCAGTTATACTTGGATGTGTAGGTTGCTAATCTTGCCAATGAAAAAATCATTAAAGTAGTTGGCAATATCAGTGGGTTTTGTAATGAATGAGCCATCTGATTCAATTAATGATGTTTGCCTTTTTGCCCAAAACGTGTGATGTTCGGGTTTGTGGGACCCATATTCAATGATACAATAAATTATTTTTTCAACCTGAGACTCATTGGCCTTGGCTCATTTTCTGTGATGAACATGTAAAAAAAACATGTTTTCAGGGTAATAAAAGTGTGGAAAAGTGTGTGTGTAGGTGAAAACAAGTACATTTTTTACAAAAAGTTTTTCTGTTTGCCTTTACTCGGTTTTCCTCCTCCATGGGCCTGCTGTTTCAGCATAGCACCAATAACCTGTCTGTCTCCCTGCCTGTCTACCTGTCTCCCGCTTTTCTCACACTCTTTACCCTCTGTGATGTGTGAAAACCTGCACAATGTTATTACAATAGATTATTTCAATATATTATTTCGATACATTGTAAAAAATTCTGTATTTTCCCATAACCAGCCAGGAGTAAATTGGGGGAGAGACACAACAAATAAATAGCTTTGCATGTGTGGCTCCTTACCACAATCAATCAGTGTGGGAAAAATAATCTCTGCTCAGTGATTTTTTTTTTTTATCTGACATGTTGGCTGGATTCACAACACGTGTAGCTTTAATTTGGTATCTTACATGTGTGATTTCATGAAAGTTAGATTTTTATAGTAATTTATTTGAATTTGGCGCTCTGCATTTTCACTGGCTAGCGTACCACATATCCCAGAGAGGTTAAGGTCACAGTTATGAAAACTTAGGACACTAAAGAGACTGACTCTGAAAAACACCAAAAGAAAGATGCCCGGGGTCCCTGTTCATCTGTGTGAACGTGCCTTAGGCATGCTGCAAGGAGGCATGAGGACAGCAGATTTGGCCATGGCAATAAATTGCAATGTCAGTACTGTGAGATGCATAAGACAGCGCTACAGGGAGACAGGATAGACAGCTGGTTGTCCTGGCAGTGGCAGACCACGTGTAATAACACCTGCACAGAATCGGTACATCCGAACATCAAACCTGCGGAACAGGTACAGAATGGCAACAACAACAGCCTGAGTTACATCAGGAACGCACAATCCCTCCATCAGTGCTCAGACTGTCCGCAATAGGCTGAGAGAGGCTGGACTGAGGGCTTGTAGGCCTGTTGTAATGCAGGTTCTCACCAGACATCACCGGCAACAACGTCGCCTATGGGTACAAACCCACAGTCTCTGGACCAGACAGGACTGGTAAAAAGTGCTCTTCACTGATGAGTTGCGGTTTTGTCTCACCAGGGGTGATGGTCGGATTTGCGTTTATCGTTGAAAGAATGAGCGTTACACCGAGGCCTGTACTCTAGAGCAGAATCGGCTTTGAGGTGGAGCGTCCGTCATGGTCTGGGGCGGTGTGTCACAGAATCATCGGACTGAGCTTGATGTCATAGCAGGCAATCTCAATGCTGTGCATTACAGGGAAGACATCCTCCTCCCTCAAGTGGTACCCTTCCTGCAGGCTCATCCTGACGTGACCCTGCAAGCATGACAATGCCACCAGCCATACTGCTCATTCTGTGTGTGATTTCCTGCAAGACAGGTATGTCAGTGTTCTGCCATGGCCAGCGAAGAGCCCGGGTCTCAATCCCATTAAGCACGTCTGGGACCTGTTGGATCGGAGGGTGAGGGCTAGGGCCATTCCCCCCAGAAATGTCTGGTTACTTGCAAGTGCCTTGGTGGAAGAGTGGGGTAACATCTCACTGCAAGAACTGGCAAATCTGGTGCATTCAATGAGGAGGAGATGCACTGCAGTTCTTAATGCAGCTGGTGGCCACACAAGATACTGAGTGTTACTTATTCCATTTCTGTTAATCACACATCTGTGGAACTTGTTCAGTTTATGTCTCATTTATTGAATCTTGTTATGTTCATACAAATATTTACACATGTTAAGTTTGCTGAAAATAAACATTGTTTATATATGTGATTGAGTGAGTGAGTGAGTGAGTGAGTGAGTGAGTGAGTGAGTGAGTGAGATGTTAGTAAAATTCCTGAACTAAGTGTTTTCATAATTCTAATTTGCAGCCGGTAGCAACCAGAAGAAGTGCTGCGATGTGTGTGGACCCAAGAAGGACAGGAAGACACAGTACACATGCATCAAGTGGAATAAATACATTTGCAACACACACACAGTAAAACTCTGTCCCTCATGTGGTGTGTAGACCGGCCTTAATTTGTGTTCATTTATCATTTCCATAAAATACTGAATGTACAATTTGTCCTTCCAAGCAATTAACAACAATAGTGATGAAAACCTTGTTTAATTTATATTTGTTTAAGATTAACATGATTTATTCCACCCATGTCTTGATTTTAATATATTTTTCTTCATAAAAATCACTTTATCAAGTGCTTGATAGTGCTTTTATTGATAAATGTGATCTAGCAGAGGTAATTGGCAAATATCAACCATGTATGCTGTCTATATTGCTTGTAATTGATAATAGTCAACATCTAAGCTAAATATTAAATATTTATACGGAAATTGTTATGGCCATATTGTTTTAAAAACTCTATAATGTTGTGGGTCATTGGGTGAATAACAAAAACATGAACACCACACAAGGGATAAGGTGCTCCAAAGCTTTTTACGATCATTCTTTATATAATTTATCTTTGTTTCATAGTATTTTTTGTTTTGTTTAGTCATGTGATTTCTCAATTTGCTGTAGGTTTGCCAATCAGTTATGCAGCCAGACTTATTTGCCATTAATTTGGTCTCATCCCTCTCAACCATAAAAATGTTAAATTCCTCATCAATCCATGTGAATTTAACAGTTTTTAAGTAATTTTCTTAACCTTTCTGATCTCCCCATCCCGGATCCGGGTTCGTGAATACAGACTCAAGCTCATTACCATAACGCAACGTTAACTATTCATGAAAATCGCAAATGAAATGAAATAAATATGCCATCTCTCAAGCTTAGCCTTTTGTTAACAACACTGTCATCTCAGATTTTCAAAATATGCTTCTCAACCATTGCAAAACAAGCATTTGTGTAACAGTATTGATGGCTAACGTAGCATTTAGCATTAACATTCAGCTGGCAACATTTACACAAAAAAACAGAAAAGCATTCAAAAAAATCATTTACCTTTGAAGAACTTCAGATGTTTTCAATGAGGAGACTCTCAGATAGCAAATGTTCAGTTTTTCCTGAAAGATTATTTGTTTAGGACAAATCGCTCCGTTTTCTGCGTCACGTTTAGCTATGAAAAAACCCCTGTATCCAGGATTGTGTAAATCTATCAGCAAGCTCATTAGCATAACACAACGTTAACTATTTATGAAAATCGCAAATGAAATGAAATAAATATGCCATCTCTCAAGCTTAGCCTTTTGTAAACAACACTGTCATCTCAGATTTTCAAAATATGCTTCTCAACCATAGGAAAACAATCATTTGTGTAAAAGTAGCTAGCTAGAGTTAGCATTTCGCGTTAGCATTTAGCGTTAGCATTAGCGTTAGCATCCAGCACGCAACATTAACAAAAACATAAAAGCCTTCAAATAAAATCATTTACCTTTGAAGAACTTCTGATGTTTTCAATGAGGATACTCTCAGTTAGATAGCAGATGCTCAGTTTTTCCAAAAAGATTCCTTGTGTATTAGAAATAGCTCCGTTTTATACATCACATTTGGCTACCAAAAAAAATCCATAAATTCAGTCCTCAAAACGCAAACTTTTTTCCAAATTAACTCCATAATATCGACTGAAAACATGGCAAACGTTTTTTAGAATCAAGCCTCAAGGTGTTTTTCACATATCTCTTCATTGATACATCGTTCTTGGATACATGCTTTCTCTCCTGAATCCCAGGAGAAAATGACCGCACCTGAAGATTACGCACAAATTTAGACAAAGGACACCGGGCGGACCTCTGGAAAATGTAGTCTCTTATGGCCAATCTTCCAATGATATGCCTACAAATACGTCACAATGCTGCTAAGACCTTGGGCGAACGACAGAAAGTGTAGGCTCGTTCCTTGCGCAATCACAGCCATATAAGGAGAGAATGGAAAACAGAGCTTCAGAAATTCTGCTAATTCCTGGGTGATGCATCATCTTGGTTTCGCCTGTAGAATGAGTTCTGGGGCACTTACAGACAAAATCTTTGCAGATTCTGAAACTTCAGAGTGTTTTCTTTCCAAAACTGTCAAGAATATGCATAGTCGAGCATCTTTTCGTGACAAAATATCGCGCTTAAAACGGGAACGTTTTTTATCCAAAAATGAAATAGCGCCCCTAGAGCTCTAACTGGTTAATGGTTGCCTGCTTATTACTAACTGGAGTAAGAAATTCCATAAATGTGTCAAGTGCAGCGTCTGGTTGCGCCTCATTACACACCACGGACCAGCAAATATTATTTACATCATCAACATAGGAATCTCTACAAAACCTCTTGTAGGACCTCTTACACACAAAATTAGGAACAGCCTTTGGTACTTTGGTTTTCCTAGATATGGCTACAGTATTGTGATCCCTACATACAATGGATTTTGATACTGCTTTAGTAAAGATGTGATCGTTACATGTGGTTGATTTCATTCCTGTGCTTTTTGTAAATACCCTGGTAGGTTGACTGATAACCTGAACCAGGTTGCAGGCACTGGTTACAGTTTGGAGCTTTTTCTTGACCTGGCAGCTTGATAAAAGCCAGTCAATATTTAGGTCACCCAGAAAATATACCTCTCTGTTGATATCACATACATTATCAAGCATTTCACACATATTATCCAGATACTGACTGTTAGCACTTGGTGTTCTACATCAGCTTCCCACAAGAATGGACTTTAGGTGAGGCTGTTGAATTTGTAACCATATTAATAGCTAAATAAAGGTTACATTTACATTTTTTATTTTTGTATTTATTTACTGTAATGTGGCTCTTATGTGTTAATGTGTTAATGTGGGCTATTGTTAGCACTTTTCTGAGATGCTTGATGGTTTTGATTGCTTTACTGAGCGGCTTATCAGAAGTAGACATGACAGTGATATTTATGTTTGAGCTGATAGTTCCTAGGTGAGCTGCCCACAGTGAAAGTCCTACTAGGGCACACCACCTCAGTGCTTACAGTATAACTCCGGATTATAGACACATGATTACTGCATACAATAGATATATGATTGACAGAGGCATTCAGGGGACATAAATTAGGTTACTTACATTATGACTTCCAACACTCCTGGGACAATATAGATTTGCTGCAGCACTACGACAACTCAGCGACACAATGATAGGGATCATCTGAGCAGAGCTTGGGTCATAGATAAGTAATTGTTTCAGTGCAGCCTTGGAATGCGTGGATAGAGTCCAGGAGCCACAAAAATTTGGATGGACTCCATCATTCACAACTTGTAGACTTGTTTACGTGCTGCTGTGCATTTTGTTGCTAACCTTAGTTTGCTACCTGACAACTTTACGTTTTTTACTTTTTAATTACCGTTTAAATTTGTAATTTTTCCCTTGCTCTACTTTTTTCATTCAACCTTTTCACTCCGGACGCTTTATCTGGACGTGGTTCGTCAGGACCTCCACCAGCCGAAGCTAAGTAGTATCATTAACATGATGCCTTCCAATTGCAGTCGCTGTACTCATAATATACAGGAGAACTATCACCTTACAGTGAGGATAGCTGTGCTCCAAGCCCAGCTTCAGACGCAATCGTTAGGCAAAGGTAACTTAAGTGTAGGAAAGCATGAAACATCTGTGCCACCAGTAAGTACAGATAGTAGTATCCCTTGGCACAGTCCTCACAGCCGGACAATTTTCTCATGGCTTCTGGAAGGAAATGCTGTAGGAATGCTCAAACGGTGTCTTTCAGCCGCCAGAAACTTTCAACCGGTTCTCCGCATTAAGCAGCGAGTCGGAGTCAGAGGCCGAGCCTTCTCTGGTCTCTATTCCTCCTGTTGCGGGGTCTGAGACGCCGCAGCCTCCCACCATTAGCTCTGACAAATTGAAAACCCTAGTCATTGGCGACTCCATTACCCGCAGTATTAGACTTAAAACGAATCATCCAGCAATCATACACTGTTTTCCAGGGGGCAGGGCTACCTGATGCGACTCTAGGGGCAGCATTTTAATTTCAGGAAAAAAAACGTTCCCGAAAAATTTTGCCTACAAAAATAATCTTCTGGGAAAAAATGATCTACCTGGGAGTCTCGTGAGTGAAAACATCCGAAGTTCATCAAAGGTAAACTATTTAATTTGAATGCTTTTCTGATTTTCGTTAACAGGTTGCCTGCTGCTAGCAGGGCATAATGCTATGCTAGGCTATCGATAAACTTACACAAATACTTGTCCAGCTTTGACTGTAAAGCATATTTTGACAATCTGAGATGACAGGGTTATTAACAAAAGGCTAAGCTGTGTTCCAATATATTTCACTTGTGATTTTTCATGAATAGGAATATTTTATTGGAAGATTTATGTCTGTTGAGTTATGCTAATCTGAAGATGGTGCTGGCTAAAGCTAAAACTGGCAAGTGTAGAGAGTATAGGTATATTGTTATCCATGTCGGCACCAAAAATGTTAGAATGAAACAGTCAGAGGTCACCAAGCGCAACATAGCTTCAGCGTGTAAATCAGCTAGAAATATGTGTCGCCATCGAGTAATTGTCTCTGGCCCCGTCCCAGTTAGGGGGAGTGATGAGCTCTACAGCAGAGTCTCACAACTCAATTGCTGGTTGAAAACTGTTTTCTGCCCCTCCCCAAAAATAGAATTTGTCGATAATTGTCCCTCTTTCTGGGACTCACCCACAAACAGGACCAAGCCTGGCCTGTTGAGGAGTGACACACTCCATCCTAGCTGGAGGGGTGCTCTCATCTTATCTACGAACAAAGACAGAGCTCTAACTCCCATAGCTCCACAATGAGATAGGATGCAGGCCAGGCAGCAGGCTGTTAGCCAGCCTGCCAGCTTAGTGGAGTCTGCCACTAGCACAGTCAGTGTAGCCAGCTCAGCTATCCCCATTGAGACCGTGTCTGTGCCTCAACCTTGTTTGGGCAAAACTAAACATGGCGGTGTTCGCCTTAGCAATCTCACTGGATTAAAGACCTTCTCCATTCCTGCCATTATTGAAAGAGATTGTGATACCTCACATCTCAAAATAGGGCTACTTAATGTTAGATCCCTCACTTCCAAGTCAATTATAGTCAATGAACTAATCACTGATCAAAATCTTGATGTGATTGGCCTGACTGAAACATGGCTTAAGCCTGATGAATTTACTGTGTTAAATGAGGCCTCGCCTCCTGGTTACACTAGTGACTAAAAATTCCTAGATGCCCTTCCAGACTCCCTCCGCCTACCCAAGGACGTCAGAGCACAAAAATCAGTTAACCACCTAACTGAGGAACACAATTTAACCTTGCGCAATACCCTAGATGCAGTCGCACCCCTAAAAACAAAAAAACATTTGTCATAAGAAACTAGCTCCCTGCTATACAGAAAATACCCGAGCACTGAGGCAAGCTTCCAGAAAATGTAAACGGAAATAGCACTACACTCAACAGGAAGTCTTTCAAATACCTTGAAAAGACAGTACTGTGCAGAACCAGGCTATGTGGGGTGGCCAGTCCTCTTCTGGCTGTGCCAGGTGGAGATTATAACAGAACATGGCCAAGATGTTCAAATGTTCATAAATGACCAGCATGGTCCAATAATAATAAGGCAGAACAGTTGAAACTGGAGCAGCAGCACGGCCAGGTGGACTGGGGACAGCAAGGGGTCATCATGTCAGGTAGTCCTGAGGCATGGTCCTAGGGCTCAGGTCCTCCGAGAGAGAGAAAGAAAGAGAGAAAGAGAGAATTAGAGAGAGCACACTTAAATTCACACAGGACACCAAATAGGACAGGAGAAGTACTCCAGATATAACAAACTGATTCAGTTGCGGCGTGTTCAGACAAATCCGTTAAGGCAGGTTTCGGAGCTCTGCGAGATTTCTGTGATTTTCTGAAATCACACACTCACATTGAACCCTCTGAAAATCAGTCAGTTCTTAACGTAAACTTAAAACTCAAATTTCTATAAGAGCCTACCCCAAAGAAGATATGTGTTCACTTTCAGCTTACTGTGTGAACCGGAAGTGCCTTAAATTGGGATCATTGGGGCTGTTTCGAAGGGTTAAAAAGGTCAAAAACTTAATATGTGCGATTAAGCAGCCCTCATGAACTGCAAATCAGTCATTTCTCCCAACAGATGTCAAAGAAAAAGCTCTCTCTCTCTCTCTCTTTCACACACACACACACACACACACACACACACACACAGCAAGGATGGAATGACACAGTGTGGGGCTTAAAGACACACAGAGCTTGCAATGGCATTACCATAATCTCTAGGCTGTGCCTAGTTCAGCGAGATGCCCCGCTTGACCGTAGCTCGCTCGGTCTGAGCTCAGCGACCGTGAAAAAATGTAGGCCCATAATGAAGCCTTGCCCTAAATTTCATGTGCTTTTGGGTGACAGCAGGAGAACCGTTAGGGTTAGAAGCACAATTCGACCTCAGGAACATTCCTGAGGTCCTCCCAATCTGTGGAAGCCTAACCTTGACCGTGTGGCATTAACCCTTAACAGAGAAAAGATGGTGTTTACATCAAACAGTTTGCAATGACTTCTCGCCCCATAGGAATACATTGCCTGCTCCCCTAAATTCAACCTGAAACCTATGTGGGTTATGAATGCCTTATGAACCTGTCTTCGATGACAATTCATCAGAACACTATGAGGTCTACCTGTGTTGATTCTCAGCTTCCTGGAGCAACCGGAAGTGGTTAAATTCACCCTAAAGGTCTTTTGATGTACCAAACCTGCAGTTTGTGAAAATCACTGCATTCAACCCTGTGTAAATCAGTCAGTTCTTAATGTAAAGACTTTAAACTCAGGATTCTGTAAAAGCCTACCCCAATGAGGATATGTTTACTTTTTGCTTCCTGTGCCAACCGGAAGTGCCTTGAATTGGGGTCATAGGGGCTGTCTCGAAGGGTTAAAAAAGTAATATCTTTACAAAACTTCATATGTGTGATTAGGAAAACCTAATGAACTGTAAATCAGTCATGTCTCCCGTCAGATTTCCAAGAAAAACTCTCACACACACACAGCAAGGACGAAGTGACATATTGTTTGGCTTACAGACACACAGAGCCTGCAATAGTTACCTTCGTTCAATCTATCAAAGAACCGTCAGACCTAGAGCTCTGAAACTTTAGAAACCTGTTCTAGAGCTCAAGTCGATAGTGCGTGGTGAGTTATGTGGCTCTAGATGGTTCTCAGACCAAGATACAGCCTCGTACATTTGCAATAACTTCAATTCATTTTGACCATCACAAAAATGACGACATTTAGAAAAGTCCCAGAGTCACACGATTAGGTGCGTTGAAACCCCCTTGGCCCATAGAGATGTACCCCAAAGATTCTGTCCTTTAGCTCATTCAAGGACCCCGTAGCAACGCCCAGAAAAAGTAGATTTTCAGCACCAATTTGGACATGGTTCACTGACTTTTGGGTTTGGAAATCGACTTCCTATGATCGTACATGGTAAATGGACATCCTGATTTGGCACTTTCAATACTTTCATATTGAATTTGGACATTTCCTATGGCATTTGGCATTGGTTCACAGACTTTTGACTTCGACTTTTGACTTCCTATGAAATCATATTGCAATTAGACAAAACATATGCCTTATGGACAAGTAAAATAAATGTGACAATAAAATATGACAAAGGTATGTTCATACATTTCTTGTACATGTATAATTGACAAAAAAAAATCTAAAGAATTTCGAAAAACGGGCCAGAAAGCATTTTTTTAGAGGGTGATACATTTTTTTTCTTCAAATTTTCTACATTTGACCCTTGGGTCTTGACTTGATGTACATTTTCAAAATGAACATTTACTGTGGATTTTTTCTGTGTGACACTTGGCATTTGCCATATGACATTTGCCATAAGCTTTGAATGAAATGCCATCCATTTGAGTAGTATTGGACATCGTGTATATGTTTCATACTGTGCCAACATGTTCCCATTCATTTTTGTCCATTTCAGGGAGGTCTTCCCTTACATGGAGATTAGTGGTCTGTGTCTGTATATGGTGTCGCTTATCGAGAGCAAGATGGCGCCGACAGACATGGCAAATCCGCTTCTATCTCCTAAGTAACTTTGCAGTATTTTTTTTTGTGTGTGTTGTTTCTTACACTATTAACCCAGAACATTTTTTTGTGTTATTACTTACAGCCAGAAATAACTTTTGGATATCAGAGCGGCGGTAACTCACCAGCACTACGACCAGGATTACGACTTTCCTGAATTGGATCCTTTGTTTGCACCCCCAGGGCAATCAAACTTATCCCAGAGGCTGCTTCAAGATGCCGCCCACGGAGAAGAGTTATTGGGAGTGGACTTCTAGGCCGACTCAGGAGGCGGGGACACCATCCTCCGCTTCCGAATATATTACTTGCTAATGTTCAGACTCTGGACAATAAATTAGATGCGCTTAGGGCGAGGATCTCCTTCCAAAGAGACATCAGGCACTGTAACATAATCTGTTTCACGGAATTATGGCTCTCTCCAGATATACTGTCCCCATCCATACAGCCAGCTCGGTTCTCAGTACATCGTGCAGACAGGAATGAAGAAGTCTATGGGAAGAAGGGCTAGCGTCCCACCTGGCCAACATCCAGTGAGATTGTTCGATAAAGTCTCTCTTTATATCCGAAAATCTCCGTTTTGTTCGCACTTTTTCTTCAGTAATCCACAGGCTCAAACGCAGTCACAACAGGCAGACAAAAAAATCCAAATTGTATCCGTAAATTTCATAGAAACATGTCAATGTTTATATTCAATCCTCAGGTTGTTTTTAGCCTAAATAATCGATAACATTTCAACCGGACAATAACGTTGTCAATATAAAAGGTAAACAAGAAAGGCTGTGACACGGCAGGGTCCACTCATTCAGACTGCTCTTACTCCCCCATTTTTCAGAATACAAACCTGAAACAATTTCCAAAGACTGTTGACATCTTGTGGAAGGCATAGGAACTGCAATTTGAGTCATAAGTCAATGGATACTGTAATGGCATTGAATAGAAAACTACAAAAAAAGAAAATCCTACTTCCTGAATGGATTTTTCTCAGGATTTTGTCTGCCAAATCAGACATTATTTTAACAGTTTTTGAAACTTCAGAGTGTTTTCTATCCAAATCTACTAACTATATGCATATCCTATGCTGGTTCGCACTTTCAGTTTTAGGCGAATGCTGCCATGAATCCACTGTTTCTGGTTAGGGAAGGTTTTAATAGTCACAGAGAGTACGAGATATATCTGATGCACCTGCTAATAAACTCGCTCACCGAGCCAGTGTTTACATCAATGTTGTTGGCTGAGGCTATCCGGAACATATCAAAGTCCACGTAATCAAAGCAATCTTGAAGCGTGGAATCCGAATGGTTAGACCAGGGTTGTTTTGATCTGAGCACAGGTGTTTCCTGTTTTAATTTCTGTCTGTAGGCTGGGAGCAACAAAATGGAGTCATGGTCAGACTTGCCGAAGGCAGGGCGGGGGAGGGATTTGTAGGCATCACGGAAGTTTGAGTAGCAATGATTCAGAATGCTACGAGCTCTTGTCATGCATTCGATATGCTTCGATAAGCTACAATAAATGCAGCCTTAGGATGTATGGTTTACAGTTTATATAGAGTCCAGTGAAATTCTTTCAGGGCTGGCGAGGTATCTGCTTGGGGGGATATACTGTGACTATAATCGAAGAGAATTCTCTTGGAAGATAATGCGGTCGGCATTTGATTGTAAGGAATTCTAGGTCAGGTGAACAAAAGGACTTGAGTTCCTGTGTGTTGTTGTGATTACACCATGAGTCGTTAATCATAAGGCATACACCCCTGCCCTTCTTCTTACCAGAGAGATGTTTGTTTCTGTCGGCACGATGCGTGAAGAAACTGTGTGGCTGTACCGACTCTGACAACATATCCCGAGTGAGCCATGTTTCCGTGAAACAGAGAATGTTACCATCTCTGATGTCTCACTGGAAGGCAACTCGTGCCCTAATTTCATCCACCTTGTTATCTAGAGATTAGACATTGGTGAGTAATATGCTCGGAAGCGTTGGATGGTGTGCTCACCTTCTGAGTCTGACCAGTAGGCCGCTTAGCCTGCCTCTCCTGCGGCGACCGTGACGCTTTCGGTCAGCCTCTGGGATAAGATTGCTTGTTCTAGGTAGCCTGGATTAATAACATTGATGTATACATGGACACAGTGACTGAGTTCATCAGGAAGTGTATAGGGGATGTTCCCACTGTGACTATTAAAACCTACCCAAACGAGAAACTGAAAGCACGAATCACCGCATTTAACCATGGCAAGGTGACTGGGAATATGGTTGAATACAAACAAAGTAGTTTTTCCCTCTGTAAGGCAATCAAACAGGCAAAACGTCAGTACAGAGACAAAGTCGCAACTCAACTAGACCCACTTCAATTTGCTTACCGCCCCAATAGATCCACAGACGATGCAATCGCCATTGCATTGCGCACCAGCCTATCCCACCTGGACAACAGGAATAACTATGTAAGAATGCTGTTCCTTGACTATAGCTCATCATTCAACACCATAGCACCATCCAAGCTCATCATTAAGTTTGGGGACCTGGGTCTGAACCCCGCCCTGTGCAACTGGGTCCTGGACTTCATGACGGGCCGCCACCAGATTGTGAAGGTGGGAAACAACACCTCCACTTCATTGATCCTCAACACTGGGACCCCACAAGGGTACGTACTCAGCCCCCTCCTGTACTCCCTGTACACCAATGACTGCGTGGCCATACACGCCTCCAACTCAATCATCAAGTTTACTGACAACACTACCATAGCAGGCCGATTACCAACAATGACGAGACAGCCTACACGGAGGAGGGAACATGTCCCTATCCATATTGACGGGACCACAATGGAGTTGGTGGAAAGCTTCAAGTTCCTCGGCGTACACATCACTGATGATCTGAAATAGTCCACCCACACAGACAGTGTGGTGAAGAAGGCGCAACACCACCTGTTCAACCTCAGGAGGCTGAAGAAATGTGAGTTACCTAAGACTCTCACAAACTTTTACAGATGCACAATTGAAAGCATTCTGTTTGGCTGTATCACCGTCTGGTACGGCAACTGCACCGCCTGCAACCGCAAGGCTCTCCAGAGGGTGGAAACTACCCGCCCTCCAGGACACCTACAGCACCCGATGTCAGAGGAAGGCCAAAAAAGATCATCAAGGACATCAACCACCCGAGCCACGGCCTGTTCACCTAGCTATCATCCCGAAGGCGAGATTAGTGCAGGTGCATCAAAGCTGGGATTGAGAGACTGAAAAACAGCTTCCATCTCAAGGTCATCACTGTTATATAGCCATCACTAGCTGGCTACCATCTGGTTACACAATCCTGCACCTTAGAGGCTGCTGCCCTATATACATCGACATGGAATCACTGGTCACTTTAATAATGGAACACTAGTCACTAATAATATTTACATACTGCTTTACTCAGTTCATATGTATATACTGTATTCTATTCTACTGTATTTTACTCAATAGCACTCCGACATTGCTCGTCCTAATATTTATATATTTATTAATTCCATTATTTTACTTTTGGATTTGTGTGTTTTGTTGTGGATTGTTAGATATTACTCCACTGTTGGCATTAGGAGCATTTCGCCACAAGCATTTCGCTACACCCACAATAACATCTGCTAAATATGTGTATGTGACCAATACAATTTGATTTGATTTGATCTTGTTCAAAAGCAGATTCCCCTTTCTGATTGGGATAGTTCCTCTGGGTTGGCAGACTTTTTTCTCTCCCAAATCAAATATTCAATTAGAGCTACTGACTGTAGTCACTTATGACACATTTCCATACAGTGTTTACCCTAAAGGCTCAGAGTTTTCTGTTTCCATCCTTGTGGGTCGGCACTTGCTCTGACTCTGTGCCAATGCCAGGCCACTGGTACTTTTCCGCTTTAATTTACATAAGAATGGCTAACTGTGACCTTTAACACCTTCTCACAAAACATCTGTTTTGATTATGCAGAGGTTGTTGATTCTGCTCTCCACAAGTCCCCACTGTCAGCCCTACAAATATGGAAACATAATTTCCCTAGTATAACATAAGGGTGTATACACTAGTGTAACACTGGTGGGTGTTAGTCGAAAAGCATCATTAGTGCATGGACACAGAATTTAGGGCCCAATGGTGTCCACTGTATTACTGTAAGTGTCTCCATAAATGTTTTACCCTTTTTGATTTACCACTTAAGGTTTAAATATGCAGTATGACAATGCAAGTACTTGGATGTCAATATATCTAGATTAAGCAGTGAAGATACAATATAACCTGTATTCTAAGTTAATACATAATGCATAACATGGGCTGCTAGACAAGTGAAATAAAGCTAACATTTTTAGCCTTAATATAAATGTCAGCTATGTTTTCAGTGTGTTGTCTACAAGCAGTTAAATTGATCAATTGGAATTGCATTGAAGTATTAGGATTCTGCTAGGAAATTATACCACGCTGTGGCTGTCTGGCATGTCTATACCACAAACCTCAATGATTTAGTATCGAAGCATCCCAGTGCAGCTGCAAGGGAAAAGACATGAATGGAAGAGTGAGTATTACCATATGTTCAATACAGTCATCCAGAATGTAGACAGAGTTGTTTAGAACATCACCTGTGGGAGGCGAGACCGGCTTGTTGGACTGTTGATTAATCTGGCATTACATTTCCTTTTTAAAGGCTAGAATTCAATAACAACTGAATTGTTGGTATGTTTCCACAATGTGAGAATGGACAATGTGTTATGATTTAATCCCAATCTAGTCTAAATTGTCAGAGTGTAACCTGTTGTACCTCACAGCACGGAGAGTCTGTAGTTTTCCCTTTTCAACCCTAGCTCTGTGTGGATCAGGGAGAGAGATGATTACTATCATCCACTCTCAGAAACACCAGTCAAAGCTCCTCAAGGGAAGGCCTTTACTAAGCAGGAGTAAAAACAAAGAGCAAAGAGAACAGAACATCACTATCCACAACCCAGCCCTGGAAGTGAAACTGTCTCACCAGCGTTCATGCTTTGAGGCAGAATACACGTTGCTGTAACAATTGGTATGTCATTACAGATATGTTATGCATCAAGTTTAAGGAAATCCTTCCAAAAAAATCACTCAGTATTTTCAGCTGCTGAAATCCTTCCACCTGGGTGTTATCCGTGTTTTGACAATCAATTCAATTAGAATAAAACTCATATAAATATTTCAATTATACTGTGTAAAATAAAACTAAGAAACAGACAACACATCTCAAAGATATTCTCTGGCAGCAGGGAACGTCATGGTTTGTGAGCATGAGATGAGAGAAAAAAGCAGCTGAATTTCGATCCAACCTTCTCAGCATGCCACCAGAAGTTAACCAGGCCATTCCTCCGAAGCTCGTCACCGAAGAGATGAATAGGCTCTACTCTCCTCTGATAGATTTCTGATATATCTGAAAGCCTTAATCTGACTATCAATTCGACCAGGTGTCAATTTAAAATAACTGGCATCGTGGAATCAAATCGTATCAATGTGTGTAGACCTAAAACGTTGTAACCACCCCGGACTCCCAGGGAAGCACATGTCACATCTAACAAACAGGTGCTGTACTATTTCAATGAACATGTGCTGTAGTATTTCACATCTGTTGTGACATTTGGCAGGTGTTTGCACACCACAAAGATTTTAGTATTTTCCCTTTGTTTACCACATCAACATATTTTGCCTCTTTAACTAACGTACACAGTGAGCATTAAAGCCGACGTGAGTAAAACATTTAAACGTGTTAACCCTCGCAAGGCTGCAGGCCCAGACGGCATCCCCAGCTGCGCACTCAGTGCATGCGCAGACCAGCTGGCTGGTGTGTTTACGGACATATTCAATCAATCCTTATCCCAGTCTGCTGTTCCCACATGCTTCAAGAGGGCCACCATTGTTCCCGTTCCCAAGAAAGCTAAAGTCACTTCCGTCATCATGAAGTGCTTTGAGAGGCTAGTCAAGGACCATATCACCGCCACCCTACCTGACACCCTAGACCCACTCCAATTTGCTTACTGCCCAAATAGGTCCACAGACGATGCAATCTCAACCACACTGCACACTGCCCTAACCCATCTGGACAAGAGGAATACTTATGTGAGAATGCTGTTCATCGACTACAGCTCAGCATTTAAGACCATAGTACCCTCCAAACTCGTCATCAAGCTCCAGACCCTGGGTCTCGACCCCGCCCTGTGCAACTGGGTTCTGGACTTCCTGACGGGCCGCCCCCAGGTGGTGAGCGTAGGTAACAACATCTCCACCCCGCTGATCCTCAACACTGGGGCCCCACAAGGGTGCGTTCTGAGCCTTCTCCTGTACTCCCTGTTCACCCACGACTGCGTGGCCACGCACGCCTCCAACTCAATCATCAAGTTTGCGGACGACACTACAGTGGTAGGCTTGATTACCAACAACGACGAGACGGCCTACAGGGAGGAGGTGAGGGCGCTCGGAGTGTGGTGTCAGGAAAAAATAACCTCACAGTCAACTTCAACAAAACTAAGGAGATGATTGTGGACTTCAGGAAACAGCAGAGGGAGCACCCCCCTATCCACATCGATGGGACAGTAGTGGAGAGGGTAGTAAGTTTTAAGTTCCTCGGCGTAAACATCACAGACAAACTGAATTGGTCCACCCACACAGACAGCATCGTGAAGAAGGTGCAGCAGCGCCTCTTCAACCTCAGGAGGCTGAAGAAATTTGGCTTGTCACCAAAAACACTCACAAACTTCTACAGATGCACAATCGAGAGCATCCTGTCGGGCTGTATCACCGCCTGGTACGGCAACTGCTCCGCCCACAACCATAAGGCTCTCCAGAGGGTAGTGAGGTCTGCACAACGCATCACCGGGGGCAAACTACCTGCCCTCCAGGACACCTACACCACCCGATGTCACAGGAAGGCCATAAAGATCATCAAGGACAACAACCACCCGATCCACTGCCTGTTCACCCCGCTATCATCCAGAAGGCGAGGTCAGTACAGGTGCATCAAAGCTGGGATCGAGAGACTGAAAAACAGCTTCTATCTCAAGGCCATCAGACTGTTAAACAGTCACCACTAACATTGAGTGGCTGCTGCCAACACATTGACTCAACTCCAGCCACTTTAATAATGGGAATTGATGGAAATTGATGTAAAATATATCACTAGCCACTTTAAACAATTCTACTTAATATAATGTTTACATACCCTACATTATTCATCTTATATGTATATGTATACACTGTACTCTATCATCTACTGCATCTTTATGTAATACATGTATCACTAGCCAGTTTAAACTATGCCACTTGTTTACATACCCTACATTACTCATCTCATATGTATATACTGTACTCCATACCATCTACTGCATCTTGCCTATGCCGTTCTGTACCATCACTCATTCATATATCTTTATGTACATATTCTTTATCCCTTTACACTTGTGTGTATTATGTAGTAGTTTTGGAATTGTTAGGTTAGATTACTCGTTGGTTATAACTGCATTGTCGGAACTAGAAGCACAAGCATTTCGCTACGCTCGCATTAACATCTGCTAACCATGTGTATGTGACAAATAAATTTGATTTGATTTGATGTTGGTAAATTTGAGCCAACTGCCTCAGATGTGTTTGAAGACTGTTCAAATTTTCTCATAACATATTTGAATTGTTTGATTCAAAATCCCACACATTCTCTTACTTCTAGAGAAGTACAGTATATATACAAAAGTATGTGGACACCACTTAAAATTTGTGGATTTGGCTATTTCAGCCAAACCCATTGCTGACAGGTGTATAAAATCGAGCATACATCCTTGCAATCCCAATAGACAAACATTGTCAGTAGAATGGCTTCACTGAAGAGCTCAAGGACTTTCAATGTGGCACTGTCATAGGATGCCACTTTTCCAACAAGTCAGTTCATCAAATTCCTGCCCTGCTAGTGCTGCCCAGGTCAACTGTAAGTGCTGTTGTGAAGTGGAAATGTCTAGGAGCAGCAACGGCTCAGCCGCAAATAGTAGGCCACACAAGCTCACAGAGCCGGACCGACGAGTGCTGAAGCACGTGAAAATCGTCTGTCCTCGGTTGCAACACTCACTACCGAGTTCCAAACTGCCTCTGGAAGCAACATCAGCACAAGAACTGTTAGGCAGGAGCTTAATGAAATGGGTTTCCATGGCTGATCAGCCGCGTACAAACCTAAGATCACCATGAGCAATGCCAAACGTTGGCTGGAGTAAAGCTCGTCGCCATTGAACTATGGAACAGTGGAAACGCGTTCTCTGGAGTGATGAATCACGCGTCACGTTCGGACAAATCTGGGTTTGGAGGATGCCAAGAGAAAGCTACCTGCCCGATTGTATAGTGCCAACTGTAAACTTTGGTGAAGAAGAAATAATGGTCTGGGGATTTTTTTCATAGTTCGGGCTAGGCCTCTTAGTTCCAGTGAAGGGAAATCTTAACGCTACAGCATACAATGACATTTTAGACGATTTTGTGCTTCCAACTTTGTGGCAACAGTTTGGGGAAGGCCCTATTTCATCATGACAATGCCCCCGTGCACAAAGCAAGGTCCATACATATGGTTTGTCGAGATCGGTGTGGAAAAACTTGACGGGCCTGCACAGAGCCCTGACCTCAACCCCAACAAACACCTTTGGGATGAACTGGAACGCAGAGTGCGAACCAGGCCTAATCGCCCATGATTAGTGCCCGTTATCAAAACGACATCAAAATGGCCCTGGAAATGGCCCAACCAATTGTGATATTATCTGGGGTTTTTTCGCTATATATTTAACTTATTTCGTACATAATGTTTCTGCAACCTTATTTTACGGCAAAAAGAGCTTCTGGATATCAGGACAGAGAGCACTCACCTCGGATTAGACAAAGATGTTTTTCTTCAACAAACAAGACGCACAAGATATTCTCCAAACACCCGGCAGGGCCGGCATCCCCGTTATTGCAAGAGGAAGCGATGCAGGTACAGAGGACAAAGAGCCGGATGCCTGGTCAGGACCCAGAAAAGGCGAGTGGAAAAGCTGCCGCTACCGTCAATACTACTCACTAACATGCAATCATTGGACAATAAACTAGACGAGGTACGATCACGAGTATCCTACCAACGGAACATCAAAAACTGTAATATCTGATGTTTCACGGAATCATGGCTGAATGACGACATGGATACTCAGCTAGCGGGATACACGCTGAACCGGCAAGATAGAACAGTACACTCCGGTAAGACGAGGGAGGGCGGTCTGTGCATATTTGTAAACAACAACTGGTGCACGAAATCTAGATTTTGCTCACCTGAAGTAGAGTATATTGTGATATTCTCATTGATGGGGCTGTAGTGGAGCAGGTTGAGAGCTTCATGTTCCTTGGTGTCCACATCAACAACAAACTATCATGGTCCAAACACACCAAGACAGTCGTGAAGAGGACACAACAAAGCCTATTCCCTCTCAGGAAACTAAAAAGATTTGGCATGGGTCCTGAGATCCTCAAAAGGTTCTTCAGCTGCAACATCGAGAGCAACCTGACTGGTTGTATCACTGCCTGGTACGGAAATTGCTCTGCCTCTGACCGCAAGGCACTACAGAGGGTAGTGCGTACGGCCCAGTACATGACTGGGGCTAAGCTGCCTGCCATCCAGGACTTCTACACCAGGCGGTGTCAGAGGAAGGCCCTAAAAATTGTCAGGTAATTTAATGGCTACCCGGACTATTTGCATTGTGTGCCAACCCCAACCCGTCTTCTTATGCTGCTGCTACTCTTTGTTTATTATATATGCATAGTCAATTTAACTATACATTCAAGGACATACTTCCTCAATCAGCCGGACTAACCGGTGTCTGTATGTAGCCTCGCTACTGTATATTGCCTGTCTTTTTACTGCTGTTTTATTTCTTTACCTATCTATTGTTCACCTAATACCTTTTTTGCACTATTGGTTAGAGCCTGTACGTAAGCATTTCACTGTAAGGTCTACCTACACCTGTTGTATTCAGCACACGTGACAAAAAAACTTTGATTTGATTTGATGATATTGGAATGAGATGTTCTACGGGCAGGTGCCCACATACTTCTGGTCATGTAGTGTATGTGCAGAATACAAAAATATTTTCAAGCAACCCTGCTTGAAATATGTATTTTTTAAAGTTTAAATATCTTCTTATAAATGTTAGAAGCATTAAAGGCCCAGAGCAGTTAAATGTATTTTGTCTTATATTGTACTACAGCAGATGAAACAAACTATAAAATAATAAATATTTTATCAGTGTTATTCCATTATAGTTGCTGGTTGATAAGCAGGTTTGCATGGGCGGGAGTTTTGGGGAGATCCAAACCTCTCCGTTCCAAACCTCTCTGCCAATAACAGCATTTTTTAAAACTATAAAAATATAATACATTTAAAAATGGTCAATTTTAATGGATGCTATTACAGTAAGGTACTCAATTGTTACCAATAAATAATTTGATATTGATATACAAACAGGTGCATTGGGCCTTTAACGGTTTATGCATTGAGAAATCCATAAAAGAAAGATCTGAATTAGAGTTGAAATAATAATGACTGCTGAAAGCTCCCTCCAAGCCTGATCATGACAAGCCAACTTAAAATGTTTGACAGTTTTACAAAAGTCCTGAGTTTGAAATGACAGATTGCCCATCTCTTTATCGCTTGACTTGACATATCTAATCTAATCTCTTGCTATGATGACTGTTCCCCCTCTGGATTTGAGTTGTAATCTGTAGTAATTACAACAGATAGCAGAGCATGCTATTGAGTTCCTCTCAGCGTACCATCTTGTCAGGCAGATGAGGAAGCAATAAATCAAAAGCTTTCTCATGCAGATTCTCATGTCAAGAGTAAGTCCAACATGACTGTCTGTGCCCACTGTCGCCATTCTGGAATTCTCCCTGAATCACATTCTAGCAAAACTCTCAGCCTGGCCAAAACCTCCAAGCTGCTGACTGGAATATCCCCACAAACCACAACACCACAACGCCTGATTGTATATATTGTGTATTAAAAGATCTCACAAAAGTATGTGGACACCCTTCAAATTAATAGATTTGGATATTTCAGCCACACCAGCAATCTCCATAGCAAAACATTGTCAGTAGAATGGCCTTACTGAAGAGCTCAGTGACTTTCAACGTGGCACGTCATAGGATGCCACCTTTCCAACAAGCCAGTCCGTCAAATTTCTGCCCTGCTAGAGCTTCCACTGTAAGTGCTGTTATTGTGAGGGTGTAAACGTCTCAGGCAACAATGGCTCAGGAGCGAAATGGTAGGCCACACAATCTCACAGAAAGGGACCACCAAGTGCTGAAGCATGTAAAAATGTTCTGTCCTCGGTTGCAACACTCACTACCGAGTTCCAAACTGTCTCTAGAAGCAAGGTCAGCACAATAACTGTTCATCAGGAGTTTCGTGAAATGGGTTTCCATGGCCGAGCAGCCACACACAAGTCTAAGATCACCATATGCAATGCCAAGCTTCGGCTGGAGTGGTGTAAACCTCGCCACCACTGGACTTTGGAGCAGTGGAAATGTGTTCTCTGAAATTATTAATCACGCTTCAGCATCTGGCAGTCCCACGGACAAACTTGGGTTTGGCGGAAGCCAGGAGACCGCTACCTGCCCAAAGTGCCAACTGTAAAGTTTGGTGGGAGAGGAAAAATGGTCTGGGGATGTTTTTCATGGCTCGGGCTGAGCCCCTTAGATCCAGTGAAGGGAAATCTTAATGCTACAGCATACAATGACATTCTAGACGATTCTGTGCTTCCAACTTTGTGGCAACAGTTTGGGGAACTTAACTGGCCTGCACAAAGCCCTGACTTCAACCTCATCAAACACCTTTGGGATGAATTGCCCAACATACGTGCCGACCTCAATAATGCTCTTGTGGCTGAATGGAAGCAATTCCCCGCAGCAATGTTACAGCATCTAGTGGAAAGCCTTCCCAGAAGAGTGGAGGCCGTTATAGCAACAAAGGGGGGAACCAACTCCATGATCTTGGAAATAGATTTTTGACGAGCAAGTGTCCACATACTTTTGGTCATGTAGTGTATTACGGGAGATGATAGATCTTACTTTTAGTTCTCTATCAGGCATGAAGGTTTTTGAATTGCTAGCTGTAAGAAAGATAACGGGAAATTGAACAAGCGATTCCCTGAGACAGAGGTGTCTGGTCTGGAAATGTCTCCCCCTGCTATCACTGGGAAGCAGCAGATATTCAGTAAGTAATGTTATCCCTGCCTGAGGCCACTGCTTGGCTCTAGGTGTCAACCATGATCTGCGGGGCAGGAGCGCGATAACAGCGTACTTCAAATTGAAATGTCAACCCTTGCCATCAGAGCCAGACAATAACCATAATGGAGACTTTGTAACTAAAGCTAATAAATGTTGATTAAGTGCCAGAAGCCTGCTGAAATTCCCCAGCTCGCAGAGGAAGAGCTCTGATAAGAGGCTCTCTTTTATAGCCGATTATTGATGATCAGGCCTCTGGATGAGATGCATCATCTTCAACATATGACCAAGATCCGCCTCGACAAGAGAGATGTAGAAACGAGGCCAGATGGGAGGTCATACAGAGGACAGGGGTTCAACTACAGATTTTTTTCTTATGTAGTTACACACTGCTGTTTTTGTATTACAGTTGAAGTCAGAAGTGTACATACACCTTAGCCAAATACATTTAAACTCAGTTTTCACAATTCCTGACATTTGATCCTAGAAAAATCCCCTGTCTTAGGTCAGTTAGGATCACCACTTTATTTGAAGAATGTGAAATGTCAGAATCATAGTAGAGAGAAAGATTTATTTCCGCTTTTATTTCTCTCATCACATTCCCAGTGGGTCAGAAGATTACATACACTCAATTAGTATTTGGTAGCATTGCCTTTGAATTGTTTAACTTGAGTCAAACGTTTCAGGTAGCTTTCCACAAGATTCCCACAATAAATTGAGTGCATTTTGGCCCAATCCTCCTGACAGAGTTGTTGCAACAGAGTCAGGTTTGTAGGCCTCCTTGCTCTCACATGCTTTTTCAGTTCTGCCCGCAAATGTTCTATAGGATTGAGGTCAGGGCTTTGTGATAGCCACTCCAATACCAATATGCTTGGGGTCATTGTCCATGTGGAAGACCCATTTGCAACCAAGCTTTAACTTCCTGACTGATGTCTTGAGGTGTTGCTTCAATATATCCACGTACATTTACCTCCTCATGATAGCATCTATTTGGTGAAGTGCACCAGTTCCTCCTGCAGAAAAGCACCCCCACAACATGATGTTGCCACCCCCGTGCTTCATGGTTGGGATGGTGTTCTTCAGCTTGCAAGCCTCCCCCTTTTTCTTCCAAACATAACGATGGTCATTATGGCCAAACAGTTCTATTTTTGTTTCATCAGACCAGAGGACATTTCTCCAAAAAGTATGATCTTTGTCCCCCATGTGCAGTTGAACACAGTAGTCTGGCTTTTTTACGGCGGTTTTGAAGCAGTGGCATCTGAGCGGCCTCTGAGTTTATGTCGATATTGGACTCGTTTTACTGTGGATATAGATACTTTTGTACCTGCTTCCTCTAGCATCTTCACAAGGTCCTTTGCTGTTGTTCTGGGATTGGTTTGCACTTTTCGCACCAAAGAACGCATCTCCTTCCTAAGCGGTATGACGGCTGCGTGGTCCCATGGCGTTTAAACTTGCGTACTATTGTTTTTATAGATGAACGTGGTACCTTCAGGCGTTTGGAAATTGCTCCCAAGGATTAATCCGACTTGTGGAGGTCTACAATTTTTTTTCTGAGCTCTTGGCTGATATCTTTAGATTTTCCCATGATGTCAAGCAAAAAGGCACTGAGTTTGAAATACATCTACAGGTACACCTCCAATTGACTCAAATGATGTCAAGTAGAATATCAGAAGCTTCTAAAGCCATGACATCTGGATATTTCCAAGCTGTTTAAAGGCAAAGTCAAGTTAGTGTATGTAAACTACTGACCCACTGGAATTGTGATACAGTGAATCTTAAGTGAAATAATCTGTCTGTAAACAATTATTGGAAAAATTACTTGTGTCATGCACAAAGTGTATTTCCTAACCGACTTGCCAAAACTATAGTTTGTTAACAAGAAATGTGTGGAGTGGTTGAAAATTAGTTTTAATGACTCCAACCTAAGTGTATGTAAACTTCAGAATTCAACTGTATGTACACAGGAATTTCTCCAGTGCAAATAAAAGCACACTGCTTAGTGTAAAGCCTTATTCGTCCCATAGCACTCACTTCCATCATCATGAATGTTTTGAGAGACTAGTCAAGGATCATATCACCTCCACCCTACCTGACACCCTAGACCCACTCCAATTTGCTTACTGCCCAAATAGGTCCACTGACAACGCAATCGCAACCACACTGCACACTGCCCTAACCCATCTGGACAAGAGGAATACCTATGTAAGAATGCTGTTTATCGATTAAAGCTCAGCATTTAACACCATAGTACCCTCCAAACTCGTCACTAAGCTCGAGACCCTGTGTCTCAACCCTGCCCTGTGCAACTGTGTCTTGGACTTTCTGACGGGCCACCCTCAGGTGGTGCGGGCAGGAAACAACATTTCCAACCCGCTGTTCCTCAACACTGGGGCCCCACAAGGGTGCGTTCTCAGCCCTCTCCTGTACTCCCTGTTCACTCATGACTGCGTTCAGTCATCAAATTTGTTTCCTGAAGGTTAATGAGGCGCAGGTTCTGGAGATCCTTGAGATCCCCTTTCTTGGGGATGAATGAGACCGTACTCTGTCACATGGACTCACCCAGTCTCTTTTCCCTGTAATCTGCTCTGAAAACCTCCACCACATCATCATTGAGGAGATCCCAGGAGGTCTGATAGAACTCTCCTGGGATTCCATCCAGTCCTTGTGCTTTGTTTGTTCAGGGAGTGCACAGCCTGGTTGAGCTCCTCTGCGCTTAGGTTGGAGTTCTCGCTCTCGCCATCCTTGGTGACCCCATCTAGCCCATCTAGGAAGGTGGCCGTGAGAGCTTTGTTGGCAGGCTTGATGTCATACAGTCTACCGTAAGGCTCATGGGCCACCCCCAGGATGTCCTCAGGGTTGGTTTACAGAGTCCCCTTGGTTGTTGTATAGGGACAAGATGGGTTTTTTCTTTGACCAACCTTCCCCCTCCAAGCCCTGGAGTTTTGACTTGTGCTGGATCTTCTTCTGTTCTTCCTAATAGAGGGTGGAACAGTATTATTTGGTTTCTGCCGTATTCCACCCCTCTAGCTGGGGGAGGCTTATACCCTGACTACAAAATAAATGTAGAAATCTATATTATTAAATGATTGTACCCACACTGCTTGTGTGCGCCAACGAGCGTCTGCATTGTCAAGGGCTAAAATAGAAGTCAGTTCTATTTGAGACGCATGATAAATTGCTGTTAAATTTGATAAGGGCACTCCTCCCTCACCGTGTTTGCCCATTCACAACACAGGTCATAAACCGGTACACTGCGATTTACCGCATTTGGGTGTCACCATGGAAAGCCGAAACTCTCACCCATGCAAACCTGCTGATTATAAGGTCCTGTATAGGTTGTATTTCCAATCAGCAGCTATCAGGAAATAACACAAATTAAAACAAATCACACTTTTACAGTGTTCATTTCATCAGCTGTTGTACAATATGATATAAAACATAGGAAAATCACATTTTGACTGCACTGGGCCTTTAACCTACATTGTCTTACTTTACCTGACACAAATAATAAAACAAAATGCCCTCTCTTACCTTGCTGTAAAGTGGAGACATATTCAGTTATAATTGTAGATTGTAATCCTACTGACAGTCTCTAAGAGGTCTTGATTTTGGAGGAAAATTATTTAGATTTTCCATATTTTCTTATGCCTGCTAAAATGCCCTGCCCAATGAAGAACATCGCGAAAAATAGTGGATGGAAAGATAGAGGCATTCACATTGGGAGATAAGAGAATGCTGCTTTGATTGGCCCAGCAGACAATGGCAGGTGACTTCATCGTGCATTTTAAACCATATACACAGTCAGCCATGCATAGATATTAGGTCCTTATGAGGGGAGAAGAAAACTTTCAAAAATAATGAGGGAAATGTTAATCAAAGTGTTAATCACATTAAAGCAAATGTTTCTACATTCTGACAACTATCAAAATAAAAAAGATAATCATAATATACATATGAATAAGACTATCAAGTGGGTACTGAGTATTTCTGTTTCTGGAAAGCATTTTTATTTTCTAACTATTCCGTAACACTGAGGCACAACACTAGGACTGAATTTGCATGAATCAAGGGGTGACAATGTCATTTGCATAAATTTAATGAGCCTTTCTGAAAAATGTGGACACCTGCAGAAAAAGGCTGACATTGTTCAAAGGCTTTTTTACGACTCACAATAATGGCCTTGGCTTCCAGACAAAGCCCAGTTACGCAGCTAATCAGTGGATTTGACATCTCTGTCACTGGGAGGTTGTTTTCTTTGGAAAGAAAATGTGCATGGGAGATGAGATTTCAACACTGCTAAATGGATGACATAAAGAGTTAGGCTGATACGGGGCTGAAGGCTTGTTTGAGAGGGGATGCGGTGCACATTGCACTATAGGGCGGCTGCGCTGTGTTGGTGGTTGGTGCAGTGCTACGCCTGCCTCAGCCTGTGGTATTTTGATGAAAGCTGTTCAATTGTCAGCAGGCAAATGGGAAAACTAATTACCAGTGTAGGCTGATTTCCTGGTTCAATCTCTCCACAGGAATGCCTCTCCCCAAGCACAGGGGCTGATTGATAAACTGAGAAAAGGTGCATGTTCTGGGTACAAACACTAGAGACTGGCTAAATTAATAGGATTGGGCAGGAGCAAAATAAAATAATTGTATCCTGGTAGTTGGTCGAGTGGCTACATTAATTCCAATGTGAACAATACTGTCTCTATGGCATCAACACACTGCAAACCCCAAGGCATTTTTAACTCAAATACTTCTAGTAAGTTGTACTCAAAGTCAATGAACAGTCATTATTATATAAAACGTTTATGTGGTACTGACGCAAAACTAAATGAGAAGTCACACCAACATTTTTTTTAAGATATGATAACAAACTTTTTTTTTTCCCGCATACTCTAATTGCAGGTTGATTTATAACACAATTGATATGGTAGGAGAAAATCCAAAGAAACAACAACCAGAGTTTTTTTAAGAACCCATGCACTTACAATGGAAAGCTATGAGTTATATGCAATTTCAGCTACCATATTGCAATTCCTATGCCTTCCACTAGATGTCAACAGTTTTTGTTCAAGGTTTCAGGTTTGTTCCTTTCCAAAAGAGGAAGAATTTTGAGGTTTGGTACTGAGAGTCAGAGTTGGAAATCAGTCTGTGCATGCGCAACGAAGTGGACGCGCACCTGCTATTTTGCTTTTCTATTGAACATACTTATTTCTGTATGAAATATTATAGTTTATCCTCTCTAGGCTAGGGGGCGGTATTTTCACATCCGGATGAAAAGTGTGCCCAAAGTAAACTGCCTGCTACTCAAGTTCAGAAGCTAGGATATGAATTTGGATAGAAAACACTCAGAAGTTTCTAAAGTTTCTAAAACTGTTTGAATGAGTACTGATAGTAAGGAATTTTAGGTCGATCAAATGCCGACATCCTTATCTACCAAGAGAATTCTCTTTGATTATAATCACAGCCGTGTATATCCCCCCTCCCCCTCCCAAGCAGACACGACGATGGCCCTGAAAGAACTTCATTGGACTCTATGTAAACTGGAAACCACATATCCTGAGGCTGCATTTACTGTAGACGGGGATTTTATCAAGGCTAATCTGAAAACAAGACTCCCTAAATTTTATCAGCATATCGAATGCACGACCCGGGCTGGCAACACCCTGGATCATTGCTACTCTAATTTCTGCGACACATATAAAGCCCTCCCTCGCCCTCCTTTCGGCAAATCTGACCACGACTCCATTTTGTTGCTCCCAGCCTATAGACAGAAACTAAAACAGGAAACGCCCGTGCTCATGTCTGTTCAACACTGGTCTGACCAATCTGATTCCACGTTTCAAGATTGCTTCGATCACGTGGACTGTGATATGTTCTGAATAGCATCGGACAATAACATTGATGTATACGCTGATTCAGTGAGCGAGTTCTTTTGCAAGTGCATTGGTGATGCGGTACCCATGGTGACCATTAAATCCTTCCCCAACCAGAAACCATGGATTGATGGCAGCATTGCCGCAAAACTGAAAGTTGTTTCCTACCCTCACCACCTGGGGGTGGCCCGTCAGAAAGTCCAGGACCCAGTTGCACAGGGCGGGGTCGAGACCCAGGGTCTCAAGCTTAGTTAAGAGTTTGGAGGGTACTATGGTGTTAAATGCTGAGCTGTAATCGATGAACAGCATTCTTACATAGGTATTCCTCTTGTCCAGATGGGTTAGGGCAGTGTGGTTGTGATTACGTTGTCAGTGGACCTATTGGGGTGGTAAGCAAATTGGAGTGGGTCTAGGGTGTCAGGTAGGGTGGAGGTGATATGATCCTTGACTAGTCTCTCAAAGCATTCATGATGTTTGGGTGGTATGCAAATTGGAGTGGGTCTAGGGTTCCTGGAATAATGGTGTTGATGTGAGCCATGAACAGCCTTTCAAAGCACTTCATGGCTACAGATGTGAGTGCTACGGGTCGGTAGTCATTGCACTGTATAAGTTCACTTGGCATCTTAAGTTATTATTTTTAGCAGACCCTTAATATTCCAGTTGATGAGCTCTGATGAAAAGGTAGGCTAACCATTATAATGCTAAATCTCTCCTTTGGTCGATCTTGTTAGGGCTAGGGTCCCTTAGCGGGACACTAGCCCTAAGTTAATGAGCCACCCATGTCTCGGGGCCAGGGGGTTCTAGGTTGTAGATTGTATCGTACCAAGGCGTCATCCTGTCATAAATTGAAATCTAAAATGTCTTTGACATGGATCCCCACCACCCCCGAACCAGACAACCTGATGGGGAACATTGATGAAGGGATCAATTGAGATTAGGCCAGAGGACATGTTATCTTTGCCCCATTAGGCCCCATGCTGTCTGGGAGATAATAATAATATTATTACAGTATAATTCATTACAGTTAAAATGTTAAATTACAAAAATTTCAATCCATTATTCATTCAAAATTATAAACAACTCAAAACAATAGAAATCAATTCAAATTAGGCAAAAACAAATGGTCATCCAATCAAGATAAAACAAAACGAAATCAATCAATAAATCAAAAAAGAAACAGAAAAAATGTGTCAGTCCATTAATTCAGTCAGTCAGTCCATCAGCAATGTGTCTGTGTCTTTGTGTTGGGGGAGGGGAACGGGTTGGGGTCTGGGCTGGCAGTTGCTGAAACAAATTGATAATTGTGGTTGTTCAGTACTGTGTCAAGGGGTGGTGCTTGTGTTGTGGCTTAAACCGGGAAAACCTGGGTTGGTACTGGTGTTGAAGCCGGGACTGGAGGCCAAGGTTTGGTTCTGGGGCCCGGGGAAAATAAAATAGGAACCGGGAAGGAGGAACCAGGAACTGGGGATGCTGCAGGTGCTGGTTCAGGATCTGGGTCTGTAGAGGAGAGGAACAACAACTTGAGGAGCGAGCAGACACACAAGGGAGCCCTAGACCCAGAGGTCAATGGTGGTACTTCCATATAGTCTGCTCACATTGGTTGAAAGTGTCATCTTTGGACCCTCATCTGGTGCTGGCCAATGGGATCTGGATTGGTGCTGGGACTGGTCCTGGTCATGTATCCTCAGAGGGGAGGAAGGACAACCTGGGGAGCAAGCAGACACACAATGGAGCCCTAGAACCGGAGGTCAAATGTTGCACTCCCCTGTGGTCAGCTCGCTCCAGGTGAAGGTCTGGTTTTTGGTCTCTCCTCTGCGGTTCTTACAGTGTTCTGATGCTGTGACTGGTACTGAAACTGGGCCTGGTGCTGGATCAAGGACTGGTGTTGGATCTGCAGAGGGGAGAAAGGACAATGTGAGGAATGAGCAGACACACCTGTAAGCACAAGACCCGGAGGTCAGTGATGGTACTCCCCTGTGGCCTGCTCGCTCCAGGTTTAAGTCTACAGCTTTGGTCCTTCCTTTTTGCCTCTTTTGGTTTGGTGATGAAATGTTCCAGGTTCTGGTCTGGTTCTGTGAGAGGGATGAGTGTAGAGCGAGGAAGGGGGAAAGAGATGGAGAGGGAGCAGGGGTGGTAGCGGTTATGTTCATAGGCCTGGGATGGTATTGGCGCAGGAGCAACGTGGTGGAAAGCCTGGACGCTGGAAGAAAGAGGGAGAAACCTGAGCCCAGACCCACCTGGCCACAGAACACTCACAAACAGTTGGAAGGTGTGTTCAGTGCAAGTGCCTCCATGTAGGAAGCTCTCTGTATGTACCATGTGCCGTTTATAGTTGGATTCCCTAGTGGGGAGGTAACCATGAACTGCAGTCTGGGGAGTCAAGTCACTGTTACCATTCGTTCTTCCCCAGTCCTTCCGGCTTTCCCCACCTTTTCCGCTGGACCAGAAAGGCAGCGCTTTTCTGTGGAAATTACAGAAAGGTCTTACAGTGTGCTGTAAAACAAATGTACAGTTTTTTACTGTGAATTCTACGGTAATCTACTTTATTCAGTCTATACAGTATCATATTGTTGATTAATACTGTAAGTTACTGATACACACCAAAATAGTGAACAATGTGCGAAGGAGTTAAACTTTGTTTGGTCTCGTCTCACAAGATCCCAGAAGCGAAGGTAACAAGGACTGACCCGCCACTTCCCCGGTATGACCAGGAAGAACACAGTGCCGAGGGAAATCACTTTCCATCTCAACCATACTTTATATTCCACTGTTACCTTTTGTTTTACTTTGTGTGTCAATTGTACTGGTCTCTCTTCATGAGTTAGCATCCTCCTGAGACCGCAATGCCCATGAGAATGAACATAGTGAACCATACTGTCTGTTGAACCACCAGCGTTACACCATAACCTTAACAGCATTTAACATGTGTAAGACAAGGGAGAAAAAGCTCCATCTGCCATCTGTGCTTGATTTTATTTTATTTTATTACAATCTCTTTTAGTCTTCATTTGGACTAATCTCCCAAGAGTCCTTAACCATTAAAATACTATTTATAACACAACCACATCTTCACATCGAACACACTGATACAAACAACAGATATAATACACTGACATATTGACCAGATAAATAATCTAACAGTCTGAAAAGATAGATTGATTCCTTCATCTACCATAGTCCTGCACAACATTTATATGTATTACATTTAAATGGTTCTAAAGTATTGTTTGAATTTATATATTGAAAGGTTCCTGGTTTGCTCAGATAAATTATTAAATTTACTTATTGCTCTGAATCTAAATGTTTTGCCAAGTTCCCTTTTCTGCCAGGATAAAATATAGACAGTGGACAATCTATTCCTAGTACTAACTGAATGTCTGTCTGAATACTTAATACTGTTGTGAATGGAGTTTGGCCTTTTAAATGGTGCACATTGTGAAATAAAATTAGCATGTTTTTTTCCAATTATCTTGTTGATTGATGACCACCCAAGAGTATTGTGCATGACTACATGAAGAATCATATCTCCACCTTAAAACAATCCTTGCTGCTTTGTTCTGTGCAATCTGCAGCCTCCTAATTTCACTTGCTGATGTATTTTCCCAGAATTCAGAATAGTAAATATTTTGCTATCCTTCTGATCATGCATGCATTTTTTAAATACATTTTTTACATATATTAGTTATTTGAGACAAAGTTATTTGAGACAACCACGATAAGCAGGTGTCTAGCTGCACCCCTAATAGTTTGGCTTCTGTGTCACACCCTGGTCAAAGTATTTTGTGTTTATCTTTATTTATTTGGTCAGGCCAGGGTGTGGCATGGGTTTTTGTATGTGGTGTGTATGTATGGGGATTGTAGCTAGTGGGGTGTTCTAGCTAAGTCTATGGCTGTCTGAAGTGGTTCTCAATCAGAGACAGGTGTTTATCGTTGTCTCTGATTGGGAACCATATTTAGGCAGCCATATTCTTTGAGTTTGTGGTGGGTGATTGTCCTTAGTGTCCTGATGTCATTGTTCTGTGTTAGGTTACACAAGTATAGGCTGTTTCGGTTTTCGTTAAGTTTATTGTTTTGGTAGTGTTTGTGTTTAGTGTGTTTCTTCATTAAACATGGATTGCAATAGACACGCCGCATTTTGGTCCGACACTCCTTCTCATCAAGAAAACCGTTACAGAATCACCCACCACAAAAGGACCAAGCAGCGTGTCAACAGGCAGCAACAGCAGCGTAAAGAGGAATGGACATGGGAGGACGTTTTAGATGGCAAGGGCTGTTACACTTGGGAGGAGATACTGGCTGGAAGAGATCGCCTCCCATGGGAACAGGTGGAGGCACTTAGGAGAGCAGAGGCAGCCGGAGAGAGGAGCCGGCGATATGAGGGAACACGGCTGGCAAGGAAGCCCGAGAGGCAGCCCCAAAAATTTCTTGGGGGGGGGCTAACAGGGAGTATGGCTACGCCAGGTAGGAGACCTGGGCAGACTCCCTGTGCTTACCGGGGGGCTAGAGAGACCGGACAGGCACCGTGTTATGCAGTGGTGCGCACGGTGTCTCCAGTGCGGGTGCATAGCCCGGTGCGGTATATTCCAGCTCCGCGTGTCGGCCGGGCTAGATTGAGCGTCGAGCCTAATGCCATGAAGCCGGCTCTACGCAGCTGGTCCCCAGTGCGTCTCCTTGGGCCGGCTTACATGGTACCAGCCTTGCGCTCGGTGTCTCCGGTTCGCCTGCATAGCCCAGTGCGGGCTATTCCACCTCGCCGCACTGGCAGGGCGACCGTGAGCATTCAACCAGGTAAGGTTGGGCAGGCTCGGTGCTCAAGAGCTCCAGTGCGCCTGCACGGTCCGGTTTTTCCAGTACCACCTCCACACCCCAGCCCTCCGGTAGCAGCTCCCCGCACCAGGCTTCCTGTGTGTGTCCTCGGCCCAGTACCACCAGTGCCAGCACCACGCATCAGGCCTATAGTGCGCCTCGCCTGTCCAGCGTTGTCGGAGCCCTCCTCCTCTCCAGCGCTGTCGGAGTCTCCCGCCTGTTTAGCGCTGTTAGAGCCTTCCTTCTCTACAGCGCTGCCGGAGTCTCCCGCCTGTTCAGAACTGCCAGTTAGCATAGAGCTGCCAGTTAGCATAGAGCTGCCAGTTAGCATAGAGCTGCCAGTTAGCATAGAGCTGCCAGTTAGCATAGAGCTGCCAGTCTGCAAGGAGCTGCCAGTCTGCATAGAGCTGCCAGTCTGCAAGGAGCTGCCAGTCTGCAAGGAGCCGCCAAAGCTACCAGTCTGCAAGGAGCCGCCAGAGCTGCCAGTCTGCAAGGAGCCGCCAGAGCTGCCAGTTAGCATGGAGCAGCCAGGGCCGCCAGTCAGCATGGAGCAGCCAGGGCCGCCAGTCAGCATGGAGCAGCCAGTCAGCATGGAGCAGCCAGTCAGCATGGAGCAGCCAGAGCAGCCAGTCAGCATGGAGCAGCCAGAGCTGCCAGTCAGCATGGAGCAGCCAGTCAGCATGGAGCAGCCAGAGCTGCCAGTCAGCATGGAGCAGCCAGTCAGCATGGAGCAGCCAGAGCTGCCAGTCATCATGGAGCTGCCAGTCATCATGGAGCAGCCAATCAGCATGGAGCAGCCAGAGCTGCCAGTCGACCAGACTCTCCCAGATCTGCCAGTCGACCAGACTCTTCCAGATCTGCCAGTCGACCAGACTCTTCCAGATCTGCCAGTCGACCAGACTCTTCCAGATCTGCCAGTCGACAAGACTCTTCCAGATCTGCCAGTCGACCAGACTCTTCCAGATCTGCCAGTCGACCAGACTCTTCCAGATCTGCCAGTCGACCAGACTCTTCCAGATCTGCCAGTCGACCAGACTCTTCCAGATCTGCCAGTCGACCAGGATCTGCCAGTCAGCCAGGATCTGCCGAAACCGCCAGCCAGCCTGGATCTGGTAGATTCATCAACCTGCCTGAGCTTCCTCTCACTCCTGAGCTTCCTCTCACTCCTGAGCTTCCTCTCACTCCTGAGCTTCCCCTCAGTCCCGAGCTGCCTCAGTCCCGAGATGCCCCTCAGTCCCGATCTGCTCCTCAGTCCAGTGGGGTTCTGGGTGAGGACTACTAGGCCATGGTCGGCGGCGAGGGTGGACTATCCAGGGACGCGAGGAGAAGGGACTAAGACATTGATTGAGTGGGGTCCACGTCCCGCGCCGGGGCCGCCACCATGGACAGACGCCCACCCGGACCCTCCCTATTGTTTTGAGGTGCGTTCGGGAGTCCGCACCTTAGGGGGGGGTTCTGTCACACCCTGGTCAAAGTATTTTGTGTTTATATTTATTTATTTGGTCAGGCCAGGGTGTGGCATGGGTTTTTGTATGTGGTGTGTATGTATGGGGATTGTAGCTAGTGGGGTGTTCTAGCTAAGTCTATGGCTGTCTGAAGTGGTTCTCAATCAGAGACAGGTGTTTATCATTGTCTCTGATTGGGAACCATATTTAGGCAGCCATATTCTTTGAGTTTGTGGTGGGTGATTGTCCTTAGTGTCCTTAGTGTCCTGATGTCATTGTTCTGTGTTAGGTTACACAAGTATAGGCTGTTTCGGTTTTTGTTAAGTTTATTGTTTTGGTAGTGTTTGTGTTTAGTGTGTTTCTTCATTAAACATGGATTGCAATAGACACGCCGCATTTTGGTCCGACACTCCTTCTCATCAAGAAAACCGTTACATTCTGCCACCTTCCTCAATTTGTACTCCCCCATACTTAATTGCATAACATGTTGTGTTGGCCTTTTCCTGGTGGAACAGACTAACATAGCCTTGGTGTTTTCCACGAAACCTACTCCCTGATATTACCCAGATCTACTTGTAGATCTTGCTGTACCTGTTGAACCAATTGTCTTGCTGAATAAATTGTAGTATCATCTGCAAATGTAGTAGCTTGAGATTCAGATAAAGCAAAAGGAAGGTAATTTGTATATATTAAGTAAATAAGTGGCCCAAGGCAGCTGCCCTGCGGTATTCCACAATTTAAAGCATGAGGGGAAGAAAACTAACAATTAATATAGGTGGAATTTTTCCTGTTAGTTAGATATGACTGTACCCAATTCAATGCTGCCTCTTAAGGATTAGCCCCCTTTTTTTTCAATTTTTGCCTAAAATGACATACCCAAATCTAACTGCCTGTAGCTCAGGTCCTGAAGCAAGGATATGCATTTTCTTGGTACCATTTGAAAGGAAATACTTCAAAGTTTATGGAATTGTGAAAGGAATGTAGTAGAATATAACACAATAGATCTGGTAAAAGATAATACAAAGACAGAAACAACCATTATTTTGTATTGTTTTTGTATCCTCATCTTTGAAATGCAAGAGAAAGGGCATAATGCATTATTCCAGCCCAGGTGCAATTTAGAATTTGGTGACTAGATGGCATCAGTGTATGTGCTAAGTTTTAGACTGATCCAATGAACCATTGCATATCTGTTCAAAATGTTGTATCAAGACTGCCCAAATGTGCCTAATTAGTTTATTAATAACTTTTTATGTTAAACATTGTTTACTCTCCTCAAACAATAGAATGGCATTCTTTCACTGTGATAGCTACTGTAAATTGGACAATGCAGTTGGATTTATAAGAATTTAAGCTTTCTGCCAATAGCTGATATGCCTATAATTTTATTGTTACTTACAACCTTATGCAATTGCATTAGCCTATGTTAGCTTAACTGTCCCTTGGAAGGGACACCAATTCCGAAAAATATTTATTTTAAACCCATAATGCAATAATTTTGTCAAAATAGGTTCTTTGCTGTCTTTTGTGGTAATGACTAGATGTAGTTTCAAGTTATATTTCAATGTTGACATGGGTTTCAACTTTCAACTTCAAGGGTTTTATCTTATTACAGAGATTAGGATTACACACTCTGGGCTGGGGAAAAGTGTACTGTGCCTACTGTGACATAAGCATGCAGAGGAAAAGCTTTTTGTGTCTGACAATTTATTAGCATGCTTGAGACTGATGGGAAACCATAATGTATGCACAAGATAACATGGGAGGACTGTGCAGTTGTGAGTTTGATCTTCCACTGATTTTACGTACAATGGTCCCGTTTGTTTGAGTTGAATCATCTGCCTTTTCCTATTTATTAGCAGAGTACACACCTAAGTGATGGATACTGTTAGAAAATACTGATGAGGGTTTCCACTGTGATTATTTTAATGAGTGTGTGTGCTTTAGCTGAATGTGTTTTTATCATATTATTGTACTCAGTGTGTGATTAGTCTCCCATAGGTCCCCTGTTCTGTTCTCCAGCTGGGCTATAGAATCCTCAGCACCATCCTCCCCACAGAGACACATCAAACTGAATGGGCCCTGATTAAAAATGATTCTTGAAACTTCCATGAATAACTTCAAGTGTTTAACCTGGGAGGAAGATAGCTCACAGATAATTAATTTTCTATCCTTTCCTTTCCTCTGTTGTAATTGTTCACACCAGGAGAAATTACTTAAGTTAATGGTGGCATCCCAGCTAACAATTCTATGGAGAGAGAACATTTTTGTAATGTTACCTGTAATGTTCTGGTGTTGTTTGAATGGCCAGTTTTCCATTAGTTAGAGGAACATTCTATATGTGTTAGTAAGATCCTCCTGAGAACATATTTAGCATTTTTTTGGTGTTAGAGTTAGGAAAACATTCCCTTAATGCCAAACAGAACTTATCTAGAATGTGGTTACCATGTTCTCAGAATGTCCAATATTAATGTTCTAGACATGTTTCATGGGACATTTCAAAAACTGGACACAACGTTTTTGTGTCCAGTTTTCTGAGGGTTAGGAGAATACTCCATCAACATCCCACCAAACATATAAAGAACATGGTTGCCATTTTCTAAGAATATAAGATATTAATGTTCTACATATAAGATATTACCGGTTCAAAAACATTTGTGTCCAGTTTTCTGATGGTTATAGTAATTTGGGATGTGCTTATATTTGTCCTTTTACACATGTGTAATGGAAATATGTTTGCTAGGAGTGGGGTCACGGCCAGTGTGACAATTTTACAGCTTTCCTGGGGCGATTAGGTTTAAGTGCCTTGCTCAAAGGCACAGTGACAGATTTTTTCACCTTGTCAGCTCCGGGATTTGAAACAGAAAAGTTTTGGTTACTGGAACAAAGTTCTAATCTCGAAGCTAGTTGCTGCCCCAGTTACGGAAAATATTTCATCAATGTCACACCAGACATAGAATATAGAACCTACCATGTTCTCAGAATATAAGATATTAATGTTCTAGACACATTTCATAGGAATGTTGCAAGAACATTCCCATGTCCACGGACGTTTAAAACATAGAACATTCCATCATGGTTCCCTGGAGTTTTTTGTATAGTTCCGGCTTGCTCCGGGGACATCCTTAAAGTCATTTTCAGGACATTGTCTGATGGTCCCAAAGAAACGTTCAAAAAAATAGTTTGTGACTTTTGCAGAGCCCATCAAGGTAATGCTTGGTGACACACTAATCCATTCACTGCTCTATGTCTGTTGGCAAGGAATACCCAAATAGTGCTTTCAACTTATATATTGGACACACAATTACCTTCTGCACATTCATTTTTACAATACTTATTCAACATGTCCTCATCTGGGACTTGAACTCACAACCACTTCATTCATAGCAGTTTGATCTTCCTGATAAGCCAACAAGTCTATGTTGATCTTAGTGAAAAAGGACTAACATTAAGGACGTCTTTAGGGACGTCCCAGGAAGAAACTGGGACATAGACAAAAATCTGTGTAAAATATATATATATATATATATATATATATATATATATACAGTTGAAGTCAGAAGTTTACATACACTTAGGTTGGAATCATTAAAACTTGTTTTTAACTACAAACTGTAGTTTTGGCAAGTCAGTTAGGACATCTACTTTGTGCATGACACAAGTAATATATCACACAATTGTTTACAGACAGATTATTTCACTTATAATTCACTTTATCACAATTCCAATGGGTCAGACGTTTTCATACACTAAGTTGACTGTGCCTTTAATTAAATAGCTTGGAAAATACCAGAACATGATGTGGCTATAGAAGCTTCTGATATTCTAATTGACATAATTTTAGTCAATTGGAGGTGTACCTGTGGATGTATTTCAAAGCCTACCTTCAAACTCAGTGCCTCTTTGCTTGACATCATGGGAAAATCAAACGAAATCAGCCAAGAACTCAGAAAAAAAATTGTAGACCTTAACAAGTCTGGTTCCTCCTTGGGAGCAATTTCCAAACGCTTGAAGTACCACGTTCATCTGTACAAACAACAGTATGCAAGTATAAACACCATGGGACCACGCAGCCGTCATACCACTCAGGAAGGAGACGCATTCTGTCTCCTAGAGATTAACGTATTTTGGTGCAAAAAGTGCAAATCAATCCCAGAACAACAGCAAAGGACCTTGCGACGATGCTGGAGGAAACAGGTACAAAAGTATCTATATCCACGGTAAAACAAGTCCTATATCGACATAATCTGAAAGGCCGCTCAGCAAGAAAGAAGCCCACTGCTACAAAACCGGGACAAAGATGGTGCTTTTTGGAGAAATGTCCTCTGGTCTGATGAAAAAAAAACTGTTTGGCCATAATGACCATCGTTACAATTTACAGACTTGTTTAGGTGCTGCTGTGCATTTTGTTGCTAACCTTACTTTGCTATCTGACAGTTTTTACTTTTTAATTATCGTTTATATTTTTTGTTTTTTCCTCGCTCAACTTTTTTTCATTAAACTTTTTCACTCCAGACGCTTAATCTGGACATGGTTCATCAGGACCTCCACCAGCTGAAGCAAAGTATAACATTAACTTCTTATGGCTGGGGGGCAGTATTGAGTAGCTTGGATGAATAAGGTGCCTAAACTAAACGGCCTGCTCCTCAGTCTCAGTTGCTAATATATGCATATTATTATTAGTTTTGGATAGAAAACACTAACGTTTCTAAAACTGTTTGAATGATGTCTGTAAGTATAACAGAACTCATATGGCAGGCAAAATCCTGAGTTGAAATCAAAACAGGAAGTCAGAAATCTGAGCTTTGTATGTATTCACCAGAGTCTCCAATGAAATCCCCTTGAGATATTAATGATGTTGCACTGCCTAGGGTTTCCACTAGAGGTCAACCATCAATTGAAATTACAATGAGACTTCTATGATGCTGTGGGAGTGAATGATAGCAGAATCAGTTAGGTGTCTGGCAGTCAGCCATTTTCTGATCATGCTTACGTATTCCTCGTGGTAGTCACTTGCGTTCCATTGCTCACGAAGACAAGAAGGAGTACCCCGGTTGGAACTTTATTGAAGCTATATGTTAAAAACATCCTAATGATTGATTCTGTACTTAGTTTGAAATGTTTCTTCGACCCGATAATATAACGTTTTGAAGTTTTTGTCCGATATAATGCTGACCAGAATTAGTGTTTGTAAATGTATACCAAACACGCTAACAAAATAAGGTATTTGGACATAAATAACGGACATTTTCGAACAAAACAAACATTTATTGTGGACCTGGGATGCTTTCTGATGTAGATCATCAAAGGCAAGGGAATATTTATCATGTAATTTCTTGTTTATGTTGACGCCATCTTTGCGACTGTGGTGTTTTTACTTCTAAGCGCCGTCTCAGATTATTGCATGGGTTTCTTTTTCCGTAAAGTTTTTTTGAAATCTGACACAGCGGCTGCATTAAGGAGAGGTACAGTGGGGAGAACAAGTATTTGATACACTGCCGATTTTGCAGGTTTTCTACTTACAAAGCATGTAGAGGTTTGTAATTTTTATCATAGGTACACTTCAACTGTGAGCGACGGAATCTAAAACAAAAATCCAGAAAATCACATTGTATGATTTTTAAGTAATTAATTTGCATTTTATTGCATGACATAAGTATTTGATACATCAGAAAAGCAGAACTCAATATTTGGTACAGAAACCTTTGTTTGCAATTACAGAGACCATACGTTTCCTGTGGTTCTGGACCAGGTTTGCACACACTGCAGCAGGGATTTTGGCCCACTCTTCCATACAGACCTTCTCCAGATCCTTCAGGTTTCGGGGTTGTTGCTGGGCAATATGTACTTTCAGCTCCTTCCAAAGATTTTCTATTGGGTTCAGGTCTGGAGACTGGCTAGGCCACTCCAGGACCTTGAGATGCTTCTTACACAGCCACTCCTTAGTTGCCCTGGCTGTGTGTTTTGGGTCGTTGTCATGCTGGAAGACCCAGCCACGACCCATCTTCAATGCTCTTACTGAGGGAAGGAGGTCCTGGACAAGCGCTGGCTTGAGCAGGGGGACCTTGCGTGCGTTGCAGGATTTTAATCCTTGACAGCGTAGTGTGTTACTAATGATTTTCTTTGAGACTGTGGTCCCAGCTCTCTTCAGGTCAATGACCAGGTCCTGACATGTAGTTCTGGGCTGATCCCTTACCTTCCTCATGATCATTGATGCCCCACGAGGTGAGATCTTGCATGGAGCCCCAAACCGAGGGTGATTGACCGTCATCTTGAACTTCTTCCATTTTCTAATAATTACGCCAACAGTTGTTGCCTTCTCACCAAGCTGCTTGCCTATTGTCCTGTAGCTCATCCCAGCCTTGCGCAGGTCTACAATTTTATCCCCGATGTCCTTATACAGCTCTCTGGTCTTGGCCATTGTGGAGAGGTTGGAGTCTGTTTGATTGAGTGTGTGGACAGGTGTCTTTTATACAGGTAACGAGTTCAAACAGGTGCAGTTAATACAGGTAATGATATAATAGGCTTTACTGCGAAAGCACTACAAACGATTATGTTAGGTCACCACCAAGCCACAGAAAACACAGCCATTTTCCCAGCCAAAGAGAAGAGTCACAAAACCACAAATAGAGATAAAATTCATCACTAACCTTTGATGATATTCATCAGATGACACTCATAGGACTTCATGTTACACAATACATGTATGTTTTGTTTGATAAAGTTCATATTTATATAAAAAAATCTGAGTTTACATTGGCGCGTTACATTCACTAGTTCCAAAAACATCCAGTGATTTTGCATAGCCACATCGATTCAACAGAAATACTAATGATAAATGTAGATGATAATACAAGTTATACACATGGAATTATAGATATACCTGTCCTTAATGCAACCGCTGTGTCAGATTTAAAAAAAAACTTTACGGAAAAAGCAAACCATGAAATAATTTGAGACGGCGCTCAGAACAATCAAGTCAAATTAGCCACCATGTTGTAGTCAACATAAACCATAAATTACATGCAAAATATTCCCTTACCTTTAATGATCTTCTTCAGCATGCACTCCCGGCAATCCCAGGTCCACAATAAATGATTTGTTGATTGATTTATTCGATAATGTCCGTTATTTTTGTTAGCGCGTTTGTTATACATATCCAAACGCTCGTTCTGGTCAGAGTTCAAAAGGTTATATTACAGGTCGAAGAAACATTTCAAACTAAGTACAGAATCAATCATTAGGATGTTTTTATCATTAATCTTCAATAAAGTTCCAACCTGAGTATTCCTTTGTGTCAAGAGGAACCATGGAACGCAGATCGCTACCATGTGAAATGCGCATGACCAGGAAATGGCTGGCTGCCAGACACCTGATTCATTATGCTGTCATTCAGTCCCACAACACAGTAGAAGCCTCATTCAAATTTCTATAGACTGTTGACATCTAGTGGAAGCCCTAGGAAGTGCAACTTCAGGTTAATAGCTCAAGGGGATTTCAATGGGAATGGCGTTGAATACATACCAACCTCAGATTTCTCACTTCCTGTTTTGATTTCTCCTCAGGTTTTTGCCTGCCATATGAGTTCTGTTATATTAACAGACATCCTTCAAACAGGTTCAGAAACTTCAGAGTGTTTTCTATCCAATACTAAAAATAATATGCATATATTAGCAACTGAGACTGAGGAGCAGGCCGTTTACTTTGGGTACCTTATTCATCCAAGTTACTCAATACTGCCCCACAGCCATAAGAAGTGTTAAGCAGTGAGTCGGAGTCAGAGGCCGAGCCTTCTCTGGTCTCTACTCCTCCCGTTACGGGGTCTGAGACGCCAAAGCCTCCCACCATTAGCTCTGACTAATTGAAAACCCTAGTCATTGGCGACTCCATTACCCGTAGTATTAGACATAAAACGAATCATCCAGCAATCATACACTGTTTACCAGGGGGCAGGGCTACCAACGTTAAGGTTAATCTGAAGATTGTGCTGGCTAAAGCTAAAACTGGTGACTGTAGAGAGTATAGGGATATTGTTATCCACGTCGGCACCAACAATGTTAGGATGAAACAGTCAGAGGTCACCAAGCGCAACATAGCTTCAGCGTTTAAATCAGCTAGAAATATGTGTCGGCAACGAGTAATTGTCTCTGGCCTCCTCCCAGTTAATGGGAGTGATGAGTCTCACAACTCAATCGCTGGTTGAAAACTGTTTTCTGCCCCTCTCAAAAAAATAGAATTTGTAGATAATTGGCCATCTTTCTGGGACTCACCCACAAACAGAACCAAGCCTGGCCTGTTGAGGAGTGACGGACTCCATCCTAGCTGGAGGGGTGCTCTCAACTTATCTATGAACATAGACAGGGCTTTAACTCCCCTAGCTCCACAATGAAATAGGGTGCAGGCCAGGCACTGCCAGCTTAGGCTGTTAGCCAGCTTGCCAGCTTAGTGGAGTCTGCCATTAGCACATTCAGTGTAGTCAGCTCAGCTATCCCCATTGAGACCGTGTCTGTGCCTCGACTTAGGTTGAGCAAAACTAAACATGGTGGTGTTCGCCTTAGCAATCTCACTGGAATAAAGACCTCCTCCGTTCCTGCCATTATTGAAAGAGATTGTAATACCTCACATCTCAAAATAGGGCTACTTAATGTTAGATCCCTCACTTCGAAGGCAGTTATGGTCAATAAACTAATCACTGATCATAATCTTGATGTGATTGGCCTGACTGTAACATGGCTTAATCCTGATGAATTTACTGTGTAAAATGAATTCTCACCTCCTTGTTACACTAGTGACCATATCCCCCATATATGCCGCAAAGGCGTGGGTGTTTCTGACATTTCTGATAGCAAATTTCAATTTACTTATTTAATAAATCATTCACTATACTGACATTTTACATTCTTAAAATAAAGTGGTGATCCTAACTGACCTAAAACAGGGTATTTTTATCAGGATTAAATGTCAGGAATTGTGAAAACTGAGTTTAAATGTATTTGGCTAAGGTGTATGTAAACTTCCGACTTCAACTGTATATACATATACGTATATACGTATATACAGTATATTTCCAAGATCTTTCCTAGATTTAGAACAGACACTTAAAACCTTGTTTCTTATGATTTATTTGAAGACTGTCCTTTTATGAATGTGTTAATTCAATGCTCTTCTATAGGCTTTGGTAATAAAGACCAAAATCAATATTTTATTAAACAATACCTAAAATGGGTCAAAAATGGAAAATCAAATAGCTAAATGATCGACAGTTTGACCATCTTTAAAAAAATTCCATGTGTCAGTTTAGCAACCCCCCCATCCAAACAACATCTTAGAATGTATGTCTTATTATTCAGAGAACATGGCAACCATGTTCAGTTTGTTTGGTGTGACCAGAGATGGGCAAAAATGACAAAATACAAATACAAAATACCATAACGATCAATATATCAAAATAAACTACAAAATACTTGTTATTCCAATCTAAATCAAATCAAATTGTATTTGTCACATGCACCGAATACAACAGGTGTAGGTAGATACCTTAGAGTGAAATGCTTACTTACAAGCCCTTAAACAACAATGCCGTTTTAAGAAAACCCCTAAAAAAGTAAGAGATAAGAATAACAAATAATGATAGAGCAGCAGTAAATAACAATAGCGGGGCTGTATGCAGAGGGGGTACCGGTACCGAGTCAATGTGTCAGTGTGCGGGTGGCACCGGTGTCGAGGTAATTGAGGTAATTATGTACATGTATGTAGGGTTATTAAAGTGGGTATGCATAGATAACAACAGACTAAAATAGTCTGAGTAGCAAATTAAATAGCTGTTCAGGAGTCTTACGGCTTGGGGGTAGAAGCTGTTTAGAAGCCTTTTGGACCTAGACTTGGCACTCCAGTACAGCTTGCTGTGCGGTATTAGAGAGAACAGTCTATGAGTAGTGTGGCTGGAGTCTTTGACAATTTTTAGGGCCTTCCTCTGACACCGCCTTGTATTGAGGTCCTGGATGGCAGGAAGCTTGGCCCTAGTGATGTACTGGGCCGTACGCACTACCCTCTGTAGTGCCTTGCTGTCCGAGGCTGAGCAGTTGTCATAGTAGGTGGTGATTCAACCTGTCAGGATGCTCTCGATGGTGCAGCTGTAGAACTGTTTGAGGATCTGGGGACCCATGACATAACCCATCAGGATGCCCCATTGATGAGAATGGGGGCATGCTCAGTCCTCCTTTTCCTGTAGTCCACAATCGTCTCCTTTGACTTGATCATGTTGAGGGAGAGGTTGTTGTCCTTGCACCACACGGTTAGATCTCCGACCTCCTTCCAATAGGCTGTCTCATCGTTGTCGGTGATCAGGCCTACGACTGTTGTGTCATCAGCATACTTAATGATGGTGTTGTAGTTGCGCCTGGCCGTGCAGTCATGTGTGAACAGGGACTACAGGAGGGGACTGGGCACGCACCCCTGGGGAGCTCCAGTGTTGAGGATCAGCTTGGCAGATGTGTTGCTACCTACCCTCACCACCTGGGGGCGGCCCCTCAGGAAGTCCAAGATCCAGTTGCAGAGGGAGGTGTTTAGTCCCAAGTTCCTTAGCTTAGTGATAAGCTTTGAGGGTACTATGGTGTTGAACGCTGAGCTATAGTCAATGAATAGCATTCTCACACAAGTGTTCCTTTTGTCCAAGTGGGAAAGGGCAGTGTGGAGTGCAATAGAGATTGCATCATCTGTGGATCGGTTTGGGCGGTATGCAAATTCGTCTAGGGTTTCTGGGATAATGGTGTTGATGTTTGCCATTACCAACCTTTCAAAGCACTTCATGGCTACGGACATGAGTGCTAATGGTCTGTAGTCATTTAGGCAGGTTGCCTTTGTGTTCTTGGGCACAGAGACTATGGTGGTCTGCTTGAAACATGTTGGTATTACAGACTCAATCAAGAACATGTTGAAAATGTCAGTAAAGCCACCTGCCAGTTGGTCAGCACATGCCAGGAGCACACATCCCGGTAATCCGTCTGGCCCTGCAGCCCTGTGTATGTTGACCTGTTTAAAGGTCTTACTCACATCAGCTACGGAGAGCGTGATCACGTCATAAAAGTCATAAATGAACACACCACAAACCACACAAAATTTAAAAATATTTATATATTATAATAATTATAAATAAAAAACACTATTTACAATTACAGAATTTAGAACACCCTCTACACAACATTGTGCTGATGGTCCCAAGTCTCTTTCTGGTGTGAAGCACTACCATCCTGTCTGGGTATTCACACCTCTAGATGGCCGGGCGGGGGTTTGTTGAAGTGGGGGATGGAGGACTTGAACGTAGTCTCTTTGAAGTCAGTCTTTACCACAAAAAAAATCAGTAAGAACTGAAGTTTATTACCCGATTTTATTGAACCTTTATTTTAGCAACACATCAAATAAACAACACATATGTGAAAAAAAAAATTATACTATTAACACGGCAAGTCAGTATAAATTCTTATTTACAGTGACGGCTACCCCGGACGACGCTGGGCCAATTGTGCGCCGCTCTATAGGACTCCCAATCAAAGTCGGATGTGACGCAGCCTGGATTCGAACCATGTACTGCAGTGTGTTAGACCACTGCGCCAGTCCGGAGCCCAATGTCTATTGTATGTTGACTTTGACATGTTGCAGCTTTCGGATTTACAATGTAGAATAATATAAATATAAAAGACTCGTATTTCACTTCACAGTCTAAGGTAATGTTAGTGTCGTCTCCTTTAGCTACAATCAATGACATTTTCCCGGTAGATTTCTGCTATAATATCGTCCAAAATCGGTATACCTGGACATTAATTTAGCTTTTCCAGTATTAGTAGCCATATTGTAAGTAAAAAATTTGCAAAACACTTAGTGTTCATAACTCACAGCTATGCGTAAGGCTCTTCAACATATTCTTTCATAAATGTCCAAACAGAACAAGCCTCCTTGCGCTAGGTTAGCTGAAAGATTGTGCGATGGATGAAGGGTTTCCACATACTCCATTAAAGCACATTGGCTATCTAGCTAGCTTAATTTGATTACGATAGGTGCTCATTTGACAAAGACACAGTCAATCAAGTGAACACTGCCGTGTCATCGGAGTGCAATGATGCCGAATAGCCATGATGCCTTCCTAGCTAAAATTAGTTTTCCAATGGATTGACTGAATGCAGACGGATCTAGCAAAGTTTCGTTACTTTTTCGCGTGTCAGGAATTATACTAACATAATTTGACTTGTTGAAGTAATGTTTAGCGTTCGATTTTCAGATTTCTTTCTTTGCATGTTGAACGAGTGGAAATACAAAATCGATCGCGCATACTACATGGACCTTTTTAGGACATGAAAAAGGGTTTATCTAACAAAATGGCACAATGTGTTAGTTCTTGGACCCTTAGGATGACAGATCAGAGCATGATTTCAGAATGTAATATTTCACATTCAGACATGAATGTATCAAACCTGTCGCAGTGAAAAAAGTGTTTTGTTGTTCTGCACTCTCCTCAAGCAATAGCATGGCATTTTTTTTTTGCTGTAATAGATACTGTAAATTGGACAATGCAGTTAGCTTAACAAGAATGTAATATTTCTGCCCATATAGGACACTTATAAACTCAGCAAAAAAAAGAAACGTCCTCTCACAGTCAACTGCGTTTATTTTCAGCAAACTTAACGTGTAAATATTTGTATGAACATTAGATTCAACAACAGACATAAACTGAACAAGTTCCACAGACATATGACTAACAGAAATGGAATAATGTGTCCCTGAACAAAGGGGGGGTCAAAATCTAAAGTAACAGTCATTATCTGGTGTGGCCACCAGCTGCATTAAGTACTGCAATGCATCTCCTCCTCATGGACTGCATCAGCTTTGCCAGTTCTTGCTGTGAGATGTTATCCCACTCATCCACCAAGGCACCTGCAAGTTCCCGGACATTTCTGGGGGGAATGCCCTAGCCCTCACCCTCCGATCCAACAGGTCCCAGACGTGCTCAATGGGATTGAGAGCCGGGCTCTTCGCTGGCCATGGGAGAACACTGACATTCCTGTATTGCAGGAAATTACAGAGATTGTGCATTCCTGGTGTAACTCGGGCAGTTGTGGTTGCCATCCTGTACCTGTCCCGCAGCTGTGATGTTCTAATGTACTAATCCTGTGCAGGTGTCGTTACACTTGGTAGGCCACTGCGAGGACAGTCAGCTGTCCGTCCCATCTCCCTGTAGCGCTGTCTTAAGCATCTCACAGTACGGACATTGCAAGTTATTGCCCTGGCCACATCTGCAGTCCTCATACCTCCTTGCAGCATGCCTAAGGCGCGTTCACGCAGATGGGCAGGACCCTGGGCATCTTTCTTTTGGTGTTTTTCAGAGTCAATAGAAAGGCCTCTTTAGTGTCCTAAGTTTTCATAACTGTGACCTTAATTGCCTAGTGTCTGTAAGCTGTTAGTGTCTTAACGACCGTTCCACAGGCGCATGTTCATTAATTGTTTATGGTTCATTGAACAAGCATGGGAAATAGTGTTTAAACTCTTTATACTGAAGATCTGTGAAGTTATTTGGATTTTTACGAATTATCTTTGAAAGACAGGGTCCTGAAAAAGCGATGTTTCTTTTTTTGCTGAGTTTATGTACCAACATTTTATTTTGCATTGGTCGTAGCTTGTTTTGTACATAATGTTGCTGCCTTATGACCAAAAAGAGATTCTGGACATCAGAACTGGAATTTCTCACCTCAAATTGGATGAGGAGTTCTTCTTCAATAAGTCGGACGCGAGGGTTATACTATGGACACCCGACCAGGCCCAGATCCCCGTGATTCGCTGGAAAAGGAAACATAGGTTTTGCGGAAAGAGATCAGGATGCCTTGTGAAGATCAGGCGACGAGAGGCTAATCTGCCCTTGCCTTCCGTTCTGTTAGCTAACGTTCAATCGTTGGAAAATAAATGGGATGAACTGGAAGCACGTATACCCTACCAACGGGACATTAAAAACTGTAATATCTTATGTTTCACCAAGTCGTGGCTGAACGACGACATTAACCTCTCTGCGCACCGAACCCGTTACCGTTGACGATCTTCCTCTGTTTGCAATCCCAATGCTCATTGTTACACAATGAATGGTCTTTTGTTTGATAAAATCCATTTTTATAGCCTAACACAAAACATTTTGTGAACCACTTGTGTCGTGAATTCCGTCTCATTCCATTTTCGACGACACATTCGATGTAAATACACACACTAAACGTGACTTTTCCAGTCATGTTTGGTTTCATTGCAATCAACTGGTTTGTTTGTAACACAACCAAACCTGATGGGTCATTTCGCGGGACGTATTGACTGAAAGAAATCGATTTGAAGACAACAAGTAATGACATCATTGTGCACCAATGATATGACCGCTGTTTCATTGATTGACTGTATTTTAACCCAATGACCACTGATCGTCTTGAAATCTAGCTGGGTAGATAGCCAATGAGCTGAGGTAAACGGCAATATGTAATGTTTATGTGTTGGAAGACCAACCCATGTAGTAAACTCCGGCGTAAAGAGGTTCATTCGCCATTGAAGATTCATACCTGAAGGAGCCACGCATGTTACAAACAGCGTTGTTTTGGTAAAGCGCATCTTCAGCTGTTTATATATCAATCAGTATGGCGACTAAGTCAGGGAAAGCTAAATGTAAGTCTAGATATACAGATGTACACACACTTTTAGAAGAAATTGATCGGGAAAGAGAGACAGAGATTGTTGGAGGACGATTAATTTAGCGATTCGCAAATGGAGGAATATTTTTTGAATGGAGAGGACACCGTTTTGGACTGGTAAGTTTTTCTCATGCCAATGCCGTTGTTTGAAATTAATAATATAAAATATTATTTGTGAAATGAAATAGCCTATTTGAGGCTGTTGAGGGGAGGGCAGGCCCACAACAATGGCCAAAGTGAAATGGAGACAGTAGATACAGCTGGTCTGTTGTAATATAATAAAGACAGTAGATCTAGCTGGTCTGTCATAATGTAATAGAGACAGTAGATCTAGCTGAAATGTCATAATATAAAATAGACAGTAGATCAACCTTATGTTCCCTGTACTCTATATATATCTGTTTATTATACCTGTTGATACAGGGCTCATATGTGAAACTATTCTAACTGAACATTTTCTTTCACAGTGACACTGACTCTGAATGGGAGCCCCCAGTGCCAAGGTGTCCATCCCCCACTGAAGCTGGTTCATCCAGCTCCTGCCACAAGTGGTGTTCATCTGCCCAAATTTATTTCTGCAGGCATGGATGTGCCTCAGAGCCAAAAGGGCACAGCATAGAGGCGTTGCTGTGTTCTTTGAAAAATGTCCCCCATCACCTGCACCACATGCTTGGTGACCCTCTGCTTTACAGGAGAAAGAGACTGCTATGGCACCTGGCATCAGCAGCACAATATTGTGTAGAGGACTGAGGGTCTTCCAAATATTGAAAGTGTTATTTTGTAAATGTATATATTTTTTTCATGTTTTTTCTCCATTTTTTTTGGGGGGGGGGTTAGAATACCATTTTGGTATTTTGACCTCACAATAAATGTAATGTAGCACACTCATTTTGGTAGTTATCATTCTGAAACTTTGTACAAGTACTGTTGCCCTTTTATATTTTTCACTGAAATTGTCCCCATCATCCTATCTGAATGTTTGTTTTGTCTTGTTCATTTTAAAAATGATGGTACAACAATAAAAATGAAAAAAACATGTTTTTTTTCATTGTATCATCTAAACCAGATCTATTGTGTTATATTCTCCTACATTCAATTCACATTTACACAAACTTCAGAGTGTTTTCTTTCAAATGAAATCAAGAATATGCATATCCTTGGTCCTGGGCCTGAGCTACAGGCAGTTAGATTTGGGTATGTCTTCAGGCAGAAATTGAAAAAAGTAGGGGGTAGCTGTAAGAGGTTTAATTAAGAACATACAGCTGGTGGGTTATACACTATCGTCAGGACAGAACAACAGCCTCTGGTAAGACACGGGGCGGGGGCATATGCATATTTGTAAACAACAGTTGGTGCAAAACCCTAAGGAAGTCTCAGGGTTTTGCTTGCCTGAGGTAGAGTATCTCATAATAAGCTGTAGACCACACTATATTCCTAGAGAGTTTTCATTTGTATTTTTTGTAGCCATCTACATACCACCACAGACCGAGGCAGGCACTAAAACCACACTCAGTGAGTTGTATTCAGCCATAAGCAAACAGGAAAACGCTCATCCAGAGGTGGCGCTCCTAGTGGCTGGGACTTTAAGAGCCGATAAGATGATTACTATGATTGTGATATGCTATTGTTTAACTACCTTCGCTGAGCAAGTCACTATGGATAAGCGTGTCTGCTACATGACCAAAATGTAAATGTATACATTATGTGAAAAAAACATACCAAAATTATTTGGTAGTGTGAAAGGGGGGCCACAAAATGTGAAAAACCGTATAAAAAAATTATACTATTACAATTGACAATACAAAATACATTGGAGTGTAGTTCAGCCCAGTGTAATTCAAATGACAAAATACTCAGAAGTAATTAAATACACATTTTGAATACATCTACCAGAAATACTGCCTTGAGAATGAAATATCATAGGTTTGAATATCACTGATGCCTTGTCACAATAACAAAGAAATGTGTTTGCATGATTAATGATTAAGGAAATACATTTCCATGTGTCCTATCTGTGCTTGGAGTTTAAAAAAAGTTAACCCAAAATAAACTAGCAACGTTATTTAAACTTATTGAAATATTCAGTGGAAGTTTAAAGGAAGTTATTAAAAAAACTCCAAATAACCTATATTCTGTTCTCAGAGCTTTAATACAACATTTCAGGAAAACTTGAAAGGAATCAGAATAAACAATTTTCAGAACCTCCCTGCAAACTAAAGATAAACATTCCCAGAACAGGAAAAATGTTCACTTCTGTTCTCAGAATGTATAAAAAACTTTCCATTTGACCGGTCAGGAAACTTATGGCTTCGTTTCCACAACCAAAGTTAAACCAAAAACCTATATTCCACATTTTCTAAGGAACTAAATCATCTAGCTGGAGAAGCTCTATGATAACATTAACATGTCTGCATCTGAGACAGGTGAGAAATACAGACACCTTCTTGTTAATCAACACCTCTAAACCTATGTACTGACTGAGCATAGCATAAATCTCCTTATAAAAGTGAGTGGTTAATTGACAGATGGACAGCACACCTCCTCTAAGTCCCTCTGTCCCTACCTCTCTCCCTCACTCCCCCCCTCTCTCCTCTAAGCGTCATCCCCCCCTTCCTTCCATAATTTTCCCAGTGCTGCTGTTCTCTCCTCTTGACAATAGGTGAGTAGAGGCAACCTGGGCCACTGATTACTCAAGCAGCAGCAAGCCTATCATTTCCATGTTGTTATGAGTGAGACAAGCAGAGCATAAAGCAGATGAAAGCCTTCCAGCTGGATCCTGTCACATGTGAGATAACTGTTAACATAGTGTGAATTCACACACTAACAAGTGGTGAATAAACACAAACTCAAAGCACGGAGGAACACTACTGTATTTCAATGAGTTGCTATATATCATAATTCACAGACATACGGTATAATTTATAAAACATGTGCACGTCAATATATTCTTATTTTTTCTAGTCCTGATGAGAAATAACACAAGCAACCCTTTTAGTTCCATATCAATTGGTGCATAAGCCTGTGCCTTACTGAGTCTGAGAGAGAGAACATACTTTATATAATACAGTGCCTTATTCCCCTTTTACAAGTCGTGGCTCAGATCCTTTCAATAAACAACAACAATGGAGGGGCTCTCAGGTCTTTGAAAAAAGGAGAAAAACATTAAATCAACACAAATATCTTTTGAAACGAGGCACAAGCTTGTTAGTGCAAAATGTGCATATCGGCGCATCTCAGAGTTGTTTTGTGTATGTAACAGATCTGAGGCAACATGTCTTCTGGAGAGGGGAGAATATTAAACCCCCTTTCTCTTGTCAAACCCATCAATATGCTTTCCATGTGTAGGAGTTTTCTGGGCTGCACTTAGAGATAAGATGCGTGTAGGCCTACTCAAGATGAGGAGAGTATGACAAGGATTGTTTGGTAATAACAGGTTTGCTTTGACTCAGACCTTGGAGAACTATAGTTATAACCATGCTTTGTGGAAAGTAACTTTTTTCCCAGGGGAACAAATTGTTTCTTTGGAGGTGACCAGGTGTACATACTCAAGTCAAACCAATTAACCAATGATATTTTGTACAGATAAGTATAAATAAGTTATGACAACCAAAATGGTCAAAAGCTGCAATACATTTTATGATACCAGTTATGACACCAGTTGGGTTGTTCAAAACTCTGGCGCAGTTGTCAAGTCAACACATCCGTCAGTGCTGATGTGAATCACCTCACAAAAGAAATGCCAAATGTGAGACATATTAAACATTTTTGACATTCATTGATGCAATTTTAATGTTGAAATATTTTTGTGTATCATTAAAATAGCTTGAGATTATTTTACTGCTCACTGCATCCAAGTTGCTTAAAATACAGTAGTTGTTTCAGAGAGCTGTCAGTCAAGGTGAGGTCATGAATATAAACTCTCTGCCCACTCAGGTTGTCTATTGAAAATTACTGGTATTTAACCTGGTAGTCTATCTAAAGCAAATATTATGGGTGATATTTTAGTCACTCAAAAGGATATTTTACATGGGAATTAGAATGACTGTTCGGGATGTTTACCACAATACCATACGTATAGTATTTCATAAAGCCTTAATTTGAGGGCCTAGTTTTACTCTAATACAGAGGCTTGAAGCATACACATCACTGAACCAAAACCACGCTCATCATTATTATATTTCTCATTTGTTTCAATATCTAAGTTTGTGCATTTAAATTGATTGGTTGATTAATTCATTCATTTCATGCTACTAAAAATAAAAACAATACCATGCACTCACTAGTGGTCCATTTTGTTGCTTCCAGCCTACAGACAGAAACTAAAACAAGAAGCTCCCGCGCTCAGGTCTGTTCAACGCTGGTCCGACCAATCTGATTACAGCTTCAAGACCGCTGCGTTCACGTGGACTGGGATATGTTCCGCATTGCGTCCAACAACAACATTGACGAATACGCTGATTCGGTGAGCGAGTTCATTAGAAAGTGCATCGGCGACGTTATACCCACAGGAACGATTAAAACATTCCCAAACCAGAAACCGTGGATTGATTGCAGCATTCGAGCGAACCTGAAAGCACGAACCATGCTTTTAACCTGGGCAAGGTGACCGGAAACATGACCGAATACAAACAGTGTAGCTATTCCCTCCCCAGAAGGCAATCAAACAAGCTAAGTGTCAGTACAGAGGCAATGTACTGACAACAGCTCAGACACAAGAGGTATGTGGCAGGGTCTACAGTCAATCACGGATTACAGCCCCATCGCGGACCAGGATGTCTTGCTCCCAGACAGACTAAATACATTTTTTGCTCAGTTTGAGGACAATACAGTGCCACTGACACGGCCCGCTACCAAAACCTGCGGGCTCTCCTTCACTGCAGCCGAAGTGAGTAAAACATTTAAACGTGTTAACCCTCGCAAGGCTGCAGGCCTAGTTGGCATCCCCAGGCGTGTCCTCAGAGCATGCGCAGACCAGCTGGCAGGTGTGTTTACGGACATATTCAATCAATCCTTATCCTAGTCTGCTGTTCCCACATGCTTCAAGAGGGCCACCAATGTTCCTGTTCCCAAGAAAGCTAAATTGACTGAGCTAAACGACTACCGCCCCATAGCACTCACTTCCGTCATCATGAAGTGCTTTGAGAGACTAGTCAAGGACCATATGACCTCCACCCTACCTGACACCCTACACCCACTCCAATTTGCTTACCGCCCCAATAGGTCCACAGACGACGCAATCACAACCACACTGCACACTGCCCTAACCCATCCGGACAAGAGGAATACCTATGTGAGAATGCTGTTCATCGACTACAGCTCAGCACTTAACACCATTGTACCCTCCAAACTCGTCATCAAGCTCGAGACCCTGGGTCTCGACCCCGCACTGTGCAACTGGGTACTGGACTTCCTGACGGGCCGCCCCCAGGTGGTGAGGGTAGGTAACAACATCTCCACCCCGCTGAATCCCAACACTGAGTCCCCACAAGGGTGCGTTCTGAGCCTTATCCTGTACTCCCTGTTCACCCACGACTGCGTGGCCATGCACGCCTCGAACTCAATCATCAAGTTGCGGACGACACTACAGTGGTAGGCTTGATTACCGACAACGACGAGACGGCCTACAGGGAGGAGGTGAGGGCCCTCGGAGTGTGGTGTCAGGAAAATAACCTCACACTCAACGTCAACAAAACAAAGGAGATGATTGTGGACTTCAGGAAACAGCAGAGGGGTCACCCGCCTATTCACATCGATGGGACAGTAGTGGAGAGGGTAGTAAGTTTTAAGTTCCTTGGCGTACACATCACAGACAAACTGAATTGGTCCACCCACACAGACACCATTGTGAAGAAGGCACAGCAGCACCTCTTCAACCTCAGGAGGCTGAAGAAATTTGGCTTGTCACCAAAAGCACTCACAAACTTCTACAGATGCACAATCGAGAGCATCCTGTCGGGCTTCATCACCGCCTGGTACGGCAACTGCTCCGCCCACAACCGTAAGGCCCCCCAGAGGGTAGTGAGGTCTGCACAACGAATCACCGGGGGAAAACTACCTGCCCTCCAGGACACCTACACCACCCAATGTCACAGGAAGGCCACAAAGATCATCAAGGACAACAACCACCCGAGCCACTGCCTGTTCAACCCGCTATCATCCAGAAGGCGAGGTCAGTACAGGTGCATCAAAGCAGGGGCCGAGAGACTGAAAAACAGCTTCTATCTCAAGGCCATCAGACTGTTAAACAGCCACCACTAACATTGAGTGGCTGCTGCCAACATACTGACTCAACTCCAGCCACTTTAATAATGGAAATTGATGGAAATTGATAGAAAAATGTATCAAAAGCCACTTTAAACAATGTCACTTAATATAATGTTTACACACCCTACATTACTCATCTCATATGTATATGTATATGCTGTACTCTATATCATCTACTGCATCTTGCCATCTTTATGTAATACATGTATCACTAGCCACTTTAAACTATGCCACTTTATGTTTATATACCCTACATTACTCATATCAAATGTATATACTGTACTCTATACCATCTACTGCATCTTGCCTATGACGTTCTGTACCATCGCTCATTCATATATCTTTATGTACAGACTCTTTATCCCTTTACACTTGTGTGTATAAGGTAGTAGTTGTGGAATTCTTAGGTTAGATTACTCATTGGTTATTACTGCATTGTCGGAACTAGAAGCACAAGAATTTCACTACACTCGCATTAACGTCTGCTAACCATGTGTATGTGACATATAAAATTTGATTTGATTTGAAAATGTTAGGCGCACCAAAGATACGGTATGGTACTATATTCTGTGGGGTGGAATTACAGTACCATTGGAAGTACCACCATTTTTTTCACAATGCACCATCATTTACAGTATTCTGCAGTAAAAAGTTTCAACGTTTTTTTACTGTTGATAATAGCTATAATTACCATACAAATGACTGTTTTCTGTTACAGTGAATGAGTTGTAGGAATACACTGTTCCGATATCTATATGGGTCCACAGACTCAACACTTTCAGTGTTGATTTAACACTCTCAGGGGCATTTACATGGACACAGATGCACGTTTTAAACTGGATTAACTGAAATTGCAATAGAAGAAAATGGATTACCTGGACTATTTCAATCATGATCAAAGAACATCACCAAGTCCAGACAGAAGGCACTGTTATAAGCAGGAGCAACCCATTGAATTATAACATTTTTAAAAATCTATTTCTGTGACTGTTTCCGTATGTACAAAGAAAATAAAGATTACATTATTTGTTTGCTTGTGCCAAGGCTTTCAACTCCCTACAAGTGTCTCTGGTCTTACCAGCCTTGAAACATTCCCTACGAGCAACAGCATTTGTCTTCTTTAAGTAGATTTTCATGTTTTTCCACAGGACCTTAGAAAGACAAGACAATATCGAAATCATACAAGTAATTATGGGTGATATTGTTTGTGTTAAATTTCTGTCTCACAAATACATTTAGTCCCCCATGAATCATGCTGTTTGTTGTCAATAATTGGGTGTTTTGACACAATTCGCTTCAAGAGGGCTTTTTCAAAGACATTGAAATTCTTTTAATATTTTCTTATACCTCTGTCCATGGTTTGGTTTAGGTGACTGGCGCCAACTCCAGAAAATGCTTGTGTATTAGTGTCCCATCCCTGGTTTTTGAAGCATCCTCAGGCTAGCACCAAGTGCACATTGTTAATCTAATCAGGCTTCACAAAAATGAACAGGTTAGTCTTTATTTACCTTAGTCTGAGACTCACTAGTCTAGAATGAATTAATCTGAGGTTAAGCAACATCTCAGAAAGCCCTTTTTCTGTCTGGATTAATTTAAGTATTAGCCTAGTCCTGATTTAAATTAAATTATGTTTGCTAAACCGCCCCTCAGTGTTAATTTCATTTTTTACACTGGAGAATTTGCTGTGGGCTCCCTGCACATGGCACGTAAGAAACGTACTGTATGTACAGTACTCGACATGTATTTTCTTTGCTACTAAATGGCACCCATATGTCAGTCAAAAGGGGACTCATAAGATTAAAAGATTCAAAAGGAGACTCTTAAGATTAAAATATATCATTTTCCACTCTATCATCAGCTCTTGATAAAAATGCATAACAGTCCAGTGCTGTCCTTTTTCCAGTGTGATATTTATACCATTATAGAAGTACACATGTATTTACAATAGGCTATACACATTTACCCATACTATACCTCTAGTATGTTATGTTTCTGTTTCTTTTTGTTTTAGCTGTGTGTGTATCACCTTAATATTTACATTTTTTAAAATTTTACCTTTATTTAACTAGGCAAGTCAATTAAGAACAAATTCTTATTTTCAATGACGGCCTAGGAACAGTGGGTTGACTGCCTTGTTCAGGAGCAGAACAACAGATTATACCTTGTCAGTTCGGTCTTGTAACCTTTTGGTTACTCGTCCAATGCTCTAACCACTAGGCTACCTAGACTGTAAACTCTCCTTCCAGACTCATATCAAACATCTCCAATCTAAAATCAAATCTAGAGTCGGCTTTCTATTCCGCAACAAAGCCTCCTTCAATCATGCCGCCAAACTTACCCTAGTAAAACTGACTATCCTGCCGATCCTCGACTTCGGCGATGTCCTCTACACAATAGCTTCCAATACTCTACTCAGCAAACTGGATGCAGTTTATCACAGTGCCATCCGTTTTGTTACTAAAGCACCTTATACCACCCACCACTGCGACCTGTATGCTCTAGTCGGCTGTCCCTCGCTACATATTCGTCGCCAGACCCACTGGCTCCAGGTCATCTACAAGTCCATGCTAGGTAAAGCTCTGCCTTATCTCAGTTCACTGGTCACGATGGCAACACCCACCCGTAGCACGCACTCCAGCAGGTGTATCTCACTGTTCCTCCCTAAAGCCAACACCTCATTTGGCCGCCTTTCATTCCAGTTCTCTGCTGCCTGTGACTGGAACGAAGTTGGAGACTTTTATCTCCCTCACCAACTTCAAACATCTGCTATCTGAGCAGCTAACCGATCGCTGCAGCTGTACAAAGTCTATCGGTAAAATGCCCACCCAATTTACCTACCTCATCCCCATACTGTTTATATTTATTTACGTTTCTGCTATTTTGCACACCAGTATCTCTACCTGTACATGACCATCTGATCATTTATCATTCCAGTGTTAATCTGCAAAATTGTAATTATTCGCCTACCTCCTCATGCCTTTTGCACACAATGTATATAGACTATTTTTTTTCTTCTTTTTGTTCTTTTTTTTCTACTGTGTTATTGACTTGTTAATTGTTTACTCCATGTGTGACTCTGTGTTGTCTGTTCACACTGCTATGCCTTATCTTGGCCAGGTCGCAGTTGTAAATGAGAACTTGTTCTCAACTAGCCTACCTGGTTAAATAAAGGTGAAATAAAAAAAATATGAATAAAAACCTGTCGCCCTAGGTGATTGAATTCTATTCAACTAATGCATATTTTTATTTTATTAAGTAAAACATTTGGGAAATTAACAACTATCAGTATCAATATCAGTAAAAATCAGTAAAAACTATCAGTAAAAATCAGTAAAAATCAGTAAAAATGTTAACACTTAAAAAAGAGATTCAGACACATATTTGATTTAACATGAACTGAAGTCCTCAACCGTCCTCCTCATTACCAGTATTATGTAAAGGGCATGTCAAGCCAACTCACAAGAAGTGTGATTAGCAGGAGGACTTGATATTCCACAGATGTGCTGACCTCCGGTTCAAGATGAAACAGAATCTGATTGGACTAAATTAAACCTCCCACCCCTGAGAGCGTTCCCCAGGGCAGTTATTTGGAACGTTTTCAAGTGGGCCTCAGACGCATTGAGTTAATACAAATTAACCAGTGATGATTGATTGACATCCTTTATCTTAACAGACTTCTATTAGCTTGACTAACTAATGGGCATTTGCTATCAAATTACTCTGGACAAAAAGTATCATTAATCAAAAAGCAGTATGTAGTTTACTTAAAAGTCTCTTGGTTCAAGGTTGACATTGTGGTTTGTACATGACTGCAGCAGGTTGAGGCATATCCTATCATCTTACATCTTTGCCAACATTATATTGTCAATAGATCATATTTATTTTTTTACCTTCACATTTTTCTGTGAAATTACCAGTTATTAAACACATTTACTGCACATGCTGACTGAAACCAACATATCATGTCAAAAATGTATTTCATATTTGAACGGTTTAGACAAGCCAATTTAACCTCTGAACTGAGCGCTTGTGCTGTTTCCTGATGACCATCAATATTCCACCTGTTTTACAACACAAACAGCTTATCATGACAGTGATTGATTCAGTTCCTCAGTGCTTCTAATAAGTCCTAATTTCTTTGCAATTGTTTTTGAAAAATATTAATTGTGCATTTTAAATGCACTAATTGAAATTATTTCAGAGGATACACATCAATGCCTACAGCTGCCTTAGCCTGGGTTACCATCTTACTCTCTAAGCAACTGCAATGTCAAACCTTATTTAGGGAGCTTTATTCTCCGTTGCTTCATCCTTCACCAAAAGTGTCAAAAGCGAGCTACAATTAAGTCCTCAAGTGGCCTAGCTCCTATGCGTTCTAAAGGCCTGGTGGAAATAAAATAAGAGAAAGGACAGAGAGAGCTTCCTTCAGGTTGTATTGCCTTGTCAGACTTATGACCCCCATATAATGTCTGATTATCACCTCTTATAAACGGGGTCGTTCGAGCCTTGAATTCTGATTGGCTGACAGCCGTGGTGTATCAGATCGTATAACACAGATATGACAAAACAATTATTTGTCCTGCTCTAATTAAGTTGATAACCAGTTTATAATAGCAATAAGGCATCTCGGGGGTTTGTGATATATGGCAAATATACCACGTCTAAGGGCTGTGCAGGTACTCCGCTTTGCGTCGTGCTTAAAGAACAGCCTTTAGCCGTGGCATATTGGCCATATACCACATCTCCTCTGGCCTTATTACTTAATTATACAGTGGCATTGTTGAATACTCATTTGTTATTGGCTTGAAGGGCATTCTAGACCATGCATTATTTCCCTATAACGCACTGTAGATGGGCACCATAGAATTTAATGGCTATAGTTAATTCTCACATATTTAGTTTGAGCTGCTTTTAAAAGTAAAAGTCAAATTGAAAACATTATTGTTATTGTTGAATTCGATTTTCATAGCTTGGACTGAAGGTTCTGTTAGCTAAACTAGCAAGTCTGTTTGTTTGGTTACCATGGAAACTACTGTAGCTATCTATTTAACTTGCTAGCTACTTCAGTGGATGTTGAACACATTTCTACCGGCAGTTAAACACATTTCTACAGGCAAATTAACACATTTCTAGAGGCAAATGTGTTAAATCATAACCATTGTATAAAAGGGATTATCAACTCGGGGCTCTATGTGTTCTCTGGAAAATAAATCAACACCGTGGAAGGTCAGGTTCCCTCCGCTAGCGGGTTGTGGAACACACCTTCCACTTCGTTCATTATTTTCGATAGAACGCATAGCCCCTAGTTGATTATCCCTGACATAATGGTCCTGTCAAATGACCAGCTATACTTAGAGAGATATACTGTAACTCATTATAAACCTGATTATAACGCTTGTCAAGAGTTATAAAGCATTGTACCTGCCATATTTAAGTGTTAGGCAACATTTATTTTGAAGTTTAAGTACACATGCATGCCACCAACAAGGTTTTGTCTAAGCCTTCAAAATACAAAAAATAATGTTCCATCCAAAAGCCTATCTGTTTCTCTCTCCAGTTGTTGCCTGCTGCACATGCTGTGATCTTTTAATCAACATCTGTCCGTAAATACAAGATGGCGTAGCAGTCAGACGTCTTTGTCTTCGTCTTGTCGTGTCCCATGTATAAATCTTTTTTCTTCACCTCAACTTCAACACACTCTCCTGCAATCCGCCTCACCCAATGTGGTATGGATCTGCTATTTTCTTTACTTTAGAACCGGAACCCCGAACAGAAGTTAGCCAGTTAACTAGCTACTAGCTAGTAGTCAGCTAGCCACTGCTAGCCGTCAACAGCTACCCTTTAGCTCGGACAACTCTTGCCAGTCTGCACAGCGCGATTCAAACCATAGCATATCAGACTTATTTATCTCCATATCTCCGGATTCCTACCGCAAGCTCTGAACCTTTTCACATGGATCATCGCAGCAAGCTATCTGCCGTACGAGTGGCAACTCTTGGCTAATGTCTCTGTGCCGAAGCAAGCACCAATTAGCCTGGAACTAGCCTATGCAAGGCCCATCTCCCGGCTAGCTGAAGAGGTCCTAGCCGTGTCTGAATCCTGGCTTAGGAAGACCACCAAAAACCCTGAAATATCCCTCCCTAACTATAACATTTTCCAACAAGATAGAACTGCCAAAGTGGGCAGAGTTCTGTCTTACTATCCAGGTCTGTGCCCAAACAATTTGAACTGTTTGGTCTGTGCCCAAACAAATCCACCTTTCCAGAAACAAGTCTCTCACCTTTGCAGCTTGCTAGAGACAACATTCTGCCCCCAGCTGTGCCCTGGACACCATATGTGAATTGATTGCCTCCCATCTATCCTCAGAGCTCGTGCTGTTAGGTGACCTAAACTGGGACATGCTTAACACCCCGGCCATCCTTCAATCTAAGCTTGATGCCCTCAATCTTACACAAATTATCAATGAACATACCAGGGTCAACCCCAAATCCGTAGACACTGGCAGCCTCATAGATATGATCCTAACCAACCTGCCCTCCAAATACACCTCTGCTGTCTTCAACCAGGATCTCAGCAATCACTGCCTCATTGCCTGTGTCCGTAATGGGTCTGTGGTCAAACGACCACCCCTCATCACTGTCAAACGCTCCCTAAAACACTGAGCAGGCCTCTAATCGACCTGGCCTGGGTATCCTGGAAGTATTTTGAACTCATTCCGTCAGTAGAGGATGCCTGGTTATTATTTAAAAGTGCTTTCCTCACAATCTTAAACAAGCATGGCCCATTAAAAAAAAAATTAACCATGAACAGATATAGCCCTTGGTTCACTCCAGACCTAACTGCCCTTGACCAGCACAAAAACATGCTGTGGCATCCTGCATTAGCATCGAATAACCCCCGCGATATGCAACTTTTCAGGGAAGTTAGGAACCAATATGCACAGACAGTTCGGAAAGCAAAGCTTTTTCAAACAGAAATTTGCATACTGTAGCACAAACTCCAAAAAGTTCTGGGACACTGTAAAGTCCATGGAGAATAAGAACACCTCTTCCCAGCTGCCCACCGCACCGAGGCTAGGAAACACTGTGACCACCGATAAATCCACAATAATTGAGAATTTCAATAAGCATTTTTCTACGGCTGGCCATGCCTTCTACCTGGCTACCTCTACCCTGGTCAACAGCCCTGCACCCCTCACAGCAACTTTCCCAAGCACCTCTCTTTCTTTTCGTCTGAGATCCCCAAAGATTGGAAAGCTGCATTGGTCATCCCCCTCTTCGACGGGGGAGACACTCTAGACCCAAACTGCTACAGACCTATATATATTCTACCCTGCCTTTCTAAGGTCTTCGAAAGCCAATGAACCATTTTGGTCTAGGGGGCAGTATTCGGAATTTCGGATGACTGACGTGCCCAAAGCCTGTTACTCAGGCCCGGAAGTTGGGATATGCATATAATTGGAAGAATTGGATAGAAAACACTCTGACGTTTCTAAAACTGTTAAAATAATGTCTGTGAGTATAACATAATTGATATGGCAGGCAAAAACCAGAGGAAAATCCATCCAGGAAATGGGATGTGAGTGATTCTTCGTACCTTCTCCGCTATGCAATCTGGTTTCAAAGCTGGCCATGGGTGCACCTCAGCCACGCTTAAGGTCCTAAACAATATCATAACCGCCATCGATAAGTGACAATACTGTGCAGCTGTTTTCATCGACCTGGCCAAGGCTTTCGACTCTGTCAATCACTACATTCTTATCAGCAGACTCAACAGCCTTGGATTCTCAAATGACTGCCTCGCCTGGTTCACCAACTACTTCACAGACAGAGTTCAGTGTATCAAATCGGAGGGCCTGTTGTCCGGACCTCTTGCAGTCTCTATGGGGGTGCCACAAGGTTCAATTCTCGGGCCGACTCTCTACTCTGACATCAATGATGTCGCTCTTGCTGCTGGTGATTCTCTGATCCACCTCTACGCAGACGACACCATTCTGTATACTTCTGGCCCTTCTTTGGACACTGTGTTAACAAACCTCCAGATGAGCTTCAATGCCATACAACTCTCCTTCCGTGGCCTCCAACTGCTCTTAAATGTAAATAAAACTTAATGCATGCTCTTTAACCGATCGCTGCCCACACCTGCCCGCCCGTCCAGCATCACTACTCTGGACGGTTCTGACTTAGAATATGTGGACAACTATACATACCTGGGTGTCTGGTTAGACTGTGAACTCTCCTTCCAGACTCACATTTAACATCTCCGATCCAAAATTACATATAGAATCGGCTTCCTATTTCGCAACAAAGCATCCTTCACTCATTCTGCCGAACATACCCTCGTAAAACTGACTATCCTACCGATCCTTGACTTCAGCGATGTTATTTACAAAAAAGCCTCCAACACTCTACTCAACAAATTGGATGGTCTATCACAGTGCCATCCATTTTGTCACCAAAGCCCCATATACTACCCACCACCGTGACCTGTATGCTCTCGCTGGTTGGTCCTCGCTTCATTTTCGATGCAAAACCCACTGGCTCCAGGTCATCTATAAGTCTTTGCTAGGTATAGCCCCACCTTATCTCAGCTCACTGGTCACCATAGCAGCACCCACCCGTAGCACGCACTCCAGCAGGTATATTTTACTGGTCAACCCCAAAAGCCAATTCCTCCTTTGGCCAGCTTTCCTTCCAGTTCTCTGCTGCCAATGACTGGAACAAGCTGAAAAATCACTGAAGCTGGAGACTCATATCTCCCTCACTAACTTTAAGCACCAGCTGCCAGAGCAGCTTACATCTGTACATAGCCCATCCGTACATAGCCCATCCAACTTCCTCATCCCCATACTGTTATTTATTTATTTATTTATTTTCCTCCTTTGCACCCCAATATCTCTACTTGCACATTTATCTCTGCACATCTATCACTCCAGTGTTTATTTGCTATATTGTAATTATTTTGCCTCTATGGCCTATTTATTGCCTTACCTCCCTTATCCTAACTCATTTGCACACACTGTATATAGACTTTTGTATTATTGACTGTATGTTTGTTTATTCCATGTGTAACTCTGTGTTGTTGTTTGTTTCGCACTGCTTTGCTTTATCTTGGCCAGTTCGCAGTTGTACATGATAACTTGTTCTCAACTAGCCTACCTGGTTAAATATAGGTGAAATAAAAAATAAATAAATAAAAAATGTATCCCTGTATGGCAGCAGTGCTAATGCTATGATGGTTATAAGCATGTCCCACTAATGCAGCGTTTCCCAAACTCAGTCCTGAAGACCCCAAGGTAGGCACATTTAGGTTTTTGCCCTATAACTACACAGCTAATTCAAATAATGAACTAATCATCAAATTCAGATTTTTTGAATCAGTTGTGTATCGATAGGGAAAAAACTTAAACGTGCACCCCTTGGGGTTGCCAGGACCGAGTTCGGGAAAAGCTGCACTAATTACTGAGACTACAGACCTGCAGGAAGACCTGCCTGGTGTCCCCAGCATAGAGAGATACTCCCAAAGGAGCTGTCTGTCTGATGTATTCCTTACTCCCTCTCTGTGACACTGTCATACATTTACATAGCAACAACATCTGGGGCTCTGAGTTTAATGTACCCAGTGCAACTGGGTACTGGACTTCCTGACTCGCCGCCCCCAGGTGGTGAGGGTAGGCAACAACATTTCCACCCCGCTGATCGTCAACACTGGGGCCCCACAAGGGTGCATTCTGAGCCCTCTCCTGTACACCCTGTTCACCCACGACTGCGTGGCCACGCACGCCTCCAACTCAATCATCAAGTTTGCGGACGATACAACAGTGGTAGGCTTGATTACCAACAACGACGAGACGGCCTACAGGGAGGAGGTGAGGGCCCTCGGAGTGTGGTGTCAGGAAAATAACCTCACACTCAACGTCAACAAAACTAAGGAGATGATTGTGGACTTCAGGAAACAACAGAGGGAACACCCCCCTATCCACATCGATGGAACAGTAGTGGAGAGGGTAGTAAGTTTTAAGTTCCTCGGCGTACACATCACAGACAAACTGAATTGGTCCACCCACACAGACAGCATCGTGAAGAAGGCGGAGTAGCGCCTCTTCAACCTCAGGAGGCTGAAGAAATTTGGCTTGTCACCAAAAGCACTCACAAACTTCTACAGATGCACAATCGAGAGCATCCTGTCGGGCTGTGTCACACCCACAAAAACACTGACGATCAGATTCCAGGCGTAATCGGTGATTGAACAGAGCAGCAAACTTTGATGTAGACAGAACTTTAGCTAATAGGCAGAAAAGACTGAGCCTACCACTGCACAGAGTCTCGGGGGGTAGGTGTTTCATAATAGTGTGTGAGTTTTCTTGTGCTTGGGAGGCTCTCCCTGCCAAAGAATTTGAAAACAAATCCAATTTTGATAACACCCATATATATTGGATGAAATACCACAGTGTACAATCACAGCAGCAAAATGTGTGAGCTATTGCCACAAGAAAAGGGCAACCAGTGAAGAATAAACACCATTGTAAATACCTACATTTAGATTGATTTATTTTCCCCTTTGCACATCATTACAACACTGTATATTGACATAATATGACATTGGAAATGTCTTTATTATTTTGAAACTTTTGTGAGTGTAATGTTTACTGTTCATTTTTTATTTTTTATTCCACTTTTGTTTATTATCTATTTCACTTGCTTTTCCACATATGTTTCCCATGCCAATAAAGCCCCTTAAATTGAAGAGAGAGAGAGAGAACAGCAGATCTGGACACGGTAGCACGTCCGGTGAACTGGTCTGGGTTCAATAGCTGCAGGCAGAACAGTTAAAACTGGAGCAGCAGCACTACCAGGTGGACTGGGGACAGCCAGGCATCATCAGGCCAAGTAGTCCTGAGGCATGGTGCTAGGGCTCAGGTCCTCCGGGAGGGGAAGGAGAGGGAGAGAGACAGAATTAGAGGAGGCATATTTAACAGTGGTTATTTACACCTACACCTGGGATTAATTTACACCAATGAGTGTTAATTTAACACTTACAGAGTTACTTGTTATGTTTCGAGTGTAGGCCCTCAAAATAAAGCCATATGAAATAGTTATTTTATTGTTTAAACAAAGGCTTCTAAACTAACATTGATAACAGGGCAAAAGTGATCGAAAGTGCATGGCTAGCCACTCAACCATTAATTCAGTGATTTGCCAAGGCGATAAAGTTTCCCCTTGAATTTGCACTACAGCCTCACTGTGTTTGTGAATGGAATAAATGGTATGACTCAGTGAAGCTCAAATTGCCTTCATTGTTTAACACCAAAAATCAATCATTTAAATATATATTGGTTTAATGTTGAAATTTTGCATACAAATGAAAAGTATATATTTCCAAATTCCACAAAAAAATGGATTTCCAATGACGTTATCGGAATACCAGTTGAGGTCAATGACTGGATGCCACTGAATTAACAGGTAATCTATTCAAAGAAATGAAATGTACAAATTATCTGAGATCCGCTTTAGCACTTTAGTATGTTCTCAAGCTTTCCCATGGATACTTTGTATAATGTAGAACCAGCAGAAAGTCACATTGCCCTCAGTCAATCTTGATTGCCATTATTTAAGTTATAGTTTCGTTCCGGCACACCGTTGCTTATTTGCCACTATTTTCAGATGTCAAATTATGGATTAAAAAACTGCAACTACATTATTGAATAAATAACAGACTACCTGTGGTGTCATCATTAGCAGGGCTCTCATCTCTTGAAAGGTGAGTCTGAGTAAATGTCCATCATTTAACTTTTTCCAACTCTTCTAATATGAGAAGGGATATGTAGCTAGTGATCCTAAAAATGGTGCTTGGATAGGCTGATATTTATGTATTTTACTTATTGGCACATAACATTATGACCCAACTGATTGAATCTGAGCTTAGTGTCATCAAGTTTCACTGCTCCATATCTGTCACGTAATATCAAGGTGGGTGGAATCAGGCGCAGAGAGCAGGTTACAGTGAGTCGATAGTTATTTATTCTCCAAAAACCAAACACGGTCAACCCAAATATGCAGGGTGAAATAATCCAACACAGGATCAAAATATTATCGGAGAAAATAACGCACACGTATTAACCCAAAATACATGAATCCAAAACAATCCCGCACAAAACAAGGGCGGGACAACCTACTACATATAAGGACGTTAATTAAACTAAAATACACACAGGTGAAACTAATAAGACAAAACCAACAGACAAACGAAAAAGGGATCGGTGGTGGCTAGTAGGACGGTGACGACGACCGCCGAGCACCGCCCGAACAGGCAGGAGAGCCAACCTCGGCGGAAGTCGTGACAGTACCCCCCCCCTGACGCGCGGCCCCCGCAGCGCGCCGCCACCGTCCTCGAGGACGACCCGGAGGACGAGGTGCTGGGCGATCCGGGTGGAGGCGGTGGAAATCTCTCAGGAGAGAAGGGTCCAAAATATCCCTCACCGGAACCCAGCATCTCTCCTCCGGACCGTACCCCTCCCAGTCCACGAGGTACTGTAGGCCCCCCACCCGGCGTCTCGAATCCAGAATGCCCCGAACTGTGTACGCCGGGGACCCCTCGATGTCCAGGGGGGGCGGAGGGACCTCAGGCACCTCACCTTCTTGCAGGGGACCAGCCACCACCGGCCTGAGGAGAGACACATGAAACGAGGGGTTAATACGGTAATACCTAGGAAGTTGTAACCTGTAACACACCTCGTTTATTCTCCTCAGGACTTTGAACGGCCCCACACACTGCGGCCCCAGCTTCCGACAGGGCAGGCGGAGGGACAGGTTTCGGGTCGAGAGCCAGACCCTGTCCCCCGGTGCAAACACGGGGGCCTCACTGCGGTGCTGGTCAGCGCTCCTCTTCTGCCGTTCGCCCGCTAACCGTAGTGAGTCCTGAACGGCCTTCCAGGTGTCCTTGGAGCGCTGTACCCATTCCTCCACCGCAGGAGCCTCGGTCTGGCTCTGATGCCATGGGGCCAGGACCGGCTGGTAACCTAACACACACTCAAAAGGAGACAAGTTAGTTGAGGAGTGGCGTAGGGAGTTCTGGGCTAGTTCAGCCCAGGGAACATACCTTGCCCACTCACCAGGCCGGTCCCGGCAATAGGACCGCAGAAACCTGCCCACATCTTGGTTTACGCGCTCCACCTGCCCATTACTCTCGGGGTGAAAACCTGAGGTTAAGCTGACCGAGACCCCCAGTCTCTCCATAAACGCCCTCCATACTCTGGACGTGAATTGGGGACCCCGATCAGAAACAATGTCCTCAGGCACCCCATAGTGCCGGAAGACATGGGTAAACAAGGCCTCAGCAGTCTGCAGGGCCGTAGGGAGACCGGGCAACGGGATGAGACGACAGGACTTAGAAAACCGGTCCACAACGACCAGGATCGTAGTACTTCCCTGGGACGGGGGAAGGTCGGTAAGAAAGTCCACCGATAAGTGTGTCCACGGCCGTTGTGGAACGGGGAGGGGTTGTAATTTCCCTCTAGGAAGGTGCCGAGGAGCCTTGCTCTGAGCACACACTGAGCAGGAGGAGACATAAAATCTCACGTCTTTAGCTAGCGTGGGCCACCAGTATCTCCCTCTCAGACTCCGCACTGTCCTCTCAATGCCAGGATGACCCGATGAGGGGAGAGTATGAGCCCACCGAATCAGCTTGTCCCGGACCCCCCTCGGTACGTACTGAGTTCCCACTGGACAGTTGGGGGGGGCCGGCTCTGACCGTGAGGCCTCCTCTATCTCCGCGTCCACCTCCCATACCACCGGTGCCACGAGACATGACGGTGAAATGATGGGAGCTGGCTCAACGGGCCGCTCCTCGGTATCATAGAGGCGGGACAGCGCGTCGGCTTTGGTGTTTTGGGAGCCTGGCCGGTATGTGAGGGTAAACTGGAACCTGGTAAAAAACATAGCCCATCTAGCCTGACGTGGATTTAGTCTCTTCGCTGCCCGGATATACTTGAGATTACGATGGTCAGTCCAGATGAGAAAGGGGTGTTTAGCCCCCTCAAGCCAATGTCTCCACACCTTCAGAGCCTTGACTACAGCTAACAACTCCCGGTCCCCCACATCATAGTTTCGCTCCGCTGGGCTGAGCTTGCTCGAAAAGAAAGCACAAGGGCGAAGCTTGGGTGGCACGCCCGAGCGTTGGGACAGCACGGCTCCGACCCCAGCCTCGGACGCATCCACCTCCACTATGAACGCTAAAGAGGGGTCCGGATGCGCCAACACGGGCGCATTGGTGAACAGCTCCTTCAAACGAGTGAATGCTCTGCCCGCCTCTGCTGACCAGCGCAAGCGCACCGGTCCTCCCTTCAGCAGCGAGGTGATGGGAGCAGCCACCTGACCAAAACCCCGGATAAACCTCCGGTAGTAATTGGCAAACCCTAAAAACCGCTGCACCTCTTTCACCGTGGTCGGAGTCGGCCAATTACGCACGGCTGTAACGCGGTCATCCTCCATCACCACCCCAGAGGTGGAAATACGATATCCCAGGAAGGAAACGGACTGCTTGAAAAACTCACATTTCTCCGCCTTGCAATACAGGTCATGCTCCAGCAGTCGCCCAAGTACCTTACGCACCAGAGACACATGCGCCGCGCGTGTGGCAGAATAGATCAAGATGTCATCGATGTACACTACCACTCCCTGCCCGAGCAGGTCTCGGAGAATTTCGTCTACGAAGGATTGGAAGACGGCTGGAGCATTCTTCAACCCGTATGGCATGACGCGGTACTCATAATGACCAGATGTAGTACTAAATGCAGTTTTCCACTCATCTCCTCCCCGGATACGCACCAGATTATACGCGCTCCTCAGGTCCAGTTTTGTGAAGAAGCGCGCCCCGTGAAATGATTCCACCGCCGTAGCGATGAGAGGTAGTGGGTAACTAAACCCCACTGTGATGGAATTTAGACCTCTATAATCAATGCACGGACGCAGACCTCCATCCTTCTTCTTCACAAAAAAGAAACTTGAGGAGACGGGTGATGCGGAGGGCCGAATGTACCCCTGTCTCAGCGATTCAGCAACGTATGTTTCCATCGCTACCGTCTCCTCCTGGGACAATGGATACACGTGACTCCTAGGAAGTGCAGCGTTCTCCAGAAGGTTTATCACGCAGTCCTCTCGACGATGAGGTGGTAATTGGGTCGCCTTCCTTTTACTGAAGGCGATAGCCAAATCGGCATATTCAGAGGGAATGCGCACGGTGGAGACTTGGTCTGGACTCTCCACCATAGTCGCACCAACGGCAACTCCTCTACACCTACCTGAACACTCCTCTGACCACCCCTTAAGAGCCCCCTGTCGCCAGGAAATCAACGGATTGTGTTGAGCTAACCAGGGAACCCCCAACACCACTGGAAACGCAGGTGAATCTATAAGGAACAGACTAATCTGCTCCTTATGATCCCCCTGCGTCACCATGTCCAGTGGCACCGTAGCCTCCCTAATCACTCCTGACCCTAATGGTCGGCTATCTAAGGAGTGCACGGGGAAGGGTTGGTCTAACGACACCAGGGGAATCCCTAGCCTTAACGCAAGCCCACGATCCATGAAATTCCCAGCTGCGCCTGAATCGACTAGCGCCTTATGCTGTAGAGAGGGAAAAAACCCAGGGAAAGAAGTCAATACATACACATGACCGACAGGAGGCTCTGGGTGAGTCTGGTGCTTACTCACCTGGGGTGATCGAGCAGTGCTCCGCCTGCCATCCCGACTCCCAGACGAGTTCCTCCAGCACCGGTCTGACGTGTGCCCTCGTCGACCACAACTGGTGCAGGAGGACACTCCTCCTCCGGTCCCCCTCGAAGCTGCCCCTCCTAATTCCATAGGGATAGGGGCAGGAGGGCTGGGAAGTGGAAACGACAGGGCCTGATCCGAACGCCCGCGGGCAGCCAGCAGATTGTCGAGACGGATAGCCAAGTCAATGAGCTCATCCAGTGTGCAGGTGGTGTCCCGACATGCCAGCTCCCTGCGGACGTCCTCCCTGAGACTGCATCTGAAATGATCGACCAAGGCCCTGTCGTTCCATCCTGCTCCTGCGGCCAAGGTCCTGAACTCCAGAGCGAAGTCCTGTGCGCTCCTCGTCTCCTGCCGCAGGTGGAACAGCCGTTCACCCGCCGCCCGACCCTCTGGTGGATGGTCAAAAACAGCTCGGAATCGGCGGGTGAACTCTGGGTAATTATCCCTCGCCGAGTCCGGACCATTCCACACTGCGTTGGCCCACTCGAGGGCTCGCCCAGTCAAGCAGGAGACGAGGGCGCTCACACTCTCCTCTCCAGAGGGAGCAGGACGCCCGGTAGCCAGGTATAGTTCCAGTTGAAGGAGGAAACCCTGGCACCCAGCCGCCGTTCCGTCATACTCCCGTGGGAGTGTCAACCGAAGAGCCCCGGAGCCCGATGTGGTCGCAGGAACAGGAGGTGCTGGAGAAGGGGGTGCTAGCGATGATGTGGGAAGACCACTCCTCTCCCATCGATCCATCCTCTCCATCATTTGGTCCATGGCAGAACCAATCCGATGAAGCACGCTGGTGTGGTGGAGGACTCTCTCCTCCATCGATGGGAGAGGAGACGCGGCTGCTCCTGCTGATTCCATGGGTGGTGCGGGATTCTGTCACGTAATATCAAGGTGGGTGGAATCAGGCGCAGAGAGCAGGTTACAGTGAGTCGATAGTTATTTATTCTCCGAAAACCAAACACGGTCAACCCAAATATGCAGGGTGAAATAATCCAACACAGGATCAAAATATTATCGGAGAAAATAACGCACACGTATTAACCCAAAATACATGAATCCAAAACAATCCCGCACAAAACAAGGGCGGGACAACCTACTACATATAAGGACGTTAATTAAACTAAAATACACACAGGTGAAACTAATAAGACAAAACCAACAGACAAACGAAAAAGGGATCGGTGGTGGCTAGTAGGACGGTGACGACGACCGCCGAGCACCGCCCGAACAGGCAGGAGAGCCAACCTCGACGGAAGTCGTGACAATATCACCTATTATCACAATCCATACACGCTAACTCTCGTCTTCTGAGCTCTTTCCGTGACGGAAATATTAGCCTCAGACGTATCCCAATACACTGACTATTATCAAGGGGTTTTGGAAGATTGTGATGGCTCAGAAATTCTAAATTTTAAAATATAACTGTAAAAAATGTACTGTATTGACTACATGAGTTCTATGGGTTATTTGGGAGGAAGACCGTGTTATACATTTGAAGTCAGAAGTTTACATACACCTTAGCCAACTACATTTAAACTCAGTTTTTCACAATTCCTGACATTTAATCATAGTAAAAATGCCCTGTCTTAGGTCAGTTAAGATCACCACTTTATTTTAAGAATGTGAAATGTCAGAATAATAGTAGAGAGAATGATTTATTTCAGCTTTTATTTCTTTCATCACATTCCCAGTGGGTCAGACGTTTACATACACTCAATTAGTATTTGGTAGCATTGCTTTTAAATTGTTTAACTTGGGTCAAAGGTTTTGGGTAGCCTTCCACATGCTTCCCACAATAAGTTGGGTGAATTTTGGCCCATTCTTCCTGACAGAGTTGCTGTAACTGAGTCAGGTTAGTAGGCCTTCTTGCTTGCACATGCGTCTGCCCACAAATTTTCTTTTGGATTGAGGTCAGGGCTTTGTGATGGCCACTCCAATACCTTGACTTTGTTGTACTTAAGCCATTTTGCCACAACTTTGGAAGTATGCTTGGGGTCAATGTTCATTTGGAAGACCCACTTGCAACCAAGCTTTAACTGATGTCTTGAGATGTTGCTTCAATATATCCACGTAATGTTTCCTCCTCATGACGCCATCTACTTTGTGAAGTGCACGAGTCCCTCCTGCAGCAAAGCACCCCCACAACATGCTGCTGCCTCCCCCGTGTTTCACGGTTGGGATTGTGTTCTTCGGCTTGCAAGCCTCCCCCATTTTCCTCCAACCATAACAATGGTCATTATGGCCAAACAGTTCTATTTTTATTTCATCAGACCAGAGGACATTTCTCCAAAAGGTATGATCTTTGTCCCCATGTGCAATTGCAAACCGTAGTCTGGCTTTTTTATGATGGTTTTGGAGCAGTGGCATCTTCCTTGCTCAGGTTATGTCGATATAGGACTCGTTTTACTGTGGATGTAGATACTTTTGTACCTGTTTCCTCCAGCATCTTCACAAGGTCCTTTTCTGTTGTTCTAGGATTTATTTGCACTTTTCGCACCAACACACATTAATCTCTAGGAGACAGTACGCGTCTTCTTCCTGAGCGGTATGACGGCTGCGTGGTCCCATGATGTTTATACTTGCGTACTATTGTTTGTACAGATGAACGTGTTACCCTCAGGTGTTTGGATATTGCTCCCAAGGATTAATCAGAGTGGAGGTCTACAATTTTTTTTCTTAGTCCTTGGCTGATTTATTTGATTTTCCCATGATATCAAGCAAAGAGGCACTGAATTTGAAGGTAGGCCTTGAAATACATCCACAGGTACACCTCCAATTGACTATCAGAAGATTCTAAAGCCATGACATAATTTTAAGCTGTTTAATGGCACAGTCAACTTGGTGTATGTAAACGTCTGACCCACTGGAATTGTGATACAGTGAATTACAAGTGAAATAATCTGTCTGTAAACAATTGTTGGAAAAATTACTTGTGTAATGCACAAAGTAGATGTCCTAAGAGACTTGCCAAAACTACAGTTTGTTAACAAGAAATTTGTGGAGTGGTTGAAAAACAAGTTTTAATGACTCCAACCTAAGTGCATGTATCCTTCCGACTTCAACTGTATGTCTGAGAGGGCCTTTTTACGATTGTCCATTCCTTTCGACACAAATTACTTTTTGATTTGCTTGAAAAATCTTAATTTGAGTAGATCCATCCTGTGCACTTTACTGTTCTGGGAATTTCTATTCGGGAGTTTTAATCTCTGCCACAGATTTGAGTTTAAGACCAGGCAAGGCTGTTCATTTTCACCACTAATCTTCCGATTACTTAAAACATCTGTTCTCGCTCTATAACCAAACCATTTTCTAGTCTTCATTGTGGTCTTAAAGGTCATGAACAATCATAATAATGTTTTATTTGTGACATTTGATGATAATTGAGTAAAACCAGGTCAAAGTATGATGACCAAAGTTTGAAAAATTACTGTTGCGTCTACATTGACATAGTTTCATCATAAAATTACTGGTCCTCTCCCCCATGTCAAACGCTTGGATTCAGGAGGCGGGATTGTTGAGGGGACAGGGTGACATTACCCTAACTGTCATTTGAATACACCAATGGTAACATGATTTTCTCTTACCTAATTTAAATGAGTACCATCTTGTAACCAACATCGGAGAAGGTCTGTTTGCAGAGGGGAGTGGTTTATATAGTTGTACAGATACTCTCCTGGTGCCAACATTTTACTGTAGGGTGTCAGCAAACATAATTAAACATTTACATTATTAATCTACAGTATGGCAAAGATATTTCTATGTCTCCCCTTCCATATGTTTCTGGTGTTAACTAGTTACTGGCTAGCTGGGTCTTTAGCCAGCATGGAACAAAAGGGGTTGGGGGAAAATGGTTGTTCAAAACACTGTCATGTCAACAAATCCATCAGATACATGCCAAATGGGAGATCCTTGATGCAATTACAATGTTATTTGAATTGTTTTGTGTATCATAAAATTTGATTGAGATGATTTTATAGCAACACTGGTCACTGCGTCCAAATTTCTTGACATACTGTAGGTGTTTCAAAGATCTGTCTCTCAAGGTGAACTCCTTAATATAAGCTCCCTGCCCACTCAGCCGGTCTTTTCAAAAGTATATATTATGGGGGATATTTTTGTCACTCAAAAGGCTATTTTATATGGGAATCAGAATGACTGTTCGGGACCTTTTAGAGTATGTGGAGATTTTCCAATTGCAGGTAGCTAAATCGTTCCCCATAGACTAATTAACACAGACCTCTAGTGTTGAAAGGCCATGAAGAATCTGGCTTCAGCATTACTTCCTTCCAGTGATAGTTTTGATTTGACGTCATCAACTGTTAAAAATAAAAACCCTTTTCTCCATTAACACTAAGCAGGTCAACCTTTAGCCCACATACTTTTGTATTATGGTCAGTTAAGCTCAATAAGAGTATTTTTATTTTCTATTTTGATCAGGATAGTGCAGCCATGCATGCAGAAAGAGCAGGAAAATTAGCTGCTAGAGAAAAGGTAAAAGGGGAAGAATGCTGCTAAATGTGCGTATTAGCCTATCTATGGAGAGTATTATGTAATACACATCCCCTCACGGTTTAGTGCCTCTACATCACTTTCCTAATTCCCCTGATCAAACTAGTGCATATTTTATAATCTGTCATCTCTATGAGTTTACACTGTACTGTTAGCCATTTATGTAATTTTATCAGTATTTTACTGTATTGTAATGACCTTGATATCTCATAAATGAGCAAATGTTCACAACAGTTCTTGAGTCCTCAAATGAAAATGGCTTACTGAACCTGAACTCTCACAGGCTACTGTCTGGCCATAGATCATACCAAATGAACCCCTAAAGAAACAGCAACACGCATTGTCAGTACAAGAAAAGAGAGCGAGAGGACAGAGCAAAAGCTTGGTCCTATAACTTGAGGTGCCCGACACCCTACCCAGCCGTAACACACTATAAAAATTCAACAGAATAGATTAACCAGAATTACATTTACACTCATGGGTGGCCTAAAATAGCTTGCTGAAAGTCACGCTCCTACCAATGCTGCGTCCAAAACAACTGGGAACTGGGAACTGGGAACTCGCCACATTAGAAGCTAATTAGCATTTCATTTTGTGGGGTAAATACAATCGAATATATTTATAAAAGTCACCTTGTCCTAGAGAGACACACATGGTTATCAAAATGTCATGCCAGGGTAAGCCTACACGAAACAGGCCTTATTTTAAGTGTTTGAGTGGAAAATGATTGGAACCATTTCCCTGTTTGACCTCTATAGGTTTCATCGGTATTATGACTCATACTGTGGTATTCTATTGCCACGTTCAAAATAACTGGGAACTCGAGTTCCCGAGTTGGAATTCCGAGTTGGATGACCGTTTGATGCGCAGTAATAGTCATTATATGGTTATAGGTACCTAGGAATAAACCCTTCAAATAAAGTGCTATCAAATATTCCATTGTTACTCATAAAAAACACATTATAACTTTCAGATTGCACAGAATGACCAGGCAAGAACATCATTCATACAGAAACATTGCTAAAAATGTGAGAACCAAACAGCACAAAGATACTGGAATGATGGAAATGCTTTTTATCAGATCAATCTGGCCCTCGAGGGAGAGTGGAGAGTCCAATTTTCCACATCAAAAAGGGAAGGCCTTGATTCAGACACTTCCCGCTTCCTTCCCTTAAATACATCAATAACAAAAGACTTAGCTTAATAATACATGACCCTACCGCTAAGGTTCACAGCAGATCCACAGTGTGGCGGGGGTGAAAAGCACAAATATAATTGCATTTAGAATGAGACTCATGGCTTCCAGCTGCTTTCAAAGAATAGACACATTTTTATTGAGAAAGGAAGTGAGTAAGGTGTTGAAGGAAAAATACGATTTTTTATCTCAAATCATGATGCACATACCTTTCATGGAGCTGAGAGTCATTATTTTACTGTTTGAATGCTTCCTTCAACCTGTGCTGGGATTGGTCTATTTAAAAAAGTTCTTCAACAGGTTCATAGATCACTCGAGTGCACTTTTGAGAGATGGCTCTGTCAATCACAATGCCTTGACAACGGGAAGAATGGTTAATTAGGCTTTGTGTCATCATTATGCTACTTGTACTGTAAGCTCATAGTGCCAAAAGACGCAGATGCTATGTCAACGCTACTTTTTATTCAATGACAGATAGCATGGAAATGTCTGACAAGGTTATAAAGCCTGGAGAGTCACTTGAGAAATGGAATACAACATACATTGTTTGCCATTTTTATAACTATACAGTAATTACCTACTGTATTAATCAACAGTATTATACTGTGTAAACTGAATACAGTAAATCACTGTAGAATGCACAGTAAAATACCATATATATATATTTTTTTAACCTTTATTTAACTAGGCAAGTCAGTTAAGAACAAATTCTGATTTTCAATGATGACCTAGGGTTAACTGCCTGTTCAGGGGCAGAACGACAGATTTGTACCTTGTCAGCTGAACTTGCAACCTTTTGGTTACTAGTCCAACGCTCTAACCACTAGGCTACCCTGCCGCCCCAATGTGTACCATAAATGTGTATTTACAGTATCACTTTGGTGCATTGTAGTGATATGTTGTGGGCGGGAAGGAGTCTCTGGCTCATTAACATATTTTAAGACTTTTAAGAGGCTATATTTTTTGAGAATCCTGTAACCACCTAGAATATGGTAATATACTGTATTTTAGGAATTCTACAAACCTTGTCCTGAAATTCTACAGTAACTTACAGGCCAATTGCCACCAGTAATTAACTGCAATTCAGAATACTGTACAATACCACATTTTTGAAGTGCCAAATACATTTGGAACACAAGTGGGTACATGGTATAATAACCAGTGATGGGGAAACAAAGCTTCCTGAAGCTTTGATGTTTTCCAGCCAATTGTGTTGTAAATAGGATCATTACTCAAGGCTTTGATCAACATACTGTACACTAGTGGCAGCTGCTGGTCAAAATAATTTAGAGCAGCCACATTATTATAGATGACATCCCACGCATCGGGCCACTGCTTCGAAGTACACTGCTTAACGATTTTGACGCATACCTTGGAGCTCCAATATGAAACATAACATCACTAAAATTAACATATTTTCATGTGTGTCTTGTAAGAGGCTATATTTGTTGCACCCGTGAGTGAGAGAGCTGTTCGAATTTAAGTGATATGTGGTACTGGTTCCCTACCAATTCAATTTACATTGAGACTAGAACAGTGTGGCAGCTAATCTCATACTTTTAAAATGTTAAAAAGGCAAGATCTACTACCCAACAACACTGTAAAACAAAAACTAACTAATTAACAGTTTAAGGATGCTGAAACTTTAGGTTTTTGAAAGAAAAAATGTTTTTGTGCATTATGCTTTTTTTTCTCTTTTTTTTTCTTTCATAATTGCTTATTATTTATTGACATAACATTTATTGAATTGATTGAATACCCTGCTTAAAACTTTTTTGGGGTAATTTGAATTATGTATGACTTATGCATAATCAAATAAAATAACTTTTTTTGACTGAGTGGCTAGCCATGTCTTTCTGTTTTGCCCTGCAGTTACTGTCAGTTTAGAAGCCTAGCTCATTAACATACACTACATGAACAAAAGTATGTGGACACCGGCTCGTCAAACATCTCATTCCAAAATCATGGGCATTAATATGGAGTTGGTTCTGACTTTACTGCTATAACAGCCTCCACTCTTCTGGGAAGGCTTTCCACTAGATGTTGGAACAAGAGCATTAGTGAGGTTGGGCACTGATGTTAGGCAATTAGGCCTGGCTCACAGTCAGCATTCCAATTCATTCCAAGGGTGTTTGATGGGGTTGAGGTCAGGTCTCTGTGCAGAAGTTGGAAGCACAGAATCGTTTAGAATTGCATTGCATGCTGTAGCGTTAAGATTTCCCTTCATTGGAACTAAGGGGTCTAGCCCGAACCATGAAAAACAGTCCCAGACCATTATTCCTCCTCCACCAAACTTTACAGTTGGCACTAAGTCCTGGCAACTGCCAAACCCAGATTCATCCGTCAGACTGCCAGATGGTGATGTGTGATTCATCACTCCAGAGAGTGAGTTTCCACTGCTACAGAACCGTTCTTGTGCTGACTTTGCTTCCAGAGGCAGTTTGGAGGTAGGTATTGAGTGTTGCAACCGAGGACAGACAATTTTTACTCTCTACTCAATTCAGCACTCAGTGGTCCCGTTCTGTGAGCTTGTGTGGTCTACCACTTCGCGGCTGAGTTGTTGTTGCTCCTATGTTTCCACTTCACAATAACAGCACTTACAGTTGACCAGGGCAGATCTAGCAGGGCAGAGATTTGATGAACTGACTTGTTGGAAAGGTGGCATTCTATGACAGTGCCGCATTGAAAGTCACTTCAGTAAGGCCATTCTACTTCCAATGTTTGTATATGGAGATTGCATGGCTGTGTGATCAATTTTATACACCTGTCAGCAATGGTTGTGGCTGAAATTGCAGAATCCACTAATTTGAAGGGATGTCCACATACTTTTGTATATGTAGTGAACATCATAAAAGACTGACACATAACAAAACCGTTTGATGACATAGAAACACCAGATTTTCAGTGTTAAATAATAAAATAATGTTTATCAATTGCTAATATTAATAACATTCCACCCAAAAAAGCTGAATTGTTCATTTGACTGCATGGAATGCCTACGCGGATATCCACATAGTGGTTGTTTTGGCGGTGTTGGAGGTGGAACTGCATTAAAGCTGTCAAATCCACAAGCAGCTCCTGGCATTATGCCTAAAGCGGACATTGGGAGATGTAGACTAATCTACACCTCGATTAGGTTTATTAAAATCATCAATATTTAGTTGAATGATTTTACATTTGAGCGTCATTATTTCTAAATACCTGGTCTACACTTTCTCATTCGGAACTTCTAATGTGAGTGGGTGTCAAGTGTCAGTTGTGCAGAGGTGAGGACGGAGTCAGGCGCAAGACACAGAACTAGGTAAAATAACGTACTTTACTCTGAAAAATAATCAGCCAATAAATCCACGCAGGGATAACAAACCCTGACACAAAAGACTAACACAAAATGAGGAACAATCACGCACAAAACATAATGAGAACCAGAGGGTTAAATAGGGAAATAATAATAACGTAATGGGAAACAGGTTTGTACAAACAAGACATCACAAATGGAAAAAGAAAAGTGGATCGGTGGCAGCTAGAAAGCTGGTGAGACAACCGCAGAACGCCGCCAGAACAAGGAGAAGCACCAACTTCAGCGGAAGTCGTGACAGTGGGACCGGTGTGGCTTCATGACAATGTTTAAAAGCAGCTGCTCACCGATTTGACAGCTCCAAGCAGTTTACACCTCCAAGCCCGCCAAAACATCAGCTGTACAGGGGTCGCTATTGCCGGTTACCGGGTTGATCTGATTGAATCTAGGCCTTCATTTGATCACCCTTTTGCAGGAGAACTTTCCTGCAGTGCAGGACATGTTTTACTTATAGTGTATTTGAGGTCTGAAAATTCCTCTGATATTTGTAATTTCCACTTTGAAACTTCAGACTTGATTTTCTCTTCAGAAAAATGTATCAACCCCTACAAAAAATGTCCATTAATTATAATCCACATAATAATTCACATTTCCTCTTGCTGCAGGATTATTTCCCTGCAGTAGCAAACTGGCTCAAATTAAGATACGACATCTGCACTCCCCTGTGCTTGTATTCTCATCTACATTAATCTTTAAATCCCTCAGAGTTGCATAGCCTTTGTGTAAAGGGTGCGTTTTGGTGGCAGGGAAGTCAGGCGCAGGAGAACGAACTTGGTGTAAACGGAGTCTTTAATAAGTGCTAACAATTTTATTTTTTTAAACTAACAAAAGTGGGTATAAAAACCCGTCGCACACCAACACATAACTTGCACATCACATACAATCTCCGACAAGGACATGAGGGGAAACAGAGGGTTAAATACAGGACATGTAATTGATGGGATTGGAACCAGGTGTGAAGGACGACAAGACAAAACCAACGGAAAATTAAAAATGGATCAGTGATGGCTAGAAAGTGGCTAGAAAGTCGGTGAACGCCGAACCCCGCCCGAACAAGGAGAGGGACCGACTTCGGCGGAAGTCGTGACACTCTGGCTGGCTGTATTTAATTCAACACTGTTCAGTGTCTATATGGGTCCACACTTTCAGTGTTCATTTAAAACTGAATTTGCTGTGTGCATATGAATAACTGTGTAAAATAAGAAAGCCTCCATAATGATTAGTTGTTATGAGTAATAACACAGAGGGTACACAATGTATAGTATGTATTTTGTTATGAAAATTTCATTATCAATGTTCATAAACTTCATTTAATCTACTCAGTTTGCAACCCAGAGTTTGTAAGATTCTGGTTGAATGAAACAGACAAGAGTCCCAGCTTACATTAGTCAAAATGTTTATTCACGAGATTACTCTGAAGTCCATTATACAAAGACATCAATTTTATACTTGCTCCCTACTTACGCACATATTTCCACACAAACAGTAGGTATCCTACATACACACAAACAGTAGGTGAGTTCTCACCACTGTGTATCACTACCCAGCTGACAGTTCCATTTCCCCGAGATTAGGGAAACCTTGAGAAGTACTCCCTGTCCTATCATAAGTTTCTCAGAGTTCTAGCCAGGTCGGGTTAAACACAGTTGAATTGTTCTTGGTATTTTCTTAGGCACACACATTTCTCTCCCTTTACAGGTCTCTTCTGAGCCTAGTTGGACTTATGTTTAATACTTTAATTATTCCTTAAACATGCTACATAAACTATAATCCCTAATAGTTAGGTTTCAGGGAATAATTATTTAATAATTATCTTTAAACATATAAATTATTTTATCAATTTACACTGAACAAAAATATAAACGCAACGTGTTTCATGAGTTGAAAAAAAATATCCCAGAAATGTTCCATACCCACAAAAAGCTTATTTATCTCAAATGTTGTGCACAAATTTGTTTACATCATTGTTAGTGAGCATTTATCATTTGCCAAGATAATCCATCCACCTGTCAGGTGTGGCATGAAGCTGACAAAACAGCATGATCATTACACAGGTGCACTTTGTGCTGGGGACAATAAAAGACCACTCTAAAATGTGCAGCTTTGTCACACAACACAATGCCACAGATGTCCCTGTAGTGGTGTGGGGGCTGTGCTTTGGCAAAGAGGGTGGGGTTATATCCTTGCTGTTTGGCCCTGTCCAGGGGTATCATCGGATGGGGCCACAGTGTCTCCTGACCCCTCCTGTCTCAGCCTCCAGTATTTATGCTGCAGTAGTGTATGTGTCGGGGGGCTAGGGTCAGTTTGTTATATCTGGAGTACTTCTCCTGTCTTATCCGGTGTCGTGTGAATTTAAGTATGCTCTCTCTAATTCTCTCTTTCTTTCTCTCTCTCGGAGGACCTGAGCCCTAGGACCATGCCTCAGGACTACCTGGCATGATGACTCCTTGCTGTCCCCAGTCCACCTGGCCGTGCTGCTGCTCCAGTTTCAACTGTTCTGCCTGTGATTATTATTATTTGACCATGCTGGTCATTTATGAATATTTGAACATCTTGGCCATGTTTTGTTATAATCTCCACCCGGCACAACCAGAAGAGGACTGGCCACCCCTCATAGCCTAGTTCCTCTCTACGTTTCTTCCTAGGTTTTGGCCTTTTTCCTAGCCACCGTGCTTCTACACCTGCATTGCTTGCTGTTTGGAGTTTTAGGCTGGGTTTCTGTACAGCACTTTGAGATATCAGCTGATGTACGAAGGGCTATATAAATACATTTGATTTGATTTGATTTGAGATGTATCAAGTTTTGAGGGAGCATGCAATTGTCATGCTGACTGAAAGAATGTCCACCAGAGCTGTTGCAAGAGAATGTCATGTTAATTTATCTACCATAAACTGCCTCCAACGTCATTTTAGAGAATTTGGCAGTAAGTCCATCTTGCTTCACAACCGCAGACCATGTGTAACCACGCCAGCCCAGGACCTTCACATCCGGCTTCATCATCTACAGGATCATCTGAGACCAGCCACCCAGACAGCTGATGAGACTGTGGTTTTGCACAACCAAAGAATTTCTGCACACACCATCGTCCTCACCAGGGTCCTGACTGCAGTTCGGCATTGTAATTGAGAAGTTTGCTGGAGAAGTGAGCTCTTCACAAATTAATCCTGGTTTCATCTGTACCGGGCAGACGGCAGACGTCATGTGGCATCGTTGTGAACAGAGTGCTCCATGTTTGTGGTGGGTTTATGGTATGGGCACAGATAAGCTACGGACAATGAACACAATTGCATTTTACCATTTTATTGGCGGATGAATGCACAGAGATTGCGTGACGAGATCCTGAGACCCATTGTAGTGCCATTCATCCGCCGCCATCACCTCATGTTTCAGCATGATAATGCACAGCCCCATGTCACAAGGATCTGTACACAATTCCTGGAAGCTGAAAATGTCCCAGTTCTTCCATAGCCTGCATACTCACCAGACATGTCACCCATTGAGCAGGCTTGGGATGCTCTGGATGGATGTGTACAACAGCGTGTTCTAGTTCTCACCAATATAATATTTGAGGCAGCAGGTAGCCTAGTGGTTAGATCGTTGGGCCAGTAACTGAAACGTTGCTAGATTGAATCCCTGAGCTGACAAGGTAAAAATCTATCATTCTGCCCCTGAACTCACTGTTCCTTGGCTGTCATTGTAAATGAGAATTTGTTCTTTACTGACTTGCCTAGTTAAATGAAAAGTTAAATATCAACTTCACATGGCAATTGAGAAGGAGTGGGACAACATTCCACAGGCCACAATCAACGGCCTGATCAGTATCTGGTGGTCACAGACTGGTTTTCTGATCCATGCCCCTACCTTTTTTTTAAGGTGTCTGTGTCCAACAGATGCATATATGTATTTTCAGTCATGTGAAATCCATAGATTAGGGCCTAATTTATTTATTTCAATTGTCTGATTGACTTATATCAACTGCAACTCAGTCAAATCTTTGAAAATGTTGCATGTTGTGTTTATATTTTTGTTCAGTGTATTTATTGATTCATTCAGATTGACAAACCTCGGCAAGCTGATATAATCAATTGAAGCAGTGGCTAAAACTGCATTTGTATAATTATATTTGCAACCCACATGCACAAAGAAATAAAAGAGGTGATGTGGTTCTGCTAAATTAAGCCACGGCTGAATTTCCAGAATTCAGCATAGGCTGAATTTATAAAGTTGTGCAGCTGGAAACCATTTCTCTGAACAGCATGTGCAGCATAATTTTCAAAAGGCCACATCTATAGGACCCCTGCTATTTAATAATTTAATTTATTAGACGAAGCCATCCGGGCCCATGTACTAAACGTGCTGACTGGGGGATAATTTAATCAAGGCAAGGGCTGCATGTGATTGTGTTCACTCAATATTTTCTGATGGTGCCAGCCTTCGACGGGGGATCTTACTCTGATATAACCTTGAAATTACTACAAGTTATTAAAGCATGCAAAGTTCAGTGCCATCTCTCTATGCATGTAAAGAACCTTAAAACACCCAATGCTAGTACAGTAAAATTAATCTAAGGTATCTGCATGGAAATACTATTTTTTTTCTCTTATTCGTTTTGTCTCAATAATGATTGTCTACCAATATTACACACAAAATGTCATACAGCATATGTTTTCTGGCAAAAGGGAAGATATATTTGAACAGTGTTCCTAGTACTAGTTCCAAATTGTTCCTGGACTACCTTCCCTACTTTCACTGTAGGTATCTTAATGATACAAAGATATCCAACTCCCTCCCCCACCATTCTGCTGTAAGTCATTTTTAATGCCCAAGGACAGCAATTCATGATTTTATCCCTTACCTATTGCTTCAAAGTACATTTTAACATCTGTTTTATATTGTCAACCTTTTGTTATATTGTCCACAAGGTACTATACACTACTGAGATTTAAGGATATATTATAATAAACGCAATGGTAAATCTAAGCCTTATGAATATTTTTGCTATTTTCACAACCACAATTATCATTGCAGTTGCTGGCGTTGGGGAGAAAGGGCTGGGATTTGACGAACAAACAAGCTGTGTATTTATGGTGTTTTATGTATTGCGTTGTCATCAACTCCAATTCAGATGTAAGTATTTTATAGCCTAGTTGGTTAAATAGTCTGCCCCATATTTACAAAATATAATGAATGTTTGCATTCCACATAGTTGTAATTGCATTGCTTCAATATGGAAATACATTGTTAAGCATAGGCTATAGCATTTGCACTGATATAGGGGCTAGATCTACTGTATATTGTAGTCTGGACATGGACATGCCAAACATAGTCAATAAGCAAGATTAAATTCACAGGGTTATTGATAAGGCCTAAAAAGACATTACATAATTCCAATCGAATTCAAATACAAATGAATCATAGGCTAAATACAGTTACAGGCAATGTAATTGATCCAACATTTTCACAGGAGCTGGATAAAGATCCAATATAAAGACAAAGGGGGAATGTCCACTCACTGCTGTCAAGTTCTATGTTTTATAAACATCTTGGATCCATCTTACAGATCATATTTGCACATCTCAGAAATAGCAGATGAAATTGCATTGCATTCGAGCCATATAGCCTACATTATCACCATAAACCCATAGACTGTGAATATATCTAATAAGTTAGAATGTTTTTCATTTAATTTGATTAATAATAATATTTTTTTTAATAATATATAATATTTCTAAATAGTATCGGGTCAAATCAAATCAAACTTTATTTGTCACATGCGCCGAATACAACAACCTTACCGTGAAATACTTACTCACAAGCCCTTAACCAACAATGCAGTTCAAGAGAGAGTAAAGAAAATATTTACCAAATAAACCAAAGTAAAAAAATATCAAAAGTAAGAAGGTAAAATAACAATAAGAGGCTGTATGTAGGGGGTACCGCTACCAAGTCAATGTGCGGGGGTGCAGGTTAGTCAAGGTAATTTGTGTGTAGGGGTAAAGTGACTTTGCATGGATAATAAACAGCGAGTAGCAGCAGTGTAAAAACAAATGGGGGGGTGTCAATGTAAATAGTCCGGGTAGCAATTTGATTAAAAGTAAAGCAGTTTTTTTGTTGGGGGTAGAAGCTGTTAAGGAGCCAAATGGTCCTAGACTTTGCGCTCCAGTACCGCTTCCGTACAGTAGCAGAGAACAGTCTATGACATTAGTGACTGGAGTCTTTGACAATTTTTGGGGCTTTCCTCTGACACCATCTAGTATATACTAGATATGGATGGCAGGAAGATGGATGGATGGCAGGAAGATTGGCCCCAGTGATGTACTGGGACGCATGCACTACCCTCTGTAGCGCCTTACGTTCAAATGCCAAGCAGTTGCCATACCAGGGGGTGATTCAACTGGTCAAGATGCTCTCGATGGTGCAGATGTAGAACTTTTTGAGGATTTGGGGACCCATGACAATTTTGTCAGTCTCCTGGGGGAAAAAAGGTGTTGGGGTGCCCTCTTCACGACTGTCTTGGAGTGTTTGGTCCATGATAGTTTGTTGGTGATGTGGACTTGTAAGGCCCTCCTTTTCCTGTAGTCCACGATCAGTTCCTTTGTCTTGCTCACATTGAGGGATAGGTTGTTGTCCTGGCACCACACTGCCAGGTCTCTGATCTCCTCCCTATAGGCTGTCTCATCGTTTTCGGTAATCAGACTTACCACTGTTGTGTCATCAGCAAACTTAATGATGGTGTTGGAGTCATGCTTGGCCACGCAGTCGTGGGTGAACAGGAAGTACAGGAGGGGACTAAGCATACACCCCTGAGGGGCCCCAGTGTTGAGGATCAGCATAGCAGATGTGTTGTTGCCTACTACTACCACCTGGTGGCGGTCGGTCAGGATGTCCAGGAGCCAGTTGCAGAGGGAGGTGTTTAGTCCCAGGGTCCTTAGCTTAGTGATGAGCTTTGTGGGCACTATGGTGCTGAATGCTGAGCTGTAGTCAATGAACAGCATTCTCACATAGGTGTTCCTTTTGTCCAGGTGGGAAAGGGCAGTGTGGAGTGCGATTGAGATTGCGTCATCTGTGTATCTGTTGGGGCGGTATGCAAATTGGAGTGGGTCTTGGGTATCCTGGATGATGCTGTTGATGTGAGCCATGACCAGCCTTTCAAAGCGCTTAATGGCTACCGACGTGAGTGCTACAGGACGGTAATTATATAGGCAGGTTACCTCAGTTTCCTTGGGAACAGGGACTATGGTGGTCTGCTTGAAACATGTAGGTATTACAGACTCGGTCAGGGAGAGATTGAAAATGTCAGTGAAGACACTTTCCAGTTGGTCCACGCATGCTTTGAGTACATGTACTGCTAATCCGTCTGGCCCTGCGGATTTGTGAGTGTTGACCTGTTTAAAGGTCTTGCTCACATCGGCTACCGAGAGCGTTATCAGTCGTCTGAAACAGCTGGTGCTCTCATGCATGCTTCCGTGTTGCTTGCCTCGAAGAGAGCAGAAAAAGCATTTAGCTTGTCTGGTGGCCTCGCAAATATAGAAAAACCCTTTGCTCCTTTTTCTCAAATTCCGCCTGAATGACGTGCCCAAAGTAAACTGCCTGTTGCTCAGGCCCTGAAGCCAGGATATGCATATACTTGGTACCAGCAGAAAGAAAACACTTTGAAGTTTGTAGAAATGTAAAAATATTTTAGCAGAATATAACACAATAGATATGGTAGGAGGAAATCCAAAGAAAAACCAACCGGAATGTTATTTCTTTTGAGAGACTTAGAAATGCAAGAGTAAGGTCATGTTTGATTACATTTTAGGGTATCTGAGGAGTAGTAGAAACATATTTTGACTTGTTGAAACAACATTATGTTGTATATTTTTGGATTCCTTTCTCAGCGTGTTGAATCGTTGGCGCCAACTAAACAGACTTTTTGGGATATAAAGAAGGATTATATCTAACAAAACAACACTACATGTTATAGCTGGGACCCTTTGGATGACAAATCAGAGGAAGATTTTCAAAAAGTAAGTGAATATTTCATCGTTATTTGTGAATGTTTGAAACCTGTGTCGGTGGGAAAATATTTTGATGTCGGGCGCCGTCCTCAAACAATCGCATGGCATGTTTTCGCTGTAATAGCTACAGTAATTGGACAGTGCAGTTAGATTAACAAAAATTTAAGCTTTCAGCCGATAGAAGACATTTATACGTACCTAAATATTTAATATCTATAATATTTATGATTATTTATTTGAATTGCACGCCCTGCAGTTTCACCTGAAGTTGTCCCGCTAGCGGGACCCCTATCCCTGATAAGTTTTTAAAGGTCTTGCTCACATCGGCTACCGAGTGTTATCACACATAAACATACTGTTGACATGTAGACTATGGTGTAAACATAGGGAGGGATTGAGTATGTCCGTAAATGACTATCACCCTGTAGCACTCACTTCAGTCATCATGTAGTGCTTTGAGAGACTAGTCAAGGATCATATCACCTCCACCTTACCTGTCACCCTAGACCCACTTCAATTTGCTTACCGCCCCAATAGGTCCACAGACTATGCACTCGCCATCTCTTATGGTCAATTTTCCAATGATATGCCTACAAAAACGTCACAATGCTGCAGACACCTTGGGGAAACGACAGAAAGTGTAGGCTCATTCCTGGCGCATTCACAGCCATATAAGGAGACATTGGAACACAGCGCATTCAAAATCTGGCTCACGTCTTGTTTGAAATTTCATCTTGGTTTCGCCTGTAGCATTAGTTCTGTGGCACTCACAGACAATATCTTTGCAGTTTTGGAAACATCAGAGTGTTTTCTTTCCAAAGCTGTCAATTATATGCATAGTCGAGCATCTTTTCGTGACAAAATATCTTGTTTAAAACGGGAACGTTTTTCATCCAAAAATGAAATACTGCCCCCAGAGATTCCCAAGGTGTTCAAATAATGATTGACATATTTTAATTTGAAAAGTTATTTTGATGAATTTATTCATACTATTTCATCCTTCCACAAGATAAAGTCCCGACATAAATCTAGGGTTGCTACCCAAACTGGCTGGTCGTTGGTTCTACCGGTTCGGTTGCCAGAGACGCGACCCAGTCGTTCAGTCTTTTTGTTTGGGTCTATGGATGAGACCCAGTAGTTCGTTCTAAATCTTCTATTGCCATACTGGTATGCAACATTCTTATCCCTTGCTTGCTAGCTAGCCAACTACATCTAACTTAAAGTCACGTCAAACAGTGCAGACACAATAACAACAGTAGGTGCTTTTTGCATTTGCATTTGTTTGCAATCATATACAAGGGAGGAGCAAAAACTCACAGACACTCGGCCCTCCATGTAATGAGTTTGACATATGTGACCTTAACCATCTTAACTGGAACAACTATTTCAGTGACGGGACCAATATGTCCAAGTAATAGATTGGATTAAAATGCATGCCATTTATATTTGAGTAGGTTAATATGAATTAATCTATGTACATGCAAAAACATATTGAAACAAACAATTCTAATCTACCTCCAATAGAGCATGCTAGGAAATATGATAATAGTTTTGGTTTAACACCATCATTGGAGTTATTTTTACAACACTTAACTCTGTAAGTGTTAATTTAACACCTGAATCAACACTAGTAATGTTGAACTGAAAAATCAACAATAGGTAACACTGGACAATTTGCTATGTACCTTGCGGAGAGTAATTGGAAAAAGCAATGACTTAAGGGATAATGTTTTCACCAAAGCAAAGAAAACGCTCTCTTACATAGTGAAAACTACTCACCCACTGTACCTATACTGCCTTTTCTATTACCTTAGATTATTACAGACTATCCAGTGTAATCTCACTGAGCAAATATCAAATTCAAGTAAAAAAGTAACATAAAATAAAATAAAAGTAGGCTTAATGCATTAAAAGTAACCAGAGGCTATAGAGATCATGTTCAATGTTAAGACCCATGTTATGACCCCTCTGTAAGAATCTTAGGTTTTCAAAATGCAATGTTAATGTATGTATTTGGCACATTTGTTTTCTATTGTCTTCCTTACCTGTGTCACATTGTCAATTACGTACTTCATACAATAAAATACATTGAGGCTGTATGAGGCTACTCCTACATATTTCTATTAGGAGTTTTTTTTAGACTTCATCACGCCCAAGTTTTAAATCTACAGTTGGGTCAATAACGACCTTCTCTTTATTTGTTTGGAGGGAAGAAGATCAGGGCATCTCATCCTACATGTATTGACTTTCCAGCTTGGATTTAGATGTTGATGACCTGCGTGCACTGTGTCAAGAGGAAATCAATGTGTATGTAGTTAAGGCCTACCTGGTCCCTTTTCAAGAGGTTGACATACATGACTCGCTCAAATGCTGCACAGTAAATTAAAATCTGTCAAATCTGTCGTTCTGCCCCTGAACAGGCAGTTAACCCACTGCTCCTAGGCCGTCATTGAAAATAAGAATTTGTTCTTAACTGACTTGCCTAGTTAAATAAAGGTTAAATAAAAAATCCTGTTGTCTTCCTTCTCTTGAGGCACATAAGAAAGATGAGGACTATCTGAGTCCATATGGTGCAGTGAGATGTTATGATTGTGTCACTTACCCAAATGACAAAAATAGTTTTTGCCAGCCACATTCTTCCGTTGATTCTACAACAATAATGCCACAAATCTCATCATCTGTTTAAGGCTCTGATATGGACCCATGGGTGGTCTCTATTGATACAGGAACTTAAAATGAATAGAAATCAGCCGTAATGGTAGAAAAAACACATCATTAGTTTCAATGAGTGTATTGGATGCATGTCAATCTACTGGAGTGTGTAGAGTGTGTCAGTCCGTTGTGTTTAAGGGGGTGGTAAATTAGCTTTCATCCTGATTGATTACAGAGCAGAGGGATGGGCTCAGCAGGAAATCCTCTCTGGGAAAAACATACTTTTACCCCAACAGGATGTGTTTGGATCACTGAACACAAAACAGCATATTAAATCTCTCCTATCCCAGTCTGCTGTCCCCATATGCTCCAAGATGGCCACCATTGTTCCTGTACCCAAGAAGGCAAAGGAAACTGAACTTGATGACTATCGCCCTGTAGCACTCACCTCCGTCATCATGAAGTGCTTTGAGAGTTTAGTCAAGGATCATATCACCTCTACCTTACCTGCCACCCTAGACCCACTTCAATTTGCTTACCGCCCCAATAGATCCACAGATGATGCAATCGCCATCACTCTGCACACTGCCCTATCCCATCTGGACAAGAGGAATAACTATGTAAGAATGCTGTTTATTGACTATAGCTCAGCATTCAACACCATAGTACCCTCCAAGCTCATCATTAAGCTTGAGGCCTTGGGTCTTAACCCCACCCTGTGCAACTGAGTCCTGGACTTCCTGACTGGCCGCCCCCAGGTGGTGAAGGTAGGAAACATCACCTCCACTCTGCTGATCCTTAACACTGGGGCCCCACAAGAGAACCATTTGAAATTCATGTTTTGGTTCCAGATAGAACCCCTTTGTATTTGTATTTGTATTTATTATGGATCCCCATTAGCCAAAGCAGCAGCTACTCTTCCTGTGGTCCAGCAAAAGTAAGACAGTTTATGCAATTTTTAAAGCATTACAATACATTCACAGATTTCACAACACACTGTGTGCCCTCAGGCCCCTACTCCACCACTACCACATATCTATAGTACTAAATCCATGTGTATGTCTAGTGCATATATTATCTCGTGTGTGTGTGTTCCATATAGAACCCCTTCCACAGAGCATTATACATGGAACCCAAAAGAGTTCTACCTGGAACCAAAAAGGGTTATCCTATGGGTACAGCTGAAAAACCCCTTTGGAACCATTTTTGATGAGAGTGTAGAGCATCTACAGGTAGACTATCCAAATAAAGTGTGATCGAATTTAGATACGCTTTAAAGTTTCCTAATGCATATCTATTTTAACCTGCATTTAAACAACAGATGCCAAGAACAATAGCTGAAGACAGGACATATCCATCTTCAATTATCATTTTGCTCAGTGGTGCTCGTTTCTTTATCTCAACCTGTACTTTATAACTTTTTGTGACAGCATCATAGTTAGCTTTTTTGGACAGTGGGTTCCATGACCCTCTGTATCTGTTATTTTTTCATCTTGGACACAATAAATGGGTTGTGAAAGAGAAGATGACAGTCGAGGCTCGAAATGCTTTGGCAAGCTTCAAGCCTCTCCCTATCCAGCCCAGAACCCCACAGTCTATGAGGGCTCTATGACCTACCCTCCTCCACATCTGCAGGTCCCTCCACTCCATGCTCTCAGCACAATGTTGCTGCTTGAGAGAGAGAGAGAGAGAGAGAGAGAGAGAGAGAGAGAGAGAGAGAGAGAGAGAGAGAGAGAGAGAGAGAGAGAGAAATTCTGCATTTGGAGTGATTGGCTCATATTGCAGAGGTTCCTGATTACGGAGCAAGGACACAGAAACCCTCAGGCTGGAGGAAAATGTTGTTTTGTGTACTATTAATATACTGTTTGTTTGACAATAAAACAAAAATATACATCTGGTCATCATGTCCTAATGGCCATGAACAACATGTACAAATGTTACATGCATGTACATGCAACAACATTTCTGCTGCTCATTGATGCAAAAATTGCTCACAGAATCAGTAAATCAATATTTAAGTTTTATATTTGAGATTCTTCACAGTAGCCAACCTTTGCCTTGATGACAGCTTTGCACTTTCTTGACATTCTCTCAACTTGCTTCATGAGTTAGTCACCTGGAATGCATTTCAAGTTTTGGATAAGTTGGACCGCGGAGTCAAGGAAAAGCAGGCAACAAGTACTCAGCATATGTGGGAACTCCTTCAAGACTGTTGGAAAAGCATTACAGGTGAAGCTGATTGAGTGAATACCAAGAGTGTGCAAAACTGTCATCAAGGAAAAGGGTGGCTACTTTGAAGAATCTAAAATCTAAACTACATTTTGATTTGCTTAACACTTTTTTGGTTACTACAGGATTCCATGTGTTATTTCATAGTTTTGATGTCTTCACTATTATTCTACAGTGTAGAAAATAGTTTAAAAAATGAAAACTTGAATGAGTAGGTGTGTCCAAACTGTTGACTGGTACTGTATTCCAATAGCTTTTGTCAAGTAAAACAATGTATTCAAATGCCTTTTTTCTCCACGATAAAGTTTGATAAAACCTTTCCTTTTCATTTTATTAGAGATATCACACCTATTTTAAAGGGAACCTTCAGCCCTTGATCTACTTCCTCAGCGTCAGATGAACGCATGAATACCATTTTTACGTTTCTGCGAGCAGTTTGAAGGAAGTTGCTAACTAGAGGAAGTCTATGGTAACTGCTAGCATGCTGGTATATGCCATAGACTTCCAGTCATTGAGCTAACATTAGTTAGCATTGACCCCATGAATCTACCTCTAACTTCCTTCAATACTGGATGCAGAGACATACAAATGGTATCCAGGAGTTCATCTGACGATGGGGAAGTAGATAAAGGGCTCTATTGTCAAAATCCCAAAGCATCCTTTTAATAGGTCTAGTATAATTTATATTTCAACAGGGCAATGCCAAAGGACTCAAAGTAAAGCAATTATTCTACATTCAACAGTCCAATTTAGACCTAAAAGTATTTATAATATAAATATGAATGTAAATAATGGATGTTAAGTACCTCTGGTGGATCCTCTCTTTCAGATACACCACTGCTAGAAGATAATAACCCATATTTACACAGCATGTGTGTTGTCCTTACGCTTTGAACAAATATATTTTACAGGCATCATAATGACCATGGACAATGGGATAATAGGTTTGTTTATATGATCTGTAGTGATATATTGACTGAGTTAAAAACAACAGCCCATATTACCTTTGAATAATTTAGCAGACACTCTTATCCAGAGCAACTAGGGTTAAAGCATCCCAGTTAATGTTCTCTTCCACAAGAGAGTTTGCCAACAGTGCAAACTATAGAAGAAACTAAATCAAAGGTATGGACAATACTTTTCAGTCAATCTGGCCTCAGACACACACAAACATCTGGCCTCAGCTGCATCCCTTAAAACAATGCCACCAGATACGTACAACTCAGAAATTAGATAACGGCACACTCAGTGGGATGATTTAAATCAATTAGCTGTGCTTTCGCGGCCTAGAGCTTACAGGGATATGTTACGGTAGGTGTTATTGTGGGGTGAGATATATCTGTGTTTATTGAATATCTAATGCTAGATAGAATTTTTTTATAAACAGGTGTATTTTAACATTACTATTCAATATAATGTAAAAAAGTAAACATGCATCTTATATCAATGCCATTTAGCAGACACTTTTAACCAAAGCGACTTCCAGTCATGGGAACCACAACCCTGGCGGTACAAGCTCCATTCTCTCCTAACTGAGCATAAAGGACCCAGTCTGACATGATGGACCTGAAAAGTAAAGAGTGGGAAAAATCCATAAGAATTACAATCGACTTCCTCTACCCATCAAATCGTTCACCCCTCACATTCTTGTGGGCCAGGCAGGTGCCTTGACGTGCAGCGAGTCAGTAATATACAACAAGGATGGGAAAGAGTCTACAAAAACCTCACTTATCATTTTTTCAACATCTGCTACCGCAGCAGGTCACTGCCTCCCTCAGAGCTGGGAGCTGGCAGGAGCCTCCATGTCTGATGGGAGATTTAGACCAACAGTGTGATTATAGCTGCAGCCAGCGCCCAGCGTGCCAGGAATGGCCAGGCCACACAGAGCCATACTGTTGGATACTACTGACTCTCTATTACCCAGAGGCTGCAGCAGCAGGGAGAGGAATCCACATGTCCTCCCAGTCTTTCATTTTTAGAGGGAGAAATGCCATTCAACAAGCCCCTAGAGGGCCTTGTCGTTGGACCGACTAGGCTGTAAATGGCAGGATGAGATTGGCATAGAGAAACAGAGAGATAATACTAAGCTACTGAGCTCGGCTGGATCTGCTGTGGAGAACAAAGAGCAGTTGGATTGTGGAACGGATGGAGGATTATGTTACCAGAGAACACAAGCAAACCTGTTTGTCTGGCACGTGGAACACAGGCTGTGTATGTACCATGAGTAATGGTGCATGGAAATGGCCAGTGGATGAGTGATGAGTCAGATATGTCCACTGATTCCATGGCGGGCACACAAAGTGCCCCTCCAACCATGCATGCCTGAGCACATCTGAAGTTACATCAATCCCTCTCACCTCTCCCTGGGTGGCTATAAGACTGAATTGTTCACAGGGGCAACATTTTTGTTCGGCTAGGGATTCATTTGGTTGAAATTTATTGACCGGAACTGTTACGCACTGTTCAAGATCAGAACAACAAGGCTAGCGACAGTCTTTCTGTGGTGCTCAAGGACAAGGATTGAGGGACAAACCAATCACAAACCACATATGAAAGAAAGACACCAATAAGTGAACCCTACAGGACTCGTATCTGTCCATTCACTAGTCTAGGTATGTTCTAGAAGTAGAACCGCAGCAACCGTTAGCGATTGGAGCCAGATTTGCATGTCAATGAGTTATGTTACGAATAAAGTTTTATTCAAAGGGGATCTGGCTATACAGGGAAGAAGACTGTTAATTCATTGGATAGGCTACATGTGTCTTATGGCTTTTTCATATGTAGTTTATTAGAGTTCTTTCTAGGGACAGAGCCCAGGCTTTACAAAGTGCTCATAATAAAACAGATTCATGAACCTTGTCAATGCTGTAATTTGTTACCCATGATTTCCCGAACCATTTCTACAAAGCCAGCATAAAACCCCTCTGACAATAGCCAGATATATGACCAGACTGGAGCTGAAGAGCAAATCATTCTCACCCTTGGTTTCCACTTTTAAGTATAATAGAAAGTGATCCACATTAGGGGTGGGTGGGGGTTTTAAGGACTGGGGATCAGTGAAGATCCTCAGAGGAAGGGAAGGACCATCCTACTTAGTGAATTTCATAAAATAGTGTACATTAAAAAATGTATTTTTAGATAGAACTATACATACATACTATAGAACTATACATATATACTATATGTCACCAAATAATTGATTAAAACACTGTTTTGCTATGAAGGTCTACAGTAGCCTCGACAGCACTCTGTAGGGTAGCATCATGGTGTAGCTGGAGGACAGCTATTTTCCGTCCTCCTCTGTGTACATTAAACCTAATTATAACGACTTCCAGAGGACGTCCTCCAACCTATCAGAGCTCTTGCAGCATGAACTGACATGTTGTCCATTCAATCAAAGGATCAGTGAATAAATTTAGTACTGAAATAATAAACTGCAGCTAGCTAGCACTGCAGTGCGTAAAACGTGGTGAGTAGTTGACTCAAAGAGAAAGACAATAGTTGCACAATTTTGATCAAATTAATTTCTCCAGAAAACATCATCACATCATTGTTTCATCCATAACTTACACTTCAATAAACCAAGGTACTTTAATATTATCCAAATACAGAGAAACACATTTGCATTCACATGGGTTTATGTTTCTGATTCTATCCCATTTTTCCCTGTGTATAGATGAGCAGCCTTCAGTGACACTGATGCAGACAGGCTGTGTTGTGCTGTACCTGGCTACACTATGCCTATGCAGGCCCTGTAGTTAATAATGTGAATATGACTCTGGCTCTTATTGATTCTGTCCAGGGGATAATAGAATCAATAAGAGCAGGAGTATGTTTATGCGGGAGTATGATGATGTTTGCTAAGTGGAAAAGAGATCAAGGTGAGGGGAGGCGGACAGGGATCCTGAGCTCTGGGTTTGCTGTTCAATTTCCATTTTCTCCCTTTCCTTTGATGCACTTTATAGGCTAACTGAGTGGTACTGTGAGAGCTTTCCTCCTCAGATGTATTTCCACAGCACAAGTGCATCATACTTCTGCTGGGTTTAGTATCATTGTAGACAGCAGACCTATGTTCATACCTCATCTCAGTTGTTCTTTCAGTAATACTGGAGGCAGGACTACATACACTTCAGATGGAGTGCACCAAGCTGTGTCAAACTACTGTCCTTTATTCTGATTCACATCACAAATTGGAGAGAGAGTAGCCCGCCAGACATGGGGAGGACTATCCACTGTCCAAGTAAATAACTCTAATAAGTATCTTTACTGTTCATCAACTCTATTCACACTCCTGGAGTATCAAATCCAACATTGAGGAAAGGACATGAGTAAGATATAGTGCAGGTAATTGCTCATCAGACTGAACTTGATAAGGTGGCTACTCACAGCAGTGCAATCAGTTTGGTTTCATCAAACACCCTGCTGCGTTAATCAATGGATCACTCAGACACACTCATCACCACCACACCATCAGTATGGCTATCACCGTTCACTCCTCAAGGTCACAGATACAGACATGTTCGGACTATTTGTAGCTAAGCATTCAACAGTTTGTATCTACAATAACCATTCAACAGTTGTCTTCCTTCTCAATGGATGTCATGTAATGTAACACACTTCAGCAACATACAATTTACATTTACACAAGGTCAGAAATATAGTACTGTTTTCAGTTTGCAATGTTTTTGTAGTTAAAAGTTCAGAGACCATTTTATTTATTCTCAAAGCAGGTGTGTAATGTAACCCACTTTACCATCATACAATCTAATCGACAGGTAATTACATCCTCAATGTAAACACATGTATTGTCATGTTTGACACTTTGTTTTCTCAAAGTGTGCCATGAAGACCTCATCACCAATGTACAATTGACAGGTTATCAAATATGCTAAATGTATTTATAATATCTTAACAGTTCTCGAAATCATTCAACTGTTGTCAAAAGACAACATCTCAATGCACGTAATTTAAACCACATCAGCAACATACTGTGTTGACAGGTAGAAGATATAGGGGTAGCTACAGTGACATCACATGGCACTTGTAATAAATTAATTCATAAAACTACCTGATTGATGTGGCTAATTCAATATACATTAGAGTACCTATAAAATGTCTGGCTCCTAATGATATAAGTGAGACTCAAATCCTCTCAAAATCTGGAGATAAGCCAGAGTTTAGCCACATCAAATAGTAGCCCCCACATCAAATAGCAGCCCCCCCCCCCCCCCTCCATAGCAGCACTTTACTGTACAGATTCATGTTGATAGCAGAGGAGGAAAATGCCAGGGGACGGAACTGGGAGCAGCACTGGACAAAGAGCAGTCAGTCCGTCTGTCCTCCCTCTTGGTAGTGCAGTTGCCATGGTGACAGAGAAGGTGAAACACAGAGGGGTGCAGATAATCGGCCGTTGTGTTATAACTCCAAGGGACTGAATTACCATTCAGTGTGCTGTGTGGCGGGTGTTGATGGAGTGGTCATCATTGGAGGTAATGAATGCACTTAGCCTTCACACACACACTCACACACTAATCACCCTGTCCTTTGAGCCTGTTTCATACCACAGATAAGATGTCACAACTGGTGATTGACTTGTTAGGTCATGGACCACTCAAACCCTGGAAATATGACAGCTTTGTCACTTAAATCCCTTCATGTGAGTTAAGGGAAATGTTCCAACAGGTGTCTTGCTTAAGCACTAGCTGTATCGTGTTGAAGTCTGATGTTAGCGCCATTATCAAGCTGAGATTTCAGAAACTCAAAGAATTATTTTGAAATGGAAATTCGCCCCCTTTATTTCATATTGATTTACATTTGATATAAAAGTACTTACATTTAATACATTTCTTCAAAATACAAGCAGCCAAACAACATACAAATCAAATACAAAATTATAAAATGTGTTATATCTATCGTCTTCCCTTTTCTGAAAGTGACAGAAAGTATCTTTATAATTATCTAAAGTAACTTTGTAGCCATAGAGTCGTGTTAAATTATTTTCCGTGTTCACATCCTTATGCTGTAAAGTTGATACAGATATGTTGTTGGAACAAAGAGACCTAGAAAAATACAGATGTCTGTGATTCTCTTCTCATAACATTCATGTTGAGTTTCAATAATTTCTGTGATCCAAGCAGAACATCGTAGATGGAATATACATTTCAGTCACCTCAGTAAAATATCTTCTATTTGTAGCAGAGCAAATATATATGTTTGGAATTATTACATGAACATGATATAATACTGTAAAGAACTGAATTAGATGGTTAACAGAAAATAATCCTCTTAAAACTAACCTTGGCCACTTCTAGATTGTATCCATCCTGGCTGAATCAAACGATACAAACACAAGGACAGAAAACAAGCTTCATTGTTCAGGTATGAAGCCATGAAATTATAACATGTTATTGTGAAGATTAACAGTTCTTGTTCTGGGGAAATCAATGACAATGGAAACCATGGCACATAAAACTTTGACCAATCTCAAACTGTTCTTGTTTTTATAAGATGATATATAATTTATTCAGAAAAATATATATAGACCTGCTTTAGATCTTATACTGCACCAAAGTAACAAGCTGGAATGTGAGGCTGATGGACTACCTTCATTATTTTGTTTAATGATGATTCGTTTGAAGGTCATTATTTCTATATAGCCTACACTTTCTCGTTCTGAACGAATGGGATGAATTTGGCTTTGTGACAATGATCACAAGAGAAGCTGCTCACTGATTTCAGATTCAACACAGTTCCATCTCTGACACCAACAAAACATCAGCTAAGTGGGTGTGGGCTATTGCCGGTTAACGCTTTATCTGATTAAATCTCGGCCTAACAAGAGACAGACATATATAGGTTCAGAAATAAGTACTGTATCAATCTTGACGTTTGTTTACAACAGAAGATTTCCGGAGTTAAGTTATTTTGCAAATCAGCAGCTTTACTTCAGTATCATTCAGTATATACTAAATAGTGCTGTATAACGAATGTTCGACAAACAGAAAGCAAACAACGGAAACTAAAATGTTTAAATCAAAGTGTTCCGCACACAACTGAAGAGGTAATGCTGATGCTAAAAACCAACAAACCTAACCGAGAGGACAGGAGCCTGATAGGAAATAGAAAATTCTTATTTTCCTTGTTTTTATACATTTGTACACTGTCGTATAAAAGGAGTAGAAAGTGTAGTCAGGCTATGCGGCGGTTTCGCGAATTGTCCCCTCTAGTTTCTTTGGGAGTAGCCCTCTCCTTTCGTCTATGTTGATGACCGGTTTGCGACAGTTCTGTCCGTCAAGGTAGATCTTTGCATACACTGGGTTGGAATAGTTCAAGGGCTGCATTGAGGAAGTAAAAATGTTGTTAGATATTTGACAGGCACATCATATTCGCACAGCTCTTAACAATGCATAAGAAAATAGCCTACATAATCTGGTGCCCTGTATGATGACAATATCCTACACTACTATCTGTAACTTATTACAACTTACTGTGAATTAAAAGGATACTTCTGGATTTTGTCAATATGCCCTTTGTCTACTTCCCCAGAGTCAGATGAGCTTGTGGATACCATTTTTATGTTTCAGTGTCCAGTATGAAGGAAGTTAGAGGTAACTAGCATTGCGCAATGAGTGGAAGCCTATGGGTATCTACAAGCATGCTAGCAGATACCCATAGACTTCCAGTCATTGCCCTAAAGCTGGTTAGCAATTGTGCTAGCGCTAGTTAGCAACTTACTTCAAACTGCATGCAGAGATGAAAATAGTTTCCACAAGTTCAAATGACTCTGAGGAAGTAGATAAAGGGCCTTTTTTTTGCCAAAATCCCAATGTATCCCTTTAAAAAAGGTTTCTGATATGTTGCACTGCAATACACACAGTATAGCAATATTATTTCTCGACACAGAGACAACAGACGACTTTGGCATTTCTATGTTTATGTTAGAGAAGGTTAAAGATGAAGAACACAGCTAAGACTGTAAGGTTGTTATTGCAAGGTAGCAGGAAAGAATAGGATATAGCTCATGCACATTAGCCCAAGCAACATAATTAAATGTGCAGTCGCAGGGTTTACTCCTAATATGCATTAAATTAACAATGAGATTTTACAACACAATATTTTTTCCAAATTGGTTGTAGCATACATTCAGAAGAGGTAAATGTTACAAGTGCAACAATACTTTTCCTTTTTAAATACTTCAAGATTAATTTAACTAAATCTAAAACCACAAAAATGCACTGAAAGTGCCATTAAGCTTCCTTTTTATTGACAAGTCCGCAGGTTTCCTTCCAAAAGGAGATTTACAAACGTTCTACAGCTCACGTCTGTTCCTTCTATAGTGAACGGCATAACAGCATGCCTTCCCCTGTAAGAGGTTGGTTGTCTAAACTAAGGGGAAGGATGGGAGAAATCACCTGTCCAGGTATCACCTCCTTGGGAACAGTATGTATGCCCAGGGTGCGAGGGTCACTGGACTTCACACACCAGCCCTGCAACACACAAGTTCTGCCAATGTTCACCATGCCACAAGGCCAAGCTGTTCTCAACCAACATACTGTACACTTTACCACACGTGTATATGGATATAATCCAACTGAAAATCTATTATATATCAACATCAGTGAGGAACTCAAAATCATGTGATGATTAGAAAATGAGATCAACAATTGTCCATCCATATTTGGTTTTAGAACTTAGATTGAGGATTCAAATTCAACAAAAAACCATGGCACCTACAGTATTCACTGATATGATAAAGAAACACTATAGTGGAGTTAGCTACTTGTGATTCAGTCAGCCTCTACCTTTCTAATGCAAAGGGATCCAGGTGGGACTGACACTACCAGATGTCAAAGTTGGCATGGCGAGAAGCAAACGCATTAAGCTTGAAGTGGTAGCAGGCAAGTTAGATAACAAGATAGATCAGTAAAGCTGTTATGATTTATTTGGTATTCGGGGCGTTAGTGCGTGTTGAGGCCCATGAAGAAAATGAGTCAACAGAAGATAAAATGTTCCCTTGGTACAGAGCGCCTGAATAATGTTTCTCTCCACATACCTGAGGTTTTTGCTCCATCTGTTAATGTAACTACACATCTATTTCAGATCATACCGTGGACAGAAAGTCTGGTAGAAATTGTATTTGGTATGCCACATGAGGAGATGCTAAAGCCTAATTTTGTTAAAATCACACTACTGATTACATTACTATGATACCAATAATGGATGGATGATGGTTGCATACTGATGGATTAACAGATGAGACTACAATGTTGCCTCTGTAAATTATATTATCCCAAATAAATACACTCTTACAATATTCAACCAAACAAAGTTTTTGCATTTAGTTTTTGCATAAAATGTTATTGCGCACAAAATGAATGGTGGATTTTGTACATAGTCTTCCAATACAAACCTTATGAGGGTCCAGTGTAAAGTTTGGTCGCAAAAGGCTGCCAGCATCTGCATGGTTGTCATGGTCGACCTCATACATGTTGTAGGTAGGATTTCCTATCTCCACGTTGATCCCTCCATTCGTCATGGGCTGCCTCGTCACCCTCTTCCCCCTGGGAGGAGGACAACTAACACTCATTAACATTTGATAATTAATGGTATGTTGTACAGTACCTGCAACTAGCTATCACAGTCTCACGTTAGCATTAGACGTTCATCCATGTTTCTTAAACGTCAAATTTCGAAGTTGTTCCAAACATCAAATTTCAAAGTGTTTAAGGTTAAGTTTAGGCAATAACTCCGAATATTTAAGGTTAGGGTTAAGTTAAAATCTCTGAAATCTTAAGGTTAGGCATTAACTCTGAATGGTTAAGGGTTAAGGTTTGGAATAGGCTTAAAACAAGAACAACTTTCTATCGCTGGATTTCAATTTGCAACCTTTGGATTCAGATGCAGGTGCTTACTTACATACAGTACATCCGCCATCCCCGTCCACAACACCCTAGCAAAACCTAAATCTACTTGAAGGTAACAGTGCTCATGGTTTCCCTTAGTGGTCGGTCTCCATGTCATTGCCAGACATCCTCAAACACGGATGTTGAATACTGACTTGTATCACGGGTGACCTGGCCTGGTACCTGAGATCACCAGCCACATCAACATTTCAATTGATTTGAATACTTTATTGGCACATATGAAAATGTGTCTGGTGATCACAAAATCTAAATCACAACACATGCAATACACGTATGCACATATCACAGGACACACCAGCAAGCATATTTACATATTAGGCTTAACATAGTGTACCTCTGCCTTCTTTTGCAGATGAAAATGCCCGCCACCACCGTTGTGATCAAGATCACCAGCAGGACCAGAGGTACGATGATGGCGATGCTCCCTGAAACAGAGAAGAGAAAGAATGAAACTGCTTTAGCATTTTGGATTGCTGTTAGTGTTATCACAGTCTCATTGCAAGAGTTAACATGTAGCCTAGTGGTTAAGAGCGTTGGGTCAGTAACTGAAAGGCTGCTGGTTTAAATCTCAGAGCCAACTTGGTGAAAAATCTGCCGATGTGCCCTTCGAGCAACGCACTTAACCCTAGTTGCTCCTCTAAGTTGCTCTGGATAATAAGGTATGTAAAATGTCATCCACTGAGCATTCTTGAACAGCCAAAGCAGATGGGGGTATATATTACAGCAGTAGACAATCCATCTGACCACAACCATAAGGCTAACTAGAGGATGGGTTGTAAGCCGTGTATGACGCTGGGTGAGTCATTTGACTTCTGCGCTCACCTCCACTGGTGTTGTCTGATCTGCTGCTCTTGGGGGCGGGCCTTTCACACTGTGTGCCTGCCCAATTGACTGAACACCTGGTACAGACCAATCAGAGAGGAGAAAACAACCATAGTCTTTAGCTGTCTCTACCTTAATCAACACATAAAACAAGTGCTATGGGAACATACACTCAGCCATGGATAACATTTTTACAGATTTTCTTAGAGAAACCCTTTTTGTATAGAAGACATCTAAAAGTAGTGCTGGTTAGAAAACAGAGTGAGTAGATTAACAGGATGAATATTCTGCAGAAAACAGTATATCAATATGGAGTCATCTGGTTTGTTGTTTGGATGGGATCCAATGGGAGTGATGAATGACTAGTTAGGTGATTTTTTATTGGGTGTGATTGATGCTGAGGTGTATGTAAAGCATGAGCGATCTGACCACTGCAACTGGTTGGTGATGGAAGGAATGAAATTACACTAAATTACATGCAGTCCAAGAAATCACAACACCAAATGATCAGGAATAAGAATTGCATCCCACGCATGTAGACAATGAATCATTCCCTTATGGAAAGAATGTCACAGCACAAACAATCATGATTTTAATGGAGGGGTGTTACAAATGAATCATCCTCTCTGATGGGTAAAATATCAAATAAAATATTGTTAGGGAAAATACTAGGTAAGATCTGATGAGCAACTGATGAGCGGATGTGTAAAAGGGTTTGTAATCTATTTAAACATACCCCCGTAAAACTGACTATCCTATCGATCCTCAAATTCAGCGAAGTAATTTACAAAATAGCCTCCAACACTCTACTCAGCAAACTGGATGCAGTCTATCACAGTGCCATCCGTTTGATCACCAAAGCCCCATATACCACCCACCCCTGCGACCTGTATGCTCTCGTCGTCTGGCCCTCGCTACATATTCGTCGCCAGACCCACTGGCCCCAGGTCATCTATAAGTCTTTGCTAGGTAAAGCTCCGCCTTATCTCAGCTCACTGGTCGCGATAACAACACCCACCAGTAGCACGCGCTCCAGCAGGTATATCTCACTGGTCATTCCCAAAGCCAACACGTTATATCTCCCTCACTAACTTTAAACATCAGCTATCTGAGCAGCTAACCGATCGCTGCAGATGTACACAGCCCATCTGTAAAATAGCCCATCCAATCTACCTACCTCATCCACATATTGCTTTCATTTACTTTTTTGCACACCAGTATTTCTACTTGCACATCATCATCTGCACATCTATCACTCCAGTGTTAATTTGCTAAATTGTAATTACTTCGCTATTATGGCCTATTTATTGCCTTACCTCCTCACGCCGTTTGCACACACTGTATATAGACTTTTTTTCTATTGTATTATTGACTGTACATTGTTTATTCCATGTGTAACTCTGTGTTGTTGTTTGTGTCACACTGCTTTGCTTTAGCTTGGCCAGGTCGCAGTTGTAAATGAGAACTCGTTCTCAACTGGCCTACCTGGTTAAAAAGGTGAAGAAAAAAAAAAAAAAAAAAAAAAAAAAAAAAACTCTGACATGGTTGTGAATGGATTTATTTCAGAGCTACAGCAGAGGCCATGCAAGTCCACATTTTCTGGCTGTTAACACACTCTTAACACATTAATCACCATACATGCATTGATCACAACAGGTCCCCTATATTCACAATCAGACAGCACTTGAATGTCACTCGAATGGCATGTCAGCTCGGGCTGTATGACATGCAGTTAGTTAGCAGTGAGTTGAAGAGGGAGTAAATACTCTATTATAGGTGAGAAAGTGTTATATAGACCATCACAATGACTGAAATGGAGGTGAATGACAAGAGGTGGGAGGGTGAGACCTCTGGAACAGCCATATAAAGCATCACACTGGCCGAAATAGAGCTGAATGACGAGAGGTGGGAGGGTGAGACCTCTGGAACAGCCACAGGAAGTGATGTAGGAAGGGACCTACTTGCAGCGGGGTTTGTTAAGGGCAGTGATAGTGCACATCCCGTCATTCTGACAGAAGTAATCACATGGGTTGGCCAGCTCATCACAACGTTGGTTCTTGAACCCTGACGTGCAGCTGTAAAACAGTGTGGTGGAGTGATAGCGATAAAAACAACCAGGCTAGGTATTGTATAGGCAGATGGAAATCTTTCAACATGGCAACAAACAAAATACTACATAGATTTGTTCTAAGATATTATTTATGTTTGTATCATTCATGATGAATAAATGAATCTAAAACTAAACTACAGTAGAAACGTTATGTTTAGCTAAACTAATGACAGCTACATCCATTGAGGCTAAAAAAATATAGGTTTTTCAGAATGTTGTTATAAATTCGCAAGCTTATTTACAGTATTTATAAACAAAATGAACAGAACCATTTCAATACAGACATAAGCAAATTCTGATTAGTTAGGAACATGTTGATCTCGATAATTCATCAAAACAATTGTAATGCCCACTTTATGTTTATATACACGTAGAATATTTACTGGCGGAACACTGATCAGTTTTGAAAATCCCTTAGACCTTTAAGACAGTTTTCTGCTAATTACCATCTCAATGATATTTCTGCTTGTGGAGTTTCTGGGGTGGCTTGGATGAGATATTCATTTACTCTGTTATAGTTTAAGGTCAAACATTATGATTTCTTGACACAGGCATATCCATCATCGCAACTAATCTCTATGCCTCGCAGCCAATGAATAAACCACATTATCTAGATCTGTTAACCGTGTGGAAAACGAGATGGGATCATTTGCATAGAAATTGATTATATCCCTTGAAATCGTGCCAGTCACGGCCACACATTTAATTGTAACTACAATGGACAATGGGACAGTAAAAAGATAGAGCAACAAGGTTTGTCTTTTCAGATGGATTTCCAATCATCTTTGTGGGGAGGTCTTTAACATTGAACCACACCTGATAATAGCAGAGCTGAAATTAATATTTGTGGACCACCAGAAGCGCAGAGCATTCTCTTTCCTGGATGATTCCCACAGGTCTCTGAGAGCCAGTCTATTGTCCTCTACCAGTCATTGCCATTGAGTTCCTGCCGCTCATAGCGTGTGTAACACTGTTCTTACCACTGAAGATCAAAATACAAAATTGTTCTCCTGAAACCTACCACCGAGAAGAAGCACACTGACAAAAGAACAGTGTGATATGTTCTGAACAGGAACGTTTCAGTAGTTTCAGTTACCTTCCAATGTCTGAAGCTGTACCCCACGCAGAGCTTTATTACTTCTACTCTGCCACAGAGGGCTAGCTTTCTAAAGATCTATACCCACAGCCAGGTGTGACTCATTCTCTTATTGAGCCCTAACATCCTGCCTCCTGCTATGACATGGCCTGCATCCACTGGTGTCAAACATTGTCTTTACTTAGGATCTTAGCCCTGTGTAAAAAAAAGAAAAACAACTCTCCACTTATTTTCAAAAATCAAATCATTAGAATAAAATAGTAATGAGTTTTGGTTCCATTAAAGGCCAGCCTTCCTGGCATAACTGAATGGTAATGAAGAACAAAGAAAGAATAACGTACAAATAGAGAACATTCTTAGGCTATTGTTATTCCGGGCTATTGCTAGTAGTTACTGTACTTACTGACAGAAGGGCAGGTTGGTGTCAGGGTCCAGGTGGCAGGTACCTCCGTTGTAACAGTAGCCATCACATAGTTTACAGCTGGGTGCTATCCTGCCATTAGTACAGCTGAAGGAAAATAGAGGAAAGTTGGTGTCACTGATGGTTGGCCCACGGTTTATGTCTTTCTTACATTGCTTGGAAATGCAAGACTACGGATTATCTGTAGTAATTAAGGCCTATTTTCTGTTGTCAAATGCATTGAAATATTTGAATCTGTGAATTGTAAATGCAATTTATTGTCTTAGGTCTCTCTTTATGTAGTCTCGTCTCCATTGAGACATATTTGGACAAAACCTTTTACCTTTTGGTAGGCCGTCATTGTAAATAAAAATGTGTTCTTAACTGACTTGCCTAATTAAATAAAGGTTAAATAAAAACTTTAACCAAAAAAATACGTCGGTAAAATCTTTGGATGGAAGACTATTCAACTACAGTACATCAAGCATTAGCTCTACACAGTAAAACCATGAAACGTGACACGTTTATAACCTAAACGTCAGTGTTTAAAACTTCAACATTAGATTTGCCAGTAAGTGTTCTCATCTTAAACACAGGTGTTTAGAATGCAAGATTAACCATGATACATTTGATTTGATTTGATGATAGTCAGCTTTTTCCAGTCAGTTTTCAACCAGTAGAACACCTATATCTCCCAAGTTTCCAGATTTTAAACACTAGTGTTTACTTCCCCATCAACTGGTTTAGAATGAATTTAGACATAAAATGTGATTTGAGGTTCTCCTGAGTGGCGCAGCAATCTAAGGCACTGCATTTCAGTGCTAAAGGTGTCACTACAGACCTGGGTTCGATCCCGTGCTGTGCCACAGCTGACAGGGAAACCCATGAGGCGGCACACAATTGTCCCTGCATCGTCCAGGTTAGGGGAGGGTTTGGCCTGCCAGGATGTCCTTGTCCCATCGCGCTCTAGTGACTCCTTGTGGCAGGCCAGGCATGTTGACTTCGGTCGCGAGTTGTACAGTATTTCCTCCGACACATTGGTGCGGCTAGCTTCCAGGTTAAGTGAACAGTGCGGCTTGGCAGGGTCATGTTTCGAAGGACAAGTGACTCTTGATCTTCGACTCTCCCGAGTTGGTACAGGAGTTGCAGAGATGGGACAAGACTAACTACCAATTGGATATCACGAAAAAGGATTAAGAAATGTGTGATTTTCTTTTATTCAGATCAGCGTTAAGAATGTCTGTTACCTTATCTACATTTCTTCCCAACTGAACATTTGATTCAAGAAAGCTTTTCAATCGGGTGGTGTTGTTACTCGAGTTAATTTCTGCGAACTGATTTTTAGAATAGGTTGTTTTAAAATATATGTTTCCTCATGCACATTGATTGATTAATGGATCTTATACTATAGAAAAGATACATAACTAAACATTTTCAAAAACTAATGCAATCTATAAGGGGTTGGACATGTTGTTATTGAGATGGTTGTTCCAGTTTAGATGGTTTCGGTAGTCTAGTTATTAAGTAGTTCACCACAGCAGTCACACTTAGTGTAGGTTGTGGGTGATAACATTTTCCAATTGATTGCTATCCTTCCTCTGACAAGATTCCGATAGGAAGCACTAATAATTTCAGTAACAAGCATATTGTCACTTGGAGGTCTGATGTTGCCCATGTGCCAGGATTTTGAGACCACAATGTTGACGATAATTAGGCCTAAACTAAATGTCTTATGAAAAGCATTATACAGTGCCTTGGGAAAGTATTCAGACCCCTTGACTTTTTCCATATTTGGTTACGTTACAGCCTTATTCTAAAATTGATTAAATTGTTTTTTTTCTCATCAATTTACACACATTACTTCATAATGACAAAGCAAAAACAGGTTTTAAGAAATGTTTGCTAATTTAGGAAAAATAAAAACTGAAATATCATATTTACATAAGTATTCAGACCCTTTAATCTGTACTTTGTTGACGCACCGTTGGCAGAGATTACAGCCTCGAGCTTTCTTGGGTATGATGCTACAAGCTTGGCACACCTGTATTTGGGGAGTTTTCCCATTTTTTTCTGCAGATCCTCTCAAGCCGCGGGGCCAGAGACTATCAGGATGTGTACTCAGAGCACGTGCGGACCAACTGGCAAGTGTCTTCAATGACATTACCAACCTCTCCCTGACCAAGTCTGTAATACCTAGATTGTTTCAAGCAGACCAACATAGTCCCTGTGCCCAAGAAAGTGAAGATAACCTTTCTAAATGACTACCGCATGTAGCACTCACGTTGGTAGCCATGAAGTGCTTTGAAAGGCTCGTCATGACGCACATCAACACAATCATCCCAGAAACACTAGACCCACTCCAAATCGGATACCACCCCAAAAGATCCACAGATGAACGTAATCTCAAATCACACTCCACACGGCCCTTCCCCACCTGGACAAAAATAACACCTATGTGAGAATGCTGTTCATTGACTACAGCTCAGCATTCAACTCTATAGTGCCCTCAAAGCTCATCACTAAGCTAAGGACCCTAGGACTAAACACCTCCCTCTGCAACTGGATCCTGGACTGGCCGCTCCCAGGTGGTAAGGGTAGGCAACAACACATTTGCCACGCTGGTCCCCTTCTGTACTCCCTGTTCATCGACGACTGCGTGGCCAAGCACGACTCCAACAGCATCATTAAGTTTGCTGACGACACAACAGTGGTAGGCCTGATCACCAACAACGATGAGACAGCCTATAGGGAGACGGCCAGAAACCTGGCAGAATGGTGCCAGGACAACAACCTCTCCCTCAATGTGAGCAAGACAAAGTAGCTGATCGCGGACTACAAGAAAAGGAGGGCTGAGCAAGCCCCATTAACATCGACAGGGCTGTAGTGGAGTGGGTCGAGAGTTTCAAGTTCTTTGGTGTCCAAAACGTTCTACAGCTGCACCATTGAGAGCATCCTGACCGGTTGAATCACCACCTGGTATGGCAACTGCTCGGCATCCAACCATACGGCGCTTCAGAGGGTAGTGTGTACGACCCAGTACATCACGGGGACCAAGCTTCCTGCCTTCCAGGAACTATGTACAAAAAAATTGTCAAAGACTCTAGTCACCCAGGTCATAGACTGTTCTCTCTGCAACCGCACAGCAAGCTGTACCAGAGCACCAAGTCTAGGTCCAAAAGGCTCCTTAACAGCTTCTACCCCTAAGCCATAAGACTGCTGAACAATTAATCAAATGGCCACCAATGACACCCCTTCCCCACCCTTTGTTTTTACACTGCTGTTACTCTGGTAGCACATTTGTTTTTCCTTTGCTTCCATCCCCATTCGATGCGTGGAACAGATGTGGGAGGTGCTAGATCTTCACTTTACCCCTACCTACATGTACAAATTACCTCGACTGACCTGTACCCCGCACATAGACTTGTCAACGGCGTCGTAAGAAGTGGACCAAAGTGCAGCGTGCTGAGCGTACATATTCCTTTTATTATAGAACCGTAGCCAAGGAAACGACCATGAAGCTTAACTTCGGCTATAATGCCTCTAACAAAGTCAACTACCCACAAAACCAACACGGAAAAAGGCTGCCTAAGTATGATTCCCAATCAGAGACAACGATAGACAGCTGTCCCTGATTGAGAACCATACCCGGCCAAACACAAATAAATAGAAAACAGAAAATCAGAACATAGAAAGCCCACCCAAATCACACCCTGACCAAACCAAAATAGAGACATAGAAAGGCTCTCTCGGGTCAGGGTGTGACAAGACTCTGTACCCTTACCTGCTGTATTTTTCCTCGTTATTGTTATTTTATTGTGTTGCTTTCTTGTTTATTTTAGTTGACTTAGTAAAGGGATTTTTTAGTAGAATCATTTTTATTTATTTTTTCATTTTAGAATAAGGCTGCAATTTAAGAAAATGTATAAAAAGTCAAGAGGTCTAAATACTTTCCAAAGGCACTGTATATTGGTTTACTTTTAACTGGAACATCTACTTAAACATTCACTTGGTGAAGACTTGTAAAATAAAATCTACTGAATGTAACAACTATCTCTCTGTCACTATCAAACACAGTCATGGGTACGTACTGTACCTCTCAAATTCACTCGAAAAGCATGCTGGGAAATATGCAAATACATCTTCACATCCAGTTAAAACAACACCCCCAGTGTTTAAACCTTAACAACTTGTGCTGAATAAACGTGTTAATGTGTTTAAAAACTGTTACAGAAAATAAACATGTTCTAGTGTTTATGTTCTGAAATTACATTTGAAATGCCTTGACACATGTAAAAAGTGTAACAGAAGAGAGTATATTTATGTGTGCAGATAGTAATCACTTGGTTTTACTGTGTTAGGTGTTTACCCAACACAGAATATAAAGCAATGTTGTAATGTTGTAACTCACTTGCAGACCACATCTGCTGTATCATCGTTGACGAGGCAAGGTGCTCCATGGCACCTCAGGCACTTATCCACCTCACATTTGTTTCCCTCGTATCTGACCGGACACACACACTCTACATGGCCACTACTGGACAATGTACAGGCCTTGGAGTTTACACAGTAGTGGTGGCAGATGTCTGCAGAGGAGAGAAAGAACAGAGGAAAGAGAAAGAGACATGGAGAGAATAAGATAGATAGAGAGACAGAGACAGTGAGATGGAAGGAGGGAGGGAGGGAGGGAGGGAGGGATATTGAGACAGAGGGAGAGAGAGAGAGGTGCATTTCATAATGAGGAAACGGAGTATAGTTTTAGCTGGTTTGATTAGAATTTTACAGGCTTTTAATGAGACTTAATTATCTGCAACAAATGGCATCTCATCCATAGATGAAAACGTATCACCCCTTGGGCAAGTAACAGTTGGAATGCACTAATAGTGTCAGTTGAAATTGTTTTCCTCACAATTTATAATGACAAAGCCTACATAAGAGAACGCCACATTTTATCAGTGCAGCACAGAAACCCCCAGACGCTGTTTAGAGGGGCATTTATAATTACTCTCTTGCCCAAAACGTGGTATTTGTAGCTAAGAAGGAATTGCCCTTTCTGGTAAAAACAAATAGTTTTACACCCCAGTTTTTTTTTCATTTAGACTTTCTTGTTGTTGTTGGAACCTTAAATATGAAAAACTGAAAAAATGTCTGATTTCTAGAGTGTGACGAAGGACGGGGGGGGGGGGGGGGGGGCTGTTCCCCTCATAACAAATCAGAGGCTCTCCATACCTCTTGCAATATAAATGTGGCCCTCCCCAAGATATATTTTGACATCAATACAATAGATGCCATTTAGCAGACACTTTTATCCAAAGCGAGCTACAGTAATGCATGCATACATTTTTTATGTATGAGTGGTCCCAGAAGTCAAACCCACTATCTTGGCATTGCAAGAGCCATGCTCTACAAACAAAGCTATAGATGACCACCACAAGAAACACTGGGCAACTCCTAGAGTCAATATGCAATTGGATCCATTTACTCACGGTAAAGACAGCGGTCTCCAGTATACTCTGCCATGCAGCGGCACACCGGCTGGTTCCCTAAGCTGACATCACAGGTACCACCATTCAGACAGTGGTTATCACACACCCGCTTCTCACAGAATGGACCTGTAAACCCTACAGGGCACCGACACGTTGGCTTGCCTGGAGGGAGAGAGGAGAAGACAAAGGAAGGAGAGGGTGGGAGAAAGGGGGAGAGAAGAGAAGAGAAGTTTGGCTGACAATTATGTGCATGGTTATCGACTCAAATGTTTTTAAGGCTGTGTGTTCTTGTTCCTAAAGCTGAGTATCAAGCATCCGAAAAACCAAGGATAGCGGATTCTTAATAACACAAGGTCCCTGGAGGTCAGAGAGATATAATTGAAATATTTCCAGTCCTTTAATTGATAACAGTGACTGCCTCCAGTGAGGCCTGTTCTCCTTATCACCAAACTGGGGTACTTGAGGAAAAACATTTGACAGTAAGCTCTCCCAAGCTCAGCTTCCATCGCTCATTAAGAGCAATACTCCCCAAGCCTGCTCAACACAGCGAAACCTCTTACTTTATGAAAAATCAGTCAGTCGCAAAGCATGAATGAACAGACCGAACAGTCAGTGCCTGTATGCCCAGCAGCAGAACAAATATCCCATCACTTTTTTTCACTCCTCTTTGACTGCATTGGACATATAACTATAAGCACTGACTGGGCTAGTGAACCAAGCACCAAATAAGACTTATCGTCAACAAAGAAAGAACAAAACTTGCCTGCAACTCTCCAAATAATTTAAAATACTGCTGCGATACTCACTTTGCTTCACTCACATATGACTAAGTTATTGCATTTCACATATCACATATATCACTCACCTGTCAAGCTCACTAGCCAAATACTGCTGTCATAATACAAAAGACTGACAGCTTGAAGTCAATTGACTGAGATCATGTTTTCAAATATTATTCCTAAACTATCAAATACCTGGTCTTCATTCCCCCTGGGCAAGAGTGTACTTAGATATTGTGAATAAAATGGCCAGAGACTGTTGCAAGTTAAAGTATTTTATGAAAGATGACACATTTATTACGAGGTGATGAGAAAATGTTTTAAGGGCAAACATTTCACTTCCCAGACTAAAAGATTCAACACAAAAGTTGTAGACCAGTCTCTAAATACTGTGCAGTGCATTCGGAAAGAATTCAGACGTCTTGACTTTTTCAACATTTTGTTACGTTACAGCCTTACTCTAAAAAGGATTACATTTAATTATTACCTCATAAATCTACAAACAATAATCCCATAATGACAAAGTGAAAACAGGTTTTTGGACATTTATGAAAAATAAAAAACAGAAATACCTTATTTACATAAGAATTAATTCCCTTTGCTATGGGACTCGAAATTGAGCAGACTCGAAAGTGCATCCTGTTTCCATTGATCATAATTGAGATGTGTCAACAACTTGACTGGAGTACACCTGTGGTAAATGCAATTGATTGGATGAGATTTGGAAAGGCACACACCTGTCTGTATAAGATCCCTGTCACGACTTCTGCCGAAGTTGGTCCCTCTCCTTGTTCGGGCGGCGTTTGGCGGTCGACGTCACCGGTTTTCTAGTCGCCACCGATCCACGTTTCATTTTCCATTTGTTTTGTCTTCATTGTACACACCTGGTTTCCATTCCAATATCATTGTTCCCTAATTAACCCTCTGGTTTCCCCCTTGGTTTTATGCGTGTTTGTTATTGTCAAGTTGTCTCGTTTTGTGAACTGCATTATTTTTCTCCTTCATGAAATATTGTTTTTGAGTAAAGTTACGGTTATTATTCATCTCTGTGTCCTGAGCCTGACTCCGCCTCAACAGCATCACCTAGACTTTTGACAGAAAAACGCAACCTACCTAATGGAGTCAGCAGGTGCACACAGCCCTCCTCTACCTGTGGAGGAGCGCATCCAGCGGCACGCGACTATGTTGCAAAGTTTCGGCACAGCCATTTATCACGTGCTGCAAACCATGGAGCGATGGGAGAGAGGGTTTTTTCCAGCAACCCCATTATCATCACCCCAGCTCACACAACAACCCACACCGCTGTCCACCCCTCCTTCACTTGGACCCAGTGGGATTCGGCTTGCGCTCCCGAGGGAAGATGATGGGACGGCTGCCGGGTGCCAGGGGTTCCTACTCCAGCTGGAGCTCTACCTGGCAACCGGCTCCTTCGGGACGCGAGAGTGTGAACGCCCTCATCTCCTGTCTATCTGGGAAAGCGCTTGAATGGGCCAACGCCGTCTGGGGAAGGGAAGGAGCGACGTTGGACAACTATGAGGATTACCCACCGCATCCGGGTGGTTTTCGATCATCCACCTGAAGGGAGAGCAGCGTAGGAACACTTGTTTCATCTTAGACAGAGGAGCGCACAAGACTTTGCACTGGACTTTCAAACTCTGGCCGCCGGCGCGGGATGGAATGAGCGGGCCCTGATCGACCACTACAGGTGTAGTCTACGCGAGGACATTCGTCGGGAGCTAGCCTGCAGGGACACCACCCTTACATTTGACCAGCTGGTGGACCTATCCATCCGGCTGGAAAACCTGTTGGCCTCCCATGGACGTCCGGATCGGGGTCCATCAGTTACATCCCCCAGCACCTCCGATCCGACACCTATGGAGCTAGGAGGTGCTGCTCTGAGGGGGACCAGAGGGGGGGCCATTCCCTGCACCACCTGTGGCCGCAGACAACACACTGCTGGTCGGTGTTGGGGAGGTTCTCCAGGAAGTCGAGGTAGCAGGCTCACTGTTGGATCATCCCAGGTGAGTAGGCACCCGACTCACCCAGAGCTCCCTGTTGCTCACATGTTTGTGTTCATAGAATTTCCCCGCATAGTTTTCCCCACATTACCAGCATAAGGCGCTAGTAGATTCAGGTGCAGCTTCTTCTGTAAGAAGAAGGCAACTCAACTACCACCCCATCGATTGGGGGATTGTGAGATAAATCTGCTGGTAGACGCAACACTTCCCAGGAGTCAGGTGTATCCTCTGTCACAGGAGGATACAGCGGCTATGGAAACATATGTCTCTGAATCCCTGGGGCAGGGATACATTCGGCCTTCCACTTCACCTGCCTCCTCTAGTTTCTTTTTTGTGAAGAAGAAGGATGGAGGTTTATGCCTATGTATTGACTATCGAGGTATCAATAAGATCACGGTGAGGTACAGTTACCCGCTGCCTCTCATAGCCAGTGCGATAGAGTCAATGCACAGGGCGCGTTTCTTCGCAAAATTGGATCTCAGGAGCGCTTACAATCTGGTGCATATCCGGGAGGGAGACAAGTGGAAGAAGGCATTTAGTACCACCTCTGGGCACTATGAGTACCTCGCCATGCCGTACGGGTTGATGAATGCTCCAGCAGTCTTTTTTTTCAGGGACCTGCACGGGCAGGGTGTAAGTGATATTCTGATATACTCCGCTACATGCGCCGAGAATGTGTCCCTAGGTGTGCAGGGAGCTTGGTCGACTGTTGGAGCATGACCTGTACTGTCCTCCCATCAGTCCGTCTCTGTCCTAGGGTACCGCCTTTCCACGTCAGGGGTGGAGATGGAGTGTGACCGCATTTCAGCCGTGGGTAATTGGCCAACTCCAACCACGGTAAAGGAGGAGCAGCGGTTCTTAGGGTTTGCCAACTACTACCGGAGGTTTATCCGGGGCTTTGGTCAAGTAGCGGCTCCCATTACCTCAATGTTGAAGGGGGGACCGGTGCGACTGCAGTGGTCAGCTGGGGCGGACAGGGCTTTTGGTCACCTGAAGGCTGTTTACCTCGGCTCCAGTGCTGGCTCATCCTGATCCCTCCTTGGCATTTATAGTGGAAGTGGACGCGTCCGAGGTTGGGATAGGAGCTGTGCTGTCTCAGCGCTCGGGTACGCCACCAAAACTCCGCCCATGTGCTTTCTTTTCGAAGAGGCTCAGCTTGGCGGAGTGTAACTATGATGTGGGGGACCGGGAGCTGTTGGCTGTCGTCAAGGCTCTGAAGGCGTGGAGGCATTGGCTTGAGGGGGCTAAACACCCTTTTCTCATTTGGACTGACCACCGCAATCTGGAGTACATCCGGGCGGCGAGGAGAATGAACACTCGGGCCATGTTTTTCACCCGTTTTGTTTTCACCCTATCCTACAGACCAGGTTCCCAGAATGTTAAGGCAGACGCACTTTCCCAGATGTATGACACAGAGGAGCGGTCCACGAATCCCACTCCCATACTTCCGGCTTCTTGCCTGGTGGCACCATTGGTGTGGGAGTTGGGCGCGGACATCGAGCGGGCGTTACGTACAGAGCCCACTCCCACCCAGTGTCCAGTTGAACGTCTGTATGTTCCGTCTGCTGTCCGCGACCGTTTGATCTGTTGGGCCCACACGTCACCCTCCTCTGGTCATCCTGGCATCGGTCGGACAGTGCGCTGTCTTAGTGGGAAGTACTGGTGGTCTACCCTGGCTAAGGACGTGAGTGTTTATGTTTCCTGCTGCTCGGTGTGCGCCCAGTGCAAGGCACCTAGACACCTGCCCCGAGGGAAATTACAACACCTACCAGTTCCACAACTGCCGTGGTCACACCTATTGGTGGATTTCTTGACGGATCTTCCTCCGTCACAAGGAAACACCACGATCCTGGTCGTTGTGGATCGGTTTTCTAAGTCCTCCTGTCTCCTTCCTTTGCCCGGTCTCCCTACGGCCCTACAGACTGCGGAGGACCTGTTCACCCACGTCTTCTGGCACTACTGGCCTGATCGGGGTCCCGAGTTCACGTCCAGGGTTTGGAGGGCGTTTATGGAACGTCTGGGGGTCTCGGTCAGCCTCACCTCGGGTTTTCATCCCGAGAGTAACGGGCAGGTGGAGAGAGTTAACCAGAATGTGGGTAGGTTTTTGCCTGGGGGAGTGGACGGCTTTCATCCCCTGGGCAGAGATGGCCCAGAACTCACTCCGCCACTAACCTATCTCCTTTCAAATGCGTCCTAGGTTATCAACCGGTTCTGGCACCGTGGCATCAGAGCCAGATCGAGGCACCTGCGGTGGATGAGTGATTTCGGGGCTCGGAGGAGACATAGGACGCTGCCCATGTGCCCCTGCAACGGGCCATCAGGCGACAGAAGGCGAGCGCCACCGCAGTGAGGCCCCGGTGTTCGCGCCTAGGGACCGGGTCCGGCTCTTAACCTTTCTGATCTCCCCATCCCGGATCCGGGATCGTGAATACAGACTCAAGCTCATTACCATAACGCAACGTTAACTATTCATGAAAATCGCAAATGAAATGAAATAAATATGCTAGCTCTCAAGCTTAGCCTTTTGTTAACAACACTGTCATCTCAGATTTTCAAAATATGCTTCTCACCCATTGCAAAACAAGCATTTGTGTAACAGTATTGATGGCTAACGTAGCATTTAGCATTAGCATTCAGCTGGCAACATTTACACAAAAAAACAGAAAAGCATTCAAATAAAATCATTTACCTTTGAAGAACTTCAGATGTTTTCAATGAGGAGACTCTCAGATAGCAAATGTTCAGTTTATCCTGAAAGATTATTTGTTTAGGACAAATCGCTCCGTTTTCTGCGTCATGTTTAGCTATGAAAAAAACCCTGTATCCAGGATTGTGTAAATCTATCAGCAAGCTCATTAGCATAACACAACGTTAACTATTCATGAAAATCGCAAATGAAATGAAATAAATATGCCATCTCTCAAGCTTAGCCTTTTGTAAACAACACTGTCATCTCAGATTTTCAAAATATGCTTCTCAACCATAGGAAAACAATAATTTGTGTAAAAGTAGCTAGCTAGCGTAGCATTTAGCGTTAGCATTAGCGTTAGCATCCAGCACGCAACATTTCAACAAAAACATAAAAGCCTTCAAATAAAATAATTTACCTTTGAAGAACTTCAGATGTTTTCAATGAGGAGACTCTCAGTTAGATAGCAGATGCTCAGTTTTTCCAAAAAGATTCTTTGTGTATTAGAAATAGCTCCGTTTTGTACATCACATTTGGCTACCAAAAAAAAACGAAAATTCAGTCCTCAAAACGCAAACTTTTTTCCAAATTAACTCCATAATATCAACTGAAAACATGGCAAACGTTGTTTAGAATCAATCCTCAAGGTGTTTTTCACATATCTCTTCGATGATATATCGTTCGTGGAAGTGTGCTTTCTCTCCTGAATCCCAGGAGAAAATGCCCGCACCTGAAGATTACGCACAAATTTAGACAAAGGACACCGGGCGGACCCCTGGAAAATGTAGTCTCTTATGGCCAATCTTCCAATGATATGCCTACAAATACGTCACAATGCTGCCGACATCTTAGGGTAACGGCAGAAGGTCTAAGCTTATTCCTGTCGCATTCACAGCCATATAAGGAGACATTAGAAAACAGAGCTTCAGAAATTCTGCTCATTTCCTGTTTGACTTATCATCTTGGTTTCGCCTGTAGAATGAGTTCTGGGGCACTTACAGACAAAATCTTTGCAGATTCTGAAACTTCAGAGTGTTTTCTTTTGAAAACTGTCAAGAATATGCATAGTCAAGCATCTTTTCGTGACAAAATATCGCGCTTAAAACGGGAACGTTTTTTATCCAAAAATGAAATAGCGCCCCTAGAGATGCAACCCGAAACCTGCCCCTCCGCCTGCCCGGAAGCTGGGCCCGCAGTTTGTGGGGCAATTCAAAGTCCTGAGGAGACTGAACAAGGTTTGTTATAGATTACAGCTCCCCCTGATTACCGTATTAATCCCTCTTTCCATGTGTCTCTCGTCAGGCCGGTGGTGGCTGGTCCGCTCCAGGAATCTGAGGTGCGGGAGGTTCCTCTGCCCCCTCTGGACATCGAGGGAATGCTGTTCGAGCCATCATGGACGCAAGGCGTCAAGCGAGGGGCCTTCAGTACCTCATGGAGTGGAAGGGGTACGGTCCGGGGGAGAGATGCTAGGTGCTGGTGGAGTTTCACCGTCTCCACCCGGATCATCCTGCGCCTCGTCCTGAGGGTCGTCCCCGAGGACGGTGTCGGCGGTCTGCTGGAGCCGTGCATCAAGGGAGGGGTACTGTCACGACTTCCGAAGTTGGTCCCTCTCCTTGTTCGGGCGGCGTTCGGCATCACCTGTTTTCTAATCACCACCGATCCCAGTTTCATTTTCCATTTGTTTTGTCCCACAGATGAAAGTGCATGTCAAAGCAAATACCAAGCCATTGTCGAAGAAATTGTCCGTAGAGCGTTGAGACAGGATTGCGTCGAGGCACAGATCTAGCGAAGGGTACCAAAACATTTATGAAGCATTGAAGGACCCTAAGAACACAGTGGCCTCCATCATTCTTAAAGGGAAGAAGTTTGGAACCACCTAGAGCTCTTCCTAGAGCTGGCCGCCCGACCAAACTGAACAATCGGGGGAGATGACCAAGTCACTCTGTCAGAGCTCCAGAGTTCCTCTGTGGAGATGTGAGAACCTTCCAGAAGGACAACCATCTTTGCAGCACTTCACCAATCAGGCCTCTATGTTAGAGTGGCTAAACAGAAGCCAGTCCTCAGGCACTTGGCAGCCTGCATGGAGTTTGTCAAAAGGCACCTAAAGGACTCTCAGACCATGAGAAACAGTATTCTCTGAATGCCAAGCGTCACGCCTGGAGGAAACCTGTCTCCATCCCTTTGGTGGATCATTGTGGTGGCAGCTTCATGCTGTGGGGATGTGTTTCAGCGACGGGGACTGTGAGGGCTAGTCAAGATTGAGGGAAATATGAACGGAGCAAAGTACAGAGAGATCCTTGTTGAAAACCTGTTCCAGAGCGCTCAGGACCTCAGACTGGGCGAAAGTTCACCTTCCAACAGAACAACAACCCTAAGCACACAGCCAAGACAACACAGGAGTGGCTTCGGGACAAGTCTCTGAATGTCCTTGAGTGGCCCAGCCAGAGCCCGGACTTGAACCCGATCAAACATCTCTGGAGAAACCTGAAAATAGCTGTGCAGCGACGCTTCCCATCCAACCTGACAGAGCTTGAGAAGATCTGCAGAGAAGAATAGGAGAAACTCACCAAATACAGGTGTGCCAAGCTTATAGTCATACCCAAAAAGACTCAATGCTGTAATCACTGTCAAAGGTGCTTCAACAATGTACAGAGTAAAGGTCTGAATACTTATGTAAATGTAATATTTACATTTTTAATACATTTGCACAAAATTCTAAAAAACTGTTTTTGATTTGTATTTTTGGGGTATTGTGTGTAGATTGAGGAGGGGAAAAATAGATTTAATCAATTTTAGAATAAGGCTGCAATGTAATAAAATGTGGAAAAAGTCAAGGGGTCTGAATACTTTCGGAATGCACTGTATCTACCCCAGTCATGACAGGAGCATTAAAATTGTTCAATCACCGCATTTATGTTATTTATGTCAGCATTCAACATTTACGTATTATATTTAGCACACTCTCTAAAATTGACTTTTTTGTTTCAAGTTTTAATGTCACATGCACAAGTACAGTGAAATGCCTTTCTTGCAATCCATGAAGCGATTTAACATTTACACAAACCTTCGCAGCATGTATTATTTATTTGGGTAATTTCTCTTGTGAGTCCACACAGTCCATCAGTGGTAAGAGACTGAGATGTTGTGAATAATTGCCCTTTTGCATGCATTATGTAACCGTTTGACTGGTTTGTAGCAAAGAGACATAAAGTAAAAATCAAGTGTTCTGCACTATTTTAGTTCAATCCAGCCATCCACCAATCAATATATGGATATTATCAGCAGACTCACCCAGCGGTGAGCCCATGCAAGTGCCTCCATTGAGGCAGTAGTCGGTGCAGTGATTGACCTCACAGTGTTCTCCAGAAAAGTCAGGCCAGCAGTAGCAGCGCCAGTCCCCTTTCTCATTGGCAAGGCAGCGCCCGCCGTTCTCACACGGTGGCCGACACAGCTCGCCTTTAACACATCAAGACACAGTATGTTCATTATGATGATCTTGTACACAGGTTTTTGAAGTACCTTTTATTTGTAAACTATGAATATGATCAGTGTCTACAGAGACATGAATTTAGCCCTGGGCCAGTAAAAAGAGTTTGATATTGCATGTCGTCTTATGCTATAATTTCAAGTCTTCTTTTGAAGGACAATCATGGCCAAAAGTTTTGAGAATGACACAAATATTAATTTCCACAAAGTTTGCTGCTTCAGTGTCTTTACATATTTTTGTCAGATGTTACTATGGAATACTGAAGTATAATTACAAGCATTTCATGTCAAAGGCTTTTATTGACAATTACATGAAGTTGATGCAGAGTCAATATTTGCAGTGTTGACCCTTCTTTTTCAAGACCTCTGAAATCCACCCTGGCATGCTGTCAATTAACTTCTGGGCCACATCCTGACTGATGGCAGCCCATTCTTGCATAATCAATGCTTGGAGTTTGTCAGAATTTGTGGGTTTTTGTTTGTCCACCTGCCTCTTGAGGATTGACCCACAAGTTCTCAATGGGATTAAGGTCTGGGGAGTTTCCTGGCCATGGACCCAAAATATCGATGTTTTGTTCCCCGAGCCACTTAGTTAACACTTCTGCCTTATGGCAAGGTGCTCCATCATGCTGGAAAAGGCATTGTTCGTCACCAAACTGTTCCTGGATTGTTGGGAGAAGTTGCTCTCGGAGGATGTGTTGGTACCATTCTTTATTCATGGCTGTGTTCTTAGGCAAAATTGTGAGTGAGCCCACTCCCTTGGCTGAGAAGCAACCCCATACATTAATGGTCTCAGGATGCTTTACTGTTGGCATGACACAGGACTGATGGTAGCGCTCACCTTGTCTTCTCCGGACAAGCTTTTTTCCGGATGCCCCAAACAATCGGAAAGGGGATTCATCAGAGAAAATGACTTTACTCCAGTCCTCAGCAGTCCAATCCCTGCACAATTGAAGAATATCAGTATGTCCCTGATGTTTTTCCTGGAGAGAAGTGGCTTCTTTGCTGCCCTTCTGGACACCAGGCCATCCTCCAAAAGTATTCGCCTCACTGTGCGTGCAGATGCACTCACACCTGCCTGCTGCCATTCCTGAGCAAGCTCTGTACTGGTGGTGCCCCGATCCCGCAGCTGAATCAACTTTAGGAGACGGTCATGGCGCTTGTTGGACTTTCTTGGGCTCCCTGAACCCTTCTTCACAACAATTGAAATGCTCTCCTTGAAGTTCTTGATGATCCGATAAATGGTTGATTTAGGTGCAATCTTACTGGCAGCAATATCTTTGCCTGTGAAGCCCTCTTTGTGCAAAGCAATGATGACGGCACGTGTTTCCTTGCAGGTAACCATGTTTGACAGAGGAAGAACAATGATTCCAAGCACCACCCTCCTTTTGAAGCTTCCAGTCTGTTATTCGAACTCAATCAGCATGACAGAGTGATCTCCAGCCTTGTCCTCGTCAACACTCACACCTGTGTTAACGAGAGAATCACTGACATGATGTCAGCTGGTCCTTTTGTGGCAGGGCTGAAATGCAGTGGAAATGTTTTTGGGGGGATTCAGTTCATTTGCATGGCAAAGAGGGACTTTGCAATTAATTGCAATTTATCTGATCACTCTTCATAACATTCTGGAGTATATGCAAATGGCCATCATACAAACTGAGGCAGCAGACTTTGTGAAAATGTATATTTGTGTCATTCTCAAAACTTTTGGCCACGACTGTACACAAAATGCTGAGCGATTCAGAAAGATTTTACTTGGCCAAGTTCCTTCTCAGCTAGGTCTTGCTTTTGTAGCAGTTTTAGAGGTGAAATTACATTTGGAGGCAGTAGGTGAGGTCTAAGCAGGGGTCTTGACGAGATTACCTGAGACGTTGACATCACTGCAAGAGCCGTTGACCAGTACCTTCCCTTCTGGACAGGTGCAGGTGGCGCCAGTTGGGTTCAGTAGACACATGAAGTCACAGTTCATTCTCAGGCACGGGTTGACCGCTGCAGAAAGACAAGAGACAAACAGAATGGCGCAGTGGTCTAAGGCACTGCATCTCAGTGCAAGAGGCACCACTGCAGTCCCTGGTTCAAATACAGGCTGTATCACATCTGCCCGTGATTGGGAGTTCCATAGGGCGGCTCACAATTGGCCCAGCATCGGCTGGGGTAGGCCATCATTGTTAATAACAATCTGTTCACTTGTGTCACTTGCCTAGTTAAATAAAAAAAATGTTAATGCCAAGAGGATTTATCATTCAAGCCGAAGCTTCAATACAGTCGTCAAATAAAAAACATCCACTCCGTTATTACCATTGTTCCATTAAACATTCTGAGGGAAACACACAGGGAAGAGGCTAAACCTTATGGATTTAGTTAATATTGTGCACAAATGTATTTCTATTCAGAATCAACAAGACATATGGTCCATATTCCACTCAATTCCTGGTCCCAAAGGACTACTATATCCAAGCGCCGATGACATAGATGTCGATTAAGGCTGCACCTCGCACCTCTCTGATTCAGAGGGGTTGGGTTAAATGTGGAAGACACATTTCAGTTGAATGCATTCAGTTGCACAACTGACTAGGTATCCCCCTTTCCTTTTCTGTTAGTGAACACTACTTTGGAAGCCTTGGGTTTTCAATAATAACAAAAAAAACACAAATTGATTGTGTTTGGGGTGATAGGGATCATCGTGGTTCAAAGCTAGCGAAATAATGGGTGTCCATGTATTCTGCTGAAGACATCAAAACAACAGCAACATGCTGGCCAGACCGGACGCATTGCAAAATAAATGTACACATACATGTTATTAAATTATTGCTTAGTCAGGCACTAAAATAGAACTTGATTATATTTGTGATGCTCGACACGCTGCAAGAACTGCCTCTCCCATCTCCTCACTGTTTTTTAGGAGCATTTACCCACGTGCCATCTCCTCATTGGTTTTTAGGAGCATACAGTATATCCACGTGGGTGATTGAAAGATGAACTGAGGTCCACACGTCATTCGGTTGTGATAAAAGTTGCTTACCAACCGCCATTTAAAGTCCAAAGAAGAAGAAGAAGCCTGAAGGAAGGAGGAGAGATGACTAGAAACAAATTTGGGTTTTTATCTGTGGATTAATTGTCGGAGTAGAGGAAATTGTGCATTTCAGGTAAAATAGCAACCCAATGTTTAGATCCCATTACAAATTCGCTAGCAACAGCAAGCTAGCTAGCTAAATTGCCATAAATGTTTAATGCTTTGAACCTGTCCCCAAATTACCGTAATATAATTGGTTCAGAGTTTGTTTTGATATTTCAACCTGCGTGCCCTGATCGCGTCTGGTGTGGGGGGGACAAAATCAGCACTGGTGCGGTCTGGTCAGCATGTAACACTCCTGGTCTTTCTGTTCTGCTAGCTGTGCATTAACTTATGCTGCCCAAAGAGTAGGCTACAAAAATCATATCTCATTTTATTTTTCACATGCGCTGAATACAACAGGTCCTTAACCAACAATGCAGTTTTAAGAAAAATAAGTGTCAAGAAAGTATTTGCTAAAATAAGCTGAAGTAAAACACACACAAAAAACGAAGAAGAAGAAAATAGAAAAATAACAAATAATTAAAAAACACCAATAAAATAACAGTAGCGAGGCTATATACAGGGGTACCGGTACAGAGTAAATGTGCGGGGGCACAGGTTAGTCAAGGTAATTGAGGTAATATGTACATGTAGGTAGAGGTAAAGTGACTATGCATAGATAATAAACAGAGAGTAGCAGCAGAAGCTGGACAAATGAGTCTTTGGGGAACGGTTCAGCTGCCCTTTAGTGCCTGACGCGCCACAACTCTAAACACGATACAGATAACAAATAGCACCCGAGAGCTACAGTGAAAGGAGAAGTGGAGAGGCAGAGGATGAAGGATATATTGGTTTGATTGCTCCTAACATGGGAGATGAAATGACTCTCATGTCCCACACTTGAGAAAATGAAAAACTAGCTCAAGAAACAGAGCTCTTGCACTTCCATCCAGACTGTGGACCCACAGTTATCTGCAGTCTGTGTTGGTGAACCAGATAGAATATCAATGCGACATTGTCGTTACTATTGTTTTTTTTTAAATTATTATTATTATTCACATTTATTTAACCAGGTAGGCAAGTTGATAACAAGTTCTCATTTACAATTGCGACCTGGCCAAGATAAAGCAAATCAGTCGACACATACAACAACACAGAGTTACAGATGGAATAAACAAACATACAGTCAATAATACAATAGAAAACGTCTATATACAGTGTGTGCAAATGAGGTAAGATAACGGAGGTAAGGCAATAAATAGGCCATAGTGGCGAAGTAATTACAATATAGCAATGAAACACTGGAGTGATAGTTGTGCAGAAGACGAATGTGCAAGTAGAGATACTGGAGAGCAAAGGAGCAAAATAAATAAATACAGTATGGGGATGGGGTAGTTGGATGGGCTATTTACAGATGGGCTATGTACAGGTGCAGTGATCTGTGAGCTGCTCTGACAGCTGGTGCTTAAAGTTAGTGAGGGAGATATGAGTCTCCAGCTTCAGTGATTTTTGCAATTCTTTCCATTCATTGGCAGCAGAGAACTAGAAGGAAAAGGCGGCCAAAGGAGGAATTGGCTTTCGGGGGTGACCAGTGAACTATACCTGCTGCTACGGGTGGGTGCTGCTATGGTGACCAGTGAGCTGAGATAAGGCGGGGCCTTAAATAGCAAAGACTTATAGATGATCTGGAGCCAGTGGGTTTGGCAATGAATATGAAGCGAGGGCCAGCCAAGGACAGCATACAGGTCACAGTGGTGGGTAGTATATGGGGCTTTGGTATCAAAACGGATGGCACTGTGATAGACTGCATCCAATTTGCTGAGTAGAGTGTTGGAGGCTATTTTGTAAATGACATCGCCGAAGTCAAGGATCGGTAGGATAGTCAGTTTTACGAGGGTATATTTGGCAGCATGAGTGAAGGATGCTTTGTTGCGAAATAGGAAGCCGGTTCTAGATTGTTTTGGATTGGAGATGCTTAATGTGAGTCTGGAAGGAGAGTTTACATCCTAACCAGACACCTAGGTATTTGTAGATGTCAGAACCGTCCAGAGTAGTGATGCTGGACGGGCAGGCAGGTGCTGGTAGCGATCGGTTGAAGAGCATGCATTTAGTTTTATTTGCATTTAAGAGCAGTTGGAGGCCACGGAAGGAGAGTTAAATGGCATTAAAGCTCGTCTGGAGGTTTGTTAACACAGTGTCCAAAGAAGGGCCAGAAGCATACAGAATGGTATCATCTGTGTAGAGGTGGAGCAGAGAATCACCAGCAGCAAGAGTGACATCCTTGATGTATACAGAGAAAAGAAAGAAACCAAGGCTGTTGAGTCTGCCGATAAGAATGTGGTGATTTGAAAGCCTTGGCCAGGTCTATGAATACAGCTGCACTATATTGTCTCTTATCGATAGAGGTTATGATATCGTTTAGGACCTTGAGCGCGGCTGAGGTGCACCCATGATCAGCTCGGAAACCAGATTGCATAGCGGAGAAGCTACGGTGGGATTCGAAACAGTCGGTGATCTGTTTGTTAACTTGGCTTTTGAAGACCTTAGAAAAGGCAGGGTACGATAGATATAGGTCTGTAACAGTTTGGGTCTAGAGTGTCTCCCCCTTTGAAGAAGGGAATGACCGCAGCAGCTTTCCAACCTCTGGGGTTCTCAGACGATACAAAAGAGAGGTTGAACAGGCTAGTAATAGGGGTAGCAACAATTTCGGGTGATCATTTTAGAAGGAGAGGGTCCAGATTGTCTAGCCCTGCTGATTTGTACCGGTCCAGATTTTGCAGCTCTTTCAGAACATCAGCTATCTGGACTTGGGTGAAGGAGAAATGGGGAGGCTTGGCCAGCCGTAGAAAAATGCTCCATTATCGTGGATTTATCGGTGGTGACAGTGTTTCCTAGCCTCAGTGCAGTGGGCAGCTGGGAGGATGTGCTCTTATTCTCCATGGACTTTACAGTGTCCCAAAACTTTTTGGAGTTTGTGCTGCAGGATGCAAATTTCTGTTTGAAAAAGCTAGCCTTAGGGGTGGCGCAGTGGTTAAGGCCTGCATTTAGTTTTATTTGCATTTAAGAGCAGTTGGAGGCCACGGAAGGAGAGTTAAATGGCATTAAAGCTCGTCTGGAGGTTTGTTAACACAGTGTCCAAAGAAAGGCCAGAGACTCTGGGTTCGCGCCCAGGCTCTGTCGTAACCGTCCGCGACCGGGAGGTCCGTGGGGCGACGCACAATTGGCCTAGCGTCGTCCGGGTTAGGGAGGGCTTGGCCGGTAGGGATGTCCTTGACTCATCGCGCACCAGCGACTCCTGTGGTTGGCCGGGCGCAGTGTGCGCTAACCAAGGTGCACAGTGTTTCCTCCGACACATGGGTGCGGCTGGCTTCCGGGTTGGATGCGGGTTGTGTATTGGAGAACGTCTCTCCCGAGCCAGTATTGGAGTTGTAGCGATGAGACAAGATAGTAGCAACTAAAACAATTGAATATCAGGAAATTGGGGAGAAAAAGGGGTAAAAATAAAAATTTAAAAAAAGGAAAAAAAATAAAAAGCTAGCCTTTGCTTTCCTAAATGACTGTGTATTTGGTTCCTAACTTCCCTGCAAAGTTGCATATCGCGGGGGCTATTCGAAGCTAATACAGTATGCCACAGGATGTTTTTGTGCTGGTCAAGGGCAGTCAGGTCTGGAGTGAACCACGAGCTATATCTGTTCGCGATTCTACATTTTTTTGAATGGGAAATGCTTATTTAAGATTGCACTTTTAAAGAGTAACCAGGCATCTTCTACTGGCGGAATGAGGTCAATATCCTTCCAGGATACCCGTGCTAGGTCGATTAAAAAGGCCTGCTCGCTGAAGTGTTTTAGGGAGCATTTGACAATGATGAGGGTTGGTCGTTTGAACGCAGACCCATTATGGACGAAAGCAATGAGAGTGATCGCTGAGATCCTGGTTGAAGAGAGCAGAGGTGTATTTGGAGGGCAGGTTGGGTAGGATGATATCTATGAGGGTGCCTGTGTTTACAGATTTGGGTTTGTACCTGGTAGGTTCATTGATCATTTGTGTGAGATTGAGGGCATCAAGCTTAGATTGTAGGATGGCTGGGGTGTTAAGCATGTCCCAGTTTAGGTCACCTAACAGCACGAGCTCTGAAGATAGATGGGGGGAAATCGATTCATGTGGTGTCCAGGGCACAGCTGGGGGCAGAAGGTGGTCTATAGCAAGCGACAACGGTGAGGGACTTGTTTCTGGAAAGGTGGATTTTTAAAAGTAGAAGCTCAAATTGTTTGGGCACAGACCTGGATAATAAGACCGAACTCAGCAGGCTATCTCTGCAGAAGATTGCAACTCCGCCCCCTTTGGCACTTCTATCTTGTTGGAAAATGTTATAGTTAGGGATAGAAATGAAAGGGTTTTTGGTGGCCTTCCTAAGCCAGGATTCAGACACTGCTAAGACATCTGGGTTGGCAGAGTGTGCTAAAGCAGTGAATAAAACAAACCTAGGGCGGAGGCTTCTAATGTTAACATGCATGAAGCCAAGGCTTTTACGGTTACAGAAGTCAACAAATGAGAGCACCTGGGGAATAGGTGTGGTACTGGGGGCTACAGGGCCTCGGTTAACCTCTACATCACCAGAGGAGTAGTAGGATAAGGGTATGGCTAAAGGCTATAAGAACTGGTCGTCTAGTACCTTCGGAACAGAGAGTAAAAGGAGCAGGTTTCTGGGCGCGGTAGAATAGATTCAATGCATAATATACAGACAAAGGTATGGTAGGATGTGAATACAGGTAAACCAAGGCATTGAGTGACGATGAGAGAGGTATTGTCTCTGGAGACATCAATTAAACCAGGTGAGGTCACCGCATGTGTGGGAGGCGGGACAAGAGGGCATATTGAGGCATATTGAGCAGTGCTGAAGGCTCTACAGTGAAATAAGACAATAATCACTAACCAAAACGGCAAAATCATGTTACTGGCATATCATGTTAGTTGCCATTGTTATACTTCCATTTTTTACCTAACAAATTCTTATTTTCAATGAGGGCCTTGGAACAGTGAGTTAACTGCCTTGTTCAGGGGCAGAACGACAGAGTTTTACCTTGTCAGCTCAGCTCAGAGATTCGATCTTGCAACCTTTCAGTTACAAGTCCACTAGGCTACCTGCCACACCCATTTAAGCTTGAAGGCTATTCAAATGGTACTTTCACTATGCACATGACCCTCCTAATTTCCCTGCATTACCCAAGACCCTTATTAACATTTGTATTCATTAAATGACCCATTGAAACACAGCAGTAGATTTGATATATTTACCATCTTGCTGCTTATATCGGTGGGAGATCAGGACATTGGTCGTTTTCTCGAGACCCAAGTGGAGAAACTCCACAGGCTGTTTGCCATACTTGTGAACTCTGAAGACTTCATGTTTTAGACCAGTCCCGTAGATGTAGTCTTCAAATATGTCAATCCTGTATGGCTGGGATATTCCTGGGAACACAGCCATGGAAACAGAATGAAGGCAGGGTGGAAAGAAGCATATGACCATGAACACTGAAAAAATAAAATAATATATATGTTTTTTAGAAAATCCTATTTGGGATGGTAAAATGTTTTCAGTGCAAACTTAAATGCCTAAAACCATGTATGTAGAAAAGATAATGGAGCTATATATTTTCCTTTGAGAACTAACAAAATAAAAACTAGACAGTCAGGGAGAATAAAAATGGTCATGTCATTGATTTTGTTATAATGTATGAGTCATTCAGATATCATGCAAACCCGGCATTAGTGTTGACAAAATGTTTAGAATTGCAGGAAATGTACTTTAAAAGAACAAAATGCTGTCTCTGCAGCCAAGAGGGCCTCTAAACATTTTGGTGGTAGACTGTGCCATTGGCCACGGCCACTACCCCCCCCCCCCCCCATGCAACTTTGCCACAGTTGCTGGAAAAAATCCTAAGGGAAACACTAAACACAAACGCACACACTATGTTATTGTAGCAATCTGTTGATAAAATGTAGAGGAAATTAAACAATGATCACATCAGTAGCTAGTATGTGCTAGGAAAGTAAATCTTTGTTTTGTTCTCAGGGTGGTGTTACCGTGTCTGTCCCTGATTGCAACCAGAGGGTCCGACCCATCCAATCTCACACTGCCTATCTCGGAGAGCTCAGGATCAGCCCAGTACAAACGTTGGTTGAAGTAATCGATGGCCAGACCTGGTGAGGATGAGAGAACAAGCTTTATTTTCCTCATGAATTTTTGTAAAGATCAATATGGATGCCTTCATTTTGAGAGCTTTCAGATTAGAAACAATGTTCTTGAAATATTTGAACACAATTGCATGGATTGCAGCTGTCAACATTCCATATAAACTGCAGATAGACTGCATAAACTGACAGTTATTTCATCTATTTCCTTTTGGTACCTCACTTCCTTCGCAGCCGAGAGAAAGTCATTAACATTTCAATGGAATCATTCTACAGGATATATACAGTACCAGTCAAATGTTTGTGCAAAAACTGTCATCAAGACAAGGGGTAGTTACTTTGAAGAATCTCAAATATATAAATCACATTTGGATTTGTTTAACACTTTTTTGGTTACTACATGATTCCATATGTGTTATTTCATAGTTTTGATGTCTTCACAATTATTATACCATGTAGAAAATAGTAAAAACAAAGAAAAACCCTTGAATGAGTAGATGTGTCTAAACTTTTGATTGGTACTGCATATACCAGCATATATATATTTTTTAATTACAGATTTTTGGTGTTAAATCTACTATGTATTTCTATCATGTGGATAAAATACCCAAGTTGCCATGGTGATTAAATCGGTGTGCGTTTTTACACAGATTGTGAATTCCTTCTACCTTGGGGACAGTTCATGGGTCCCTGATCTTAAAAGAGGCCAAACCATCTTTAAAAACTAGATCAGCACCAAGTGTCTCCCCCAAGACCATAACAACAGGTTTGGTCTGTCAGAGACACTCATTAACTTTTTCCATGGCCTTATTTTAACCAGCTTTATCCTCTAGTCTACAACTAGCCTGGTCCCAGATCGGTATTTGCTGTCTTACCAACTCCTACAGTCATTGCCTTTAACAAGATTGTGAAAAAGTGTTATCCTATGGTACAGTATGTTAGCTAAATCAAACATACTAATGTGACATGAGGAGACACTGTACTGTAGATACCTGTTGGTCTCCTGAGGTTCTTCTCCAAAAATATCCTACGCATAGTCCCATCCATAGCCGACTCCTCAATATGAGAATGATCACCTATTACTGTCCAATACATCATCCTGTAGAAGGTACAAAGACAAGTATTTTCTGTTGGGTCTCCATAGCATCTGGTCTAATGGATATCAGGGGATTAAATGCACAGAGATTGGAATTCCTGTCTATATTTATAGAATCCCTGCTGTAGTTAAAGAATCCCTGTAATCCCTGTCTATACTTATAGAATCCCTGTAATCCCTGTCTATACTTATAGAATCCCTGCTATAAATGATAGAATCCCTGTAATCCCTGTCTATACTTATAGAATCCCTGTAATCCCTGTCTATATTTATATAATCCCTGCTGTAGTTAAAGAATCCCTGTAATCCCTGTCTATACTTATAGAATCCCTGTAATCCCTGTCTATACTTATAGAATCCCTGCTATAAATGATAGAATCCCTGTAATCCCCGTCTATACTTATAGAATCCCTGTAATCCCTGTCTATATTTATAGAATCCGTGTAATCTCTGTCTATATTTATAGAATCCCTGCTATAGTTAAAGAATCCCTGTAATCCCTGTCTATATTTATATAATCCCTGTAATCCCTGTCTATACTTATAGAATCCCTGTAATCCCTGTCTATATTTATAGAATCCCTGTAATCCCTGTCTATACTTATAGAATCCCAGGAACCACTGATATATTTATGGAATCCCTGTCAAATACTGTATGTATGGTTTAACAAATCAGTAAAGAAAACACATTTTGGAAACCATCTTGGATGCATTTTTCAAAATTGCACAGCCGTCTTCCTTCAGCAGAGTTACAAAATAATGACAAAGCAAAAAGGTATAAAGTGACAACATAATGATGAAATTGAACATTGTATGAAAAGGATGCTCTTACCCTTGCGGTGGGTTGACAGCGATGGCATACGGCTCTCCTGCAATGTCAGTTATCAGACGGGTGCAATTTGGCCCTCTGAGCTGGCCCACGTTTATAGAGTATCTGAGCTTAGTCCAGTGGGCTGTGTAATAGCTGAACCAGTGCATTCGAGAATGGTCTGTCCAATAGATATTTCCTGTAATCCAGTCAGCAGACACATCCCTCGGTCTACGGAAGTCTGAACACTGCAAGGAAAATCAGAGCTTGTAAACATGAAAGCGTGAACATGACAAAGACTTTCAAGGTATTTGTATTAAATATGGCAAATAAAGTTTAACATTCAGATGTGAAGAATTGTGTTATCCATTGACATATTTAGATGCACTCACTATTCTTTCCCCTATCAAACATGATAACGGTATGTCTAATCCAATACTTGATGCTAGTAAAGGTTTAGTAGCCTATGCTTAATGTGTAAGAAGTATTGCGTGTGATCAGGTTATTCTATACCGTAATGTTTCCAATGAGACAACAATGGCTCAAACTTTAGATCAATGTACATCATGGTATTTGAATAATAGTTTCTCCAAATGACATTGAAAGATGTGTGTCATTAATCGTAAAACAATTTACTGGCTTTCTTTGAGTTTGTCAGTAGCCATATCTACAAATGAGAAAAATGAATCGTCCGAGACATTCATTGCATTAAAGGGGAACAACGGCAAATTTCAAAAATATATCTATGTTTCTAAACCCCTCTGACTAGTTGATGGACTGTCTGTCAAAGCGTGTATGTCTCTCACTCAGGGAGAGCAAGGTAGAACTAGAGCTACATCACAGAGTTATAAAACTTTCCAGTAGCCGCATCGCTAGATAGAACTTTGTGTAATATCTTTAATCTACGAAAAATATAAAACATTCTATCAAACCAAAAATACAACATTTGTGAAGTCCAATCGATTGTGAGATATGGCATATACATTTTATGTGATCCATTTGGGTCACGGGTTCACAATTTGACAATTTCTGAGGAAAGGAGCCGACCTTATTCCGCCTCCCACTTTTATCTTGTAACTCCATTGTACATAATTGCACCTGCCAATCAACACTGTCCATCTTCCCTATTAACAGTTGGCTACACACCAAAATATATCTACTAAATTTAGAATGAAAGACTAGTGAGATTGCAACATAACATCCACTTCATAAGATGACACATATGGGCTAAAAGGCTCATTTATGTACAAATGTTTCATTAGACTGTAATGTTCCTACAGTAGCCAGCTGACAGCAAACATATCCTTCTAAATTAATTTGTTGCAGATATAATAGATAGATGCATGCATCAGTAGCTAGGCTATCGAAATGCGACTTACAGTATGCTCACTGTCCAAGTTTTCATTGGGGTAGATCAAATATTATTTTATTAAAATGATTATTAGCCTACATTTACATTTTCAAATCGATAGAATAATGCAATCATTTACAAAACTATGCAGAGGATTTAATTTGCAAGCCAGGGCCAAATTACCTTCCTCGAGCAAGCAGAAGAATGTCATAATGTAACCATTATTGAAAGGTATTCCTATAGCCTATGTTTAAATCAAATACTCTTGCATAAAATACCCTACATGTGAAAGTCATATATTGATTATGTATAGCATAGAAGAATGATGATCACTGCAATCAACAGCTGCAGTGTTGCTCATTGGATTACCCCATATCATGGAATAGGCTATGTGAAAGTTTATCAAGAAAAAAAGGCAGACATATGGAATTATTTGTTTTGGATGGATGGTTGACATGATAGAAAGGTAGGCGGATATTTTCTTATCTAAATGTGGGTGAAGCTTTTCTTCAGTATACATTTATCGAGCTTGTTATGCGTGTTGTACTGTACTCGCACCAGGGAAAAACCTTATTGCCTATTGTGCAATATATTTCAAACTTCTAACAAAATACACCAGCGACATCAATTAGGAGATAAAGGTTGTGGGCACAGTGTTTCTGATCAGATTGACAATTATGTATTTGTGTGGCTACGATGCCATCTTTAGAGCACAGCATTTTCTGATTCGTTTCCAGAGCATTGAAAGAGAGAAATTAAATAGGCTACTAGCGAGGTCTGATGATGCTTCTAACAATATAGTAAAAGGCGTGTTGTGTTGGGTGATGTGCTAACGTCGAATTTTGGAAACTTCCAGTGTGTTGTGTTTCTGAGGAGCCCCCTTGTGTGTGTGTTGTTGCATGAGCTGGCTGCTGTTCCCTCCTTGCTTGGCTGGGATCTCGGAAAAGGTACAATTGTGAACCCTCGACCCAAATTGTTCACATAAAATGTTATGCCATATCTCCCAATCGATTTGCTTTCCCTATTTTAGTAATTTCGCTGTGACAGAACGTTTATATTTTATTCCATAAAGTTCTATCTAGCACTGCACTGAGTGGGGGGCTGTATAACCCTGTGACGTAGCTCTCCCTCTAGCTCCACCTTGTCTCCCTGAGTGAGAGAGGTGGGCACATTGACAGACAGTCCAACATCAAGGCAGAGGGGGTTAGGAACATAGACAATTTTTCAAAAATGTGTTGTTATTCTCCTTTATTTTAAACAAAACCTGGAAAAAGCTTGGCACCTTCCTAATGTTCTATACTCTAGCTCACATGAGATATGTGACTATATGAGATACATTTAATCTTCAAGCACTCACTGCTATATTCACGCTCTCACGGCTAATCATTTTATAATTAATTGTGCTCAAATGCAGTAACCAAGGCATACTGTAGCTTCAATGGATTTAGAAAAGAAAAAAAAACATGCATATCTTGTGATAGTGTTACTTAAACATTACTGTAGATATGATGTGGATATTAGTAAGCAGACATTGAATGGACAATATCATACATTTCAAAGTAAAGTAGACTTTCCAACCACCCTAACCACACCTTTGGAAATACTTACTATGTTTCCGACATTAGTTTTAGTTTGACTCTTGTCTAGGATTTCTTTGTAAAAAAGTCCACCGGGGTTAAACTGGGTAGCCCAGATAACCTTTTGTTGGTGTAACAGAGCATCCATCCCAATAATGCGGGCATTGTCCTCGATGCGAGTGAGGAATTTGTGTCCATGGCTCTGGTTAAACGGATACACAAAACTTCGGATTTCAGTGTCATTAGCTATGTAGAGCACTCGATCTTCTGGTCCTGCCCGTTGTTGAGTTATTAATATGCAAAAAAAATGAAAAGTGGCTAAATTCCATTTGGGGTTTTAAACAACAGTTTGACAGCATAATTGAATTTACAGAAGCAAAAAAGTATAATATATGGCAATCAAGTCATATATAAACATTCTTGGGCAGTTTTCTGGACACATTAAGCCTAGACCTGGACTAAAAAGCATTTTTGATGCAGATTCTACTTTGATTTTTCTTTTTATTCCAGGATTAGGATGAATCTGTGTCCAACAAACTGCCCCCATATACATGACATGTTCCTTGTGGATCAGGATAATAATATATAATCACATAGTAACAAGACCAGTAATTTATTACTACTACTACCTGTGGTGCCAATCAGTAGGAATAGTGGGGATAGAGGGGATATGTCATTAAAATGGGAAAAGTGCCTTCAGAAAGCATTCATACCCATTGACTTATTCCACATTTTGTTGTGTTACAGCCTGAAATCGAAATGGATTAAATGTCTTTTTCACTCACCCATCTACACACAATTCTCCATAATGACAAAGTGTAAACATGTTTTTATAAATGTTTGCTAAATTATTGAAAATGAAAGAAATATCTAATTTACATATGTATTCACACCCCTTTGCTATGACACTCCAAATTGAGCTCAGGTGCATCCAATTTCCCTTGATCATCCTTGAGTTGTCGCTACAACTTGATTGGTGTCCACCTGTGGCCAATTCAATTGTTTGGACATGATTTAGAAAGAAACACACCTGTCTATATAAAAGGTCCAACAGTTGACAATGCATGTCAGAGCAGAAACTACATCTCCAAGATAGAATTGTGATGAGGCATATATCTGAGGAAGGGCATACAACAATGTTGAAAGTTTCCAAAAGCACAGTGGTCTCCATCATTGGGAAACTGAAAAAATATGGAACTGCCCAGACTCTGCCTAGAGCTGGCTGTCCGATCAAACTGAGCAACCGGGCAAGAAGGACCTTGGTCAGGGAGGTGACCAAGAACCCAATGACCACTGACAGAACTACAGAGTTCCTTGGCTGAGATGGGAGAACATGACAGAAGGACAACAGTTTCTACAGCACTTCACCAATCTGGGCATTATAGGAGTAGCCAGACAGAAGTCACTCCTGAGAAAAAGACACATGACAGCATGCCTTGAGTTTGCAAAAAGGCAAGTGAAAAACTCTGATGAGATGTGGTCTGATGAGACAAAAATGTAACTATTTGGCCTAAATACAAAGCGCTATGTCTGGAAAAAAGCCAGGCACAGCTCACCACCCGTCTTACACCATCACTACCAGGTGATGTGCTATGGGGATGTTTTTCAGTGGCAGGGCCTGGGAGACTGGTAAGGATAGAGGAAACATTTAATGGAGCCAAATACAGGCAAATCCCCGATGAGAACCCGCTTCAGAGTGCAAACAACCTAAGACTGGGGTGAAGGCGAAGATTTACATTCCAACAGGACAATGACACCAAGCATACAGACAAACCAGAATGTGAAAGTCCTCGAATGGCCTCGCAAAAGCCCATACTTGAATTCCATTGAAAATCTTTGGAAACTTAACTGAGCTTGAGAAAATCTGCAAGGAAGAATGGGAGAAAATCCCCAAATCAAGATATACCAAAGCTGTAATCGACTCCAAATGTGCTTCTGCAAAGTATTGACTCAGGGGTGTAAATATTTGTTTCATTTTCAATACATTTGCAAAAATGTCAAAACATGTTTTCCCTGTCATTATGGGGTATTGTGTGTCGATGGTTGAGAAGAAAAAAAATATTTAATATATTTTAATTTCAAGGTTGTAACACAACAACTTTTAGAATATGTTATACTCTCCGAAGGCACTGTATCACAGTGGTGTATACACCCGTAACTTTAACCCTTTAGAGAAAAGATGTGAAATAGATTTTAGTGAATATTGCCAATCATTATTAATGTAATCCTTATTGGTCACATCAGAAACAGCTCAGTTTTATACTATCTAAATTGTTAAATGACTGGTCTTGTATACATTCAGTATTACTTATACATTCCTGTTGTCTTCATGTAAAAGTTATCTGATAACTATGACAGTATCTTTACAATGAAGAGTGGTAAGGATAATGTACAGTTTCATCTATTGAATAAAACTAATCTTTTCAAATAAAGGGTATACAATATTCAAGAACATTTTGCAGTTCATAGAAATACATAATATACTAACAGTATACTGTTTTAATTCCTTTTAGCTTAAAAATACCAGATAAAATACTGTATATCAATTGAAACTACAACAGTAAAAAAAATCCTAGCTCAATTTGTGGCACATCAAGATGATAGTTCAATGTAATTCAGTTAGAACATACAGTAATAAAATGGTCCATACCTTTTACTATACAGTTTCTATTGATTTCCTTGAAATTCTTGTCACAAGTACACTTGTAGGATCCTTTAGTGTTTGTACAATAGTGAGCACATGTGTCAAACTCAAGACACTCATTGATTTCTGAAGAGAAAAGGAAAAACACTCAGTTACTGTACTGCACATGGAAACAGTTAAGCTGCCATACCTCTCAAATCAGAAATGTCAGTTAATGTTGATATTGCCCTAACCTATAGGATTTGAGGATACCTATTGTATACTGAAATTAAAATAAAAAATACTTTAAAAAAAAGTGAGATTTGCACTAGATTGGACAGTTGCAATGTCAACATTTGGTATATATCATAAAAATGTATGAAAACAAAAACGTGCTATTTGGTCTTAAGTTAAGGGTTAGGCATGAAGTTAGCAGTATGGTTAAATTCAGGGTTAAGGTTAAATTTAAAATCGGATGTTACGACTTGGCTGAGAGACTACCCTGCAGAGCTGCCTACCAGTAAATTAGTCATCCCAATTAATGCCAACCTGCTAAATATATATATATATATATTGCTGTTAACACTGGTTCAGTTTCACATGTTGAAGCACGTTCATATATAGCTTTACTAAGCAACAGTTACTGAGTCATATTCAGAGTAGCAGTCAGCTGATGTGATGACAACATGCATAGGAAGTCTGGGTTTAAATGGTCCTTGGTTATCTTTCAGAAAGAGTCTTAACCCATTACGAAAGTGGCAATTACAACTTGAGTACTTAGTTACTCTCCCCCTTAATAGAATAATCAATAACCACTGAGCACAAAAGCAATAACTAGGAGGCAAAAGCCAGGTTTAGAGTTCAGTTTATAATCGCAGATATCGTTATCTCCAACTAAATTATGCATAACTTGCCTACTCAATCCGTAATTACTTAAGCTCATTGAGACTGGATGGCTTACTATATTATCTGTAAGTGAAAGCTACTAAGATACTATAAACACCTACTCGGAGATAAATATATTGAAGGAATTGGTGTCTAAGGAAAAACTAGAAAGCAATATGTGATGTATATTCTTCATTAACCACGGCTATGTACATATTTAACCATATTAGTTAAATGTATATATTTCTTAAATGTGTTAAAGAATGCCATTTATTATTACGGTAACGTTATTCTGTCTAATTAAACAGTGAGGGGGAAAACCAGGACGTACAGTACCTTCACACTGGGCAGTCTTCAGATTCCTCCTGAAGCCAGATTTGCACTGACATATTGCATTTGTGTTTGTCTGATTGCAAATTGCATCCTCCCCACATGGGTTTGTTTTCTTTCCACATATGTCTCCATTGGAAGCTACAGTCGAAGACAATGTGATTGCACATGAAAACACATTTCTATACATCGAATATACTTGCAAAAAGTTGTTCCATTGATGCGTGGAAGCCAGGTGAAGATCAACTTTCTTCAAACAAACAAAAAACTCAGCAAATTTGGATCATGTATTGCCATAAATGTTCTGACATCATCTAACATTTGGATCTAGCAGAAGAATATAGCAGAAGAGCCCTAGATTATCTCACGGATCAAGTTCCTCCCTAGAAACATTTAATACTTCAATCTAAACAGAAGGATATTGATCTGTGTGACACACAAAACACACACACATACAGGCCTTGCAGTCTTGCTCATCCGATCCCCCGTCCCCACAGTCAATGAAGAGGTCACACTGCAGCTGGGCTGGGATGCATCGCTGGGTACTGCAGGTGAACTCTGCCTTCCCACACCGTCTGGGTCTGCCAGACACCACCTCTGCTTTGGGACGCACACAGAAGCCAAACACACGTCAGGCTGCATCGGCAACAGAGAAGGCATTTGCATGAAAGGATGAGTGGAACTCTGAGATATCTTTATATGATGTGATGTGGAGTTTGTAGGGAAATCAAAGGAACTTGACTAATACAACATTGTTGCTGTTGTCGCACTGATACGATTAGGAAAAATGTTTTATTGGAATATACAATTTCCTTAGTTCAACATTCTTGATTAAGAAAAATGTAATGTAATTTCAACTGTAGCTGGTGTAAACTCACCACATTCCTCCTCATCCGAGTTATCCCCACAGTCGTCAACCTTGTTACATAGTTGGTCAGGGCGCAGACACACACGGTCATTTCTGCATCGGTGTGGCCGTGTGGGGGGACAGGAAAGTTTGGCTGGAGGGGAGAAGAATAACACAAGTATTGCAGACAGTCAAATACATTTTAGTTCATTCAACATAGTCCATTCTAGTCTATTTGAATTACTCCATTCTAGTCCATTCAACAAAGTCCATTCTATTCCATTCAACAGAATCCACCATTTCAAACATGAATATGACCTTGCATGGAGTTATAATAAAATATCCATCAAAGATCTAAGTTGTTATTTCAACCCACCACACATCTCTGTGTCCTCATCTGAGTTGTCTCCACAGTCGTCCTTGCCATCACACACCCACGCATGGAGCTTGCATAAGGTGTTGTTGCAAATGAACTCATCAGGACGGCAGAAGAAGATGCCTGAAATTACAAACGGAAGGTTAACAGTAGTGCTATGGGCTTTCTTTCACAAGGCTGTCTTATAGCTAGGTTTTTCCATTTCCTTCTAAACTTCTATTCAATAGCATTGTGCTATCACTACAGTGTCTGTATGAAAGAACATTCTTGTTAGCAAAGTCAGTGCTTAGTCAGAATATGACTATTGTTTTGTACACCTTTCACAGAAAAACACATGGCTAGAATGGTGATTGATATGCTACTAGCCATGTGTTATGTGTGAATTTCAACACCCCTTGTTGCTGACATGGTACTATGAAGGAAGAAAAGCAAATGTGTGTACAATATTGACAGGCATGTAATCTGTATTACAGTGTTCCAGTAAACATGCTCAACTCTACCCATAGTTGCAATCAATGTTCCCTCTAAACTGAGCACATAAGCACATTTCCTCCTGGACTGCCGCACAGAAGAAATGCCATGCAAATACGCAAGAGATTGAACTTCACTCAGTTCGCCCCATTAGTTTGCACTATAGATCAACGTTTTTTCTGTGATTGGATAAACATTATATCAGCCCCTTTTCAATGTAACAAACCAAAACAAATCTAACTTTGCAAGATTGAGTCTGTAATTTTGTTGTAGGCAGAGCCAGAGTGCAATGGAGGATAATTGTATTAGTGGTTGCGGTCTTTCAATCATGTGTGAGTGAATGCCTTTTCAGATGACTTCAGATCAGAGCGCAGAGCCGTTTGCGTACACATTCTGTTGATATTCTTTGCAAGTTAGCGAGTTATTAGCCCAGTTATAGATAAGTATAGGTCAGTAATACTGCTTCCTACAAGAGCACAAAATGTGTAGACTATATTTCAAGCTATTTTTGAAAAGCCAGTCAAGTAAAAATCTTATGTTTTAATTAAAGGGGCAGTGTTGTATTTTGAGACAGGCTTGAATATGCAAATAGGCCAATAGGCAGAGGGGTAGTCTACATTGTCTAAATCACTGTATGGTAAAAATAAATCAAATCACATTTTATTTTATTTGTCACATACACATGGTTAGCAGATGTTGATGTGAGTGTAGCGAAATGCTTGTGCTTCTAGTTCCAACAGTGCAGTAATATCTAACAAATAGTCTAACAATTCCCCAACATATACCTAATACACACAAATCTAAAGAGGTGAATGAGAATATGTACATGTAAGTACATGGATGAGCGATAGCCGAGTGGCATAGGCAAGGTGCAATAGATGGTGTAAAAAACAGTATATACATGTGATATGAGTAATGTAAGATATGTAAACATAAAAGTGGCATTATTTAGAGTGCATTGTATAAAGTTACTACTGATCCATTTATTAAAGTGGCCAGTGATTGGGTCTCAATGTAGGCAGCAACCTCTCTGAGTTAGTGATTAACGTTTAACAGTCTGATGTTCTTGAGATAGAAGCTGTTTTTCAGTCTCTTGGTCCCAGCTTTGATGTGCCTGTACTGACCTCGCCTTCTGGATGGTAGCGGTGTGAACAGGCAGTGGTTTGGGTGGTTGATGTCCTTGATGATCTTTTTGGCCTTCCTGTGACATCGGGTGCTGTAGGTGTCATAGAGGGCAGGTAGTTTGCCCCCGGTGATGCGTTGTGCAGACCACACCACCCTCTGGAGAGCCTTGCGGTTGAGGCTGGTGTAGTTGCCATACCAGGCTATGATACAGCCCGACGGGATGATCTCAATTGTGCATCTGTAAAAGTTTGTCAGGGTTTTAGGTGACAAGCCAAATTTCTTCAGCTTCCTGAGGTTTAAGAGGCACTGTTGCACCTTCTTTACCACACTGTCTGTGTGAGTGGACAATTCCAGTTTGTCTGTGATGTGTACGCAGAGGAACTTTCCATATTCTCCACTGCTGTCCCTCGATGTAGATAGGGGAGTGCTCCCTCTGCAGTTTCCTGAAGTCCACGATCATCTCCTTTGTTTTGTTGAGTGAGAGGTTGTTTTCCGGATACCACACTCTGAGTGCCACACTCTGGAGATGTTGTTTCCTACCCTCACCACCTGAGGGCGGTCCGTCAGAAAGTCCAGGATCCAATTGTACAGGGCAGGGTTGTGACCCAGGGCCTCATGCTTGATGATGAGCTTGGAGGGTACTATGGTGTTGAATGCTGAGCTGTAGTCAATGAACAGGATTCTTAGATATGTATTTATTTTGTCCAGATGGGATAGGGCAGTGTGCAGTGTGATGGCGATTGAATCGTCTGTGGACCTGTTGGGGCGGTACGCAAACTGAAGAGGGTCTAGGGTGGCCGGTAAGGTGGAGGTGATATGATCCTTGACTAGTCTCTCAAAGCACTTCATGATGACAGAAGTGAGTGCTACGGGGCGGCAGTCATTTAGTTCAGTTATATTTGTCTTTTTGGGTACAGGAATAATGGTAGCCATTTTTAAGCACGTGGGGACGTGGGGGCTTTGAGGACGCGTCTAGGTATGCCGTCTGAGACAGCAGCCTTGCCAGGGTTAACACGTTTAAATGTTTTACTCACGTCAGCCACGGTGATGGACAGACGGGGGGAGGAGCGCAGTCCTTGTTAGCGGGCCGCGACGGTGGCACTGAATTATCTTCAAAGCGGGCAAAGAAGGTGTTTTGTTTGTCTGGAAGTGTGACGTCGGTGTCTGTGACGTGGCTGGATTTATTTTTGTAGTCCGTGATTTCCTGTAGACCCTGCCATATACAGTGGGGCAAAAAAGTATTTAGTCAGCCACCAATTGTGCAAGTTCTCCCACTTAAAAAGATGAGAGGCCTGTAATTTTCATCATAGGTACACTTCAACTATGACAGACAAAATGAGAAAAAAAATCCAGAAAATCACATTGTAGGATTTTTTATGAATTTATTTGCAAATTATGGTGGAAAATAAGTATTTGGTCAATAACAAAAGTTTATCTCAATACTTTGTTACATACCCTTTGTTGGCAATGACAGAGGTCAAATGTTTTCTGTAAGTCAACACACTGTTGCTGGTATTTTGGCCCATTCTTCCATGCAGATCTCCTCTAGAGCCATGATGTTTTGGGGCTGTAGCTGGGCAACACAGACTTTCAACTCCCTCCAAAGATTTTCTATGGGGTTGAGATCTGGAGACTGGCTAGGCCACTCCAGGACCTTGAAATGCTTTTTACAAAGCCACTCCTTCGTTGCCCGGGCGGTGTGTTTGGGATCATTGTCATGCTGAAAGACCCAGACCCAGCCATCTTCAATGCCCTTGCTGATGGAGGGAGGTTTTCACTCAAAATCTCACGATACATGGCCCCATTCATTCTTTCCTTTACACGGATCAGTCGTCCTGGTCCCTTTGCAGAAAAACAGCCCCATAGCATGATGTTTCCACCCCCATGCTTCACAGTAGGTATGGTGTTCTTTGGATGCAACTCAGCATTCTTTGTCCTCCAAACACGACGAGTTGAGTTTTTACCAAAAAGTTCTATTTTGGTTTCATCTGACCATATGACATTCTCCCAATCTTCTTCTGGATCATGCAAATGCTCTCTAGCAAACTTCAGACGAAACTGGACATGTACTGGCTTAAGCAGGGGGACACGTCTGGCACTGCAGGATTTGAGTCCCTGGTGGCGTAGTGTGTTACTGATGGTAGGCTTTGTTACTTTGGTCACAGCTCTCTGCAGGTCATTCACTAGGTCCCCCCGTGTGGTTCTGGGATTTTTGCTCACCGTTCTTGTGATCATTTTGACCCCACGGGGTGAGATCTTGCGTGAAGCCCCAGATCGAGGGAGATTATCAGTGGTCTTGTATGTCTTCCATTTCCTAATAATTGCTCCCACAGTTGATTTCTTCAAACCAAGCTGCTTACCTATTGCAGAATCAGTCTTCCCAGCCTGGTGCAGGTCTACAATTTTGTTTCTGGTGTCCTTTGACAGCTCTTTGGTCTTGGCCATAGTGGAGTTTGGAGTGTGACTGTTTGAGGTTGTGGACAGGTGTCTTTTATACTGATAACAAGTTCAAACAGGTGACATTAATACAGGTAACGAGTGGAGGACAGAGGAGCCTCTTAAAGAAGGTCTGTGAGAGCCAGAAATCTTGCTTGTTTGTAGGTGACCAAATACTTATTTTCCACCATAATTTGCAAATAAATTCATTAAAATCCTACAATGTGATTTTTTGACTGTCATAGTTGAAGTGTACCTATGATGAAAATTACAGGCCTCTCTCATATTTTTAAGTGGGAGAACTTGCGCAATTGGTGGCTGACTAAATACTTTTTTGCCCCACTGTACGTCTCGTGTCTGTGCCGTTGCGTTGTGACTCCACCTTGTACCTGTTCTGGCATTTCACTTGTTTGATTACCTTGCGGAGGGAATAGCTACACGGTTTATATTCAGACATATTCCCAGACCTCTTTCCATGGTTAAATGCAGTGGTTCCCTCTTTCATTTTTGCACGAATGCCGCCCTCCATCCATGGTTTCTGGTTAGGGTAGGTTTTAATAGTCACAGTGGGTACAACATCTCCAATGCGCTTCTTAATAAACGCACTCACTGAGTCAACGTATAGGTCTATGTTGTTCTCTGAGGCTGATCAAAACATATCCGCTTGATCAAAACAACCTTGAAGCTAGGCTTCCAATTGGTCAGACCAGCAATGAATGGTTCTCGTCACTGGTACATCCTGCTTGAGTTTCTGCCTTTAAGACGAAAGGAGCAAGATGCCGTCATGGTCAGATTTGCCGAAGGGAACTCTTTGTATGCATCGCGGAAGTTAGATTAGCAGTGGTCGAGGGTATTGCCCATGCACGTAGTGCAAGCAATATGCTGGAAGAACTTAGGTTGATTTAAATTTGCTTTGTTAATATCCCCACTACAATAAATGCAGCCTCAGGATGTATGGTTTCCAGTTTGCATATAGTCCAGTGAAGTTCCTTGGTGGATGTCTTGGTGTCTGCTTGAGGTGGAATGTATACAGCTGTGACTATAACTTACGAGAATTCTCTTGGTAGGTAAAATGGCCGGCACTTGATTGTAAGGAATTCTAGATCGGGTGAGCAGAAGGACTTAAGTTCCTGTATGTTGTTATGATTACACCATGAGTCGTTAGTCATAAAGCATATACCACCGCCCTTCCTTTTCCCAGAGAGGTGTTTATCACTGTCAGCGTGATGCATGGAGAAGCCCAGTGGCTGAACCGATTCCGACAACATATCCCGAGAGAGCCATGTTTCCGTGAAACAGAGAATGTTACAATCTCTGGAAGGCAACAATTGCTCGAATGTCGTCTACCTTGTTGTCAAGAGACTGGACGTTGGCTAGTAGTATACTATAATACATAAAAAAAACTAAATACTGCATTGTTTCCTAAGAACTCGAAGCGAGGCGACCATCTGTAATTCATTTTATTTTGTAAAGTGGTTTCTTGCATCATACAACACAATACAATGTAATTTACAGTCACCTATTTGGCCCATGGTGTTACAGACCAAGTAGAACATCGTTAATTAATTTCAAGCCCTTCATAATATAAATATATCATGCAATATAGGCCAGCATTGAACACCACATATAGGCTACTGTAGGCTATATCATAGAAATCAAAAGCTATTTCCATGTGAACATGTTATGGGTTTTGCTCCATTGGTTTGTTTATAGGCCTACGTTATGCTCACATAGCCACAATAGCCTATTGGCTACTGTCTAAAACTGTAAGGGTACAGCCTCAGCGATTATGTGTAAACGCTTACCGAAAGTTGCACAAAATTCCCTGTTCAAGTTTCCGCTCACTAGACAAAAATTTGCTCAGTGCCCGACATTTCAACACCTGAAAGGCATGTCTCTACTGTAGTAGGACATGTTGCCTGTAAATTAAAATAAAGTGAAAACAGACCTGTATGGAAAACCAACTACTTACTAAGAGGAGACAGTTTCCACCCCATCTCTCAAATTTTCAACTGCAACTGAATCAAATTAGCTCTGACTAGTCCTGTTGTCATTTCTAATACCTGTCCAACTCTGGCTGCAGTTACAGTTTTCTAGTACATTGATATGTGAAGTGAGTTTGTCCAACCCCTGTCGTACCTTGACTGCAGTTCTCCTCGTCACTATGGTCCACACAGTCAAACACGTCGTCACAGCACCATCTCCGTGGGATACAGTGGGCGTGGTTCAGACACAAGTACTCATCTTCCTTGCACTCCTTCACGCAGCCCGCCTGTCGACATGGCAACACAAAACAAGTAAACAGCATTAAACATTATTAAATGTCCAACACAGTCAAGCCATTCTCAGTGATACATTTTGATACAAGTGTCTTCAATAACATCCTTTTGTATACTGTTAGGAACAAGGCACCAAATTATGTAGGGATGATCCTTACAAATAGGACAATCCCTAGATAAATGCTTCATACAGTGTGGGAAAATCAGCCACCGCACTTTTTTTCTTCTTATCTCTGCCGTTTTACGTAAATAAGTTAAAGAAAGCTACAGTAAGTGATTGATTGATATCGGACGAGGTTAAAGTACCAAGCAGAGCCACACCCACCTCATCTGATCCGTCCAGACAGTTGTCCTGTCCATCACATCTCAGACTGGCCGAGACACAGCCTCCACTGGCACACACATACTCATTTAGGGAGCAAGATGGGAGCACTGGAAACACCCAGATCAGAGATAGAGAGCTTTATTGAGTGCACACACTCCACAACATAATAATATAACACCCATCATTCACAGCATGAGTGGGGCCGGTTTGGATGTGTTCTGCACACTGTTATGAACTTGTGAAAAAATAAATGCTACAACCCATTGTTTCTGTCCAAACCAGCAGTGCTAGACTTTGAACAGATCCTAGTTCTAAATATGATGTCTTCCCTCAGGCTAGAGCACGCTGTGTGCTGCCTACTGCTGTGCTAAAACCCACTCAGGCAATCATCACTATTGGGGCTTTCGGATGAGGTTATGAGCCATGTTGCAATTATCACCAAGTGGGTTAACCCCAATGTGTAAGGGTGTATTCAGACCCCTTGACTTTTTTATATTTTTTTTTAGGTTACAGCCTTATTCTAAATTCTATCGATTAAATTGTTGTTTTTTTCTCATCAATCTACAAACAATACCCCATAATGACAGAGCAAAAACAGTTTTTTTTAAATAAAAAAATAAAAAAACAGAAATATCACATTTACATTTATGTATTCAGACCCTTTACTCAGTACTTTGTTGAAGCACCTTTGGCAGCGATAACAGCTTCGAGTCTTCTTGGGTATGGCGCTACAAGTTTGTCCCACCTGTATTTGGGGAGTTTCTCCCATTCTTCTCTGCAGATACTCTCAAGCTGTCAGGTTGGATGGGGAGCGAGATGTTCGATCGGGTTCAAGTCCAGGCTCTGGCTGGGCAACTCAAGGACATTCAGAGACTTGTCCCGAAGCCATTCTTGCGTTCTCTTGGCTGTGTGCTTAGGGGTCGTTGTCCTGTTGGAAGGTGATCCTTCGCCACATCAAGGACCTCTCTGTTCTTTGCTCCATTCATCTTTGTCTCGATCCTGACTAGTCTCCCAGCCCCTGCTGCTGAAAAACATCCCCAAAGCATGATGCTGCCACCACAATGCTTAACTATAGTAATGATGCCAGGTTTCCTCCAGATATGACGCTTGGCATTCAGGCCAAAGAGTTCAGTTTTGGTTTCATCAGACCAGAGAATCTTGTTTCTCATGGCCTGAGAGTCTTTAGGTGCCTTTTGGCATACTCCAAGCGGGCTGTCATGTGCCTTTTACTGAGAAGTGGCTTCCGTCTGGCCACTCGACAATAAAGGCCTGATTGGTTGAGTGCTGCAGAAATTGTTGTCCTTCTGGAAGTTTCTCCCATCTCCACAGAATAACTCTAGAGCTCTGTCAGAGTGACCATCGGGTTCTTGGTCACCTCTCTGACCAAGGCCCTTCGCCCCCTATTGCTCCGCCCAGCTCTAGGAAGAGTCTTGGTGGTTCCAAACTTCTTCCATTTAAAAATGATGTAGGCCACTGTGTTCTTGGGGACCTTCAATGCTGCAGACATTTTTTAGTACCCTTCCCCAGATCTGTGCCTCGACACAATCCTGTCTAGCAGCACTTTGGACAATTCCTTCGACCTCATGGCTTGGTTTTTCTCTGACATGCACTGTCAACTGTGGGACCTTATATAGACAGCCTTTCCAAATCCTGTCCAATTGAATTTACCACAGGTGGACTCCAATCAAGTTGTAGAAACATCTCAAGGATGATCAATGGAACCAGGATGCACCTGAGCTAAATTTCGAGTCTCATAGCAAAGGGTCTGAATAAGGTATTTCTGTCTTTAATTTTTAATATTTTAGCAAACATTTCTAAAAACATGTTTTCACTTCATCATTATGGGGTATTGTGTGTAGATTGCTGAGGCCATTTTTAGATTTAATCCATTTTAGAATAAGGCGGTAACGTAATAAAATGTGGAAAAAGTCAGGCGGTCTGAATACTTTCCGAAGGCGCTGTATTGCTTACTATATGTCTGCTTCAGAGGGACAAGCGAAAGCCAGGAAAAACATTTTTAGTAGGTAAAGTGTTTAAAACATGTTGGCTCACCATTATTTTTTTTAAAGAAGATGGAGAACCAGCTAAAGAATGATCAATAGCAGAGTTTTGGCACAGGTAGACCCAAATAGTCCTACTCCTATTGGCGCGACGCGTATGATGTTTGTCTTTCATGACAGCGACCCAGCTTCTTTCCCTGCCCTGCTATTCGCTAAAATACCAAAAGGTACAAATCTGTTGGCGAGGTTGCTAGGTGGTTTAAGCAAACTTTTATTTGATAAAAAAATAATATTTGGGGGAGGGGGACTCGCTCGCATCACTTTTTGAAGTGTTTTTATCCGTCATACAGTTCATTATGTTTTTATGGCTTTACTGTGGGTCAAAACACATGGCGTAGAGAATTGGAACAGTATTTAATTACAAGTCACACAGAAAGCAGCCTTGGCAATTCTACTGCTTGTAAAGCACCCCCCTCCACACCAAAATGTCCTCATCTTACCCTACTCCCCATAAAAAAGTCCAGAAAAACTCTAACTTTGTATTGTTTTTCAACCAAAGTATATAAACTACAACAGTCCATGTTACCGCAGGAGCTTGTGGTATTTAGCTTTTTAACAACTACCTAAACCTCACATTAAAACGGGTTATTTTTACCTTGTTTTCCTCATATACCGTACCTGTCCCCTGGCAGTTCCTCTCGTCCTCTCCTGTCTTGCAATCCTCTTGGCCGTCACAGAGCCACTTGAGGGAGATGCAGAGGTTATTGAGACACTGAAACTGGTCCTCAGCACACCGAGCCTCACAGTCCTTCTGTAGAGAGATATAAAGGACAAGAAGCTCACATTTACAATAGGCTTATACTTTACATGTTAGGCGTTCCAATTCTTATACAGTAGAACCATATGGTAATACTTTCTTTGAAAGGTACCTTCACTAGGACTTGATAGCTCATTTATAACCCATACATGACACTTCATTGACAATTTGAATGCTTTATATGTGCAGGATGGCAGGGTATTGCCGGGCATTGACACCCATTGAGTTTTCATTGCCTGTTTAGTCAGTTTTAGGTAAGAATAGGGTGGACAACATTTGGGCTCCCGAGTGGCGCAGCGGTCTAAGGCACTGCATCTCAGTGCTTGAGGCGTCACTACAGACACCCTGGTTTGATTCTAGGCTGTATAACAACACAGTCCCATAGGGAGTCGCACAATTGCCCCAGCGTCGCCTGGGTTTGGCTGGTGTAGGCCGTTATTGTAAATAAGAATTTGTTATTAACTGACTTGCCTAGTTAAATAAAATAAAAAATATATTCAGTTTGACCCAGAATGATGTCATTGGAACCACACACAATAATGTGTTAAGAGAGGTTGCTCTTGGAGGGGATTACTCATACTGTATGCTGTAATTGCTGTGGGGGTATTTAACAGAGCAATAAATTACAAGGCATAATAAATGAGTAATTTCGTGGCTCTCTTCTCAGCCATCACACAATGCAAACCTGAATATCTTCTATTGATTTGCTCATATTTCATGAATAGCTCTCACTTTAAAAAAAATCACATTCCACAAAACATGCCTAGTTAATTTAGTATTTTTGGTTAGTAAACCAGCTTGCATAATTGTTCACACATTTGCATAACAGAACAAACATAAAATGTATCTCGATTAGGACATTGTCATCCATAATATTATCGTCTGCTTTCCAATAAAATGCTGAATATTTTACGATTTGAATATCATAATGCCATCAAATCCTATCTGCAATTCAATATGCATGCCTTTTAGGAGAAAAATTAAACATTCACATTTATGAAAGAAAAAGCAAGATAGAAACACAAGGTTAAGATTAATAAGGGTCAATTCACTCAAATAAGATTATTCAAGAGGTTGTGACTCACAGAGTTTACAGGCTATAACATGCTATTTACAGGATACATTACAGGCTGTTTTTAAATGACAACAGGGATCACTGACCTCGTCTGAATTATCAGGGCAATCATAGTCTCCATCGCAGCGGAATCGAGCGGAGATGCAGTCCCCGTTAGCACAGGCAAAGTCCTTGTGGTTACAGGTCACTGGCTCTGAGTCAAGGGAGAGGACAAGGACATCACTACACTTGAAATATAAATGACATAGGAGTCAGGCCCTCAAACACGATATACACTCCACCACACAACTTTAATTAGACTAGTTACACAACGACGCCATCCAAGGGTGGATCTTCATAATTTTCTACAAGGCCCTAGTACTCCCTAACAAGTGATGTCTGTTATAGACTACTTAAAGACTATATATATATATATATATACTATGTGTGTTATAGACTAGGCTATATAGACTATTTACACTTGAAATAACCATGGAAAAGCAACCAACCTCTTCAGAAAACACACACATGGGCCTTTATAAGAGGTGAAAAAAAAAATGAAAAAAACAACATGAATTTCACGTGATCACGTGAAGTTCTCCTAAAACACATGATTCTCATGATTCATAAGTGGAATTTTACATAAAATCATATTGTCTTCCACATGTGAAATCATGTGGTTTTGTGTAAGGGCCCTTTTACAAGAGATATCTGTTAAGCATTGCTTAATCTGGGCCCAGTTTTTCAAAAGCTCATCTGGATTTTGCACACTTTTCATATAGGATTAAATACATAGAAATATAATGAATAGGATGAGAGTCCCCATTCAAGTCAATGATTTGTCTGTTCATTTCTTCTATTTCTATGTGTTAAATCCTATCCGAAATCTAGATAGATAACTTTTGGAAAAACTGGGAAAAACTGGGCCCTTGCAGTAAGCCTACTGTTAGCACGTCAAAGACATTTGTTGGACATGATGGTTGGAATGCCAGTGGCTCAAGATGTAAATACATTCATAGCCAGTATACTCCTGAACCCTACTATCTGGTAACCTCCACATTCAGGTGCACTGTATGTCTAGGTCTCTGAGGACAACATTAAACCATAGTTAAGCACCATCAAATTCAAGTGCTGGGGTCCTCCCCTCACCCCCTGGTTATCGTGGACTGTTAACTGACTGAAGGAGTGAAGATAGTTGTGGTTATGAACTGCCGTTAGAGAAAAGGTCCCAACAGAGCCTGCAGTCTGCAGCATATTGTGATTTGCAGACTCTCTCGCTCTCCTGTCTGCTAGCCTAGCTGGTGCACCTACTTAATTCTTTACCATCCAACACTTGACTGGGATTCATTTGCATTTTAAGCGACATTAATAGGTAAGGGGAATAAACCCATAATAAATAAAATGTACGACGCATACTCAGCATAAAATGCATATACACACACGCTTGTGTGCACTCAGGCACACACACACACACACACACACACACACACACACACACACACACACACACACACACACACCAGAGATATGGGCTAGCTGGCATAACAAATCCCTTTCATACGTAAACAAACTTCATTCCAGTAGTTGGTTATGAATATCTAAACAAAAAAGTGAGTCTGGAAAGGAGAGGAGAGATGGCATCAAAGCTGAAGAATCTGGAGCTCTGACTTTCTTTTAGATCCAAAGTGGAGTTGGAGAGGGGAACATGCTCAGAGGGCATAGCCGCGTTAGAAACAGTTAAGAACAGGGCTCCATTGAGCTGCCTAAATTACTTTGATTGTGGGATCTCTTTACAAAGTTAAACAGAGGAACGGTACAGTATATAAACAAAGACCAGGAGGGGAGTCAGTTAATCTTCAAACAATTCCAAAATACTAACTGAACTGCGCAAGTGCAGGCCTGTTGATGTATATGTAAGTTACCAAATAGCTAGAAGTGAGCTAAGAGAGTAGAGAGCAGCATAGATGGGCATACTCACTGCAGTTATGCTCATCTGAGTTGTCTCCACAGTCGTTCTGGCTGTCACACCTCCAGTGGTCCGGGATACAGTTGTTATTCTCACAGCGGAATTCATGAGGTCCGCAGGTCTTTTCATCTTTTTTTACATCAGGAAACAAACAAACAAACAAGCAGATGAAAATGGCTTCAAAAAGCATGAATATTAATGGTGGAGCTATTATATTTATACATGTAATCATCATTTCCTCAGGGTTTCCTCATAGTGCAAGCCTGACACCAAGTTCAAAACCTCCTTCATACCCGAGAGAGGCTACACAGTGTAGGATGAAATACCTGACTGTGCTGCCAACGGCTTAGATCTCCTAACAGAATCTATGACAAGTTTGCAATATTAAACACTTAAAAGCAAATAAAGTATTTGAAACAAATGTTTCAGAAAAGTATGTACAGTACCAGTCAAAAGTTTGTACACACAAGGATTTTTCATTATTTTACTATTTTCTACATTGTAGAATAATAGTGAAGACATCAAAACTATGAAATAACACATATGGAATCATGTAGTAACCAAAAACAAAAAAGGGTTAAATAAATCTAAATATATTTTATATGTGAAATTATTCAAAGTATTCATAAGCTTTGCACACTCCTGACATTTTCTCAACCAGCTTCATGAGGTAGTCACCTGGAATGCATTTAAAATACCGGTGTGCCTGGTTAAAAGTTAATTTGTGCAGTTTCTTTCCTTCTTAATGCGTTTGAGCCAATCAGCTGTGTTGGGACAAGGTAGGGTTGGTATACAGATGATAGACCTATTTTGTAAAAGACCAAGTCCATATTATGGCAAGAACAGCTCAAATAAGCAATCCGGAAAATGTCAAGAACTTTAAAAGTTTCTTATTAAAGTGTTTTATTTAGAATTCAAGGCACACTTAACCAGCATAGCTACCACATCATTCTGCAGCAATATGCCATCCCATCTGGTTTGCGCATTGTCCTGTTTTTCAACAGGACAATGACCCAAAACACACCTCCAGGCTGTGTAAGGGCTATTTGACCAAGGAGAGTGATGGAATGCTGAATCAGATGACCTGGCCTCCACAATCACCCGACCTCAACCCAATTGAGATGGTTTGGGATGAGTTGGACCGCAGAGTGAAGGAAAAGCAGCCAACAAGTGCTCAGCATATGTTGGAACTCCTTCAAGACTGTTGGAAAAGCTGGTTGAGAGAATGCCAAGAGTGTGCAAAGCTGTGATCGAGGCAAAGGGTAACTACTTTGAAGAATCTCAAATATATTTTGATATATATACACTTTTTTGGTTACTACATGATTCCATATGTCTTCACTATTATTCAACAATGCAGAAAATAGTAAATATAAAGAAAGACCCTTGAGAATAGGTGTTCTAAAACTTTTGACCGGGAGAGTATATTTTTGGGAATATACTTTTATTTCACTATCCTAATTATCCTCTATATTGCACTAAATTATTATTACTTTTTCTGTTGGTGTATAAGGCGCCCCCCTAACACTATCAAATGTACTCTAAAACTGTAGTTTGAAACTGAACAGCATTTAGGAAATGTTCATTAACATTTTACAACTTCTAAAATAAATAAATTCTTTAGTTCGCAGCAATTATTAGCTTACATCTGGTTTTGAACTTAATAAGAGCTAGTATCTAACAAAACAACCAATACTGAGTGAAGAAAATATTGATCTTGTGCTGTTCGATATTACCAAAGAGAATGGCAACCTGTCTATCCACTCAAATAACCATTGGGATGAGATGAAGAGGAAAACAACATAATTACCTCTCCACAAAGGCGGGAGAAGACTACATGCTGAACCTTGTTCTCTCCCTTCTTTAGATGTGAGCATAGGTAAAATCATTGAACGCTTCATCCAGTGGAAGACAACGGCTTTAAAGTATAACAACAGAGTTGAGGGACTTCCCAGCAGTATTGTGTCTCAGAACAAAAGGCGTTCAAGTTAGCGTAGATGCTCTCCAGGAGGCTACACAGTTTAAAGTAATAACCAGTGGAAGATATACTGCCCTACCAAGCAAAAAGGCAGTAACTGCTCATTTGGGAGATTTTTGTTACATTAAATACATGCTTAGTCATGTGGACAAGTATCCTGCCTCTATTGTATTTGTATTTTGGAGAAAACGGGGCTCATGTTAGCAGCAACTGCCTAAAGTTACTGTGAAACCAAGGTAAATAAAAGCAATTTTTCTTAGTTCCACACTATGAGCAGTTACTGCCTATTTGCTTGGTAGGGCAGTATAGTTGTGGGAGGTTGGAAAGGTTCTCTACCACTGAAAATAACCTGAAAATATTTTTATTTTTTGGGGGGGGGTGTATGGCACTGGTGTTTCAGTGCCATACACACTACTGACAAGTCTGACATCCTGTGGTGATAAACTACCAGTAGGCATTCTCTATGGCTGCTTCAACTCAATCAGTACAGAGCAGATGAGAATGTGCCCATATGTAAAATGTATTAATCTCCTAATCACAATTTCAACCAAGGCTCAATAAAACTAGAGGACTTATTTGAATTATGATTTAAGCGCTCCCCCACTCACCACAATTAGCTTCATCTGACCCGTCTGTGCAGTCCGGGTCCTCATCACACACCCACAGCTTGGAGATGCAGTGCATGGAGGCCTTGCACTGGAACTGTTCCGGGGAACATGTACTCTCCGCTGTGGAGAGGAGGGGGTCCAGGTTTACACCAGGCCAAGGAGGGGAGGGAAGGAGAGAGGAAGGGAGAGAGAGATCGAGAAAGAGAGAAAAACAGAGAGAAAGTGAGAGGGAGGGATCGATGGAGGGAGAGGGAGTTAGAGAGGGAGAGAGTGGTATAAGGAGTGAGAGATGAACAAACAACACTATTATTGACAGAATGTCAACAGAAGAACAGCCTGGATAAACAGGCCAGCTGTGTAAAATACCTATAATTTACAGAGGCAAGAACAAAGAGAAAACATGCTGCGGTAATAACATGTATTACTATACTTTACGGATGTAATCATAATAATTATAGTTACATTATTATTATCAGCCTCTGGCTCAGAAATAACTGATTTGCAAACAGAGTAACACAATAAACAGTTAAACTGATATACTGTATATGCAGACATTTGAAGTCAGATACTATACCAACTGTGGTATAGTATCACTGCATACCAAAAGCAGCAGCAGTTGTCTTCTGTTCCGTTATTTAACTTCCCTTATCACAGTTGCAGCTACAGATGTAGGATCTTAATTTGATCACCATGTTGCAGGATAACTTTTCTGCAATGCAGGACATTTAAAACTTGTAGTGTATTTGAGGTTTAAAATGGCCTCTGAAGTTTGTTATTTCCACTTTGACATTTCAGACTGATTTTCCCTTATGAAAAATGTATCAACCCCTAAATAAATGGCCAACAATTACAATCCACATTTCCTGTTACTGCAGGATTATTTTCCTTCTCTAGCAAACTGGCTCAAATTAAGATCCGACATCTGTACCATTATCTTTTGATTGGCACAGTACTTCTGAAAATATCTTTTACATTTACACATTTAAATATACAGTCTAATTCAAGGGGAGAACGCCTCTCTCCTTAATCAAGGCTTTTATACTGACTCTCACTCCATAGTGACATTCACTCCATCTTGAAATCAGGCAGGCAAAACAAATATATTTGTCTGACGTATAAAGCTACTGCTGATAGCTAGAGTTACCATAACAGAAGGGAAATACCTCTCACTATTCTGTTCTCTCTTTCACTTTCTAATTCAATGATAGCTAATCCTCTCACACAGGGAAAGCGCTAATCAAGCATGCCTTTGAAATACCTAATCACTATCTGACTCAATATTTTTAAGGCAGCACCTAAGGGTAGGCTGTCGGAGTTTTACTATAAATTCACTGGTCTCAACTTGTCAGATGCCACCGTTAAACCGTCACATAATAAGTTCCATCTCACTCTTACTTGGGGGAAAAAGCTATAAAACAGAAAATAATCTTAGAGAAAAAGTCTAGCCTAAGTTAAAAAGTAATCCTAAAGATTCCTTAAACAATCCGTCAGGTACTAATACAGAAGGTTCTTCTTCTTACGACATTCTGTCTCATCCTCTCCGTCTCCACAGTCATCCTGTCCGTTACAGCGGAGGTTTAGAGGGATACACTTCTGTTTCCGGGTGCATTTGAACTGCCCTGACAGACAGATGTACGTCTCTGAAAGACAAAATGGAGAAGAAGAGGTAGAACTGATGGAGCATCCATTGAAGGTGAAAAGCATCCATCAAAGAAAATGTAGGACAAAAGGGCACCTTAAGATAAAGTGAAAGTAATGTTGGCTACGCCAAAAACAAGTTAATAACATGTTTTACAATGCTTTGAAATTAAAGCACATTCCCACATGGGCTTTTTATTGTGACAGAAACCAATACTTAAATTGCAACAAAAAGCATTAAGAGGTATCAAGCAGTAAGAAAGGTATGAAGCTGCTGGCTTCTGTCCTATGTTCTCATCAACAGGTTTGATGTGAAGGACAGTAACAATCACAGTCGTCTTCTTTAATCGATATGCTACTGTGGCCAGATATCAACAGATCACAGACTCCTCAGACCACCGCAATTTGACTTCACCCATCTACTTGCATGGGAATGCAACATCCCCAGTCTTCCTCCTTACCACAGTTGGCCTCATCTGAGTTGTCTCCACAGTCGTTCTCTCCATCACAGATGAAGGGAGGAAGAGCACAGAGGCCAGTGCCACACTGGAACCTCCCAGGCTGACATTTGAATTCAGCTGCATGAAAATGTATTAGCAACATTATGTCAGGGAATGCAAACCAGCTAATTACAGTACTTGTACACTGAACATTATGTATGCTCATGTATGGTGATAAACTACACATTTGAAATCTAAAAAAAATACTTAATGACTTAATGTAAAACAGCATTTCTGAAACTATCCCTCAAATAAAACATGTGTAACCAAGTAGCAAATGTTAGCAAGCATTTAATACATATTCCACATTTCATAATATACAGCAAGTAACCTGTAATCCTAATTTGAGAGATCACAGTAAAAGATCACAGCAATAAAGTAAGTCAAATGTAATAAAAAATATAGTTTCAAAGGTTGAGTTATAAATATTAAAAACTTTTTTTTTAAGTTGTGAGAAGTAGGTATTGGTCTGAAGCCAAAAAAAGAAAGTAAACTCACATGAGCATCACAGCGACTACTCCACCCATACTCTACCAAGACTTTCCAGCACACAGCTTTAAAGTACTAAAGTAGCCATGCTGGTCTATTGTACTTCAAACAATGTGTATGCAGGCTGTTTAGGATTCCATTAGCAAGTGTGGTAGGCTACCCATCAGCTCCATTAATTTGCACAGTTTTGGAAGGGATTACCATGACCAACGGTCAAAGGGAATTTGACTGCGGTCATGACTCGCAACTACTTTTTTTTAAACCTTTATTTAACTAGGCAAGTCAGTTAAGAACAAATTATTATTTTCAATGACGGCCTAGGGTTAACTGTTCAGGGCAGAATGCCAGATTTGTACCTTGTCAGCTCGGGGATTCGAACTTGCAACCTGTTAAGGGAATTTTTATCTATAATGACTAATTATGTATACATTTCAATCAGGATATACTAATCAGAATACTATTATGTTACTGTATATGTATGAATTTCCTTTCTTGATCCCAGTACTGAATATAATGTGTGTGACCAGGTCAAGAGTTAGAACAATGACTGTCTGTTCCTTGGTACAAATGAATCAGACTGGCTAGAATGCTTATCTACACGAGAAAACCTTGACTCGTAAATTATATTAAATTGGTAGGGAGACAGATGTGGGAAGGCTTGAGATACAGCCTTTGTATTAGAACGGAGATGACACGGGTTGGTGTTTGAACTAATGACGTCATTTTCAGTTTATAACCTGTGGTAACCTGTATCGTGGCAGTACTCTCGTGAATAAAGGCTGCTATTTGACTTTAAGACCGGGCTCTGTCTATTTCTATAAAATAAGGGTCTTACAAATTCTTATGAATTGACAGTGTTTAATTTTAATTGGGAATTAAAACAGAGGAATTCAATTCCTTCAATACAACCTTTAAGTTACTAGTCCAACTCTCTAACCACTAGGCTACCCTGTCGCCCCGAGTGTGGTGGTCATACGTTTACCGCGACAGCACTATCCAGGTTTCCCAAAAGCATCTTATTTAGGCTAAGTTTATCATTAGATCCTTCGTAGGCGCATCATTAAATCTCAGAGCTGTTTCCCAAAACCATTGTTACTAAAGTTGCACAAAACAATCGTTATTTACCGGATGCACGAACAGCAATATTTCCGTTTTGTCACCTAATCCCCATATAATACCCACCATTGCGACCTGTACGCTCTCGTTGGCTGGCCCTCGCTTCATTCTCGTCGCCAAACCCACTGGCTCCATGTCATCTACAAGACCCTGCTAGGTAAAGTCCCCCCTTATCTCAGCTCACTGGTCTCACATGACCCACCTGTAGCACGCGCTCCAGCAGGTATATCTCTCTGGTCACCCCCAAAACCAATTCTTTCTTTGGCCGCCTCTCCTTCCAGTTCTCTGCTGCCAATGACTGGAACGAACTACAAAAATCTCTGAAACTGGAAACACTTATCTCCCTCACTAGCTTTAAGCACCAGCTGTCAGAGCAGCTCACAGATTCCTGCACCTGTACATAGCCCATCTATAATTTAGCCCAAACAACTACCTCTTTCCCTACTGTATTTATTTTATTTATTTATTTTGCTCCTTTGCACCCCATTATTTTTATTTCTACTTTGCACATTCTTCCACTGCAAATCTACCATTCCAGTGTTTTACTTGCTATATTGTATTTACTTTGCCACCATGGCCTTTTTTTTTGCCTTTACCTCCCTTATCTCACCTCATTTGCTCACATCGTATATGAACTTGTTTCTACTGTATTATTGACTGTATGTTTGTTTTACTCCATGTGTACCTCTGTGTTGTTGTATGTGTGGAACTGCTTAAAAAAAACATGTCGGACTCATGTGTTGATCTAGCTAACTAGCTAGCCAGCATGTAGACACAGTGCATTGCACAGCAGATGTGTTGCTTGTATGTGCATTGGCCAGGTTTAGATTCAACATAGCTAATTGTTTCTTTGCAAGAAAATGTTTAGCTACAGTTTGTGTTGTACGAAGCTGGTTTTGATTGATGAAATAGCTAATCCAGCCAGTTTGATTGTATGAATTATAAATTAGCAAAGTTTGGTGTTGACTATGAATTTTACTTAGCTAGCTCTGTTTTATGGAAGAATTTAGCTAACTAAGATTTATTGTCGACATTGAGTTGTGGTTGGTGCACCATCTATACAGCCATAGCACAGTCTAGTTAGCTTGTAACTACTGCCTAGTTGGCTAGCTAACAGGCTATGATAGTGGCCAAGGACGTTTGCTAGCTTATTTTGGTTGTGCTCTGATTTAGTTTACACAGATGACTTCAGCCATATGAAAAACATATTGGAAAATAGCTAGCTAACTTCCTTTGCTTGTAGCTAGCTTCTCATCCGACTGGTGTTAGCTAGCTACAGCTGCTAGCAACAGAGTTGTTGGTCCCGGTTTTAGAACTCTGAGCTTTGGCTAAATAATGTTAGCATTGTCAGAAATGCTACAAAACGAAAGCACATTGTTGGTGCTTAATATACAGAAATGGGCAACTGAGAACGAGAAATTATACATTTTATCAAAAATTATTCAGTCCAAAAGGTGGCAAGTCTAATTGGCACTTTATAGACGCTGTATTCTCGTTCTTATCCTATGCCTAAATGTTGAGCTAGATCGAGGTAAGTAATTATCTTTCTTTCCTAATGCTAACAACCTTGTTAAAAATCTGGTACGTGGTTCTCAGTAACATCTCATGACAAGAGGCGGGGAGAGTGTCTTGTACCTACAATTAGGTTGATTTGCTAAGTTTTATCGACATTGGTGTCACATTGGATTAAATATGATGAAAGCAACATTTTAATTTAACACTGAGCTACAAGGAAGTCAGGAAGTCCAGTAATGCATAGTTGGTATGAAATGAAAAAACATGTTACTCACGACAGTCAGCAGGCTCATCTGATCCATCGCCACAGTCATCCACAGTGTCACACTTCCACCAGAAAGGAATACACTCGTCGGTTCCACAGCGGAACTACAGAACACACAAATTAACTAGACAGAATTCTAACTTATCCCAAAAAACTGTTGTTCAAACAAAAGGAAAACAAACACTACTATTTTCATGGGACTTAAGCTGCAGAAGCATGGCAGAAGAGAAGAGACAATGTGATAAACAAGGAGAAAGGGAATGAAAACCACATATCTGCCTTGAGGGAAAACAGAATAGAATAACAGACTATGCAAAAAGAGTTACCATATCTACAAGTGCTGAGGAGTGTGAGAAGGGATAGACACTGACCTGACTTGCAGTGCAGTTGGAGAGGCAGGTCTTGTTGTCAGCAGCAAGGTAGAAATTAGTTGGACAAGCACACTTGTGTTCCCCGCCAGGAGAAAGGAGACACAAGTGGCTACATCCTCCATTGGCCACCTGACACTGGTGCTTGGGCACTGCACAGAGAGGGGGGGGAGAGAAAGAGAGGGTGGGGGAGAACAAAACCGAAAGTACAGCATAATTAAATAGAACATTAGCCACATTCTTAATACCATCCCCTATATAATCGCATCCTATATAATAATATCATAAACTATATAATAGTAATAACCTATGTAACCATTCAGTATATGACCATGTATTTGGGTTGGCAGGTGGGTAAGTGAGGGGACTACTGTGTTGGGTGGGGTACTCTACCTTCAGGTTGGCGTAGTGAGTGGTAAACCTTGACAGATTTGATAGCTTGCCAGGAGTTGAGCAGCTCAATTCCTTGGGCCCCAGTAGTTTTATGTGCTCGTCGGAGTGACTTGGATTTCCCATCTGTCCAGTAGACAAAGTCCTCAAACAGTGTCAGACCCATCACCCCCTGAATGTGATCATAGGACACTGGAGAGAGACACAATACAAAACAGTAGACCCATCATTAGTTGATGAGAAAAGTGAGAGAACACCACACACATGTAATTGAGGTGGCTTAGCAATCACACTTGTGTGATGAGTAACCTAGCCTGAGACCTTAAGACTTGCGTTAGCTCCCAATCTAATGCCTAGGCTTTGGCTCAGCTGAAATGGTATTGTGGTGTGCTGGGAGACCCAGGTAGAAACCCTGATTAATCACATATTCTTATAGTGGAAAAAGTCCAACATTATATTCTTCCTTACCTTTGTGTCTCTGTGAGCCGTCTATGTTGGCGAACAGAATGTGGTTGTCATCTGCCCAGTACAGCCTCTTGTTGGTGTAATCTATAGTGAGGGCAGTGGGGCTGTAGATCTCTTTGTCGATGATAACAGCATGCCCTCGACCATCCATACCCACACGACTGATGTGAGGAGATTCACAGCAGTCCACCCAGAATGCATACCTACACATGGAGGAATGTGGACACGTCTTACAAGGTGTCTCTTACAAAACATCATTAGAATGCTAGGTTAACATTAGGAAAATTACAATGAAAAAACAAAATTAGTATTCAGTGCTATAAAAACCCTCAGGTGTAAAAGTAGACTGCTCACTATATCATCACATTGTACATTTACATTTGAGTAATTTAGCAGTCACTCTTATCCAGAGTCAATTTTGAATATTACATTTGCTTAACAATGTGCCAAGTAATTCCGTAAGGGAGGGGTCACCAATTGGTAATTTGACACGTAAATAACCTTTCTTCTAGATTGAGCCCTAACATAAACAGACCTTAATGCCAAGCCTCCTGTTTGCTGAAAGTCGGACAGTCCAGCTTAGTGTGTAGTCGTGCTTGAGTGTTTGTTCAAGTTGTCAGTGGGGTTAGGGTTAGAGGTCCCAATTGTCTGATACAGTACCCTGACTGTGGATCCAGGGCCAGGTCAGTGGGGTTAGGGTTAGAGGTCAATGTGTCTGATACAGTACCCTGACTGTGGATCCAGGGCCAGGTCAGTAGGGTTCCTGATACCAGTGCTGACCAGGACAGAGGGGTACAGGCCGTTAGCTTTAGACACCTCCAGGCTCTTCCTCTCGATGTCACACCAGTACAGGTTTTTCCCTATCCAATCCAGGGCCAGTGCACTGGGGACCGCAGTCCGATGGACTATCTGGTGGGAAAGAGAGAGGGAGATAAAAAAAACTAGCAGAGACAATGACAACAACAACAACCAAAACATTTATCATATGATTAATGTCCAAAACATATGAAAGATTGTTGCAAAATAAATGTTAAAAACCGTATCCTTAATGATGGTGGAATTATACATCAACTTTCACTCAATGTCTCTCAGTTTAGGCAGCTTTTGAATTAGCAAAAGTTGTTAGGAATAAACAATAATAGTGCCAGCTGGCACATGAAACTGATGCCTTGAAACACTATTCCAGACCCAACAACACCCATGCAATCTGCCATTGAGGGACATCATGCGCTTTGAGGCCTTCTCTATCCTCATTTGCAAGAGATATATAGCCTTGCCAAATCGACTAGGCTGTCCCCTAAGCAGTAATTTAGACTAAACTGGAGCTTCAAACAGTCTCCAAAATGTCACAGATTGAGGAGTGTTTTCCGTCAGGAAACTTCCTCCGGAGGCAGTAAAAAGACAGAGGGGGGAGTGGTTAATACACAACACTTTAGGTCGAGCCTGTGGTCTAGCTTCTCTTTTTGTTGCATTGATTTGAAATATTTCTTCATGTGGATTTGAGTCTTGTCAACATGTAAGGTCCCCCAAACCCTGCTGACTATAGACAATGAGCAAAGAACTATAATCACAATCCAAATAAAAGCTGTGAAGTATTTCAAACAATGGAGTCAACATAATGATGCTCTGTGTCTTTGATTTAGGCGGGCTGGCTACTTTCTTATACAGACCTCACTGGAGGTGCTCCCCTGGTCTCTGAGCTGTACTCAGACGAGAAATCACCTCTTCTGCTTCTGATTAACTTCAATTATGCTTTATCATCCTGTTTCATCATTAACATGCCTTATGTTTACACAGAGTAAACACCCAGAGGCGCACATACTGGAGGCTTGCTAAGGGCTGTTATTGGAGAGGCAGATTAGAACTATGATTAACAAAAAAACACTGTACTCATTATTCACTGTAATGTTCTGTCAGCGCAACAGTATAATGTTATTGTAGTTTAGGGTTAGTTAGAACATTACCTATAACCCAGGGGGCTACTTATAACATCATTGTCTAAATTACATTGTCAAGCATTGCCATAGAAAACACATTGTAATGTATGTAGAAAAACACTCATCCATTTCTGGCAGTCTAAATATGGTACATGCAAATATCCACCATTATTTTCCTCGCCGCAAAAGAGAAGAAACATATGCAGTACATTTCACTGCGATTAACTTGCCTCTACCCTGAAGTAAATAAGCACAAATCCCCTAGCTTTGCCCATTCCATGTCTTATACTTTAAAGAAGTCATATTCTAGGGCTTAAACTATGGTCTGCTTTATTCACTGTTCACATAATTAACCTCCATGCTAAAACAACAGACCTATCTCAAATCCTTTAGCTGTGGCTGAGCCGTGGCAGGGTGCTAGTGGCAGTGAGCACTATTTTTAACACATTCGTGTACATTTCTCAACACATTTTTTGTCAATTCCTGAAATTAATGTGTTGAAAGCTGTGTTAGATTATTGACCAATTGCATTGCGGATCCAAAGTCAACACACTGGCCCTTACATACCTGAAAAGTGACAACTGACAGCTTGGAGTGAGCCTCAGCCAGCCAGCAGCAGGTATACGAAACAAGGTAAATTCACTCTTTATCTGAATGAGGTGACCATTTGATGCTAATGCAGCACGAACACAGCAATATTTTAGCCCTGACAAATTTTAAGAAGTTAGGATAGTTAGGCAAAACCATGCACATCACTATCATATTTCCCAGCATGCACTACTGCAGGTTGATTTAAAACAAATGTTTAACTTCTGTGTTTTTGCATTTAGCAGACGTTTGTGAAATGGTTGTTCCAGTTTAAATGGGGCTTAGGTAGTCTCCACACAATTTACTCAACTCTGGCAGTCATTCTGAATGCAGATTGCGGCTGAATAAAAATTCAAACTTTTAGAGATCCTAGCACTGGCTGGATTCCAATAGGAATTTACACCTCACATTGCAAACCAGCATAATGTGACTCGCAGGTAGGCTTGCACAACTCTGGTAGCTTTAAAATATCCCAGTTGGGAACTTCCTGGGAACAGGTGGGAATAAGCAGGAAATCTGGAGTCCTTCAACCAGGATTTTAGGGAATTTTTGTTAAATTACTGGAATATTGCAACCTTACTTGCAGGCCTGAGGTGGCCTGTAAACCATGAGTTTCAGACCACTGTGTAAGGCTAAACTAGTAACATGACTGAAAATAAACAAATTCAACAAGCATGTCTCTGTCACCAACAAATACAGTACAGTCATGGGTGGTAACTCTACAATTCACTCAAAAAGGCAAGGCACATTGGGAAAGTATATTGGAGGTGTGTCTTAGTTAGTTATTTTTAACTACCCGTGAGTGGAAGTTCTGTATCAGTTTAACTGTATATGTTAAACCTCATCTGTATATGGTAAACCAGATCTGGATATTTTTTGTCTCTAACAAGGAATAAATGGCTACCACATCCAACAATAGTCTGTTCTCCTGTATCTCAGGTATACAATTGTCTGAGTAGGTTTCCCTGGACTGTGTATCTACCAGGCACTAACATGTTAGAAATATTTAAAGATGAATATTTTGCGTGTACATAATTTGTTTCATGTTAGATTTTGTATATGGAGCAATAAATAAACATTTTAAATGGCTACTTTTTTTCTAAATGTCTTCCCCAGTCATTTACATCATTTTTTACGTGGATTTAAGTGGAATACAACACTGTGTAATAAAACAACAACACTGTGATTGTTAAAAGTAAAACAGCATATGTCATCCCTAACTATATGTATGATGTGTTAAAATATAACATTTTCTAAGAGTGTGGTGGAGGCTCAAACAGGGACTGTGGGTGACTGGTTCCGAGTCAGAGCTCTAGTCAAAAGTAGTGCACTGCATAGGGAATAGGTTGCCATTTGAGACACAGCCTGGGTGTAATTTAGCTGAACGAACCTCCTGCTCTCAAAATACAATTCTAATGAGATGAGAGGACGGGGGGGGGGGGTTGGGGTGCGTCAGGGTGTCCAGCAGGTGACCCCGTGATGTCTGTGTGTTCTGGGCTCCAATCCCATGACCCGAATGGACCTCCATGATTATACAGACCTGTTGCGTTCAGCCAGAGAGCTAATCGTTGTCTCGTTAATAGGCATTGATTACAGCGCTGCCTCACTGTTTATTGCCTCTGTAAATGATACAAGTCCATTATGATGCCTGCCTATAAAGGATGAAAGGAAACAATCATCAATTGGGAGCAATTACATTTTCAATCTCTATATCCATTGAAGGATGCATCCAAAATGGCACCCTATTCCGTTTATAGTGCACTACTTTTGACCAGGACCTGGTTCACCAAAATAATCTTAATGCTAAGTTCATCATTAGATACTTTTGGAAAATGGGTTCCTGAGCACTTTATAAGGTATTTGGCACACCGCTGAAGAGTCAACTAAGTTGATTCACACTGCAGTGCGTACTTCATTCAGTATGATCCTCATCTACATAAGAGAAGCCAGCAGGGCAGGAGAGGATGGTGAGAGGGAAATGGAGCATGGGGAGCAAGCTCTAAATGGTACTGTAGGTAGCATATTATCATTATTTACCCTGGCAAGTCAGTTAAGGACAAATTCTTATTCACAATGACGGCCTAGGAACAGTGAGTTAACTGCCTTGTTCAGGGGCAAAATGACAATAGCAACCTTTCGGTTACTGGCCCAATGCTCCAACTATGTTTGCCGCCCCATATCACAGGGGCATCCAGGGACATCTGTATCCCAAGTCAACTAATGAGCTAAATATTATTGTATTTATGCAAGAAATTACATAACCAATCAGAAGTGCACTTAGGTCCCACCTTTGATTGACAGCTCAATCATTTCCAATCTTGAGTAAACCCTGTAGAGGAAGCAACATTTTATGACAGACTTTCTATTGTTCGTGATTGTCAGGAATCTGCATTAAAAGCTAGAAATAACTAGTCAAATCTTGAAATATATTAAGAGAAACACTGATAATCAATGGTCAGTTCATCACACTCGTACTGAGACGAGGTTGAATGTGCTTTTGGAACATTTACTTGGTCAGGTTTTCGTTGCAGTTGATTCATTGGATGGTGAGCCTACCCAAAGAGAGCGACGTAGAAAGACATTTAAACTCTTCAAGAGGACCTTTGAGTTAACTTTCCCCACTGCCCTACAATGTTTGATGGGACTGATCACTCCATATGTGTGGTAGGACTGTTGTGAACATTGATTTGAAAGTTATTTTGTTTTCTATATTGAATTGATCTGGATATTTACTGGTGATACTTGATATTACTATCGAAGGGTGCACCCAATTTTACCGGAGGTATTCAATCAATCAATCAAATGTATTTATAAAACCATTTTTACATCAGCAGATGTCACAAAGTGCTATACAGAAACCCAGCCTAAAACCCCAAACAGAAAGCAATGCAGATGTAAAAGCACGGTGGCTAGGAAGAACTCCCTAGAAAGGCCAAAACCTAGGAAGAAACCTAGAGAGGAACCAGGCTCTTAGGGGTGGCCAGTCCCCTTCTGGGTATGCCGGTTGGCGATTATAACAGTTCTCAAATGATAATCACAGTGGTTGTAGAGGGTGCAACAGGTCAGTACATTGAAATACTGTAGAACCATATACTTTAACCCAAGGTATTGAAATTGAACTAGGCCTATAATATTATTTTGTTAATATTGTTTATTGTGTGAATCACACTGTGAAACATTGTTGCAAATGTTATTATTTTTGAGAACTAAAATCTATTTTCCTAAAAATAAACAAGCAGGCATTTAGTACATATATTTAAACTTTACATCCTGGTCTCTGGTCTGGTCTTTCATATGATCATCTTATAACTGCTCTTCCCGAACACAGGAAAAGTTGTGTTGTTAAGAGTGATTTGATGCTAAGTGCATGCTACATATAAATGACTTCCCTCTAGCAGCAGTACCTTAAGGTCACTCCCATTGAGTCTCATTCTGTTGATCTTCCGTCCGCTGGGTCTGGAAGAGTCTATCCAGTAGATGAACTCTTTCCTGTAGTCAAAGTCTATGTGAATGATGTTGTTCAGGCCCTGGATATAAGATAGACATTGTTAGATTTGTTTATAATTATTGTCCTAGAAGAGGAAAATATTACCCCAGTTCAAACATTACATACACAAACCACATAGAAAAACAGCAGGAAACAAACAACGGTAATCAGTCAGACATTAATAGTGAGTGCCCCAATGACCCAAACCTACATATAAAAGGTGGAAGCTACCGTGTAAATGGTGACAAATGCTACATGAAACACTCCTTTCACTAGTTAAATTACTTTTCGAATTGCAATTGAGTGCAATTTAGAAAATAAGCAACATTCAAAAGCAGAATTTAAAAAAATAAATGTTGTGATTAATTGGTACATCATGGTAACCTTTCATTCATTGCTTCAGTAATGTAAAGAGCCGTAAGAGAGCATTTACAAGTGAGGGCATATTCTTCAGTGAGACTCTGAAACTGGGTGTTTCACAGATGCAAGTAATACACACATAATGACCTGTAAACACACTTAGGCCTAGTTAATGTGTCCACCTGTGAAATGCAGTAACAATATTGATTTTGGATGATTTCCCCCGTGAGTTGCAGTGACTGCCTCCAGCTATATTCTTAAACCCAGTGAAAACTGAAGCCCGACCAAGAGGAGCCTTAGCTATCAAAGAAATAAGAGCGAGGTACATCTCTTGCTGTCATGCTAAGAAGACCCCCCTGCCAGTCAGACAGGAACGTCTCCCTAAACAATCGCACCTCCCCTACTGGGCTGCACAGCGGGTGCCAGGATAAGGTGTCAGAGAATCTTGACAGGCTGTACCAGACATCTTCATCAGATCATCAACACCCTCAAAGACTGCCTGCGCCAAAGAGTCCTCAGGGACCTCTCCGTGGGAGCAGAGAGGTCTCTTTCTTCTCTCTCAGAGCAGCACAGCTCTTAAGTGCAACCAGCAGCTCTCTGGTAGGAAGAACTGCACACAGACAGACTCAATCATTTACATGGTATATTACAAAAGACGGAAAGACTGAGGTCTAAAGTAGGCCTTTGTATGTAGGCCTATCATCAGGTCTAATAATGCCTATTGTAGGCCTAACTATATGATAACGGGGGAGATGGTAAGCCTCAAATATATTTGTAGTTTGATAAGGCGAGATACATTCCATGTGATGTTAATGTTTAATATTTTACACTGATTAGGTAATCTCAGATTTACATAAAATCATTAGTGGTATGATCTACATTGAACATGTGATGGTGTGATACATTGACACGAGGTCAGTGGAGTGTTAGCCAGACAGCAATGCAGCGGGGCCACTTAGTAGAGACAGCTGTAATATGCATATATTATGCAGATCCCCCACTTTAGCTACCATTAAAGCTAGCATGGTGATTAAAGTGAATTATTGCTGCTGAGGCCAGCCAGGCCACTCAACAGAACAGTCAGGAGAGGAGGAGATGGTTCTCAATAGGCCCCTATAGAATTCCCCCAGCTTAAACTCCATTCTCAGAGTGTGTGATTCACATAATGAACATGTGATAACATGGCAGTAGTGATGAGACCTAACAGTGATTGAAATAGGCTCTCCAGAGGGATCTGGGTAAGACTATTTCCCTCTGCCAATCAACATGGGCAGGTCAACTCCCCCACAGGGAGGACGGGTGAATAATCACATTGAAATTGGAAGGTTGACAAGCTGGAGAATGACAGAGGGATGTAATGTGTTGCCTGAAGGTAGATGGATAGACAGGATATATAATATAGAGCTCTCTCTGTAAGAAGTAAGCCGCTGTGGCTTTTCTGACAACTTCACAACTCTCATCTCAACTTCATGACAAGGTCAGGCAAGGCTACCTAGGCCTCGTATAGCTAAAAATGCTTCTGATGTGAAGTATCTTTCCAAATAGCTATACCTGTATCTAAGTAACCTGGAGCACTTACAAAATAATATATAAAGATAGCAAATGACGAATACAAACAAGAACTGTACATGTATCAATTAGCTTAGACAATGATATACGAAAAGTTGTCAGTACTCGGTCCAAAGAAGACACTAAATGTAACTGAGCTACATGAGGGTGTTTTGCTAAGGGTCGGAGTGTGGGCCCATTGTTATTACAGACATGTCACTATACAGATCTTAAGTTTTGCACCATTTAAAGGTTTCACAGTGCTGGCTGTTTCATTTCATGACCCTGTGTGACTCATTAGAGATGATTCACTCTCTCTCTCCTTCAAAGGGGCTTTATTGGCATGGGAAACATGTTTACATTGCCAAAGCAAGTGAAATAAACAATAAACAATGTGAAAAGAAACAAAAAAAAATGAAATTAATAGTGAAGATAAAGATAGACATATTGGTCCCGCTTTAAGTGACGTGGAGCTAGCTTATAAAGCCTTCATAAACACTACATAAATGTGTCACAAATCATTTATAACCATATGTAATCCTCTATAAAGGTGTCATAATATGGCATAACTCTTTGACATAACCACCGGGACCACCCATACGTAAAAATGTATGCATGCATGACTAAGTAGTTTTGGATAAAAGTGTTTGCTTCTGCTAAATTGTGCATATTATATTACTCTAAAACATTTCTAGGATGGCACAACCTCTTCAGTTTTCTCGGTTTTCTTTTTCCAGGTTTCGGATTTCCTAATTTTTTTCCTGTTTTTCACCAATTTTGTCATACTTTTTTAATTTAAAAAAAAGAAAGGATTTTCTGTGTTCCCAACAATGCTTAAACCACATCAGGGAACGACTTTTGAGGTCTGGAAAAAATCTAAGAAAATTAGATTTTTGAGTGTAGTTTCCCTTTAATTCAGTGCACATGCCCTGCACTGTTCTTGTTTCTGTAGCACAATAGGCGCACATGTGATGAGTTCGCAAATCAAATGCCGACTTCTGGTGCCACTGGACAGAGAAAAACTATTAAATTAAAACCTCTACGGGATCAGTGTCCCAAAGTGTCCCATTGAGATAATGTAGGCTAATGTGATTAGCATGAGGTTGTAAGTTACAAAATAAATTCCCAAGACATAGACATATCTGATATGGGCAGAAAGATTACATTCTTGTTAATCTAACTGCACTGTCCAATTTACAGTAGCTATTACAGTGAAAGAATACCATACTATTGTTGAGGACAGTGCACAATTATGAACTTGAAAATGTATTAATAAACAAATTAGGCACGTTTGGGCAGTCTCGATACAACATTTTGGACAGATATGCAATGGTTCATTGGATCAGTCTAAAACTTTCCACATACACTGTTGCCATCTAGTGGCCAATATCTAAATTGTGCCTGGGCTGGAATTATGCATTATGGCCTTTTTTCTTGCAATTCAAAGATGGTACAAAAAATAAAAACTGTCAATGTATTATCTTTTACCAGATCTAATGTGTTATATTCTCCTACATTAATTTCACATTTCCACAAACTTCAAAGTGTTTCATTTAAAATAGTATCAAGAATATGCATATCCTTGCTTCAGGTCCTGAGCTACAGGCATTTTAGGTCGAAAATGGAAAAAAAAGGGTTGGATCCTTTTAAAAGGCTTTTATTTATTGTAATTCAAATTAGTTTTAGTAGTTAAGTGTTGAGTTATATTATATATAGCTACCTCAATCATTATTTCAAATAATTTTGGTGACTTATATTGCATATATCCTTGCTTCAGGGCCTGAGCTACAGGCAGTTAGATGATTTGGGTATGTCATTTTAGGTGAAAATTGAAAAAAAGGGGGATATCCCTAAGAAGTTTAAAGTAAGTGCAGACACATGCGATATAGAGTATTTATGGATTTGCTATGAATGATCGAAGTCATCTCACTTCAAACAAAGTATTACAGGACACTACATAAATTGTCAATAAATATGTTATTAATGTACTGCTGATTTTTGAAGGTGCTCATGATCCACAGGTTACTGTAGGGTGTGAAGGGCATTTCAATTTGATGAAAGGTATTTGAATTTGATGGACCTGCAAAGGTTGTGTTTGTGTGTGTCAGAGCCAAGATGATTTGGAGTAGTCGAACCTGAGACTACCGCACCAGGTAATCATTCCTCTTCTGTTCCCATTCCCTCATTATATTGTCGTGTGCGAGGAATGTGACTTAGTTCCATAAGAAAGCCACTTTCAATACGGTAAGTGTTTCTTGGTATAATGTCATCCCCAACCATTCAAAGTTGGCCTTACTGGAAGTGACCATTGAATTCTATGGGAGTGACCTTACTGAGTAAAGTATTTGTCATCATTCCCCCTGGTCGACACTAGTTAACACAGCCACAAAATCATAATTATGACTAAACCCTACCCATTTCCACAATATCTCTTCTTCAAATTAGATTTGAAACCTAAACCTAGATAATGAAGGGTGGGTGGAAGTGTCTGGGAACGAGATTAGGTGTAATGTGACAAACGTGAATTCAATTCAGAGCATGTGCCATCCTTCAGCACAACATGTAATTCTTTATAAAGCACAGACCTTCATCTGGAGCGAGTGGACTACAGGGGAGTGCAACATTTGACCTCTGGGTCTAGGGCTCCCTTGTGTGTCTGCTTGCTCCTCAGGTTGTCCTTCCTCGCCTCTGTAGATCCAACACAAATCCAGATCCCATTGGCCAGTCCCAGCATCAGACCACCAGACGAGGCGCGGAGGAGGGACCAAAGAATTCACCGTCACCCGGAGCGAACAGGCCACTGGGAAGCACCACCTTTGATCTCTGGGTCTAGGGCTCCCTTGTGTCTACTTGCTCCACAGGTTGTCCTTCCTCCCCGTTACAGATCCAGATCCAGATCCCGACCCAGCACCTGCCCCACTTCCCGATTCGTGTTTTTCCCCCCGTTCTGCAGCACTAGACCAGCACCAACCCTTGGCCTCCAGTCCCGGGTCCAGCGTGACTTCCAGTCCCGGCCCCAACCCCAACCCTGGACACAGCACCGATCAACCACAACTGCCAAATCCTTTGAGCAACTGCCAGCACAGACCCACCCCTTCCCCTCCACCAACACAAAGACACAGACATATTGTGGCATGACTGACTGGACTGACAGCATTTTCTGATTATTTTTTGATTCATTGATTGCTTTGTTTTTTTGATTGGATGACCATTAGTTTATTTTACCTAATTTGAATGGATTTCTATGGATTTGAATTTTAACTTGTTGAACATTTTAAACTGTAATGAATTTTGGAATAACCAAATAAAATGACATTTATTAAGCACATGTTTAAATCATATTCAACATAGTGGATTATGTCACATTTGACATTTTTGATTATGTCACACAGTTATGCCACATGTATGAACCCTTTACAAAGCATCACGTGGTTATTATGTCATTAAAAAAACATTTAACCTTCATTTAACTAGGCAAGTCAGTTCAGAACAAATTCTTATTTACAATGACGGCCTATATAGATGCTTTGTAACACATTCATGTCATGCTTATGAAGGCATTATGAAGCCTTTATAAGCTGAATGTCATTTAAAGCAGGACTGATATTACTAACGTTATATTATCAGCTGTGTACAGTGTTTTGACCTTTTACTGTAGCGGGAAATAAAAGGGTCACAGAGTGTTTCTTGGTAGTCTGAAACCTATCTACTTTTACACAAAAGGATACACCTCACACACAAGGTTATGTGCTTAGAAAAAAGAAAGAACCTGCACCATATCATATGTAAAGATATAAAGTTGAAATGGATAACAGTTTGAATGCCAATATTAATAAAAAAAAAAAAAATGTTTATTAATTATGAAAAATATCATCATTAACATTCAACCAATGAGGCCACTATAGGGCGATTTGGTCATCTGACTGCATGAAAGATCTACGATGAATCCACTAATTATATGTCACTCTGGATAAGACCGTCTGCTAAATGTGTACAATTGTAACATTTAAAATATCAACAAAATGGCAGAGTAGTTGCCAGGTAATCTGACTGACAGTGACAAATATATGCAAACCGGCTATGGTTAAAGATCTAATTGTATTCACTTGATTTTCTGGTTTCTGTCATTTTACCCTGAGTTGTTCTTATTTTGCCAAAACAGAGTGACAGACATACTAGGGATTCCTATGCATATTTTGGCATCAGTTTAAAACAAATACTACCACTTGTGTAGATAAATGGTTTCCTCTTACCTGTTTCAAAATGGTGTAATTTGATCCATCCACACTTAGTTTCCGGATTTCATGATGATCTGCCAGTACGAGAAAAGGTTCCTCCACTGAAAGGAAGAGAACCATAAACATCCTTTAGAATAAGGTAAATGCCTCCAGTGTGGCGCAGTGGTCTAAGGCTGTGCCACTAGAAAATCTGGGTTCGAATACAGGCTTTGTTGCAGCCGGCCACTACTGGGAGACCCATGGGGCAGCACACAATTGGCCCAACGTCGACCGGATTAGGGGAGGGTCCCATCGCGCACTAGCGACTCCTGTGGCGGGTTAAGTGGGCTTTGTGTCAAGAAGCAGTGCGGCTTGGTTGGGTTGTGTTTCGGAGCTCTCAACCTTCGCCTCTCCCGAGTCTGTACGGGAGTTGCAGCGATGAGAAATGACTAACTACCAATTGGATACCATGAAATTTGGGAGAAAAAGGTAAACATTTCTTTAATTGGAACCATTCCATCAGTCTCAAAACACATTTCATGCAATTCTACGTCAGAAGACATGAGCTTACATTACAGGCTACTAATTATAATTGCCAGTGTCATATTGACTCACCTAAAGATAGGTTACTACTCCCGGTGATTGATGGCTGATGCGCTCATCGTGGCAATAGCTTATCTCAAGATGAGCTAACGTTACTTTGTAAAACAGTGCTGCTGTTCTCTAAAAATTGGGTTGTTGAGAAACATTTGTTCTATTGGTTCTACGGACAGATTAGTCTTCTCTTTTCAGTAGTAGACATTTGCCTTCCAAACTGTACGTTTTTCGTGCAATTGTATTTAGAAATGTGCAAAAGGCAAACAGACAGCCGCAACCAACTCTAGAAATATAATCATTTGGAAAACACTGCCATTCAAAATGCCACTCTCATTTAGAGATTACCTACACCCAGTGCTCACATGTGAAAATACACAGCTCATTTCTTCACTTAGAAATCAGAGCTTGAGCACTATAAATAGGCTTCAGGTTGGCTTTCTTGGTTTGGACAACAATGGAGGCCAATTTTGGAGAGAGAGTTCGAGGATGAGGAGTGAGAGTAAGAGGGGGACGAGGACAAGGAGGAGGTCAAGGACAAGGAAGAGGACGAAGACAAGGAAGGATGAAGGAGAACAATCACAGATGACATCCGGGCCACTTTGGTTGACCATGTGGTCAACCATGGTTTGAGTTTCAGGGAGGCTGGGTAGAGGATCCAGCCTAACTTGAGCCCACTACACTGCAGCAAGTGTCATTTGGACATTTCAAAATGAGAACAGGTAAGTAAACCTACCATGCTACTGTACATACAACACTGTAGCACTTACAGCACTGCCGTATCATTTCATTTCATACTGAAAGAAATCCTGCACCCTAACCATTCACATCATGTTTTTGCAGAATTGCTAGATGACCATTCAATGGAGGAAGAAACGGTCTGTTCACAGCAGAGCAGGAACAACGCATAGTGAATATGGTCATTTCAAACAACAGCATACGTTTACGACAATTGCAACACCACATCATCACTGAAAAGACAACATTCGGTAACATAAATAGGGTGAGTTTATCTGCACTCGGCCGTCTCCTGAAACGGCATCAGATTTGTAGGAAGCAGCTCTACAGATTACCATTTGAACTAAATTCTGACAGAGTGAAACAACTGCACTATGAATACATACAAGTAAGTTATATTAACCTGTAATTGGTACTGTATTTCAGTGTATTGTGCTGCATATTGACTGCTCTGTCTATTCATACTGTCATACAATAATGTTTAGTCTTGTCAGAGAGTTATGGAACTAGATGCTGCTGCAGAGCATCATGATTTTGTCTACTTTGATGAGGTCGGCTTTAACCTACCCGAAACAAGACGTAGGGGAAGAAACCCCATAGGACACCGCACCATTGTGAGTGTCCCTGGGCAGCGTGGTAGCAACATCAATGTGTGCAGCCATTAGTCAGAAGGGTATCCTTCATCATCATGCCACTCTTGGTCCTCACAATACTGCCCACATTATCACCTTCCTTGACACCCTGCATAATATCCTCATTCCCAATGACCAGAAGAATAGGCCAGAATGGGCCAGAATGGGCCAGAGCAGTCCGGGTTTGTTGTCATCTGGGACAACGTAAGTTTCCACTGGGCTGCTCTGGTCCACAACTGGTTCATTGACCATCCGCAAGTTTTGATGCTCAACCTGCCATCATATTCTCCTTTTCTAAACCCAATAGAAGAGTTATTTTCGTGGTGACATTGGAAGGTATACGATCGCCAACCCCACCAACGCATACCCCTTCTCCAGGCAATGGAGGAGGCCTGTGGTGACATAGACTAGGGGGCATGCCAGGGCTACGTCCATTGCTGTTTAGCCAGAGAGAACATCGCTTGTGATGTTGATGAGGTGCTGTAGCCAGCTCAAAATAGGAGACAAAATGCACCCTAATTGTTTTTTTCTTTACAGTAACAAGCCTATTTGTTTATCTTCTACTGTACTTGTTTTGTCTCTTACTGTTCATCCCACAATCTGGATGAAAATACACTGTTTTGAGAAAGAAATACATTTATTTTTTTCCTCCTGTGCATTTCTGTTTATAGTGTAAATACAGTGCCTTGCGAA